>NC_142883.1:40656250-42017500 GCF_051225735.1 Oryctolagus cuniculus
TCTTGTTCTGTGATTCTTTCATGGCTGGAACTAGAATCCAGGTATCCCAAGTGATTCTCAGATGGTTCCTCTTCCATTTCCATACTCGACCTCCAAACCACCCTGGCTCTAGCAACCATCGCCCACTAAGCACCTGGCTGATTCCTCTCCCACCGCATAGTTAAGAGAGAAGGCATCATTCCAAATAGACACATCCCCACACAATGAAAACCCAATGGAGGAAATAAATGCCATCAGAAAGATGTATTGATATCACTACCCAGTAGCTGGTGCAGCCTTGAATTATCACTGAAAGATGTGCTCTGAGGGTTGTCATTATGAGCAGATATTGTGATCTGAGAATAGAATAAAGGGGGGATGAGGATGGTGTATGATGGGAAATTGCAGCATCTAAGGGTCTAGAATCAGGGAGAGAAGGTGGGGTGAAAGTGTCTTGGGGGCTGGGCTGCTTTACATGCCCCAGTAAGATAATCAAGGGGTCAAGAAACAGAAGGTTAATGAAGCCAGAGACCCCGGGATGGCAAGTGCCGCCAAACTCAGCAAAGCCTGGGAAATCAGTCTGCAAAATGAGAGAGGCAGAGAAGAACACCAAAAATAACCTTGAAGGTAATGGATGAGGCAGAGGAGAAAAATCAATTCAAGGAAAACATATTAAGCACAGAAAAACTAAATGAGAGCTGGGGGCTGGGGGGACTGGGGATGGAGAGAGTCGCGGATGAGGTGCCGGGAGCGCTGGATCTCCAGTCCAGCTCAGCCACTAACAAGCTCCCTGACTCTGGGCGGGGCACCTCACCTCCCTGAGCTGCTACTGACTCCTCTTAAAAATGACACAGTTGGACAGCATGACCTACAAAACCCTCTCTGATTCTGCCTGTGTGCAATGAAGAATCCTACAAAAGCTTAGCTTCACATAGACAGTCCTAAGCAAATAACTGGATACGAGACGGAACATTCAGTCGGTCCTCAGACTCAGCTAAATATCCAGAGATGAAACCCATCTGCTTGAATTGCTCTGCTCTTCAGTTTTGGGGGGAGGACTATGCAATTGATGATGAAGGAAACTCATTGGCCAAAGTTAGCATCCATCAAAGAGGCTGTTTGCGGGAGTGCTGATAACACATTTGCAAGGAAGCACGGTGTTTATCCTAAAGACACGTTAGGATACCACGATAGAATAGAACCTTCCTCCTCAAAGAAAGCCAGTGAGTTAGCAGGACACCGTGGGACCTCTCAGACACAAGATCTGTGTGTATTACCGTATGTGTCCCTCCAAAATTCCCTTGTTGGGACCTATTACCCAATTAGACAGTGTTGAGAGGTAGGGTCGTGGGAAGTGACTAAGCCACACCTGAGCACTGCATCCCCCTGAATGGCATCAGTGCTACCTTAAGAGAAGCTGAAGGGACTGTGCTGCCCCTCTGTGCCCTTCTTCTGCTGTATGAGGTCCATCCTGGAGGCAGAGGTCCCTTAGCAGAAGCTGCATCTACTGCTGCCTTGATCTTGGACTTCCTGGCCTCCACAACTGTGAACAACATGCTTCTATTATGTATATACTGCCCAGGCTAAGGGACTCTGTTGTAACAGCAGAAAATGGACTGAGACAATAGACACATTAATGTATGGCCCAAGATTTTTGAATTTTTGAAAAATAACAGAATAAATGCCTTTCTTAGCCAAGAGTTATTTATTTACACACCCAAATTATCAATAAAATAACTTGGAACTTACAAGCAATGGAATCAAGGAAAGCACATGTTTCAGAAGGTATTGAAATGTGTTGGGTCCCTACCATGAACCTGCTGTCTTACATGCATGCCTGCCCCATATATCATCATCCTGCCCCACTCAAGTCTATCTGGAGGAAAAGAGTCCTTGGTGTAGCTGCTTCACTAGGCTGCTTTTGCTTCTGCTCTAGACCACTGCTCACTATACTGCTGGTCACCATGTCTGCCAGCACAGTGGACAATAAACATGGATCAGGTCACACTGCTCCTTCCTGTCCCTTTACTTCCTACAACATCTCCATGTAAAATTGGATGACTGTGTTCAACTTTAGTTAGAGACAGTTAAAATAAATGTCACCCCAAGACAGGAGAAAAGTTTAAGACTGTCTATTTCAGGATAGGAGTACTCATATGCAACAGGTGAATGGACAAGCAAATTATGCTACATTCATTCAGGGAAATAAAAAGGAATGATTTATTAATACATGCAGAGTAGAGATGAACCTCAGAATAAGTGCCCTTATTGAAAGAAGCCTAACTAAACATAGAACTTGTTTATATAAAATTGTAGAAAATTCAAAGTAATCTACAGTGACAGAAATAGGTGAATTAGAAAAGAGCAAAGTAAACTTCGGGTAATGATGGATCTTGATTGTGGTAATGATATCATGGTGTAAACATTGTGTAAACATTGAATTACATCCTTTAAATATAGATGATTTATTATAAATCAATTATACCTTAATATAGATGTTTTAAAAACTATGCATGTCCCATGATTGTGTTCATAGACCAACAGGGAAAATACACAATTTGGAAAGCTTCCTGGAAATAGGAGGTGCCCTTGTAGGTATACATTTTGTCTTTTTTTTTTTTCCTCTAGGACACTTCCCTCTTCAAATGTCCACAGGGCCTCCCCCCTCATTTCAAAAATATCTCCCAAATCCATGCCAGACTTCTGGTCATAGAGTCCATAATCCTCCCTCAGAAAAATCTATGGGCAGAAATACTTCTCAAAGTATGAGATATGGTGAACAAATAAGACCAAAGGCTTGGAATATCAAATTGGCCTTTTTTGTCTATTGAGAACTGCTTTACAAAAATGAGTAGGAGGAGTGTCCCAGCCAGGAACTGGGAAACCCACAGACCTCAGATCCCCACTACACCCAAAGACACAGCTTCCTTCTGCATGTGAATATAATCTAAGGATGCCTTCCCCCCCCACACACACACACACACTAGGAATCAAAGAGGAGGAGAGAAGGTTGTGGTACTCAACAGGAAATGGAAGGCAAAACTCACAGGCATGAGTTAGCAACCTTCTAAGAAACTATTTGAAAGGCATGCTCATAGCAGTCATTCAGAAGGAATCACGGTAACTGCGCAGGAAGATACCATGGTCCTTTCATTTCATAAGACTTTCCTGTGCTAAATACTGATGTGTGGAGCTGTCTGATTTGGAAGTGCTTCATTAATAAAGAACCTCATGAGTTGTGCAAAAAAAAAAAAAAAACAGTTGGTTTCTGGCCCAACAATCCTGATACCTCGCAAGTGTACTGTGTTCATGGACCACCAGTTCTTCCTTGAAGCCTAAAGGACACCCCACCCCCACCCATAAACACCAAAGAAAACATCAACCTTTAGAGTAGTGGCATATGAACCCCAAGTGTACCATCACTGGCACCGGTGGGCCTGGGAGACACATGGGGAAGAGAGGCCGTCTACTCATGAATGATTAGTTTTCAGTTGCTATTCAACAGCAGGACAGAGCTGTGATAGTCAAACTTCCCTTTTCCTCTTCCTCAGCTTTGGAGCAAGTCAAATTCTTTGGGAAGTGGAAACGAGGGCCAAGCATCCTGATCAAGGTCCCAGGCAAAGCAGTGGTGAGAGAGAGAGAGCAGGCAGTCTTACTGAAGCTTCACAACAGCTTTTGGAGACAGATCTGAATGCTTAGCAGATGGAGGCTCACGCTGGTCAAGAACATACCCAGAATTCACAACCACGTACAGGGCCAGAGTCAAGGTCCTATCTACATGAGAGCCTAGTTTAGCTTTCTTCCTTTAGTCTCCACTATCCCAAATAGGTAGAAGGTACAAAATCTAAACATGAATGGGCAAGTACTCACCTTGGATCAGAAGTCAGTGGTATTCTTGCTTTTTGTTTATATGCTCTAACTTTGGTATTCCAAGGTTTCATTCCATAGCATTAAAAATCTGATTATTAGAGGTGATACATTTATTCACTCATGCACTAATTCCTCTAACAAATGTGTATTAAGCTTCTGGTGTGTAGCTGACCTGAAAGTTTCTGAAGATACAGCCATAGAAAATATCATCAAAGTCCCCACCACCATGGATTTGTAGGGTAGGATGAGTGGAAATGAATCCAGTGGACCAGTACAGTGGAGTATGATGGTAGTGTAGTGATCAAATTAGACCTCCTCAGACTAAATGAATCCATAGCAAGTAACTGTCTGCTTATGGTCCAGTAATGAACTCTTGATTAGAGAACTAAGGAAAAGAGTAAGCACAGCAGCTTAATAGGCTAATCCTCTGCCTGCAGCGCCGGCACACTGGGTTCTAGTCCTGGTTGGGGCGCCGGATTCTGTCCCGGTTGCCCCTCTTCCAGGCCAGCTCTCTGCTGTGGCCCGGGAGTGCAGTGGAGGATGGCCCAAGTGCTTGGGCCCTGTACCCCATGGGAGACCAGGAGAAGCACCTGGCTCCTGGCTTCGGCCGTGCGCTGCTGCCGGCCACGGCAGCCATTGGAGGGTGAACCAATGGCAAAAGGAAGACCTTTCTCTCTATCTCTCTCTCTCTCACTGTCCACTCTGCCTGTCAAATAAATAAATAAAAATAAAAAAAGGAAAAGAGTATGGCAGAACCCAGCTGACATGGCTTTTCACCTTCTGAAAGTCAATGAAACATGTGGAGGGTTAGAGAGGGGAAATGGTATTCATTTCACATGCAGTTTTAGCCAAGCATTTTCTGCTCTCCCCATGTGTTTCATGGAGATGAGTTCCTTCATCTCTGTTCATCTGCACCTTGCCCAGGTATCTGATAGTTATATTGTGTGCATAGCAAAGGTGGAGAAAGGACAGGAATCTTTACCCTACAGGAGAACAGAGAAGACATATTTTCTAACCAGGTTCCCACATCCCAAAACCTGATCCATTTCCCTCCATGCAGAGTAGACTGGACAGGACCCACTTCACTCACTCCCTGAAAGCTTCCTGCTACAGGGTTGGATCTTTGCAGCCAGCTGCTTGCTGCCTTTTACTTGGCCCCATGTGATTCATTCAGCTTTCTAAAGTTCAAGGTAACACTAACAGCAAATATACCTCCCCAAATCTACTTCAGAAAGGAGAAGTAAAAGCAGAAGAGAATGAACCCAATTCGAAGAACACTTCTACTCGTATGCTAGACCACTACCCCTGCATCTCACCCACCAATAATGGTTGCAATCCTCCTTTCTCAAACTTGCAATTCCTAGTGAGGACCCTTGAAGGATGGAGCCATCAGGGTAGTTAGACTGGCCATGTCCTTCCTAGCTCCAGGTTCAGGCTCAGTCCCACCACCTGTAGAGCTGTTGATTTTGATAGCAAGCCCTTCTTACTAGGGCCTCTGGGTGGCCTTGCTGCCCATTTGGATGGTTCTTTGTGGAAGTTGGGGATGGGGGCTGGAAGCAGTACAACAGACAAACCCTCCACATTTAGGCTCTCTGGCCTTTTAAGATTAATCCTTCATCTCCTTGAAGCCTAGCAAGACCCAGTGAGAAAAATCACCCTGTAGGACATCTGATGTCCTTGACAGCTGTGGTTATTTCTCTGCAGCATTCTTTCTAGAATTCTTTCTTTTCTAGAAACTTTCTTCTGGGAACTGTCCCATCCTCAGCTTTTTACTACAGGACCTGTTGTGCTTCTCACCAACATGACCAGAATGTGCCAATTAGAGTCAGTCTCTCCAGGTAACCCACCTGACAACATGCTAACTCAGGAACTACCAGCAGCCCGTCCATAGCCTGAACAAAGTGTCACTTAGCAGTGAAAAATAAAGATAAAGGCGACATAAAGAGAAGTGGGAGTCAGGAGAGAGGCTGGCGTCTGGTTCCTCCATGAGAATTTTGCTCTCAGTGCTAGTTTATCCTTGGCAGCGTTCTCAGCACTCGGGTTCTACAAGGTATCTTGTTATCCCTTCAATAACTGACACCTATCTTGTTCCCCCCACCCATTGAAGCCAGCCAGAATACATTTCTGTTATTTCAACTAAAAAATGACTAGTTAATCACACCTATGTTGCAAACCTAACTCTGAAAGATCCTGCCTTCTCTGCTCAGAATCCTTCTGTTGCTTTCTGCTCCCTTGCCAAACCTCACTCATCTCTCTGGTCTCTCTTCCGCCTGGCCTTCTAATTATGAGATCTGACCACTCACTCATGCCTCTATCCGTTGTGTTCCACTCTTCTGACTTCTCCATTTCTGGCAGTACTTCAGTAAATAGTTATGCCACTAAGCACACCCTCGTTGACAGGTGCCTGACTTCTTCTCTTGGTTAATGGTGTCTAGGCAGGTCAGCTGGGACACATCTGCCACCAGGGACCGTCTCTGACTCTGCTTTCCTTTGGATGCATTTAGCTTTAACCTTTCTGGCCTCATCAAGCTCTCAGAGGTTCCCCCCTGCCATTCAATTGTAGGCAATTACATGCAATCAACATCCCTTGGATCCTGTGTGCTCACACAGCAGGAGCTGAACTCACAAGGGTAAGCAGAAGGAGAGCAGAGATCACAGCTCATTCTGTAGGTAATCCAACTGCAGACACCAAGGTGGGCAGGCCATGTGACCTTTGTCCCCCTGAACCTGGAGACTGCAACCTCCCCAACAAAGAAGGCCTACAGGAAGATTACAGATGCCTTCAGCATTGTAGTAGAGAATCTACCCTGAGAATTCAAATCTCAGCTAGCCAGAGACTTTCATATTTAGCCAACTGCCCTAGAATTCACATTTTCTTGCTACAGAAATTATCCACAAAAGCTGGGAATTCAAGACTCTGAGTTGCAAATCCTTGCTACAATTACTAATATACTCTCACCCAAATTCAGAATCATGTCTTACCATGAATTATCCTTACATCAGTAGTAGGGCTTATTACTCTCAGATTCTTGAAGGGAAAAGGCTCAAAAAGATCAAGGTTCAAACAATGGTCTTATCAACCAGAGTTAGTCTTGGGAAGAGAAACGGTTCTCATAGCATCTCTTTACTGCTAGACTGGAAGGGTCTGCTTTACATCAGGGATTTAACTCTCTTTGAGGTCTCTCTTCCTGTCTTTCTTTGCACTGTAATAGTAATGGTCTCCAGCTCCCCCTTCAAATCAAGAAAAAGTGCCTAAGAAAATGGACACAGGCTCCGGCACACCATAAATGCATAAGTAGCACAGAGAGGTGGATCCAAACAGGTGATTTGGAAGGTCAAAGAGTGTGTTTTGCAGACGTCAAAATGAACGGTTTGTATATGGTAATACATAGTTCACAACATGCTTTCATGGACAGATTCCCGTGAATAACAAACCCAGATGACAGAATAATAGGTCAGGAGGTCATCTGAACATTTTTCCTGTGGATCTGTGCCCAGAAAGGATCAGTGGCTTGCCCTGGGTGCCACTGCTGGTATGTTACAGAGCTCAATCTTGATTCCTTTGCCTTCTGATTGTCTACATGGTGCTCTACCCACTTTATCACACCTTCAGGGGCTTAGTTCCTGTAGTTTGACTTCAAACTAGGTTTGGAGAACTTTTCCTGTAAAGGGCCATTTAGTAAGTATTTTAGAACTTGTAGGTCATATAGTCTCTGTCGCAATTACCTAGCATCATCTATGCTGCATGAAAGCAGCCATAGAAGATATGTAAACAAAGAGCTGAGTGCCAATAAACTTTATTGATATAAACACAAGATGCTCTGGATTTGGCCTGCATGTTATGAGTTACCACGCCTTGATTTAAAACACTAGGACATAATCTTTATGTGAAAGTTGGAGCTGAACTGGAGGTGAACTGGGGAGTGGGCTGTGATCTCTGCTCAGCAGACCCCACCCTAGCTGACATTTGGTTCATTCCTATTTTTAAGGGTCCTGCCACTTACCTGGCCTGCGGCATGGCCAGTGCATTGCCAACTGTACCTTCCCTATCCTGGCCGTTCCCCAGAGGACTGGAAATCCCTTTCAGGGGGAGCCCAGAATGAAATGCTCGCAGTAATAGTGACTATTAGGCCAATGGCATGAAGGGTTATGACATTGGCTTTTGCATCTTTTTCCTCTTTTCTAGCAGACCTTACATTCAGTTCTTGGATCTACCTCTGTGCCACTGCTTCTCTCCCCTTCACTTACTGTATTACCTCTTGGTCTGCCACCATCCCTCCATGTCCCTCCATCACCTCAACTCATAGTTTCCCTAGCATCATCACAGCTTCCTTAGCATCATTGCTAGTCCTAACTCTTTCTTTCTTTCTTTCTTTCTTTCTTTTTTTTTTTGACAGGCGGAGTTAGAGAGAGAGAGAGAGACAGACAGAGAGAAAGGTCTTCCTTCCGTTGGTTCATCCCCCAAATGGCTGCTTCAGCCGGCACGCTGTGCTGATCCAAAGCCAAGAGCCAGGTGCTTCCTCCTGGTCTCCCATGCAAGTGCAGGGCCCAAGCACTTGGGCCATCCTCCACTGTCTTTCTGGGCCACAGTAGAGAGCTGGATTAGAAGAGGAGCAACCGGGACAGAATCTGGCCCCAACCGGGACTATAACCCGTGGTGCCAGCGCCGCAGGCAGAGGATTAGCCAAGTGAGCCATGGCGCCAGCCAACTTTTTCAAAAGAACTTATGCTCCTAGACTTTCAGATGCCCAGTAACACCTTTTAAACCAGGAGCAACCCACCTGACGGTGACTGTGCCCAGCATTTTAGATATAGGACTTAAGAAGTTCATAAATCATCTCTGTAGAAACAAGATAAAACTAGGCAAATTTTTCAAAAACAATCATTTCAGTGCTCTGGAAACTGGCCAAAGGCAAACAACAAATACTTTATTTGTGGGAAAATTCTTAACTTCAGGTAAGAACAGCGGACATCTAGGACATTCTTGCTAGCCCTGGAAACCAGCAGCTTCACTGCCAGAGGGGCAGTGGAGGCCCACACTCTGCCAGCAATGAGGGGACTGGCAGTACTCAGAGCCTCAGGCTGAGACCCCAGGGGCGACAAGTCAGACCAGAGCAGCAGCCAGAAATTTAACAGAGATATCCTGGAAATGGAAGACTAGAGAGAGCTTTGAAGCTCTCCACACCTCTCTGCCTGACCAGGAGGTTGTTTGAACATGAATGTTTAAATATGCATAACTGAGAAGGGGGCAGTTGGAAGTCAAAGCCAGGGCACTTTCACAACTGCCTGACCCTGTTATACATGAGCAATGCACCTGTGCAGGGAAGCCTTCCTGGCTGGAAATGTTAGAACACACGCTCTTCCCAATCTGGATGGCCACTGAGCTCAGGAGGAATGGGGTGGCCCATCAGAAGCTAAGGTAGACCTTAAGAAACTGAGCAGAGACATAAACAGCTACACAGAAGAAAGTGACAATAATGCAGAACAGTCTAGGCAACTGAATGCAGATGGCCAGAACTGATTCGAGAAAGGACTGAACATCAAATAGGCCTCTCTAGTAGGTAAAGAAATTGAATTAATAAATTACAAAATTAGTTAATTAAAAATCTTTCTCCCCTTCCCTCAACATACAAACACACACAAAGCTCAAGTCCAGATAGTCTCTTCTGTGAATATTATCAATTTTCTAATAAAGAGACAATACGAATTCTACATAAACTCTTCCAGGAAGTGGAGATGAGAATGTTCCCTAGCTCATTTTTTGAGACCAAAATTACCCTGAGACCAAAGACAAAGACATCACAAGAAAGAAAAGCACAGATCAGTATCCTCTATGGACTCAGATGCAAATGTTTCTAAATATTAGCAAGCCAGATTCATCAAAAAGGATTATACACCATGGCCAAGTGGGATTTGTCCCAAGAATGCAAGATTGGTAAATTCACATAACGTACCCTATTAGTAGAACAAAGAGCAAAACTTCAATAATCACGATGGAATAGATGCAGAAGAAAAAATTTGAGAAAAGTCAACACCATTCATGATAATTTCTTTCAATAAACTAAAAATAGCAGGGAGCTTATAAAGACATCTATGAAAACCCTACAGTGTATGTAAATACTTCATGATGGAAGACTTAATGTTTTCCCCCAAAGATCAGGAAATGCAAGAATGTCAACTGCCACCACTCCCACTCAAAAATATCCTGGAAGTTCTAATCAATGCAACAAAAATTACGGAAAAGAAATTAATAGTACACAGATAGGAAAGGAAGAAGCATAACTGTCTTTATTCTCAGAAAACATGATCCTTTTTATAGAAAAGATTATGAAATCTACCCAAAAAGAGCCCCTACTATGACTAATGAAATAAGTTTAGTGAACATACAGGCCACAATGTCAGTTTTTCACAATGAATTGTGTGTCTACATGCCAGCAATGAGTAATTCAAAAATAAAATTAGGAAGATGGTTCTGTTGACAATGGCATCCAAAAGAGTAAAATACTTAAGAATGTATTTAACAAAATAAGTTTTAAAAATCTGACCACTGAGAACTGTAAACTGAGAAAATTAAACAATATCTAAGTAAATGAAGAGATAGTTCATGTTTGTGCATTGGATGACTTAATATTCTCTCCAGAAAGATATAGAGCTTTAACTCTATTCCAGTGAAAATTCCATCAGGCTCTCTCAATAAATTGACAAGATTATTGTGAAATTCATATGGGAATGAAAGGATCTAAGACAGCCAAAACTGTTTTGTAAAAGACCAAAGTTGGAGGACTTAAAACTACCCAGTTTCTGTGCAGTGGTTAAGTCACCATGTGGAATGCCTTCATCTCATCTCAGATTGCCTGGTAGAGGTCCCAACTCTCTTAACTTCTGGTGTAGCTTTCTGCTAATCCGTGCCTTGGGAGACAGCAGTTGATGATTCAAGTACTTGGTTTTCTGCCACCCATGTGGGAGAACCAGATTGAGTTCCAGAATCCTGGCATTGGTCTGGCCCAGCCCAACTGTTGTTGGGCAATTGAGGAGTGAACCAGTTAGACAGAAGTGCTCTCTCTCTCTCTCTCTCTCTCTCTCTCAAATAAAATGAAAATAAACTGTTCAATTTAATTATTTACTATAAACTCACAGAAATGAAGATGCGATACTGTTGTAAGAACAGATACATAAATCAATGGAACAGACCTGAGAATCCAAAAAATTAATCCTTTCCTTTGTGATCAATTAACTTTTGACAAAAGTGCCAATAGGTACTGGGATCAGTGAATAGTAACATATTGTGGGGCAGGAGTGGAAACACCTTTTTTATCCATTGCTAGGTACATAACCGAAGCAGCTATAAGAAAAACAAGTAACAAGAAGAAAGCATAATAAATGTATTTGATGTAAGTTTTACATGGCACTGCAGACCCAAATAAACAAGGAAACCTGTGTTTTCATGCTTAGGGCTGAGGAAGAGTGGATGGTCATGCAGAAGTAGGATTGTCTTATGGCAATAAACTAAAGTGGGCTTAGTAAGGCCTGCTTGTTCAGATTCTTCTCTCTGTCCCTGTGACTTCAGCAATACGGACATTTCTTTGCTCCAGCTGAAGGGAGGACTTCTCTGGAATGAGGGTCCTAATGACCTGCTTGGAGGAGAAGTAAAAAGGTCAAGGAGACAGTGACCATGCATTTCCTCAAATTCCGAGGTGCCTCATTTTGGGGTAGCTTGTCCTGAACCCCATCGATATGAAAAGATAAACGTGTCTCCCTTTCATTATACCACAGACAAAAATTAACTCACAGTGAATCATGGACCTAAGTGTAAGAGCCAAAACTATAAAATGTCTTTGTAGGAGAAAATTTGGCTTTCTATTCTATTAGGAAAAACGTTCCTTAGCTATAATACCAGAGGCATAGTCCATAAAAGGAAAAAAAAATTATAAACTGGGCTTCATTTAAATTTTTCTAGTGCTCTTCAAAAGGCACCATAGGAGATATTAGTCTAGGAGTTAAGATTCTCACATCCAATATTACAGTACCAGGGTTTGATACCCAGCATCCCCTCCTGACTCCAGCTTCCTGCTAATGCGGACCCTGGTCGGCAACAGTGATGGTTCAAGTAATTGATTTCCTGCCACGCATGTCGGAGACCCAGATTGAGTTCCTAGCTCCTGGCTCCAATTCCAGCCTAGTTCCAGCTGTTGGGCATTTGGGTATTGAACCAGTGGATGAGAGCTCTCCCTCTCCTTCTTCCTCCCTCCCTCCATCTCAAATTTTAGAAAAAATCACCATTAAGAAAATGAAAAAGGTAATCCACAGACTAGGAGAGAAAATTTGCAAAGAATATAAATATTGCAAATAATGTAAGTATTGCTAGAAATATAAATATTTGCAAGGAATATAAAGTACTTGTATTCAGAATATGCAAAGAACTCATAACCCAATTATAAGAAAACAAATAACCTACTTTTGTAAAAGAGTAAAAGATTTGAATAGACAATTCACCAAAGAAAATACATGAATGGTTAATAAGCATGTGAAAATATACTCTACATCCTTATCCTTAGAGAAATGCAAATTGAAACCACAGTGAGACATCATTACACAGCCACTAAAACTGCTCTATTCAGAAAGGCTGACAAGACTTGGTGTTGGTGAGGATGTGAAGAAACTGGAATCTTCATGCATTGCTGGTCAGGACGTAAAGGGGTGCAACGACGTTAGCAAAACTGCCTGGCATTTTCTCAAAAGGTTAAGCATAGAGTTAAACTACATGACTCAGCAGTTCCTAGATATCTACCCAGGAGGAGTGAAAACATAGGTTCACAGAAAAACTAAGTAAATCTTTATAAGTGCCTTCAGCAGCATAATTCATAACAACCAAAATGGTGAAGGCATCCAGTCATCCATGAACTGGCTGATAAACAAAATGCAGAACATGTGTGCAGTGAAGCAGCGTCCAACGACGACTGTGTGCTATGGATGCTGCCTCACCGAAGGGCCTCAAAACATGGTGTCAAGAAAAGGAAGTTAGCTTCAGAAGACCACACGTCGCATGGTTCCACTTGAACCGCGTTTCCAGAAAAAGGCAGATTTACAAAGATGGAAAGCAGATCAGTGTTTGCCTGAGGCTGGGGCTAAGATGTGGACTGACTGCAAATGGCTGCAAGAGAACTTCTCAAAGTACTGGCGATGTTTTAAAGTTGGATTATGATGATGGCTGCACAACTCAAAATCCACTGGGTGGTACATTACACGGGGTGGGTTCTGTGGAATGTAAATTACACCTCAAAATATCTGCTTAAAAATAAAAAGACTTAGGCCTACTCGAATGCAATTGTGCTTCTTGGTGTCTCCTCCCGGTTCTGCACTGCCTCGTTTGCCCTGACCAGTTCTCACCTTTGGCTCTCACCCCACTCCTGTCTCTGGAGTTCGTTACCCTCTGCCTTGTGCTAGCCTCCCAGACAGGGGGTGCTGCCTCTACTGCTCCTGAGTTGGATCCAGAGGCCAGCCAAGCTCTTGTAACCTCGAGTCCTGTTCCTTGTTGTGCAAAACTCCCTCCCAAAGATGTCAACAAGACCGCAATTTTCTTTAATTCTCCTCCTGCTCAGACTCTTGGTTTTTCTTCCATCTTCTCTGACTTCATATGGTGTATTTATGAAATGCAACATTTCTTTGATTTCAACATAGCCCAATCCCCACTCACGCAAAGCATTGGTGAGTATGATATGCATTGGCCTAGTCCTGGCTGTAGTAGCAATACATGCAGTGAGTGTTTCTCATTGGGCCCAGGTTGTGTACCTGCTCCCTAGCCACAAAGGACACTGGGAAAATGAGTAATTGGCCTTTTCAGCTTTTATAGGGGAAGACAACCTCTTTTCACCAAAATTCATTTCACAGAGGAAAAATAGGAAGGGACTCAGATGGTAAGGATCCTCAGAATAGTAAAAACTGCCTTTTGACTAATTTGAATAATTACTTAGACAAATGGATAATTCATGTGTTCAATTAAATGATTCAGAAAATCTGGACTAACTAATTTTCTTAGCACATGCTTTGTCGTGTTATATGAGAATCCAAGCTTATGCAGGAGAAAACCGGGGAGCAGGAAATGAGTGATATTCCCCAATGCTTTGCTTTCTTGTGTGTACCGTGGCCCTCCTCCCAGCCAGGGACCTTCTCTGTGTGACTAGGCCTTGTTTGTACATAGCTGGCACAGCAACTGAACAACCCATCCCTACCTCCACTCCAGGAGGCAATTACAGTTCTGTAAGTAAATGCTTACCTGGTTCTGCCAGCTGCTGCTTAAGTCAACGTTGGTGCTGAACCCGTCTGTACAGGGAAGAATCTTTTTGTGAGGGAAATATCACAATTACCCTCAAATTTTGCATTTTAGGCATGAGGGAGGTAGAATTTGCCTACAAATCTGGAATTGCTCTTATAAACATACATTTCTCATGACATTTTTCTGGGGACTCTGTGTGACCCCAGAGGACTTCTAGCTGGAATGAAGTAGAAATGTCAAGTACAGGGAGCCCTCTTTTCTGGGCCAGGTTATATTTTATTATTCAGTACACTCTTGGCTGCAGAATAAAAGCCTGTAGTTAACGCTCTTGAACTCTATCTATTCATTGGATGATCTCTTCAAACATCTAAAGGCCAGAGAACAAACATGTGGGAGTCCATGTGAGATACAAAGCCTCATTCTCCAATGCATAATTGGAAACTTGTCAAATGGTCAAAATAACCTGTCAGGGGGCCAGCGCCATGGCTCACTTGGTTAATCCTCTGCCTGCGGCGCTGGCATCCCATATGGGCACCGGATTCTAGTCCTGATTGCTCCTCTTCCAGTCTAGCTCTTTGCTGTGGCCCAGGAGGGCAGTGGAGGATGGCCCAAGTACTTGGGCCCCTGCACCCTCATGGCAGACCAGGAGGACGCACCTGGCTCCTGGCTTGGGATCGGCGTAATTCTGGCCATAGCGGCCATTTGGGGGATGAACCAATGGAAGGAAGACCTTTCTCTCTGTCTCTCTCATTGTCTTACTCTCTATCTGTCAAATAAATAAATAAATAAATAAATAATAACCTGTCAGGTTAAGTTTCCTTCACCCTACATATATGTAGTGTTGCAATAAAAAAAAATTCTATTTTGAAATGGATAGTTAGAGGCAAGCCACATAAAAGAGGTGTAAAACTTTGAGAAATCCTTGACAACAAGCTCCCTCATAACCCTGACCCAGGTCAAGAAACAGAACATTGTCAGTGACCCCAAAAGTCCTCCCGTGTGTCCCTTTCCTATCTCAGCCTCCCTCCTCACCCTTAAAGTGATTACATTCTAATGTTTATAATAAACAGTTCTTTGTGATTTTTAATTTGCATGTTAAAGTTTTATTTATTTATTACTTTTTTGAAAGGCAGAGAGAAAGAGAGAGAGAGAGAGAAATATCTTCCATTTGCTGGTTCACTCCCCAAATGCCTACAGCAGCCAAGCCTGGGTCAGGCTAAAGTCAGGATCCAGGAACCCCATCTCAGTCTCCCATCTCTCACATGGATGGCAGGGGCTCAAGCACTTAAGCCATTATCATCTGCCTCTCAAAACTCATTAACAGGAAGCTGAATCAGAAGCAGAGCAGCCAGGACTAGAACTGGCACTCCAATTCAAGATGTGGGAATTCTAAGCTCCAGGGATTGATTTTAGCTCCTTTGTCAAAGATAAGTTGGTTGTAGATGAGTGGATTGATTTATGGAGTTTCTATTCTGTTCCATTGGTCTTACCATTTTTTAAAAGCAATTTGTCTGTGAGAGAATTTGAATCATCTGACCTGAATTTCCCACTGGCTGGGTTTTGCTCATTGTTCAGTCTTGGTGCGTCTCATCATGTCCCACTATCCTGCAGATAACAGGTTCAGAGGTCTTTGGAGACTAAGGTTTGACTCCTTGACTAGACTGTAAGTGGTCCATCTAGAGGAAACTGACACCTTATTTTCTTCTTATGATGTTAGAGGCCACATGTACTCAAAGCCCAGTGATACCTTAGATCAGTAATTTCTTTTTCATTTGTTTGTTGGCCTACTTCTACAAAGGGATGCTTCCTCTAGTGTTAATATAGGAAAGGTAAGATAATTGCTCAACCCCTACCCTTGCCTTACCAGATTTCAAGATAGTGACTGGCTCCCTATTCTTTTCCCAAGCTGACAAATATTTATATCTATGTCTACAACTATATATATATATAGAGAGAGAGAGACTTTGCTTTATAAATACTTATAATTATGTAAAATACATATTTATACTGACAATATTATAAATATACAATGTTATAATGTAAATACTAATAAAATATGTAGATATAAATCTATCAAATATACAAACATAAATATATAACTATGAATGCATGTATTTAAATCTATGTGATGGATTTGAATCCTTTTCAGTTTTCCTTATGGATGCTCAAATGGACTCATTCTTGGCCAGTGGGTATTCTTTTTTTTTAAGATTTGTTTTATTTATTTGAAAGAGTTACAGAGAGAGGTAGAGACAGAGAGAGAGGTCTTCCATCTGCTAGTTCACTCTCCAGATGGCTGCAACGGCTGGAGCTGCACTGATCTGAAGCCAGGAGCCAGGACTTCTTCCAGGTCTCCCACGTGGGTACAGGGCCCAAGGACTTGGGCCATCTTCTACTGCTTTTCCAGGCCATAGCAGAGAGCTGGATTGGAAGAGGAGCAGCTGTGACTAGAACCGGCGCCCATATGGGATGCTGGCACTTCTGGCCAGGGCTTTAACCCGCTGCACCACAGCGCCAGCCCCAAGTGGGTGTACTTTCAAGTTGGTTCCTGCATCCCTCCAGACTGTTCTAGTGGAATTGGGTAACCTGTTCACTATCTAGTGTGACAAGCTGTCCGAGACTTAGCATGTACATTCTGTCCTCAGACCTGCAGTGTGCCATGTCTCCTGCAGTCCTGATTCCCTTTCTGGGGAGAAGGCATTGTAAGACCCACATCTGTGTCCTGGAGCTGCTCGTGATCTCTGAGCAGCTCATGATTTCCATTGGCAGAGGTAGAAAATACATACCAAGCATCAGGCTGATACTAAAACTCCCAGTTCAGAGCTACTGTATTGGGTTTTACTGAATCTCTTTCCTATCACAGCTGAATTTCCTTCCTTCCAAAGTGAATGTCCTGTTTTCTTGAGCACTCAAGAGACAATAAGATCAGAGTGTCTCATAATTAATCATTTGCTTGATCTCACAATACCCTCTAACAGTCTTAGAAAAACAATACAAATACTATAGACACAGATATGATTACAGGAAATAATTAGAAAAAAAATCTGCCTGTGTTCTTTCTCATCATTTAACCCTAAATTTTTGTAGCTGAACTTTTATCCATAGATGTTGAGATGGGATAGCCATGACATACTGTCTTCTTTCCCTCTTACCTTCACTGGGTCTGTTTTGTAAGGCTATGTATTTAATGGTTATCATCCATCCTTACTGTCAATGTCTCTGATTACTTGGCTTCTCTGAAGCTTGTCATTTCTTGGGTTCTTGCACATCAATAAGAGTTACCCATGTCCCATGTACATGAAATCAATTTTTCTGGATATAAAAATCCTTGAATTGTATTCTCTCTATATAAGTCCCATAAAAATCTTACTTCAGTTTCTGCCACTGCAAAGCACTGTTGTCAAAAAGTCTGATGATAGCCACATTTTCCTTTCCCTCGTGAGCTACTTTTTCTTTTTGACTAGATGCCTAAATAATTTCTTCTTCTTAAAATGCAGTAATTTTACCAGAATGTATTTTGGCATTGGTCATTCAGGCAGAATTTTTCAGGTACACCATGTTTTTAAGTCTTTCTAATATTCAGTTTCAGAAATTTAAGATCATTATTGTTTCACAAAAGTTGTCTTGGATGATAATTTCTTGAGTCTGCTCTATTCCCTTTGCTTCTGGTACAGGGGCACCTATCATTACATGCTGGGTGTTCCGTGCCTTTATTCAGTTGTATTTCCTCTCAAATACTTCCTATCTCTCCTTTATTCACCTCTTCTTGATTTTTAAAAATTTCCTCCATTTTACTTTCTGTCTATTTTTTCCCTATTTTATTTGAAAGGCAGAGAGACAGAGATCTTTTCACTCTCTGGTTGAAACCCCAAGGAGCCCATAGTAATCAGGGCTGGGCCAGTCTGAAGCCAAGAGCAAGAAACTCCACTCAGTCTCCCATGTCCCTTGGCAGTGACCAAGTACATGAACCATAATCTGCTGCTCCCAAAGTGCACATTAGCAGGAAGCTGGATGGAAAGTGGAGGAGCCAGGACTCAACCCAGGCATATGGGATTCCAGCATCCCAAGTGCCATCCTAACTGCTGCACCAAACACCCACCCCCTGTTAATCTTAAGGCATTATTTTTGCATTTATTACATTTGAATTCCTTTTAGTTTGGTCTTAATTTCTAAAGTGACTTTTTTCTTTTCTTTCTAACTCTTTCCAAGGACTTGTCATACTACCTCTGAGTATTTTTTAAATTCCCACTTATGTTGTTCTTGCTTCATTTTGCTAATGTCTCTTAGCTTATTTTGAAAGAGTGGGGTATAGTTTTGATCTTTCAGTGGGCATATCTTCCTGGCATACTTCCACTCTAGCTTATTTTCTTTGTTCTTAGAATAATTTTGTGTGGGTTTTGCCCTCCCTATTTTCTTGATGATTGTTTTTGTGTGATCCTCATTTTCCTGGGCTTTGTGCAGGAGGCCTGCTTTGGGATTGGTTTCCCGACTTCACAGAGTTGCTTCGTTTGTTGTTCTAAAATATAACATCTTGCCTTCTGAGATTTCCTGGCTATCTTCCTCCACCTCATTTAATGTGGACTTTTCCTTTCTTCTGATTCTATTTTCCTTATTCTACTCAATTCAGATTCTTCACCCAGCAGTTTCTCATCAGTATGTAGACAGTGGGTTAGGGGTGCTGGGCTGGTGAATTCTAAGCATTCCGGGTGTGGAAAGCCCCATTCTTTCAGAGGAGTCGCATACCCATTCATGCAGCAGGCAGACCCTTCCCCAAGCTTACCTGCCCATGTCAGATTGCCCCCTGCCATGCTTCCTAGTAAGGCTCTGCTGACTGCTTGTGGATTTACTGTCTCCCAAATCCATTACATCCCTTCACTGCCTCCTGCTGCTTCCTGCCACACAGATGCTGAGACCATGCAGGGCTCTGGTGAGTGGTTTGTCCCCATACAGTAGGGTTCATGGTCACATCACATAGTTTGCAATAAATGTCTGTGAATTGAGGAGCTTTGATCTTCAGTTGCTTAGTTTGCCTTTTTTTTTTAAAGATTTATTTCTTTATTTGAAAGGCAGAGTTACAGAGAGGCAGAGGCAGAGAGAGAGAGAGAGAGAGAGAGGTCTTCCATCCGAGGATTACTTCTCAAATGGCTGCAACGGCCAGAGCTAGGCTGTTCCAAAGCCCAGGAACTTCTTCCAGGTCTCCCATGTGGATACAGGGGCCTATGCACTTGGGCCAACTTCTATTGCTTTCCCAGGCCATAACAGAGAGCTGGATCAAAAGTGGAGCAGCTAAGACTCAAACCGGTGCCCAGATGGGATGCTGGCACTAGCAGGCAGCGGCTTTACCTGCTGCACCACAGGGCCAGCCCTGCTTTGTTTGTCTTTATGTGTAGAATTGGTGAAATCCTGAAACCCAGTTGTCTCCATCTTTTCTATGTATTAATGGTTCTTACGTGAACTACAATCTACTTTCCATCAAAACCCAGATGACTAGGATTATTTTGAGACGTTCCAATGGCTGGTTGCATCGGACCCACATTCTCACCTGGAAACTGCTGACTGGAGCTAAGTAGCAACGCCATCTTTTGGGCAGACCTAGCTGGGCCCTAACAGCAGATACATTAAATTCAAGATCCTCTGTCCATACCGAGTATCTCTCAAATGCTATCATATCGAGAGTTGTCTATGTCACCTACTCTAAAGCTAAGGTGGTCTAGGGTTTGCCCCTCACCAGAAAGTGATGGCCAGGTTCTTTAATTATAGTGGAGAGCGCTCTTCTCAGGTACCTTGAATGTTTCTACCTGGAGTCTTTCTGTGATGAGCATCCCTCTCTCTTAAAAGGGCCTTGTGAGTGTCCAACTGGGCTGTGAGGCTGCTGCCAGACAGACTTGCACAAGGGTGAAATGTACTGGCTATGATTAATGATCCCCCAAACCATTGGGATGTTTGTTTCATGTGCCGTGTTCCAGCCACTCTCAGGGAATGTCCTGAAAAAGTGCAAGACAGCCTGAGCAAGTCTTCACTATCCCCAGGAACTAGGTTAGGTGCTATGTGAAGCTGGGGATGGCAGCTTGCAGAATGCTGGGCAATGAATGAGGAGCGGAAGTGAACTCAGAGTCCTTGTCCTCCACCAGCTCTCCCAAGCTCCCAAGTTCCTGCACCTTGCTTTCACCTTCACAAACTTGTGGATGTGCACCTGACTCTGTCTCCCAGATCTCAGGTCTCTCTCCAGCAAAATGTGCCTGCCCTGGGAGCTACTTGCACCTTTTTTGCTCCTGTGGAATCCCTTGGTTGATCTCTGTGAATGCCCATGTAGGAATTAATGGGGCTGAACGTGACAGACCCCACCCAGAAAACAGGCACATTTCCACTTGAGCCTCATGGCACCAGCTCAGAAAAAGCACCAACCACCACTAGCATATATGGTGCACGCATCTACACACACTCACAGGCTAGGCTTACTAAGTCTGATTTCCTTCACCCCAAGCACACTCACTTGCTCATGGGAAGGAGGACTCTGCAGCCAGATGATTCCCCAGGGGCTGTGCCAGAACACTATGAAGACTCCCATGTGGTTCCCAAATGCCCTGGCCATTGACCTACCACCATCCTACTGAATTATTTTTTATTTGCCACATGCCTTCTGTTTAATCAACTGTCCCTGTGTATCATCTTTCCATGTCCAAATCCTACTCATCCTTCAAGGCTCCAAGTCTGCCTCCTCCCCAAAGCCCTCATTCCTGCAGCTTCCCGTGGTCCCTCTATCCTCTGAACACGCACAGCACTCCCTCCCCACCTCCACGATGGTTCTTATAGCCAACTTTCTGCTTGTGAATCATGTGATTTTTGCATATATTTTTAACAACTCCTTTCCCCCAATTATTGTAGGAGGCAACTTATAAACATTCATGGAAAAGCTGAACTAAAAATATGTTTACTGGGCTGGCTCTGTGGCATAATAGGTGAAGTTTCCTCCTGTGATGTGGTTATCCCATATGGACACTGGTTCATGTCCCAGCTGATCCACTTCTAATCCAGCTCCCTGCTAAACAACAGAAGATGGCTCAAGTGCTTGGGCCCCTGCTACCCACATGGGAGACCTAGATGTAGCACCTGGCTCCAGACTTGACCCAGCCTTTGTAGCTATTGGGAGTGAACTCTCTCTCTCTCTCTCTCTCTCTGTGTGTGTGTGTGTGTGTGTAATTCTGACCTTTAAATAAATAAATAAATCTTTTCATAAAGGTTTATTTATTTATTTGAAAGAGTTACACAGAGAGAGGAGAGGCAGAGAGAGAGAGAGAGAGAGAGGTCTTCCATCGGATGGTTCACTCCCCAATTGATTGCAACGGCTGGAGCTGCGCTGATCTGAAACCAGGAGCCAGAAGCTTCCTCCAAGTCTCCCATGCAGGCGCAGGGGCCCAAGCACTTGGGCCATCCTCCACTACTTTCCCAGGCCATAGCAGAGAGCTGGATCGGAAGTGGAGCAGCCAGCACTAGAACTGGCACCCATATGGGATGCCGGTGCTTCAGGCCAGGTTGTTAACCCGCTGCACCACAGTGCAGCCCCAATAAATAAATCTTTAAAAGAATTCATTTACTTATGTACAAAAAATTTGAAATCCGTGGGTAGTTATTTTTCAGAATATACACATACCACAGACTTTTTAAGCCCCCTTGTACAATTCCCTTGACTTCTCCCTCACTGTCTGGACTCTCCAGACCCCAAACCATGGTGGGAAGACCACCAGCTTTGAAGTATGATGCAACTGAGTTGGTTTCCTCTTTCTTCTTCCTCCTCTTCCTTTCCTCTTTCCATAAGCATTCCCCAAGGTCTCTGTATGCCAGACACCACACGGCATAAAGAACAGACGAAGCCTCTGTTAGAGACTAACTGAGCTCTAACCGTCCGCCCCTCCCTTCCTGGCTGTGTGACTTGGGTGGGGTAGGGGGAGGGAGGGAGTTGTTTAGTCCCCAAGAGCCTCAGTTTCCTCCCTTACAACTCTGGATTCTGTAATAATTTTCTCCTAGGTCTGTTGTGAAAATTGAATGGAGGCAGGTACATAAATGATGGACCACGTAATATTTGCTCCCTCCATAAATGTAAATGCCTTCATGTGAAAAAAAACTCTCAAATATAATTGTTGGTTGCAAGAAAGGAAGGAAAGAAAAGGGAGAAAAGTTTTTTATCTAAAAACTCTCTCTGGATTGCCAGCATTTATCTATCTATCTATCTATCTATCTATCTATCTATCTATCTAAAAGGCAGAGTTATCTTCCATCTGCCGGTTCACTCTCCAAATGTCTACAACAAGCAGGTCTGGACCAGACTGAAACCAAGTGCCAGGAACTCCATCTGGGTCTCCCCCATGGTTGGCAGTGGCCTGAGCACTTGGGCCATCTTCTGTTGCTTTCCCAGGCCTGTTAGCAGGGGGTCAGGACTCGCACCAGCGCTCTGATAGGGGATGCCAGCATTGCAAGCAGAGGCATAACCCGCTGCATCACGATGCTGGCCCCAGGCACGCCCTCTTCGTGCCCCTGTCTGGGTGGTAACAGGGGATGTTAATTGTAGCCTGGGAGAATGATCCCAGATGGAGACACTTGTTTCCCACATCCTGTCAAGGTTATCCAGCAGACAAATCCAGCCCCAGAGGCAGGGCTGAAACTTCCTTCATGAACTAATTACAGTTTCTGAAAACCCCTCCGTGGTTTTCAGGGTCCCTAAAAGCGGCTGCCCCCAGGCTTCGCACTGTGCTCCTGCCCTTCGTATTTATAATCCTTTCCTTTCTCTCTTTCTTGGCTTCCCAGACAGTGGTGCAGACAAAAAGACCATTTATAACAGCTTTTCTGACAGCTGGACATTATTTAATTACAACTTCTGGCAACCCCATAGTGTGCAGGAGGCTATTTAAAGTTCTAGACGGCAGGAGGAGAGATGAGGAAGCCTCTAACCTGGGGGTGAGGGTGAGGAAAGCCAGGGTGGGCAGTGGCAGGATGCACTCTTGGACCCCCTGCTCTCAAGTGGGTTCTCAGAGCCCTGACCAGGAGCCCTGGAGGCTCTGTAGAAGCAGGCAGAAGCAATGTCTGCCCCTCAAGGCATCTGCTGGGTAAGGGGGCAGGGGCACAACCAATAGCACCCATGTAACTGAATTGTTGCTTTTCTACATCAACTGCCTGGGTTTGACCAGGCAAGAAACTGAGGCCCAGAAAGGAGAAAGAACTTGTCCAGAACCACAAGGTGGTTGGCACAATTCAAAGGAAGTCATTGAAGCAGGCTGGGCTTTGGTGCTGCCCTGTGACTGAGCAGCACCTGCTCTGCGTAATGCTTCACACACGCTGGCCAGTAGCGTCTTGATGGCCTGGGCTGTTGTGTGTGTGATTCTTGGTGTGCATATGAGTGTGATTGTGGATGCCAACGTTTGGTCATGTGGTCTGTCCCTGGAGAGTCATGAGTGTCCCTTTCAGCTGCAGCAGCCATGGTTTCTGGACTCTGGGTAGCTTCAGCAGATTCTGGAAGGAGAGAGGACTCCCCCTCAATGGGGCAGGAAATCCGGAAGGAAAGCCTGCTACAGGGCGCTACACCTTGGAGAAGAAGGTGCAAGAAACTAAGTAGGAGTGCACATAGTAACAGGAGTGTGCATAACAGCAGCTCCACAGAGTAAGGCTGTAATTACCACCATTGTTTTTTTTTTTACTATTAATGTGTCACCCTTATGACATTTCTATGAAATATGTATTATTTCTATGATTTTATAGATGAGAAAATGGAAGCTCAGAGAAATTAACTACACCCTCAAGTTCCCCCAAGCACCAGCAGGACCAGGAGCAAACCCAGCTCTGTGTGGATCCCAAACTTCTCCTTTTCCCACCACACTGATAGTTCTCAATCCTGGTTACACATGAGCACTCCCCAGTGAACACTGAAATCATACCAAGGCCTCACCAAAGACCAATTAAGGCAGAATCTCTTAAGGTGCGCTCCTACAATCAGTGCTTTCAACATGCATCTCATTAGTAGCTGTGGCTGAGGCACCCTGCAGGACGGACTCACACAGAAGAGAGCCCCGCAGTATGACACCTGCGGTGTGACACTCCTGCCCCTACTAACACCTCACAGGGCTGCAAAATCCATCCCCAGTGGCAGGCAGGTGGTGCTTCGTGCCCAGGGCTTCAGGCCACTTCAGACCTCTGCCGGTCCCAGCCATCCCTGTGGCTTTCTTGGCAGCTCTGCTGACATCATCCTCCCACACGCAGTCTCGGTTGCCCTCACTGTCCCTAGACACCACCCAGGCCTGTGCTGAGACCATTTTCTGATCTTTGCAGTCCTGAGCAGCAGGCTGACGTTGTCTTAGTCGGTGGAGTCTGGGATGCAGGATGCTGACTGGGGCATGTGCTGAAGACTAGTGCCTGTGGAATGGAAAGAGAGGTTGGGCAAGTAAGTCCTTCCATGACCAACAGGAATCCAAATGGTATGTTTTGTGTGGGAGCTGAGGAAAGACCCTCCTTTGCAGTGAGTTGGAATAATGCTATTGGAGTGCAACGCAGGGCGGGACATTTGCTGACCTTCCTGTACAGTGTCATTGCCACCCTCCAGTCCCCCAGAAGTGTCGCTCAATTTCCCCAAGGGCCTCAGTTAAAAATAACTTGAGGGGCTTAGCAGATGGGCACTCCCGTTGGCCTTCGTCAAGGGTCTGCATCTGTTAGTGTGACCCCTTCTCCTTCTCCCAGGGTGGAGCTCTGGGGCCACAAGAGCAGCTTTGTCCTCTGCACCTTTGCTGGTCCTCACCAACACAGGAGTCTCCTGCCCTTGAGGAAATCACAAGGAAAATGGGGGTAAAAACTGAGCATGCAGTTAAATTGCAGTACTGCAGTTAAGATGGTTTACATACAGAAGCCACTGCTCAAGAGGACGAGAGTGAGGCCGGCGCCGCGGCTCAATAGGCTAATCCTCCGCCTTGCGGCGCCGGCACACCGGGTTCTAGTCCCGGTCAGGGCGCCGGATTCTGTCCCGGTTGCCCCTCTTCCAGGCCAGCTCTCTGCTGTGGCCAGGGAGTGCAGTGGAGGATGGCCCAAGTCCTTGGGCCCTGCACCCCATGGGAGACCAGGAGGAAGTACCTGGCTCCTGCCTTCGGATCAGTGCAGTGCGCCGGCCGCAGCACGCCGGCTGCGGCGGCCATTGGAGGGTGAACCAACGGCAAAGGAAGACCTTTCTCTCTGTCTCTCTCTCTCACTGTCCACTCTGCCTGTCAAAAAAAAAAAGAGGACGAGAGTGTGTCTGCAGGCAGGTCAGGGAAGAGGCCGCCATGTAAGAAAAGCTTAACCAGAGGCTAGTGTTTGGTGTAGCTTGGAATATCCTCGTCCAATATCAGAGTGCATGGATTCAAGTTGTCACTCTGCTTTCAGTAACAGCTCCTTGCCTGGCATGCAGCAGATGATGGCTCAAGTACTTGGGTTCCTGTCACCCACATGGGAGACCCAGGTTGAATTCCTGGCTCCTGCCTTTAGTCTGGCCCAGCCCTGGCTTTTGCAAGCTCTTGGGGAGTGATCCAGCAGACAAAAGATCTTTTGTCTGTTTCTATCTCCGAGTTTCTCTGACTTTCGAATAAATAAAAATGAACAAGTAAGAATTTTTGGAAAGAAAAACTTAAGGAAGACATGGAAACATGGGAACCGGATTTTGAAGACTTAATACCAGCTGCTTGCACAGCAGATAGGGAGGCCTAAGATTCCAGGCAGAGTCTGTGTAAAGGCTGGTGCCCCAGCAAGCAGCCTGCACTCCTAGGATGCTGTTGGGGTAATGTTTGGGAGTGGGGGAGTCCAGGGGAGGAAGAGATGGAGATCTCTGCGCTCGTGTAAAGGAACTCAGAGCTTGGCCCCAAAGGCAATGGCTCCCCACTGAAGAGCTCTCAGCATGGGCTGTCACGTTTTTCACACGTGTGACGCAAGAAAGATGATTCTCTGCCCTGCTCTGCCCCCATCCATTGTCTGCTCCCTGGCCCCACCATAAACTCACAAAAACTAACTTCTCTGTTGCTTTCTGTTGCTCTGATTTCTCTCTGTCTATCCCAAATTGAATATAAATAGGTAAGTAAATCCACCTTGCTGGTCCAGTTCTGTCTTCTCCTGCAAACAAGGGAGTGTTAAAGGTGTGTCTGAGGAACGAGAAGTTCAGCACTTGGCAGCTGTGCAGAAGGCGTGGGTTTTCTATTAGGAACTTCTTTTGTTGGAACTGTAGTACCATCTTATGATAATGAATTTATACTGTGAAAAATTATCTATAAAGTAAAGCACAGTACAAAAAAGTGTCTACTTCCCTCCATTTTTTTTAAATATTTATTTATTTATTTATTTATTTGAAAAGCATAGTTACAGAGAGGCAGAGGCAGAGAGGGAGAGGTCTTCCATCTGCTGGTTCACTCCCCAAATGGCCGCAACGGCTGGAGCTGGGCCTATCCAAAGCCCGGAGCCAGTAGCTTCTTCTGGGTCTTCCACATGGGTGCAGGGGCCCAAGCACTTGGGCTGTCTTCTACTGCTTTCCCAGGCCATAGCAGAGAGCTGGATCAGAAGTAGAGCAGCTGGGATCCTGAAACCGGTGCCCACATGAGATACCAGCACAAGCAGGCAATAACTTTACCCACTACACCCCAGTGCTGCACCAGCCCCCCTTTCTTTATTCTCTCTTTATCACTCCCAACACAAGGTAAACAGCACTTGTATTGCCAGTGTTTTGAGTATCCTTCTAGAAATCTTCTAAATATGGGCAAGCACCAAGGCCCATGAATAGATCTTTTCATTGTGGATACATGGAAGCATGTGGTTCTGCACCTGTTTTTTTTTTTTTTTTCTTCCTAATACACCTCAAAGATAGTTCCATTAATACAACTCGATCAACCTCACTCTTTTTCAAGGCTGTGTGTTAATTCATCATATGAATAGATCTTATTTTATATAACTGGTTCCCTGGTCACTGAAATGTAAATTGCTTTCTATCTTGGATATTGGCAAGAATGCTGCAGTGAGTATCCGGTTGCATACATGTTTGTATTGTCTGTGAAAACACACCTGAAAAAGGAGGTGCTGGATCAAAGAGGAGCCCAGTCTTTAATGTTGACAGATGTTGCTTCAGTGTCTTGCAGACACTTGGAGACCTGGATGCTGTTCTCTCTCCAGCAGTCTTGATCTGCTTCTTTATTCTTGCCAGTCGCTTGCCTCCGCCCGTTCTATCATTAGAAGCCACTGCCATAATTTCAAACATCATCCCACGAAACACTTAGGAAGTGACAGGGTCAACCAGCTATGTGCCACACGGCACAGGGCTGGACAGATCACTCATCTTCAGACGAGCAGGTGCCTCGGCCTCAGTGGGCGTAGAACTCTTGACATGATTTCTCTGAGCACACCCAGTTCAATCTCTCTGAGCTGCTTCTCATCATTGTCCAGAGATTAGAAGCCAAGATAGGGAGGGGACCCAGGGCAGATTTATCCCTCAAGACTAGTCTGAAGTTTGGTGCTATTCAGAAACTCAGGAATTCCTGTATCCTACTCTCCTGGTAAGCATTTTGCACTGTGGAATTTCAAACTAGGGAGTTAGATCCAAAGGGACTGGCAAGATAGGCAAGGAGCACTGCCTTTATAGGTGGGCAAGGAACATTGACTTCATTGCTGGGCAAGTCCCTGTGCCCTTGACATAGTCACAATGGACACACACACATGCATGCACACTCTGATAGCTGGAGAGGAGCTTCTTGCTTCTCATTCTAAGACAAATCAGTCAACACAGTAGGGTTGAGCTGGATGCAGGCACAGAGGAGGTGGAACAGAGAACACAGCTGAGCCTGCCCTGAAGACTGCAGGCCTGCCTGCCCTCCTCACTTCACAGCGACCAGACTGCAAAAGGGACAGCACATCTACGTTGGGAACCCTGCCCCACAGTGGCCCTACCCACTAGTTAGGCCCCATGAGTGTCCTGGATCCTGAACGGGTAACTAACTTAGGCAAGGAAGGAGCAGGGGAGGGACGACATTAAAATGACTGGGAGCCCAGGCCACTCCTCAGCCAGCATGAGGAAGGGATCTGCCCCTCAGTACCTCCCTCGACTTTTCTACCTTTGTTTTCCCAGTGCCTAGCACAAAAGAGCCCACTGAGGACGTAACAGGCAGGGAAGGTGTCTCAATTTTAGCTGAAGCTCGTTGAGGGTGGAGGCATTGCTGTGTTCTATGAGTTACCAACAGTCGTCTTGATCCAGTGTGTGGCAGCTAGAGAGACACAGACTCCATCTAAGAAATACCTTCTACAAACAAGGAGAAGTCATGCATCACTGGGGGCATTCAATACGGGGTTTCAAGGATTAGAGGCTTGGACTGGGTGACTTAAGATTTCACATCCCCGGGAAATTAACGATTCTAGGGGCTGCCCCTTCCTGCCTAGGAAAATCGTGTTTCATTCCACCCCACCCCCTACTCCTTCACATCTGACTTGATCTGCCTGTTCAAGACCCATTTGCTTCCTTCCGTTGGTAAAGTGGAACCTGGGCTAAGCCATTAGGCTGACTGCTCATTTACAAGCTTACTCGCTGTCTGTCACAGACACAGAGGCAGCTGTGGCATACTGGTTAGATCCCAAATAAATATCTAATCTCCAGTCTCAGTAGAGGAGAAGAAACAGGTCTTTCAGAGATGAGCCAGCTGCAGGGGCTTCCTATTGGCAGAGCCAACTGTTTAGAGGAGAAAGGGGACCTGTCAGTCACTGGAGCCATCAATCTTGAGGCCCCAACCACTCCGAACTCAGATCCCCTAGAGCCAGAATTTGACAAATGGCAAAAATAAACTCAGCACGTGCAGGTGAATGGGGTGGCCCCCAGCTATTAAAAAGCCATTGCCGTCCCCCTGGGACCACACAGCCTCCTCGTTCTCAGCTGCCTGCACTGGCAAAGTACCTGTGGGGTGCACAGGCAGGCTGGCACCTGCCCTAATTAGCAGCTCAGCCCAAGCCCCAGCCAGGCAGGCGACAGGCTGTCCCTCGGAGTCAAGACACCCTCAGAATGAAAGCTGGAGAATCAAACAGCAACAATGAAGCCCAGGGCAGAAGGCAGAGAAGACTGGTGATGCCAAGAGCCAGTTATTCACGGGCAAGGCCCCTCGACTGACAGTGGGAAAAAGAATAATGTGGGCTGCTCTGATGAATGGCCCAGCCCTGGTCAATTTGTTCAGTGAGAGGAGGACAACCAGAAAAGTCCCTATTTGTGCTTCTGTGAAGGGTTTCAAGTCCATGGGGCGTAGCTTCTGCCTTGATTTCAGCCTCATAATGGGTGTGTGTGTGACCTCCATCCAGAGGAATGATGCCTCAAAACAAGTGCGAGAGAGCTGAGCTCAGCTCCTGCACCAGCCGCGAGCAAAGCAAGGCCTCTCGTGGATGGATGAGCTGGGTCCCCCACCAGAGCGGCCAGCACCACTGCTCTCCACAGGATGTGGAGCACTACCCACATCAGACGCAACTCACACCGGCCCCGCCCCAGGGACCCACACGTTCCAGCTGAAGTAGGAAGAACACTGGCTTCTCTTCAAATTCCAAAGAGGGACTCACCTTCAACCCCTCCAAAAATGTCAGCCTCAGGATCGTGAGGGCAAAATGGGATCAGAATCCTGAGAGCAAGGGCCTCTCTCTCTCCCTCTCACTTTTCTCTGTATGTCTCTCCAGGATGTGGTATCAGCCCCTCAGTATTCCTACCACACAGACTGGCTGCTGTAGACTTGAAGTTAGTGAGGTAAAGGGGACGAGACCATCATATCTTCTATTCCAAGAATGTCCCATTTTAGCTGAGCCCAGAGAGGGTAAGTGACTTGCCCAAAGCCACAGAGTAAATCAGAGACCTGGGGTTTGGCCCAGGTTTCCCAAAGGTGGTCTGGTGGCCCCCCACTGGCCTGCGAGAATGCCTGAAGGTGCACACCTGCATCGCAGCATCAGAGGATCAGTCTCCCTGCATTGCGGAGTAGCCTGGTTTGGAAGCCAAGCTGTGGGTCTTAATTGGAAGAAAGAGGAGCCATGGAGTGAAAGGTTGAGGAGAGAGGGAGACAGGTTGAACTCTCTTTGATCCACACACCAGGGGGCATTAAAAGACGTCATTTTGAGGAGTAGTGATTTCAGTGATAGAACCAAATTAAAATTTAAAAGGAAAATGAAACGTGTCTGGCATTCTCAGTACACTGGGGCTTTGTGAGGAGCCAGGGATTGCTCTGTCTCCCAAGAGTCCAGGGGTGACCCCAGAGTGCTGCCTGATCTGCAGTGGTCTCAGTGGATGCGTGAGCCCCAGGGGTGACAGACAAAGAGGGGCACCCACCATGGCAGACCCGCCTTCTACGCTGAAGCCGGGATCAAGCCCAAACCACAGCCACTGAGACAGGGACAGGAAGGAGCTGCCCAGTTAGCTGGCCACTGCCCTGCTGGGCTTTGTCGCTCCACAGCACCACACCTCCCGCTAGCGTTGTTGGCCACCCAACCCAGAACACCCTCGTGTGTCCTGCATCCAGACCTTCACCGGGAACGCTTCTCCGTCTGCAAGATTTGCTTCCTCAAGGGTCCTGGCTGGCACTTCGGGATCTAACCTCTCTGCTCTCCCTTCGACCTCCTGCCTGGCTCCCTTTCATTAGCCATGCTTCCCCCATTTAATTCATCAACACCGTCTTTTAAGTGGACCTCCTGCCTGTCAAGCCCTAAGCTGGGTGTTGGAGAACCAAGCAGGGGAGGAACTAGGGCAGGTGAGGGAGATGCTGCAGGGGCAAGAGTTAAGGAGGACTTCCCTCTCAGGCTCCTGCAATGCTCAAGGGTGGTGCCTGCGAGCAAGGACCTCCTTAAATGATGCTCCTGAGATACCTTTCCTGCAGCTCCCTCATCCAGTCCTGAAACCCAATAAGGAATAAGAGGAAATGTTTCTGCCTCTGCACAGTTTACCTGCCAAGGAGAGACTCAAGGATCAAGTAAGGAGACATAGAGAGCAAACTGGGCCAGTGCCAGAAGGAGCAGGGTGGGTGGCTGGGACAATATGCCCCCGGGGCTGCTGGTGGTGGGGTAAATGGTGATCAGGAGCTCACTGCAGCTTCACTGGAGAGGACTCTTGTGCTGGGAGCTGAGGAGTGAGCAGGGTCTACTGAGGCAAAGGCAGGGAAGGGCTTGTCAAGGTGAGGGTGGAATGAACAGCACAGCTCTGCAGCAGAAGGACCTCCGGGCTGCTGGGGCCTGACATGATGTTGGGGAGGGAAAATGGGGTGACTACTGGCCACGAAGTGAAGAGAGACCCAGCCAGGACGCCAGAGAGCAGTCCTGGTGAGAAATAGCCCTGGCTTGGACCAGAGGCAGCTGCGGACTGGGAGAGAGTAGGCAGCTTGGAGAAAGACTGTTAAGAGGTCAAATTGACTGTATTCATGCTGCAATCAGGACAGATTTGAGGGCATTTGAGAAAGCTTGTTGATTGATCGATGGTTACTCATTGGTGCTAATGGCTTTAATCAAGGAAAAAGCTCTCAATAAAAACAAATGATTCCTGTTTATAATAGAAGTGTCAATGGGCCCTTAATGAATGGATTTGCTCATTCTTCTCCTGCCCTGAGGCACTCCGTCTTGAGTGAGAATATTTAGGACCTTAGCCCTGAGTTAGAGCTCCTGCTTTGGGGGTTGTGTCCCCACCCCCACCCCCTTTATCCCCTCCCACCCCCCATCTCTTATAAGCCTCAGTCTCTCAGAGACCAGGGCACTTTAAGGGATAGGGACAGAAGCATTGCACTGGGCACTGGCGAGAACAGAGAGCAGCTGGCCCCAGAGCCTTAGCTGGTCCTCTGCTGAGGACAGCAGGAGGGGGCTTTTTGCATACTCCCACTTACATTAGCCCTGGGCTGCCCCTCAGCCACCCCCCCACACACACACACACACACAGTTCTAGTTCTTGACCTCCTGCTAATCACAGAGAACCCATTCTTTGCATGCAAATGAATGATTCCTTTCATCTCTCTGGTCTTAACTCCTTCCCTCCTTGCTTTGCTCCTCTCACACTCCCAGAAGCAGAAGAGATAGCACAGGGAGCCTTCCTGTCAGCCTGTGGTTACTCACCCACCCTCAGAGATAGAACCCATACCCAGCTGAAGACCACAGGGAAAACGAAGAATTCTTGCCCCATCTCATGGACAGGCTTGGTCTCACCCAAAGCAGGGCTTTAATTCTGACTCTGCCTCATCCTCACCGTCTGACTTTGGACAGATGACTCGACCTCTCCAGCCTGCCTCTCTGTGAAGGAAGATTAATGTGGAACTCAAGGACTGATGCAGTGGGGAAGACAGGAGGCCACGTGTGGGAGATGCTTAGCACAGTGCCTCGCCCATAGAAGGCTCCCATTGCAACCCTCAGCCAGGAGAACAGGATGAATGAGCACAGGTGGGAGGAAATGACCAGGCAGACATGGCCAGCGTGCTTGGACAGGCCCATTCTGGAGGTGCTGACTTTCCAGGATTACTCCATTCCACCAAACACACCCCCAAGAATTAGTCCAGGCCAAATTACTGGGAAGACTACGCAAGCAACTGGCTGATGGGCTGTTTCTTGAGGGAGGAGATTTTTTTTTTACATCTATACTCTTCAGACTGATTGCGTTTCCCCCAGTGTGCCTGCATTAACTTTTCCAAAAACACAAGCATCTGTGAAAAAGGTGCCATCCTGGCTGTGAACTGCATTTCTTTTCTTTTTCTTTTTCTTTTTTTTCTTTCTTTTTTTTTTTTTTTTTTTTTTTTTTTTTTTTGACAGGCAGAGTTAGTGAGAGAAACAAAGAGAAGGGTTTCCTTCCGTTGGTTCACCCCCCCCAAATAGCTGTTACAGCCGGCACACTGCGCTGATCCGAAGCCAAGAGCCAGGAGCTTCCTCCTGGTCTCCCAAGCAGGTGCAGGGCCCAAGCACTTGGGCCATCCTCCACTGCCTTCCTGGGCCACAGCAGAGAGCTGGACTGGAAGAGGAACAACCAGGACAGAACCAGCGCCCCAACTGGGACTAGAACCCATGGTGCCAGCGCTGCAGGCAAAGGATTAGCTTAGTGAGCCACGGTGCCAGCCAATGTGAGCTACATTTCAAGATCCACACGGGTGAGCACAAACAGGAGGGCTGTCCGAGCTGCCACGGAGCCGTGTTGGGAGGCACTCAACTCCCCAACCCTTCTTTCCAGCCTGAGAAGCAGCAATAGGACCACGGCTTGGATGAGATGGCTCCCATACAATAAGCAAGCATGCCCAAATGTAGCTTAGAGTTTTGTTTGTATTTTTCTTCAACTTTGAATCAAACCAAAGCACCCACCAGTTTATTCAAATCTTAACCAGATCTCTTTGGTAACTCATAAGATGGTGATTCCCTTCACTGGGAGCTGTGGAAGACTTTCCACTTTAAAAAAAAATTGTTTATTTATTTATATATTTGAGGGAGTGGGTGAGAGAATGAGAGGTGGGAAAGGAAGGAAGGAAGGAAAGAAAGAAGGAAGGGAGGGAGGGAGGGAGCTCCCATCTGCTAATTCATTCCTCAAATGCCCACAACAGCCAGGGGTGGACCAGGCTAAAGCTAGGAGCCAGGAACCCAATCCAGGCCTCCCACACGGGTCGCAGGGACACAATCACTCAGCAGTCACCTACTGCCTCCTGTAATTCCTGCTCCCTATCAGAAAGCAGTCAGCACTCAAACCGGGCACTCCAGTAGGGGATGCAGGTGTCCCAGCTGGTGTCTTAATCATTGTGCCAAATACTCCCCCCACTGTTTTAATCTCCTTTAACCCACACAGTAATGCTGCAGTGTAAGGTGGGTGTCGTCCCATACTACAGATGAGGAAGCTGCAGCCTGCTCAAGGACTGCTAGCTAGGACACTTGCTCAAAATAACACAAATGAGTCCTCAAATCTGCAAACTCCCTTTTTCTTTCTTTTTTTTTTTTTTCTTCCTGCTGCCTTCCTTGTTCTTAGACCACTGAATCAGAGTGAACCCAGAATGTCCGACTGCTACCTGAGCCTATGAGGAGCAGGCAGACGCATGTGTGGCTGAGCTCCAGGCCTGAACCACCCAGACTACCTTCCTCTCCCCTCACGCCAACTCCTCTGCCTCCAAAACCAGCCCAGCAGGAAGGCTCACTTGCCCAGTGAGGAGGCTGTTTGAAAACTCTTCCCATTCCCATTTTAATTAACATCAGATTGACATAATGACAGCCCAGTTCTGGAAATCTGGCCGGAGCACTGCACTGATAGTGGGAGGCTCACAATGGGAGAAGCTCTTTTTACCACCTCAAAGTTTTTCTGATCATTTGAGGACAAATGGTAACAATCATGTCATCCAGATTTGAAATAACAGGGTAGAAAATTGCTATTCTAATGACCATTCTGAGAAGGATCTATGAGGGGCCCACACCATGCTGTCCTCTCCAGAGAAAGCAGCCTGTTTGTTTCGGCCTGATGGCATCAACTGGGACCACTCAGCAATCATTCATTCATTCACTTACTCACATATTTACACAGATTCTCCCATCTATCCTCATTGTTAGTCACAGTCCCGTTGTTATTTATGCATTGACTTACCCTAAACTCACTTATTCACTTCTCTGTTCCTTCATTGACTCACTCACACCTCCATTTGGCTAACAGATATTTTATGAACTCCTTCTGTGTGTTTCTGCATGGTTCCAGTAGGAATCTACTAGCAAGCCCTTAAATCCTAGACATCACCAAGTGCAAAAGAAGTATCTTCCCTTACAGAGTTTACACCATCATCCTCAACCCAAGAGGTACTGCAAAGGGCAAGATGCTATGCTGGGCACCCTTACCTGTTCCATGGAGGTGATGTAGTAATGCCGGCCTGGATCAAAGGAGGGACATCTTGGGGGGTTAGCCATTTAGGGAAGGGCCTTGATGAATCTGAGGGTCTACAATTGGCAAAAGGGAGGAGGCAGGTGGGGAGAAGAACGGACAGTAAGGGACAGGCACTGGAACCACTGCCTTGTGTGACAGGGACATGCTGGGAGCCTGAGGATGAATTGGGAGTGGGAGGGGATTCCTAGGAGGCTTGACTCCCAGGTGAGTCTGTCCCTCAAAAGGGGTGGCTCTCAAGCTGTCCCTCAAGAAGGAAGTGCTGCTGAGCTAACCTGGACTGCTGATATTGTTCAGGCTAAAGATAGCATTCTCACAATTAGTATTTTCTATCACTCGTATACCTTCCTAGAACAAGAGCTAGCGTGAAAGCGTATCTAATTCAGCACAAAAGTATGTATTTTTTATTAGGAGTTGCATGTGCCAGGGATGAAGTTTCTGTGGCTCCTGTCACTTTGCCTGATGCTCCTGTAAAGGGTAGACAGGAAGGAGATGCCAAGCCTGGGCTGGCTTACAAGCTTCCTTCCATGTTTAGCTCTCTAGTGGCTACCAGCCACAAGTGGGTACAGCTCCTGGGCTCTGCCCTGTAAGAGCTTCCACATCATTGTCTTGGAAACTGACCTTAAACTGAGCATTTGTCAATTTCTGTCCAACCCCATTGTCCACTGGGGTTGAGTCCAAGCCACTGTCACTGAATGAACACAGCTCTGTGGAGTGGAGGTGTAGTGAAACCCTGGGCTGGTTTGAACTGGCACAGGTTGGCTCCACTAGATCAACCGAGCAGATTTGGAGAAGTGGAAACTGGGCTGAGGTGACTCAAGCCCAGTAGTGCTAGAATAGAGAAGCTTAGCTAGGAGGCTTCCTAGAATGGAGTATGAGTGGTGCATGAAACCCAACTCAAAGACAAGGCTGCTTCAAAAAGTTCCTGAGGAACAGGATTAAGAACTATGTCTATTCTGGTACAAAAAGTTTCTGAAATCCATGTGCAGTTTTCCACGAGTTTTTTGCAGACCCCTTTCACATCCCTAATGTGCTTCAGCTGAGGCTCTGGGGCCTCTACCCCTTCCCCAGGCATTAGTCAAATGGCCCAACTCCCTCTGCGGCCTCTTCCCCAGCCTTCACCTATAAAGCAGCTATGTCACTCTCCCTGGTTCTGACCAAACTCCTGGCATTAGTGCTATGATTAATGTCAGGGTGAATCTTGGATTTTCCTCAGCAAGGTGTTCAGTCTATCCATAGTCTCTCCTGCACAGAGAAGGAGAAGGGAGAATGCTGCATGGGGCACCTAGCTCCTTGAAGGCCACCCCTATTCTTAGGCAGATGCCCCGGCACCACTGCCGGTTCAGGACCAGAACATTCCCTGCACACCCTCTTCCCTGGACCCCTTGAGCAGTGCCGGGGTGTTTTCTCTGGACTCTCTTTTCTTCCACTCTGCTTTTTTCCTCCCTTCCTTATTTGTGTTGCTCCTGTGCTCTCCTGCCTTCCCTCTGGGACATCCAAAAGGTTTTCTTGGTTGTTCGGTAAAGGTCAAGTTGGTGTCTTTATTTTATTTTATTTTATTGACAGGCAGAGTGGACAGTGAGAGAGAGAGAGACTGAAAGGTCTTCCTTTTCCGTTGGTTCACCCCCTAATGGCCGCTGCGGCTGGCGCACCACGCTGATCCGAAGCCAGGAGCCAGGTGCTTCCTCCTGGTCTCCCATGGGGTGCAGGGCCCAAGCACTTGGGCCATCCTCCACTGCCCTCCCAGGCCACAGCAGAGAGCTAGCCTGGAAGAGGGGCAACCGGGACAGAATCCAGCGCCCCAACCGGGACTAGAACCTGGTGTGCCAGCGCCGCAGGTGGAGGATTAGCCTATTGAGCCGCAGCGCCGGCCAAGTTGGTGTCTTATTGTTTCTGATCCTCTCTCCTACCCCTGCCATTCGTTTCATTGCTTGTTCATCATCAGTTTCTACCCAGGGCTTGGCAGGCACAGGCATTGTTCCACTGGTGGGGAAAGAAGAAAGGAGGATGGCTATTCTAAGTGTGTGTGGTCAGACAACTAATACTCATGAAATAACCTTGTTAAAAATTGAGTCTCTATGGCTTGAATATGGTTTCTCCCTCCTCCCCTAAAACTGTTGCTGAAGCTTGGTCCTAAATGCAAGCAGTGTTAGAAGATAGGACCTAGTGGGAGGTGTTTGCATCAGGGGGTTGAATACCCTTCTCACATAAGCAAGCTCTTACCTAAGTGGGACTGGATTAGCTGTCTTGAGAGTGGGTTGTTGTGGAGCAATGCTGCCCCTTTCGTTTCGTCTTCTACATGGCCCACGTGAGGGGCAGCAGCATAGTGCCATCCCTGGACTGCTCAGCCTCCAGAACTACCAGCCCAAACAAACCTGTTTCTTCATTCTTTTAAAGATTTTGTATCTATTTGAGAGGGAGAAAGAGAGCAAGAGTGAGAGAGAGCATATCCATAACCAGAGCTGGGCCAGACCAAAGCCAGAAGCCAGAAGCTCCATCCAGGTCTCCCACTTGGATCAGAGACCCCAATGCTTAGACCATCATCTGCTTCCTCCCCAGGTGCTTTAGCAGGAAGCAGAGTAGCTGAGACTTGCCTGGCACTTCAATAAAGGATGTCCAAGCAGCAGCTTAACCTGCTGTGCCTAACTGCTCACCCCAAACTGCTTTCTTAATACCAAACCCACTCTCAAGCATTCTGTTAGCTCTTCTACCATCAAGACTTGTACTGGTGAGTTAACATTTATCCCACTTGTTAAAGATCAGCAAACTGGGGCTCATGTAGCTTAATAGCCCTATTCAAACTCTAATTTGGCCTCTGTTTGTTACACTTTACCAAAGTCTGCAGCCCTCCCTACCACCCATCAGCTGCAACCACAACCCATCACAGGAGAGATGGGCACTGCCTCACGTGGCCATGGCATCTGTTAGGGAGCAAAAGTCAGTCAGAACAGAAAAGTAAAAAATGGAACAAAGGTTGGTGATTGACTATAAGTATCCCCATCTTCCCCTTCTCTTTTGACATAATTCACTCAGACTGATCCAGCTAGCCAGTGCCTCCTGCATGTTAAACTCTGCCCAGGATCTGAGTAAGGAAAGTCATTCCCCAAAGCTTCCAAGTGTACCTGTCGCTATTCCTATGAAAGTTGAGGAAGTCACAGATCTTGAACTGGGGATATCTGGGTGGCCCTGATGCATTCCCACAAAGAGCAAATGGATTTGGAAATGACACCATGACACCGACATCCAGACGGCATTAGGGGCCCTCTGGGGTAGTGAGTTGCCAGCTGTCACCCTCCTACTTGCCCTCACCTAGCATTTGAACCAGTACCTAAACTGACCTGAATGTAGATCAGAAGGCTGCTACCAAGCTAGGTCAGTCCCAGTTTGGCTCTCAGAATCCTTGGACTTACTTGACTCTCATGTCCTGATGTTTTTGTATTAAATCCGTTTAGAGTAAATCATTTATCCGATCTAATTTTCCCCTTCTGCAAAGGCCTGCAGTTCAAATTGTTTCTCTAATCGGACTGCTTCATTACTAACCTTATTGGATTAATTTTTGATTAATGCGCCTAGGATCTGTTTGGACTTTTTTCTTTTTTCCCCCATCACTGAAAGAAAATATAAAGTTGAGAATCTTAGGAGCATGCTTGCCCAGAAGTGATGCATCATGGGAGTATTGGCAGTATGGTTCCAATGTTATATATTCTTCCAGGGATGGGAAGAATATATAACACTCAGAGGGAGTCTTAAGTGACCAAGGATCATTAGCCAAATGGATCAAAGGTACTATGCCGTTAATAACAAGTGTTGTCATTGTTGAGTCCCTGCTGGCTCCAGCACAGCTTTAACAGTGTTGGTATTAAATGCCAGTTATTAGAACAGCCTCTGGAATCACAGTGTCTGGGTTCAAGTCCCAGCTCAGACACATTTTGAGCAACCTTGAACACTGAGATGCTGACCTTTCTCTAAGCTGATTTCCTCATAGAGCTCTTCATCCACAGCTCAGCATGTAGCCAGTGCTCAATAAATGTCAGCTGCTGCCTTATTACCTCTTTTGCTCCCACTGCTAAAGTGGGCATTGTTATCTATATTACACAAGTGAGAAAGTTAAGACTCAGCGAGATTGACTCACTGGATGATGTGCCTCTGAAATGGCAGAGCTGGGAGGCCAGCTGGCCGAGACGTAAATCCCAGGTCTTTCTAACTCAAAACTCAACATTCTTTGTACAACCTTTCAGTGTTTATTTTCTATTTTCAAGCTGAGAGGGCATAAAATCAAAATATTTGTCTATTAGCACATTTTTAAAAAGCTTTATTTATAGATTGGTGATTGGTTAATATATATTTGAAAAGCAGGGTGTCAGAAGGAGAGAGAGAGAGAGAGAGAGGAAGGGAGGGAGGGAGGAAGGAAGGGAGGGAGAGATCTTTCATATCTGGTTCACTCTCAAAATGCCCACAATAGCTGGGGCTGGGCTAGGCCAAATCCAGGAGTCTGAAACCCCCTCTGGGTCTCCCATTTGGGTAGCAAGAACCCAAGTATTTGGCCATCATCCACTGCTTCCCAGGTGCATTAGCAGGAAGCTGGTTTGGAAATAGATCCAAGATTCAACACCAGGCACTCTGATAGGGGACGTGAGTATCCCAAATAGCAGCTTAATCCACTGGACCCCCTGTTAACCATTGTTATCATTTTCAATATCTCAGACAAATACAGTTCCACAGAACAGTCCCTCAGTCAGCATTCTCTAGGTCCTCATTCTATTCATAAATTTTTTTAAAGATAAGGACATACTATCCACATCTTTGTATATTCCATAGTCATGACCTGGTACTCTTCACATAACAGGATCCATAAATAACTTAGCAAATTCATGCATAGCCCTTCCTTTGTGCTGGCCACTGGTCTGAGTACTTTACAAATAGTTGTCTGTTGTCTCTCACAACAGAAAAGCTGCTGGTGGTCTCATCTTATTGGTGAGGAAACTGAAACACAGAAAGTTTAAGAATTTGTGTAACATCATACAGTTGATAAGAGACAGTGCATGGATTCAAATTCATCACAGTACTGTGTTCTGTGTTTGGTAGAACGAAATAAAGAGCAGGCAGAATCCTGAAGAAAATCCAGTCTTATGTATGAATGGTTGGCCCAGACACCATTATCATTTATGCCTAATCTCCACTACACAAAGGATTTTAACAGACTGCCTTTAAAGAGTTGAATGTATGCCTCAGACACAGCACCTTAATGTTCCCCTTTCAAGTGTGTGGACCTGTGCGTAACATAGTTCAACTTCCAGAGTGCCCTTCCACCTGGAAAATTCACAACCTCCCACCAAACTTTACCTATATCCATTATACCTGTGGGTTATAATTTATGGCATTGACTGAGTGATGACACAGAGAAGTTAATGCCATTGGATGAAGATGTTACCACTTACATTTTCAAGAGATAAGGGCACATCCTAGCATGCAGGACCACAAGAGGAGGCACCAATTTGAGTCAGGAGGCCAGAAAGGCATGAAGGGAAGGCATGGCCTGGAGCCTTTACTGTGTTTTCTGTGGAAAAGGCAAGGCAGATCAAGGGAAACAGCTTAGGACTGGCAGATATAAATAATTTCTGTAGGCTCTAGACCGTGCATGTGTTGGTGGTGGTGGGGAGCGGTTTCTAGCCATCTCATCCCTTGCCCTTGGTCATTAGAGCAAAGCAATGGAGTAGAAGAGCCAGATAAAGGAGGTCGTTCTGAATGTGAGCTCTGCACTGGTTGGTTGACATAAGAGAAGCACTGGTTGGTTGACATAAGAGAGGCTCGCTTGTGGGTTCTTTGCTGTCTCTAAGATGCTAGCCCTGGGAGGTGCAATCTGTCCTTGGCCAGTAAGGCTACAAATACCAGGGCATCAAGAATATAGAAAATAGTAAAATGTAGTCAATCCCCTACTCCAGAGAGCTGTCTCCCCTTTGGGTGCTCCTGCTGTCTTCTCCTTCTTGTAATTCTCTAGCATCTGAAGAAGGCTCCTGCCATGGGCTTTCATTTATAATTCGCTTCATGTCTGCCTCTGTGGGGACAAAGACCACATCTTATCCATGGTTCCCACTTCAGGGATACTTTGTTCTTGAGAAACATTTGGTGACTGCATGAATTTGAAACTGACCAGAGAGCAGGCAAACAGTTGTCTCAGGGACAAGCCCATACCTGTCATTGTGCTCTAACTTTGTTGCAGAGTCTTCCAGAAATCAAGGCAAAGAGTAGAAAAAAGAAGAAACCACAGTGGGCTCAGTGGTTCCCACTACCTATTAAATAAGTCACTGGAATGTTCAGGATAGACAACTTTCTCCTTGATACTAAATTCTTCATTTCATTTCATTTCATTTCATTTCATTTCATTTCATTTCATTTCATTTATTTGAAAGGCAGAGTTAGAGAGAGAGAGAGAGAGAGAGAGAGAGAGAGAGAGAGAGAGAAGAGGGGGAGACAGACAGATCTGCTGATCTGCTGATTCACTCCACAAAAGGCTCCAATGGGTAGAGCTGGGCTGGTCCAAAGCCAGGAGCCAAGAGCCTCCTCCAGGTCTCCAATGTGAGTGCAGGGACAGGGGCCCACAGACTTGGGCCAAGGCCTACCTCCACTGCTTGCCCAGGCACAGTAGCAGGGAGCTGCATTGGAAGTGGAGCAACCAGGAACTGAACTAGTGCCAATATAGGATTCCAGTGCTACAGGCAGCTGCTTTACCTGCTACACCACAGTGCTGGCCCTGGTACTAAATTCTATGGGATTCTTTTTATATTAGATCTCATGGGAGGGACATTGGATCATCATTTAATGATTGGAAGTACCTATAGAGCTTTATGCACTCATTTCATTCATTAGCTTTGTTACAACTGAAACTGTGTTATTGCAACAGCTGTGGAAGCATTCCTATGGGTATCTGGGCTAATGCAGCGCAAACATTTGGCTGTCTGGGGACCTAACAGGACTTCCACATTCCCAAAAGAAGTGCAGTAACATGACCCATGTGTTGTCCCTCAACTCAACATGCATCTGACAGGAACTGATGAGCTGTCAAGACTGAGCTCTCAGGCAAGGATCTGGTGTGCCATTGATCAGAAATCAAGCCGTTTGCTTCCAATGTCTGTCCCACAGCTGGAGGCAGACAGCCTTCAAAGGCTGAGCACACAGTGGTGTGGAGGCCCAGGATCTGTCCTCTTCCCATGCTTTTGTCTTGGAAGTGTTGTCTGAGGCTTCACTCTCAGTTTTTTCTTTCTATCTTCACTTATTTTTAGACAGATTTATTAAGATATTAGTTACATATGACAAAGTTTATTTATTTTAGGTATACAGCTCAGTAATTTTTGTACAATTACAGAGTTGTGTAATCATCGGCACTATCTAGTTTTTATAACCTTTCCACTACCTCCCAAAGAAATCTCATGTCCATTTATTTGCAATAAAATTTAATCTCCACTACCAAGCTCAGGCAACCAATAACTATTAAGTCTTTCGCTTTTTTTTTTTTTTTTGAGAGAGAGGCAGAGAGATAGAAAGTACTCCCATCCACAAGTTTATTGCCCAAATGCCCTCAACTGTTGGGGTCCAGGACTGTGCCAAAGCCAGGAACTCAATCCAGTTCTCCCATGTGGATATCAAGAACTTGAGTTATCAACACTGCCTCCAAGGGTCAGCAATATCAGGAAGCTGGAATCAGGAGTTGGAGCGAGGAATCAAATGCAAGCACTCTGATGTGGGACACAGACACCTTATCAACTAGGCTACGTGCCCATCCTCACCCTTAGTCTTTCACACTTTCATGTAAATCTGTCTTTCCCCAAACTTAGCAACCTGAGGTCTTTTAAGCAAGAACATTTCTCTATTTTTATGGAAGTCAGCATAAAAGGATGTAATGGGTCTTCACTTAGCAGGTGACTGGACAAGAACATTAGTTTTACATCAAGCTAGAAACAGCCAAAGCCAATGATACATCTGCGAGTCTGTAAATCATGGCTACTTGCTGACAGAGAATGCTATCCTCCTCATGGCCCAGCTGCAGCCCTACAGTGGGGCTCAGGCAAGTGTCTTCCTCTCTCTGCAGTGTGGCTCCTCCACCTGACCTGTTCACACAGGTGATTGTCAAGCGTTCCACTCGCTTTAGAGTCCCAAGACTCTTTAATGGAAGTGAAGAGGAGATGGCAAGTGATGCGGAAGGTTGTTTTCTTCAACACAAATTCTTTGCTCAAAGGTCAGCAAATCCCACACCTGCCTGAGAAATCATTTTCACTTACTCAGGTGCTTGTGGTCAGTTCTGTGAGCTAAAGCTTTTCACTCAAGAAAAAGATACTTTTAAAAATATATTAATGTACTGGCGCCGCGGCTCACTAAGCTAATCCTCCGCCTTGCAGCGCCGGCACACTGGGTTCTAGTCCTGGTTGGGGCTCCAGATTCTGTCCCGGTTGCCCCTCTTCCAGGCCAGCTCTCTGCTGTGGCCCGGGAAGGCAGTGGAGGATGGCCCAAGTGCTTGGGCCCTGCACCCCATGGGAGACCAGGATAAGTACCTGGCTCCTGCCATCTGATCAGCACAGTGCGCTGGCCACAGTGCGCCGGCTGCAGCAGCCATTGGAGGGTGAACCAACGGCAAAAGGAAGACCTTTCTCTCTGTCTCTCTCACTGTCCACTCTGCCTGTCAAATATATATGTGTATATATATATATATATTAATGTTATGTTTCAAGCAATTTCTGCTGTGCAAGAGATATAAGTCGCTGTAACTTTAACTAAAGAGGCATGTGGCGTCTACATGTAAGTAAAGTACTTTGAATGCAGAGATAAGCTCAGCCCACCTAGACAATTGATGGGACAGAGATGGAACTTTTCTCAATGTAAATGGGAGAATGATTCCTTCTGATTTAGGGGAAGAGTCATGGGGAGCAGAGGTAGGAAGTTATGTGCCTACCTTCCTCCTATTCCAAGTCTTCACTGTCCATATATTTAAATGATGGGACACCTGTGTTCTGCTAAGGATGCCAAAAATGATAGCCAGTTAACTTTTCATAGTTATCACTTGGCAGAGTTGCTCTGCCTGAGCCACTCATGAGCTCTGAGTGAGCCCTGCATGGTCATTGACCATACAGCCCTCAACCAGGCTCCAAGCTGGACCTCCATTTATATACAATGAGAAGCAGCAGAAGAGAAGAGCCAGGGAAGAAATTCAATCTTAGTAGAGATGGAAATACTTTGACCATATAAAATCATGATCCAAGAGCATATCCATGGCGAGGAAAGACCACTAAATGCAGAAAAGATTAAGGCTAATAGTTGAGTCTATAAATGGAGCCCACCAGGCACTGTGGCACCTTGGGTCTAAACCCTGAGCTCCAGCTCGCCAGCAGCTTTCCCTGTGGGCTTGGCACTTGCAAGAGCCTGGTCCAGAAGGAGTCAAACATGGACCCAAAAGGAATTCTGCAAAGATCTTGCAAGAGCATGCCTAGGCAACATCTTGCTTGCCTGGTGGAATAATGTACCCTGGAGGAAATTGGAGTCAGAAAAGAGAATCAATTCTCCCAGAATCTTCCAGGCCATTCATGTCATTTAAAGATATCAGAAGCTGCCAGAAAGGTCATTCAACAGGAGAGGGACTTTCCATAGCTTAATTTCCTTTTGTTACACTGTGAGCTTCATTTTCTCTTTCTCTTACCTCCTCTCTATCTCTTCCCCAGGCCTGCCAAGGCCTGTTTATTAAAAGTGTTGTGTCCAATTTACCCAGCTTTTAATTAAGTTGTCAAGTTGAAATGGGATTGTCTCCTGGGAAGTGAACAAAGATTTTATGGTCATTTAATTTTTGCTTAGGATTTAAAATCCTACTTCTGGCATGCTTAAAATTATTAATGAGATCCAGGAATTCTTGCCCATTTGTGTCCATTACAAGACATAAATCATTAAGCTCAATTAGGGGCAAGGGGAACTTGTGGAGTTAGAGCTGAATGTTGTGTTCAATCACATTTATCCACGGCAGCCAACTGATGGAAGTGTGACCATCAGGAGCTGGGAGAGGAACAGATAAAGGCAGGAATGGAAGGAGATAACATTAGAATGGCAAGGGATCAAGGGATGGGGTTCAGAGGGAAGATCAGGGAGGGGACAATGGGAGAACGGAAGTGGAGAGGTGGATTATGGAGGGTGAAGCATGCATTTGTAGTGTTCACCAATAGTCTGGTTTATTCTTCTTCCAAACACAAGTGAAGATTGCACGTCTTGAACCCCATGAAGTTAGGCATGGTTATGTGACTTTCTTTAGCCAAGTAAATAAGAGCAGAAGTGGTATGTGTCATTTCTAGATGGAAGTACTTCAACCTTGGCATGCAAATCCTCATGCTTTCCCCTCTGTTATGGTGTTAAGATGATGATGTCATTCACTTGGTTGATACTTTATCAACCTGGGCTCCTGCATGACTAGGATCATTAGAACCCTCCAGTGATCTGCCTTAGACATGTAGTATGAATGTAAATAGATTTGTGTTGTTTTTAAGCCAATGATATTTTGGAGTTACTTGTCATTGCATCAATACTCAACCTAATGCAACTAATATAGGTGAGTTGAAAGCTGAAAAACCTGCATGTTTTAAAGAGTAGCTGAGAGAGGTCAGGAAGGAACCAGAAAGGGTTAGGAGTAAGGACAGGTGGAAGGCAGGATCTGAACAACCTGAATTGTCAACTCCCAAACATTGGTTTGCACAGGATAGGCCTATAGAATGGAATCAAATGGAAATGAATGAAAGATCTTTTCTTACATCTTGATTGTATGCTGCTTGCCTGGTCCTAGAGAGATGCTACACCCATATCACTCTCAGAATAAAGGCTTCTGTTTCTCCCCAAAAAAAGTCATATTTAATGAGAGGAGTAGAATTGGAAAGGTCGCCACACTCAAAACTATGTATGTCTATTCCGAATATTCACCTTCTGCATTTCTTCCATTTGATATCCTTTCCCTCAATACCTCTATCCTCCAAGAACACTTCCTTTTGTTTAGTCTCCTCAAGGCCAGAAGATCATCAACATGCATCAGACTTTAGCATCTGGAAGACTACCTGGTCACTACCATGTCCTCATAAATGAGACCTTTGAAAGACTGCATAGGTAGATCAAGGATCTTGGTGATCTCAGCAACCTGCTAGCTCCCACTTCTGAGGTTCCTTCTATATATCCTGTTCCAAGTACTTCTTGTCAAGATGACTTTTGCAGTTCAAGGAGAAAATAGAGAGATATTAATGGGAAAATAAAACTCAATAGCTTTCAGTTTCACTAGACCCAAATCCTCATGGGGAAGACAGAAATTAATAATGTGTGGTCCATAATAATATATGGTCCATAATAGACTTCTGGCCACACACAGGTGGTATGGTAACCTAGATCTACTTGCTTTGTTTCCATCTCAGAAAAATTTCTTGGGAAGTTAACTACTAAGGTAGATATGGTCCCAGGTTATCTGAAAATGATTCACTCTTCTAAAGAGATGTGGTGCTGTGATGGCACCACTGAACCCAAGTTACTACTTGGCAGTGCCCATAACTATAATGCTTTCACACCCTCACACACACAGACTCACCAGCAACCATAGGTAAAGCTACTTCCAGGCAAGACTTTCTGTTCCTATCTTTCCACCCCATAAGAAATGCCAGGAATCTGAGAAGAGGACATTTATAATTGGATGTAGGGGGAGGGGCATCACAAAAACATGACCACGTATTCCTAGTGACTTGAGAGTCATGGGCTCCAATATATTACTGTAGATGCCTCACTTGAAGGCAGGGAATCTGAGTCTGTGACTCCCAAATCCCCTGAAGAGAGGAATGTGGGACGCCAAGCAGGATGCCTGGCATACAGTATGAGGCTACAGACACAGTAACACTTGGGTTGAAATCCTGGTTCCATTTCTGGTGGCTATGTCATTTTTATCAAGTTATGCCATCACTTTGAAATCTACTGGGATCTGAAAAGGGTGGCAATATTTCTGAAGGATATTGTGAAGATCAACATCAAAGGAATGTGAAAACGCTCCATAAACTCAGAAGCTCAGTGAGAAGGAGTGAGTTCCCTCTTCACCATTACCAATATCAACATCATCATCATAATCATCATCATCATTGTCACCAATACCACAACCACCATCATCACTATCACCATCACCACCACCATCATCATCACCATCACTACTACCACTGTCATCCTCACTTTATCACTAGCAATATAGATATCATCATCATCATTGTCGCCACCACCACCTCCACCATCATCACTATCATCACCACCACCACCATCATCAGCATCACCATTGCCATCACCACTACCACTATCACCATCACCATGACTCTGCCACCACCACCACCAAATGGCTCAAGGCCGTATTAGTTCCAACAGATCTCAAGAAGTCATTTTGTAAGTTCCCTCCACCTTTTAACTAGGGTGGCTTCTGAAGCTTGTTGTTGTATTAACCTGCATTGACATTTTTATTCATTTATTGACTCATCCAGTATTCATTGAGCATCTGCTGTATATTCCATACCTCATTATAAATTCTGTAGATACAAATAGTAAAAAGAATAAAGATTCCAGACTTCATGAAGCTTATATTCTAGAGTGGGAGGGCAAGATAAACAGTAAATAATATATATGATACATAAGTAAATCACATGGTATACTAGAAAGTGATCAAGCCAAAATATGAGAGTATTGTCAGATCAGGGCCCCAATGAGAGAAAATAGACAGAGACCCTTCCCTGTGTCTGTTCTATCCCCTACACTGCTCCCATTATCATGGAAAACTGTGAACTCTTTCTTCTTCACTGTGTTTTTAATTGAGGAAGTCATTATTTGGCAAGTATAAATCACTATGACTCCAAAAAAAGAGAGATCTGATTAAAGAGAGATTTAAAAATAATGTAAAGTGAATTATTCACAATAAAACTGGGAGCTCAATCAATATGGACAGCAAAATTAAAATGTAGAAGATAGAAAATGTCTAATGGGGTTCCTCCAGCTAGACCTTGGACTATGCCCCAAGCTTTCTTGGAGCAATGAGAAGACGATCAGTCCCTTTGCCCAGGATCTTAAGAGCTGCCCTTTGGCCTCTTTCCTGTCTCAAATCCCTTGGCTATCTCTGTCAAAGTGGAAAGTATGTCCAGTGTGCTTTATAAGAACCTACTGCCACCAGCCCCTCTCACCTCACATGTCTATATCATTTCTCTAGTTCCTGATCTTCACATCAATCCTGTTACCTCTCATCTTTGGACCATGTCATATTTCCACCTATTCTTTCCTTCAAGTGTCAATTACTGGGCACCTACCATGTGCCAAGTCCCATGTTAGCCACAAGGACTACAGAGCCAAGTGACATCTATGAAAGGAGCTTTCTTGCTTTCCACCTTGCATTGTAATTGTTTATTTTCTCAGCCAATCTCCCACTAGGCAGTGAGCAATCTAGGCAAGACCTGTGCTTCCTTAGTTCTTGTATCTCTAACCCACCACACAGAGTGATGACTCAGAATATGTTGTAAATTCCTGTATTTATTGACATTTGTTCTGGGCCTTAAAAAATGAGTCAGAGTTCAACAGGTGGAAGAGGAAAGAATAAACTCATTCATGCTGAGCTAATAGGACTTACTGTGCCTTCATCTCTACTCCTAGCCATTCAAGATGAGATCCACAAATAAACCAAAGAAATGAACTACTAATAGCAGAATTTCAAGCACTTGAATAGGCAGAGAAGTTGGGTAGGTGAATTTCCCAATGTCTCCCCCAAATACTAAGTTCTTTCTAATACATTTTAAGCAACATATGAAATATTGTTGCTATAAACACCAAGATGTGCCCAAGATAAGAAATGTTACCAGCCCTCTCACTTTGCCCAGATATGTGGTCCATTGCCACCCCTGGAACAGGAATATCTGTAAGTTATTTTGGGGCAGCTTCTATGAGTGAAGCAGTGAAGTTAAACCTAGAGAATGTGAGCTTTGGAGTCACAAAGACTAGGGTTCAAGTCCAGCAGCACCACTTCCCACATATAAATCTCTGGGAAAGTCAGTCTCCTTAAGTGCAATTCCTCACATCTATAAAATGTGGAAAATAATCGTAATACCTACTTCATGAACTTCGTAAAGATTGAATGAGACAATATACGTATGTAGGGCTGGTACACAGTGCCTGACAAACATGAAATTATGTTGTGCCATTTGCAGTTTCAGAACCATATTTGTTAAAACTGTTGATTTTCTGTTCAGCAGAAACCAGATGTGCTTTTGCTTCTGTGTGTGCAATGAGAACTTATGCAGAACTTGTCCCAACCCCCTGAGTCAACAACTTGCTGTACAGCCTCAGCCAAGGCCCTGTCCCTTTCTGGGCCTGCTTCTTTACTTTTAAAAGAAGGTAATCTGGACTAGATGAAATTTAAATCTTCCAAATCTCAAGTTTTGAGTTCCTTTAGTTCTGAAAGTATCCACGTAAGGAGGAAAAATCCAACATTTTTCTCCAGTTGGTTAAAAAAAGTGAAAAAAACAAAATCCTAAAGGTAATTTAAATGTTCTATCCATTCTGTTCAAGACTTCTCAGCTTTGTTGTGAACATCAACCATCAGTTGGGCCTTACATACTTATTTTCTTCTTGAATCATCACCACCACCTAATGTTCCATTTTGTAAACTATGAAACTACAGTTTGAGGGAGGTTAAGAAACATGGTCATGATTCCACAGCTAGTAAGTGCTGAAGTCATTACTCTTTCGTTACCAGACCTCCGAGGGAAAAAAATTCCATTCACCCACTTAAATATTCCAGACTTGGTTCCAGAGCAGAAGAGATACAGACAAGGTCTGTCGTTGGTCTCCCCCAACCTAAGTTAAGACCAGAGACAAAACTCCCCACATATGCACCAATAGGCAGTTGACAATTTGGGCCTTTAAAGACCCATCTTTGTTTCTATTCCCTCAATATGTTTTTTGAATGAACACTTGTGTGACTGAAGGACAGATAGCTGGATAGGTGGGTGGGTGGATGGATGGATGGATGGATAGACAGTGGATAGATGGATGCATGATGGGTGTATGGATGGATGATGTCAGAGTAGAAATTTAGTCTTTTCCTTTTTGTTTTTGTGTTTCAAAACAGACATGGCCAATATATACTAACATCCCAGAGAAAATGTTAACACATTGCAACAAACCCCTAGGAATGCCTCTAGGCATAAATGACTCTAAGGTGATGTAACTAGTATACAAAATTTAAGGAGTTATTCGCTCTTCACATGTTTTGCCTCCAGAGGCAACTCACAAACCTTTCCTAGTCCTGGCCTTGTCTCTAGAATCATTTTCAATCAACTTTGCTCTACTCTGCACATTTCTTGCCTGTCCCCCGCACTCCATTTACACTATTCTGAACTTCATGGAGGCTTCTCCTTAGACTAGTGTTTTCCAACTCTAAGTACAAAGTAGATTCACCTGAGAGGCTTTAAAATACTACCCAGGGCTGGAACCACAGCTCAATAGGCTAATCTTCCGCCTGTGGCGCTGGCATCCCGGGTTCTAGTCCTGGTTGGGGTGCAGGATTCTGTCCCGGTTGCTCCTCTTCCTGTCCAGCTCTCTGCTGTGGCCCGGGAGTGCATGGAGGATGGCCCAAGTCCTTGGGCCCTGCACCCGCATGGGATACCAGGGCAAGCACCTGGCTCCTGGCTTCGGATCAGTGCAGTGCGCTGGCCGCAGCAGCCATTGAGGGGGGGTGAACCAACGGCAAAGGAAGACCTTTCTCTCTGTCTCTCTCTCTCACTGTGCACTCTGCCTGTCAAAAAAAATAATAATACTACCCAAATGTGGGCCCAGGAAGACACAACGGGAGCTTGGCCTTTGTGCTCAGACTTTGCTGTGCCTGCTCTCTCTCATCAAGGTGTCATCTCAGTCAAGCCTGGCAGACTAGACTCTCAGACTCCAGGACCGAGTTCTTCCCCTTGATGCAGTCTTCCCCTCTGTCTGCGAGTCTACTTAGACCTCCAGCTTTGCCTGGCTCCATCTGAATTCTAGACTGGCAAGATTTAGGCCACAAAATGGAACCCTTTTTAGGTCATTTAAGCCCTCATTTCATCCTCTCCACAATCCTTTGAAATGTGGATTATTATTACAGATCCTGGAAAATTATGCAGCTTACTGAAGGCCACAAAACTAGTCAGTAGTTGACATTCCAGCCTGTGTCTCTCAGTAAGGCTTAGACTTTTCCTTCCATCAGATGAGAAAATTTGCTACAGGTCAAGTGGTCAGAGAAGGCTGGGGGAAGAGATGAGAAGTAAGCTGGGATGTAAAGAGAGGGTGGAGTTCAAATATTTGCAGGGAAGAAAGGAGAGTGTCCCAAGCAGGAGGAACAGCATGAGCAATAGCATGGAAGCAGGACTCAATGGAGCGTTAAGACACGGTGAGCTGCGTGCTTTGGCTAGAATGGGTCATTTACACAGTGCTGCAGTAACTGTAGGACTGAGGGTTCATTAAGGCATATTGGGAAGGTTATTGAAAGCCAAGCTCAGGAGTTTGATCTTTATTATGTGGGCATCAGGGAGCCATTGAGCAAGCAATCAGTATGTACAAGGCAATGTTAATAGAGTAGAAATCATCGGAATGAACTGGACAGAGGAGCAAGGAGCTAGCCAGGAGGCAAGTTTAGAGGTGACTGCAGTGGGCTCACAAGAGGTCAGGAGACTCAGATGTGGGAGGGTGACAGAGGAAACAGAAAATGAGGAAGAGATAAGAGAGATGTAACAAAGGAAAGTCTATTGATGGTGGGAATTTACAGAAATGAGATGCATCAAAGATGATTCATTAACTATCAGGCATCTGCTGCCAGGACAGGAGCTGCAAAGGTGAGCTTGTACAGTTCCTGTTCCTATAAAGTGTACCTAAAGAAGGAAATAGCAGATATCAAAGTCATTATAGGTTGAGAGGTGAGCAGCTATCACAGAGGCATTCTCTGGCACTATTTCTGAATTCGGTGCCTCAGTTTTGGTGGCAGAGATCTAGCCAGTGAGGCTGGTTTCGAGCTCACTGAGTCCCAGCTATGTGACACTAAGGAGGAAGTGACGATCTCAGCAGTGGGGTGACAGGAGAGAGGGGCAGGAGGCCAGGGGAGGGGATGGTGATGAGGGGAAGGGCCTGCCTGGTGGGGAGAACAGCACATCCAAAGGCATAGAGGTGTTCCAGGGCACTGCGTGTTTTAACTCCAAGATTTTGGTGCTGAAGAAATTCGAGAAGGGCAGACAAGAAATAAGACAGTCCATGGGGAGCAGTTTAGGAAGAAGATTATAAGTGTGGTTGTTTAAAGCATAGATTTTAGAATCAAGAAGACATGAATCAGTTGCTACTTACAAGATACCAAATAAGTCACTCCATGTCCCTGAGCTTATTTTCTCATCTATAAAATGTGATTATTACTCATCGCACAGTGTTCTTGGGGATAAAATAAGAAAATATAAATAAAGCATTTAGTGTAGGACCCATCACATATATGAGCCCAATAAATGTTAGGGTATTCTTATTATCAATATTGAGCTTAGATACAACTGACATTGACCTGTCAATGAGAACAACCATTGAGCAGATGGATATGGAGGACTGGGATGTAACTCAAGGTCTATTCGAGAGGAGGTGAATGTCAAAGCCCCCAGACCAGATAAATCCATTAAGGAACTAGATGACAAAAAAAGCAAAGGCTAAGAACTAAGTCTCTGAAACATTACTGTTGTGGAGGTTAGGAGGTGGTTGGTACAAGGGCAGGACTCTGAGCTGGCCACTGAAAGCAAAGGTGGAACCAGGTCTGGGTGGTCCCCTGAAAGCCAAGGAGGGTGAGAACTCAAGAAGGTCAACATCAAATACTTGATCAAAAAGTTTCTAGGTGGCCTTTGAGAGAATCATTTCTATAAAATGACCAGTGCAGATCAAGTTAAAAGGGATAAAAAGGAGAGTAGTGGGAGATAGTAGATGGATGCAGTTAGTTTTGGAAAAGCAGGTGACCTCTACGTGGATACCCCTGACTGAAGTTGATACACAGCCCCTCTAGAGGCTGTATAGGAGAATCCTCTCCTTACTTCTTCCAGCTTTGAGTGGCTGCTGCTATTCCTCTGTTCATAGACACTTGACTCCAAGCTCTGCCTCAGCATTTGTATTGCCTTTTCTTCTGTTTGCACTCTGCCTCTCTCTTTCTGTTTTGTACTCTCTGTCTTTTTTTAAGGTGAAACCACTTAATATCCACTCTCAGCAAACTTTGAGTGTATGATAAAGTGTTGTTAACTATTGTCACATTGCTGTGCATGCTTCCCTCTTGTAAGCATATTTGAGATTACAGTTAGGGCCCACTTGAATAAGCCAGAATAATATATATCTCCATCTCCAGGTCTTTACATCAATCTCACTGTAAAATCTTTGCCATATAAGACAATATTTGTAGGTTCTATGGATTAGGGCCTGATATCTCCTGGGGAACATTGTTCAGCCTACATGTCTAGGAGAGGGTCTGTCAGTTGCAGAATAATGAAGACGAGTTTATAGAAAGATAAAAAAAGGCAAAGGTTCTTAGCCATTTCCCTCTTGGTGCAGGACCAGGGCTCTGGTCAGGAAGGAAAGGCCCTCTGTTCGCTGGGGCATCTGGCTGGGAAAGGAACTGGAAAATGCTCCCATTAGTGCTTGGCCATGTTCCCAAATGACTGGGTCTGAGCTGAGGCTGAGTTCTTCCATAAATGCCTTAATCTTCCCAAGCCCATTTATTTTTATTTTTATTTATTTTTTTTTTGACAGGCAGAGTGGACAGTGAGAGAGAGAGACAGAGAGAAAGGTCTTCCTTTGCCGTTGGTTCACCCTCCAATGGCCGCCCTGGCCGGCGCACTGCGCTGATCCGATGGCAGGAGCCAGGAGCCAGGTGCTTTTCCTGGTCTCCCATGGGGTGCAGGGCCCAAGCACCTGGGCCATCCTCCACTGCACTCCCTGGCCACAGCAGAGAGCTGGCCTGGAAGAGGGGCAACCGGGACAGAATCCGGCGCCCCAACCGGGACTAGAACCCGGTGTGCCAGCGCCGCTAGGTGGAGGATTAGCCTAGTGAGCCGCGGCGCCGGCCCCCCAAGCCCATTTTTAATCTATGAAATCAGGACTGAGAGTGCCTATGTCCTAGGTTTGTTGTGATATTTAAATAAAAGACTGCATGTAATGTTTAGCGTTGGAGCTATTACCTGCTCACCATTCAGAAGTATTAATGGGGATGCAAATTCAAGGTCCTGATGAAAATAGCCTGATATCTTGAAGAAACTAAAATATATGACACAGAAAATCTGAGAGCTACACCAAAAAATGATACAAAGTAAGACTGGAGAGAACAGAAAGGGCTGGTCTTGCTAAGGACCAAGGACTACGCCAAGGATCTTGATGGGATTTCTATTAGGCTGAAAGGAATAGAGCAGGGGAGTGAGGTAATGAAATTACTCTTGTTCCTGGTTGCAGAATGATTTAGTGGTGGGCATACATTGGGGTCCAGGTGAGGGACAGCTGAAGTTTTGATACAGGTGTGGCAGAGTCAAGGGAGAGAAGTGAATGGATTTAAACTATTTAATGCGTAAATCAGCAAAACTAAGTGATTGATTATATTACAACAGTAAGGCAGAGAGAGATGTCAAGGATAAGTCGCAGGTTCTCTACTGAGTGTACAGTGATTCTATTACTGGAACAAGTAATACTTAAAGAGCACTAGGTGTAGTTAGAGGGATATATTGTAGCAGGTGATAAATCCAGCTGCAAATACATTGAGAAGATGAATATGAGGCACAGTCACATTGAGAAGCTAAATGTGCACTTGGCAATAAGAAAGTACTACTTAAAAATTCATGAAAAATGGAATAAAAAGTTTATTTTGGTCCCAATTTTTGAAATTTTTGCACAGTTTTTTCATAATGCACATTTTGTGATATTTTTGAAGACCCCTCATATGCATGGATTCAGAAATTTTTGCATGAAATGAACTCATCTTTTAATTGCATTTTCCACAAACTTTTTCAAGTTCCCTCATACAGCCAGGTCTCCAGAAGTCAGGGATTGATAGAAGTTTGTGACATCAGTTTAGAGATGGTTGTCAATCTGCATGCATATGAGAGGAGTGCACAGAGAGAAAATACAGAGGCAAAAGAATTTATTTCATTATAGCAAACATCCTCCTTGAGCCAAATCTGGCTAGGTACTGAGAATACAGCTCTTGTCCTGACTGTTGATGTACAATGTAATACTTTATCCATTTTAGTATTTTCTCTTTGTTTTATTCTAGTACTATTGGTTGAACTCTGTGATTAACACACAATTATTCTTAGGTGTTTAAATTTTAACTGAAAAGTGATCCCTGTTAAATATAAGAGTGGGAATAAGAGAGGGAGGAGATGTACAATTTGGGACATGCTCAGTTGGACTTGCCCTAAATGGTGGAGTTAGAATCATGCCAGGGGATCCCAATACAATCCCATCAAGGTGGCATGTACCAATGCAATCTCACTAGTCCAAGTGATCAATTTCAGTTCACAATTGATCACACTGATAGGTCTAACAGTCAAAGGGATCACACAAACAAGTCGAGTATCTGCTAATACTAGCTGATAGAATCAAAAAGGGAGAGAATGATCCATTATGGGAAGCGGGATATACAGTAGACTCATAGAATGGCAGATGTCCTAAATAGCACTCTGGCCTCAGAATTAGCCCTTAAGGCATTCGGATCTGGCTGAAGGGCCCATGAGAGTATTTTAGGCATGGAAAGGCAAGACATCCTGGGGGGTGGGGGAAAAAGGAAGACCTAAATGGAAGATCTCTGCGAGTGAGATCCCAGTGGAAAGAACGGGGCCATCAAAGAAGGAGGTACCTTTCTCTGAAGGGAGGAGAGAACTTCCACTTTGACTATGACCCTGTCAGAATAAGATCAAAGTCGGCAAACTCAAAAGGCTTCCATAGCCTAGGCAACTCGTGACTAGAGCCTAGGGAGATTACTGACGCCATAAACAAGAGTGTCAAATTGTTAAGTCAACAACAGGAGTCACTGTGTACTTATTTCTCATGTGGGATCTGTCCTTAGTGTGTTGTCCAATGTGAAGTAATGCTATAACTAGTACTGAAACAGTATTTTACACTTTGTGTTTCTGTGTGGGTGCAAACTGATGAAATCTTGACTTAATATATACTGAATTGATCTTCTGTATATAAAGATAATTGAAAATGAATCTTGATGTGAATGGAATGGGAGAGGGAGCGAGAGGGAAATGGGAGGGGTGTGAGTGGGAGGGAAATTATGGGGGGAAGCCATTGTAATCCATTAGCTGTACTTTGAAAATTTATATTTACTAAATAAAAAATAAAAAATGCAAAAAAGAGAATACAGAGACAAATAAGACATAGTACGTTAGATCATTAAATATTGCATGATATGCATAATTTCAGACACCTGTCGAGGTAGAAAGGCAGGTTCCATTATCTTCTCCAGTAGATACAAGTGAGGTCTGTAAACCTTGGTCTGCAAGCATCCTAGGAGCCCCTTGCTTTGAGGGCCAAACCTTGTCTCCATTGAGACTGTGACTACCCCCTCCCCCCGTAGTTGTCAAGACAAGGACTCTTCTGCTCTTTCTACCTCGTCTTTGCAGACAGAAGCTCCACTCTTTCTGCAGCCTGTGGACTGTTCCTGCATTGGAAATTCCCTTCTTCCCTGCCTCCCCAGGCAATGCTCCCTAACAAAACTTTGCAGAGTTGCAAAACTTTTGGCTCCATCAGGCCTCATCAGAAAAGTGAAGCTAATGAACTCACTGCATTACGCAGCTGTCTCCATTAGTAATGAAATCCTTTTATTACAAGGGATTCATTTAAAACATGTTATTAAACAGATCAAAATGAGCAATAGCAATGAAAGTCATTAAAATGCGAAACATATGAGAGAACAGCTTCCCCTGAAATAAGAAAAATCTGAAAGTTAGGATTGGAATGATATTGGTTGGGAGGAAAGTGAGAGTGATTTGCCATGAGGTAGGGTAGGATGAGGAGAAAGTGGCCACAGCTTAAAACTGCGAGGCACACCCAGAAGGGAGAGGTGCTGAAAAGAACAGCTCCTAGTTTACCCCCAGAGGGAGGGCACAGAGTCTGTAGTGGGAGGGATTTAAAGCCCAGGAAAAGCCCAGCAGACACCTGCTGGAGACTACGTAGTCTTACAGTCGTGGTAGAGTAGCAGTGGCCAATATATATGGAGTGCATATTTCTCTTGCTAAATTCTTCACTTGCATGTCTTATTTAATACAACAATTTATGAAGTAGGTACTGTTATTATCCCCATTTTACAGACTACGAAACTGGGCATTAAGGGGTAGAGTGTGACCTGGAATTTGAACCGGTGTCTGTCTGACTACAGAGTGTACAATCCTTTAGTCATCATGCTATGAGAGAAATGCTTACCATGATAAGAAATACTACTCCAGCCTTCCAGGGATTCGCCATGACATTGGGATTAGGAGACATCTGGATTTGAAATGCGAATGACTCAGGTATCAAAAGAGGGAGGCTTGGGGCCAGCACTGGCATAATGGGCTAAGCTTCTGCCTGCCGTGCCAGCATCCCATATGGGTGCTGGTTCAAGTCCTGGCTGCTCCTTTTCCAATCCAGCTCTCTGCTATGGCCTGGGAAAGCAGTAGAAGGTGGCCCAAGTGCTTGGACTGCTGCACCCAAGTGGGAGACCTGGAGTAAGCTCCTGGCTCCTGGCTTTGGATCAGCCTGGCTCTGGTTGTTGCAACCATTTAGTGAGTGAATCAGCAGACCTTTCTCTGTGCTCTCCATCCCTCTGTCTGTAACTCTACCTCTCAAATAAATAAACAAAATCTTAAAAAAAAAGGTGGGGGAGGCTTGGGGTCAATACTCTATAGATTCAGATTGGGCATGCCTAGAGGAGGACTGAAACTACTTATATGGGGGCATGAGGAGCCATACAGAATAGAACTTTTACCCTGAGCACAGAGAAGACTGAGAGAGATGTCCAACTTCCAATGTCAGTGACCTGCTCCTGGCAGGACAGGTGCTGCAAAGGTGTGCCTTTCCACGATGCCTGCTTGTCCATTATTCTGCCTGCCCTCACCCTGGGCTGGTGGGGCTTGAGGCAGCTCATGTTATGAAAGTAATAGGAAAATAAGGATAATTTGTGAAACTAGCCTGCCAAGTGTGGATGGCACCTGGAAGTTGATCCCTCCCTCCAGCATTGTAATCTCTCCCATTAGCAGCCCAGGCAGAAAGTACAACTAAAGGAGCCTTCCCAGCATCCCAGGGCAGTTTGTTCCCTGGTGAGTAGCACTGACTTATTAGAACATTCTTTCTTAAATAGAACAGCACCGTGCCTGACTGACTCTCTTCCCAATTAATATTAATTCTGTCCATTAGCCTTACAAAATCACTCTGTAATGTGACAAAATAGTGAGTATTTGAAAGGGCAGTCATGTTCCTCCTCCAGTCCCAACTCTACAGGGTTATGCTCCTCAGGTGTCTTGGCCTTGAGAACTCTCAGAATCAGGCCACTTTCCTCAGGATACAGACCACTTTGGCACAAAGCGCTCTGAAAGGGTGGGAAGCAGAAGTGAGCCTCACATTCCAGGTGCTGACAGACCAGCGACAGCTCCAGCAAGGCCGTCTCCTCCTTTCTCCTACAATCTCCATTTTTAATAGCACACACTCAGTTTCCATTCCTAAAGGCCATGCCTCTCATGTCTAACTTGTGAATAAATAAGATTTTGTACCCACATGCACCACACACTTCTGCCAAGTCTCATACCACTCCCCCTCCAATCCCTGTGCACTCAGATCCAGCATTAGTCCCCACGAAGCGAGTTGACCCTTTGTTCCACATTACTGAAATCACTTTGGATCTGATTCTGTCATCTGCCATAATCACCATCCCTGCCACTGTCTTGTCATCTGCAAATTTGATGAGCAAAAAGCTCATTGTATTTGTCTGAGTCATTGACAGACACATTGAGTTCGGCAGGCCAAGAACTGCGGTCTGGGATGGGGCCCTGCCGTTGGCTTAACAGACCCTGTCTCTAGATGTCTAGACAGTGAGACATGGAGGAATTGATCTACTTGTGTCAAACTCACAAAAGGGCAAATATGAGTCAAAAGGTCAATCTAATATTGATATGGGGATGTGTTTCTGCTGTGAAGCCTGCAATGCCAATCACTTCAGGACAGTTTGCTTTGTCTCCCTGGCTGGATGGGCATCAGCAACCTGGGGAGTAACCAGTCCTCACAGGAGGTGGGGGCTGGACCTTCTGTGTTCATACCAGAAAGAAGTGGATCTGCCTGAGGAACATTTCCATGGAGAAAAGTCAGCAGGCATGGTTTCCCCTCTCTTATGTGGACACTCCAGACACAAAGACAGTTCCAATGTGGCCTGACCCACAAGCTGCTCATAGACTGACGAGAGAAAAAGCCCCATCATCCAAACTTTTTAAAAAAGGTTTATCTACTAATTCGAAATTAGAGTTACAGAGAAAGAAGGAGAGACACAGAGAGCTCTTCCACCTGCTGGTTCACTTGCCAGATGGTTACAGTGGCTGGGGCTGGGCTAGGCCAAAGTCAGAAGCCATGAGCTTCTTCCAGGTCTCCCACATGGGTGCAGGGACTGAGTGCAAGCACTCAGGCTAGCTTTCACTGCTTCTCCCGGGCCACTAGCAGGGAGCTGGATCAGTAGAGCAGCTGGGACACGAACCAGTGCCCAGCATTGCATATGGTAGCTTTACCTGCTGCACAATGCCAGCCCCCACATTATCCAATCTTTTAATCCAGGTGGTAAGTGCTTTAAGAGAGGAGTGCACAGATTTCTCTGGGACCCTGTGTGAGAGATGCTAACCCTACTGAAGAGACTTTCAGAAACTTAACTGTAGAGGAGATATTCGAGTTAGGTCTTAAAGGAGGAGTGAGAGTAGGGAGGCCTCCTAGGCACAGAGAACTGCAGGTGTAAAACCATGGACCACAAAAAGGCATGGGGAGAGAGGGAAACAGCAAGAAATTTCAGAGTATAGTGTAAGTAGAGAAAGGGGCTAAAAATAGTTTATCCTCATTCACTTCAATATTTATCAAGTTCCCAGTGTGTACTTAGTGTTGTATTTGCTACTGGGGGAAAGACAGATGGAAATGATGTAGCCCCAGCTTCCAAGACCTGGCGAGTTGGGTAGATCTGCACAAGTTACTTAGCTTCTGTGGGCTTCGATGTCCTCTGCATTGTAGCACCTGACACAGTATATATGCAGCGCAAACCCGTAGAAGGAGCCTGTCTCGGCACATTCAGGCTGCTCTTATAAAATGACTTAGCCTAAGCAATTGATAAGCAGTAGAAGCTTATTGTTCACAATTCTGGAGGCAGGTAAGTTCAAGACCAAGAAGCCAGCAGACCCAGTGTCTGGTGAGGGCTCTGCCTAATGGGAGGCACATTCTTGTTGCGTGTCCACATGGTGGAAAGGCCTTGCTTTGAAGGACACAAATCCCATTCATAAAGGTGGAGTCTTGGTAACCTGACCATCTCCTAAAGGCCCCGCCTCTTAATTTCACCACAGTTAAGATTAGGCTTCAGTGTGAATATGGGGGGTGGGGCACACAATCAGAACACATGCAGAGCACTCCTGTTTCCTTTATGCGTGCCCACATGGAAATGGAGCTGTTTCAATGGTTGCATGACTGAGTGAGGGGCATCAGAGATAGTACTTCTGATGCAACTCTTGAGATCTGGCAACTCATATTTCACCAGCTTTCTGATAAACTCCCAGCTCAAGCTACACTGCAGTGTCTCTGGGAAAGATTAAACATGGTCTACAGTTCCGGTCATGTCAGGACAGTTGTGGCATGGTGATTAAAACACCATTTGAGGAACCAGTGTCCCAGCTGCTCCATTTCTAATCTAGCTCCCTGCTAATGAACCTGGGAAGTAGTGGAAGATGGACCAAGTACATAGGCCTCTGCATCCGTATTGGAGACCTGGATGAAGGTCCTGGCTCCTGGCCCAGCCCTGGTGTTGAAAACCATTTGGGGAGTGAACCAGAAGATGGAAGATATCTCTCTCCTCTCTCCCCTCTCTTCTCTCCTCTCTCTCCTCTGTCTACTATTTCTGTAACTCTGCCTTTCAAATAAATAAATCAGTACTTTTAAAAAACACTACTCATATTGCTGGCACCTCATATGTTCAAGTTCCACTTCTGCTTCTGATCCAGCTTCCTGCTAATGCACACCCCGGGAAGCAGCAAGTGATGGCTTGAGAACTTGGTTCCCTGCCACTCACATGGGCAACTGTTTGGAGTTCCTGGCTCCTGGCTTCAGCTTGGCTCAGCCACAGCTGTTGCAGACATTTGGAAAATAAACCAATGAATGGAAGATTCTCTCTCTCTCTCTCTCTCTCTCTCTCTCTCTCTGTGTGTGTGTGTGTGTGTGTGTGCATGTGTGTGTGTCTCTAGTAAATAAAATCAATACATAAAACTTTAAAACAAAGTTTAGGCATTATTGACTATTTATTCACCTGGAAATAAGGTTCTGGTTTTCAATTTGTGGGTTTTTTTGCATCGTATTATGGATCTGAACTGGACATGGTCCAGATACCTGTTGCAGGTTAAGATGAACTCTGCAAGGTGAAGGGATAGGAATTAAACTGAGCTACCAAGGACTCTATCCCACGTTGAGTCCTAGAAGGAAGACAAGTGCAGAGCCAGAACCCAGTGTCTGGTAGAGCAAATGACTCACAGCAATGCGAGCATGTACAAGCACTCAGCACCTGGGAGATACCACAGGGGTTGGTACAGGGCTCCCTAGAAAAGAACTAAGGAGCATTGAGCATTAACAATAACTATTGAGCATTAATTGCCTACCACGTGGCAATTAAAATGTGTACTACAAAATATTTCTTGAATTCAGAAACAATGCCTAATAGCTTCTATAACTCACTTTGGTTCCTGCTTACATTAGCCCAAGGAAGCAGGTACAGTTCTTGTTTCTGCAAAGGAAACTACAACTCTGAGAGTTTTATGGAACTTGAAAGAGGCCAATAAGCAGGTCTACACAGGAGCTGGAATTTGGGTCTGGCCTTGACTTTGTCATGACTTATGCTTATCATCCTTGGTGAACATAGAAATAAAACATATTTTGGGCCCCTGTCCTTGGTCAGGTACTTCAGTCGGCACTGTCCACACTTCACTGCATTCTTTCTTCAGAGTGAACTCCCCAAGTGATGCAAGCCAAGCCACACCTTCCAAGCCAGAGTCTCAGTGCCGCCCTGGGGCATGCACCAGAAGGGGCAGGGTCAAGTCAAAACCAGGACCAGTGTTTTCACCTCCTCCTGAAAAGGCAGACACAAAAGCAGGGAGCCAAGAAGTTCAGGCCAGCAGGTCAGGTGCAATAAGGTGAGAAGGCAGCTGGTCCCAAGGTGTGGGATGCAGATGCAGAAGCAGCTGGGCCAAGCAGAGTCTGCCCACCATGCTGCTGGTGCCAAAACCCCGGGGCGATCATGGCCAGGCCCACTCCAGGAAGCAAGGCCTCCCTTGGGTTTATTCAAAAGAAGAGTTGCTGCCATGTCATTTCCAGTAAGTAACATGGCATGCTTTGGTTTCAGAGCTGAAAAATCCTCTCTGAATCACACTGGCCTGCTAGAGACAGAGCGAGCATTCGTCATTTTGTTCTCTGTGGACAAAGAACGCACAGCCAGCTGCCAAGTGTTACAAGACTCCTGCAGGGGAAAGCCGTGGGTCTCCTTCTCCTGGGCCAGATCCTGCCATCTCCAATTGTGAGCAGCAATTCCAGTTCTTCTGTAAAATACAGATCCCTCCATGGACCTGTCTGCTCTGTTCCTCTCGTTGGAGCAATTTTGGATAAGTTGCGGGGGGGGGGGGGGGGGATGCTCTGCTAACAGTGTCATCTAGGGGGTGCTCACCACCAGGGTGGCTGTCCCATCTGTTTGTACAGAAGGACTGATCCTTGCAGAGGCCACAGGGACATCCAGGGCTGGCAATCTGCAGAATACTAGCAACTATGAGTCACTTGGGAAGGACCCCTTCTTCACCTTTTTAAAAATGCAGACCCATATTCAAACCTACTGCAGTATTAGGGCTCTTTGGGGAATGTGCATACCCTTGATGCAGTGTAAAAGAGGCAACCTTATAGCCTGTGCCTGTGCTGTCCAAGACTGCAAAAGAAACGCCCTTTGAAAAGCCATGGTCACCGTCCAAGGTAGGCTGCCAGCTATGTAGGAATTAAAGACTGACAGCATGGCCTAGACCCCTCCTGGAGGAAAGAGTATGGGCTCTGGATGCAGATGGGTCTCTGCCATGGCCAGCTTTGTGGTGTGGGGTGTGTCACTTTGCCTCCCTGAGCCTGTTATTTTCTTGCATCCTGTGGGATATAGACATCACACTCTACCTTGGAGATGAAGTTCAAATAGTGTACACATGGATGATGGTTATGACACCATCACCATCACCATCATCATATATGAGTGTACCTCAAAATTCATGGGAAATGGAATGAAAAGGTAAGTTTATTTTAGTACAAAGATTTTGATATTTATGTATACAAGGAGTCTCCAAAAAGTTCATGAAAATGAATGATGTGAAAAAGCTATGCAAGAATTTCAAAGGTATCTGATTTACCAAAGTATGCTTATCTTTTAAATTCCACTTTCCATGAAGTTTCTGAAGCACCTTGTATATGAGGAGAATCCAGGTAATCAGTTCTTAACAAATTCATACTATGGACTTATTGTGTGCAAGACACTCTATTCCTACTGTGTACCAGACACTAGAGTCAACTTTGGATGGTAATGAGAGATGTCCATGGGATAGAATGAGCTTGGTTTATTTTCTTTAAGACCCATCATATGCTTAAGAGCCACACAGTCTCTTCCTCAATGCCAATGCCTTCTATTAGCCACAGCAAACTTAATAAGATTCATGACTAGTATGAGTACCACAATTGATCATCCAAAAGCTGTTTGACACAATTCCTATAGGCCTCATTGCATGCATTTTATAGGATACCCCAAAGGAATAGCCTAGGGTGCAAGAGGGAGGCCTAGGGCATGAAGTTTGAAGGGTATAACAGGAGTTCCAGAGGATGTTAAAACAGCCATGGGGAGTCTCACCTCTTCAGGCATCTCCAGTGCTAGGAGTCCTGTAGAATGTGAGTGTCTGGGAGACTGTTTGTAAATGTTTAGAAGAAATGGATTCTGATTTCTAACAGGGAAGAGAAGCATTGATGGAGTGTACTCCAGGCACTGTGTACAGTGCTTGGTTTGCTAAATTTGTGTAAATGTCACAACTTCCATCATGTAAAAACTATCATTGGCCCCATTTTATGGATGAGAAAACCAAAATTTAGTTGTAAGTAACTTGTTCAGTCTCTGATACAGAGAGTAAGTGATAGAGCCCAGATGTGAAGGCAGAGTTGTTATGTCCAAAGTGTAGGTAATCAAAGAGGCTCCCATCATGCCACCTCCCCAGTCACCACCACTATGAACAACAACCTCCAATTATGCATTTCTTGCTCTAGTCTCCAGCCATTGGCTGGGTGCTTTGCATATATTATCAATAATCCTCAGATGCTAATACAGCATTACTTTAATAAGCTTGTGGAATCAAGATAAGTTTACTTTGGTACAAAATAATTGAAATCCATGCAGTTTCTTCATATTAAGCATTTTTCATGCACTTTTTTGAATACTCCTCATTTGCATGGATTTCAAAAAACTTTTCCACCAAAATAAACTTAACTTTTAATTTCATTTTCCATGAACTTTTGAAACTACCCTCATGTCTGTGGAGAGATTTTTGTTTGTTGTTGTTGCAGGGTATGCTTTCCCTATATTGGCCATCACGTAATCATAATACCCTGGGATAGAGTGAGAAATGAGGTTCAAAGAGGTGAGATAATTTGCCTGAAGTCATACACAGGACTTCTGTCCTCTGTATCCTGTGTCCATTCCACTACACTGGACAGGTTCTCTGAATTCATTCCTCCTCAGCTCTTCCCTCCCCAAACCAAAGAAGGGCAGTGCTGTTTCTCAGGTGGGCAGAAATAAAGCCCAAGAACTCAAGTGGTTGCCCAGCTCCAGAGAAGTGAAACATCCACTGATGTGAAGACTCCTGGGCATTTTTCAGAGGCTAGCAGCCTTCCAGTCAGCTCATTTCCAGTCACTGGTAATTTAAAAATCACCCCCACCAAGAGTCTGCTCCATAATCCAATTTGTCATGCATTTGGTCAGTTTGGCTGCTTTGCCTCTTGAGGTCGTTCCGCTCACATGCTTGGCACACCAGAGAGGAAGGAAGAGAGAGCAAAGACCAGGCAGAGTGGATCTGGGAGGAAGGAGGGAGGAGGCAGAGGGGAGGCCCCACAGCGACAGCTTCAGTCACTTCCCTGGGTCAGCAGACAAAACCGTCATTCATGGCAGGGCTTGCAGCTGCCAACCCTCAGAGCCAGCTGAGGTAGCCTCTGGGGTTCTGAGTCCAGATGCTTTCTGTCTAGGAATTCACTAAATTACAGAGGGAAAGGGGCTTCCCTTCATGTCACCACCTAAGCCTTTGAGGCAAAGCTGATGGCCACCACATTGAGCTGGCAGGGAAGGAGAGAGAAAGAACATGTACATAACAACTATAGGTGTCATTCCCTGATACCACTGTGGTAATCTCCAATGAAGCTATCATCATTCAAAGTTTACAAAGAGACAACAAAACCAGGGCACTGGGAGCAGAGACTTGCCCAAGATCACATGACTATAAGTAGCCTTGATGCCAGATATCTTGGCTGCAAAGCTTCTATGCCATGTATGGAATGGGGGAGTGCAGTCCCGTCCTGTCTTGTCCCACCGTGGGGTATTGGCATCCCTGCTCTATCCATCCAGCTGCTGACCAGGTATCGCTCAGTGGCCCTGTGGAACCTCACTGTGTTCTAATCTTGTGTTTGGAGAAAATAACATGGAACATTCCCTAGGTTCTTTCATATGCTTGCAGTGAGGCCAAGAGAGAGCCAATACTTATTCAGAGTGATAGCATCTGCATTGACTGAGTCCTGTATGTTCCAAGATTTGGACTAGGAGGTGAGGGTCAGAGGAGTCGGAGGTCGAAAAGACATAAAAATTCTTCATGGAGAAAGAACTATTTGAGCTAACCCTAGAAGAATGGTGTGATGTCATCGGATTGGACTAGGGACCAGGAGGAGAAGAGAACAAGAACAATGTGAGAAGTTGAGAAGTATATTGAAGAAATGATGGAAGATAAGGCAGAGAAGAGACAGTATGTGGTGGATGTAATTGGATCAAAGCCATTGGGAAAATGGACCTAAAACTTTGGCAAAGAGAAGTCACTGAAATCTAGGTTTGGCAGAAAGAAACTTACAAGGAATTGTTATAGCCTTTTAAAAAGCTGTGGAAGCCTGGATGAGTTCCTTAGCCTCTCTGCTACTTAATTTCTTTATCTATAAAATGGAGGTCTTTAGACATCTTGTCCAGGGTGAATGCAATAATTGGAAATAATTTGTTAAAATACATAGGAGAGTTTCCAAGGCCACAGTCAGTACACAATAGTTGATACACAAAATGATGATGATGATGATGGTGATAACAAGGTGAAGAAAAAGATGAAGGTGGAGGAGAAAGAGGTAGAGGGGAAGAATTGTCTACATGAAATAAAGAATTTTATTTATAGAAGAAGAATACCATAGTGGTCAAGGTCATGTATTCTGGGGCTCTATAAACTTCAACAATAACTTACCTCCTCTTCTTTCCAATTTCCTTGTTTTTAATATGGGAGTAGTAATAGTGTTTGCTTCCTAGAGTTACTATGAGGATGGAATGAGTTAATTTTTCATAGAGCATCTAAAGTGTCCAACACAGAGCAATTTCTCAACAAATGTAACCTTTATTCTTACATACCCATTGAAGAGTAGCTTGAAATGAATAGTTTCTGAATGATTTATATAATTTTATGGAAAAATATGGCTCAAGGGAGCAGCCCCTTATTAGCCCAACTGTCACCTAGCTCTATAACACCATTCCATATTCATTGGTTAATTTGTTCTTCCACTAAGATATAGGTCTGTGAAGACAAGGGCTTCTCTAGTTCTCCTCACACCCGTATTTCTAGTGCTTACAGTTATGACAGGTACACACAAGGCATTCAGACAGGGTTTTATCCAGCAGTTTGGTTATATTGTACTTCAATGTGGTTGTCATGGTGTTTATTGTTTCTATAATTTACCGAACTTTTTACAAAATGTGTACCTTTACCAAATTGCTAAAAAAAATGATCATAATTCTTCAAATACTTTTTTTCCCTATTCTTTATCAGCTCTTTCTGGGATTCCAATTACACTTATTTTAGACCTTTTGCCAATGTCCTGCTGGTCACCGAAAGCTCTGTTCATTACTTTTCCTAATCTTTCTTCCTCTGTTCCTTAAATCAGAAGATTTCATTGTGCTCTAAGGTTCACTGGTTCTTCTTTCCATGGTTTCCAACCTGTTGTCAAGGCTATCCAGTGGAACCTTTATTTCAGATATTGTATTATTTCAGTTCCAGATTTTCCTTTTGGTTCCCCTTTGTGGGAACTATTCCTCTGCTGGCATTTTTGGTTTTATGTTGTGATTACTTTTTTATGCCTATTTGTTTTTGCCTTTTCCATTCATTACAAAAATGTTTTTCTCTATGCACTTGGGTAAAATTACAATAACTGCTTTAACAATCCCATCTCCTAATTTCAGCATCTGGATCATTGTAACTCAGTTTCCATTGACTGTCTTTTCTCTTAGTTCACATTTTCCTGATTTTCTTTTTTTTTTTTTTCTTTAGGTATCTAGAAATTTGAGACTGTATTCTGAACATTGTTACAGATATAAGATTATGGATTGTTTTATGTTAATTTAATTATCATTGATATTTTTCTTTTAAAAAGCAGTTGGCTGGCGCTGCGGCTCACTAGGCTAATCCTCCACCTAGCGGCACCAGCACACCGGGTTCTAGTCCAGGTCGGGGTGCCGGATTCTGTACCGGTTGCCCCCCTTCCAGGCCAGCTCTCTGCTGTGGCCAGGGAGTGCAGTGGAGGATGGCCCAAGCGCTTGGGCCCTGCACCCCATGGGGGACCAGGAGAAGCACCTGGCTCCTGCCTTCGGATCAGCGTGGTGTGCCGGCCATAGCGTGCAGGCCACGGCAGCCATTGGAGGGTGAATCAACGGCAAAGGAAGACCTTTCTCTCTGTCTCTCTCTCTCACTGTCCACTCTGCCTGTCCAAAAAAAAAAAAAAAAAAAGAAAGAAAGAAAAAGCAGTTAACCTGGATGAACACAAACCTCAGACTTTGTGTCTCCTGTGTTGAAAAGCAACTAAAATCCAAGTTCATCTCGTTTTAATTATTTTACTGTTTTATTTTTTCAAGGGATGGCAGGATGCTTCATACATTGATTCATTCCCCAGTTGCCCACAATAGCCAAAGATGGGCCAGGCTAAAGCTAGGTATGTAGAACTCAATACAGATCTCCCACATGGGTGGCAGGCACCCCAGTCCTTGAGCCATCATCTGTTGCTGTCTGAGGTGCACATTAGAAGAAAGTTGGATCAGAAGCAGAGGAGTCAGTATTTGAACCAGGAACTCTTATAGGCCATGTTGGCATCCCAAGTGGTTTCTCAAACTCTGTATCAAATGCCTGCCTGCAAGTTAAGCTCTTTTCATCCTTACCTGAGTTGCTTGGACTATGCCCTGCATATATGTTGTTCAGGGGTCAACCAAAGAATTGGACAAAACGTATATGCCAAATTTCGGGCCCTTCCTCTATGGTTCTTTGCCTCCTGGTATCCCCATTCTTCCACTTTCCAGCAGCTGTGCTCACCCCTGATTGCTGTCTTGTGGTTCTTCAAGCCAATAAGACTAAAGGTTTTCAACCTGAGTTTTAGTCTCTTCAGGCAGCACTGCTAACCACGTTCTGCCCAAATCATTGAAATGGGAAAGCCATCTGGTTCCAGCTCTTTACTACAAATGTTGATGATTCTCCATTGTCTCTCTGTTTTTGGTTTCTCCCCACAGCCTTTAAGGTTGTTTGTGTGTGTGTGTGTATGTGTGTGTATTTCCCAGAGTTAACAGACATTATCTGTGAGAAAGTTGGTCCAATGAGAGATACTCCTTTATTACCAGTAGTAGAATCTCAGTAAATGTTTTGGGGAATTAAATGTACATGCAGTGAATCTGCACAGAATCAAACTTTAAGAATTCCACCCTTAGCCCTCGAACCCACCTCCTCTGTGCTGGACTCAATCTCTTACCTCTCCAGGTGGAAAATCTCATCCCTACCTGTTAGCTATCACCACCACTACTCTTCATGATGGGATTCCCATTGTTCCTGGAGGTTTGCTTCTGGTCACATTACAAATCAAGGGTGTATGTATTCACTTCCACTTTCTCCTTTGGTCCCACACATCTCTAGGAGGTGAGCATAATTGGAAAAGGTCCAGAGCAGATCCCCACAGCTGAGCTCCTCAACTCCAAAGTTATTTCAGTAACTAAAGCTTCTATCTCCCATGCCATCAACTTTCCTGTGGTTACTGAGCCATGTCTTTGAGCATGCTGTCTATAATTTTTTCCCATTGAAATTAAAAGTAATGTCATTTTTTAAAAAATCTCTTGATTCTACTCCTTTTTCTGGCTGTGGTCTCATTTATCTGTACACCTTGACAACAAAATCCTCATACTTTATTCTCTTTGTTTTTTCCTCTTCCCCAGTTTTCACTGAAACAGTTCACCACCCCTCCCACCACTTTATGGAAACAGCTCTGGTCAAGGAGCCCAGTGACCTCTGGATTGTTAAATTCCATAGCTGGCTTTCAGGTCTCACTTTGACTTTATCAGAAGCACTTGCCGCAGTTTATTGCTCCTTCCTTCTTGAAGCACTTTCTTCACCTGATTGCAATGCACTATTTTTTTCTTGACTGTCCTTTTGCTCACAGGCCATGCCTTGTCATTCTCATGTATTGATTCTCTTCATCTCTTTAACCTCTGAACACTGGGATGTCTGCAGGCACAGACATCTTTTCTTGATCCTTAGGACATCTCATCCAGTCTGTTGGCTTTAAATACATTCCCTATACTAACAGTTCCCAAATGTGTAACTTTAGCCCTGACATTGCTTGAACTCCAGGTTCATAAATCCAGCCATCCCTTCAGCACCTCCATCTACATGCCTAACAGACATTTTACACCTGTGTCTATAATCAGATTCTTATCTGTACACATAAATCTGTTCATCCTTTGGTCTTCCCCATCTCTGGAAATCTCCATTCAACACTTTCAGTTATTCAGACCAAAACTTTAGATTCATCTTCCACTCCTTTTTCATAACTCACGTTAACAAATAGCTCTGTTCTCAAAAATGTTTTCAGAATTTGACTGATTCTCACTGCCTCCACTGCTTCTTGCAAGGTTCAGGCTGCCATTTCCTTCCCTTGATTTATTTCAGTTTCTCCTGTCTGGCATCTCTGTTTCTTCCCCTGAACTCCCTCTTGTCCACTCTTAAAACAGTAGCCAGAATGATTCTTTCAAGACACAATCTGGGGCCATAATTCTGGTGCAGCAATTTAGTCTACCTCTTGTGACACTGACATTGCGTATTGGAGTGCTGGTTCAAGTCTCAGCTGCTCTGCTTCTGATCCAGCTCCCTGCTGATGTACATGGAAAGTACATGGGGCCCTGTCACCCATGTTGGGGCCCTGTCACCCATGTTGGGGACCTGAATGGAGTTCCAGGCTCTTGGCTTTGGTCTGGCCCAGCTCCAGCTGTTGCCATTTAGGGGGTGAATAAGCAGATGGAACATATTTTTCAATCTCTCTCTCTCTCTCTCTCTCTCTCTCTCTTTGTCTAACTATCTCTCTCACTGCTTTTCAAATAAATATATCTTACAAAATATGGAAGCCACCTGCTCACAGCTCCCAGTAGTTCACCATCTTAATCACAGTGAAAGCTGGAGTCTTTACAGAGGCCTACAAGACTGTTAAAGTTTGCCCCCACTGCCTCCCTGACTCATCATCTGCCCCTTGTCTGGCCACACAGTCCTCCTCACTCTTTGAACATGCTAGGCTCAGACTGTGGAGAGCATTTGTGTGCTGCTTCCTCTGCTGGAAGGTACTCTGGCTCTCTGTGCAAATGCACCTTATCAATGAACCTTACCTGACCAACCTTGATAAAAGAACAGACACTCCAAACACAGCCTTCTGTCCCCTTAGCTTGCCTGCTGTTCAACATGTCACTTATCCCCAGCTGACCTACTGTGTATTTACTTATTTATTTATTTATCTATCTTCCCTTGAGAACAGAGGTGCCTTATGGATCCCATTTCAAATAAGTGCCCAGGCTCTAAGGGATACAGTGTCCACTTTCCCAGGCTCCCTTCTTGGCATGGACAAACTTTGCTCAGAGCCACTGTGCCTGAAGCTCCAAAGCTACTTCCTCTCCACTGCTCCCAAATCTCCACCCCAACCTGACCTCTGCCTGTGGGACACAGAACCGCATGAGGCACCACTGATGGAAATGGCCCTACGCCCTAACCCTAGTAGATGTGAGATCAGAGAGAAGAGAGAGAATTCCCCTGCAACAGGCAACACATCCAGGAGCCCCTCCATGCCTCTGTCTGAACACCAACTGCCTAGCACTCCCCCTCAACACCTGCACACCTGGCGATTGCCACCCCAGCACTCTCATCCCATCGAGGTCAGAAAGAAACTGGATCCCCCAGGCAGAAAGGATCTGAGCTGCTTCAGCTTCAAGGGAGGCGGAGAGGGTCAGCTTTGAGGGGTGAGTGTTTTCCAAGAACGTTCGTCCTGGGCCCCTTTCTCATGGGGCTGGAGCCTTTGTCTGGGGCCTCCCCCGCTCGCCTCCACCTGGGAGAACACAGAGATCTTCTAGATACCACCTGGCCAACATCTGCTCCTACACCCCTCACAGGTATACACACACAGTCACTTTCACTCTCTCTGTAGTTCCCACAAGATTTTAGAAGCTCTGGAACTAATCTTCTCCAGTCCTGAGGCACAACCTCTGGGGGGGTTTGGTCCCAGCAGACCTCGTTTCCACACACACAGCTTTGAAATTTGCTTTGTGCTAACATTTGTTTTCAGCCTCTTCCCCTCAGAACAACTGTGCCCAAGTACTACAGTGCACAAGTGCTTTTCATACACATCACACAATTCAGTTCCCTTCACCTGCCCTGATGATTGCATAACTCTGCCCATTTTGCAGGTGAAGAAACCAAAATGCAGGGAGAGAAAACAACACAACCAAGTCTCATGGGTGAGCACATGGAGAAGTCAAGGTGTGAAAGCCAAGCCTCGGCCGGCGCCGCAGCTCAATAGGCTGATCCTCCACCTTGCGGCGCCGGCACATCGGGTTCTAGTTCTGGCCGGGGCGCCGGATTCTTTCCGGGTTACCCCTCTTCCAGGCCAGCTCTCTGCTGTGGCCAGGGAGTGCAGTGGAGGATGGCCCAAGCGCTTGGGCCCTGCACCTCATTGGAGATCAGGAGAAACACCTGGCTCCTCGCTTCGGCTCAGCGCAGTGCGCTGGCCGCAGCACACCTGCCACTCTGCCTGTCAAGAAAAAAAAAAAAAAAAAAAAGGAAAGCTAAGCCTCAGAGAGGTTTTAATACAAGTCCCCTCAGGCCTCAAGAAGGCCAACGATGTTCTTGTACTTTTTAAAAAAGGTATTTATTTATTTGAAAGTTAGAGTTACACAGAGAGGAGAAACCGACAGAGAGTTATTCCATCCATTGATTCACTCCCTAGATGGTCACAAAGGCAAGAGCTAGGCCAGGCTGAAGCCAGGAGCCAAGAGCTTCTTCCGGATCTCCCATGAAGGTAGCAGAGGCCCAAGCACTTGGGCCATTTGCCACTGCTTTTCCCAGGCCATTAACAGGGAGCTGGATCAGAAGTGGATCAGCACCAGTGTCCATGTGGGATGCTGGCATCACAAACAATGGGTTTACCTGCTACACCACGACACCAGTCCCTCTTGTACTTTTTAAAGTTGTTGACTGAGCAACGCATAATGTCAGCATCTTGTTTTTTTCAATGCTTGCATCTTGCATACACACACACACACACACACACACACACACAAAGCTAAGAGCTGGCCCAAGTGGCAGAGACATGGCAGGGCTGGGACCCTGTCGCAGGTCCTCTTACTCTACATTGCTCTACTCCTGCTGGGATTCTGGGAATCCTATGGCTCCTGGAGATGGATTTCCCAGTGCTTGTCGGAGGATCTTCTGTGTACCTTCTAAGCTTTCCTCCAGCTGAGAGATACAGAAGTCTTGGGCTGGCGCCATGGCTCAACAGGCTAATCCTCCACCTTGCGGCGCCGGCACACCAGATTCTAGTCCTGGTCGGGGCGCTGGATTCTTTCCCAGTTGCCCCTCTTCCAGGCCAGCTCTCTGCTGTGGCCCGGGAGTGCAGTGGCGGATGACCCAAGTGCTTGTGCCCTGCACTCCATGGGAGACCGGGATCAGCACCAGGCTCCTGCCTTCAGATCAGCGCAGTGCACTGGCCACAGCGGCCATTGGCGGGTGAACCAACGGCAAAAGGAAGACCTTTTTCTCTCTCTCTCTCTCTCTCTCTCTCTCTCACTGTCCACTCTGCCTGTCCAAAAAAAAAAAAACAAGTCATGCTCTCCTCTTCCCACCACAACCTGCTTCCAGAGTTGGGCCAGGGTCATGGGGCAACACTGCTTTGCCTGGGCTTTGACTGCTGAGAAGCCAGGCCTCTCTGTATCCTGTACAGAGCTGCCTGTACTGAGGGCCCTGCATTTGCCTTCATGTTTCGCCCGTGAGTCCTCATCCTTGATTCTCTGCAGCTAGAATCCACATGTGCTTGGATGGTTTGCCTGAAAGCAAAGTGTGGCATACACACCTTGCTACTCATTTTGGCCGCACTGCAGGGTTGCCCATTGGAGGGTTGTTCTTTAGACAGAAAAGACAATTATGGAGCATTGTGGGAGGGAGGACATGTGGCAATTCTCCTGCTCAGTGCAATCCAGGTAGCTTGTCTGGGCTGTATTTGCCTGCATTGTGGCTCACTTCATTGTCCACCATAGGCTGAAGTAGCTGAGCCTCCCATCAGCTGTTCTTAAAGTGGATGTCCTGAGGGATGCTGCTCATTTATGCCATCAGTTGCCTTCTCATCAGCATCATTGATGGCATCATTTCTGGCCATGTGTTCCCACGGGACATTAGCTCTTAGGAATCAAGACCTCCTTGGGAGGCAGAGCTTCACAAGTCTAATTCAGTTGAAATATAGACTATACAATCAAAAGTGAGAGAACACGGGAAGAACCAGACACCCTTCTTCCGTGATATCCAAGCACCCAAATGTATCCTATATTAAGACTTGGTTCCTAGAGCTGGTGTTGTGACAAAGCAAGTTAAGCTGCTGCCTGCAATGCTGGCATCACCTACGGGCAATAGTTTGAACCCCGGCTGCTTACTTCTGATCCAGCTCCCTGCTAATGCTCTTGGGAAAGCATTAACCCCATTGCTTGGACCCCTACACCCATATGGGAGACCCAGGTGGAGCTCCTGGCCCCTGGCGTCAACTTGTGCAGTTCCAGCCATTGTGGCCATTTGGGAAGTGAACCAGTGGATGGAAGACTTCTCTCTCTCTCTCCCTCTCTCTCTCTCTCTCTGACTTTCAAATAATTAAATAAAATAAGTTCCCAAGATGGATCGTGGAAGAGGTGTAAATCAGTAATGGACAACAGTAGTAATCATGCTTCCCTGAAGAGACCATTGGCTTCAGCCCCAGGGAGTCAGAGCTGGAAGGCCAGCTCTGCCTCTCACTGGCTGTGTGACCTTGGCACATGGGTTACAACTCTGCTATGTAGCAGGATTGTGGTTAGAGTTAAGCAGCACAACACAGAGAGTGCCCATTACGTGGCACAGCAGGTGCTCCATTTTCAGATAAAGCATCTTCCTGTGCATTGTGTCATCTGGTCCTCACAAGAGTCCTGGGAGGAGGCAGGGTGAACTAGGGCAACTCCTACTGACAGAGAAGAAAAGGAAGCCTCAAGGAGGTAAAGTGACTTGTCTGCAGTCACACAGAGCAAGCAAGGACTTGACATTGTCTAATTGTTACTTCTGGGTTCTTTCCAAATAGGTGACTCAGGCTCATAAATCACCTTCTCAAAGCATCTAGCTCATTCTCAAAGTGGATTCAGGTACCAGCAAAACACCCTGCTTTTAACTCTTACTGGCGCTTCCCAGATTTGGGTCTGCTGTTCCTGGGGAAGTCTGGTTGGTGGCAGGTTCTCCTCAGTCCTCCCCAAGACCCTTTCAGCAACTTGGGGAGGGGGGGGTCTTTGATAAGGACACCTTCCACACTTTGATATTTTGGTTCTCTGGGATATTTTGCATTGGCTCCCATCGTCATGCTCCCACCAGAGATGGTCTTCATGGGGAAGCAGAGGGCCTTTGCCACTGCCCCTCCAGGGTGGCTTTCTCCATCTGACGAGCAGGAAGGTTGTTGGGTTGTCTGGATGATTTAACTGAGGCAAGTACTCTGCCTTCTCAGGCCATCCAGTGCCCGGTACCCAGCTCTTCTCTAGGGCCTCCCTGTGGGAGGTTTGTGCCTTAACAGAGGACTTGAACTGAGATGGGTGAAAGGGAGAACAGAGGAGAAAAACTAGCAGGAGAGCAAGAAAAAGCCAGTGAGGAGGGAAGACAAGATGATGGTCAGAGAGGCAACATCCAGATAAACAGGCAAGAGGAACCCTTGCACTGGGGAGGAATCAAGAGGTGAGAAGTGCAAAGGCCAGTTGTAAGATCAGAAGTAGAAAATGACGGAGGTTAAGGCCAATCGCTCAGCAGCAGGGCTGTGAAAATGGTCTCCTTAATTTCACTGATTCTCCATTGCTGAACAACTGTTTCCTCCAAAACCTAGTAATATACAGTAATCACATATTAAGCTTACGGATTCCTTGGGTCAGGCATTCAAATAGAATACTGCAAAAAAGGCTCCTCTCTGGTGCTGGAGGTTGGGGCCATCAGTTGGAAACCTCCAGAGAAGAAGTTCCACTCCCTAGTGGCTTGCGGCTGGGGCTCCATGAGCAAGCAACTCTCCCTGTCTCCTTGTGGCCTCTCCATCCACACTGTCTCCTACATGACAGCTTTAGTGTAGCAGACTTCCCACAGGCCAGCTCATGTGGACACCAAGTGGAAACCATATCACTTTTTATGAGCTGCACTCAGAAGCTCTAGGCAGGGTTCTTGCTTGCTGTCCCACTGATCAAAGCTCAAGAAGAGGAAACACAAATCTCACTGCCTGATAGATAGGACTGTCATTGCCACTCAGGGTGAGATATGTATCCATGAGGTCAGCTTAGTAAACACAATCTGCCACCTTGTCCAAGCTCCCTTCTCTGTGGTACCTCCTCAGGCCACAGGATTCAATTCGAGTGGAAGCATAAAGTCCTAGACACTGGGCCTTCCTTTGAAAAGAAGGAGGTGAGAAAAGAGAATGCCCATGCTTGAGTGAAGAGAGTGCTTGGCATAGCCTTTTAAAGAAGAGTGAACCGAATTCCAGGGCCCTCACTCTATGGACCAGAGCTCTGTACTATTCTGTCTCAGCTACATGTTTTGTTTTGTTTGTTTTGTTTTATGGTGGGTATTAGTAATGGTGACAGTCTGAGCTTTGTCAATCTCCCTTAGCTTTTACTAAAGATCCTTCTAAAAACCAGGCCTGTGCCGGTGAGGCTGAGAGAAGCCAAAGAAGCTTCTGATTTTGCTCATAGCTCCATCAGAAACGAGGAGGGGTGGGTACCCCGTATCTCAGTGCACCCCGCGGATGGGGAGGTGAACTCGGAATAGCAGGGGTGCCCTTGCCCCTCCCACTTGTCCCACTTGGGGGACTTGTACCAGCTCAGCCCTTGGGGCATTTTGTATTTTGCTTCACTGAGATCCTTTTACAGATGGAGGTAACAGAAGGATCAAAGTGGGAGCCACTCCAGGGAGAGGTGAAATGCCGAGGGGTAAGAGGGGTAATGCCACCGAGCTTGAGCGATTGTCTTCCTTACAACACATCATTCCTTGAGGGCATTTGCAGAGCTCAGTGCTTCCTGCATTATGCAGTTTCACTCCCTGACTCTCTCTTCTGCCTTATCCTACACACTCACCTCTCAGCCTCTGCCTCTCTACCTGCTCCACTCACCTCCTGAAGAACACATTTCCTAAGGCCATGTGCTCAGCACTGAAGGAGCACTGGGAGTCACAAAGAAACAACAAAAAGTCACCCTTCACACTCCATTACCATGCAAAGATGCTAATTCAGAAAGACCTGGTGGGCATCCTTTGGTTGACTGAGTTATTGTATTCCCCAGAGCACCCAGTTCCCAGGCCGTGTGTGTTTGCTAAGTTTGTAAGCATGGGGAATGCTTAGTCCATAAAACATTCAAAATGAACACATTTGCCACCTACAGCTTTTAGCACCCAAGAAAGAGTGTGCCTATTGCAAACATTTCTTATTATTTATTAACAAGGTGTGCAAAGTTCTCAAGGACTTAGAGTCCAATTCTGTTCTCACCCAGTTTTGATGGAAATACTATAGTTATGCCTTAGGAGTTGTATTCCATTTTTAAAATTTGACATGCATTTATTCACTATGTTTGTTAACCATTGCACTGTGCTAGGTCCTGAAAATACAGAGATGAGGACACCCGCCGTTGAAGAACTCCTGTTTCTAGTGGGGAAGCAACAGAATAAAGAAATACTTTAGTATGTGTCATAAGAGAGAACATTGGAAGATAAGGGAACAGTAAGAAAAGATCCCTGATCTGGATTTGAGGGAACAGATGTCACAGGAGACTTCCTGGAGGAGGTGACTGCGGAGCTGAGTTTTGAGTCCTGAGTAGGAATTGGCTAGGAAAATACAAAAGGATAAAGATAAGGCAATCCATGTGCAGAAACTAAGGAGTGGTTTCTGTCATGTGCCTACAAGGAAGAGAGTAGTGTAAAGTATCCAGAAAGGATAAGAAGATTGGAGGGTGTATGACGGGAAGGAGGTGAGTCTAGAGAGGAAGAATAAATTGGAGTGCTGTCCCCGAGACTTTGATCTTCCTCCAGAATTATATAATCATAGAACTAGTTTGAAACTTGGGATTTCACTCAGATAAAGCCAGTGAACTACAGTCAGCTAAGATCACTTCTGAAATCAGTGTCATTTATATGATGACAAAATTGTTCTATTGTCAGCCAAGAGCAGGGCTCCACCACTGGGCTTTGGTTGCTCCATCACAGGGGGTAGGGTCAGCAGGCCAGCACAGACAGCCTCTGTTCTTCAGATCAGCTTTGCCAACTCGGTCATTGAGCCTGACCTCAGGCCCCACCTGCCTGCTCCAACATGCCTTCACTCACCAACCTGAACTTGGCTTGTGGTGTCTACCTGCTCCTTCTAGCTTAGCTGTGAGTGAGTCCTGGCCTGCCAGTGCTTATGTTCCCAAGACTTGGCTGTAATTAAGCTTCGAATGAATAGAAAAACATTTCCCCCATTTTGAGCTCAGCTACTACACTTGCTATCTGTTAACTGCTAATTGGCTATCTTGGAATTATGAACAATGAAAAGATGCTTTTTAGAAATCACCAGGCCTAAACCTACCATTAGAGCTAACAGCCAGGAGGGAGAGTGACTTCCCCAGGAATAAATACTGAGTAGAGGGTTTTCCCACTCTCAGACAAGTGGCATCTTGTGGATGGCCTATTGGTAAAAGGGGTTGACAAGCTGGTTAACACAATCACAGGCCCTTGTGACTTGAACTTGGAATACTTTTACACAACTCCCCTGAACTCCATAATAAACGGATACTTTTACAGTGATGATTATTCAGTCATTCAACAAACCTCTCTGAATACCTTCGACCTGTTAAACTCTACAGGAAACATCAACTATATGTTGCAGTCTGCTTTACGTTGGTGTAACAGAGACTGGGTAACTTACAAAGGAAAGACGCTTACTTAGCTCACAGTTCTGAAGTCTAGGATGTCCAAGAATTTGGCAATGGCATCTTGTCAGCTTCTGGTGAGAGCTTCTTTCTGCTTCACTACATGGTGAAAGCAGAAGGGCAAGCAGGTACACACAAAGGAGGCAAAACACAAGGGCAGCTTCACTTTATAACAACCCACTCTCATGGTAACTCATCCAGTCCCAACAGATTCCTCTTCACGACCTAATCACCTTTCAAAGCTGCCACGACCTGTCAACACTCCTACAATGGGGACGAAATTACAATATGAGTTTCAAAGGAGGTGAGCCATGGAGCCAAAGAAAAGCAAGACCCAGTTCCTACTCGAAGAGCCTGCCTCCTAGTGAAAAAGGCAACTGACAAACCCAATGGTTGTACAGCGTGAAAATATATAGCTCTAATAGGGATAATTGCCAGATGCTGGGGAGAGGGAAGATATTCGACTGACATTTTTAAAGATTTATTTATCTGAAAGGCAATTACAGAGAGAGAGAGAGAGAGAGAGAGCGAGAGCAAGCTTCCATCCACTGGTTCACTCCCCAGATGGCTGCAACAGCCAGGGTTGGGCCATGTCAAATCCAGGAGTCAGGAGCTTCTTCCAAGTCTCCCACATGGGTGCAGGGGCCCCAGGACTTGGGTCATCTTCTGCTGCTTTCCCAAGCACATTAGCAGGGACCTGGGTTAGAAGTGGAACAGCTGGGACTCTAACCAACACTCATATGGGTGTTCCAGGCAGAAGCTCAACCCAATGCACCACAGTGCTGGCTCCTTCAACTGACTTTTGAAGAATGAATGGGAGTTAGGACAAGTAGGGCAAAAATGAGTGGGGGGCAGAGGTGGAGGGTTTCCTTTGTACACAGATGAGCACGTTCATGGTCACAAGGAAGCAGGCAGGAGATGATGATGCACAAAAGCTTGACATTGACCCTGGAGGCCTTTGGCTGAGTCTTCAGCAATGGGATAAAGGTGGCCTGGTGAGATGAGACATGGGTTTGAGGAAGATTAACCTGGACACTGACTGGGAAGTTGTGCTGCAGGCAGAGCTATGAGGTCTGTGGCAGTAGCAGACTCAGACACTATTGTAAAAGGGTCTTCATGGCTGAGCCATTGACCAGATTCAGAAAAAAAAAAAAGCCATCATTTTTGTAAAGACCAGGAAAGGTCACTAGAGTCCTAGGACTTGGTTTGAAAGCCCCATTTTGTCCCAATTTTGAGTCATCAAGAAGTTATGTTATTTCTACAAACGTAGGGAATCATGGATCATTAAGTCCAATTTATCAGAACAGGAAACTGAAGCCCAGTGCAGGGAAGTGACTTGGCTGAGGCCACTCAGCTGCCATAACTCGCTTCTAAGCAGCCCTCTGCCTTACACCAGAGAAGCGGTAGGTGCTGCAGAAAGAGCCCTGGGCTGTCCACTCCTGTCGTGGCCCTTCCTCTTAGCCACAGTTCTTCAGCAAGTCACTGTCACCCTCCATGCCTGCTTCCCCACATGTGAGATGAGCATATTGGACCAGAAAGATCTCTGCAATGACTTCCAGCTCTGAGATGTATGTGCCTCTTATCCAGTGAGAAAAAGAGACAAAAACACAACTCCCCACACTGACTCCAACCATTTGCTAAGGGAGACTGGTGGCAGGTGGTGACCGAAGTCCAAGCAGCTGTCCAGGGAAGGGCAAGAGGAGGAAGAGAGTGGCATTAACATTCCCCTAACATACACCCAGAAACTTGGAAGGCCGAGATGGGAAGCAAACATGCAAAACCTCTAACGTGTGGGGAGCAAAGATCACCTGAGATAGCAGCAGTCTCTGCTCCCCTGTTGCCGTGGCAACTTTTCTCTGAATTCCTCGCGTTTCCAGACACACAGCCCCCAGAGCAGGGCCCAACTGTCCTACAAGTGGAGGGGAGAAGGAACCTGGGCATTGAGGGTTAGCGGCCAAGGCCACACGGCTCAGAAAGCAGGGATGGGATTTTGACCAAAGTGTACTTAGCTACTGTCATTCTCCCTCTCAAACACCGCCTCCCAGCAAAGCCTGGAAAGAGGTGAGTGGCAGAAAGGTGACTCTTTCCATTCTAAGTAGCTCTAGTTTTCTCTAGTACTCTTTGACAGCAACCCACGCAAAGGTCACTGCCGCCTACTCCACAATGAATTTGCTGGGGAACTCTTGTGGAGGTCAGTTCACCTTTCTAGGCCATGCCGGGAAACAGGGCTCCTAACTCAGGCTCCAGAGCTTGGGTGCAGGCTCTCTCCTGCCCTCCTCTGTCACAAGGCTCTGGGGGTGAGTCACTGGAAGCCATCCGAAGAGCCTCTGCTTGGGAAATGAAAAAACCTTTTTAAAATGTAAAGGTTTACTAGTGATTTCATTTCTCCCCACCATTATTGGTGCATTTAAGAGCTGATTTTTCTGGATATGTCTTCCTTTATAGGAAAAAAATGCTTTAGGGACCAATGTATTAGGCAGCTGCTGATTTTAAATCAAGAAGAAATAGAAGCAAAGCACTCCTGAAATTATTATCAACGTCACTTGGAGAATAGGATTTTTCACACTTGGCTTCAGTGGACACAACAGGTACAGTTGTAAGAAGGTTTCTGTCTGTGTAAGGTGGACAATTCCAAAGCTGGGGAGTCACCCCTGGGATAGTAGCAAAAACCTTCCTCCTTCCCTGCCTCCCATCATCTCTCCTTTTCTTCCTTGATGTATTCAGTAAATGCTAAAACAGTGCCTAATCTGGTGATTTTTCTGCAAATGCAGCTACTCCATGTCAGGCGTGGCGCTAGATGCTAGGGATTCAGTGGCAATAAGCAAGGTCCCTGCCCTGGAGGGGAATGAGGTCCAGGGGAGACAGACAGAGGAGGAGGCGCTCTCGTATCATTTATTTTTTCAGCTTTTCAACAGCCCTGTGAGGAAGATGTCTCTGTGGCCATTTCAGACGTGAGGAATTAAGACCCCTGAGATGAAATGGCCTTTTACCTGGAAAGTCTCTGCTTTGACCTTCGTCTGGACCCCAGGCCTTCCCTCCCAAGCTCTTTTCCCCAGTGTTGCAGCCCTAACCTTCCTGGTGTCAGGCCCTTTCAGGCACCTTGCCAGCTCCTGCCTTGCCTTTCCACATCTGACTGCCTTACGGTGTCATGGCCTGTTTGTTCCTCCATAGCACCCCCACCCTGCCCCCGCTGCTTCTTAACCACAGGTCCTGGAACCAGTAGAGCATTTAGAGATGGGCCTTAGGGAACTCACGGATCCCTAAGATCCCATGAAAATTGTGCTATTTGGGAACAAGAACATTGTGAGGGGAGGGATGTTAGATCATTCATGAGATTCTCCAAGGGTCCCCAAAACCATGCAGGGTTGAGAATTACTATGCAGGCTCCCCCTAGTTGATCCTGTTTCCCTTCGCTTTGCTCAAAGATCCTGGCACTCAGGCAATAGACATAGGAACTAAGGATGAAAGAAAGTGGGAATCGTCACCCTTTCTGGTTCTAGCACCTCACAGCGTCAGCCCCGAATTCCTCCTCTTAATGAACTGTGTCGGGAAGAGAAAGCGAGGAATAAAGAAGCAATTGGGGGAACCACACATCCAAGTGAGATCAAGGAGAAGACGCAAGTAGATGTTGACACGCTGGGGAGATGCCAGGTGCACAGAGGAAGCCGAAGGGCCGGGAGTTAGAAGGGAGGGGACGCATTACCTTAGCAAGGTCAGACGCTGTTCCAAATGACTTACCTTGTGAATCACAAATTGCAGAGGCACTGGGCTGATGGAAAGGGTTCTGTACTTGGAGACTGCAGGCCTGGCGTCTGGACTACATTCAGCCACTTATCATCAGCACAACCTTGAGCACGGCTCTAAACCCCGGTGACTTCACCTATGCAACAGGGATATCGTCTTGGCCTGGCTTCCACAGTTGTCATGGGCTCAGCTATGATGGAGGGCTGTTACCACCGCAGAGGTCATATGACAGATTCCAACACTTCAGAACCAGACTTGTAGACGTCAGTTGCTGTCAGAGGCTCCCGTGGCTGTGCGCCAACAGAGCTGGCCTGAGGTTACAGATGAATAAGGCTATTTGGGAATTACTCCCCAACCACAAACTGCCACTCTCCCTCGGGGCTGCTCTGTATGAGCTGTTTCCCCAGCACTGCCTCTGGTGAGCCTCAGCAACCTCAGCCTCCCCATCAAGAGGTCTGGGTTTGTCCTTTATGCCATCTCCCTCTCTCTCTCTATCTCTATCTCTCTCTCTCTCTCTCCAGTGTAGCATCCTCCACCACCTCCCATGTGGGCTTCCCAGCTGTCTGTTCAGTTCCGTTCCCAGATTGTTGTGCTTCTTGTTAATGGGAACAACAGCCTGTCACTATTCCTCCTTGCACGATCCACTCGCCCTCCATTCAGGACTGCAGCCCTCTTATCTACACGTTCCTCCCAGCTGTTGTCAGATTTTTGCTATAGTGAGTGAGCATAAGACCAAAATCATCCTGCCGAAGCCCAAAGAGTCTCGGACTAACAGGTCTCCTGGTGCAGGCCGAAGCTCAGGTTAGAGATCTGAAAGCACCCCGAACCCTGCGGAGGAGTGTTCAAGCCCAGGGCGGGCTCGCTGTCTTTTGCTGGGCTGGGGGCAATGCTGAGATGAAGGTGGTGCCTGGTGTGAGCTGAGCTGAGCTGACAGGAAGCAGGGGGATTCCTCTTCCTCCATTCTAGACGAGACAAGTTCTGGTTCAGGCTCTGTCTGGCTTCGAGTGATAAACGCATTTCTGTTCAAGAGAAACAAGCAGCCATAGATCTTCTATATGGGAGGCAGTTTCCTTCCATTTCAACCTCACAAAATGGGGCTCAACCAATGAGCCAGTCAGCAAAAGAGAAGTGTGAGATTGTAAAATGGCTGAGGCTAAAAGCTCCATTTAATAAAACCTGAAAAATAAAAGCCCTAAGAGCAGGTTACTACCTTGTGCTTGGAAAAGAGAAATTGTGTGTTAGACGGTTGGAGAAATATACAAGGAAAGAACTTAGGGTCTTTCATCTGGAGGTGGGCAAGCGGGCTACGGGCAGAGGCAAGGGGCAGGCTAGGAAAAACTGAAGTCAACTCAAGGAGACAGCTATGCATGTTGTCACTCATTCCACAGACATTTGTTGAGTACCTGCCATAGGCAAGGTGAGCACTGGACCTCCTAAATGAGGGAGGTCCAGTTTTCCCATCATTCCTTATGGCACTGCTTGCACACATTCAGCTCATTCAAATTCTAACTTCACGATTATACCCAGTCCTGTAAGCTGGTTGTTGTATTATTTATCCAACCATTTAAATTGACTTTTCTTTTTCTTTTTTACTTACTTTTCAAATGTAGATACTAACCTGAGTTCTACCATGAAACCATAGGTTTGAAGTGCTAGCTATCTTTCCTCTGGTGTATATTAAAATAAATGCATAATCAGAACCATGCTTGTCCAACTTCATGCTATCTAAAGTTGCCTTGTCCACTGTCAGTGACACACATACCACGTGTGGGAATGCTCCTGAATGGGAATGTATCAGCCAGGTGTTAGTTCTGCTTTGCATAGCAGAAAACCCACATAAGTGGCTTAAGCAAGACAGGAAGTTATTTTTATCTAACAAGTCTGGAGATAAGCAAAGTCAAGTCTGATGTGGCTGCTTCAGATTCATAAGGGCTTGGACTCCCATTGTTCAGTCCCACTATCCCAGGTTTGCTTCCGTTCTCACAGTCACATCATGGCCCAAGACAATTGCCAGAGCACCACCTATCACATCTGTATTCAGCGAGGCAACAGAATGGGGTGTTAGGGGAAGGAAGTTCCCTGCCCTCTGAAGTTCTGTCTTTTTACATTTTTTTCTACAAGTTTGCTGAGTGATTTATCTTGTATATTTTGGTTATATATTTTGGCTTTGTCAGACGGTTGACTATACCTAGCTTCAAGGAAGCAAGCTTTGGTGCACAGCTGAGAGCGAAGTCTCAGTGGCTCTTGAGCCCTGAGCATCTCTACTGACCTCCAGGGCTTGTCTGACCTTTTGCCCTGTTTGGAATTTTACTTTCTTCTACCTCCACCAGAGCTAGAGTTTCAGCAAGAACCCTAAACCAAGTAGGTGATGGTGGTCTGATACTATCGCCTTGCTGTTATCCAACTCATTCTTCTACAATGGTATCCTGCTTTAGGAACTCATTTCACTGACTAGGACATACTTCCTTGGCCTAGATTCTGGACGCTATCTGATACTGAGAATCAGTGCTACCTAGAAATCCCTTCCAACTTACATGCACTCCAAACCTAGGTTGGATCCTTCAGAAGTTAATTTCTGTTCAGATCATATTGGGGTTGGCTCTGTCCATTTGGTCAGCTGCTTCACATCTACTCAGCCTGCTCTGGCTGGCTCTCCTTGTTTAGCCTCTTGCAACTAGAGTATTAAGTTTGCTGTTGACCAGGACCCTGCTTTTCAGATATGTCTGCCTCAGATTTCTCCCTAGGGTGGCCTCAGGGGATTGTGGACCCACCACCCCTTCCACCGTCGGTCTTAGGTGTTGATGTCTGAGACATTTCTGCCTCTCGTACTAACTCATGTAGTTGCGTGTTGAAAAAGAAAACAAGGCAAAGAGTGCTCTGTGTTCAGTCCTTATTATTTTTGATTCCTATACAACAAAGGATTTTCAATGGGTGCAGTTTTCCCCAAGTATAAACCTTCTCTGTGGGTGCCTTGGACAAAAATCCCTGTGCCATAATATGTAATGTTGCTTTACAATAACTAGAGATGAGTGAATGCTCAGCTTTTTATTTATTGAGTTTCATTGTACTAGAGCAGCATAACTGCCAAGCTTATGCATTATTCACCTACTATATTCTTTTGTAACTCACTGCCCAGTTTTGAGAGCCTCCAGTGAATGTTTACTAAAAGAAGGAATGAATGGTAACATTTGTTCTCTTATGTCCATGTCGCTGAGGGCTCAAGGTCCACAGGTCGTGATACTATTGTTAAATGCCACCGTTTGTCAGCACGCACCTTGTACATCTGGGACGTGGGTCAGCAACTTTTCCTGCAGAGGGCCAGGTTGTAAACGTTCTGGCCTGTGCGGGCCACGTGGCCTTTGCCACAGCCACCGGACTCTGCAGTTGCAGTCTAGCAGCAGCTGAAGACGATACGTAAACAAACGAACATGGCCGTAGTCACAGCTTTTCCTGCGTCAGAAAATACTATTCTCATTTTGGGTTTTTAACCATTTTGAAATGTAAAACCCATTATTAGCTCTCAGGCTGTACAAAAGCAGGTGGCGGGCCACACTTGGCTGCAGGCCATAGATTTACCGACACCAGATCTAAAATACATGTACTGGCCAAATGTTAGTGTGCTGAACAGCTACCAGAGGTAGTTGTTAAAATACAGATTGCCGCAGGGCTGGTACTGTGGCTCAATGGGTTAAACCTACTGTGATGCCAGCATCCCATATTGGAGCACCGGTTCGAGTCCTGGCTGTTCCATTTCCAATCCAACTCCCTGTCACTATTTCTGGGAAAGCAGTGGAAGATGGCCCAAGTAATTGGGTACCTGCCACCCACATGGGAAACCTGGATAGAGTTCTAGGCACCTGGCTCAGCCATTTATGGAGTGAACCAGAAGATGGAAGATCTCTCTCTTTCTCTGCCTTTCAAATAAATGAATACATCTTTTTTAAAAAAAAATACACGTCATCAGACTCTCAGCCAAGGAATCCTTTTCAGTAGGAATGGAGTGGGGTCCTGGAGTCTGCATTTTTAGACAGTTAGGGATTCTGATACCAGTAGTCCTGAGATTATACTTTAAGAAACTGATCACAGTCATGAGGGCAGGTTAGGCTGCCACAACAAGTAGACCTCAAAATTCTCCTGGCTTATCGCAGGTTTACTCTGTAAAGCTCTGGGTCAGTGTTCAGCTCAGAGTGCATGGCTCCACACACAAACCTAGAGCTTCAGGTTCTCATGAGTTCCCAGTCTCCCTGGAAGCTGACACTGTGTAAGACTGAGTATCAGGAGCAGTGCTGGTGGGACATGTCTAGGGACCAGGCTGGCACGGGCTAGAATCACGCCCACTGCAGAGAAGTCAGTGGCAGGGCTTCCCCCAGCTACACTGTGGATGGGAAACACAGTGTAGCTACATGCACAGGAAGAAGCTAAGAATATAGATTACAGAGGTCAAGCATCTGGCCTAGTGGTTAAGCTACTCATTCAGATGCCTGCATTCCTTACACCTGGGTTCGAATTCTGGCCCAACTTCCAATTCCGGTTTCTGCTAATATTCATCCTGGGAGGCAGCCGTGACAGCTAAAGTGCCTGGGTCCCTTCCACATACATGGTAGATCTGGATTGAGTTCCCAGTTACCGGCTTCAGCCTGACCCAGGTTTCAGCATTTGGGAAGTGAAGTGATGGATGGGAGATCTCTTTCTCTTTCAAATTTATAAGATAAATTAAAAAAAGCAATCCGGATTTGGTACCAGTGACCCTGAGCTAAAGGAAACGAATGCTTGCTGACGGTCTATCTGTAAGAAAAAGGGGTGCAGATGGGTGCCACCTCACAGGGGAGCAAATGTGAGGAAAAGGGCACAGAACAGAGAGGAGACAGAACACGAACTCTCAGCCAGACGGATTTATTCAAAGAAAATAAATCCACAGATGTGGGTGACCAACTGCCAGCATGCACACAGAGGGCCCAGACCCCAGCAGGCTGGGCCTTTTTATAGCTTAGGTGGCCTAGGGGTTGGGGAGGGGGGCAGTAGGTAGAGGTGAATTCTCCGTACAGGTTCTTCAAGGTTGCCCAGCCTGCTTGCAAACCTGGGGAAGAATGCATGGAGTGGGGTGGAGAACAATTGGGTATGGGACTGAACTGGGCTCTTGAAAGAAGGCAGAGGTAACAAGAACCTAAAAATGGCCAAAGTTTATGTCCTTGTTCCATCACTATCCATGCAAACTTAAGCTGTTGGAATGGACAAAGGGAGACAGGCTTTAGTCAGGCTCTACCATTTCTACATCCTTGGAACTTGGGCTTCAACTTTCTTGTCTGAAAAAAATAAACAATAAGCAACAACAGCTGTCTCCCTCTCTTCCTCCCTCCCTAAATAATGCAGCATCTCTACACCCCACGCCCACGGAGCAGAGACAGAGTTGAGCTCTGATCGCGGTGGGAGGTCTCCCTGAGGAAGCTGGCTGGGGATTAAGTGCCTCAGTTGGCTCTGAAGTGAGTTTCTGCACAAGCTGCACCCAGATTAGCAGCAGCAGCACCAGGGAGCTAGTGAGAAATGCAAATTCTCAGGCACCCACCCAGAGCCCCTGAATCTGAAATGCTGGGGGTGGGGCCTTGCGGCATGTGCTGTAAGGATTCCTCCAGAGACCTCTGATGCACACCTGAGCACAGCTGCTCTAGCTCCTAACCCCCAAGCTGCCCCCGATGGAAGACAAGCAAAGAAGGCCCTCTCCTCTCCTTCCTCCCAGGCGCTGGGGCACCCTGCAGATGCCTGGCTCTGCCATGGTCTCCATGCAGCAACACACACACACACACACACACACACACACACACACAGCATCCCCGGATCCCGGAGCTGCATCAGGCCCTCTGATTGCAGTGCTGAAGAATAATAGCTCATTTTCCAAAGACCTAATTACATAATGAGGCCTTCATGCTCCTTGGGCTCCTGGAGCCTCTCGCAATTGTGCAGCCAGGTGTTGGCCCGGGCTCACTCGGTGGGAGGCCTCATTTGAATACTGTTAAGACAAGAGGTTAATGGGCTTCTGTGACCAGAAGCACTGTCTGCAGAGGCAGCCTTCCCAGCTTCCAGCCAGGCCACTGGGTAGCGGGCAGCACATCTTGATCACGTTCCAGCCTGCCAGCCTAGAACACAGACTGTGCCCACATCCTGGGGATGGACAGCGTTCCTCAACCTGGGTGTCTTCCCTACTCTGTGGCCTTGGAATCAGAGGTGGTGCAGGGCTAGAAAGACCTGGGCCATCCATGGACGCCTGGCCTCTCAGCTGATCAGTTGGGTGGGCAAACTTCCTGGAGTCACTGATTTTTCCTGAGCATTACCTGAAAAATCCAATTGGTGAGCCTTGCCTCATAGGGCTGTCCTGAAGCTGCAGCAGAAAAGAGTTTATGGAAGTGTCTGGCCCAGCAGCACCTGTGACCAAAGCCAGGGCTCATGAGGGATAGCCTCATCACTAACCTACGCCCTTCACTCCTGCAGGGTGGACTCCTCTGACCTCCACACACACTGTTTCTCTTCTTGCTTATCCCCCACTCCTACCTGACTTCTACTCACGTTCAGGTTTCTTTTTGGAAGTCATTTCCTCCAGGAAGCCTTCCATGACCGCTACCCCAGCCTCAGCTCCAGGGTAGTTTCTCCTTGTCCCCAGTCTTTCCTAGCTCAGCACTGATCTTAAACACTAGGCCCTGTGCAATCAGGAAACTTGTCTGTCTGGTTCACAGTCATAGCCCCATTGCCTGGCAGTTAACAAGTGCAGTAATGCTGAATGAATGAATCTTGCCGGAGCTCAGACTGTGACTGGATAAGTCTAAAGCAATTCAGCTAACATTTATGAAACTTCTACTGTTTGTTGTTATAAGAGCAAAGGCAACCAAGAGAGATAAGATATGGTCCTATATTCAAATAACTCATAGTTTTAAAAGCTACACACTTAAGAAATGCAAAGGTGTATTCTGGAAGGAAGAAAGCCAGGTCTTTAAACTGCCCCCAACATCTCTATAACAAATCCCACCCTGAGAAATTTCTGGGGACAACATGCAACAGAACCCTTGGCACAACTCCCCTGTGTTGTGCTCAGATAGGCTTTGATCCCAAACCATTTCTCCGATTCTGCTTCTCACATTTCCATGCATGGGCTGTGGTGCTTTTTGTTTTGTTTGCCACCAACTGGAACCCTGGACATATGCACATACCCATGCATGCACATATAGGCACACACAGCTTCCTGCTCCCAACCAGGGCAAACAGGAGGCAGCTGCTTGCCCACAGGCTGCACCCAGGCTGTTATGGGCAACATGTGCATGTCAGCGTCTATTCAGCGTATGTCTCTGAGGGGTGCAGAGCTAGGTGCACATGAGTGGAGAGGGAGCCAGAAGAGGGGACGGTGGTGAGCGATAGCATCAGTCCTCAAATAATCTTTCCAGGAGGCTGACAAAGTGGCATAAGCCCTGAGGATATTGCCAGGGGAGTGGACATAGTGGTAGGGACCAGGAATAGAGGAAGTGCCATTGGAGTTGAGATCAGAAGGATGTGTGTTTTGACAAGCACCACAATCAAGGGTTTCAGAATCATGGGAACAGCTTGGAGCAGAGCAGAGGTGGGGACAGAGGAATATGAGCCCTGAGTGCAGTACACGGGGGAGGACAGCGCTGCCCAGAGGTGAGGCTTCGTTTTGAGGGAGGAGCCCATGGAGAAAAGTGCCCAGGGGACTCTGCTCCTGGGGGCCTGTGGGGAGGAAATCAGGATCTGTCTGATGAGGCGAGGATGGGACAGCATCAGCCGGGGGTGGGAGGAACAGCTTAACCTGGGAGCTGATGTCCAGCAAATAGCTTAATATGGCCCCTAAGGGGTGCAAACTGTTGAAATCTTTACTTAATGCATACTAAACTGATCTTCTGTAAAAAAAAAAAAAAAGAAAGAAAGAAAGAAATTATCAATTCCCAACTTGACTCTCACTGGGATTAAACATGACAATAGGTCTGATCTGATTTCATCATCATTTAAAAAAATCATCTATTATTTTTCACTTTATGTTTCTGTGTGGGAGCAAACTGTTGAAATCCTTACTTAATGTATACTAAGCTGATCTTCTGTATATTAAGATAATCAAAAATGAATCTTGATGTGAATGGAAGGGGAGAGGGAGTGGGAAAGGGGAGGGTTGCGGGTGGGAGGGACGGTATGGGGGGGAAGCCATTGTAATCCATAAGTCGTACTTTGGAAATTTATATTCATTAAATAAAAGTTAAAAAAATGCAAAAAAATATATGGCCCCTAAGAAAAGATGGGCACCTGGCGTAAAGCCGGCTAGGACCTCCTCACCCATCTATTTGCTGTGGGGCAAGTCAGGGTGCTCAGACCTGTGCTGTCCCTAACACCCAGGAGGTCTCCTATAGACAGTGGGCCCTTGAGAGTGGTGAGGGCAGCCAGAGAGAGAGCAGGGAGGAGGGAGACTCGGTGTAATTGAGCCCCTCAGGCTTGCTCTGTGACATGGGTCTTAGTGTTATCCTCAGTTTTCTGGCTTATATACTGAGGCTTAAAGAATGCCAGTGCCCATAGCAGGCTGGGTTCTTCCAGGCCTTAGCTATGGTTCCTGACTCTAACATCCAGCCAGTACAGATCCTTGGAAGCAGTGGTGATGGCTCAAGTAATTGTGTCTCTGCCACCCACGTGAGGAATGTGGATAGAGTTCCTGGCTCCCTGCTTAGCCCCCAGCCACTGCCGTTACCTTATCAATATAGTTATATATATAGTCATATAGTTGGCAAGCAACGGGACCAAGTTTTGAATGCAGGACTCCTTGGCACCGAAAGCCGTGTATGCTGTTTTCAACATGACAAGGAAAGTCCGGAGTCACTGCATGAGTAATGAGGAGAGTAAGAATTAGCTTCTCCCCTCAGAAGGTTAAACAGAGATGGGAGAGAAAGGGACACAGGGAAACACTGTGGGCTCCCACAATCTTAGAATCGCAGCAGATATATTCTGGGGATCCTTCTAAGAAAAGTGGAGATTGTGAGATTGTGAAGAACTCTGCTATATAATGGTGCAATCTCCTATAATGGACTTTTTTGCAGTAAAAAGCTATGCATCATCAGAATCTTAGTTCTTCCAAGATTCACAGAAGGTTAGGAGCTGCTGAGGTCCTCAGATGCTGAGAGAAGTCCGTGATTTAGTTTTTCTTGGGGCTGCTTTTCGCTCTTTGCCAGCTCATTAAACAGGCAAGACACGGTTTCAGCCTGCACGAGCTTACAGCTGGGCAGCAAGACAGATGCATGCAACACTGATCTCACACAGCGTATCTAGGATCCCATGCATGCATACAGTGCAGCGACTCAGGCATGTGGCTGATGGGGAGAAGGCAGGACCCAAGGGGACTCAGGGAGAAAGGGCTTCACCTGAACTTTGAACCATGGATAAGATCCATAGAGATTTGGGGCCAGGATTTTTTTTTTTTTTTTTTTGAACACTAGCATGTGTTCAAAAGGTAGATGGAGGGTTTTCATCACTGAAATAGAATAATAGAAATTCCAATTTCCTGGACACATTAGCTTAATGGACAGACTTTTCTCTATATTGAGGTGTGGTTGTTGTTGTTGTTTTTTTTTTCATAAATTGTTCTTAAATTTTTGTGCCTGGTACCACTTGTCTGCTAGTGAGTGCTGTGGGTGACACAGAGAATGAAATAAGAAACGCATGCTGATGGAAAACCAGGGGTGTGTTTTCTTCCGAACGTTTTATGTGTTTTTCTTTAGGTGTTACTGCAACCTGCCTACTTAGGATACAGTCGTGTTTCCGGCTGGACACATCATGCCAGGTGTGAAGGATGGAATGAAATATGTCAGTGTTTATGGCACTGCACAAAGAAGACTGAGATTTCCAAGTCTCCATGACCTAAACCACTTTGAAAGCCCGCAGGCTGCATGGTGGGTGGGGTGGGGAGGTGAGGGCCATTCTGGATGACAGCAACAGAGGAGCAGTTTTCTCATAGAATGAGAATGACTGCAGCCTGGCAGGGTGTCAGCCAGGTGCTTGGAAATCTGTTTTTAATTTTTAACTTGCTTATGGTGACCTTGAGTACCAGGGCAGGGCCAATTCTGTGGCCCACGATAGATGAGCCCACATCCTGTACTCTGCTGCTCCCCACTCCGCCCTGATTCCTCTCCATCAGAAATCACGAATCTACACGCCTTAAGCCATTTCAATGCACACACGTGTCTTTTGGTCCACTTGGTGTGTTAGAGCATTTTTAATTGCTTGCCAATATTTCTAAATGGGATGATTTTCTGTCAAAATGTGGGTCTCTGGCCTCCCTTGAAAAGTCAGAAGAGCAGACATTCCCTTTCGTATGACAGCAATGGGGACAGATGAGAAGCAGGCCCTTCCTTTAGCAGATCATGGACTCCACCCCAGCCCCACCCTGTGCTGCCTATCAGAGTGTGACCAGCAGCAAGCACACCACCTGGGAACACATCAGACATGCATAATCTCAAGGGCTCTACCCAGGCCACTGACTCAGAATTTGCATCTGAATAGGACCTCCAGGGATTTGTTCCTGCCCTAGAGATTGAAAAATTTGAGTCTCCTTCCCCATAATCTCAGCCCAGCCTGCTCAGTGGTCTTGCCTAGGGACATCTGAGCCCTCTGCTGTAGGTCTAGTTCACTTTGCACAAGGTACCACCTAAGCCATGCCTTCCTGACCACAACCAAGCAGTTCAGGAGAGAAGAGTCCAACTTGAGCCCACCTTTTCCTAGCAGGCCTACATTCCTTCAACTGGGGTCCTCAGTGAAGCCCAAGCCCCCCGAATGTCATCATCACAGACCCTCTGCCCTTCTCTGCTCTGTATGTGCCTCAATCTCCCAAATTCTTAGCCCTCCCCATCCTTCCATTAGGCCCTCTGGAGCTCATGATCTAAGAGCAGCAAACAGCCCAACAAGTCCAGGCCTTCCGTGAGTAGTCCCTTCCCCTTCTTGTCTAACTGAAGCCATTCCAGACAACAGTTTCACTTGCACCCCTTGAGTGGGGGTGTCATTTCTCTTACTCACCTGTAGTTCAAGGCTGAAGTGGGGAGCTCTTCCCCTCCTTGCTGTCATTGCCATCTCCTAGCCATGTATCTCCCCGATTTCTTAGACACACACATGCACATGCAAGCACACACACTGAGCTCATACACACATGCACACATGCATGCACACACACTGAGCTCCTTGAAAGCCAGTGTCACTAGCCCTCCTCATTGCTTCTACTTGGACTGGGTCTCCAGTCCCCCGTCTCCTTACATCCTAACGCTTCTGCCATCATCCAGCAATTCCAAAATCCACATGAATGGCCTCAGCCTCTCAATATTTGGACCCATTATTCCAACAATCCATTTTTACCTTCCCTGCTATAGCTATCCGTTTCCCTGGTCCTAACCTTGACCTTATCATCACCAGGAAAAATCTTGACTTTCAGTGTCCACTCTGATGACAACTTCCCATTTTATCAGCCTGCCCTCTCCAGTGCCTGTGCCCTGGCAATCTGGTGACCTCATCGAGGCTCCTGAACTGGAAAACCCCCTGTCCCCAACCACTTCTCACCCTCAGACCTCTCCTTATGTTTCTTTGATAGAGTGCTTTGGTTTGTTTGTTTGTTTGACAGGCAGAGTTAGTGAGAGAGAGAGAGAGAGACAGAGAGAAAGGTCTTCCTTCCGTTGGTTCACCCCCCAAATGGCCACTACGGCCGGCGCGCTGCACCGATCCGAAGCCAGGAGCCAGGTGCTTCCTCCTGGTCTCCCATGCAGGTGCAGGGCCCAAGCACTTGAGCCATCCTCCACTGTCTTCCCAGGTCACAGCAGAGAGCTGGACTGGAAGAGGAGCAACCAGGACAGAACCAGCGCCCCAACCGGGACTAGAACCCGGTGTGCCGGCGCCGCAGGCGGAGGGTTAGCCTAGTGAGCTGCAGCGCCAGCTGATACAGTGCTTTGTCCTTTTTAATCATTCTCTACAAAATTCCTTTAATTCCTTTGCCATCTCTGCCCCTTCCTATCTCGTAGGGAAAACCCTGAGCATGAATTAGATCAAACTCTCCACCTGTTAGAAGTTGCCACAGGAAAACACATTCCCATAATAACTGGTCTAACTTTAAATGCATGACCAGAAATCTCAGACTGGCATTCAGAGTTGCCAGGCAATCCTAACCACACCCTCCTAGTAGGTTCCCTTGCCTATTCTCCAAATTGACTGTTTCACACCTTCTACTATCTACTCAAAACTCCTACCTCCTTCACTCCAAAATACCCACATGCTTATACACACAGCCAGAGCCCCGACCACATCCTCGACTGCAGTTAGCTAGACTGTCCTTGGGATTTGTGTTTGAATCTGGTCTCTCTGCCTTTCCTCGCGTTTCTGTGGGAAAGTGATCCTGCAAAGCACCCCTCCTCGTGCGCTTTGATCTCATTCATCTTTGCTTTCCAGAGAGCTCCAGTTCTCCCCGCTCCTGGTCATTTTTCTCAATTTACGAACTTGTCCCCAAATCTTTTCTCTGCAGCACACATACCCACATTTAATCCTTTAGCTGCTGCTCCAATTCTTTGTCCTTCTTTACGGCAAAATTCCCATTAAAGAAGAAAATAACTGCCCATGTCTCCACCTCACACTGCCTTCTCAACCCACTCTGGCCACACAAGCAAGCCCCCACCATACAGACACTGTGCAGTCCTCCTGCCAAGGCCACTGCTCATGCTGTGCAGTGGTTCACTTACCCGTTCTCATATGGCTGACTCTCAGCAAAGGCAAAACTGTCCACCCCTCCTTCCTGGAGCGCTTTCGTCCCTTAGCTGTGGTGACTGCCCAGGCTCAGTGTTCACTCCCACATCGCTGGCCTTCCATCCTGTTCATCTTTGCAAGCTCTTCCTTCTTTGCTGAAACTCTACATGTTGGGGTACCTTGGAGCTTTCTATCTGGGGCCTTTTTCTCTATCTGTATTCTTGAAACCTGGTAACGTGTATGTGTATGACTCTCAGACTAACATTTGCAGTTTTATTCACACTTCTCAGAGCTTAAGTCACAAATATCTAGTGGCTAACTTGCCCATCTACAAATGGGTGCCCAACAGGTATCTCACACTTGTCATAACCAGGGCAAAAAAACCTGGATCCCAAACACCCCTGTCCCTACGTCACATGTATGCACATGCACACTGAAAAAGTCACAGATCACTGCCCACTCCAGTTCTCTCCCGTCTCAGGAAATACCACTGGTGTTTACCCTGCCATATGCCATGTATCTTAGTGTACCCTTTCTTCCTCTTCTGACTCACTGCCCTCTCTCCCAGCCAATCAATCAGCAAAGGCATTGAGTCTGCTTTCAAACTATATTGGGAAATATGCACGTGTCTCCATGTCCCTATCTCTGCTGTGAGCGCCTTACTCCAAGCTACCCTCATTTCTCATCCTACACCTGGAATAGCCCCTGATTGTCCCCTGGCTTCCATTCTTGGTCCCTTCCGTTCCTGGTCTCTGCGGAAGGGCCAGGGAGATTTTGTAAAGACATCTTTCAAGTCATGTCATTCTCCTACTTAAATCCACCTACTGCATTTGGAACCAGGCCCAAGCTCTTTCCCCAGGGATTCTAATGACTTGTGTGGCTCTTCCTTTGCTTTCCTCTCCAACTTCATCTGCATCTCTCTCCTCACTTGTCCACTGTCTGAGTATTTCAATCTCTTTTCTACCCCAGGACCCTTATACCAATTCTTTCATCTGTTTGGGACCCCTTCTCCCCCTGGTCTGACACCTAGTCCTAAGTAGGCCCCCAGCAGCTCATGAGCTCATCACCCTGTTTAAAGTCTCCACTCCATGTGTTTCATTCACTTTTTCCTTATGCATAGGTTTGCTGTCTGCCTAGGAGGTGAGAATGAGGGCCTTTGCCTTACTCACTGCTGTGGTTTCAATGCCTGGAATAGTACCAGGCTCAGAAGAGCTCAATAAATACATGTTGAACAAATGTATGGAAAAATGTTACCAAGGGAAAAACAATGTGCTAATCTCCAACCTCACGGGGGTAATGTTAGCCTACTCCAGAGAGCAGGTTATTTTTAAGAAATTGAGCACCTTACTGTATTTGAATGCAAATGGACAATTACTAATTACAGGCAAGCCTTATCTGTATACCACAGCCTCTCTGGCAAGACCTGTATCTGGAAACACTTTAGTAGTCGGGAGTTCCAGAGGTTTGTAAATTGGAAAGTTCTTTTTCAGCTATTTTTTTGTTTTGCTTTAAAATGCTCTTTTGGTTTTCCATTCAAGCTGCCATCCTCAGCCCTCTTTATACGTATATGATGGCATGACATCCTCCCTCCAACAATTTATAAACATTAATTTATTCAACAAGAGTGTGCTGGCACCTATAGGAGCAAGGTACCAAGAATACAAAGCTGAGACACGGTCTTTGTCCCAAGAGACTGCCTGGTCTACTCACCAGATGCAAATAAATACAGCACTAAAAACATTCATGGAAAAATGGAATCAAAAGATAAGTTTGTTTGGGTGCACAAAAACTTGAAATACATGCACAGGTTTTTTGTAATATGCATTTCTGTGAACTTCCTGAATATTCCTTATATGCGTAGATTCTGGAATTTCTTTGCACCAAAACAACATTATCTTTTAATTTAATTTTCCTGAGATAGTGAGTTAATGGCATTTAAAGAGCCTTGAGCAGGGCCAGCATTGTGGCATACCAGGTAAAGCAGCTGCCTGGGCACCAGTTTGTGTCCTGGCTACTCCACTTCCAATCCAGCTCCCTGCTAATGACTTGGAAAAAGCAACCAAAGATGGTCCAAGTGCTTGGGACCCTGCACCTATGTGGGAGACCCAGATGAAGCTCTTGGCTCCTGGCTTCCACCTGGCCCAGCCCTGGCCATTGCAACCATCTGGGGAGTGAACCAGTGGATGTAAGATCTCTCTAGCTCTCTCTGTAATTCTGATTTTTAAATAAATAAGTAAGTCTTTAAAAAAAAAAAAAAAAAAAGAACCTTAGGCACCTTACTGGCAGAGAGCAAGGATTCTCTCTGTGCTGGAGGAACAGATGCACTTTGTTAGGAGAAGCTTCCTGGGAGGGGGAGCTCTATGATCTGCGTGGCCCAACCCTGAGCATATAAGCAGGCCCACCTGGCATTTGTCATTAGGACAGGGCCCTGTGAGGTACTCACAGCCATTTGCTTACCTGCTTTGTCCTCTTCCTGCTGTGATTCGGATTGCTCACCGCTGGCCTCTGGCCTGTCTCAGCCTCCTTGTAACCCTCAGACCCATTACTTGAAGACACTTCAAGATGCTGACACCAGCTCACCTGCGTGGCCAGAATTCACCTAGGTCCCTAGGATATGTGAGTCTGTGTTTCTCCGAATAGCATCTCCAGCCCATGCCAACTCTGCTCTGCCAGCCCACCTGCCTCTATCCTGGCGCCCAGGAAACGGAAGGTGGAACAGCACCATGGCATCAACCGTGAAGGCAGCCTCAACCTGGGCTTGATGAGGAGCTGTGGGTAGGGAGCCATGGAGATGGCCTGAGTTTTGTTCAAAGCTGTGCCTCAAAGAGTCATCTCCTTGTTCTGCAGGACCCCAAACCAGGCCTTTGGCTTTTGTGGTCTACCCAAGCTTGGCTGAGGGTGAAAGCTCACTCACCCTCACTCACTCACCCTAATATGAAGGTAATCAGCTGATGGGTTGTAGAGCAGTCATGTGCTTCCCCCAGGAGTGATCAGGAGAGCTGAGAAGGAGGGCTATAGGCAAAAAGAAGGGCCCTGACAGTGTCAGGAGGACACATGCGCATAATCATAATCGTGGACACAAGTACATAGCTGTGAGCACAACCAGACATAAGCACACACACACACACCAGGACCACACATTTAGAAAACAGAAGAACACAAGAAAACTTGCACACATGTGCCCATCAACACACACACACACACACACATACACACGATAAACATAAAGCTGATTTGCAGTTTAAGTCCTTTGCAATTGAGTAAGAATTTCACAGGCAGCCCTGTCCACTTGGGTGACCTGCTCACAGGGAGCATCCAGGCAAGGCCCCTCTGAACCATACCAGTGATACTGCTGAGGCTCTCAGATCAAAGGCCACCTTAGGCTGATGTCTTCTGCCATTTAACAATGATGTCTTTTTTTTTTTTCACTAAGCAACATTAAGTTTGGATCACAATATACATCAACTATAATTATTCTTGGTGCTACTTCCCTTTGGTTGCATGTTTCTTGCTATTTACTTGGTTAGGAGTGGATGGAGGGCATCCATCTCCAAAGACATCAGTCTCATGGAGGCTTGAGCACCCTGGTGAAGAGACAGACACCAACCGCCCCGAGCAAACTCACTCCCATCGGAACCCACCCTCCAATCCTGCAGCCCATTCCAGTGTATCTCCAGGACAACTGAGCAGCCCTCCTTGGACTTACTCAGCTATATATCCGCAACCCAATTTAGAAAGAGACTTCCGCGGGTTGCCCAAAATGTGCTTGATCAAATCCTACACTTCTGGGTCTCATCTTCCCTCTACGTGAGTGGAAGACGATTAGACAACTGTTAAGGTAACCACACACCAGGTTATGCCTAACCCAAGTTATGCCTATAAGCAAGAGTAATCATTAATATTGTCCCTGTATCTGTGATATAACAACAGTAACACTGCCCATCAAGCCCTACAAAATTCAGTGGCTGCAAACACCAACCAACTCCATCTGCTCCTGAGTCTGCAGAAAGGTTGGAACAGGCTGATGTGGACGGCTCTGCTAGGCTGCCTGCAGGCAGGAGGTTAACTCTGGGTCTGCTTCACATGTCTTTTGGGTCAGCAGGCTAGCTAGGGTATACTCTTCTCATTGAAATGAAAGCATAAGCAGAGAGCAAGGCTCACGATGCGAGCTCAGGTCATGTACCCTACCATTCATCATGTAAGATAAGAGTCAGTGCTGATCCAGCGTCAGTGACATGGAGAAGTATATCCTGCTCACAGGAGGAGGTGGGGAGTATGCACTTGCTGAGCTGTAATCCAACCCAGGGCTGCCAGAATGTTTCTATGAAGAACCACACAGTAAATATGTTTTGCTTTACAGACTGTAGGGTCTGGATCACAGCTACTGGATGCTGATGTTATAGAGTAAAAGCAGCTACAGGCAAGGGAGTTAAGATGCTGCTGAGACACCTGCATCTTATATTCAAGTCCCAGATCCGTGCCCAATGCCAGCTTCCTGCTAATGTGTACTCTGGGAGACAGCTCAAGCAGTTGAGTCTCTGCCACATACATGGGAGACACAAATTGAATTCTTATCTCCTGGCTTCAGTCTAGCCAAGCCCCAACTGTTGTGGGCATTCAGGGAGTGAACCAGCAGATGAGAGCACTATCTCTCTCTGCCTTTCAAATAAATGTTGTTTTTTTTTTTTTAAAGCAGCCACAGATAAATGTAACAAACGGATATAGTTGTGTTCCAATAAAACTTGATTTACAAAAACAAGCATAGTTTGCCAACCCCTACCATCACAGATTCCTTTCTCCAAAGTAATCAAGTTTGAATGATAAATTGTGTGGTCACCTTCATTTTAAGTTTCTCCCTGGGTAGTCGTGGGCAGCCCACGTCAGGATTATCTGAAAGGAGACAGCATGCGCTTAAACAGGTAGGTTTCAGGTCCCCTGGCCCTGGCCTGCTGAGTCAGAAGCCTGGGGGTGGGGCCTGGAAAGCTCCAGGTTTAACAAGATCTGCCCAAGTGATTCTGACGCCCACTAGCGTTTGTTTATGCTGGATTGGACGGCTTTGAAGATTTCAGAAAATCCAACATTTAAGAAAGTCTATGTTTGTTTTAGAAGTCCTTTTAAGACAAGGTTATCAGAATTTCCATGTGAACTGCATTTAATTTATTTTTATTTATTTGAAAGACTGGCAGAGAGCAAGAGAGAGAGAGACATATCTTCCATCTTCTGGTGCACTCCTCTAATGCCTACAAAAGCTGGGGTTGGTCCAGAATGAAACTAGGAGCCAGGAACTCTATCTGCAACCCAAGAATTTAGTCATCACTTTCTGCCTTCTAGGGTGTACATTAACAAGAAGATGGCACAGAAGCAGAGGCGAGACTCAAACCCAGACACTCTGACACGGGCTGCTGGCATCCCAAGCGGCACCTTAACCCTTTGCTCCACAATTCCTGCCCTGTTACCTGCATTTTCGCAGTGCCTCTTCCCTACACTCACATGACTGTCTCAAGGCTGGGGCTAGGAATGAGATGTGAGCCGCATCTAACCTATGATACTGAAGGAGGCACTAAGTGTCAGGGTCGCTTGGGTGCCAGGTCAGCACCTGAGGGTGAGTTACTCCTTAGGTGGGGATCCCTGGGCATCTTGCACACCTCACGCTGGTCCCGGCCCCTGCCTACTCTTGCATGCATGTGTGCAGATTCTCATTCTCACACACAGCACTTGCGCTCACCCCTGCCGCCCCAAGACACACATATACTCACACATACAGAGCCAGTTCAGTGAGACAGGAGCCCCCTCTGCAGTCTAATTTGAGGATCATGAATGCCTCCCTCCTTAAGATTACTGCTATACTTGAAATTCTCCTATTAGTCATTTATTCTCTCAAATCTTAGAAAAGTGTCTCTCTAACATCATCTCCCAGGAAACACAAGTATGCCTGGGGGAAGTCATACCTGAAATTTTCATATCTTGTCTGAGCTAATGTTAGCCAACCTCAAGGCCCACACATGGCGAGCGAAAAGATGGAAGGAAAGAGATGAGTCAGTCATTTGATGACAGTTTATTGAGTGCTTGCTGTGTACCCAGCACTGACCTCCGTGCTAGGGAAAAAGGAAGAGTGTCCAACATTGACGATGAAATCACAGTGAATTAAATAAGATCTTTCAGGACCTTCTTGGTGAGGTGAGTAAGGCAAGAATAATTATTATTCTTACTTTGCATCTGAGGAAGTCAACACTCAGGTTAGGAGGCTGGGCCCTGGACTGCCCACCACCACCACCCACTGGGACCTCTTTCCCTCCTGACTCACTCGGCTTCCAAGCGTGGCTCGCTGGTCTCTAGGGAGTAGAAGGTGTTTGTCTGGCCCAATGGGCAGCCTGACTTGGCAACACAGACCTTGATAAAGTACAGAGTACAGAGAGCAAAGGTGACCTGTTTTCCCTCTTGCTCTTTGAGTTTCAACACTGCTGACATTTCCATATCTGTGGCTTGTGGTTATGTATTAGGAATTTAAGATGCATTTATAATATTAACCTTTTTTAGAGGGGTCACTTTTAAAGCAATCATCCTTACCTGCTTAAAATGCAACTCTGAGTTTTACCTGTAATTCCAGCAGTTGGAGTTAATGAATCAGAGCTATGAACTGCAGGAGTGTGTGGGAAATGGTGTGGATGTGTGCAGGGGTGGGGGAGGTGGATCCTGCTAACAAATGACCTACAGAAAAAATAGCAGATACCCATCCAAGTGGCACCAGCTGCCAACTTTGGCTCTGTCTCTTCTTGTAGCAGCTAGAGATGTCCCGGGGCATGGCGGCCCACTTTCCTGGGATGTCAGGATCTGGGAGTCATCAGGTCTCGGGTTTGTGCGAGGCACCCAAAGATGACCAGGTTTATCCTAAGGCACGCTTCCACGTTGAGTTAAATGTATTCTCGCTGTTGTGGCACGAACCTCCAGAGCTTTCTCATCATTCCAGATGGAAACACTGCTCCTTAAACAGCAGCTTCCCATCTCCCTCCGGCCCTGGCCACGGCCAGAGACTTTCTGTGTCCATGGATCACTGTGGAGTGCTACAGCATCTTCCTCTTGTGGCTGGCTCCCTCCACTCAGCATAATGTTCTCAGGGCTCACCCATGTTGTGGCTCTTTCAAACTTTTCTACTCTCTCATCTCCCCAAGAAATTGTTAACCATACACATGCACACCATCTGTTTGTGTGCTGTGCACCTGTGGAGGCCTAGGCATCGCTGAAATATCCACGGTCATCTACCCTCTCCCCCAACGACACTGTGGCCCTGCAGCAGTCATCCCGCCAGCGGAGAACACACATTCTGGCCACGTCATCCCTGGTCTCACCGTCACGCTCCTTCTTGCTTTGTATGTCTTTTTCCTCCTTTGCTCTATGATCTTCAGGCTGCTCCATCTGCCTGGAATCACCTTCCCTTCAGTTCTTCAGGGCTATCACCCCCTCTAGGAAGCCAGCCCTGGTGCTCCCACTTATGCCCCTTCCTGCTTGTCAGCCTGGGGCCCACCTGTGCCCCACTCGCATCACAGGATGCTGCAGTCTCCCCTGTGGGGCCCCTGCTCCATGAGATAAATGTCTGATAAATGTCTGCCCAAATGAATTGTCTCATTAAGCCTTCACACAAATGCCTGTACACATTTCCAGCCCTTTGAACTATGGGGGATTCTCAGGCTCAGGGGGATAAAGCAACCTGCCCGTGTCACATACAAAGCAAGGGCTTTGGAAACCAGACCATTCAAGGTTCAAGCTGGATTCTGCCAGTAACTCTTGTGAGCTTTCAGGCAACAGTGCTGCTCAGAGGCTGTTTCCACACCTGCAGGATGTGGAGTCCCAGTCAGACTCCGTGAGTGGAGGTTATAAAGTGTCCCTGGAGGGAGTCACCGGCTGGCAGCCATTATGAGTCTTTCATGTGATGGTCTCTTAGATTCCAGAGTCCATGCACTTCTTGGTTCGGCCTCTGCCCCTTGCTGGGCAGTGTGCGCTGGTGTCATGGAAACTGAATCAGGCCTGACAGATGCCCTGGAACCACAGGTCTCCCTCGGCTCTCCAGGAGGGGACAGGACCCCCGAGGAGAACAGCCGGCTCTGGAAGGTGCTGGGAGAGCTCAAATTAGAAGAAAGGGAGCTGGAAATTCTCAGGAGATATTTCCATCCAGCCCAGGCTCCCGATGACTCACCCCTCTCTGCTCTAGGAATATTTCTGTTCTGTCTCAGAAACCAAGGCTGTCTGTGTAGATTCAGAGCCTTCCTAGCTCCTCTGTGCCACGAGCACTGACAAATCTGACAGTCCCATCTCCCTGTATCAGTCACCCCATCTGACATGGGGGCCTGGCTTTGTAGATTCCGGCAGACTCCAGTCAGAGAAGAGAGAGGACGGCGGCCGGCACCGTGGCTCACTGGCCTAATCTTCCGCCTGAGGCGCCGGCACCCCAGGTTCTAGTCCCAGTCGGGGCGCTGGATTCTGTCCCAGTTGCCCCTCTTCCAGTCCAGCTCTCTGCTTTGGCCTGGGAGTGCAGTGGAGGATGGCCCAGGCCCTTGGGCCCTGCACCCCATGGGAGACCAGGAGGAAGCACCTGGCTCCTGGCTTTGGATTGGCACAGCATGCCGGCCATAGCGGCCACTTGGGGGGTGAACCAACGGAAAAAGGAAGACCTTTCTTTCTGTCTCTCTCTCACTGAGGACGACTCTCTGAAAGAAGCTTGGGAAACACTGCTCCCTGGCCCTGGGCAACTCGGCTTCATTCTCCTCCTCCATAGAATGGGGTGAACAATATCCTGTGCACATAGCAGCTGTGGGGTCAGCAACCTCAGCTCCTGGAGATCCCTGGAGCTCGCCCTGCGAAGCCTGGGCACTGTCTACCTCAGTCCCTCCCCCCAAACCGGGAGCAGGACACAATGGGTGAGGAGGCCCTTGTCGCCAATGCAAAAATTCCAGTAAGCAAAACAAGCGATATTTTCATGCAGTTCTTTTTTTAAAAATCAAAATTAATGTCAAAAGAAAATTCATGGTAATCAAAAAGGAAACCTCAAGGAGTGGTCATCTGGTACAATTTGGGACATTCCATATGTGACATCAGGGGGCCTGGCTCTGCTTCTGAGTCCAGCTTCCTTCTAGTGCACACCCTGGGAGGCAGCAGGTGGTGGCTCAAGTGCTAGGGTCCCTGCCACCCATGTGGGAGACCCAGATGGAGTTCCTGGCTCTCAGTTTCAGCCTGGTGCAGGCTTGACTGCTGCAGCCATTTGGGAAATTAACCAATTGATGGAAGATACTTCTTTCCTCTCTCTCTCTCTCTCTCTCTCTCTCTCTCTCTCTCTCTCTCATCTCTCCCTCCCCTTTTTAAGTAAGTAAGTAAATAAATAAATAAAATTTTAAAGGAAAAACTCCCAGGTTTTAAATAAAGATCAGATCAGTATTTGTGCTTTTTTCCTTTTGCTTCAAGCTCTGGTGTGGCTGCACCCTGTCCATCCCTTTCCCTGCTCCTGGAGAAATCATAGAGACTCCACAGAACACAGGACTGTCCTGGGGACATCGTGGTTATAAACTCCATGCTTTTAAATTTTGAAGAAATTCAGAGAGCCTGGGTGAATTTAGCACCCAGGACCCTAAGCAGAGCAGGCCAGGGCAGTAGACCAGGGCCTGGGATTCTCCAGGACCACTCCCGCCCTGGCCCCACACCTCTCACGGGGAGCAGTGAATGGCAAAGGCACAGAGAGTGGTCCCAAGGTTTGGGGCACAGTGTGAAATAGCAGCAGGTCTCTAGGACGGGCATTGGAAAAGAAGCTCCATTGCCCGAAGCCTGCCCAGGGAAACCCAGACTCAGGCAGCTCCCACCCAGCAAGTTGCTCTGTTGCCCGTGCTGCTCCTTCTTCCACTGCTGGACTCAGCCTGGATCACTGCCCCTGGCTTTCCAGGCAGCCTCTGTCCCTGCCCCCTCCCTCCCATGGTTGTAGCCTCCTGATCCCCAGTACCTGCAGCCTGCACCCTGGCCCTTCTGCCAGCTCGTTTTAGGCCCTGAGTGTCTTTTCTTACTATTGTGACCAGTCTACCCCGGCCATCTCCTTGCTGCTACCAGACCAAGTCTACGTGGCATATGTGGCACACACAGTGATCACAATCTGCCAGCAAGCCACCATTGCACCATGTCTCTCGCCACCGCTGAAGGTGCCACTCTACCACCACCCTGACAGGTGCCCAGCCCAGAGCTCACTGGGCATGCTCACGCCGAGGCTCCAGCTGCTTCCTCTACCACTCCTATTCTCTTTCTTGTCTTTTGTTAATCACCCTTCAGTGTGCGGCTCACACGTCACCTGTATTCCAAGGAGACTTAGTCTGTGACTTAATCCTACCCGCTTCTTTAAATCTATTCTTTCTGGGGGCTGGTGTTGTGGTACAGCCAGTGAAGCTACCACCTGTGATGCTGGCATACTACATGGGCACCGATAAGTGACCGGGCTGCTCCACTTCTTATCTGGCTCCCTGTTAATGGCCTGGGAGAGCACCAGGAATGGCTCAAGTTCTTGTGCCCCTGCCACTCACATTGGAGGCCTGGATGAAGCTCCTGACTCCTGGCTTCAGCCTGGTCCAGAGCTGTCCATTGTGGCCATCTGAGGAGTGAGCCAGTGGATGGAAGATCCCTCCTTCTCTCTGTCTCTCCCTCTCTCTCTGTAACTCTTTCAAAATAAATAAATCTTTTTATAAAAATAATAAAATAAATCTGCAGCCCTTGTGTGTCTGGGATAGGAGCTGGCAGGCTAAACTGTGCGCCCCTGGGTTATAGAGATGGAGCCCTATCTACCTGTGGCTTCAAGTCTTCACACGACATAGGAGCCTCCTAAATGTTGGATCGACCATTCTAAACTTGAGCATCCTCACATCTGTGCACAGTGGCTGTGGCATCTCAGCTGTGCTTGTACTTTCTTCTGCCACCCCCTTGGCGACCATGATGGCAGTCACAGGGAATGTTGCTTTTCCTTGCAGTCCCTCGGAAGTGTAGGTTCTCCCACGTGTCAGCCACACCTCGGGGTTGCCCAGTCACCCTACATGTCCCAAGACTTTGCCTAGAGTGGTAGACAATGCCCTGACTTTGAAGCCCATCCCATGTGGGTCTGAGATGCCTCTCCCGTGTTTGGCGATCTGTGTCATGTTGCTTCTGTTTCATGGATGATCCCAACCACAGTTTCTTCAATCCAGACTCAGCTTCCCCACCTGCTGTGAGCATTAGCTCACGTGGAATGTGTTCAAGTTACCTGAGGCATAGTGGACCCTGCAGCAATTTTAACCTTTGTGTTTTCCTTTTGTTTAGAACAAGGCGTGTCCACCATTATGCCCTGGGTTTGTCTGCATCTTTCAGAGGGTTGAGGACATCTCATTTTGGGGGGCTTCAGGTGCCTGACGATGAAGGCTGTACCTGTGTACTAGTGCTGATATTAGTCTAATTGCTTGCGTTTGGGTTTCCCATCCCTGGGGCCTCCGAGTGTAACGTAAGAAGGGATAATAGACCTGTCTCCTTTGAATCCACCCGCCAGGCTTGGTTCCTATTACACCGGCTTACAGACTTTGAAAACTAGCAGGTGACTGGCAGGCTCCTCAGCGCCAAGTTTTCGAAGTGATGAGTCAATCCCGACTTAGTACTATTATCTCCTAATAGTTTACACTGTATTATCCCATAATTACTCCGTGAATCACGCTGACAGCCTGCATGTCTGCAGCTTACCGGAGTTATTTCTCTATCTCCGCTGAAAGCCTCGTTAGTCTTGCGCTTGCCGGCGTCACCTGGCGAATACACAGGACTCTTTGTCAGCCGTGTCAGGAGAGGATGAAACACGAGCCAGGGTGGTCTTGGGTTGGGTCGCTCATCTTGGAAGCAGGAGCAGTTTCCTGCATTCCAAATAGCCCCTACAGACTCTGCCACCTGCTCTGCCACCTGTCTCCCCTCGACTTGGGAGGAAAATTCTCTTTAGTTAAACTTGCTCTCAACTTGGGAATTACACGTTGCTGATGGGCATCTATTTGGGACAGGCAATGGGGCTGTGCTCACAGGAAACAGGAGACAGTTGGTCAGGACTGGGAGCCAGCTCAACAGCCAAATCAGTCTTCCAGGACATTCTGCCCCTGTCTGTGGCCCCTGCATAGAGAAATCAGAGAGGAGGAAGTGGACAGTGTCACACAATGACAACTGCATCAGCTTTGGAGCCAGGCAGACCAGAATTTGAACCCCACAGGTGCTCCTCAGTCCTATAGTGACTTTTCACCCCACTAAGCCTCAGTTTCATCATCTATGAAATGGGTACATTTATACCTCTCTCGTAAGGTGCCTCGTGTAATGCTCCCTTCCTCCCATCTTATTTTGGCATAAGCAAAGGTTGCAGAGACCCCAGGTAGATGCTGGATGTCCTCAGCCTTTCAAACAGCGCCCAGAGAGAGGCCTGCTGCTGCCCAAGGGAACAGAAAATAGTTGCGTTTCTCAGACACTTAATTTTTAGATGTGGAGCAACTGAGCAGCCTCCTTGTCCGGCCCCTTCCTGAAGGCATTGAATGTGTCCATTTTGCAGCTTCCAGGGCGAAGAAAGGGTTTGTTGTGCCAACACCACTGAAGAGAGGTCTTCCTCACAAACCGGCTTTTTGTTTAAGGAACAGTCCCAGTCCAAGGCTCTAGGAAAAGGCCTCCCAGATTGTCAGAAATGATGCATCAGTGTGCAAAATGCAAATCTGCCCCTGGCAGGGGAGCAGCCCCTGCCCCACAGCACTCCTCTTTTCTGCCTCCTGCCCTCCCCCAGGGCCTCTGGGCCAAATGAGTTCCTAACAACACTCAACACTGGAAACTTCTCCACTGCTCTTTAAAGTTTTTGTCCTTCACACTCTTACTTAGTATAATACGGCCCATTTTATTATAAAAGACATATGTATTGTGCTGTATTTCACACTGCACAGAGAAGTAGAAAAAAAAAAGGAAAAATTGCCCATCTTCACACTGCCAAGAGATAACTGCTTTGTTTTTAACTCCTTGGTATATTTTCTTTCTGTTATTTTGTTGGGTTGAGATGGTTTTTCATATTTTTAATTCTGCATAAACAATTTAGATTCTGGCTCTTTCTCCTTCATATATTTTAAAACTTTATTTATGTATAAAAATGTATTTGTTTGAGGGGCAGAGAGAGAGACACACACACACACATAGAAAGAGCTCCCATCCATTGGTTCACTCCCCAAATGCCCACAACATATGAGACTGGGCAGGCCAAGCTGGATCCTGGAACGGGAATTCAATCCAAGTCTCCCTCATGGGGGGCAGGAACCCTTTTATCTGAGCCATCACCACCATCTGTTGGGGTTTGTATTGTCAGGAGCAGGAGCTGGGCCTGGGACCCAAGCAGTCTAATGTGGGACATGGCGTCTTCGCTGCCAAGCCCAGTGCCCACCTGCCTTCATATTTCAACAGGAGAACTGTCCTTTAAGATAACTCTCTGTACCATTTTAAGAGGTGGTGTGAGTTTCCACTCTCTGAACTGGGCTCAGCTCCTGTAATCACTGCACTCATGTTGAGCGGCTGAGTCGTGTCCAGTTCTTTCACAGCACAAATAAGGCCCTGGTGGGCATCTCTAGGCAGGAGGCTTTCTTCACAGTTTAGATGGTTTCCTTAGAAAAGTATGTGGTCAAGGGAATGGATATATTTTGTGTCTCCCGATCCATATTGTCAAATAGCTTCTTCAAAATAATTTGTTTTCAAGACACAGACAGATCAACAAAGGAAATGGTATGAGGCAGGACGCCTAGCCTCCCAGCACCCTGCAAAGTTCCTGGGACCAGCTCCAAAGCCAGCCCCTTCCCAGGGAGGCGACGGGCATTTGGGAATCTGGAGCTTCATTATGGCAAATTGAAGACTACAATAGTTAATAAGATAGACTGGTACCTAGAAGGCCACAGAAATTCACGGAGGGCAGATCTCTCCCGGATGTACTGTCAATCACAAACCGTGGGAAAAGAAACAGAGCCAGAAAAACATTGTCTAAAGTCTCTTGTCCAGCTCAGCAGCCACCGGTCGCATGTGGCTACCGCATGCTTGATGTGTGCCTAGTCTGCATTGAGACCTTCTACCAGGATAAGACACACACTGATCTCCAAGACTTAATCCCCAAACATACAAATTAAAGTGTAGAATGTTTTATTATGCTTATGATACATTGAAATGATAACATGTTGTCTATATTGTGTTAGATACAATATTTCTTGAAAACTAATTGTATTTATGCTTTTTAAGAAGTAGAATGGCTAGAAAATGTCAAGTGTCTCACATTATATTCCTTTTGGAATACTAGGAAAAAGTAGCTCTAGTGGTAGCCTCTCTGGCATCAAGAAGGGAATCAGGGCCAAGGCACACTTGGAGAACTGGACACCATCATTCAGGGCCATGGACTTATCTGCCAGTGAAGCAGTAATTTTCAATATTCTCAGTGCATCAGAATCACCTAATGAGCTTTAAATTTCTTACATATTAATTTATTTTTAGTTATTTGAAAGGCAGAGACAGTGACATAGAGACATAGAGAGATTTCCCACTAGCTGATTCACTCCCTAAATACTCACAACAGCAGGGCCTGGGGCCAGGATAAAGCCAGGAGCCTGGAACTCACTCCAAGTCATCCACATGAATGGTAGGGATCCAGACACTAGAGCTAGCACCTGCTGCCTTCTGGGGCAAGCATTAGCAGGAAGCTGGAGTCAGGAGCCAGAGGCAGGATTCAAACCCAGGTATTCCCACATGAGATGCAGGCATCTTAACCAATGAACTTTAAAAGCCCACTGTTCTATGTTCTGCATGCCAGAGCCCTGATTCGGTTGATCTGGGGAAGGGCATCATGTCCAGGTGATCTCGGCATGCAGATGGGGCTGAGAGCCACTGTCCTCATGGCAGCTGTCTGTTTCGGGCTCAGGTCAATTGCCTGTTAGTAGAACTACTTTGGGTAGCTACCTGCCCTTTGTAAACCTCCATTTTCCCATCTGTAGAATAGGGATAAAGTAGGTTCATGTCATAACCAAATGATACTATCTGTGTAAAAGAACCTAGCGTGTTATCTGGTGTACAGAAAAATGTATAATAAATATTAGCTATTGTTTTTCATCTATAGATTATAAATGACTGCTACATGGCATAGCCTAGGGCTATCTTTGACTTTTGAATCAATACTTATCAGTGCAGGAATGCAGATAAGAAGCAGTGGCAAAACAAAAATGTACCTCCTTCATCTGTGTTGTTCAGTTCAGTGCATTTGGTATTTCAGAAACTGATTATGCAGAAGAAACAAAGGCAGCACTCAGCAGAGTAAACGTGAAATCAATGTAATTTTTTTTGACAGGCAGAGTAGACAGTGAGAGAGAGAGAGACAGAGAGAAAGGTCTTCCTTTTGCCATTGGTTCACCCTTCAGTGGCCGCCCCGGCCGGTGCACTGCGGCCGGCGCACCACGCTGATCTGATGGCAGGAGCCAGGTACTTATCCTGGTCTCCCATGGAGTGCAGGGCCCAAGTACTTGGGCCATCCTCCACTGCACTCCCTGGCCACAGCAGAGAGCTGGCCTGGAAGAGGGGCAACCGGGACAGAATCCGGCGCCCCAACTGGGACTAGAACTCGGTGTGCTGGCGCCGCAAGGCGGAGGATTAGCCTAGTGAGCCGGGGCGCTGGCCTGAAATCAATGTAATTTTAAAGGCAAAGGCAAATGACTGAAACCTGTATCTCCACCTGCTGTGCAGCCTTGACTGAACAGTAACCCTTCTGAGCCTTTATCCACACAGTGAAGACAATAGCACCTAATAGTATAGTTGAACGGATTACATGAAACACCCCAGTGAACACACTCAGCATGATACCTGGAACTTAATGAAGCCTCAATTAATGTCCATGTCTTCTCTTTGGCTTCTGACCTGAACTTGCTGTGAACCCTGGACAAGTCACAGAAGCTCTCCAGACCTCAGCAACCTCATTGAGAAAAAGAAGATGCTGAGGGCGGCGTTGTGGTGGAACAGGCAAAACCACCGCCTGCAATGCCGGCATCCCATGTGGGTGCTGGTTTGTGTCCCAGCTGCTGCCCTTATGATCCAGCTCCCTGATAATGTGCCTGGTAAAGCAGCAAAAGATGACCTAAGTCCTTGGGCCCCTGCACCCACATGAGAGACCCAGAAAAAGCTCCTGGCTTTGTTGCGGCCACTTGGGGAATGAGTCAGTGAATGGAAGACTTCTCTCTTTCTCTGCAACTCCAACTTTCAAATAAATATCTTTAAAAAAAGAAAAAAGAAGGTGGCGATCGCACAGTTCCATCCTTGTGAGTCAATCCTTATGAAGTGGAGTAGATGGGCACAAAGGATGTGGAAAGAGCCTGGACTCAAAGTCAGAGACAGGGCTGCAGGCCAGCCTCGCCCCCCACCTGAGGCCGTGTGGTCTGCTCTGAGAATGTGATTCCATGGGCTTCAGCTCTCTGTGTGTGAAATGGAGTGAATACAGCTGAACACTGGGGCATCATGAGGATGCAGGGAGCACCTGTGCATGGGGGTGGTGACTTGATAAATGTGGCCTTCATTCTTAGGAGCCTGACTCATCCCTGGCCCTGGGGATACTGGTCCCCAAGGCTCTTCCCTCAACTCTGCCAGGGGCCCGATTTATGAGGAAGAAAGAAAGGAAGGGAGGGAGCAAGTGGCGTTGTGGCACACTGGGTTAACCGGCTGCTTGGGACACCTACATCCCATATCTGAGAGCCTGGGTTCAAGTCCCAGCTCCTCTGCTTTCAATCCAGCTTTTTGTTGGTGCATCCTGGGAGGTCGCAGATGATGGTTCAAGTGCGGGGTCACTGCCACCCTCATGGAGACCTGGATACGATTCTGGGCTTCCGGCTTCAGCCTGAATCAGCCTGGCTGCTGCAGGCATTTGGGCAGTGAAACAGCAGATGAAAGATCTGTGTGTGTGTGTGTGTGTGTGTGTTTTACCCTTCCTTTCGTGTATGTGAAAATAAGTATATAAATGGAGGGAAGGATGGGGGGAAAGAAGGAAGGGAGACGCAAACTACCCTGGACCTATTTCTGAAAATAGGGACAACTTAGGGGCAAGCATTTCGCCAAGAAGTTAAGACATGGGTCGGGAAACCCACATCCCAGATTGGAGTGTCTAGGTTTGAGTCCTGGCTCCACTGCCAATTCTAGCTTCCTGCTAATGCGCATCCTGAGAGGCAGCAGGGGTTGGCTCAGGTGGTTGGGTCACTGTCACCCATATAAGAGATTCAGATTAAGTTCCTTGCTCGTGGCTTTGGCTTGGCCTGGACCCAGCTGTTGCAGGCATTTGGAGATCTCTCCCCCGCCCCCCGCCCCCGGGGGTGGGAGTGAAGAGCCTCAGGTATGCCCTTCAGGAGGAGGTGTCCAGAAGAAGGCTTTGTTGTCACAGCCGATGATAGCCCATGTCTGCTGGTGCCTATGGCGATTTCCCAGTGGAGCAGGAAGACAGTGATGTTGATGACCTTGACCCTGTGGTGGCCCAGACTAATGTGGGGGAGGGGGGTGTGAGGGGGCTCAGTTTTAACAACAAAGATGTTTTTAAAAAGTTAAAAAATTAATAGAAGGATATAAGGAAAGAAAATATTTTTGTATAGCTGTACAATGTTTTTATATTTTAATTTTTATGTTATTCCAAAGGAATAAAAAAACTTAAAAAACTAAAATTTTATAAACAATTGATAGTAAGTTAAGGCTGATTTATTATAAAAGAAAGGAAAAAATGTATAAATCCAATGTAGCCTAAGTGTGCAGTGTGTACAGTGCCTGCAGTGTGCACTGTCGGGTCCCAGGTCTTCACACCCACTCGCTGGGCCCCCTTGAGCCACTTCCAGTCCTGCAAGCTCCTTGCTTCCTCAGGACCCTATACACACCTGTTATTTTCACCTGTGTTTTTGTTGTGCCTTTTTTATGTTTCAATGCATAGACACTTCCCACTGTGTCAGAACTGCCCCCGTATGCGGTGCAATATCAGGCTGGGTGTGTTTGCTGCCTGGGAGCAGCGGTCATCCACGTTTGTGCAGAGCCACTCCATGGTGTTCATACAATGGCAAAATCACCTAACAGATCATTTCTCAGGATGCGTCCCCATCATCAAGAGACACATGGCTGTACCACTAGGAGAGGCTGTAGCTTAGATAGAGTGCACTATCATTTGGGGACTCACAGTGGCAGCCCGGCTAGGCAGTGGGATGAACTTCATCTTCACTAAGCCACTCCTGAAATGTGGGCCTTACTTCTCTTATGTAAAATGGGATGTTTTCCCAGATAATCCCTAACATCGCTTCCTCCCATATCTGAGCAGTTGTAACTGGGTCTAGCTACTCCCATTCTCCCAAGAACCTTACAGGGAATCAACTTCCCAGCCTGGGAGGAATTAGCAGTCTGACCATACTGATTATTTTGTTACAAGCACCTATGCCTCCTGTGCCTGTAAGTATCCCTGGTCTCAAAACTGCAAAGTGAACCTCATACCTCCATTTCACAGATGAGGAATCTGAGACCCCAAAGAAAGGAAGGGGTTTTCCCACCATCCCGTGCCTAATAAGGGATGAGATGTGGGTTTAAATGCACAGATACTCTGTCCACTACCACTCCCTGCTCTCTCCACCTCACCACCTAAATATCCTCACCATAACTTTTCTTTGGATTCTAGGCTTTTTTCCTGCCTCTTAAGGCAAAGAAAGCATTTGATCAGACATCCAATGTTCCACCAGCTTTTCCAGCAGCACTACCCCAGCTCCAGGAAGGGGGAGAACAGAGCAAGAAGATAAAGGTATTTGAAAATGTTCAGGTTTGCATAATCACTGTATTTAGCAGGGTATTCCCTGGAGACTAATTCAATTTGGAAATACATATATAGCAAACATTTAGTATCACACAGTTGGCTGAATCTCTATTGTTAAAACCTCATAAACAACAACTGTTCTGAAGAACAGAGAAAGTGCAGATACGTTTTCTTTTTTAGTTCTTTGGCCTGATTCTTTCTGCTTCAGCAGAAAGGAAGCAAAAAAAAAAAATGTGGATGAGAGTAAATACCAAGAAAGCACAATTTAAGAGTTTCTTAACAGATAGCAGTGTGCCCCCATAGCGGGTAGGTCTCAATCCGAGAAATTTGGTCATCAAAGAGATATTACAGGTGGCCGGGAATGGGTATCAAGATTTACCACATCCTAGTTATCCCAGAAGATGGAGAAGAGAATGCACCAGGCAGGAGAGAGGAAGGAGAGAGAGAAGGAGGAAGCGTGAGACTATCCAGCTCACTCAGAGTCCTGGGAGGCCTCCGTCTTGCTAATGATCTTCAGCACAGCATAGCTGCCGTCCTCCTCCACCGCCAGCCACCTTGGTGTCCCATGACTTTACAGGGTCACAACCCTCCTCAGCCTCCATTGTCACACTGTCTCTGTCTCCAAACCCCCCTTCCTTCATAATAACATCAGCCAATGCATTGAGGGCCTACCCAATTCAGTATGACTTCATTTTAACTTGCTCACATCTACAAAGACTCTATTTCTAAATAAGGTCACACGCATAGGTAGGGGAGATAAAGACTTCAGCGTATCTCTCCAGGGAACACAGCTCAGTCCATGATACCTGCATCATTGCTTCAATCTATAATAGATTGGGGTCCCTCTTAGTAAATTACCTTAGCATCCTGTGTTTCTAGGACGGTATGAACTACACTCAATGTAATTGTCCATTCTCTTGCTGTATTTTCTACCACTCTGAGCTCCCGGAGGACAGAGAATTGGCTGTACCCATTCTAGTAACTACATTACAGCACAGAGTAAGACCCATTTAGTTATTGTTAAACAAAGGAAGTATAGATAAAGGTATTCTTTGGGTTTTCACAATCGAAGGCTTTCATCAAGTAACTGCCTTTTACTTATGACTGTCCAAAGGTTCTAGTCTTCCGATTTGCTGAGCGCTGTGTTGGGCACTCTGGTGGCAGCAGTGAACAGGAAGCCTTCCTGGCCTTCCAGGCCTAAGAAATGTACTAAGGACACTAATCATCAATGGAAGAAGAGATTTGTAGTCTACAGAGTTGGGAGGTTCCACAGCGGTGAGGTTTGAGTGTGATCTTGAAGAAAAGTGAAGATAATTGGAAAGGAAGAAGAGTGGCGTTCTAGGCATAGGAATCCCATGCTCAGAGGTGTGGTGGAGGGATTGTGGGTGATGTATGGGGAGATGAGAGATTTCCCTTTGTGGCTCAAGCTGTTGAGCTCTGGGAGGTGAGTCTGAAAAATATTGACAGGAGACTGTACCGATGCTTGGCTTGTTGAATAAATAGTCTGTTATATTATGTGGACAACAAGAAAGCACAGGGAAGCATTGCCAGATCAGGCAAGCACTTGGGTGACCAGTTTAAAATATTAAAGGGCACTGTGGTGGGTCAGGTGGAAGGAAACAGGATTTGCACTGGAGCAGTGGGAAGAAAAGGCAAAGTGAAGGAGATTATGGAGGAAGGGCTGTCAAGACGCAGTGACTGTGGCAGGTGGTAAGGCAGTGAGAGAGGGGAAACTGGGCGCACAGTCCTTGTGGGACTTTGACAGCCTTTGACAGAATAGGAGGCCCCTTTGGGAGAAGTTAGCAGTTCTCCAAGTCCTCCCCAGCACTGGGAGCTGGTGCTTTGTTTCAAGGGGAGAGGGGTGCTTGGGCTGAGAACTGCATGCTCAGCAGCAGCTTCCTGTCGGAAGAGAATGGAGTGCCTGCTTTGTGCTAGCACCGTGCTAAATGCCTTACACACAGCTGTCCTTTGTCCTCTCATTACAACCTTTGTGGCAGGTATTGCTTTTTTTATTTTGACGGGTGAAGAAGTTGAGGCCCAGAAGATTAAGTAAATTGCCCAACATTATTCGACCAAGCAATTTATCTGACTCCAGTGTTTGTGAAACTTCTGGTGAGGAGGAAAAGCATGACCTGGGAGTCGTAAAGCCCCAAGTTCCGTCCTCTTCACGCCAGCCGCAGCTCTCTGATATTGATCAAGTTAATGACCTCAATTTCCTTGCCTGTAAAATGAACATAATGATACCTGCTCTGTTTCCCTCTAGGGCTGTACTGGTAAAAATCAAAATGAGATGACATATTTCAGATTGTCCTATAAATTGTGACATGCTGCAGGAATGCACAAGAGACATGGGTCTCTGGAATGACCACAAAATCCCCTGCATCGAGATATAGACAACTTGCTCTGTGTCTTTGGCCAAGTCTCTTGACCACTCTGAATCTCCATTTTCTTATTTTCATAGGATGGGCTTTCCTGAGGATTAGGGAAGATTCAAACAGATGCTACAATTTTCTCTACATATCCATGTTTCCTGTTTTTGTCATCTCAGCAATGGTATTACCATCTTCCCAATTACACAGGCCAAAAAACTGGCAGTCATAAATGACTATGCCCTCTTCCCTCACCTATCCCTCCATCATCAAATCTTGTCTATCCTACCCCAAAATATTTCCCTCCTCTCCACCACTGATGCCAGCCTTAAATCGAATGCCATATCCTTTGAATGCCATATCCTTTGTCTGGATTATGCCTGGGACCTCCTCCTCATTTTTCTCATGTCCCCACCCAGAAGTCAGAGTAACCTTGTTGGAAACAGCAGTTTAAGTGTACCATTGTCCCTCATAAAACCCATCAATAGCCATCCATTGCTCTTAATAGCACTTTCTAACTTTTTCCCACCACCCGTCAAGCCCTCTGAGATCTGGATGTCGACTGCCACCCCAGCTGGCTCTTGGATTGCCCTCCATCCTGGTGCACCTGCTTCAGCCACCCCTGTGTCTCTTAGGATGCCATTGTCCTTCCTGCCCCAAGACCTCTGTGCAAGCCATTCTCTCTGCCATCAGTGGTTACCCCCATGCACTTCACCCAGTGACTCCTGCTCTGCCTTCAGGTCCCAGAGTCCTCTCAGTAGCTAAGCTAGTTTAGGTCACCTTGCGACTCACTCTCAGACATATTTGTTCTCTTTCTGGCTAGCAGAAGTCACAGATGAGTTTATTTAATCTTTTTTTTTTTTTTTTTGACAGGCAGAGTGGACAGTGAGAGAGAGAGACAGAGAGAAAGGTCTTCCTTTTGCCATTGGTTCACCCTCCAATGGCCGCCGCAGCCGGCGCGCTATGGCCGGCGCACTGCACTGATCTGATGGCAGGAGCCAGGTACTTATCCTGGTTTCCCATGGGGTGCAGGGCCCAAGTACTCGGGCCATCCTCCACTACATTCCCTGGCCACAGCAGAGAGCTGGCCTGGAAGAGGGGCAACCTGGACAGAATCTGGCGCTCTGACCAGGACTAGAACCCAGTGTGCCGGCGCCGCAAGGCGGAGGATTAGCCTAGTGAGCCACTGCGCCAGCCTATTTAATCATGTGTGTAAAGATCTATTTAATGCATGTTTCCCCCACAAGAGCATGAGCTCCTTGGAGTCCAGGTCCAGTTTTGTTTGTTTGTCTGTCCATTGGTTTCTTGGTTTGTTTGCCATGGCATGTCCTGGGTCCTGGGTCCTAACAGACAGTGGACGTGCAATGCCAGGAGTGTCTGATGAGAGCATCAAGCACAGAGTCTGCTATAAAGTTAGCACTCAGCTCTCAATCTCCTTGCTCCCTCTCCCCCTGGCTCTGGGCCAAGCTGGATCCCAGCCTGTCAGGGACAGTGGCCTGCAGGTTATATCACATCTCTTTCCAGCATGGCTGTCTTGTGGCATCCCTGTGACTGGAGAGAGGAGGGCAGCGGGCAGGCCGGACAGAAACCCAGGGAAATGATTAACGTCAGCTTCAAACCTCCTCTCCCCTGACTTTCTTCTCTGAAGTACAGAGAGAACCAGCCTGTGAGCTGTTGCAGTGCTGTTAGAAGCACTGACCCCCGGGCCCTTCTCTTAATTGGGAGAAGAGAACACAAAGACAGGTTTGGCGTCCAGGCCAGATGTTAGGGGATGACATGGAATGCTGCAACAAGAGCACTAAAACCCCAGTGGACGGCTTCCCCCAGGAAGCCTCAGACGCCAGGCTCAGTGTCCTGATTCTACACACAGACCTCCAGGTGGCACTGGCAAGTTCCTGCCTGCCAACGCCCCTGGATCAGGATACAATGACCCCTATATTTGCACAGCCCTGTCATGCTCTTAATCCTGTCAGTTTCCAGCAGGTGGGCACTTCATGGGGTTAGGAGTGAATTACAGCAGTGGCTCCTTCAGAATAATAGCCCCTGACTGCTGTCCCCACTCACCTGATGTGACAGAAGCCAGGCTGCCCACTGATGATGCAAAGCCTTAACCCCAGGAGAAAGCCTTGCTCCATCCATAGCCCTGTTCTGCCTCCTGAAATAGTAACAGCTCTAGCTCTTGCAAAAGCTAAATGAGTGGGCTTAGGTCTTCTTTGAGAGAAAATGAAGGGCTTGGTTTAATGACACAAGGACGCCAAACCTCTCAGGACTGACAACTCATCTCTGTGAGAGAAGATTAACCCAGGAGGACCGAATTCACCACTTAGACATGACCTGTACTCCCAGTTCCTGCACCCCTTATGATCTGCCTCTGACCTATAGTCTTATTCTAGATTTCAGGTGGTTTTCAAGTTTTTACTGAGGAATGGTGTACATACAAAACAGTGCACAGCTCACTGGAGTCTCACAAAATGAACACCACCGTGTTACCAATGCCTAAATCACGAGAGAGAACTGGGGCAGGTGTTTGGTCTAGCAGCCACAATGGGGTGCTGGTTGGGATGCCCACACCCCATGTCATTCCCAGCTCCAACTCTTGTGTCTGGCTTCCCACTAGTGCAGACCCTGGTAGGTAGCAGGTGATGGCTTGCATGACTGGCTGCCTGCCACCCACATGGGAGATTTGGTTTCTAATTCTTGCCTTTGGCCCTGGCACAGTCCTAGTCCTTGAAATTATTGGGGAGTAAACTAGCAGATAAGGGTGCTGTCTCCCTCGTGTGCTCTCTCTTGATTGCTCTCTCTCAAAATAAAGATTGATTTTTAGGGGGTGGGTGTTGTGGTGCAACTGGTTAAGTCACTGCTTGGGATGCCTGCATCTCATATCAGAGTGCCAGTTTGAGTACTGGCACCTCCACTTCCCATCTAGCTCCCTTCAGTGTGCCTGGGATGCAGAAGATGATAGTTCAAGTATCTGAGCACCTGCACCATTGTGGAAAACTGGATGGAGTGGGTTGGCTTCTGGCTTCAGCCTGGCCCAGCCCCCTGTGGCAGTGTTGCAGTCATTCCCTATCTCTCTGTGTGTGTGTGTGTGTGTGTGTCTGTGTCTCTGTGTCTCTGTCTCTCTCTCATCACTGTGTTTCAAATAAATAAATCTTTTGTATAAATAATTTTTAAGTTAAAAAAGAGAACATAACATGCTCAAGTGAATCTCCCTCATGTCCGTTTCCAATAAACTTCCTATGCTGACTTACAATATGATAGATTAGCTTTGCCTGTTTTTATGGAATCCTATGTGTCTGGCTTCTATCACTAAATGTTGGATTTTTGTGATGTATCCACCCTGCCACCTTCAGTTGCAGATCATTCACTCTCACGGTTGTATAGTACTCTACTTTGCTAGTAAACCACAAGTTTTATCGGTTCTGCATTGACAACCATGTTGCCAGTTTTCAGACTGGCTAATTGGTGGAATGCTACTGGGAATATTCGTGTACAAGTCTTTTGAGTATATTTGTATGTTTCTGTTGAGTACATACCTGGGAGCAGAGTGGCTATGTCATAGGGTAGCCATATGTTTAGCTCAAGTAAATACTGCCAGTTTTCCAAGACAGTTGTACTGATTTGCACTCCTGCCAGCAGCATATGAGAGTTCAGTTATGTCTATTTGTTAAATCATTCTCTGGATATTTGTGGGTCTCTTCTGGAAGTATAAGAGGTAGTCACGATTTCAAATACTCTAGTCCTGTGTTCCAATAAGTCACTAAATTCTAATAATCATCCACCTGTGACTCCTAAAAGCCCTGTACACACATCACCTTGTTTCCTTACTAACTCTTGCTCACCCTGACAATGTTATTAGTGTCACCTCCTCTGTGAAGCCTCCTCCAGCCTTTGCCTGGGCTGAGTACAGACTCTCCTCTTTGCTGCCTCCACACTAGCACTTGCTGAACTCCCTATCATTCTCACTCAGTCCCTCAGACAGGGACATTCTAGAAAGAAAATATTGCATCTTACCCCTCTTTGTCTTCGATGCTTAATATTGTATGAAACTGAAGGTAGGATTTCAGAAAATGCTAATGAATTAATGAGTCTTCCTATTAGCTGGTAAGTTCACCGAAGGCAGATGCCAAGACTTTTAATTATCTTCTATCAACCCAATGGATTAATTGGACACACAGCAGATACTTAACAGAGGCCTGCTGCAAAGACTTGACTTGAGTCACAAACCAATACCTCTAGTGGCTTAAGGAAAGAGTTTTCCTGGAAACCACCAGTGCAGGGCTGGGCAGAGAAGACTCTCGTCTTAACTGGATTTTAGCAATATTTGGATCTTGCTTCCCACTGGCATTTTCCACTGTCACTTGGGAGGCCAAGTGGGGTGATTCAGATGCATTTCCCACCCACATACAGAGCTGGCTTTGCCCCAGTTTCAGCCTGCTGGAGGCTCTGATCTCTGGAGATCTGAAGTTCAAGAGCTAGAGTGGTGGTGATGGAAATGAAGACAAACTCTCCGCCTCCACCCCCAAGTCCTCAAGAGCAGATTGCAAGACAGGGTGAATTCTATTTGCTGTTGGCTGATTGTAACTCATTCCTCCTCTGTTTATGTGCCACTGTCCCGAGGTGGAACTCGGAGCTGTGCATTCATGCTGGTCCTTTCTGAACTCCACACAGCTGACTGGGAAGCTGTGATGTCTTGGGTAGATGGAGATCTGGTGCTGCCACCATGACTCCCGCTATTATTTAACTTCTAGTGCTAGGAAATTGCCTGGTCTGCTGATGGCTTGGAGGAGAGCTGTACATTTTCAATGCTCTAGTTAAGCTGGCATCACGCTTCTCATTAAGGGGACTGTAAGCTCAGCAGAAAGAAAATGTGTAATGAAACTTCAGTATATGTCTTTTCCCCTTATAAGAAGGAATCAATTCTACCAGAAGTTTGATTGGGAGTATCCACAACCCGCTTCCCCTGGAGACTGAGGAAGTTTCTGTTTCTGATCCTTACCTCCAGCAAGAACCAAAATGGTTCTTTTCAGAAACAATATAATAGTAATGACAATTATAATAATAACTGATGCTAGAAACAGAATGTTGTAATTTGTGTTCACAAAAACTCACGTTACACTTCATCCCCAGTGTAACCATGTTGAAAAGCAGGGGTGATTTCAAGAGAGGGCTGGGACAAGAGGGATTCATGCCCTTCCCACAGGAGTGAGTTCTCGTCCTCATGGGACTAGACTGGTTACCACCAGAGTGGATTGTTCCACAGTGAACAGCAGCCTCAGTTTCCTCTAACTGCCCCTTTCACACGTGGGCTCTCTCTTCCATGCACCATTTGCCTCTGCTTTCTGCCATGAGTGGAAGCAGCTTGAGGCCCTCACCAGAACCCAGGCAGGTACCAGCACCATGCTCTTAGCCTTCTGGAACCATAAGCCCAAATAAACTTCTTTTCTTTATCAATTCCCCAGCTTTCGTTATTTTCTTATAACAGTGAATGGGCTAATGCACATACATATCCTTAATCATTTTTGTGCTCAAACAAATCCTAGATGAATATGTAGTTCAATGTAACTCAATGATAAGTGTTTCAACTAAGGCATGGGAGCCATCAGCAAGGGTTTTCATGTCCACAGAGGCTCCATTTGGGTCTTAATTTGACACAACAATGCTCTGCATCCTTGCCTGAATCAAATTTCACATTTGTAAAACAGAGAGTATGAACTTAAATGGCCCCCTCCAATTCCAATACGCTGAAAATGTGCAAGACTATGTTACAGTCACTCTGTATCAGAAACAAATAATACATTTGTGGAATGTCAAGTACTGCACTTAGGGCCAAAGAAATAATGGCACATGGGTTCACTCAACTAGTATTTAACTTATAGCTCCTCTGTGCTAGGTGCCAAGACCCAGATACACAAGCAGGAATCCTACCTATGAGAAGTATGAGGTAGAGGAGGGGCGGCCAGGCATTTGAAGAGCCACCAAAACACAGGTGCAGGGGTACTGAGGGTATGGACAGCCGTGGCCTTGGGGCAACAAGAAAGGATTCTCAGAGGAGGCAACCTTGAGTTATCACAAAGGATGCATTGCCAGGAAGAGAAAGGAGAGAGAAAATGAGTGCCGTTCAAATAGAGAACAGGGCATCCTGAGGTAGGTGTTCTCCCCAGGAAAGCAAGGCACTTATGGAATTTAGCCAACTCTGAACTCAGAAAGTGTAAGCAGGGTGATGTGTTTGCCACCAACAATAACATCAGAGTTTCGTCCGTCTCAATTCTGTGGTAACCTAGCACAGGCTCCTGACTTTGGGTGACCCTGATGCCTCCCCTAGATCTCAGGGTCTCCATTTGTGAAGCGAGAGGCTGTGCTGAGGTGGGCTGGAACACCCCTTGCTGCTCTGATCACCTTCAGGCTTGTCACAGTGACACAGCAAGAGCTGTCACAGCAGAAAACGAGACCCTCTAAGGCTCGAGAGATTCAGGCTGCATTAAACCCTCCAACTGAAATAAGCTGCCTCAACAAATAGCATTTATATAAAAAGACACAGCCACAGAGCTCCTCCTTTTAAAATACACAGATTCACAATTCATGAGAGAATGTTGTAGGGAACCCATCTTAGGAGGAAGTGTCTGCTTTGAAGACGCTCGACTTCTGATTTTATCAAGGCATTTCCACAGGTGGGTCCGGCAGGGTGATGTGCCCTGCCACGGCCATGTCTGTATCCATTAATTCCAGCTGTTACTGCATGGTGAGTGCTTAGTAAAGCCCCCCGGAGTCGCCCTCATCACCAATGAATGATTTCTCTCAGGTGTTCTTTGTTTTTCTGGTTTTTTGAGATTCCTCCCCAATAGGGTCCCCCCTCCAAATCCCAGGAATGGAAGAAGCTGGCAAAGGGGACGATCTGAATCATACACACACGCGCACACACACACACACACACACAGCCTGGACTCTTCCCTCTCCACTTCTGGCTACCCTGCAGGGTGGTTGTGAGCAGCCAGTTACTCCCAGCCCAACAGATCAGCCTGGGCAGCTGTTTGCCCACTCCTCAGGGTGGGACACACCAGGCCTCTGCAGCACAAAAAGCCACCTCACTGGGGCTGAGAGTGTCCAACACAGCCTGCATTGGATTGCAGTTCTTTTGTTAATATATTCCTTTGAAGATTTATTTCATTATTTAAAGGCAGAGCAACAGAGATATGGGTGAGACAGAGAGAGATCTTCCATCCACTGGTTTACTCCCCAAATGCCCACAAAAACCAGAGTTGGCCCAGGGTGAAGCCAGAAGCCTGAGCTCCATCCTGATCTCCCTCGTGGGTAGCAAGGACACAGGTATTTGGCCCATCTTCCACTGCCTTCCCAGGTGCATTAGCAGGGACCTGGAGGCAGAGCAGCTGGGACTCAAACTGGGCACCCTGATATGTCTCAAGTTGTGGCTTACACCTGTCATTGGACTGTAGTTCCTTTTTTTTTTTTTTTTTTTTTTTTTGACAGGCAGAGTGGACAGTGAGAGAGAAAGACAGAGAGAAAGGTCTTCCTTTTGCCATTGGTTCACCCTCCAATGGCCGCCGCAGCCGACGCACCACGCTGATCTGATGGCAGGAGCCAGGTACTTATCCTGGTCTCCCATGCGGGTGCAGGGCCCAAGTACTTGGGCCATCCTCCACTGCACTCCCTGAGGGCCACAGCAGAGAGCTAGCCTGGAAGAGGGGCAACCGGGACAGAATCCGGCGCCCCGACCAGGACTAGAACCCGGTGTGCCGGCGCCGCAAGGCGGAGGATTAGCCTAGTGAGCTGCAGCGCCGGCTGGACTGTAGTTCTTAATAAGCAGTTCTGCCCTGGCAGAGTTGTAGTTTTCCATGGCCAGTCATTTCAGTCCTTATCATACTTTCCTCAAATTTCTGGTTACCCCAGATTTGTTCCTGGGGGCCATCTTTGTGGACTCAGGATCTCTTTTCCTTGCATGAGGTTCAGCACCTTCAGAGAATAACACCTTTTCCTGCTCACGCTTCAAAGCCAAAAGTGATGCCCCTTCCTGCTCAGTGCTGTCTCCCACCTTCCTGAGGGATGGGGAGCTACTCTGTACATCACCAAGGGTGCCTTGTTCACACAATGTCCCCCAAGGAGCCCCTGCAGGGCCCAGAGGTGATTGACTTTCCTAACAGTGATCAAAGGGACTTTCACTGGAGGCAGGCATTTGGTAGTGTTTAAGACATCCCTTCGGGATGCCCACATCCCAAGTCAGAGTGCCTGGTTCAAGTCCTGGTCTCTCTGCTCCCAATTCAGCTTCCTGCTGGTACTCACTCTGAGAAGCAGCAGGTGATGGCTCAAATAATCAGATCCTTGCCACCCATGTGGGAGACCAGAATAGGGTTCCTGGCTCCTGGCTTCAGTTCAGCCCAGCTCTGACTGTTGCAGCCATTTGGGGAGTGAAGCAGTGGATGGAAGATCTCTGTCTATTTCTTCTCTCTCTGTCTTTCAAATACAGTGAAAATAAATAAATAAAAACAGGAGAAAAAAGCAGGACTTTCACTAAAGAAGGTAAAGAACAGCCAGTTAAAACACGAACGAAAAGTCCTGCTATATTTCCTACCATCACTAAGGTAATGAGAAACAAAGCCTGCTGTGCAGTGGGCAGGAGCTGGGAGCCTCTCCCCTAGAATCAGTTTGCCTGAACGATTGCAAAGTGCAGCCCAGCCAAGGAAGGGCAGCAGGGAGGGGCCCTCTTCCTGCCACCAGTTCCTAGAAGTGGAAGAAGACCATGTGCACATTAGGATGTTGTGTTTGCACCCAGGCCTCCGCACCGCTCTGCTGTAGGGGACATCAGTCACGTGAGAAGGCAGAGAGCAGATCTGGATATGGGAAGAAAGGAAGAGGGGCCTACCTCCTGGAAGGGAATGACAAGGGCAGGCAGGGGGAGCTGAAGTCCAAACTGACTGACCCCACAGTGTGGCTGCTCAACAGTGTTTTGTCTCCGTGGAGAATGGGAGACTCCACACAATTCAAGCTTCAGCTCTTTCCTGTGCGCACTGCCTGGGCTTATGCTGGAGGTGTCATTCCCTAAAGGCATCTCCATCTCTTCTCCTTTTCCCACCTACCAGTGCTCTCTCTCTCTCTCTCTCTTTGTCTCACATGCACGCATGCACACACACACACACACACGCACACCCTTCTCCAACTCTGCTGCATAAACATCAAAAGCCCAGCTAAATGCCACCTCCTCCAGGAAGTCGTTTCAGAATTCCCTAGCAGAGTGTTTTCTGGCTCTGAGAGCCTGCAGCACTGTCTTCGACCTTCCATAGTGAGATCCCTGGCCTACAGTCATTTGTGAATATATTTCCCCTTCCAATAGATTGTCAGCTCCTTGCGTGCAATAGCCATGTTTTAATTATCTTTGACTCCTAACCGTGTGCAGCACAGTATCTGGCCCAAAAGTCCTCCAAAAATATCTGTTGACTTAACTATTCTCCTAAGCCAAAACTCACCAAGTGGAAATGAACTGGAGAGGAGGTGAGAGGATTTTTATTGGGTACTCCCTATATGAAGGCATTGGATGTAGCCTGGAAAAAACAAAATGAAGAACAGTAGCCCTCGTAGCCCTTGTGGAGCTCAGATATGACAGCTGCCCTTCATGTCCCTAGGTTTAGCAGCTGCACATTCAACCACCTGTGGATTAAAAAATTTCAGGAAACAATTGTTTTTGTATGCAAATGTACAGAATTTTTGTCTTGTCATTCACTTACAAATACAGTATATTACATAGCATTTACATTGTAGTAGGGTTTTTTTAAAGATTTATTTATTTATTTTAAAGTCAGAGTTATACAGAGAGAGGAGAGGCAGAGAGAGAGGTTGTTCATCTGCTGGTTCACTCCCCAATTGGCCGCAACGGCCAGAGCCGCACTGATCTGAAGCCAGGAGCTTCTTCTGGGTCTGCCATGTGGGTGTAGGGGCCCAAGGGCTTGGGCCATCTTCCACTGCTTTCCCAGGCCACAGCAGAGAGCTGGATCAGAAGAGGAGCAGCTGAGACTAGAATCGGCACCCATAGGGGATACCAGCACTTCAGGCCAGGGCTTTAACCTGCTGCACCACAGCGCCGTCCCCTAGTAGGTGTTTTTTAAAAACTTATTTATTTATTTGAAAGTTTCAGTTACAAGAGAGAAGGAGGGAGGGAGAGAGAAAGGGAAGGAGGGAGGGAGGGAGAGAGAGATCTTCCATCTGGTAATTCACTCCACTGTTGGCCGCCATGACCAGGGCTGCACCAAGCTGAAGCCAAGAACCATGAGCTTCATCCAGGTCTCTCATGTTACTGGCAGGGTCCCAAACACTTGAGCCACCTTCCACTGCTTTTCCCAGACCATTAGTAGGAAACTGGATAAGAAATGGAGCAGCAGGGACATGAACCAGTGCCCATATAAGATGTCGGCATTGCAGGTGGAGGCTTTACCCACTACACCACAATGCCGGCCCCTGTGTTAGTAAACAAGAGAAGATTGAATGTATACATGAAGATGTGAAAAATTATCTGCACTATCATGCCATCTAATTTATTTATTCAAGAGGCAGAGAGAAAGAGTGGGGAGAGAATGAGAGTACTCCCATCTACTGATTGACCCCCCAAATACCTTATACAGGGAGCCAGGAACACAATCCAGTTCTTTCACATGCATGACAAGAAGCCAGTTATTTGAGCCATCATGGCTAATTCCTGGCTCAAAGCTGGAGTCAGGAGCCAGGAATTGAACCCAGATACTCTGATAGGGGATGCAAGCATCCTTACCACTAGGCTAAACACCTACTGCCCATATGCCATTCTTTATAAAGGAGTTTAGCATCTGCAGATTTTGATGCCTGCATGGTTATCAAGGAATTATTGCCGAGGGATATTGACAATGTACGTGTGATCAGTGAGTGTTAGAGGGACTGTCTCCCCACCCTGGAGGCAGAGAACATTTTAGAGGGATGACCTTTAAGTTCCATCCCCAGAACTCACAGGAACCTTGTCTGCAGCAGGAGGAAGTACTCCCAGTCTGTCTAACATCTTAACCAGGTGTGGAGGGCTGAAGCACTCCAGGGGAAGTGACCACTGGCGCCCGACACAGGACAAAGGCATAGGAAACTCCAGACAGCATCCAAAACTTCTGGGGGGCCTTGATTCATTGCTTGAATTAGTCAGCTTGTAGCCATTAAGGCAAGTGGCATGGATGGTAATCGCATAAGCATGGTACCCAAGACTAGGCCTCAATAACTGTAGTGCTGTTCTCCTGGCAACGGGGCCCACATCTCTGAAGCTGGTCCTGGAGCCGGGGAAGAGAAATGTGCAGGGCGTGATCAAAGGCAGACCACTACTGATTAGCGCCCAGCGTCCCCCCCTTGTCAGCACCGGCTCCCAGGGTGAATTAAGTGCCTACAAAATGAATGTGTGCCTGGAAAATCTCCAAAGTGGGTTTATTCCTGCCCAAATGTTACCCAGTATTTTAATTAACCTGGGCTTATTGTTCTAATTACTTGAATGTTATACTGTGAGTCGCTGTTCAGGAGTGGCCACGATCAGTAAACACAATTACCATGTATATTTCTAGCAAAACCTTGCCCTTAAACTTTTATTTAAGAAATAATAATTAGCAACATCAATCTTTCACTGAAGCTAACAGACCAAGTTGGATGGAAGCAGAGCGTTCTTAGAGCATGAAGACTGGGTCTTAATAGTCTCCTGTCATCTAATACTTTAATGGCCTTCTTCACTTTGAGAAATATCTGGTGAAAAAGCTAGGGATGGAAAAGGGTGCCGTGATAGATCGCTAAATGAGGGGAAAATGAGGCATACTAGGGTGTAGGTGACAATAACAGTTTTAAAGAATTATTTTTTAAAAGCCTCTGGGTAAATGCTTGTGTGCATTTGAGGATGTACTCAAAATGCATAGGGGAAGATCCATCCTAGGCTGCTAGCATCGGTTGGTTTCCCTGCAGAGCGGGACTGGAGGCAGCGTGGAGGTAAGAGGGACTCTTCACTTCTAGTGTGCTTCATGAAGCCTGGATTGTATAACAGATATATCACTTTTGCAATTAAAACATCTTTTGGAATCTGCAAGCCGGCACTCCTTGAATAAGCAGGAGCACCGTCGCACCAGGAGCCCTGTGTGGGGAGCCTGTGAGTGCACCACAGGCTCAGAGCATTCTGTTTAGTTTTCATGGAGGCACCTGGTGCAGCCTGGGCATCCTTTGCTGCCTTCCTGGTTCCTACCTTTGGAATCTTTCCCTTTTCTCCTTTCTTGCAAGCCCTTTTGCCCTCCCCCGCCCCACTTTTTCCCTTGGGACTCAGCCTGTCTCCCTGCATTGACTCCCCAACCCCAGCCTGCTTCTCCCTTCACTTTTGAACTCCACCTTGGTGTCTCTTCCAACATGAACCTGTTCTGCAAACCTGTGCCCAGAGAGCTCAGCTGTGCCCATTCATCGTCCATCAGCTCTTGCCTCTACCACCTGCCCTCCCAAGGGGTCTTCCTGCTGGGCTCCCAGCCCAGACTCGTATTTAATGATACATATTTTTGATTCAATATGAGTCCTAAACAAACGTTAATTACTTATTTCTAGGGGCCACTACAGAAACATCAATCTTTCCAGTCAGGGAGAGAAATTGAGTTGGTTGGACTTGTGGCTCCCAAAGAGATGCTCAAGAATGGTTTTTATTTGATTGATTTTCACCATTATAGGCCCAAATTAGCACCTAACCCCACCTAAGATGTGATTCCAGGGAATTTCATTTAATGAGAGGCACCTGTAATGGAAACAGATTAAAATGCTGCGCTGAATCTCAAGACCTAATCCTTGTTTGAAACGTGGGTGATATGGGGCTCTGAGGTTCTCATTCTTTCATCTATACTGTGTTAATTCATTCCTTAATACGCATTTATTTTCCCACTATGGATATGTTGGTAGATACTGGGGATGCTAAGGTGAAACAGACGTGGCTCCTGCGCTCCAGGAGCCCAAAGTGCAGCAGGGAAACGTGCCTCAGGAGCTAAGGCAGGGTTGGAGTTACAGGGGAAGTTAAGGCAGAAGTGTGTATGAGGTACAGTGCAGGTTCCAGCTGGCACTAGACAGTTCCTAGCCACACCTTAGACCATAAAGGAAAGGCTAGCATGAGAAGGAGAGAGCCCAATGGTGAAAGACTCACCGGGGTATCCAGAGAGACAGGGAGTAACTCTAAATAACCAGAGATGCTCTCACCGAAAAAGCACTATCGGAACAATCTTGAAGAATGAATGAGTCAATGAATGAGTTTGTGTGCGAAGCTGACAAGGAGGGTGATGGAGAGGATGCCTCAGGAAGAGGAAGAAGGTTGTACAAGCCCCTAGTTGAAGATGCCTGGAACTTAGAGTACTTGATGGAGAGCTGTCACTGAGAGCAGAAGGTATGGAGTGCAAACAAAATCTCTGTTTCATTCCGTAGAAAGCTGAGAGACACTGAAGCATTGGTTATGCAGAAGACAGACAGACATGTTCAGGTCTGGATTCCAGAACTCTCTCTCTCTCTCTTTTTCTCTCTCTTTGGTGTCCATGGAGGATTAAAGTATATGAAATAAAGCAAAGGACAGCCTGAAAGCAAATTAGCTCATTAGTTTAGGCATTCCCAGAAAATCCTACATCATGAGGTTGCATTCTATTAAAAGAAAAGGGAATAAAATTGATCCAACTTATTAATCACCTGTTCTGTACGTGGTTCCAAGTAAGATCTTTTATGCTTTCTGCTCACTTAATACAAATCACAATTCCACGGGAGATGGAGGGCAGTACCAGCTACATTTCTCAGAGGAGGGAAATGAGGCTCGGTAAGAATACACTGATTCACAAGACCACGCAATTGGGAACTGGTTGAACCAGTATCTAAACCCAAGCCTAGTTGAAGTCAAAGCCAGCACTCTACCATGATCAGTGGTCCCCTTGGCTTTCTTCACCCGAGGTCAATATGACAAAGGCCAAATGGAACACGTTGTGAGAGGGCCGCTGTGGAGCATGCTCCTTGAGTTGCTTTATGTGGCAAGTTCTTAGGTGCAATGCAATAAGTCCCTTGGGGGTTTGTGATAAATTCCTTTGGGAATGTAATACCAAGGTACTGTTCCTCCCTTAAATAGCAGGAGCACATGTTCTTTCAGAGAATGAAAATCATTTAACCCAGTTTGTCCTCCCTGAGCTTGTTCACCAGCAGGTTAGTCTGCCTTTTGCTGCATTAACTAAAATACCTGAGAGAAACTACTTAGGAAGGGAGAAGTTTCATTTCCTCTTACAGTTTGGAGGTTCCCAGTTCAAGATCGGATAGTCCCATGGGGCGAGAGGATATTGGACGAGGATATTCCAAGCTACACCAAACACTAGCCTCTGGTTAAGCTTTTCTTACATGGCGGCCTCTTCCCTGACCTGCCTGCAGACACACTCTCGTCCTCTCTTTTTTTTTTTTTTTTTTTTTTTTTGACAGGCAGAGTGGACAGTGAGAGAGAGAGACAGAGAGAAAGGTCTTCCTTTGCCGTTGGTTCACCCTCCAATGGCCGCCGCGGCCAGCGCGCTGCAGCCGGCGCACCGCGCTGATCCGGTGGCAGGAGCCAGGAGCCAGGTGCTTTTCCTGGTCTCCCATGGGGTGCAGGGCCCAAGCACTTGGGCCATCCTCCACTGCACTCCCTGGCCACAGCAGAGAGCTGGCCTGGAAGAGGGGCAACCGGGACAGAATCCGGCGCCCCGACCGGGACTAGAACCCGGTGTGCTGGCGCCCCAGGTGGAGAATTAGCCTATTGAGCTGTGGTACCGGGCTAAAGTCATCTTTTAATTCCACTTTCCATGAACTTTTTGTTGTACAGTTTTGTTAGCCCAACTAACTACAACGTTTACCTTCCCAACTTTTTACATGATTCTTTAAAGTTTTATTTTATTATCTCAATATATTTCTTTTAAGATATCTTCGGGCTTGTTGTATAAATGGAAAATATGTAAGAATAGCAACAGAAAATGCGCTTTGTACTTACCTGATCCCGCCTTTAGCCTTTCTTCTGAAGAAACCTCAGGATAATCACTGTATTGGGCAGGACAGTGGTTTCTCCTTCCTGGGGTCTAGTTGAGATGTGCTCTCAGCCAGCAGCCTCGTTCCCCCTTTGCTTGTGTTTGGGAGTGTGCTCCAAATATTTGTTTAATCTCATTTTGTATCCACCAGGTGCCAGACACTGTGTTGTTATCGTCTAAATCACATGTAGTTGCTCTAGCACCCAAGACAGTTCCTATTATTCCCATTACACAGATGAGAAAACTGAAGCTCAGAACACTTAGATGACCTGTCCAGAGCCATACAGATAGTAAGGAGTGGAAGGGAGGTTTGAACTGAGATTTTTCATCACCAAAGCCTGTTTACTTTTCCCTTTGCCATTGGAGATACAATTTCCTCAATCCCCTTGTGATCAGGCAAGTTTGTGTGTCACATGCAACCTTCCCAACTCCCTACCCAGTCAGCTTTCCAATTAATTTTAAACAGGAAGGAAGACGAAAAGTCTAGTTGAAGCTGTATTGATAGGACTAAACATCCTGACTGGCTATTTTCCTGACCTAAAGCAAGTGCTTTCAAAGCATAAAAATAGAATCTTTCTTTTCCATTTATCTTTGTTCTTAAGAACTACAGAGTGAAGAATGTGTCAGACCCCCTGACTTGTCGATCTTTATAAAAAAATTTTTAAGCCTTTTACACTCCTCTGAAAAAGAGCTCCTCTGCTTTTTCTGAGTCTGGTAATGAAAACAGAATGTGCAAATCCTAACATCAAACCCATGTTACATAATAAACCTGCTTCCCAGCCCTCTAGAAAAGCAGCCTCCAGTGAGAACATTTCAGAACCGAGTACTAGAGATTCTTCTGTACATGGATGGACAACTCATCTCCTCCCTCCACCTGGGGTGGAACAGTGGGTTCTTCTGCTGTAATCTGCATGTTAGAACATACAATTTCCGGGGCCAGCATTGTGGCACAGCAGGTTAGGCTGCTGCTTTGAATACTGGCATCCCACATCAGTGCTGGTGTAAGCTTTGAATTCTCTGCTTCCAATCCAGCTCCCTGCTAACGCTCCTGGGAAGGCAGCAGATAGTAACCCAAGTGATGGGGCCCTGACACCCACATGGGAAACCTGGTTGGAGTTCCTAGTTGCTAGATTTGGCTTGGCCCAGCCCCGGCTATTGAGAGCATTTGGGGAGTGAACCAGCATATGAAAGATTCTCTCTCTCTCTCTCTCTCTCTCTCTCTCTCTCTCTTCCTCTTCCTCTTTCTCTAACTCTGCCTTTCAAACAAAATGAATAAATAATTAAAAACAAATATAAAAGAATATCCAAGTTCCAAGACATACACACACTCAGCCAAGAAGCAACTGTGTCCTTGGGAAAGCCAGAAGACATAGATAATAGCACTCAAAGAGCCCTCTCCTCACGGTTTAGGACAGAAAGCAAGAGAAAGGATAAAGGGGGAAATTAACACTATTGGATCAAAACTGGTTGCTGGGAGATTTCTGTGTTAACTCCAAAATCCTCCCTACTGCCTTTCAACACTGTTTCCATGAGAAAACTGAGAGTCCGAATTCTAACACGTTTGTCCCAAGGTCCTGACAGCTGGCAAGCCCATGTATCTGAAGCTCTGGACCTGATCTCCACCCACACATAGCACAGATGACAACACCTGAGTGATCCACAAAGATCAACACATTCTCTGAGAGAGACACCAGGTAGGGAAAGACCAGCCAGAGCCACTGTCACTGCTTTCTGTTTGCATGAACTTTCCCATCTCTATCAGCCCAAGTCCCTCCAGAGACCACCGGAGCCAGAGCAGTATCTGCCACCATCACTTGTGGCTTTGCAGGATGGCCCTCCCTTGTGTAGCTAGCCTGGTCCAGAGAGGAGAGGCTCTTCAGACTCAGCCAGGAAACAATTGCAGTACTTCAAACAGCATATGTAATGGGCAAATACAACGGGGTAAATATGAGAGCAGAGATTCAGTCAGCTTCACAGAAAAAGGGTTCCTCAACAAATGTCACCCTGGAGCCCCCATCTAAATAGTCCTATATCATGGTAACTGGTGGGGTTTTAGCTCTGCATGTTGTGAAGAATATACAGAAGTTTGTACAGAGTGAGGAAGCTCACACATTAATTGCATATAATTATACACTGTGGGTTATGATACCAGATGATGAAACAAGAGATAACTCAGTATAAGAGTACCCCTTCACCGGTGTGGTTAAGGGAGTGTCTGTATACTGCTGGGCTGCTCACACCCTGAGAGTCCACCTTTCACCCTTGGTCCTTGTCAATCAAAAATGGAAAATCCCAAGTCTCTGTCTCCACGTCCAGTGTGTATAGGTATACTCACTTCTCTACAGAATGCCACATATCTGCAGTCCCTGCTGCTTGCTGTTCTTCTTGTTCATAGGAGGGCAAGGCAGTTCTGCTACACTTGACCTTGCTGACCTTAAGTGTTCTTCCTCTAGGTCCTCTCTGATGTGTTATCAGCTCCATGGCTGGGTTCTGTGATGTTTCTCTACTGTGCCTTGGAAAAGTACAACATATTACATTGGTGGAAATATTACTTCCTAACTTCCTTAGAGCCCATTATGAAATAGAATTATTTTGTTATATTGGACCCTGGACACCATGACACTCCCTGTGTCACACCATTACAAGTCCCAGTAATGGTTGAGAACATTGTCATTGAAGAATGGCTCCATTCAGAGCTTGTTATACTCCAGGCATTGGCTTAACAGGTTACATAGACTGCTCTCATTTGACACAGCTCACAATGGCAGTACTATGGGCTCCACATTAAAGATAAGGAGACAGTGTTGGAAGGACTGCATGGCTCATGCAAGGTTACGTGTGTAATAAGTTACAGAGTTTATATTCAAACCTAAACCATTCGATTCTTGACAGTATCCCAAAAGACTGGTGATGATTGAACTTTATTCTGAAGGCCTAGTAGACCTTAAAGGTTCTAAAAAGCACCAGAGCAGCAGGTTAGAGAATGGATGGATGTGTGGAGGTGGAGACCGTAGCACTATCCCAGATGATGTGCTGTTGACAAAATTAGTGAGAGTGGAGACAGAGAAAGGAAGGTGGATGTGAGAGATTTAAAAGTAAGAGTTTGAGCCAACAATACCTGGGGCTAGTCAGAGAAGGAAGTCTAGAATGACACCTGGGTTCCTGATGTGGGCACTGTCTGGATAGTTGGAGCCAGCTGGAAATGTAACAGACTTAAGAGGAGGGTATTTGGGGAAAAAAGAGGATGTACACATTGGTCATGCTGAATTTCAAGGTCCTGAGCTATATCCAATGAAGTGTACAAAAAGAGCTACCTATAAAGGCCTAGAAATCAGAAGCAAAATTTGGCAGTTGTAGATTTAGAAATTATTGCATCATCCATGAAAGTTGAAACCAAAGGAAGTACATGATTCTCCAAAGAAAACATAAAGAATGAGAAGTGGGATAAAGAAGGAAACTCAAAGAGGTAGCCAATGGCACAAATATATCTCCTCTCTGGATCTCAGTGAAAATCTTCAGCTTTCTTCCTGAACTCTGGGCTACCTACCATCCTACTCCTATCTGCAACTCAGGATGCTAACAGAGTTGAATTCTCCAAGCATAGACAGAAGAAAATACCTCTCCACTCCCCAAACTCCTAAATTCTGTGCTTCTCACAGTGTGAATAGATACAGAAGGACTTAGAAGTTCCCTGCCCAGAAGAGACCAGGCTGCTCTGCATTTCTGCCTCTTGCTTTTTACTGCCACCATGTATACACAGGCAAGCAATTGCTAGGAGCAACCAGGGTGCACATGCAGTTGGGCATTATATAGTCAAAAGAGCATAGTATTTAATGTCATACAAACTTGCAAGTCCAAGTCCAAGGTTTAATATGAAATCTTGGGAAAGTTATTTCAACTCTCTAAGTGTCAGCTCCTGTATCTATGAAATGGGCTAATCACACCGAGAGACCTAGAAGCAGGGTTGAAGAGATCAAATTGGATGTGAAACAGCCAAATGGCACCTTACACACAGAGGATGTTCCACCAAGAAAGCATTGCCTCCCTTCTGCTGCTCTGCCCAGACTGAGATGGAGCCATTGCTATGCAGAGAGCCTGAGCTTTAAAGAACTCCCATACAAGTCATTTGAACCCAGAGGGAGCCCTGGCAGGTCTGTGTTTACCTAGGTCTGCATTTCCCATCACAGGCTTCAAAGTAAGGCTCCATAATTCCCAAGAAAGGTCTAGCCTCTGTACCACTCTAGTAATGCTAAGACAAAACTACAATCTTCATTTTTTATATAAGGGGATAAGGATATTTTCCCTCCCAGCCCCCAAGCAATCCCCTGTAAAGCAAATATCATTGAAATCAGCAGGTGTAGCTTCCAAGAGAAGACTCTGTCTCTTGGACTCTATTTGAGTAATTTTCCCTTTCTAGAAAAAGAGAGAACAGCAGATGATACAAGGTAAGGATCAAACCCACACACTGTCAGTGTCCGACATCTTCAGAGGCATTTGTTACACAGGCTCTGAGCCTGAGAATCAAAGTCCAGGCTGTTCTCTCAGATCAGCACTGCAGTCCCTAACCTCTGTCCTTGCTGATTCACATCCACCCCCTGAATGAAGGAGATCTTGGCACTCAGGGTCTCGATGAAGACAAGACTAGGCCTGGTCCACTTTGAGATTAATGAGCCACTCAGATGTATACAGATCTTAGAGAAACACAAATCCAGAGGTTATCTAATCCAACTTAAAGATGAGAGGCACAATCCTAGAGATGGAAAATAACATTCCTAAAAAGTTAGTGGCAGAGTTGGGACATAAACTTAGTGATGGATCCTGGCACCTAGGCTAGATGGTGTTCAAGGTAGCACCTTACCTCACACCCCAAGAATAAATGTTATCTCTTAGCACTGGAGATAGGGCATACAAATGGATATCAAAGGAAGTAAGAGTTGTCATAGGGACATCAAATTACCCAGGCTTCAATGTACAAACATCAAACATTGGTATTATAACAATACTCCTATAGATCACTAATATCAGGCAATATAACTCTAATAGTATATAGCAGTAATAAGATTTCGTTACCCAGTTTTGAAAGCGCTTTTGACTGATACAATCATCATCTTACATAACTTCATGAGCTAGGCAGAAGGGTTCATGGCAATTGAGGAATAAAACATCCCTCAGAGATAAGAGAGTTTTCAACAAAGTTTTCAGTATATGGTTACCATATGCTAATAACTAGCTCAACTTTGAGATCGCTGTCAATAAATGGAATGATTTCTAAGATCTCACAGTCTGGTGGGAGCACAGATACAGCCACACACTTTGAACCTGTGAAACTATTTGTGCCAGTGGAAGTCCATGCAGTGTGTTTTGAGTGAGGGACATGGGGTGGGCTTCAGGTTTGGTGTCAGTGTTGCCATCCTTTGGGATGAGTACTACAGGCAAAGAGGATACTCTAGGGAGAAAGAGGAGGAAGGGAGTGGTGGTGATGGTAGAGGAGGAAGATGATGAATTCAGTTTGGACACACTACACACAACAGTTTGTAAGCACAGGGATTGTGTTGGTGAGCCAGCTGAGGCTCACTTCTTGTAGGAATTCCCCTTGTTGGCACATTAGCTCATAGCCCCTCTATTCTGCCACTCATTCTCTGCTTTTCAAAAATGGAACGAAATATCAACCTATGGATATCTCCTCTTTGTCTTTAAGAGTGCTCCTTTTTCCCTCTTTTAATATGGTCCTGGAGTTTATGGAGACCAACAATAGATATCCCATCCCATCTGAGCAGAAGGGGAAGCAAATGGGAAGGAGGAAGAAAGAGAGGAAGAAGAGAAGGAAGAAAAAGAAGGAAGCAGTGGTAGAGAAAAGAACTGACAAAGATCCAAGATGTAGCAGTAGAACCAAGAGACACTGGGAGTGGAAGAAAGCAATTCAATCAAACAGAATTGTCAGTTATTATTTCATTATCCCTTGTCAAAATGTGGTGAGAAAATTTAGCAATACAAATCAAGGGAATCTTTTCAATATCTATAGATCAAGGCTATTTCTTTTTGTGTGTGTGTGTGTGAATGTTACAAAGAAAATGCAAAATTTTGTTCTAATGCACTTTTTTCTTTTTTTCTTTTTTATTTAGTAAATATAAATTTCCAAAGTACAGTTAATGGATTACAATAGCTTCCCCCCCATAATTTCCCTCCCACTCACACCCCTCCCATCTCCCACTCCCTCTCCCATTCCATTCACATCAAGATTCATTTTCAATTCTCTTTATATACAGAAGATCGATTTAGTATATATTAAGTAAAGATTTCATCAGTTTGCACCCACACAGAAATGCAAAGGTAAAATACTGTTTCAGTACTAGTTATAGCATTACTTCACATTGGACAACACACTAAGGACAGATCCCACATGAGAAGTAAGTACACAGTGACTCCTGTTGTTGACTTAACAATTTGACACTCTTGTTTATGGCGTCAGTAATCTCCCTAGGCTCTAGTCATGAGTTGCCAAGGCTATGGAAGCCTTTTGAGTTCGCCGACTTTGATCTTATTCTGACAGGGTCATAGTCAAAGTGGAAGTTCTCTCCTCCCTTCAGAGAAAAGTACTTCCTTCATTGATGGCCCCATTCTCTCCACTGGGATCTCACTCGTGGAGATCTTCCATTTAGGTCTTTTTTTTTTTTCCAGGGTGTCTTGGCTTTCCATGCCTAAAATACTCTCATGGGCTCTTCAGCCATATCCGAATGTCTTAAGGGCTGATTCTGAGGCTATAGTGCTATTTAGGACATCTGCCATTCTATGAGTTTACTGTGTATCCCGCTTCCCATGATGGATTGTTCTCTCCCTTTTTGATTCTATCAGCTAGTATTAGCAGACACTAGTCTTGTTTGTGTGATCCCTTTGACTCTTAGACCTATCAGTGTGATCAATTGTGAACTGAAATTGATCACTGATCAAGGCTATTTCAATATGTCCTATGGTCAGTCAGCTTGGGCTATATCTACTTGATGAACAAGATGGATAGTTAACTCAATGGGTTAACTAATTCAGAAGAGTTATCAATCTTTTTTTTTCACTAAAAGGTTCTTTATCTAAATTATGCGATTCATAATGTTATTGATGTGTAGGTGGTACTGTCTTTTCCCAGAAATAAACCAGCTCAACCAATTTTTTTTGATGTCATATAGGTTAAACCTGTCAAAATTGTTCCTTTTATTTCTTCTGCCTCCTTTCTTATAATTCATTCATTCATTCAACAACAACACGAAATTACTGAGTACCTACAGTTTACCAGCCATTGGGCAAAACTCAGTAACTTATAGTTTGATTTCTGGCTGGGCTGGCTACCAGCAGTATCAGGAGAGGTGTTTAAATAGTGTGACGTAGCGGGTAGGAATCAGACAGAAATAAAATCCCAAGCTCAAGTCCAGACGACTTGGTTAAGGTCAGAGAAGATGGAGGAGAGTGAGCAGGGAGTCCTGAAGGAGAAGGAAACAGATGCACTGTATAGAGCCGGGGCCTTGGACCCCAGGGGAGGCCTGAGCCCCAGAGGCGGTGGAGGTACTTAGAGGAACTGTGCATGATCACTAAGCCCTGAGTAAACATTTCCTCAGTGAAATAAAACAGAAATTTGGAGGTTTGTTAAATAATAAGCCAACAGCCAGTGAGTCACTTTCCTTAATTAGCTTGATTCTCTATTCTATTGCTCTTATGGAGCAAACTTGTATTTATTTAAAGAAGATTGCCTGTCTTTGTAGCACTTTAAGAGATGTGTGCATCAGCCTTGTTTACCTGCCTGACTTGCACTTCATCTCCCTGGCACCTGATTAATTGCTCCTGCTTCTTCATTAAGGAGTTTTCTGTTGATTCTTCCCTGTGTCTCTTGCCCATGTCCCTCCCTTTCCTTCCACACTCGTGATCACCACCATGCCCAGGCCTCATCAATTCAAGCTGAAGATACTGAAATTGTCTCCCTGTCTCCTCCTTTTCCTACCTACTCTCTGTTTCCCATTCACCAATCTATTTTGAGCTAATTTTCTAAAAGTTTCATATTACTTGTATTCCTCCATCCAAATTTCCTACAAATGAAACAAAAATAATAAAATACCATCCTCTTCATTATCTAAACCATGAAGTATGCGAACACACATCAGTTTGACCTCAAACTGTGTTCACTCACTTTCACGTGCAAAGAATTTTCACGTCTTCATTTCTGTACACAGACCTAGGCCACCAAACAAATATAAATGGAGCCCTGAAATAGACTTAGTATTACTGATACTTTCAGGTATGGTCATTTTCTCTTTGGCATGCCTCTTCTTCCTTCTCTCTCAGATATAGAGCGGAGCTTTAGTTTAGTGGAAGAAAAGAGTGCTAACAGGGGACTCCCAGGGCTGACTCCAAGTCACTATCTTCAGGCCTCAATTTCCTTACCCATAAGTTGGACCAACGACATTAAACCAGCTTACTCTAAGGAACTTCCAACTCACAGCTAGTGAATCCCACACTTGAGTCTCTTCATTTGCCAATCCCACCAAGACTTCCCCTTCCATGATCAGAGTGGCCACACTCTAAGGTAACTAAGACTCAGCATTCAAAATACCTAAAACTATGCCAGGCATAGAAACCTAAGAGCTGAAGCTGACAGATCCATAATGCTATTCTCTTAAGACATACATTTTAAAAGGTAATGATACATGGCCGGTGCCGCGGCTCAGTAGGCTAATCCTCCACCTGTGGTGCCGGCACACTGGGTTCTAGTCCCGGTTGGGGCGCCAGATTCTGTCCCGGTTGCCCCTCTTCCAGACCAGCTCTCTGCTATGGCCCTGGAGTACAGTGGAGGATGGCCCAAGTGCTTGAGCTGTGCACCCCATGGGAGACCAGGAGAAGTACCTGGCTCCTGCCTTCGGATCAGCGTGGTGCGCTGGCCGCAGCGTGCCGACCGCGGCAGCCATTGGAGGGTGAACCAACGGCAAAGGAAGACCTTTCTTTCTCTCTCTCACTGTCCACTCTGCCTGTCAAAAAAAAAAAAAAAAGGTAATGATACAAATTAAAACTGCCTTGATTGACTCTGTCCAACCAATACAAGCGCTAGAATTCCATGTGGGCCTCTGACTTCCTTAGAATCCACATGTCACCTTGTGGAACACAAGTGTGCAAGCAGGTTTGTGTGCTGGCAGCTCAACAGAGCACCAGCATTGAGACTGAAAGTGTAAATGAAAAGGCAAGGCGTAGAGTTACAAGATATTTGTGAAATGCTTATACTTTCAAAGTATTTCACATCCATTATCACATCTGACTCTCACAACAGCCAAATGAGCAAAGTGAGCAATCCCCAAATATAAAGATCTGCTACTTGTCAGGCATGGTTGATGATGTTTAGGATACACCAGTTGACAAATCCAGGATTCCTTTCTTCGTGGAGCTGATACTCTAGCAGAGCAGTCTATTGCACTGAGTAGGAAAAATTTTAAAAAGGAGTTAACAACCTTTGCACAATTATAGGATAAGTGTGTTGGCAAAAGTTTGATAGCAAAAATACAACTACCATTTATTATTCAATAAATATTTGCCAAGTGCTTCCTTTATGTCATGCTTCATGCTTAATGTTTTACATATGTTATTTTATTTAATCCTTAGACTAACCTTGCAAGGCAAGTATTATTATCTCCATTTTTCAAATGATGAAATTAAAACTCAAAGAGTTCCAGCAACTTGCTCAGGTTCCCCCATCCAGTTAGCAATGGAGCAGAGAGGAGAGAGAGATTAATCTATGTTTGCAGAAGCAGGGGAGAGCTTTAGAGAAGGAAATGTTGAGCAACCTCTTGTAAGATGAGTGGAAGCTCACCAAGCCAAGAAATAAGGTGGGTGCCAGCTGGGATTCAAGTTCAAATTCATAGTTTCAAAAATGCAATATGGATTTCATCTAGGAAAGCAACACTTCTTTGTCCTTTGGCTGAGATCAGGTGTAAGTTGGGAAAGCAAGAGGCTTACATGGCTATGGCAGAGCATTTGTGGAGTAGGAAGTCACATGATAGGCTAGTGGGGTAGGTGGGGCCAGGATAAGAATGGCCTTATAAGCTAGGCTTTCCCAAAATCTCCTGACATGCTTTCAAGAAGACAGTAGATGATATAACATACTGGGGAAATGGCTGCAGTCTCGAGCTGTCGCTGGGGCTCCCAATGCCCCAAGTTTTCCCTGTTGCCCCAAAGGCAGGGAGGGTCATCTCTACATTCCTTGTCGCTCATTGTGTGGTGCAGCACCCAGGCTGTGAGCTCTACAGGAAGAACTGGGGAGTCATGGAAGGGTTTTAAGCAGAGCAGTGACACAATCAGAATGGCAGAGTGGGGAGGGGGTTGGACAGAACAGCAACCAATGGTAAGGGATCCAGTTCAGAGCTCAGATAGGCTGAGCTGTAAGCTATAGATCACAAGGGGGCAGACCAAGGTAGTGGCGTTGAGAATGGATCCCAGCCATGGGGTTGAGAATGATGGAGGCAGCACTGGCAACACAGAGATGGACAGAATGTGGTGGGGTGAGAATTTGGTTAAGGACAACTCCAAGGTTTCTAGAGAAAAAGTGGACTTAGGATTCATGACTAAAACATCTCTTCCCATGAGTAAACTTTGAATTCCAAATTCAGAAGGGTATCTTGTCAATACTCCACAAAGCAAGCAAAACATTTCACATTTTTCTATATCAATCAATGAGTGCGCATGAGAAAGGGAAAAACAAACCCAGGAAAAACCTTCAAGGGACATCTGCATTCAGGAAACTAATAGGTGAACTGCATTTATTGAGATATTCTGGGCTCTGACACCCTCCAAATCCTACAGAATAAAACCCTGAAAACTTTTCAGATGGAGACATGAACATTAGAACTGTTTCCTCAGATAGAATTCCACTTCCCCTTTATTGTTTCTTCCTGCAGGGGAAAAAATGTGATAGGAATTAGGCTGTCATTGTTTTTCGTTTAAGAAACAGAAGAGAGAGAGAATCATTTAAATACCACGAAACTCTCTTTTATAGAATGACTAAACACCCACAACACAACACAATCAGCAGCAACATAACCAATTCTGAATGTTAAGCCATGCATTGAGCAACTGTTTTAGCCTTCAAAAAAGTGACTATCAGGAAAGCTTGGTCCATGAAGATGGCTGAAACAACAGATCAGTGGGAATGAAACCATCATCATTCAGACCCTCTTTCACTAAGACATGTCATCTTTCTGAATATGTAGTGTTTCCAAGAGTCCAAGATTTATTAATTCCTTGGAATAGCACAATTTTTTATTTTCTTAGCAGAACCATTTGGCTAAAACTCCTTCTGAAATACATATCTTTTCTTCCATCCATATGCAGATCATTCAGCACAGAATATAATCTTAATGTCTCAAGGTCAGCACCTTGAGTTCCAACTATTGTTTTGTGCTAAAAGACTCAGGACTGTTTGAAATGTGTGGAGTCTATCCCAACATTAAATTGCATCTCTTTTTTTTTTCAGTTCTTTTATGTATTTTTATAGTTGTTTTCTCTTCTTCATTTGTCAGACTTTGGCTACACTTTCAGGATATCAATACTCCTGAATCTTAAGCCTACCTTTTTCTTTTCAAAACATTTATTTCTGTTCTGCTGAGATCTTGAAAAACAAATAACAAGGCATGTATGTTATTAGGATTGTACATAAAGTAAGTGTAAGTAGGTTCTATGAAAAGGCAACGGCTCATCCATGCCTGTTCTATGCTATCATGGCTTTAGTGGTTGGGTAGCTGTGTCATATAATGCAGGCGTTGGGGGAAGATTTGACATCTGCACCACCTCAGCTTGACCTTCAATCAACTACTTGATATCTCTCAAACTCAGATGCCTCCTTGGTGCAAATAGAAACAATGAGACCTGCTTCATGATGGTGCCTTTGGGGTCTAAATGAGATAATGCTGGCAGAATTCCTAGCACTGTGTCTGCCACATTACCACCTTCAATTCATTAAAGCCATCATGACTATGGGTTTTGTGACCGCTATTTTGACTCTTCAAAGGGTGTTCTTCCTTATCTCCTTGCACTAAAGAACATTCAACTGGAAAGAACATCCTGAGTGTGAAGACCCGGGAGAGTCAGCCACAGTTAAAGGAGAAGCAGGACTGTGGTTGGGAGAAGTGCTCAGGCCCTGGATGCTGGTGGGAGTCCTGCCAGGGATGGGGGCACTGCAGCAACTCATCCGGCATCAACTCATCCATCTACTGTGTCAGTGTATTTTCCAAGCAGAGACTGGGAGCAGAGGATAGAGGCACAGAGATAAGAAAAGACACAAGGAAAGCACCAGCTCGGGATGATCCTCATCCAGATACCTCTTCCCCATTGGCAGAGTCCAGCATCCGAGCCTGTTTTCATCAGGGTCCGTTTGGTCACAGCCCATCCCCCATTTAACTCACTGGTCAGGTGTGTGTTTGAAAGGGATTGAGACTAAAATGGCAATCCTGGTGTAGGAATCCAAGAGTCAAAAGCCAGGAGGAACATGCTAGGACATACACAGTCAGGGGAATGTATGTAGTCAGCCACATCAGGGCAGTACCTGCACCTCATCTTTCTGGTTGGTGAGCAGTGCCAAGGTGGGGAGGATGGGCAGGTTGACCAAAAGGTGCAGCATGTAATGGCCCAAATTCTAGTGGTTCCACTTCACAGAGGCAGAGAAGCCTTCTGATTCCAATGTGGTTTTCCAAGCTTGGCTTTTCTAGGCTTTCTTGGGCTCTGTTTGCTTGCCTAAAATCTAAATAACATTGTTAGTGAACTCTGTCTTAATTCTCTTCTGACCATTGTTTGTGTTCAAAGAAGTGTTTCTCTAAAGTTGTCCTCAGAATAGATGTGCTGCTTGGATTATGATCTTTTTAAAAAAGTCTTTACTTATTTATTGTATTTATTTAAAAGGCAGAGAGTCAGGGAGACATCCCCAGTGCTGGCTTGTTCCCCAAATACCTACAAGAGCCAGAACTGGGACAGTCTGAATTGAGCCAAGAACTCAATTCGGATCTTCCAGATGGATGGCAGGCACTGCAATGCTTGAGCCCATCACCTGCTGCCTCCCAGGGTGTGCATTAGCAGGAAGCTGGAATCAGAAGTGGAGCAGGAACTCAAACCCAGCACTCTGAAATGGGGGTGCAGGCATCTTAACCACTGCCCTGTCGCTCCCTCTCTTCGTGGAGGAACGACACAGGACCCTGCGCTGTTCTTTCGTCTGCTCGGCCCTCCCCGGGTTTGCTGCTGGTTCTTCCCGGGTTGGCTACTATCCCTTCCACCTCCGTGGAAGGGCAGTTCCCCCTGGCCGCATTCCCCACTTCCGCAGGGGAGCGGCACACCGCCGGCCGGGTCTCTCGGGGGCTGCACGGGTGTTCCTTCAGCTAGATGTTCCCCATAGATGTTCCTAGTGCATGCCGTCTCTCTCCTCCTTTATAGTCCTCTTCCACCAATCCCAACTCTGCTACCCACACGCCGAGTACGCTGCTCTCCTCCAATCAGGAGCAGGTCCCACAGTTTATTGGTTGAACTGGAGGCAGCTGTGTAGAAGCTGTTTCCCTTCTCAGCGCCATATTGTGGGAAAGCAGATGCATAGAATAAGTCTTAATTCCAGTAACTTAGTCTAGTCCGAGTTGCTCACAGTTGCTCCCCACAGATCCCCCTTTCTTTTTATTTTTTGGCGTTGATACGCGCCTGTCTTCGGTGTCCCGCGGCACACCCTCTGCTCTACTTGCTAGAGTTGCCACAGGTTCTTACAAGTCCTATCAATCAGGCAAACCGAATCCGGGTCCTCTCTTCGCCATGTTGTGAGGAGGTTTTTAGGCGCTGATGCGTGCCTGTGTTCGGTGCCTTGCAGCGCATGCTCTGCTCAGCCTGCAGGGGCTTACAAGCCCTAACAATCAGGCAAACCGAATCCAAGCCTTCTCATTGCCGTATTGTGGGGGAGACCTTACTGATGTTAATTCGTGCCTGTCTTCGGTGACCTGCGGCGCATAAGCTGCTAGCCGCCTGCAGGTGCTCATCGCCTCACTTAATCAGGCAGACCGAATCCAAGCTCTCACATTGCAGTGTTGTAGGGAGGCCTTTCTATTTCTCTATTTCTCTATCTCCGGGCATTCCTATTTCTCCCATTTTACTTCTATCTACCAGCATTCCTATTTTTGTCATTTTACTTCTAAACTTCTGTTTCTCTTATCCCTGCGGCTTCCCGGCGGCGCTCGCCCCGAGGCTGCTTCTCGGCACCTCGCCCCGAGGCAGCTTCACGGCTCTGCGCGGCTTCCCGGCGCCTCGCCCCGCCGGCGGGTTCCCGGCTCTGCGCGCACGCTCCGCGGTCTCCACGCACTTCGCGCCCGCACCACGGCCTCACGCCAGCCCCGCGTTCCCTATCTATTCACGCCCCGTGCTCTCTCTGCACGCGGCGGCTTCCGCGAATGTTTCCGCCACCACCGGCATTCAGTCCAAGTTCCCCGGACTAACCTGGCGAATTTCAACCTGGCGGCCCACGTCTCTGCCTCTGGTTCCAGATCTTCGCCTCTTGCTCCCCGGGGTGACTTGAAGAATTCCAAGGTGGCTTATGTCTCCGCCTTGGCCTGCACTCGCGGCTTCATCCTCCCTAACATTTTTCTCTACCCGGTATGTTTCCTTAAGTTTTCTTCCAACAATATTCCTCTCATTTCTCCTGGCTTCTCCCCACAGTCCGTATCCGAGTCCAAGCCTCCTCCAGGTTTCACTTTCGCTTTCAGTCTCCTAGCTTCCCCGCCATAGTCCGCATCCGAGTCTATGAAAGCTTTCACTTTCGCTTTCAAATCCTAACTTCTTTCCCACAGTCCATATCCAAGTCTATGCCTAGGCTTTCAATAGCTTCTTCCGGCACCTTTCTCGTCCGGCTTTCCCCTAGGCTCTTCGCTAGTCTCTCTCTCCGGTATTTTCCTGCTTCTTCCCGTTTCTTCCCTCCTAAGTTTCCTATCCGTCCTAGGTTTCCTATCCGAGTCACGGCACCATTATGTCGCTCCCCCTCTTCGTGGAGGAACGACACAGGACCCTGCACTGTTCTTTCGTCTGCTCGGCCCTCCCCGGGTTTGCTGCTGGTTCTTCCCGGGTTGGCTACTATCCCTTCCACCTCCGTGGAAGGGCAGTTCCCCCTGGCCGCATTCCCCACTTCCGCAGGGGAGCGGCACACCGCCGGCCGGGTCTCTCGGGGGCTGCACGGGTGTTCCTTCAGCTAGATGTTCCCCATAGATGTTCCTAGTGCATGCCGTCTCTCTCCTCCTTTATAGTCCTCTTCCACCAATCCCAACTCTGCTACCCACACGCCGAGTACGCTGCTCTCCTCCAATCAGGAGCAGGTCCCACAGTTTATTGGTTGAACTGGAGGCAGCTGTGTAGAAGCTGTTTCCCTTCTCAGCGCCATATTGTGGGAAAGCAGATGCATAGAATAAGTCTTAATTCCAGTAACTTAGTCTAGTCCGAGTTGCTCACAGTTGCTCCCCACAGATGTGCTGCTTGGATTATGATCTTTTTAAAAAAGTCTTTACTTATTTATTGTATTTATTTAAAAGGCAGAGAGTCAGGGAGACATCCCCAGTGCTGGCTTGTTCCCCAAATACCTACAAGAGCCAGAACTGGGACAGTCTGAATTGAGCCAAGAACTCAATTCAGATCTTCCAGATGGATGGCAGGCACTGCAATGCTTGAGCCCATCACCTGCTGCCTCCCAGGGTGTGCATTAGCAGGAAGCTGGAATCAGAAGTGGAGCAGGAACTCAAACCCAGCACTCTGAAATGGGGGTGCAGGCATCTTAACCACTGCCCCAAATTCCCACCCCAACACTGAAATCTGTTTTACTCTGTACTTTTTATATCCAATGCTAAACACTGGCATCCTGTCATGAGTTTTTCTAGGCATAATTTTCCAGTGATATAGTATCTTTGTTGCTTGGCCATTCCCTGATTGCTGGGTGGGTAAGCTGGTTGTAATTTGTTATTTTCTTTCCATTATGAAAATCCCCATTATGAACAACTTTGCACTTTTTCTTTACTTTTGAGTTTCTTCAGGGAACTCTTCCAGGATAAGGAATTACCAGTTCAAAGGGTGTGAGCTGTTTCAAAGCTCTTACGACTCCCAAGCTTATGAACTAGCCTTTCTAACTCCAGGAGTGTTCAGAAAGCTGTTTTGAATCTAATGTTATGTGTTAGTGCTGTAGGCTGCTGAGAAATATTGAGTGAGTCAACTGAAGCACTGTCGGGCTAAGGAAGTATTGATTGAAAAGGACAAAGCAAGGCTGTAAGAAGGAAGGAAGGGAGGAAGGAGGGAGACAGGGAGGGAGGGAAGGAGGGAGAGAAGATGGAAGAAAAGGAGGAGGGGAGGGAGGGAGGGAAGGGAGGAGGAGTTGAGAAGGAGAAAGGAAAGAGAAAGGGGGAAGAAAGGGAGGAGGGGAGAAGGAAGGAAGAGAAGAAGGGAGGGAGGGACAGAGGGGAGAAAGATGGAGAGAGGGAAAGAGAGAATGAAGAAGGGAGTGAAAGAAGAAAAGAAAAAGGAAGAGGAGAAGCAAGAAAGGTAGAAGGAGGGAGATGAAAGAGGGAGGTTGTAGACTTGTGGTTTGTAAAGTTCCTCCTTGTGCCATGTGGTGGCTCTTAGCATATAACGCCATCTGGATGCTGAGAGGGGAATGTGTGTGGCCTTCTATAGTCTGCTTAATCCAGTCCGGCACTTGCACCCTGAGCTACTTCCCCACAATCGGGCTTGTCTAGCTTCAGCTCTGCCCTGGCAGCGTCACAGCAGGGCTGGGAAGAACCCAGCTCTCAGAGCCACAGCAGCTACTGAGAGCCTGGCTTCAAGCCCCAGCAAGTTGGGCTTTCACCTCCTCCGCCTCCTCCACGGGGTTTCACAAAACCCAGAACTGTGCTGCCACCCGCTTGGTCTGTTCTGTCTCTCTCTAGACCCCTGGGTTTCTGCTTTTCTAACAATTACCGACACATTGGAGTGATACCTGGGCTGGAGTCCTGGCTCTGCCACCCTGGAGGCCTACTCTTTGTGACACTTGGCAAGGAACATCACCTCTCTGAGCCTCACTTGCTTCACCTGGAGAACGAGACTTGCCCACTGCCTGACAGTAGGAAGCGCTCCGTGAATGGCTGCATTCTGCCATGATATCTGCTGTGGTTTAACTTACGCTTCAAGAGTCTGTGTCTCTAGAAAATGGTGATGCCACGACCCACCCGAGAAAGCTGTCATGAAGACACATTATCTGGTGACATCACAGCACCTGGGAGGTGCCTGATTGGTCCTTTGTGCAATTTCCCTCCCCTCCCTTCCCCTTCTCGCCCCTCTTCTCCCCTTGTCTTCCTTTCTTCTCCTTGGATAATCATGCAGGTCCACACCCCTGCAGAAATCTACTAAATCTCTCCCTTTCTGCTCCTGCTGTGGGTGGACAGGGAAGATAAACTCAGAGTAGAAACCCCCGAGGTGTTTGGCCAGGATTTTTATAAGGGAAAGAGAGTAAACAAACCGCTAGTGGCTGACAGAGAGGAAAACTGTGGCTGGGAGGGGGAGCAGCCAGGCTGAATGGAGGCTCCTGACAAACCAACCTGGCTTTAAATCGTGGAGCCACCACAGAGGGTCTGTCTGCAAGACAGGTTCTGGCTGGTTGGTTAGCGCTCCCCAAAGCGGGGGTGAGACACAGGGTAGGATGAAGTCATGACCAAGAATAATCACAGCAGTAGTCAAGGGATTGTGAATAAAATGCCTAATTGTACCTGGAGTTTTATATTTCATTAAATCCTATTTTAACTCTATGCCTTTTTTGTAATATGAGTAGATGGTTACTGCTGCAGAGGGTTATTAGGCTTAACTATTTTAATGAGAGTTTTGTTATGTTTATGGGACAGCAAATTGGGTAGAAAGGTGTGCTCGGCTCCACTTCTCTGCTGACTTTATGGCCACTGCCAAGGTTACAACCGAGACCAGGTATTTAAGCCCAAACACAGACAAAAATTAAGGATAGGCAAGGGTGGCTGGTAGAGGGAGACAGATTAATTACTGTGGTGGCCTGAACTCAGAAAGCGGATGTCACAGGCCAACAAGACACCAATGGGAGTTCAGAGACCCACATAGGAGGAGGCAGTGAACATCACAGAGCTGGGCTTCGTGGACACAGGATATCTGGATGTCTCCAGTGTAGTGATGTGGTGCCACCTCTGCTTGTCTCAGATCCTGGCTCAAAGGTTGGCTCCTGGGGACAGAGGTCACATACTTCTCCACAAATTAGCATGAAAAAAGAAAACGAATGGAAACTTCAGCAGAAAGAAGAGAGACTATATGGTGATAGCTCTCAGACCCATCAAAGAAGAACACCGCCCACCCCACCCCCTGCCCCGGTTCCCTCAACACATTATACTCATCCTGATAGACCACTATTCCAAGTTTCATGAAAATTACCTGTTGCTAACTCCTTTATATTTAATATTCATATTTATGGGTCTGGTGTTTTGGTGTAGTGGGTAAACTCCTTGCAGTTCTAGCATCCCATATGGTTGCCAATTCAAATCCCAGCTGTTCCACTTCCAATCCAGCTCCCTAATGTGCCGGGGAGGACAGCAGAGGACCCACATGGGAGACATAGATGGAATTCAAGGCTCCTGGATTCAGCCTGGCCCAGCCCTGGCTGTTGAGGCCATTTGAAAAGTGAACCAGGGGCTGGCGCCGTGGCTCACTTGGCTAATCATCTGCCTGCAGCGCCCACATCCCATATGTGACCCAGGTTCTAGTCCCGGTTGCTCCTCTTCCCATCCAGCTCTCTGCTGTGGCCCAGGAGGGCAGTAGAGGATGGCCCAAGTGTTTGGGCCCCTGCATCCGCATAGGAGACCAGGAGGAAGCACCTGGCTCCTGGCTTTGGATCAGCGTAGCTCCGGCTGTAGCAGCCATTTGGGTGGTGAACCAACAGAAGGAAGACCTTTCTCTCTCTCTCTCTCTCTCTCTCTCTCTCTAACTCTGTCAAATAAAAATTAAAAAAAAGAAAAGTGAACTAGTGGATGGAAAACATTCTCTCTCTCTCCAACTCTTCTTTTCAAATAAATAAAATGAATCCATTAAAGGTTTTGAAAAAATATTCACATTTACTATTTTCTTTCCCATGCCCCCCAGCAGACTGAGAGCTGAGACCTGGACCACATCTGGGTAGATGTGTTCCCAATGCCAAGAGAAGTGGCCAGCATCCTTAGGTGCTCAGTAAATATCCACTGCAGTCACTGCTTTCAGCCAGTTACAACCAACGTAAGTAAGTCCTCCAAGTTTAGAGTCAACCAGGCACCAACTGGACAAGGTACCCATCCTGTCTCTGCCGCAGTCTCCTGTGTAAAAGAGCTGGGATCCTCATCAGCTGCAGTGAGGATTACATGAGTTAATTTAGTGTTCATTAAACACAGTGCCTGGCACATAGCTTGTGCCTGATCAACATCATCTCTCAAACGTCATCATCCCCATCGTCAGAACATCTTTCCAGTGACAAGGGGCAAGTCCCTAAGTTCCATGCTCAGTTTTCTCTCCTTAATTCAACTGCATAGTCATTAAGACCACTTTTGTCACTGACACCTTCTGGTTCTCTCTATGGTGTGTTTTACCCACTCTGTGCGTTAGTTACAGAAACATCTGAATCCCAAACTAAATTTGTCTGCCAATAGATACATGTTTGGACCATCTTCTTATATAACAAATGATGTGTGTGCTTGAGGTACTCGGTTGTGTGTGTGTGTGTGTGTGTGTGTGTGCTATCAGTACCCAAAGGAAAATATGGCCAGAAAATTAAATTCTATGCAAATGCATTATATCATGCACTCCAGAGGCAAACAGAAATATCTGTATTATCTGCTGTTTGAGATGATTCACATGAGGGCTCTCACCTATCCTCCTATCTGGCAAGGAGGTAACGAAAATCTGATAATACAATGGCAAGCTCTGTGTACCACCTTGTCATAGGACCCACTGTCCTTTCTGGATGGGAGAGCAGGATAATGTGCAATGAGAAGTTGAGGAAAATAACGGAAGTTGGCACAAGGTGCCAGGGAAGGCAACCATAAAATCACTGAAAACACAGAAAAGATGTGCAGAACATGAAATACAATTATTCTAGTCAGTGGTGTTCACTGAATGTAACCTGGATGTAAAAAAGAAAGTGGGGAGGGGGTATTTGAAGACTGTGTACAGATATGCATATCCATAAACTACCTCCAAAAGGTCATGCCAGACATCAATGACATTGGTTGTCCCAGGGAGGAAAACTGGGTGGCTGGGCATGGGTGGGGGATGGAGAGACATTTTACTGGAAGCCCCAGTGTCTGTTTTGGACCCTGTTGAATATATCACTGCTTTCAAACTGGGATTTCTGAACATAGGGTGGGCAGAAGTTGTTCCCTGGGTTCTGGGTCTGCCTGTATCAGCACTAACCAGTGTGAGGTATAGCAAGTCTCTCTTCTCTCTGTACCTTCACCTCATCCCCCAAAAGTGAAGGGGTGAAACTGGGTTGTGCAGCCAGTACCCACTTTTCAGGTTCTGCACTAGGCAGGGACCCAGTGCATCAGCTGAGTCCCTGCATGGTGAGAGTGAGCCACTGCTTTCTTGGGACCTGGTCCTTCCAAGCACAGGATTGTCCTTCTGGTAGCCTTGGCCTCTGCTTGATCTCTTACGCCTGAGATTTCCTGGGGCTGGAAGAGAGGTGATAAGAACTTGTATTCAAACATAATGGGGATGACTAATAGGGCACTGGTGATTGTAAAAAAAGAGCCCAGAGGAAGAAAGAACCAGCAGAGGTGAAATGAGTGCAAGAAAACCATGAATTGAGGTGGCAGGCAATAGAGATGCAGAAACACTTGCAGAGACGAGGTGGGGTAGCAACTCCAGTGCCAGCTCACAGGGCAAGGGCAGAGCAAGTGTGAAAAAATGAGTGTGCAACAATCCACACCTACAGCAGATAGGTCCTCCTGGCTCTCTCTTCCACCATCATGACTGGACACGTGCTCAGGCCCTGGAACACTGCGGCCGCCTCTGGGGCCCGAGGTCACCAACGAGCAGCATAAGCTGAGGAGGTTTCAGAGAGGACCACTAGGATTCAGGCGAAGGCTGCACAGAGGATGAAGGGCAGGGAAAGAAGAGAAAGCGATAAGAGGAGGAGGAGGGGGAGAGAGGCAGAGGGACAGAGAGCCATGGACAGCCCAGAAAAACAAAGAGCAGGGGGAGAAAAGGAGAGAGACAGGTTCTCAGGCAGATCCACAAAAGTCCACATGCCCCATAGTTGCAACAAACTCCGATACCACAAGTGGTGTGAGCCCTCATCACCATCAGCAGCATAGTCCTAAAGGACTGTGAACTCCGAATCTTAAACAGGGACCAAAGAACCCATCTTTATGCATCCGCCCCCACCAACTACACCAAAGCCCAGAGGGAAGAGGGCAAATAAGGGGCCAGGAATATAGCAGAAGAAATATCAAGGTCAAGGGGAAAAGGTTGGTAGCTCACACTCACGGGGTAGTGATTCCCCTGTAAGGGCGTCAGCACCTAAGAGCCCAGCCAGAGGGCAGACATCTAGGAGAAACAGTTCGTCTAGAGAAGAAAAGACCGCCTGACAGACGTGGCTGGGCACAGCCCCTTCCACCACTGAAGGACTGTGAGTCTAGAATATTTGAAGATTGCCCACGTGAAAGGAAGAGCAGAGTTATATTTTATGGCTCCCCGTGGATAAATTAGGAAGAATGGGAGAAATTTGCAAGAAGATAGATTTCCATTTGGTAAAGGGAAGAAGAGTTAACTAAGGCAAGATGTTCTAGAATAGAACCAGCACACTGTTCCTCAAGAGTTTCCCTCAGGAACAGGCTTGGGTGGTATCTCAGATGCTCTGAGTCCCTGAACAGTAGCGATTACGGGTAAACAGGAACACAGCTCCTAAAATTGTGTTAGGCAAACAGAACATTTCCTTGGTTCAAACTGACACCCCCTCCCAACAAACCCATTCCGAGGGAGATAAGAGCCTATAATTTATGGCGTGGTCACACTGCAGAATGTGGGGCGGCTGGCCAGCCAGAAGGCCTTGCTGTCACTGTACACAGACATCACACAAAACGCCGGCATGCCAGGTGTGGGGCAGCAGGTGTTCTAGAGATAAACAAACAAAGGGAAGTTTCCGTAAAGGCTTATTATTGGGAAATCACAATGCTAAATTCTAATTTCTTGATGAAGAGGTTATGTGGGTCAATGTGTGTTTGTTTTTCTGGCTGAGGGAGTGGGCCAGAATGGGAAGGCTGCTTCACATGAGATGCTGTGTTGGTGTTGGTCTGAGGGCTGAGACAACCAGGTGCAGCGGGACTTGAGAGCACACAGGATGGAACCAGACTACTCCCTGCCTAGTAGCTGTGTGGCTTGGAAAGAGTAACTTAGCCTCTCTTTTGCATGGAATCCTTCTCTCTGAAGTAGAGAAAATAATGGTATTTACCTTGCAGGGGTATTTTGAAGATTGAACACTTAGGACATTTCTGATGCTTGCTTTTCGTCTAAACCCTTGGAATGGGCTTGGGCACTTAGGAAGATCTATTGCATTATTATTTATCATAGCAGTTTTGAAGGAAGCATGGTAGAGAGAAGGAAATCATGGACTTTGGAATGGGTGAGAGTTGGGTTCAAATCCTGCACTCCAAGCCTTGGTTCAACAATGGTACAAAGATCACCAAGTTATCCTCCCTGCATGGTCAGAGTGGGGAGTTACACAAAACATGTGCTTAATCCAGTGCCTGGCACAGAAATATTCGTTTCTTTCTTCTCTTCCTCTGTGTCCATGCGTTCCATCATTTTGCCAGGACTCTGTGCTGAGAGGTGGAGACACAGACAGGAATGAGATGTGGTCCCTGTCCTCAAAGGACTCACCACCCAGGAGAAAGGCCTGGACACAGCCACGGCAGGACTGTCACGGAGGAATCATATGAGGATTACAGGGAAAGGAGGAAAAAGTTTGCCAGAGACTCACTGCAATGAATCATTACCAAGGACGGCTGCTTATTCTGGGGGCTGAAGAGTGAGCAGAACCTCACCGAGCTGGTCAAAGTGTTGGTCAGAGAGCAGGGTGTGTGAGTGTGTGTGTGGGGGGAGGGGTCCTCAGGGAGCACTGCACACGTGTGCCCTAAGCAGAGCCATAAGTTGTTGCTGGAGGTCACTGGACATCCCATCTTTCTCTGAGTTTCTGAGCCATGAGCCCTGGGGACCTCTCCTCTCTGAAAGAGCTGCCCACCTGGAGAATTCCTAGGAAAACCCATGGCAGAGAAGACACTCAGTCCATCAAACCTAGCATGTGTACCTTTCAAGGGGGAAAGTGCTGGGAAAGAAAACGCCATCAACAGCATCAGAAACATAAACATGTGAAAGAATGTTACAAAACAGACCTTCATGCCACTCCCGAGGGGGCTAAAAGATGGCACCTGCTTGTCCTGGCAGCTTCGTCAATAACTGGGCTGAGGTCACAAGGTTACCCCATGTTGGCTGGGACGTGAGTCATTGTGGCACCCTCAAGACCCCTGGAAGCCCTGGAGTGTGAGTCATTGGTAGAAGCCCCTGGTACAGCCAGTAGGTGCCTAATCTTCCCTCCAAAGCCAGCCACAGACATCCTCAGGACCCTAACCCAAGGCAGAATTCCAGCAATGCCCAGCTGCAATGCTTTCCTCTCCAGCTGGATGAGAAAGACCTGTGTGTATGTGTGTGTGTGCACACGTGCGCATGCTCTGTATAGCATGTATTTTGTATGTGCACTGTGTTTGAGTGTCATGTGTCTGTGTAGTTGCGTGCGTAGGTGTGACTTGTGTATGTATGTGTATGGGTGAGTGGAGTCCCTCTTCTCTACAGACCAGATGCAGGGGAGTTGCCATACTGAAGGGAAGCCCCCTACCCCAGGCCAGTCGGGTGGGAAGCCTACCCAAACACTGAATCTCTTCTGCTTGAAACCTGCTGCTTATTGGACAGATCTGGCCCAACTAATTCATCCCCACAAAGTGGGTGAAATTCCTCCCTACCTCCAAATATCTCCTTCCCGGAGTCCCCTGTCCTCAAAGGAGAAACTCTGCTCTTCTTTCCACTGGGTATCCCACCCTCTGGATTCCCCGACACTGTCTCCTTCCCCACCCACATCTTACCTCTGGGAAATGCCTGGGGAATTCTTTTATCCCATGGAGTAATGGGGCTCCAGGTGTTACATGTCCAGGGAGGTCTCAGAAGGCCCTTATTGGGGGGAAACAGGGAGAACTCTGCCATGCACTCTGTGCCACCAGATAGCTGCAGGAGCAAGATCCCAGCCCTGCACTCGGGGTGACTGGACCAGAGAACAAAACTGCAAGGCACTGTGGTGCAGCGGAAAGAGCTGGGGCTTGCACTTGGCCCCCAGTCTCACCTGAGATAGCCAGCTAGCCTACACGACACACCTCATGCATTGTTCTAAGCAAGTCAAGCAGAATATTAAAAAGGCCAAATCAGAGTGTCCACAAAGGTCTGGGGCGTAGTGGAGACCCTGGGTCTGCCCAGGAGAGAAAGGTGATGTCATCAGCCAACCAGTGGGCTGCAGGATCCCAGCTTCAGGAGTGGAAGAAATGCTGTCACCTGTCCATTAAGGTCGCACTTCTCCCTCCCACCTGTCCCAGAGAGAGGCGCTTGCCTGACCAGAGCAGGGCTGAGCCACAATTTCCAGGGAAGGGGCTGGGGCACACAGGGGAAGTTCCTAGGGGGCAGACAGGCGGGCTGTCCCGCTGAGTGCAACCTGCCAGAGGCCCCAGGAACTGCTCCTGACACCTCAACACACACGGCCCTTTACATACCACACACAGCGAAACACACCAAGCTCATACCACTTCCGCACGCCACATGCTTTCATATCAGCCACCCACGAAGTGCATGCACACGTGTGCACAGCACACACACACACAGTCCCCCAGACACCCTCTCTCACTCAGAGCAGTGTGTAACAGCCAAGGGCAGCACTCACAGGCTCACATTCAAGTTTCACAGAAATGCCCATTCGCACGCACTCACACAGCGCATTCTACTACACTTCACGCCACACGCTCACACACTCGCTCTGAGGTGCACACTACACAGCCACTCTCTCTGCAGCCCACCTCACACACTCGAGGGTCCTCCCACACTTATCTACAAGGTCGCATACATGCACACAAGGTCCCTGCGACCCCGCCTGTCTTCCCCAAGCCCGCACACCCGGGCACATCTGGGCGATGGATGCATCCCCTACCCCGCCAGCTCCAGCAAGAGGCTTCCCACTCGGTGTGCAGCGGCCACAGTGGCCAGGAATTAAAATGCAGCGAGGAGGAGCCGGGGCGCGTCAGCAACGCGTCTCCAGGAGCGCACAGCGCTCGCCGCCGCCGCCCCGCCCGCCCCGAGCCGCGGGGCCAGCCAGCGGAAGAGCAGGTGCTTGGAGCTCAGCCGCGCCAGCCTCGCGCGGCCGCTACCCAAGTTCGCCCGGGGCCCTAGGAGGGCCGGGCAACCGCGAGAGAAGCGCAGCCGCCGCCGTCGCCGCGGACGTGGAGTCGCGAGAGAAGGGCGCGCGGAGCAGCGGGGCCGGGTCACCCCCAGAAGGTGTTGCGGGGGCTCCGCAGTTCCCGGCGCCCGGCGCCGAGAGCAGAGAACTGGGGACGGAGAAGCCAGGCTTTGCCGGAGCCGCGAGGCACCTACACGGGAGAGGAGGGGGAGAAGCGGCACTTCCCTCCGGCTCGCAGCTCTGAGGGAACCCGGAAGCGAGCGCAGCAGCCCCCAGGACGCTCCAAGAAGCCCCCAGCCCCCGGTGAGGGCCGGTGCATGGCAGGGCTCCGGCGCGGGACAGGGGAAAGCCTTAGCCGTGTGGGCCGAGCGCAGACCCAAGAGCAGTGAGAAGGAAGGGTCCCAGAGAGGAGGCACGGAGCGCAGCGGCCGGCAGCGCGACCACTCACCCCCGAACACACCCACCCCGCCCGCCGCGCCAGGAGCTCCGGCGCGCCTCTGGGGGCGCTCGTTCCTTGGCGCCTTCTCTCGCGTGTCCCAGCACCGCCGGGCTTCGGGCCAGCCTGGTGGGGTCCTTGGGAATGTCCACACCAGGCGTGGTGGCTGAGTGGTCCCTCTCCCAGGACCAGCGTAAAAGCTGGGGTTAGGCGAGACTGGGGGGACTCAGCTCAGGGTCCCCCGAGGTCCAGGACGAGGGAAGGCGGGCACAGCGCCCAGGGACTGGGGAGGCGGCTCTCGGCGGCGGCGTCCCTCCAGAGGTAGTGCCCGGCGTCGGGCACCCTCCAGGAAGACCAGGGGCCGCCACAGCCCGGCAGGCGCTCGGGAGAGGCCAGGGCCGGGCCGGGGCGGCGCTCGGTCCCGGGCGGGCGCCCGCGGAGGCGGCGGCGGCGGGCGGGCGGGCATGCCGCGCCACCGGAGCTCCTTTCGGGCGCACGCTTCCCTGGCGCGGGCTGCGCACGGCGCCTGCTGCTGCTGCTGCTGCTGCTTACACTGCTGCTGCTGCGGACTCCCATGGCGGCTCCGCCCGGCCGGGGCCGCCGCCGCTGCCGCCAGCCGCGGGCTGAATGAATGAGCCGGAGCGGCGGAGCCGGGCGGCCCGCGGCCGCGCTCACCGGCCCGGGACGCTTCCGCATGGCGCGCGAGGAGCCGGCGCCGGCGGCGGTGGCGGCGGCGGGGCAGCCCGGGGGCGGCCGGGGCAGCGAGCGCGCGCTGCAGGGGCCAGGGGTCGCCCGCAGGGGGCGGCCGTCGCTGAGCCGCGCTAAGCTGCACGGGCTGCGGCACATGTGCGCCGGACGCTCGGCGGCTGGGGGCTCGTTCCAGCGGCGCGCGCTCTGGGTGCTGGCCTTCTGCACGTCGCTCGGCTTGCTGCTGTCCTGGTCCTCGAACCGCCTGCTCTACTGGCTCAGCTTCCCGTCGCACACGCGGGTGCACCGCGAGTGGAGCCGCCAGCTGCCCTTCCCGGCCGTCACCGTGTGCAACAACAACCCGCTGCGCTTCCCGCGCCTCTCCAAGGGGGACCTCTACTACGCCGGCCACTGGCTCGGGCTGCTGCTGCCCAACCGCACGGCGCGCCCGCTGGTCAGCGAGCTGCTGCGGGGCGACGAGCCGCGCCGCCAGTGGTTCCGCAAGCTGGCGGACTTCCGCCTCTTCCTGCCGCCGCGCCACTTCGAGGGCATCAGCGCTGCCTTCATGGACCGCCTGGGCCACCAGCTCGAGGACATGCTGCTCTCCTGCAAGTACCGCGGCGAGCTCTGCGGCCCGCACAACTTCTCCTCCGTGAGTTGCCCTGCGCGCGCGCGCGCCCCTCGGCTGCCCGCTGCCCCGGAGGCCGGAAGGCCCATCCAGGCGCCAGGCCCCTGGCAGAGGGCAGGGCTTCGTGCAGCTCTGGGTTCCTCTGGGTCTTAGCCTGCAGACGCGGGGGTAGAGGGTGTGGGGTGGAGTCACCTCCGCCCAATGCCAGCCCGGGCCCCACTCGCCCTGCCGCCGTTGATCCTGCCCGTGAATACGAGTTCCCCTCCTCCCCGCCCTCACCCCAGGGTCCACGGGACTCCACGCAAACTTCTGTGGGTCTGGGCTGTGGGGAGGTGGTCAGCATGGGCTTCCTGCCTTTGGGGGAAGCCAATAGGAAGCGAGCGCTTCCAAAGTGGCCGAGCAAGCGGATCGCACAGAGCCCTAAGCAGGCTGACCGGCCCTGAGCAGCTCCTGGCTTTGGAATTCCGAGACACTTCAAGTCTAGGAGAATTTAGGAGTGAACTCTGAGACCATTCGCTCTGAAGCCGCACCCAGCTGCGACCCTGTGAAAGCGCTGGAGTCCCGAGCCCTTGAGCCCTTGCCGGGCGGTGATGGGCAGGACTGGGCCCTTCCCTCTTGGCCTGTCTTCCCCCGGTCTGGAAGAGAGCTCCGTGGAGGTGGGAGCAGACAGCCAGGGCCAGGAGAAGCTGAGCTCGGATTTGCAAACCATTTGCTGTGCGGGGTGCCCCATGCTGTGGGGCTGCATGAGGACACAGTGGGACAGAAGGTACTGCCTGGCCCAGCTGTCCTGGAGGAGTTCTGATGCCAGACCCCCCGGGGAGGGGGCGAGGCTGTGCAGCCCCTGACCTTTGGGCACCCCTCAGGAGGGTCCCAGCTTTGCCAGGAGTGCAGGGAAGATGGGCGTGTGCGTTTCTTGGTGGTGCTCTGTTGATGATGTTATCAGCCCTGATTCCTCACACCTGATGGTCTGGTCGCTGAGAAAGCTTTATTTCTGGGATGGTGAAGAGGTGCCAGGGTTCCCACAGGTGTCGGCAGGCAGGATGCCGGTCATGCCAGGCTTCTGATTGGTTGATGGGGATAGGCTGGCCGCTCTTGCTGCAGTCTTGCCTTGCTGGCTTTGCTGTTATCGTGTGGATAGAGTATCCCTGAATTATCCACTTCTCAGTCCTCATTTCCTGAGCTTTGCAGCTGGTCTTTAAAGAAAATCCACCTGGTGGCCCAGTGCCCTGGCAGGCAGGAAATGGCCACCAGCATGCTCCTAAGTGACTCCTCCCAGAACTTCAGGCATAATTCTGAATTCCACAAAGACATGAGGGCTACGTCCTTTTGTTCTTTATTGTTCTTTGGCTGACCATGAATTAGCAGCCTCTGGAATTAGATTGACATTCAAGGTTATACCCAGGTCTCACAGGCCCTAACTTCAGCTCCAAGTTGTACGGCACAACCCAGTGAACAAAATCCTGACATCTGACAGTTGCTTTAAAACTCCACAGGTGGTTGGGGCACTGCACCCAACAGGCAGTGTTCACTGTTGATGCTGGCCACAGCCTATGTTAGCCCTGAGTTCCAGTTCCATTTTTTAAATGAGACTTGAAAAACCTGTTCTGTGCCCCAGACCAGCAAGTTCCAAGTCCAGCTTTGGATATGGAAAATCCATTACACAGATGCCACCTGCAACCCTTCCTCTCTGAGCCTGGGCCTCTCTTCTGTCTACCCTGGGTGGGACTCTTGTTCCTCACACCCACCATGGAGTCCCGTCATCCTCAGAGCAAGCAGAGTGGAAAGTGGAGCCACCTGGGTGGTCCAGGCAGCCAGCGCCTCGGCCTCGTGTTGCCAGGGCCTAACCCCTCTGTGGTCGTCTGCAGCAGGCGTGGTCATGAGCTGCATGGGTCAGTAGTTGAGGAGTGGAGGAGAGTCGGGTCCTTCTCCTGGACACATTCTTCTCTCACCTCCCCACGCCTTGTCTCTCTGTTTCTGAAGAGTTCTCAGGCACCCGCCCACCCAGGGAAAAGTTTTACCTCCATTGCCCAAAACTGTGGGCTCCTGGAGAGTCAACATGACCCCTGGTGCCTTCCTGCCACAGCCCTGACCTGGAAGGTCCCAGCCCCGGAACATCGCCTGCAGTGGGTTTTCCCAAGGGTCTCAGAATTGAGGGCTTCACCTCTCCATCTGCAGAAGGCAGCTGCTGACTTGGGGGAGCCCCGAGCATGGGACAGGCCCATCAGGAATGTTTTCCTCTAACCACACAGCCATGTTGCCAGTCCGTGCCTTCTTTGATGGCGTGACACGTTAGTACCATGGCTAAAGCATCAGCTCCCACTCAGGTTTACTGACTGGCTCATATCCTCAGGCTGTATGCCCTGGACAAGTGACTTAACCTCTCTGTTCTGAACTTTCCTAATCCACGTGATGGAGATGACAGTAGTGTACATGCTGTATTAATTGGGTGAGTGAGTGTGTGTGTGTGTGTATAAGCATATAAGGCAGCAAGACCTCTGGAAGCTGTGCTGGGCCCCTCAGAAACAGTGCCTTCAGACCCCGGCCTCAGCTCTGTGTCCTGCTCCCCTCTGTGCCACAGCCAGCAGAGTCTCTCTAAAGTGTGCTGTGTCCCTCCTTAAAACCCTCTAGGGGTTCAGCTGTCCCTGGGGTCAGGCTCAGGCACCCCAGGCCCTGTGCCCGGCCCCCACCTTATTTCTTGTCATGTCTCATGCACTCCGGCCATGCAAGAGCTTGCAGCAGCTGGAGCCCTGCTCCCTGAGCCCCGGTGCCCCTCCCTGCCGCTTTGTCTGTGTGTGGGGGGGATGCCTTTTCAGCCTTCTGCACGTGGTCCTGGGGTTTCCCTGGCTGCCCCCCGGCTCTGCCTGCACACAGATGAGCCTCCCCCATTTGTGTCACTCTGCTCCCCTGCTGTGGTGCCAGACCCCACGTGGTCACCCCATGGACCTGCACCTGTGTCCCCCTACAGACTAGGGAAGGAATTCCTGTCTGATCCCCCTGCTTCCCCAGCGTGTGAAGTCTGGTGGACGAAGCCCTTCAGCAGGGACCCTGAAGGTTTCCCATTGTCCTGGGGTCCCCACACCAAGACCCTTGGCCTTACTATCCTCAGGAACAAGAGTGAAAGGGGTTGAGAACCACGAAATTTCTGAGCAGGTAAGGAGCAGGCTGACAAGCACTCCCTAGTCACCTGTGCTTCCCAAGTCCTAAGAAGGCTGTGTGGCTGTGAGATGTGGGACTCCAGGGGAGACCTGGGGGGGGGGGGGGCAGTGCCAACTGTCCTCATGTTACATCCACTTAAGCCCCGTGGTCGTGATCTGGAAACAAACCCAGCAGGGGAGAGCATGGCCCTGCTGAGGGCTGTCTGTTGGGTCTCATTCTCCAGGCCCATTCGGGGAGTGTTTATTCACAGCTCCTTGCTTTGTGTGTTGCAGCTTTGCAGGGGTTAATCACTCAGTGGTCCGAAAAGGCAGCTCCCACTTGTGAATGCCCCTGTTGTTTCTCTGGCATCCGCTGTGGACCACGGTTCTGCACATTCTGGTCCCTGGGGGGCAGAGGAAAGCAGCCTTCGCGGTAATTGGGCACCCTGCGGAACTGTGAGGCCAAGCTATCTGGGCACCGGGGCCTCAGAGGAGGCACGGAAGCCAGCCCAGGGCCCATTGCAAGAATAAGGAGCAATGGTGCTCTCTGGGAGGCAACCTGGCGGAAGTGACAGCGCCAGGCAGACCGCAGCCTTGGCCCTGCCCACTGTCCCAGCTGTGTGCTTTGGGCAGACACCTTGCCCCTCAGGCGAGAAGTCCTGCTCGAGTTGTGCCCTGAGTGGCATGTGGCTGGGCAGCACCTTTGTCACATGTGGCTAGGGCCTCAGCACAGATGCCAGTGCCTTGGCGTCTGGCGGTGCAGTTATTAGTGATTATCAATGCAATTATCATATCTTCTGACCACTTGCCTAGGTGGGGGTGTATGCATTTCCTGGTTTGTTCATTCAGTTAACCATTGTCTGTTGGTGTCAGCTCTATGCCAAGCCGTGATGTAGCTGCTGGCCCTATAAAGGGATATAAGGGCTGGTGCATGTCCTCCAGAAGCTTGCCAGGTTGCTGAAGGAAACGACTGTGAGACGCAGTCCGGGCGTGCTGAGGAATTATGCCCAGATCAGACTAAGTATCATGGATGGCTTCCTGGAGGAGGTGACATCAGAGCTGAGAATTGAAGGAAGCGTAGGAGTTCCAAGGTGGAGAGGACCCAGCCTGTGCAAGCAAGGGAGCACAGAGCATGACGCCATAGGGTTGAACACCTGCTTTCTGGGCCCTGTGGCCAGTTCAAGTGCTGGAGGGAGGGGCCGCATGTGTTGGAGTGGGGGAAGTTGGGAGTGATGGGTACCTGGGGGCCAAACTGAAGTTTCTGAACTTAGCTACCAAAAACTCTGATTCCTTTCACTATTGGCTGTTAGATGATGGAGGGAGGTCTGATCTGGGCCCCTGCCACCATCCACCTCCCGCCAGTTGCCACCTCCATGCCTCACTCCATCGGTGCGACCTGTCCACCTTTCCCACCCACCTTTGCAGAGTGAACCTTGAGTTCAGGTGGGAAGTATTGCTGTGTACGGAAAGCCAAGGAAGCAGCAGTTGGTCTCATCACATTTTGTCACATGAAGCAAATTGGCTGCTACAAGCCAACAACAGAAAACAAGACGTCCTATCGGTAACATATTGTTTACAGTCAGCAAATTCTGTCAAAACAGTACGAGGCCACGCAGTCCAGTAGTTGTGAGGATGGCTAGCATTAGGGGGTTAAGAAAGATACCGTCTTGGGCAGGCATTTGGCTCAGGGGTTAAGATGTGACTTGGAATACCTGCGTCCCATATCTGCTCCCTGTGCTGGCTTCCTGCTAATGCAAATCCTGGAAGGCAGCAGGTGATGGCTCAAGTACTTGGGTCCCTGCCACCCATGTGGGAAACCCAGATTGAGTTCTGGGCTCTGGGCTTCAGCCTGGTCCAGCCTGGTCTGTTGAGGGCATTTAGGGAGTGAACCAGTAGGTGGGGGATGTCTCTCTCTGCCTCTCAAATTAAACAAACAAAACAAAACAAAACAACCCCACTGTTGCCTTTAGAGAAAGGAGAATAAGTGAGCCCCTACACGTAAAGTACTGAGGCCAATTTCTGGCACCAAGCAAGCAGCCCACAGATGTGAGCTACGTCCATCATGGCTACTTGCAGTGAGCACTTGGAGTGAGGGACAAGGGTAGATAGCTGTGGGCAGCTGTGATGGGCCAGGCCGTGGCTGGGTCTGTTTCATGCCTCCTCGATCCTTGCAATGACCCTGAAAGGTTTGTGAGAATCCCCACATGGAGGGATTGCAGCTCTGGGAGGGTCTGTAATCCATCTAAGGTCACAGAGCCAGCAGGTGACAAAGCTGGGGTTCAGACCCAAGTCCTCATGACCGCAGAGGTCCAAGCCGTTTCCACAGCTGGATGAGTAAGGGGAAGGGGGATCTCGGGATACGCAGTCCAGCCTCAGCACTGTCCTGGCCAGCTGGGCAGATGTGACTGCGGGATCCTCCTTGGTCATACAAGCACGTGAGCCAAATGATCAGTGCGACTTAGCTGAGAAGTTCTCCTTTCAAGTCCAGTCAGGGGAGAGAGGGCTTAAACGTGCAGATGGCTTGCGCTTTTCAGCCAACCGTTTCTTTGCAGAGCTGAAACGGTGATTAAGGGGGAAATGTACAAATTATTGAAGTGCTGGAGACAGGATGGTGATTAAATAGACATTTACACAAGGAACATGAAAAGACCTCCACCAGTTTATTTGACTTCAGGGAAATTAGTTTAGGGAATCAAACGTAAACCCTGCTCGGGTATGCAGATATCCAAATTGACCAATGTCAGCCTGATTCTGTTAGTGGCTATTTGGGGGCCACTGTGACCAGTCAGGAAGGTATCAATCAAATGTCCACCCGACTGAGAAGGGCCGGAGGGAAAGCCAGACTGTTTGCATTGTGTGTCAGTCGCTTTGTTTCTCCTGAGTGATTTGCTCAGATGGGCTACTCAGAGATTCAATCAACCTGATGTACATTAAGGGCCACCTCTGTGCCAGGCGCTGAGCCAAAGATGAAAGCCAGTCTGCTCTGTTTCTGCTAGGTGGTCCCGCGCAGGTCAGTGTGCTTCCGTCATGGTGCCTGGGTCTAGAGGGACTGCAGCAGTCTAGGGTTTGAGGTGGGCACCTGTCGCATGAACAGTCACGTTCAGCTTTACCAGAATCAAACAGTGTGAGTGTGATGGAACCCATTTTACCGATGAGAAAATCAAGGCTTGTGGGAGGTACAAGATCGCACAACCGGGAGGTAGCAGAGTAAGGATTCGAGATTGGTCAGACTCCACTGCCGATGTTCTGTTCTGTTCTTTTCTTTTCTTTCTTCTTCTTCTTTTTTTTTTTTTTTTTGACAGGCAGAGTGGACAGTGAGAGAGAGACAGAGAGAAAGGTCTTCCTTTGCCGTTGGTTCACCCTCCAATGGCCGCCGTGGCCGGCGCACCACGCTGATCCTATGGCAGGAGCCAGGTGCTTCTCCTGGTCTCCCATGTGGTGCAGGGCCCAAGCACTTGGGCCATCCTCCACTGCACTCCCTGGCCACAGCAGAAAGCTGGACTGGAAGAGAGACAACTGGGACAGAATCCAGTGCCCCGACCTGGACTAGTGTGCCGGAGCCGCAAGGCGGAGGATTAGCCTAGTGAGCCACGGCGCCGGCCTCCATGTTCGGTTCTAGGACTCCATTCTGCCAGTGCCTGGAGAGGCTGGTAACAACAGGCTGGGGCACAGAGTGGGTCACTCGCCGTTGTCCAAGCCTGACTTGTAGTTTCTCTCACTGCAACTTCATGTTGGCCCTGGGAGTCATTCTGGATTCCCAGGGCTGCAAGCCTGAGCAGGAAAGACGCTTCTTAAGAGTAGAAGGTGTGGGGTGAGCGTTCGGCACAGCGGCTGAGACGCTGCTTGGGATACCAGGCATCCCACATCAGAGTGCCGATGTTCTAGTCCCACTTTCAATTCCTGCGTCCTGCCAATGCAAACCCTGGGAGGCAACAGGTGATAGCTTAAGCGCTTGGGTCCCTGCCACCCAGGTGGGAGACCCAGACTGAGTTCCAGGCTCCCAGCTTCAGCCTTGTTGAGCCCCAGCTCCTGTAGGCATGTGGGGAATGAACCAGCAGGTTAATTCATTTTTTTTCTTTAGATTCTGTTTACTTATTTGAAAAGCATTCTCATCTCTCACATGGATGGCAGGGGCCCAAGTAGTTGGGCCATCTTCTGCTGGCCTTCCCTAGGCCCATTAGCAGGGAGCTGGATTGGAAGTGGAGCAGCCCAGACTAAACCAGCACTCCGATATGGGATCCTGAAGTCACCAGCGACAGCTTAACCCACTGGGCCACAACCTCTGCCCCCTAAGTTACTCATTTTTTAAAAAGAGTACAGGATCTATAATGAACTTGTGTCCTCCTACTGTGTTGGCCAGACAGATGGAAAGAAGATCTATGGTAGGGCGTCTAGTTAGGAGTTGTGAAAAACTTTTAATTATGCCACAATCTGCACTAAATTACTATTTTCATTCTTTCAAGGACACGGCTAACTTGAAGTCCTAGATAAGGAAATGATTCCAAATTGAGATCCAGCTCAGGCCTGTGCTAACAAATAGATGACTCACTCGTAATTGGAACATGAATTGTTGGTAAAACAAATAGAGGCTGTGAACGTACTCAGGAAGTTTGTTCTCCTGAGCTTGTCAAATATCTCCCCTGACACCATTGTTTATACTATTAATTTGCTTAGTAAATTGTTTCCTCCGAGTCTACCCACATTTATTGAGCTCCTACTCTCTGCCCAGCGTTTTTACACTCATGATTTTATTGCAGCCTGACAACAGGCCAGAGAGGAGTGTTCCTTCATCCCTAGTACAGATAAGGAAACAGGTGCAGAGTAGGTCTATAGTACCCTACCCATGGTCAGAGCCAGAGCCCTAAGCTTGGGGTTGCAGAGTCAGTGCTCTGTGCACTACCTACATCACAGGTGTTCCCGTGAAACATCGTGGAGCAGCCATGGCCAAACCAACCTGCATTTCTTATCAGCAGAGAATAACTGATTCTACCTGGATAGGGAGATCCTGCTATATATATACCTCCCTATCTCAAGTTATCCATGCAGCAGTGGAGGGCGTTTATTGTACTCCAGAGAGGGCAGTGACTTGCCAGGATTCTATGGTGTGGGAATAGGAGAACAGTGAGAAGGTGGGTCTCCTACAGCCCCCTCCCCCCACATACCTCTTCTTCCCCCAGCTCCTCTGTTTCTGGTCAGGGTGGGCTTGAGGAGATTTTATCTGCCCTGGAAGATGTTCTTAGTGAAAAAAAATGATAGACTCATGAGTACTGGGCCTGTGGATGTCAGTCCTGGAGCTGGCTGCTGAGCCAGCCTGGATACCTGGAGACCACCTTCCCTCCCCAGGCAGGTCAAGTCCACTCACGCCACGTGGCCGTGGAGAGTGGGGAACTCTCCTGGATCCTGAGCCCCTCCACAGAGATCCTGACTCGGCAGGTTGGGGCATAGCTCACAAGCTCCCAGGTGGTGCAGATGCAACTTGTCCGTCGACAACACCTCCAGAGAAAAGGGCCTGGGCTCCTTGGAGCCCTGTGACTGCTGAGAGGGGACATCTGTGCCTTGCTCAGCTACATCAGATCTGCCCAGTCTACAAGAGTGCGTATGGGGTCATCATACTAGAGGGCAGCAAGGAAGAGTGCCTGGGGAGGGGTGCTGGGCTCCCCAGAGAACCCAGGAGGAGGTGCTAGAGTGGGAGCATCATCACCCTGGGGGCAGCCTCGGCCACACTAGGCACAGGCCACACAGGACCATGGGCCTAGCCAGAGCACCTGTCAAACCACAGTGCACAGGCCCTGGGGCAGGCTGAACGATGCTGTCACAGGTGACCACGTCTGCATCCCGAGAACCTGTGAAAAAGTCGCCTTGCAGGCCGAGGGGGCTTGGCAGATGTGACTAGGGATTCTGAGATGGGCGCATTATCCTGCATTATCTAGGTGGGTCCAGGGCAATCCCAGTTGAACAAAGCAGGCAGGAGACTTGGAGTGAGGGGAAACAAAGCCAGGGAACCAGAAGTCAAAGACTCATGGAGAGATTTGATGGCTTTAAAGATGGAGTGGCCATGTGTCAAGGAATGCAGGCGGCCCCTACGAGCTGGAAAGGGCGAGGAAACAGATTCTGCCCTCAAGCCTCCAGAAGGGGCAGAGCCCTGCTGCCACCTTGATTTGAACCAGTAAAGACTCACTGCAGACTTCCGACCCCAAGAACTATGAAGTGACGCATTTGGGTGGCTGGAAGTTGCCGAGGTGTGTGGTGACGTGTTACAGCAGCAGTGTGCAGCTAACATTGGCCTCATTGGGTCCTGACATACCAAGACTGTTACAGACCTGAATCCTCGTGGTGAACCAGGTTGAGGGGCTTGGGAGCAGGAGTCGTCAAACAATCAAGAATACAGAAGACTTTATAAGAAACACACATGCAGTTTCAGAAATATAGCATGGATGTGTGTCCACCTCATGTATGTTCAGGCAAGGTTGCAAATCTGTTCCCCAGAAACTTGGAGAAGACGTGGTTATGGGGAGTAGGGAAGAGGTTACCTCAGGAGTCAGACAGACTTAAGTTCAAGTCCCAGCTCTGCCGGCATTCAATGGTGATTGTTGGGGAGCTGCTTACCTTTAGAGAGACACTGGTTCTCATTTGTAAAACACTAACTATACCTTCTTTGCATAATAGTTGTGAAAATCTAAAATAATATATGTATCAAATCCATTGAAAAATTACTTATTGACAGCCTACCATGGTTAGTCTTGGTGGATGAAAGTCAAATATGACTTGCATCTCTTGCACAGAGCTATAGGTGCTAGGTAAATGTCAGTCATCCCTGCCGTCCTCGTCTCCTCTTCGTCATGGTAACAGCTGACACCCCTCCCCTCTTCCCAGGGAGAAGCTGAAGCCGCTGGAAGAAAAGCCTCCAGCAGCCTTGCACGTGCTGTCACAGTTCTCGCTGGGAAACACCATGTAATTTCTGTATCCCTCCTTGTGGGGCAGGTCGGAGCCTCTTGGGGTTCTTGCTCACCCCACAGCCTGACCAACATGAAAAAGCCAGGAGGGAGGTGGGGCTGTTCAAGATCACGCCAGAGGCGCTGGGGGTTGAAATATATGCTAAGATATGTGTTGCTTAGGCCCCTGACACTTTTCCATCTCTGAGATATCAGTTTCTTCCTCCTTGAACTCTCTCTCTCCTTCCAAAATATATATGCTGGCCTTCCCCCTGGATTCTGGTAGCATATCTGATCTGGAAGTTGTTGATACTCTGATCTCTGGAAGTGAAGGGTTTAATCTTCCCTTGGAACCCCTCCCAACGAAAATTATTTTCCCACTTTGAAATGGCACGGGCATCCACTGTGAACCCACAGCCATAAATCTCAGCCTACGGCTCAGGCAAGCAGATGAGGTCTGAGTGTGCTTCTCGGCAGTCTCACAGTGCAAATTATGGAAAGAATTTGATTTATAGAAGCACCTCAAAGGCTCTGGAGTGAGACTCGTGTTTATTCACTTTATTACCATTTATTTTACACTATCTCTTTATGCTCCCTGCACATGGATTTGGAAGACTATTTGGATGGATGCCTGTGGCCTGCCAGATTGCACGGTCCTGTCGAGGCACACGGCTTTCTGGTGATGCTGCCAACAGCTCGGGTCGGGGGCTCCTGGTTGCCCGGGTAGGGGTAAAGCCGGGCTTGGAACAGACAGGCCTGGAGACGGTAGCCCCAAGCTCTTGTCTGAACTCTTCCAGCTCTGCGTGGCAGTGCTGCGCTTCCAGCTGCAACGCCAGGACGTATACAGGCAGCCTTGATTTAAGCTGCAAATATCTCAGAACAGCTGGGGCTATTTAACATCGCAATAATTACATTACATTTTTGATGGTACATGGAACGAGAGCCTTTTTTGTTGTTGTTGAATATTCTATGAGCATCAAATATTTTAACCAGCCACAGAACCATGACTGCATTTTTCACATACAAGTAGACTTGGTTTTAAAATTCTAGCCGGGGACGGTGTCTCAGGCTTTGATCTTGTACTGTGCCTTTGGAACGGCCCGCCTGCTGAAGCTAAGAAGGAAATGAGGCGGGAACTGGGAGGCACCCCTGTGGGCCAGGAGTGTTGGGGTCAACTTGCTAAGAGTGGCATTGCTGATGAATGACATTGCTGAGGTCAGCTAAGGATTCCACAAAGGTAGTTCTGGAAATTTTGGGTGGAATTAGATGCCAGGAGGTGGGGCAAAGGAGAGAGAAAACAAGTCAGAGGTGGACCCACTGTCTCCCCGACTCTGCACTCACTCTGGACAACCCTCTGGAGTTAACTGTCATCATACCCATTTTACAGATGAGAAAACCAAGGCTCAAGAGGTTAATGAAGGAAGTGGTGATAGGGACTGGCGGCTCTTGCTCTTGAAAGGTAGCATTTTGGATCTTGAATTTAAATTGCCCCATGGCTACCTCTCTTCTGCCTTCTGCCCTCCTCTGCCCCATGTCCCAAGAAGGCAGGAGAGTCCCTCAGGCCTTGGCTGACCTCCTCTTCCTGCCCTCTTGGGCGACGACCCTGAGTCCCAATGCCAAGTCATTCATGTGCTGTTTATCTCTTCTCAAGAAACTTTCCAACTCCCGTGCCCTGGTTCAGCTTGCTGGCGTCCCCGGCATGCCCCCAACCTCCCAGCTCTGCCTCTGTGGCCCTGTCTGCTGTGCAGCTGGGTGCTGAGATGAGCACTGAGTGTGCCTGGACGGGAGCATGGAACTCGGGGAGAACGGGCGAGGGTGAGTGGGGTGAGCCCTGCCTCTCACCTGCACCCTTACCTGTGGGGTGTAGGTTCTCTAACCACATGCACCTGTAGCTTACAACAAACACACAAGAGACAAGCCCCACTTACTGCTTTTAAAGACTCCTGTCTCTTCTGTGACTGTCTCTCCTGTCTCCATATAAAACCATCCATCAAATACAGGGAGGTTTCCCACCCTTTCCGCCACACAGAACTTGCTGTGCTCCTCTTAAGACCCCTTCCTTTCTTGGTCTTTCACTGCAATCCTGCCCGTCTGCTTAGGTTCCCCTCATGGATGATTGTCTCCCAGGGGACAAAGACCATGCATGGCTGCATCCTGTGGCTACCCTGGCACCTAATGCTATGCCTTGTGGGTCACAGGCTCTCTACCTGAGTACTGGATTGTTAAAACAGGGGGGAAAAATACTGGTGCACCATATATGAGGACGCATCCATGCGTGCATACAAAAAAAGAGTTGTGGAGAATGTCACAGGCCAGGCATTCTGATAGCTGTGGGGTACAGACGGGAATAGATTCAGGCTTTCTTTATAAAAGGAACCCACATTCAGTAGCTGTGCTTTCCAAGTCTCCCTCCAAATCAGACTCATGGGACGTTCTTGTTAAAAACAAAAATCCCTGGCCCAGCCCAGAATGACTGAGTCGGAATTTGCAGGGGTGAGGCTCTGAACTCTATTTTTGACATGTTCCTCCAGGTGATTAAAGATTCTAGAAAAGCGTTATGTGTCGGGGAGTGGAGAGGTAGATAATATACAAGTAGACAGATAGGTGAACAACACAGTTTCCAATATTAAGACATGCTGTGAGGGCAAGAACAGCAGCAACAACAAAACAGGAGCTTCTGGTACAGAAACCCGGGGCTGCTCGGAGGCAGGCAAGGGAAGGATTGGCTCCCAGAGGAAGTGACATCTTGGCTGACCCGAGGAAGGTGGGACGGGGAAGCCACACAGGGGCTGGGAAGAAGCATTCCCAACAGGGCCCTGCCTGGGGACAGGGTCTGCCTCCTGCCTTCCACCCTGGAGAATTCAGCTCGGCTCAATCTCCCGTTCTTTGTTCCACGGGTACATCTGGCTCCTTTGCGAATGGAGCTGCCTCCTCACCCACACAGTGCAAGAGAACAGCACGTTGTGAGCAGTTCCGGAAGTATCGACCTCCAGAATGCTAATGTAATGTGGCCTTGGGTCCTTAGGCCCAACTCTCCTTTAAGGAGCAGAGGAAAACGGCAGCCACACATCCCGGCCGAGGACAGCCTGGTGAGGCCCGCTGGGCCAGGCCCCTTCTCCAGAGCATCACATCCCAGCTCCGTGCTCCTCTGCCAGTTAATCGTCAGGAGAGCAAAGGTCTGACGGCCTCGACGTTCGGATGGATTTTCCTTACTCAGACTCCAAATAGTGAGGTCAGGGTGGCTGGCTGCCCACCCCCAAAACTGATCCCTCCCCTTCCGCTGAGAACTTGTGGATCTTTCACCTCTGTCATCCATCTCAGCTTCCCGAGAACTCCGCAGCACAAACCGTAGTGTTCCCATTTTACACGTGGAGCAGTTGGCTCTGAGAGGTGACGCAGCTGGTGCCCGCACCCTCTGCTGCTCCGGGACTTCCCAGGCTCATGGCAGGGAGTGGCTTCTGGGAGTCTAAGTGTGCGCGTGCCTGCCAGTCTCCTGTCAGTGTCACCTCCTGGGGAAAGTCTTCCCTGATCCCAGCGAAGGGCGTCCTGACACCAGTCAGGGAGTCAGGCCCTTGGCTGGGAGGGTCCACTATGGTGCCTGGGTCATCTACAAAGTCAGCGTTTCCCAAAACTTCAGCAGCCTGTGCGAGAAGCGCCTGGGAATGTCACAGAAATGCAGATTCTGGGCCGGCGCCGTGGCTCAATAGGCTAATCCTCCACCTTGCGGCGCCGGCACACCGGGTTCTAGTCCCGGTTGGGGCGCCGGATTCTGTCCCGGTTGCCCCTCTTCCAGGCCAGCTCTCTGCTATGGCCAGGGAGTGCAGTGGAGGATGGCCCAGGTGCTTGGGCCCTGCACCCCATGGGAGACCAGGAAAAGCACCTGGATCCTGGCTCCTGCCATCGGATCAGCGCGGTGCGCCGGCTGCAGCGGCGGCCATTGGAGAGTGAACCAACGGCAAAGGAAGACCTTTCTCTCTCTGTCTCTCTCTCTCACTGTCCACTCTGCCTGTAAAAAAAAAAAAAAAAAAAAAAAAAAAAAAAAATGCAGATTCTGGTTCTATGGGTTCTATGGGAGATCTCGCATTTCTGAGAAGCTCCCCAGAGATGCTGCTGGTGCATGGGCCACATTTTTACAGAGCAGCCATCTCCAGGGCCAGAGGAGGAGGCAGCAGGGAACGAGGGAGACTGAAGGGCGTGTAGCCCTGCACATGCCTGGGTGTACAGCAGCGCTGACGCTGTCGTGTGTTACGGAGACTCAGCCCTTTAGGGCAGAGCTCCCTGCAGGGGTAGCTGCTCAGTGCCTCTCTTCGCCTTCCTGATGCTGTGACTGTCAGGGGACGTGCCCATGAGGAGGAGAGCCCCTGGCTCCGTCGCAGTGATCTGCCCTTGTCTTTGAGCTGCATCTTGCTACTGAGGGGGAGAGCCTTCCACAGAGGGAGCACAGAGGTCACAGGGCACTTCTGGGTAGTGCAGCTAGAAGCCTGCACGTCTGTTGCTCCAAGGCCATTAGTTAGAATCGCCGAGGCTGCCTGCAAACCGTGCCTTGGAGTATTCATTCGATTCACTCCCTCCTACCCTCAATTTGTGTTTCCAGTCCCTCATTCCTTTGCTCATTCTGTTTTTCATCCACCGATTCACAGAGCCATTTACTCGTTTGTACATTGATTGAGTGCCTTCTACATACCAGGTACTGTGCTGCACTTGACGGATATCAGAGTGGACCACTTCAAGTCATCAATTCAGTCTCCTCACCCCCAGAGGGTCCTGTAACCAGGCAACAGACCAGACCCTTCCATGGCCTCCTCAGAGCAGTGCTAGAAAACCAGACCGACCATTGGTAAAACCTTTGGTCTAAGACTCTGTGGCTCCCCGCTGCCGAAAGGCAAGTCCAAGCCCCTAGATAGTCTCTGAACCTCCCACCACACACCACACCTTTCACCATGGGTAGCAGCCTGGGGTGCCCTGGATCTGCTGTGCTCTCCAGTGCCCCCACATGGGGCCTGGGATGTCCTGCAATCCCTTGTCCTGTGTGTGTGCTGCCCTGAGACCATGGGAGAATAAGAGTGGGGGAGGCTTTGGGTTTGCCTCTCAACTTCCTTGTGGGAGATTTCACTGGAGTCTGTTCACATTCATTCTCTATCTGCATTTACACATGTCTAGGAGGAGAGAATGGAAGAGTTGCGAAGTGCAGGCAATGACTTGCTCAAGGTCACAAAGCTGATGAGAGGCCAAACCTCAGCCACACCTTCTCTTCTCACTCCCTTTCCGGGGCCGATTTCTGGTTGACAACATGGCCGAGAGGATGTTGGCTGTGTTAGCTGGGAGTCATTAATGAATACCTGTAGGGCTTTTTGATGACTTTATACTGAAGTCTCAAAGAATCAGATCCAGCCAGACGAGTAGGCTGCAGAGGAGAGCTGAGGTTATCCTGGGATGATTCAGATTGCAACGAGCAGGTTTTGCCTGAGATACTTAAATAACTCAAAGTTACTGCCGCCCCATCCAGGAGAAGACAACCAGGCAGTGGTATATGACTTCTGGGTGGGAGGGGAATGGTGTGGGAGGCGGCCCCAGGCTTCCAGAGAGAAATTACCATTTTGTATTTATGACTTTGGCTCACAGGAGTGCCGCAGGGACAGGCTTGCTAATGCATTAGGTAATTGCCTCAGTTCTCCACTTCACTTCCCTGTGTGTCACCCAGCTCAGGGCGCGAATCCGCCCAGGCCTCCAGGTGCCCGGGGCTCTCGCCGGGGACATGGGGTGCTAGTGAGGAGGGATGGGGGGAGAGAAGTAAGGGGGTACGGGGTATCCAGTCTCAGGTCTCCCCAGGAACCCCTGCTCCCTCTGACCACAACCGTGGAGTGACCAGAGCCACACTCTGCCACTAACTGCTGGACCACCCCGGGTCCTTAGCTGTGCCTCTCTGGGCTTCTGGTGCCCACATGGGTGATAAAGGAGATCATAAATCAGTCTTTCTCAGCTTGGGCTGCACATTAGCATCACCTGGGGAAATTAAAAGAAAGAAAACTAAAGTCCCAAGCTCAACCTAGGAGATTCTGATTTCATTGGCTTGGAGCTGAGCCCAGACATCTGTGTTTTTTTAGCCAGAGTCCATGTGGTGTTTCCTGGGATGGACTTTCTAGGAGCCTGAAAAGTCTCGTCAGCGACCCTGAGATCCAGGATCGCTTGTTTCATGTTCAGACGTTTGCCGTCTGCACTTCTGTCTGCTGGAGTCTCGCCGTCGCCCTGGTGAGGTTCCCTGTTGTTGGTGAATGTCGGCCTCCTGCGCTGGAAGACAGGCAGTTCTGTTGTAGTCTTCTCCTGTGTTAGCTCTGGGGCCGTGAGTCAGTCACCTTGGGGTCCCTGGGCCTCAGCGTCCTCCTCTGACCCTGCTGGACCCCGCCCACCTGCAAGCCGCTGTTGGACTGCAGTTTGTTTGACGATGCTGTCTAGTTTGCAGAGTGTTCTCTGCCTGAAAGCAGAGTACAATTCTTGTTTCGTAGGACTTCGGTGTAGTCAACCGACTTGCCCAAGGCCATCCAGTCGATAAGGAAACCAGAAAGCTATCAGCTCAGATCCTAGCAGTATACTTCCAAACTGATTTTCACTAGTTACTAATCATTCTGCACCTCTTTTCTTATCTATAAAATGGACACAAGTCCCACTCATTCGCACAGAGTGGCTATAAGAAAAAAGATAACCAGGCAGAACTCCTTGGGGAGCCTGACACAGTTAGCATTTCCTTCCTCCTACCTTCCCTCAGTGATTTCTCTCATCCCCCCCTTATCCCTGCATTTCCCCTGAACTCTTCAAGGGCCGGGATCTTGAAGGGAGGTTCACTGTGTGACTCTGGGAAAAGTGTTTCATCACTCTGTGCCTCCGTGTCCCTATCAGTAATGTGGGATAATAGAGGTGGAGACAGAATGGGTTGATAGAACAGCGTCTGGCTGGAGCGTTGGCTGCTGTCATTCTGCTGTTTAGGGGGCTCCTCTCCTGGCAGAGGAGTGCTCCTCACTCTCACCCCTCCAGCAGCTGTTGAGTGAACACAGGAGTGATCGCCCCTGGGAGGACTGCAAACAAGCGCACCTGCCCCAGCACTTGTGTGTGCTCAGCCAGGACAGCACTGCTGAGAACCCACAGCCCCCGGGGCTCCCAGGCAGAGAGCAGCAACACTATATCAGGGGATTGCTTACTATCTCGAGATTGGAAAAAAGGAAAAAGCTGTAAATACGGGAGGATTCATCTGTGATAAGTCATGGTTAAAAACCCCAGCAATATAACTTTTTAATTCTCCACTCCAGCTTGTAAGCTCATGTAGTAAAAACAGTCATTGGTAATTTATTTTTCCCACTCCTTTAATTTCATAATTTTTTCCGTTAACCAACCAAGAAGTTCTCCTAAACTCACTTTTAGCTTTTATAGTTTCCCCCCTCAGCAGTCATAAAATGTGACCACCGATAGCAATTTAAAGTCCATCCCCTCTCCCACATGGCCAGAGTGGAAATATAGACTTTGGGGCACTTTCTTAGTTAGGGATTGTGAAAGCGGGAGTAAGTCCTGGGCTGCCTCCCTCGCCCATGTGCAGGAAGTCTGGTCAAGATGGAGAGATGCCTGTAATGCAAGCGTTGGGTTGGAGTTGCTCGTCTTCCAGACCGAAGCCCAGTGATCTCGGGCAAATGACTTTGCCGTCAGGGCTCAGTCTCCTCAATTGTGCAAGTGGACAAAAGTTAGTGATAAGGCTTTCCTCACCGAGATGTTCTGAGAATCCAAAGAGGTAATACGTAAAAAAAAAATTGTGTTTTTCAATGTAAAGCACTATAAACATATTGTCGATTACTGCTACTACTGATAATTATGATGAAGGTGATTGGTGGTTGTGGTGGGAGTGATGATGGTGATGCTGGTGATGATACGACCATGTACAACATAGGGACCATGGATCTATGTGATAAGATTGTCTTCAGGTCCTTATACCTCTCTGGGTGTGCAAAATAGATGCCCAGTAAAGAACTGTTCATCTAAAACTGATTCTAGAACTCAATCTTTTACAAGTTTGGGTCATTTTTTTTAATCAGGTAGTAATTGAGTGCTTACTGTGTGCCAGACCCTGTTAGCCCAGGGCCACAGAGAGCAAAGAAAACAGACACAGCCTCTGCCCTCAATGGGCTTAGAGTCTAGAAGATGATTGGTAGATGTAAACATACTCATAAACCGCGTCATTTCACGTGTTGGGGAGGTCTCTGAAGGCAATAAGACAGCAATGAAGAGCGGTGCTTGTAGGATGCTTTAGCTTGGGAAGTCAGGGGCCCTGTATAAAGAGGTGGGATTTGAGCTGACACCAGTTGATTGAAGGATACAACCAATAGAAGATCTAAAAGTAAAGTGTCCCAGGTAGAAGAGCCACAAAGAAGTCTCTAAAATAAGGATGAGCTTGGTTTTTTCAAGATAGAAGGAAAACCTAGGTGCCTGGAGCAGAGTGGAAGAGGGGGACAGTGGTACAAGCTGACACTGGAGAAGAGGGTGTAGGACAAATCACAGCAGAGCCTCGTAGGCTGGGTGCATTAGAGACTACGCCCAGGGCAATGAGAAACCACTGGATGGTTGAGGTATGGGGGGGTAATGAACTAATATACCCTCTGAGAAGATGCTTCTGGCTTGAGAGATGGCATAAGAGGGGATAAGAATGGAAGCAAAGAAGATACATTAGGATGCAGATGCAATCCTTGAGCTTAGGATACTGGTGGGTTTGCCTAGAGTTTTAATGGTGGAGGTGGTGGGCATGGTCCAGTCTGGGGTGTGCTGGAGCTGAATTGAGTGAGATTTGATGTTGGATTGGGTATGGGGTGTGATAAAAGGAAAATTATAGAATGAATCCCAGGTTGTGAGCCTGTGCCTCTGGACTTTTAGTGGTCACATGAAGTGAGAAGGGGTAGGCTAGGGGAGAGGGGACTTGGAGGACAGGAGAGATGGGGAGGGAGGATGGTAGAACTCAGCATCTAGGGCACACTGAGGTTGCAATAACCACTGGGCATCCTAGTAGTCAGTTAGACGTAAGAGCCTGGAGCTCCAGGAGAGATAAGAACAAGAGTTGGGGGTTTGAGAGTCATGGTTGGAGCGACAAGGTTTAGGACAATAGGAACTGGATGGGACTGTGTAAGTGGAATGTGTGGACAGGGAGGAGCAGAGGGCTGAACACTGGACCCTGGATTCACCAGTATTCATGGGTTAAGAAGCAGAGGAGCCAGCAAAGGAGGGTAAGAGGGAATAGTCAGGGAAGAAATAGGAAAGCCCAAAGGGCACAGACAGAGGCCTTGGGGGAGGCACAGCCAACTCTGCACAACAGCGAACTCCAACACAGGGCAGGCCTCTCCCCTGATGGAAGTGGGAAGCAGTGCAGTGTAGAGGTTGCAAGCACAGGTTGTGGAACCAGATGCACTTGAACCCAGATGCTGACTTGGCCAAGCTCCATCATCCTGGACCTGTGCAGGTTAAGTGAGACAGTGTCTGCAGAGTGCTGGCGTATAGTCAGTGCTCAGTCAATGGAAACTGCATTCTTCCCGAAACTGTTCATCAATCGTCGTCAGTCAGACGTAACCGTCAGAGGCCCAGGCTGTGAAGCTGGCTGCTTTTTACCTGTCTGAGCCTTGAAGACAACCTCATTTCCAACCCAGAACAAAGACTGCATCGCTCAGATGAAACCAACCAGCAGAAGCATATGGGGCAATAAGCTACTGGTCACTGGAGCGTGCAGCCCCTGCCTAGGTCGTGGTTCAGAACGTCTAAACCTTGTGCAGACCAAATAAACCCATCCTCAGGCCAGGACTGCTCACGTGTGTTTGAGACCCTTGGTGGGTGATGGTGGACCAGAGGAGAAGAAACTGAAGCGGGATATGCAGGCTCAGATCTGCATTTCAGGAAGGCCGTGCTGGAGGCGTTACTGAGGGGAAGGGGGAAGGGTGCAGATGTAGTCCAAAGACGGCAGAGAAGTCAGGAAACTCCATGCTCAGGCAAGAGGGGACTGGGGTGAGGAGAGGGGCTCATCGTACGTGATCAGCTCTATAATCAGTGCGCAGGCTGATCATTCCAAAATATAGAGGTGGCTATATGATTAAAGGTATTTTTCCTCTTTTAATGGAAGTAGCATACCAACTTGGAGGTTTAGGTTGGGTAGTTGGAGAAAAAGGGGAGGTATTAACTTTTTTTTTAAGATTTATTTTATTTATTTGAAAGAGTTACAGAGAAAGGTAGAGCCAGAGAGCCAGAGAGTGAGAGTGAGAGAGGGAGAGAGAGAGAGAGAGAAAAAGAGGTCTTCCATCCACTGGTTCACTCCCCAAATGTCTGCAACAACCATAGCTGTGCTGATCTGAAGCCAGGAGCCAGGAGCTTCTTCTGGTTCTCCCACATGGGTGCAGGGGCCCAAGGACGTGGACCATCTTCTACTGCTTTCCCAAGCCATAGCAGAGAGCTGGATTGGAAGTGGAGCGGCTGGGACTGGATGCCGGCGCCGTAGGCCAGGGTTTTAACCTGCTGCACCACAGTGCCAGCCCCAGGTATTAACTTTTAATCAATTGATTTTGCCATGAATTCATTTATTGATTCAAGAAAGCATTCACTGTGGATAGTAAAGATTGTAAATGAGATTAGTACGTGATTGGAATGAAAGTGAAGTGAAGGGGCCTGGGAGGTTTCCCTACCCAGACGTGAGAGAAGGTTTTGTGTGGTTGGAGAAATGGACTCCGCTGGGACCGGCAGCTAGATGGAGTGAGCGACTACAGATGCAGCTCTCTCGAGAATGAGCAAGTGGTTGAACTTTGGGCAATGAGGATGTCTAAGCTGACCAAGCACAGAAAATGTTTCTACACCATAACCAATGTTTTTAAAAACAACAACAAACTAGTAAGGAAGCCAGGAGGGAGGGATCCTTAGGCTCCAGAAACAATGAGGGACCTTAAATCCAAGATGATGATCATATACCTGGATTCCTGGGGGCCAGTGGGACCAGGTCCTGGGCTCCAGGCCAGGGCACTGGTGTGTGTTGGGGGTGGGGAAGGGTGATTAACACCTGAGACCCAAGAATAAAGGGTCCTTGAGGAGCTGAATATCTGTTAAAGGAGAGTAGAAGCCTCCATCCAGAAGCCCAGCAAAACTAGGGGCCTGCCAGAGCTTTAGGTGGGGCCTGGGGAGACAAGAACCCTGCAAAAACTAGGGTCTGCAAGCTATGCCATGAGTGGGTATGGGGTCTGAATGTACTCTGCCCCGATGGGGTAAGAATCTCAGGTTGGGGCCAGTGTTGTGGCGTAGCAGGTAAAGCCACTGCCTGCAGTGCCAGCATTCTATATGGGTGTCGGTTCTAGTCCCAGCTGCTCCACTTCCGATCCAGATCTCTGCTATGGCCTGGGAAAACAGTAGAAGATGGTCCAAGTCCTTGGGCCCCTGCACCCGTGTAGGAGAACTGGAAGAAGCTCCTGGCTCCTGACTTAGGATTGGTGCAGCTCTGGCTATTGTGGCCATTTGGGGAGTGAACCAGCGGATGGAAGACCTCTCTCTCTCTCTCTGCATCTCCTCTCTCTGTGTAACTGTGACTTTCACATAAATAAATAAATCTTAAAAAAAAAAAAAAAGGAGGATCTGAAGTTGACGCTTGGTGTGAAACTTGTCTGGATGTGGTGAAACACAGGGCCCCAGGAGAAGCGAGCAGCCAGAGTAGCTCTTCTAAAGCGTTGCTCACAATGGCTGGGAGAAAATGACACAAGCAAGGTCACACCTGCTCATGGGCTCAGTCATTGTAGTGCTGGAGTGGACCTGCGTCATCCAAGCCCCTCCTTCTGTAGAGGAGGAAATGAAGTCCCAAGGGGTGATCATTCACTTGTGGTCGTACAGTGTGTTTGTGTTAGGCAGTGCAAGGCCCTGGAAAGAGCAAGGACATTGGAGGTAATAAGAATTTTGAATTTTGGTTCTGCCACGTGATAGACATGACCTAAGTCAAGCTGCTCACACTTTCTGAGCCTCAGTTTCCCTGTCCACAAAATGGTATTGATGACAGCTACTTCATAGAGGTGTCGGACAGTAAGGAAGATCACTTTAGTAAAAGTTCTTGGTATAATGCTAGATTTCTTTGTGAGTTGGTTTTCTTCAAGCATTCATTAAAAACCCCCTCCAAAGAGTCCTTCCAGCAAACTCCAGCTGGCCTTGATGACTTCTTTATCTACTGCACCACCGGTGTTTTGTTACCTTACTGAATTGTTATTTTTATAGATTGATTTTAAAATTCCAATCTCTGGCTTTTGCTATTCCCTTAAACTTTGTGCTCTTCATCTGTCCTCACTTTTTCCCCACTGGCCCTCAACAATCCATTAATAGCCTGGAAGATTAATGGATGGATGAGTGGGTGGATGGATGGTTGGATGGATCAGTGAGTGGACAGATGGATGGACAATGAGTGAATGAAAGGTAAGTGGATGGATGATGAATGGATAAATGAGTGATATTTAGGTGGTTGGTTGGATGGATGGATGGTGAGTGGGTGGATGGACAGTGAATGAGAGGATGAAAGATAGGTGGATGGGTGGATGGATGAGTGGCTGGATGCATGGGTGTGTGGGAGGTTGGATGACGGATGTATGGACAATGAATGAGTAGAGGGAGATGGATGAATAGAGGTATGGATGATGGATGGGTGGATGGATGATAGGTGGATGGATGAGTGGGTGGACGGATGGTGGATATCAGGTAGGGTTTGTTGACAATAAACCATACGAGCTGATCCTGAAGAATTTAAGCAAACTGAATTCTGTTGTAAGGTTGCTCACAGAATCAATAGAAAGGCTAGACGACCAGGCTGAAGAAATACAGGTGCTGTGAAACTGCAGGGAAATGGGGTGGCAATAACGACCTCCCTGTCAAGGCGGGGCCACATCTCTGGGTTGGACAAACATCTGACATTGTTCATGCCCAGCCTGACTAAAGTCAAGTCCTGGGAAAGAGGGTCCAGTTGGTGTGGCTTGCATCACATGGCCCCCGGTTCACCAGCTCTCCAGGCATGCATAGAGAGGAACAGATAGTTTCTCAGAATGAAATTTGGATCCTGTGGCTGACAGAAGATAGAATAGCTGCTGGGCTCTCAGAACCCAACCAGCACTCCCGACAGAGATGGATGAGTTCTCAGGTTCCCTGAGGGAGCACCAGTGACTGTGTCTTCATTTGCCTCTGGGTCTCCTTCAAACTCTGCTCATCGCTCTGCCTCCCCAGGGCTGCCCTCTTCCTCCCCTCCACTTCCCTGCATCTTGCCCCCGTCACAGAGCACCAGCATGTCCTTTCAGAAGCCTTTGCAGCTGCCCAAGCCCATGCTGAGTGTTTCCTTCTCTGAACGCCAGTTGCCCTTGCCATCAGCCCGGCACTGGAGTCACCCCTACTGCAGCCCCCTCAGGGGCTGGGGCTCTGCTCTGAGTTTCTTCAATGCAAAGCCTTCTCAGACTTGGCTTGTATTCCCTCACTCCTAGAATAGTGTTGGGCTCAGTATCAGTGATCAACTAATGCATATTGATTAATTATCAATGAGTACTGTGGCACAGGGTCAGCACTGTTTACCTGTACTTTAGAAATAACTCAAGTCCAACATCCTTTGGGAGCTGAACCAACTAAGACCCAAAGAGCTACCTCATCCAGAGTTGCACAGCTAATTACAGACACTGCTAGTCCTGGAGCCCAGCTCTGATTATTCCCAAGTCAAACCAACACTCCTTGCTGCCGTGTGTGTGTGTGTGTGTGTGTGTGTGTGAGAGAGAGAGAGAGAGAGAGAGAGCATGTGTACATGCATGTATGCATGTGTGTATGTGCATAAGTTCTAGCCTACTTGCATGCTTGTTCTAATAAATTCTCAGTAACAGTAGTTGTTCAGTTGATTCCACAGAGCCCTGCCTGGATGGCACTGATCTGTTTTCTTGTTCTTGTCCCATCCTTGCCCAAACTTCTGCCTGTCGTAAAGCCCTTTGCCAACAAATGTTGATTACTTATCCCTTAAAACTTCCTATCTTCAGAGAGCCAATGAATTTCAAGAAACACTTTGTCGAGTGTGTAGAGGAACAACCAAATCCTTGTAACACTAGAATCACTCCAAGCAGTCTCCCTCGTCAACCAGCTCACTTCGCTCTGCTGCTCCATGCTACTTGAAAAATTAGTTGGTGTACTGAAAATAGAGACACAAGGAGCGAACATTTTGACAAGGTAATGGTCCCCTGCCTTTCTCGACATTTGCGAGGGAGTTGGAGTCCATTATAATGTCACAACGGCAGGCGCCATTGACATTGCATTGAATAATTAAAAGGCAGTTTAATCCCAGCAATTGTCCCCACTCAGTGTCTGCTTCCGTAAGCCGGGGAATGCATGGAAGGGGGCAGTCGTGGCTGTGCAGCTAGGGTTCGAGCCCAAACCTGGTCACAGCCAAGCCCACCCCAGGCAGCAGGTTGTGCCATGTGCACTGCACCTTGGTGGGACAGGAAGGCAGTCCCCAACCCCTTCAGCAACCGGAGAACTAGCCGAAGAAGAAAAGTTTTTCTGCTTCGTTTTGCCTCTTCCAACTAAACACAGCAGTGGACTTCCTTTTCAACTCCAGTGAAAAATCACGAGCCTGTTTGTCATTCGTCACAGATAGTTTGTGCCGAGAGGGAACTAGTTTTCCTTCTTTCTCAAGGCGCCTATTTGTTGGGCACCTGCTCTGTGAGTCAGGCCTCGTTCTTGGTGCCACAGATGCCAGGAAGACGAGGACCAGCTTCTGGCTGAGCAGAGGCGTGATGTACTCTCCAGGTAGAGATCGCATATTCGAGAGGATGAGCCACACTGCTCTCTGGACTCTATGTTCTGCCCCCATGCCTGGCTGGGTGCTAAGTGCGGAGAAAGCTTCAGTGACTGACAGTGCCTCCCTCCAGGAGTTCCCCTGCCACGTGGGGGAGACCAGAGGGTGAAGACAGTGGCCCTCAGGAGGTAAGGCCTGGGCCCAGGGAATCAGAGCAGATACCAAGTCCAGGAAGGCTTTCTAGAGGAGGCAGTGTCCATGTTGAATCTTGAGGCAGAGAAGGTGATGCAGGAGAGAGCATTCCAAGTTGTGAAAAAAATAAAACCTGCTCAAAGGAGCCCAGAAAATAGCACACTTGAGAATTATGGGGAGTCTAATAGGATCAGAGTCATGTGGCACAGAGAGGTCAAGAAACTCAGGTAAGGTCACACAGCGTGCAGTTCCTCACCTTTACCTGCAGTAGTGCAGGTGACCACAGTCGGGAGAGGACTGGGTAAGATGGGATGCCCCAGCCCCATCCTTGCCTAGGCTGATGCTGGGACCTGGCAGAGTTCACAGCCACCTGGGCTGGGAATACTTGGTTTCCCCAAAATCCAGGTGATTCTGGTTTGACGCTTGTTTTGTTTCAACTTTTGTGCTTCCCAGGAACTGTTTAAATTGTGCGCTCACACCCTAAAACCAGCATGATCTCGAATTCCATGCTTCCAGGGCTCACTCCCCTGCCAATCACATAACACTGGGGAAGCCCCGGCTCAGAGACGGGAGCAGAGCTGGCCCCAGCCACAGAGCTTTCAAGTGGGGACGCAGTGACCAGATGCTGGCTTCTTCATCTCTGATCCAACATCCAGGGGACAGCTGCTCTTCAGGGGTGGGGTGAGTCCAGGGACCCGAGAAGTGCAGAGCCCACCTCTGCTGCCTGTGGGAAGAGAAGCAGGTGCCCTGGGCCGGGGAGCACAGCAGCAGAGGGCTCCAAGCGTGGGTGAGGAGCCAGGCAGCGCGTGTTTAATTCCCACCTCCACTCTGTGAGCGGTGTGTTCCTTCAGCTCTCTGTGCCCTGGGTTCCTCGTCTTTCCAATGAGAACGATCAGACTTGCTTCATAATGATATTGTGAGGATTCAGGGAGCAAGAGTGCAAAGCACTCAGAACCATACTGTGCTTGTAGGAGCTGCCCAGGCCACGGTTGCCTGGCACTTGTCTCCAGGCCTGGGGAGGAGCCACCCCTGGAATGCCCACAGGGTGCTGGGCCCCACCTGGGGTGCATCCCACGTCTCTGCACAGTGGTGCTGCTGTAGCTTGCAAAGTGTTTGACAGACACTGCCCTGCCTTGTGCCTCTGAGGGTCGATTCCACTCACATTATCTCAGCTGTCACAATAGCCTGGCGGAGTGGGCTTTATAGAGGCAGAGAAGCCTAGAGTGGTTCAGTCATTGTTCAGGGTCACACTACTAGTGGGAGGCAGAGCGGGATGCTTTCTCACAGCTGTTGCCGTTACCTCCACTCGCCATGCTCAGCCGTTTCTGGACTCCTGGCCTCACAATTGATGCTCAGTCATCTTTGGGACCTACTGGCCCTCACCCTCGGCCCTCTGAAGAAGTGAGCCTGGAGAGGAGCTTTGTGATAACCTTTTTGAATCCCTGTCCTGAGCAGAATGGGGGAGACAAGGCCAGCAGCAGGTGGGCCTGGCCCCCTCACCCTGCACACCAGCTCTGTGTGTATGGAGGTGCATCTTGGCCAGCTAATGGGGGCGCAGCAGCTCTTGCTGAAAGATGAGCCTTGGCTCTGCACTAGCCCCTCACTTAAGGGCAGAACCTGGGCAGAGTGGGACCAAGCAGAGCAGGTGCCCATGCAGCCAGAGAGGGTAAGCCCTACTTCCAGGGAGCACCCAGGCCAGAGATCTCCAGAAGCACCTCATAGGGGCAGCAGCAGGCCCCGGCCCCCTCCACCCTGGCCTGGCTTCAGCCAGAACATCTCTGCCCTTGTTGGTTCCACATCGTGGATGTGCACCCCGACTTTCTCAGGGAACATGAGTCTCCCTTCCAGAGCATTGAAAACCCTATCATGGCAGCCCACGTTAGGCCTGTGGACCCCCGCCCCCGGGCCCACAGCCCAGCACACCATGATGGTGAGCAAGGAGGGGCCCTTCCCGCCTGCGCTGTTCTCACAGCTCAGAGGGACAGCAGGGGGAGTCGGGGTGAGGCACGCAGCACTCAGCACCTGTTGTGGTAGGAGGTCAGCTCACCTTTGTGCAACCAGGTGTGTCTATGAAGCAGTAAAGTGCAAGCACTCGGCCGGAGCCAGGAAATGCCCTATGAATGACAAACAGGTGCCCTCCCCTCAGGGAGCTTGCAGTCCAGCTAACCAAGGAGGCAGCAGCCACTGCACCCTTGCGCAGGCATCTTTACAGCACAGGCATCCGTGCCTTCCTCCCAGGTCCCCTTGCATCTTTGTGCAGTAGCCACGGGCACCACTGGCCTGGTGGGTACATGGAGTGTCTGCACAGGGCCTGCAGCCCTGGCTTCAGACTTGCCCCATGCACGCCGCGAGGCTTCACCCCTTCTGACTCCCTGTTTCCGTCTCACGGCACCTCATTCTTTCCCCACATAGCAGGCAGCAGCCTGTGTGACTGTGACTGGTTTTTTTTTTTTTTTTTTTTTTTTTTTTTTTTTTTTTTTTTTTGACAGGCAGAGTGGACAGTGAGAGAGAGAGATAGAGAGAAAGGTCTTCCTTTGCCGTTGGTTCACCCTCCAATGGCCGCCGCAGCTGGCATACCGCGCTGATCCGATGGCAGGAGCCAGGTGCTTCTCCTGGTCTTCCTTGGGGTGCAGGGCCCAAGCACTTGGGCCATCCTCCACGGCACTCCCGGGCCACAGCAGAGAGCTGGCCTGGAAGAGGGGCAACCGGGACAGAATCCGGCACCGCGACCAGGACTAGAACCCAGTGTGCCGGTGCCGCAAGGCGGAGGATTAGCCTAGTGAGCCGCAGCGCCGGCGTGACTGGTATTGATCAGGGTGTCTGTGTGTATAGCGTCTCTCAGCCTCGTTGGGGTGGGGACCATCGGCTGTGCTCACCATTGTTGCAGCAGAGTCCAGCAGAGATTCTGTTCCATGCTCGACACTTGGGTTACATTCAGAAGAGTGGCCCTTAGGGAGATTTTGCCAGGTAAACTTGGAGAGTGTCTGGGTAACCTCAAAGGATAGGACAGGCTGAGAGGTTTATGCCACAGGCATTTATGCAACTGCAGATCTTTAAAAAGATATTTATGTGCAAGGCAGAGTGACAGGGAGAGGGAGCAACAGAGCTCTTCCATCTGCTGCTTCACTCCTCAAATGGCTGCAGCAGCCAGGGCTGGGCCACGTGGAAGCCAGGAACCTGGGACTCCAGCCGGGTCTACCACATGCGTAGCAGGACACAAGCACTTGGGACATCTGTAGCTTTCCGGGCACATTAGCAGGGAGCTGGGCCAGAAGCAGAGCAGCTGGGACTTGAACCAGCACTCATATGGGATGCTGGAGTCACAGGCCACAACTTAACCCACTCTAGCACAGTACCTGCCCCAGCAACTGTAGGTTTCTATTCCTTCCTTCCTGCCTGCCTGCCTTCTTTCCCTTCTCCCTCCCCACCCCATTCCCTCTCCCTCTCTTAGCCTCTCTCTCTTCGTGGAAGGTGAGAGAAGGAAAGAGAACATTGGGGTGAGGATGGGGCCATGATTCTGACGCAGGCAGGGGAGTCTCAGTGACCTGTCCCAGCGCTCTGTGGTCATTCCCATGTGCCTGTCCAAGAGAGCACTGGAGGGTCAGATGTTTGCTCGGCTTAGGGAACTGCGTGGCCAGTGCCCAGCACACACCGTTCAGAAGGAGCCTCCTTCAGTCCCCAGCCTGACAGCCCCATCACGCGCCAGCTCCCCACGATTGCTCTCCTCTCCAGGCACTGCCTTGGAGGTGGCCTCCGGCCCTGCAGAGACATCTGCCAGCCCCCGTGGTCACAATTTAAGGCCAGGGAGAAACCACAGGATCCCTGGATGCATGCAGAGAGGGCCTGGGCCAGCTGGCTGGCTTCCTCTGAAGCTGGAACACTTCCAGAGTGAAGGCAGCCACTGGTGCCCACTTTCACCTCGTCATGACGGGGAGCACAGGGTGGCATCTTGAGCTCTGGGGGCAGAGTTCCTACATTTGAATCCTGACTCTGCCACTTGTAAGGAACTCTGCTGTGCCTCAGTTTCCCCCATAAAGCATGGGCAATGCCGTGTTTCCCCTAGGATGGCGATAAAGACTAAATGAAACAGCATGCATAAAGGGCTTGCACACAGTGCTGTCTGCCTGCCTCCTGGCTGTTAGCAGTGAACTAGATGCTTGGTTGTCGGTCCTGATCTCCTGTGCACTCCCTGGGGAGCAGGAAACAGGGCTTGCTCACGCAGCAAAAGTTCATTGACTGTCTCCACGTCACCAGTAGGTTCAAGGCAGAGCCTGGTTTTCCCGTTTGCTGTTTGTCTCGTTGATCTTGGAAGTTCTGTGAGGACAAGGACCTTGTACCCAGCACCCAGCACCTGGTTATATGGTGTCAGGTCAGAGAACAGTGGCTGGCAGGAGGGTTAGAGGGATGATGCTGTGATATGGGAGCTGGGGGAAGACGGGAGACTGTTCGTGCTTAGTGTCCTGCCTTGCTGCAGGAGGTTGGGGAAATCCTAGCAGCCACACTGGGAAATGCTGGTGTAGACAGTGGCCGTGCTGGAAGCCTCACTTCTGGTGAAATGTGTGGTGGAGGACTAGGGTCCCATGTGGGCCGTGGATGGCCTTTTGCCTCAGAGTAAGTGGTCCTTTGATTAGGACAGGCACGCTGGGATGTTGGTTCCTAAGCCTGCAGTGAATTCTGGCACGCAAGGGCCTGCCGTGGGGTTTGGGTGAAGAGGAATGAAACCACTGTGACCCTGCTTGTTGGAGAGGCTGTAAAGGGCTCTGAGGAGTGGCGCTGAAGCATCCTTGTCGTCCTGCTGGGTGGCAGTGGGAGGCCAGCGGCAGGGTCCAGGCCCTGCACAGTGCCAGGGGTCCATCAGGGTGAGTGGTGAGAAGGTCACCCCTGGGGAGGGATGGAAGCTGTCCCCAAAGAAGCCGGGATGAGGATTGGGATGGGGAGAGGTAGACACTGCAGTGTTTCTGGCCCTTGCACTGTGACAGCCGCCTGTGACCTTTGACCCCAAATGTCAATGATTTAAAGACCTGCCTAGGAAAGGCCTTCGGGTGGTGCAGCACAGACCCTGCGTTCCTCAGCCCCCTGGTGGCAGCGATCCCTCCAGTGGCTGCTGGGGGTGATGAGGGTCAGCAGGAAAAAGCCATCATTTTCTCTTTCAGAGGCCACCAGATAGTTCTTCCTAACCTTCAGGGGTGCCCTGGGGAGCTCAGAGTGGCCTCTGCCAAGTGCCCTAGCCGCCTCTGCAGAGTTAATGTGCAGGGCAGGTTCTGCCGTGAACCACCTGCTTGCCGTGGGCACCCTGCGGCCTCCCCTCACTGCAGCTGCTGCCCCTATGGCTGGAGGATACCTGGGGACAAAGCAGGGAGTCAGGGGTGCAAGCATCCTGGTGGATGAGCGTAGGCCTCAGTGTTGAGACAGGCAGATCTGTCCCGTCTTGATTGACAATGCCTTCTGTGTTTCTTCACTTGGGAGTGCCTCAGTCACCTGGTCCCAGGACCAACAACGCTAGCATCACCTGGGAGCTTGTTAAACAATTCTGGGACCCAGACCTGCAAATCAGAAACTATGGAAGTGGAGGCCGACCTCTGTGGTTCCGCGGGACTCCCAGGTGATTCACGTACTCATGAAGGTTTGAGAAGCACAAACCTAGGAGGATCACGTCCCTCTTCTACCTCTGTCTCTGGTTCAGGGCATGGCACCTGCTGGTGATCCTGTGGCCAGGGCTGCAGACTGGCACCCTGTCTTCTTGCTTCTTGCTGTCTTGGCATCTTTGTTTTCCTCTACCTCCACCACGTAGCCCATCGCTGGATTCACTGCTCAGGAAGTGAGATGCATACCTCACCGTGCCTCCTGAGCCCTGCATTCGGGGGGTGGTGGCACGAGTTGCTTTGGGCCTGACTTCTGAATCGAGTGACTGCTGCCTATGGAACACCAGGCAAAGATATCTACACGTGTATAATACATAGGTTTGCAAGATTCTGTTATAAATTACAGGGTTTTATGACCCTGGCTCTGCAGACTGATGGCGTGAATTGTAACCATGCAATATATTGCTGTACAAGATAATTCCACTAGCGATGGAGGCCTAATATATCATTACCAAAGAGGATGTTGCATTTAGAAATGTGCTAGTTTTATTTTTTTAAAGTGCCTAAGGTGTTTTAAAACTGTCAGCTCTGAGATACCCCAAGAATTGACAGGTTTTGGGCAAATGCCACATTGCACATAAACCCTAAGCCCTCACCACTACCCAGAATGGTCACCTGAGACTGAGTGAGCCAGGAGAGATAGGAAGCCCTTTCCTTTCTGCTCTGCTCCCTCTACACACACACACACACACACACATATACTTTCACTGCTCCACCATCCCTTACTCTGGGCCTGTTTCCCCAGCAGACAGTTTGGAGCAGGACCAGCAGGGATGGATATGAGTCTGTGTTCAGAGCTCCACTCTACCTATTGGTCATTTGTAACCAAGGTGATGTACCCTGGAGGTTAAGAATATATGCCTTGGTAAAGCCGGACAGACTTGCCTTTAAATCTCTGGTTCTGCCACTTGCCAGCTACATCACCTCGAGAAAGTTATTTAATTTCTTAGAACTTAAGTTTCTTTTGTGTGTGACTTAATCCTTGGTTTCCTCCCTGCCCTGTGTCTGCCTCCCACCACTAAGACCTCCTGTGGGCTCCTTGAATATTTCAGTCAACCAACTGGCCCTTCACTCCTCCCTTGAGATGTCTGCACTTGACCTTCCCCCCACAGGAGTGGTCCTCCTGTGTCCACCTGCTGGCTCCCTCTTCATTCAGGCCTCTGCTCAGATGTACTTTATGAGTGGCCTTCCCATATCACCCCATCTATAACTGCTCACTTGACCCCCTACACCCACCTTCTCCACCCCTTATGCTGTACTGTTTCTCCCACACCATGGATCACTCTTGACTGCTAATTAACAGGTGCATGGGTGTCTGTGATCTCCCATCCCCACTAGCATGTAAGGTTCATGGAGGTAGAAGAAATAGAAGCCTTCTCTGTGTGAGGCCACATTCCTAGCACCAAGGACAGCTCCCAGCTGAAGACCGCCATGGGTGAAAGAGTGCTGTGAATGAATGAATGGCACTTCCCACAATCCATTTGGGAGGACTAGCTGAGTTGAATTTGTAGAAATGCTTAGCATTGTTCTTGCCAAGTAGAAATCCTGTCTGTTTACATTGATTTTAGCACTTTGCACGTAGTAATTCAGTTAATCTTCAGGACAGCCCAGCAGGTAGTTGCTGTCATAACCTCCACACCACAGCTGCAAAACAGAGGGGCCCAGAGATCGATAACTTGGTAAGTCCTAAAGCCACGGTTCACAGCTGCACTCTTTGCCTCTGCCCTGTCCTGCCTCTTGAGATGCATTAGCTGCTAAGGAAGCTGTGGCTCCTTATTGTTATTATACTGATTCTTTGAATGATGAGGGGCTTGGTGCCATGGTACCTGCCTCCCCCAGGAGATGGTACCCAAGGACAGAGGGCTGGGCTGAGCTCAGCTGTTACCTGGCCTGGGGACTGGTCTATGAAGGGGACAGCAGAGGGCAGCAGAACCTGCACTGGGGCAAGAGTTGGGTGCTCTAGGCTCTGGTCCTGCCCCTGAGACGAACCTGCTGTGTGACCTTGGTGAAGTCACCTCTCAGCACAGACTGTGCAGCTCGCTCAGTGAAAGGGTGAGATAACAGTGCCCTTCCAGCTGTGCGCCTTCTTAGAAGGGGCATGGATGGGCTCCATTGGAAATGATTGTGGGAGATAGGGACTCCTCCTCCCCTCAAAGGTGGGGTCTCGCCCGTGACACCTGAGCAGGGGCTGAGCATCCCTTGTCTTCCGGAGTCAGAAGAGCTTTGGAAAGGAGGGCACCAAGGCGGTGGAGTGTGTGCACCTCCTGAGGGCAGCCTGGGCCTGGCCACTGCCCACTGCTGCATGCACAGAGGCAGCCCTGGCTCTGCAGATTTCTCCAGATAGGCTGGAGCTCTGGCTTTGTTGTGGGAAATTGCTCCATTTTTTCCAAGGTTAATGCAATTTTTCAAGCACCCTGCAATGATAAGAAGTACATCTGTGGGCTAGATTAGGCCCAGGGGGCCGACAGTCCACCATCTCTGCATCTATAACTGCTGTGGGGGAAGCAGCTGCCCACCCATCCACGCTGCTCCACTCAGCGCTGGGGCCCGGAAATGGCCGCCTGCCACCTTCCAAAGCCAAGGGGGAAGCTCGAGGAGGGGCTGGTGCGTGGTTTTCCTCTTACTGCAACACTTTTTTCATATCCATTTGTTTTTTTTATTATTATCATGAAAGTAGTACATGCACATTGTTTTCAGAAACTGCAAGCAGTGTACAAGAGCATATAATGGAAAGTGTAATAAAATGACCCAGCCGTCCTCTGAGAAGTAAATCAGCGCTTCCTCGTGTCTCTTTCTAGCATTTTCAACTTCTTTGCACACTGGGCTCACATCATACACATTTTGTTTTGCATTTTGTACCTAATGTATCACAGACATATTTTCACACCAGCTCACACAAATTCATCTTGTTTCTTCGATTGCTCCCTCACAAGCCGTTGAATGGATTTACTTCCATTTATTTTACCAGTTCCTGTGGCCAGACCCTTTAAGAGTATCCAGTTTTTTCTACAAAAAGTAATGCTACAAAGAACAACTTTATCTATGTGTTTTTTTCTGCACATGCAGCATGCTGGTAGCCTAAGTAATAGTATGCATTTTTCTAAAGTGACCTCTCAAATCCATGGCAATTAGTCTGACATGAACAGTGATGTGTAAACCCATAACACTTTTTTCCTAGTATGAATGAAACATTACTGTAGTAGAGAACAAACAGTAAAGCAAATGAAGCAAAATATTAATAAAAGGCAACTATGAGTCGAGGGAATATGAGAGTTGTTTGTACGAGTCTTTGTACTATTCTCGTGGCTTTTTTAAAATGTAAAATAGCTTCCAAATAAAAAATGTTGATGAATTACTCTGATGGACCATCCAGAACATCAAGTTTGGGGATAACATTGTGACTTGCCTGAAGTCTTATTAATTGTAATTAATAGAGCCTTAGCCCATCCTGATGTTAAAATCTTTTATTTTCTTTTTAAAGATTTATTTTATTTATTCAAGAGTGAAAGGGGGGAGAAAGAGAGAGAGACTGAGATCTTCCATCCACTGGTTCACTCCCCAAATGGCAACAATGGCCAAGGCTGGGCCAGGCTGAAGCCTGGAATTGCATCTGGGTCTACCATGTGGGTGGCAGAGGCCCAAGCACTTGGGTCATCCTCTGCTGCTCTCCCAGGCCCATTAATAGGGAGCTGGATGGGAAACAGAGCAGCTGGGACTCCAACCAGCCCTCTGATATAGGATGCTGGTACAGCAGCTGGTGGCTTAACCCACTGAGCCACTATGCTGGCCCCTTATTCTCTTTTTGATTTGGAAAATTTTCACAGCAGTGATGTGAATACTTAGAAGATCAAGTGAAACACAACAGTACAAAGATCAACAAAGCAAACTGAATTATCTGCCTCCCCCAGTCAACCTGCTCATTCTGTCCTTCCCCAAAATAACTCCTGTGGTTGGTCTGGTGTGGAGACTTCTTTGCAGCTTGCTCCTTGTGGAGACAGACAGACAGACACACACACACACACACATGGTCATCTATTTGTAACCAGAAACCTCATGTGTTGGTCTGAAGTTGCAATTCTTACCTTGTCACATGTCGTAGGCATCCCTCCATCAGCAGATTTAGATCTTATGCTCTTATTTTTCTGATTTCTTTCTTTTTTTAAAAAAATATTTATTTATTTATTTATTTATTTGAAAGACTCACAGAGAGAGAGAGAGGGAGAGACAGAGAGATCTTCCTTTGTTGGTTGACTCCCCAAATGGCCACAACAGCCAGGGCTGGCCCAGGCCAAAGCCAGGAGCCAGGAGCTTCATCTGGGTCTCCCACATGGGTGCAGGGGCCCAAGCACTTGGGCCATCTTCTGTTTCTTTCCCAGGTACTTTAGCAGGGAGCTTGATTGGAAGTGGAGCAGTCAGGGCTTGAACCAGTGCCCACACAGGATGCTGGCACTGCAGACAGTAACTTAACCAGCTGCACCACAGCACCGGCCCCTCTCTGATTTCTTTATAGCTACATACAATATCTAGCAAAGCGATTTCCTTTCTAAAGAACATTTTATCCAATTTTCAAAAGGACTCTTTCTGTTGAAGAAACTATAGATAATTTATAAACATAAAGGAAGTAGGCCGGCGCCATGGTTTACTAGGCTAATCCTCCACCTGCGGCACCGGCACCCCGGGTTCTAGTCCTGGTCAGGATGCCGGATTCTGTCCCGGTTGCTCCTCTTCCAGTCCAGCAGTCCAGCTCTCTGCTGCGGCCCGGGAGTGCAGTGGAGGATGGCCCAGGTCCTTGGGCCCTGCACCCACATGGGAGACCAGGAGAAGCACCTGGCTCCTGGCTTCAGATCAGCGCAGCGCACCAGCCGCAACGTGCTGGCCGTAGCAGCCACTTGCAGGGTGAACCAAGGAAAAAGGAAGACCTTTCTCTCTGTCTCTCTCTCTCTCTCTCTCACTGTCTAACTCTGCCTGCAAAAATAATAAATAAATAAAGGAAGGAAATTAAAACCACCCCTAATCCATCTACCAGTGGTACCACAGTCAGTGTTCTGTAGTGTTCTCTTTGAATCTGTGCTCTGCACCCATGGCTGTGTCTGTGTTGGGAGAAGTTAAGAAAAATGTTGCCCTTGTGTGTGCTTTCTTGGTCCTGCTCTTTTGACTTATTGTCACAATGTGAACATTCTTCCTGTGGATTGCATTCCCTTGGGACAGGAAGCTTGAAGATAATTAGCACAGATCTTGGGTTATATTTGTTATTCCTCTGAAGTCAGTCAGGTAAGGCTTCCTGCAGGAAATGATGCCTGGGCAAAGCTCATAAAGAAAAGGGAAGTCCACCAGAGGGAGAGGAGGAGGAGGGAATGGGAGTGGTGGGCAGGGGAACAGCACTGGCAAAGCCTGGAGCTAAGAGGGAGCCTGGCGCATCCAAAGCTCGTGTGGGGTTTGATGATGCCCACCCACCAGTCTGGGATAGGGGAGGCAGAAGCCTCTTAGAAGGGTGTCAGCCAGGTTACAAGATTTAGATTTGTCCCTGAAGGTAGTTGAGACCCTTGAAAATTTTCAACCAGGAGGATCACCCTGGGACAGATGGTGTGGGGGCAGGAAAAGGGACAGCAGGCAAAAGATTTTCTGTTCAGCACCAGTTCCTGGATCTGTGGACACTAACCATTTTAGGCCAAGATTCTAAAAATCCAGCCACTCTCCCTGGCAACCCAGGGTCACCTCTGGCACAGCTGCCTGCATCTTTTCAGCGGTTGTGATGGTCCCAGCTGGTGGAACTTGTCTCCGAGCCCCATTGTGCCTGTTAACAGAACCACTCTGGAAACGGTTTTGGAAAACCTATGTAGAGAAATCTGTTCCTCTCTTCTACAGCTGTGACCTGCAGTTTGTAAAACAAACAAACAAATTCAGGGAAAGCAAAGTCCTGGGAACCCACATAATAAGAGAATGCAACAGATGGTTTAATTGTACAGACCATGGGTGAGCTGGATGTACTTCCTCGCCTCATTGTCCCCAATCTGATGGCTTCAGCATCACGGACCTGGGATAGCCTCAAAGACTGGACCCCCAAACTGAACCCTGCCTCCTCCCTGAAGCCCCCAGCTGCCCATGCCACTCACAGAGGATTGTATCTGCCAGCTCCTGCCGATCAGTGCCGCACAGGCAGAAACCCTTGTTTCTCCTTGTAAACATCTGTAACAATAAGTGGAAAAGAAAAGAAATGCAAGAAAATCCATCATCCTAATTGTTTGGCAGCAGAATGTTTTCCAAATGCCATTAATAATTCTGCCCAGAGATACATTTTTCATCCCCAATTCTGCTCTAGTTCACATAACTCCCAGTGACACTGGGAAGGGTGGGGTCTGTGTGGGAGTGTAAGTGCATGCACACACACGGATGTCTGTGGATGTCTGTGGACACAGGTAATTAAACGGCAGTTGGAAACCATAGGAAGGAATGCATCCCTTCGGCCTTGAAGGTCTGAAGCTGCCTCTACTGGGTGGAAGGCGGTAGTACACCCAGGGAGCTGCCTGTGAACCTGGCGGTTTCCTGGGAGCTGGGGGGATCTTGGGAAGATCCTTCCTGGAGGCTCAGTTTCTTAAGCTGTAGGGTGGAGCTCCTGTGTGAACTGTCTCAAGCAGTGTGGGTACTCACAGCCAACAAAAGCACTTTGCAGTGTCCGGCCTGCCGTAGAGGTAGCTGTCGTTTCTGTTGGAGCTTAACATGCCGACGTGTGCTTTCATCCCAGCCCCAGGGGTGTGGTGTATCTGGGTTCCACCTCTGAGAAGAAATCACACCAGATAGAGGCAGAGTAGAGAGCTTCAGCGAGGCCTCCCTGAAGCCAGCCGAGGCTGTCTGTGAGTGAGTGTGTGGTTCAGATGGAGAGAGGTGACCATACGGAATTGGACTGTGAGGGGCCAATCTAAGAAGATGAAAGGAAGAGAACACGTATTGAGCCAAAGACGCTCGACAAAGGCAAAATGCAGCCGGAAGAGCGGAGACACAGGGTCGAGTGTCAGGGACAAACCAGGCCAGGTGGTTCAGGAGCTGAGGCAGTGAGGGGCCTGCACCTAGCTGCAGGACATCAGCCACACTGGAACATCAGGCAACCGGGGCTGCAGAGCTCCAAAAACACATTTTCCTGTAGCTCCAGAAAACCACGCTGAAGAACTTAACCTTGGCAGGGGCAGACCAAACAAAGGCATACTTTGGTGCCTGTTCTTTCCCAGCAGCCCACGGGCAGGAAGTCTGGTCTCCGTGCTGGGTCTGTGTCAGCTCTCCCAGAGGTAGACCAGGTCCTTGTAGACCAATTTGAGAACAGAGTGGACTCTAACAAAGGCTTGTAGCAGGGCCAGCTGTATTATGCTTGACATTCATTGCTGATTTGCATTTCCTTCACCTCTTAAAAAATGAAAAGCAAGAGCAAATAAATGATGAACGGGAGAGAAATTGAACAACGAATAAATGAAAAGGCTGCAGTGATGAAAGAACTGGGCACAGTTTGAAAACCAAATGAGTTTTGCTGAAGAGGGGCCATGAACTCTCTGGGTAAGTTAGGCCCTAGGGTGCACAGCTCACATGCTGATTAGGGGACGATCCAGAAAGAACTAACAAAGTCCCAGTTCTTCCCATGCTCTATGCAATCCCAAGCAGGTCACTACATCTCTCTGAGCCTCAGTTTCCCTATCTGAAAAACAAAAATGAAAGACCAGCCTGCTTGCCTCCTAGACTTTGCAGGAGAACAGCATTATTAATGCAGATGGGAACGCTGGAATTGAACCAAGAACTTGCAGATCAATAACAGGGATTGCTTTTAAAGCAATTCAGTGGCTGCCTGCTAAAATCACAGGGACAGCGTGGGGTAGGAAGAACACTGCCTTTGCACACAGATGGATTTAAATTCTGAACCTACCATCTATAAGCTGTGTGACCTTGAGTAGGTCACTGGACCTCTCTGAGCTTTGGTTTTCCCATTTGTAAAACTAGAAAAATGATATTGGTATTCTCACAGAATTGATAAAATGTTAACTCAAATAGGGTATAAGGTGGTACTTGGCATCTAATAGGTGCTAGACAAAAGCTGGGTTTACTCTAATAGGCGCCATAACTATTGAACAGGGCATTTGCCCTAATTTCCTGGTAACCCAGAACCTGATTGATGAACTTACAGAGATTGATTGCAAGAAACATGCATCATTTTAAATATTTTTGGAACCGTGAAGGAACTTAGAAATATTTATCCCAGGAGCTGTCTGTCTCTCATATTCAAAATATTTTTAATTTACTTCAAATGCCAAGTCAACCCCTTCTTCAAAATATAACCATGCAGCAAATTTGCCATCAGGAAAGTAATGAGTAGGCATAAAATCCTAAGAATTTGGCCCAATATCGTCAGGTTAAAGTGGAAATAAAGCATACATACAAATACATTTTTATACCTAACCATATGAAATACATATTCATCAGCACCAACTCGTCTAATCACACAGAGCTTTAAACTTGGGCACTAGCAGTTTTTGCCTTTGTTCAGAATTTTTCAAAGTCTGTTCCTGGGAGCTGCAGGTCCAGGGTTCCACAGAGGAGGGGAGGGGCGGGGTGGAGGGAGGGGTCAGAGAGAATCCTGAACTCAGGCAGACTGAGAATCCCCTCCCCATTTAACCAGGATAGCTTTCATCTGTTTTAAACAGCAGTATTCTATATACAGCTTTTACAAGATGAAAATGTTCTGCTATAAAACAAAAATGTGACAATGACCCATGCAGTTCCAGCTTCTCCACTTTCAAACAGACAATGAAGCTTCCAGAGGAGAGATGACTTGTCCAGGGTGCACAGCAACAGGACTGGCTGGGAGGGTGCATGGCCCAGACCCCTTCCTGCTCTACTCTGAACACATCCATTCTTGGAGTCTGGAGGCAGTGTTTTCTGTGAGCTGCGGGCATGCCCTCCTTGGCCCTACTGGACACACACGTCTGAGATGGCTGGAGGCACTGGGCTGGACTTTGTATTGAAATGAGGAGGCCAACAGGCCCCTGTGAGGACAGCTCCTGTCTGTGTCCTCCAGGTTGGCCGCCCAGCCCCGCTGGATCCTCCAAAGAGCGACAGCTCCTTTTGGGTCAAGTCAGAACAAACACAAATAGTTGCCAGTCAAGACAGGGAAGACCCCCCCCCCCCTTCTTGATGTGCTTAGAAGCTTACACATGGTGTCTTACTGCTTTCCTGGGAAGCAGCTCCTGGAAGTCCTAGTTTACAAATTAGGAAACTGAGTCTTCAAGAGAACAGGTCACCAGCCTGAGGCTGTGACTCGGGTGACAGAGGCAGACGGAAGGTGACTTCCTCCAGCATCTGGACCCAAGAATTTCTGGTTGCTGATATTGTGTGCTGATCCCCTGGCTGGTGAACTTGGACACACCCCTATAACTTCTGGATCAGCCCCACTTCCTGCTTCCTGGGACCACCTACTGCTTTGCCAGTTACCCTGCCTTTCTCATTGCAGGCTGCCAGGCCAGCAGGTCCCACATTCTGAGAGCTGGGGCCACTGAGCCACCTCCATGACCTGTTAGAAGCAGAGAAGATGGTTTTGTAGCAGGACTAGCTTCATGCAGTTCATGTTGCTGTGCCCCAGGGCCTGTGTGCTGCAAGGGGCCTCCAGAGCAGATAGACACCTGCCAGATGTTGCCAGTGGGTAAGGCTGGACAGAGGGAGGACAGGTGGCAGCAGACCGGGCTGCAGCCATGGCTCAGTTTGGTCTCAACTTGGAAGCTGTTGCCATACTCCCTCTTTGATGTGCTTCTTCCCTTGGGTTCCTGGACATGGCCCGGATTCTCCCTTGGTCTCACTTCTTCTGCTGAGATTCCCTTGTTCCTCTCTCCTGGCCCTCCTAGTGTAGAAGGGCCTCAGGGTTCTTCGTCCCTTCTGCCCCTGTACTTGCTCCCTTGCTGGTCTCCTCCAGCCTTGGGGGATTGCAGTACTGCCTCTGCCTTCATCCTTGTAAGTTAGTCTGCAGCCCAGACCTTCCTCCCAAACCTCAGCCGTTCCCACCCAGCCACCGACGCAGCATCGCCATGTGGGTGCTTAGAAGACACCTGACACCCTTTGTTTCTAAAACTGAACTCCTGTTCCTACCCCTGAATCCTCCTCCACCCTCATTCTTCTGCATTTCAAAGAGGACACCTTCATCCTCACGACTGCTTATGTGAAAACCCGTGCAGTTAATCTTGACCCCTCTTTCTCCCTCCACCTCTGCTCTATCAGGAAACCCTATTTATGATCCCTTCAGGACGTACCAAGAATTCAGGGGCTGGTACCGTGGCATAGTGGATAAAGCCACCAGCCACGATGCTGGCATCCCTTATGGGCACCAGTTCATGTTCCAGCTGCTCCACTTACCATCCAGCTCCACGCTAATGGTCTGGGAAAAGCAGCAGCAGATGACCCTGCTATCCATGTGGGAGACTCAGATAAACTCCTGGCTCCTGGCTTCAGCCTGGCTCAGCACTGTCTGTTGCAGCCATCTGGGAAGTGAACCAGCAGATGGAAGATTATCTGTGTCTCTCCCTATCTCCCCCTCTCTCTCTGTAACTGTTACTTTCAAAATAAATAAATAATAATATCTTAAAAACAGTTCAACCACAAGGCAGGTCTTTTTAGCACAGTGGCTAAGACGCTACCTGGGACAACCACTTCCCATATAGAGTGCCTGGTTCAGGTCCCAGCTCTGCTTCCAATCCAGCTTCCTGCTAATATGCACCCTAGCTTGCAGCAGGTAATGGTTCAGGTACTGGGGTCCCTGCTACCTGCAAGGGAGATCCAGGTTGAGTTCCTGGCTCCTGGCTGTTGCAGGATTTTGGGGAGTGGCCTAGCAGATAGAAGATATCTGTGTGTGTGTGTGTGCGCGCACGCATGCGCCTTTCAAATAAAGTGAAAATACATTCAATTTAACATTTCAAGAAGACTCCATCGACTTCTCCACAGCTGCGCTGTCTCCTGGCTCACAGCACCACCACATCTGGCTTGTATGACTGGAGAAGCCTCTAGCAGGACTCTGCTCTGTCCTCTCCCACGGTCGCAGGCTGAGTAACAGCCCTAAAGGTATCAAGTTCTTTTTTTTTCTCCACATTATCTTTTTTTAAAAGTTTTTATTTAATGAATGCATTTTTTCATAGATACAACTTTAGGAATATAGTGGTTCTTTCCCACATACACAGAGTCCTCATAGAGGCAGAGGATTCACACATATGCAATACACATGTACACACATGTACATAGAGGCATACATGCGTGCATACACACCCCACATGCACTGAAGGCAGCCGTGTGACCACGAGATGGACACTGAGTTGAGGGGTATGACCACAAGACCAGGAATGCACAGCTACCCGAAGCTGCAAGAGGCAAGAGGTTGTGGCCCTTCTGATGCATGGACCTCAGCCCCATGAGATTTTGGGTTTGTGGCCTCTAGAAGTATGGGTACATTTCTGTTGTTTGGAGCCACACCGTCTGGCGTGATCTGTTTTGGCAGCTGTATAGCACGTTCTTGTTCTTGTTCTTCCAGGCATCTCTAAGGCCGTGTTCATCATTTGCTCAGCTCCCCATGTCATGTGTGGGAAAACCAGCGTCACTGCAGTGACTCACTGCTCCTACCCACACCATGGCTCTGTCCTAGCCCACTTTGATTCTAGAATCAAAGCACCCTGAGGCACAGGCACTTCTTTGGCCACTGACCTCATGCAGTGCCTGGCACAGAGGAGCTGCTCAGGAACCATTTGTTGAATGAACAAACGCATTCATGATCCGAGAAACCAAAATGTACCTGCTTGGTTCCTGGAGACAGATCACCCTTCCTCTCCCTGGACTCCCACTCTTGGCCCAGCAGATTCAGCCCTTGTGCCCAGGAGCCCCACGGAAGCCCCTTCTGTTGAGTTGGTTTCGTGCTGGGATCCTGCTGCTGCTTAGACCCAGGTGGGCTCTCTTCCCTTTGGAAGCCACCCTGTTCTCTTGTCTCTGCCTTTTGGAAGCGTTTCTTCCAAACACACTGGTGGGTTCAAAACCAGAAGAACAATTTCACCACATTGGATGAAAACCAAATAAAGTTAGAAAAGAGAGCCAAGAGAAGGCTGGCAGCTGGACCCCGGGGTCTATGAGGGCCTCGGTGTTGGTACCCAGCCCTGTGCTGGTACCCAGCCCTGTGCTCTCTTTGTATCGAACACACTTAAAACTCAGATTAAGCAGGATTTATCCTTCATGAAATAGAACTTTCTTCCATAAACTGCTTTGAAAGGGTTTTCAAAATTCTGCTTTTGTCTGACTACAAGTTGCTCATCTGACTCCCCGCTAGCTATGACTCGTTTTTCTTTGAAGATTTTATTTTTATTTATTTGAAGACAGGAGAGAGAGAGAGAGAGAGAGAGAGAGAGAGAGAGAGAGAGAGAATGAGAATGGGAATGGGAATGGGAATGGGAATGGGAATGGGAATGGGAATGAGAATCTTCCATCCAGTGGTTCACTTCCCACATGGCTGCAACAGCCAAGGCTGGGCCAGGCTGAAGCCAAAAGCCTGGAATTCTCTCCTGGTCTCCCTTGTGGATGACAGGGTACCACGTACTTGCACCATCCTCTGCTGCTTTCCCAGGCACGTTAGTAGGGAGCTGGATCAGAAGCAGAGCAGCCAGGACTCAAATGAGCCCTCTGCTGTGGGATGGCAGCATCACCAGCAGCAGCCACCTGCTGCTCCACAGTGCTGGCCCCTAGCTGTGACTTCTTAGCGGCCATCCCGTGTCCTCTGAGATTCTCGCAGAGTGAGGAGAATACATCCTGAACATTACTCCCACTATAATGAATGTTTAATAAGTGCTCTATGGGTCAATTATTGAAAGTGACCTGAAATTGACACTTTATATACACAGAAATAAGCATTCATTTGTCTCATTTCTGCCCTCTTCTATTTATTTTTTAAGATTTATCTCATTTGAAAGGCAGAATTACAGAGAAGTAGAGGCAGAGAGACAGAGACAGAGACAGACTTCATCTGCTGGTTTACTCCCCAGATGCACGTAACTATCTGGAGCTGGAACTGCGCTGATCCAAAGCCAGGAGCCAGGAGTTTCTTCGGGGTCTCCCACGTGGGTGCAGGGGCCCAAGGGCTTGGGTCATTTTCCACTGCTTTCCTAGGCCATACCAGAGAGCTGGATCAGAAGTAGAGCAGCTGGGACTTGAACCAGCACCTATATGGGATGCTGGCACTGCAGGTGGTGGCTTTACCTGCTATGCCACAGTGCCAGCATTGCCCTCTGTTGCTCCCCGTCTTCGTGGAGGAACGACACAGGACCCTGTGTTGTTCTTTCGTCTGCTTGGCCCTCCCCGGGTTTGCTGCTGGTTCTTCCCGGGTTGGCTGCTGGTCCTTCCCGGGTTGGCTACCGTCCCTTCCACCTCCGTGGAAGGGCAGTTCCCCCTGCCACATTCCCCACTTCCGCGGGGGAGCGGCACACCGCCGGCCGGCTCTCTTGGGGGCTGCACAGGTGTTCCCCTTAGATGTTCCTGGTGCATGTTGTCTCTCTCCTCCTTTATAGTCCTCTTCCACCAATCCCAACTCTGCTACCCACATGCCGAGTACGCTGCTCTCCTCCAATCAGGAGTAGGTCCTACAGTTTATTGGTTGAACTGGAGGCAGCTGTGTAGAAGCTGTTTCTCCCTTCTCAGCGCCATATTGTGGGAGAGCAGATGCATAGAATAAGTCTTAATTCCAGTAACTTAGTCTAGTCCGAGTTGCTCCCCACAGCCCTCTTCTATTTGTACCTTGGAGCAAATATATTTGTTAGGCCTCAGGGTTTTGTTTTTGTTTTGTTAGGTTCTTGAGAACCTTCCAGGTCCTGCGGCCTGTGTGGGTGGTGGCTGACGGACAAACTGGCTGTGCCTGGAGTCCTCAGTGGGAATCAGAACAGCTTAGAGCAGCCTGCTCCCTGTGTGAGCTCCAGGAAGTGCCTAACGCACTCTAAGTGTGAGCCTAAAATTGGGATGCTGGCTGTGCATTGCAGGGTTATGGGAATCAAGGTAGCCCTGAGGTGTGCATTGTGCTCTTGGCTTTCTTAGGTGCTCGTCCTCCCCACACTGACTCCACGCAAGCACAGGCTGGAAGGGTTCCCTGTTTCCTGCCGCACCTGACACCTCGCCCTGACACAGCACCTGCTGTCCAACCCCATTCTGCCTGCTGTTCTGGCTGCTGGGTCTGCCAGGGTTTTAGCATAGTTGCCTCACTATGGTGAATACAAGGAGGGGCCAGCATGTATTGAGTGCCTGCTGTGTACGAGGCAGCCTCTGAAGCCTGAGCACCCAGAAGTGTTCCTTTCCCCTCTCTGCTTCCACCCTCTCTGTGCACAGTGAGTCCCTCTGCCCTGTACCTTCAGCTGGGGACTGCGAGGCATTCTTCAGGCCTCCTTCTCCCTCCTCTTACCCTCGTGTCTCATCTGTCAGCTAAATCAGCCAAGTCCACCTTCAACAGGGATGCTGAGCCCACCCAGCTCTCTCTGTCTCCTACTTCCCAGACCTCTCGCTCTCTGGTACCCTCCAAGCTGGCCTTCCTGCATTCATGGGGTCTCTCTCTGCCCCATTCTCTAATGGGGACTCAGAGTGCTATATATACATACATGATTTGTGTAATGAGGTGAGTGGGGTCAGGCCCCTCCCCTGTCTTCCCCTTCAGGGCATACTCCCAGGCTTCTTAAGGGGGCTGTGGGCTCTGGCACCTGCCTTGGCCCCAACCTGCCCCCTTCCTTCTGGTGCTCCTGACACCCAGCCGCCTCCCAGTTTCTCCAGGAGCCCACTGTGCACCTGTGCCCACCTTGGCCTCCAGTACTCTCCTGACTCCTCCCTCACACAGGGGCCTCCTCCTTAACCCTTGATTCAGCCCAACAGCCACTTCCCTTGGTCTCCAAGACAAATCCACCCCTGCCATCCTCAGGCCTCGTTCCTTAGCTTCCTTCCCAGCTCTGGACAGTGCATGCTTTGTTCCTTCCTGGGTGCATTCTTGGCCTCCCCAGAGTCAGTCGCCCCAACATGGTGTGGACCTTATGTGCACACCCCAACAGTGCCTGGGGCTCCGTGAATTTCAGCAAACAGTTGTGAGTGAAAGAAAATTTCCATATTGGCTCAGTGTGTTACAGCAGATGTTGAACCCAAAGATAAGCTCCAATTTCAGCCTCTTTAGGATCCTAGCAGCCCCCTCTGGACGCCCCAAGCACCTGTTCCTATTTTCCATAATAGCTCTTACTGCACTTTAGTTGATCCGTTTCTCATCTCTTCCATTAGATTATAAGCTTCTCACACTCAGGAACCATGTGTCCCAGCAGCTAGCCTCACACAAGTGCATTTGGGAAGCAAATAGAAGCATGGTGAGCAGTCCCAGGAGTGGCACCTGATGTGGGAGCCTTCATAAAGCATGTGCTATTGTTGCCATACATTGTTATAGTTATGATGTTGTAGTCTACATGAATGCGATGATTAGTGTATGATCATTGTCAAAGAATGGTGTTAATGCTACAGACACTCCCATGACCCAGTCCATCTTTCTTCACATGGATGAGACCAAGAACTCTGAGAGGAGGATCTTGCCCAAGATCTCACAGGGGCAGAATCCAGACCAACATGCAGCTGCCTACTGCCTGTCCTGTCCTGTCTGTTCTGCTGCTCATTGTGAACTGGTACCACCTCGCTTCTTTCCTCTGTATTCTCACCTCAGCAGGGATGCCAGACCAGCAAGAGAGGCAGGGTTGGTGGAAGGACCATTCACTGCCACCAGTGCTGACCAGGACAGGACCCCAGATGCACCGTCTGAGAGCCAGGGGTCTCACGGGTGGCAGGGAGTGGCTTGGACAAGCCACTCTTGGGGAATGAGAGCAGCTGCATCCTCCTTGTTTAGGAGCGTAGATCCTCCCAGTGAAATATCCAACTATGCCTTTTTTTCCGTTGTGTTACCAAAGCTGATTGTGAGCTTTCTGTGTGTGTGCCTAAAGCCTTTAGTTAAACATCTGCATGGAAAATGGACATCACAAAGATTATATGGAATACACATTACATCCGGCACCATCCTCACCATGTCATGAGCTCACTTATCTAAGCAGGGGTCTGATTGATTTAACCAAACAGCGACCACCCACTTGTGTAAATCAGGTTGGCATGGGCCTCCCAGGGACCTCATTTGCTGCTCTGATCGTCCACTTGATTTTCTCAAATCAATGGGTGATCGCCTTAGCTGCCTTTCCAGTGTGCAGTGTAGACAGATACACAGCTGTCCCCATGTCCTGGCAATGCAAGACCAGCATTACCGCATAGCTTCTCATTGCAGATGAAGGTGCGGCTCAGGGCACCTGTCCCAATCCCACATCCCCTGCGGCTGTCCCCATAGGAATGATCTTAGAGAGAGTAAAAGGGTAGGAAGGCCTTGGCTGTTTAATTTGCTGAGCACCACGTTCAGCTCAGCAGTGTGCACTACTGTTTACTGTTTTATGAACTCACAGCACTGGATTGGGTTGACATGGGGTCACATGGCACCTGAGAGGAAGCAGGCTCCATGGGGGTTCAGTGACTTGTCCAAGGTCCCACAGCCGTCTGTGGCGGGGCTGTCATTAGGAAGCAGGTCTCCCAAATGCCTATTACGTGAACCCCCCGCCAAGGATCGAAAGTGGTCAGGGAGAAGCTAGGGATGGGCAGGCAGAATTCTTGATCTGATTTTCTCCACTCTGGTTTGAAATGTTCTCTTAAAAATGTGGCAAGAAAACGCCCCAGAAGAGTGTTTGATTATAGCAGCAGTGGGTCCTGTTTTTATATTCACCTCTTCAAAGATTTGTTTAATTCTTCCCAGAGGGGTCCGTCCTGCATGTTAAATTCCCTCAGCACTGCGCACAGTCTGGTCCACACATAATTGCTAATGGTGAAGTAGGCCCCCCTTTCGTCTCCCACCCAGATTAAAAGACATCCATCCTTTGAAGCTCCAAGCCCCTTGGAGCTGCCTCAGGCTTCTCCTCCACACTTGTCTCCCCGACCTGCTGCCCACACCGCATCCTTGAGGCCAGGGTGACCCCCACTTCCCAGTGACCCCTGGTAGACTGCCTCAGGGTTTCCACCCGCTCCATCACTGCAGGGCCATTAGTTACTGTGCTTTTCTTTGAGCTGACTCTCATTGTTGACTTCAGTATGTTTTCAGAGAAAACTATGTCATGGCTATTCCTGGGAAATCAGCCGTGTTGTCCGTGAAATTGGGGTTTGGTGTACTAGTTACACTCTTTCTAACAGTCATCAGAAGATACACAGTTAGGAAGAACACAAAGCATCCATCAACATACAACTTAAAACCTCAGTTCAGACCCTGCCTTGGGAAGTTCTGTGGTCGGCAGCTGGCCTCCCAGGAACAGCCCAACCCAGGAGGCAGGGGTGCAGGTGGGACATGTGTGTTCCCAGCACTGGGCCACATCCTTCTGGCCGCCACAGTAGACGTGCCACGTTCTGATGATCTCTGCTACATGGGGTCGTGTGCGGCAGCCGGCCCCTGCTCACCTCTCCACACAGCTCTCTGTGCTGTGCCCCCTTCCTTCCAGTAATTCCACCAAATGAGCAAACTTTCCTGGGAAAAGAAGTAGCCACCTTGCGGAGCCATCTAAAGCTGACTGAGGAGGGCTGGGTCTCAGCTGGAAACGGATGTTGTGTGAAGGCGATTACACGCTTGAGCACAGTTTGCCAAGTGGGAGCTCGTAGACGTGTCGGGAACCCTCTCGTGAATGTCAAGAATGTAACGCTCTCATGTTTGTCGAGAGGCAGCAAATTGTGGGAGGATGGACTTGGCCTTGGAACCAGGTTTAAATCCAGTTAAGTCCTCTCAAGAAGTCACTAAGTCCTCTGAGCTTCCTTTTCTTTGTCTGTGAAATGGGGATAATAACACCCTCTGTCCAGGGTTGCTTTGAAGATTAAGAAAAGAGCTGGGTACCACGCTGAGCTGTAGCACACAGGCTGTTGTGACTTCTCCAAATTCCAGGAAATCCTGAAAGACGTCCTGAGCCACTGAAGAAAGAAAACTTCTCTGGAATGCAGCTGGTGCAGAGTGAAAGCAGAGACTGTTCATTACTGCGATCCTGTGTTTTGAGATGTCTATATGGTAACTGGAACATTGAACTAAGCAGGCCCTTCCCTCGTGGTTGCCCTGTGGGCTGAGCGATCCAGTGCACCAGGTCCTGTGGCTTCACGGGGTCTCTCCTGCGTGATTGCAAAGTCAGGAGGACGGGAGCTTGCCTTCCTTGGCACGTCCCATGGCATGAGCACAGTCTGTGCACACGGTGGTTCACAGACCACGTGTGCTAATTCAGTCACATGGAATTGGAACATAGAATTATCAGAGTCTTCACAAACACCCAGGCAATACAACCCTCTTTCCTGTCCATGTGGGGACTCATTTGGAAAAAAAAAGGGGGGGGGGGTAAAGAAGATAGAAGCCAAAATATCACCTAAATTTGTGAACAAAAGGTGAGGGATGATTTATATCCAATGGGAAATGACCTCCCTAGCCTAATTCTGAAGGTGAGAAAGGTATAACTCGCCCCACGGTCACGGGCAGCCCAGGATGGCACAGCCGTCCCTGCTGGGCGACAGAACAGGGGAGGGAGAGGCTTGAGGAGTGGAGCTCCCACCGTGTGACGGAAACAGCAGCAGAGGCATGCCCCGGAGCCGGGCAGGTGTGTTTATTATTTCCTGGATCCATCTCTGTTCAAGAACCAACACCTCATCAGACACGTTAATTATGCACCCACTGCTCAGTTAAGCCATTTGTAAAGCAGGGTGACACTTGAGAGAAACACTGAGGTTTCAGTATAAAGAAACCGGCCCGAAGGAGACCTGCGGAGGACGGGTCATGCGACCTTGACCTCTGATGCCGCCTGGGCTTCCATGTCCTGATCTATGCCAGGTCTCTGATGGCCACATCACAGGGTTGGTCTGGGGAGCAAGTGAGCATGGCTGTGCCAAAGCCTCATGATCAGCGTAGAGGAAGGAGGCACTCTGTAAATGCTGCAGTTGTCTGAAGAGCTGCGATACCAGATACTGCTTTTGACATCTTGTCTTGTGAGGCCCGGCCATAAGAAGACTGAGAGCATGACTCTGAGAACATCTTGGCTGATGGGGAACACCTGAAGGCACGGGGGGGGGGACCAACCTCTGCCCTGGTCCTCCCCCTTTGCAGCTCTTACTGCTCAGGCTGCCTGGTGGGGAAGGGACTGAGGGGAAGCTTCTGGTTGCCTTTCGTAGCCCCACAAACAGATCAGATGCAGAATCTAATTAAATGGCCAACTCTCGTGCTAAGAACTCCAGGTCTAAGCTGCACCGTGCCGGTGTTTGCTTCCTGACCAGTTGCCTAGCAGCCAAGCCTCTCCCACCTTGCTGAAAGGCTGCTTTCTGTGAGCAGACTTTCTCAACCTCAACAAGGGCGGCCACTGGGCGGAGGATCTGGCAGGCAGAGCAGCAGCAACTGCGGCCTGAAAGGAGGCCACTAGAATGAGCTGGGGTCCGGGGCAAGGTTTCTGGGGCCCCGGGCTTGACGTGCAAAGCTTCTGTGGCCTGAAACCTGTGTCTTGGGATGTAAGGGAGGCAGTGTTTCTGGGACAACCATCTGGCTCCACTCAGACTACTTGGGGTATCTCTCATTTGCAGAGTGAACCAGTAGATAGGAGGTATTCTTTCCTTCTCCCTCACCCACCCTCCCTCCCTCTCCATTTCTCTATCTTTCAAATACATAATATAAATAAATATAATTCTTTTTAAAAAAGAATCGGGGGCAGCATTGTGGCATGGTGGGTTAAGCCCCTGCCTACAATGCCAGCATGCCATGTTGAAGTGCCAGTTTGAATCCCAGCACCTCTGCTTCCAATCCAGCTTCCTGCTAACGTGCCTAGGAAGACAGTGGGAGATGGCCCAAGTGTTTGGGCCCATGCTACCCATGTGGGAGACCAGGATAGAGTTTCTGGCTCCTGGCTTCAACCTAGCCCAGACCTAAGAATTGCAGCCATTTGGGCAATGAACCAGTGGGTAGAAGATTTTTCCCTCTGTCTCTCTCACTGTTTCTCTCTCTGCAGTTCTGCCTTTCATGTAAATAAACTTAAAAAATTTTTAAGAACAGCATGTGCAAAGGCCCAGGGGTTAGAGAGACTAGAGCTTGTGGAAGGAGCAAGCACAGTGCTGACTGCAAGTGGGTACCAAACACCATTCAGTGCTTGAATATAGGGTTCTTTGCAAATGTCTCTACAGCCCTGTCCCCAGATCTCAGCAAATTTTCTTACAAATTATTACCACTTTACTGAGCTCCTGCTATATGCCTTGCCAAACACAATTGTATTGCATCATCTTCAGAATCACCATTTATGCTTGGATTTGTTTGACAAATATGTGCTGAGCAGTGACTATGGACCAGGAGTGTTGTATGAACTAGGCTGTACAGCCGTGGGCAAGACAGATTTAACCAAAAAAAAAAAAAAAAAAAAAAAAAAAAGCCCCTTCCCTGCAGGGCATTCACTCAAAATCTAAAGGCTACAAAGGAAAACACTGTGGACTGTCAGATGGGATCAGGGTTGGGAAAAGACAGAAGGTGGAACAGAAGGTGGGATTGCTGAGCTGAGAGGTTGCTATTCAGCTGGGGTATTTGGGACAGGCCTCATATTGGGATAAAGGGAATTGGTGAGCCTTGGAGATATCAAGGAAAGAGGGAAGAGGAAATACAAGGCTGTGAGGCAGGAAGGGGGTTCAGCTGCTTGGGTGCAAGAGACGGAGGAGGTGAGGTCAGATCACAGAGATGGGAACCCACTTGTGAGCACGTGATTTTCCTAGGTGTGAAATGCGGACATAGGGCAGGTTGCATCACAGCTGTGGTGTTAAGGACAGCCCGAGGGAAGCATTGGAGGGAGCAGGAGGCTAGTGAGGAGACTCAGTGTTGCCCTGGGCCATGCAGCCGGCCTCCCCAGAGTCTCTGGCACTTGGGCCTTTCTGGGGTGGTTGAGCCCAAGGAACAGTCCTAGAATCTACAACTCTGGCAGTGGCAGGTGCATCTCCCACAAGGTTGTCCCAGTGCAGCCTCTGCGATTTCACCTGCAGGAGCCTTCACGAGGGAACCAGCCAGCACGTGACTTCTGGCCCCGGGAGCAATTGAATCAGGTGCAGAACAAAGCCTGCAACAAAAGCCGTGAAAGCCCTGGCTGCCTTTACAACAGCGCCGAGCAGTCCAGCTCCGGAATTCCACAGGCCTACTGGGTTTGAATCCTAATGACTTTTCCAAAGCCACTTCCTGTGCCCCAGTTTTGCTGTTTGGAAAATGAAATCATAACAGCTGCTAGGGTAGTGGGAAGGATTTGGTGAGATAATGGATGAGTTCCTGACACAGTGCACGACCCAGGGAAGATGCTCAGTGGGCTGTCATGGGCGATGTGGCATCAGTGATGGCGGACAAGGAGGGTAGTAGATTCAGACAGAGCTGGCTCACCCCAGGGCACACAGGCAGGATTGGCACCAGAAGCACAAAAGGGTGAGCTTGGGACCAGAAAAGGGGGTACCCACTGTGTGCCTGGCACACACCTCATTTCATCCTTCCTCAGATGGGAAAGCAGACCCCCAGCAGTCTAGGAGCTTGTTCAAGGTCAGAGGTCTACAAGGTGGCAGTGTCAGAGGCCCACACCTTCTCCTATCCTGGTCCCTGCTGTGGCCTCAACTGCATCATGGTGCTCGGCCTCCCCCTCCCATGCCTCACTGATCTCTACTTGGAACGTGCTAACTCCATGGGGTTTGGTGGGGCTTTGCTCCCTGCACACAAGATGGACCCCTGAGTCGCGCTGTCTTTAGCCTGGCTGTGAACTTCCCATTGAGATGCATCTGGTGGATGGCAGCAGATCAGTGAACAAGTCCTTGTGTGCTTGCAGACACGCCTACAGACAGACCATACACGTGTGTGCAGCAGCAGAGTGTGTGTTGTGCAGAGCTGTATCTGGTGATGAGCTGGCCCCGAGTTCCTGGACCAAGTCTGTCTTTGCTTCTTCCTAGGGTTGCTGTAACAAATGACCACAACCTGCATGCTTTAAAACAACAAAAATTCGTTCTCCCGCATTTTGGTGCCGGAAGTTCTAAGTCACTGTGTTGGCGGGATGCTGCTCTCTCTGATGCTCCAGGGAAGACCCCTTCCTTGCCTCTCCCTGGGCTTCTGGTGGCCCCAGGAGTCTCACTAGCCCAGGGCAGCACAACCCTAATCCCTGCCTCCCTCTTTGTGTGCCTGCTTCCCTCTGTATCTCTCTGTCCCATCTCTGCTCTCTCTTACAGACGCCAGTCCTTGGATCTAGGGCCTACTCAACAGCTACAATGACTTGATCTTCAGATCCCTAACTAATTATATCTTCGAAGACCCTATATCCAAAGATCTTACATTCTGAAGTTCCAGGTGGTCATGCTCTTGAGTGGACACTGTGGAACCCACCTCAGTCCACCTCCTGACCCTCAGAACCTCATGTCCTTCCCACTGTGAAACACATTCACCCCATCCTGGGAACCCCAAAAGACTTAACCCACTCCAGCTTCACCTCTTGTGTCCCAGATGCTATCTACTGTTTTTTTTTTTTTAATTTTTTTTTTTTGACAGGCAGAGTGGACAGTGAGAGAGAGACAGAGAGAAAGGTCTTCCTTTGCCGTTGGTTCACCCTCCAATGGCCGCTGCAGCCAGCGCACGGCACTGATCCAATGGCAGGAGCCAGGTGCTTCTCCTGGTCTCCCATGGGGTGCAGGGCCCAAGCACTTGGGCCATCCTCCACTGCACTCCCTGGCCACAGCAGAGAGCAGGACTGGAAGAGGAGCAACCGGGACAGAATCCGGCGCCCCGACAGGGACTAGAACCTGGTGTGCCGGCGCCACAAGGTAGAGGATTAGCCTAGTGAGCCGTGGCGCCGGCCCAGATGTTATCTAAATATCACCAACTCAGAAAGTCCCGAATCTCATCATCTAGGTCATCAAATCATCTAGGCCAGGCTGTGGCTCTGGTTTCTATCATCCTGGGGCAGAATTCCTCTGTATCTGGCACCAAGGAAATGGGGACACAGTGGCTACATGGGGGCCAAGGCTGGGTCCACCCAGGGTGGAGTCCTCTCCTCTGTAGGGCTACCCTGGACCTCAGCACACCAGGGAGGCCCAAAGGGCTCCTCTTGGCACTAGAGATGTAGCCTGGGTGATAGCTGTGCCCCAAGGGAGCTGGGCGAGGGTCACCACCAGCTAGTCCCCAAACCATTCTTCTCACACTACACACATTGGTAGAATTTTTACTTATGCTCAGATTGATTTAAACATATATGAGGTAGAAATAAGGCACAGACTGTCAGGATGGAAGAAACCAGTTCCCATCAATGCCTGAGTGATCTCTGCCCAGCTCTGCTCTGGCTGAGATAGAGCACTGCCAGCAACAGGGCGCACCCTCCCACATCAGCCGGGAGGGAGGTCTGGGAGGGAGTCCCCCACGTGGCTTTCCTGTGTTAAGATGGACTCAGGACCCTGGAAAGGAGCAAGGAGGGAGCACTGGGCCAGTGTGGCTTTGCCTACACATACGGTAATTCCTGAGAATGAAGACACCTGGGGTGGTAAGGCCACCTGCTTCTGCAACTGCGTGTATGTCTTAATCTCTCCTCCAGGGTCCAGCAGTGACGCTTGCTTTCCAAGGAGGACTGCACAGCAAGTGCAACAGAGAGGAAAGTAAATGGTTGCTGATTCTCGTGTCCTGGAGGGAGTCGGGGAGAGGTGGGAGCAGGAGAGGCCAGAAAGGATGTACTCACAGTTCTGTGTCTGGCCTCAGCCTGTTCCATGGGGACAACTCAGGGGGCCTGAATAGTGCATTGAGGCAGATATCTGAGGTCCACCCTGTGCTCAGTCCATGTGCCAAAATCCTAACCGCAGGTGCGGGCTTGGAGGTGGGTCTTGGGGAAGATTTGTGCCCTTATCTATAGGGCCCCAGAGAGCTGCCCTTCCCATTTCTGTCACAGGAGGACACAGCCAGGGGGAACCAGAAAGCAGGCCCTCCCGCAGGCAACGAATCTGCTGGCACCTGAGCTGGGACATCCCAGGCTGCAGAACCGCGAGCCGTGGGTGCCGGTTTACACCAGCAAGTGTCCGAGAGTTTCATTGGAGCAGCCTGAGTTCCCTGACATTGGGATGGTGAGAACACCCCAGGTGCCCGGCAGGAAGGCACGTCCTCCGCTTTTCCCAACCCCAAGAAAAGCCCAGTAAAAACCAGCAGCCTCTCGGGCCCCCATTTTTAGTAAATTACAAGGAGGCGCTCAGCCTGCCCCGAAGCTCATAAAAGATGGATGATGCAGTTGTATAACTCCCGTGGCTTCTTACGACTTCACCTTCCCTTTAAAAGGCTGCAACTTCAAAGAAAAAAACTCGCTCCAGGCATCTTGGTGGTTGTAATCAAATGCATTCCCCAGAAATGAGGCTTTGGTTGCAGCCGCCGAGGAGGAGGCGGCAGCAGAGTGGCCACGTGCTGGCTTCCTTGTGGGTGACAGGTTTTATCTCCCCTGCACTGATTTATGCTGAGGACGGCCAGCCTGTGGCCATGACCTACTTTCCCTCTTACGCTACAGTATCCAGGGCTCCGCAGGGCTGCCCTGCTTAAGGAAACCTGACAGGACGGAGGCTGGACGTGGGAAGCATATCCGTGGGGTATCTGCGTGATCTCCTTTACCTACAAATAAAAGTGGGTGTGTGCGTCACATCCAGGGGGCGAGGGTGCCTGTTAAAGGACTCAATCCTCAACTGATTCAACCCAGGGATTGGCAGGACCAGACCTTCTAGTAGAGGGTGTCACAACAAAGTCAGCCTGCCCAGCGTGTGTGGCCCACGTTCACCCAGGCTGCAGCTGTTCAGCAAGCTAAACCAAACAGCAGCAAGAGCAAAATGAGTTGAAAGGCAGATGTGCAGATTTTTACTGAGAGCATGCCTGCTAGGCTGTCCAGGCTGCTTGAGCTCTGGCAGCATGTATGTGCAGGCATGTGTGTGCATATGTGTGTGTGTGTGTGTATGTTCCGATTCCACTGAGTGTCACTTTGGTTCTGAAAACCTAGGAGGAGTTCATGTGTGTGTGAGGCAGGTAGCAGACTTCGGGCTCAGGGGAAAACCACGCCCATGGTGGTCGTGACTTATGGGACTTGCCTGTTTTTGGGGTGATGCAGCAGCCTGGTTGTAGAGGGATTGGGAAGAGGAGGATCTGGGGTTTCCCTGGAGCCTTCACCCAGACTTTGTCCAAGATGTGAAATCGTGCAATGTTAGAAGGGGCCTTAAGGAATCATTAGCACAGCTGTCTTCAGACCAGGCTTCCCAAAGTGTGCCTGGGCACAGAGATCCAGATCCTCAGCTCCCACACGGTCTGCCAGGATAGCCCTTCTCAGCTCTGCAGTCATAACCCCGCCCCCTCCAGGCTACAAGAGAAAGGCAGGCCCCTTCCTGCAGGAGCCATGGCCCTGAGGGGCGCAGATCTCCTCTGCCAATCCACAGCACCATTCAGGAATGCATAGCTCTGGAAGAGAAGACCCTGCGGACAAAGCCCAGTAGGAACACAGAAGGGGTGAGCGGTGTCCACTTATCTGCGTTCTTTCTCCCTCGGCCTGGTGGTCTGTCTCATCTCCCAGCATGCACAAGAGGCCGTGGAGATGGATAGTGATGGGTTTGTTGGAAATGGAAACAATGGCAGATGTTTCTGGCTGAAAGGAAGTCTGAACTGGCTGACTGGTTTGGCAAGGAGGTGGGTTTGCCTTTTCGCTTACAGGATAGGCCTTTACATAAACTCAGCTACTGAAATCTGCAGACCAAGGCTTTGGTGAAAATATGTTTAAAGCTCAAACAGGTACCAAAAAATTTATATTTAGATGCTGCTTGCAAATGTGTGAGGTGTGTCTGAGTCTGCTGGAGCCGTCATAACACAATACAATGTGTTGTGACTTAAAACTACAGGAGTTTAGCTTCTCACAGTTACACAGGCTGGCAAGTCCAAGATCAAGGTGCCAACCGTTTTGTTCCTGATTCAGGCTAGCTGACATAGCAGGAGCAAAGTGGGAGGTGTGTGTCTCTCTCTTTCTCTCTTTAACTTATTTTTTTAAATTTTAATTTATTTTCGCTTGTGTGTGTGTGTGTGTGTGTGTGTGTGTATGGGGGGGGGGCAGTTTCCATCTATTTAGTCACTCCTCCAAAAGTCCACAACAGCCAGGGCTGGGCCAGGTTAAAGCCTGGAACCTGAAACTGCATCCAGGTCTCCCACTTGAGAGTTAGAAGCCCAAATACTTGAGCCATCACCTGCTGTCTCCCAGGTGCATTAGCAGGAAGCTGCATCGGAAATAGAATGGTAGCCAGGACTCAGGCTGGCACTCTGCTATGGGAGAGTGTCACAGCATAAGTGAACCAGCAGATGGGAGATTTCCCCTCCAACACAAATACCCCTTTTCTCTGTCTCTCCCTCTCTTTTTCTGTCACTCTGCCCTTCAGATAAATTAATTAAATAAGTAGTATTGAATCGTACACTCAAGATGGTTAATATGGCATGTTTGGTGTTATATGTACTTTACTGCAATTATAATTAAGGGGCAGGCATTTGGCACAGCACTTAAGATGCCGCTTGGATTCCCATATCACATCAGTGCCTGGGTTTGAATCCAGGCTCCATCTCCTAACTCCAGCTCCCTGCTGGTGTACACCCTGGGAGGCAGCAGGTGATGGCTCAAGAACTTCGGTCCTTGCCACCCCTGTGGGAGTCCCAGCCTCCCGGCCCAGTTGTAACTGTTGCAGACATTTGGCCCGTGAACCAGCAGAAGACAGATCTTTCTCTGTTTCTGACTTTCTGCTTTCAAGTAAAATGAATAACGATTTGTGAAACAAATAAGAGGTGGGGTTGGGTAGCGCCTGGGTGTCCTGACTCCTCCCCATTGCTCATCTCAGCTTCCAGGAAACCTTGTTACGGGGTGTTGCAGAGGGAAACCCACAGTGCAGGAGACTCCAAATGGAGAAGTAGGCTGAGGAGGAGGATTTCTAGGCCTGAGGAATAACAGGGCAGAGGCAGTGCTGAGATGCTGAATGGAGTGCCTCTTGGGATACCAGGCCTGGATCAGCAGGTGTCTGGGGCTTAGAATAGGGTTTGGGATCAGTAGTAGTCCCAGACTTGTGGGACTTCAGCTTGTGTCCAAGGAGCAGAGCTGGCATAAGCTGAGGAGCAGACACCTCAGACCCGGGCCCTTTCTTAGAGGACCACAGTCTGGCCCTCATGCAGCTGTCACCTCCTTATAGAGAGAGCAGTCCTTGGGTCATGCCCATTAGGAGATGCTCTGTCCCAACCACACTGCAGGTTCCCACTACCTGGGATCCACTCCCCACAAAGGGCTGATGGGTTCCACACTTGCTAGGGCTTGGCCAGCGCAGGCATGGAGGTCACTGAGGCCCATTTTCTCTGGAAGGTATGAGGATGCGTGTTTGGTCAGCCGATACCAGTTCCCTGACCCTGGTATCAAAGTGCACCTGGTGGCACTTGCCTCCCCTCATGCCAGAAGCATGTGGCTGGCATGGGACCCTAAGCCCACTCCTCTCCCCAGCCATCTGTACCTTGATGCTTAGCTCCCTGAGGACAAGAGAGCCCTGCCTTAGGCTCCCGATTCTAGGCAGCTATTTAATTACTCCCTTTGTCTGAGAGAGAGCTTTTCTGTTTCCGTCCCCAAGGGCACCTGCTGCTGAGCTCACGGAAGGCAACTGATAAATACTTCATCAGTATTCATTATTAGAAGACACACTTCTGTGCCCACGTGGAGTGTGAGTCCCTGGTCCCGTGGGGCAGATTTGGGCTCATGCTGCTGGGCTGTTTGTAATGTCTCCCCAAGCACCCTGCCTGTGCTGTGCCCTCCTCTTTAACAAGTACCAGGTACATCATCACTGTTAGTCCTCATGTGGCTGTGCGGCTGGCGAGATCCTTTCCCATGTTCCAGATGAGGGAAATGTATCTGGAGCACATTGCACCAAGTCACACAGCAAGTCAGTGGCAGTGTTGGAATGGGTCCCCAGGCCTGCCTGACTCCAAAGCCTTCGCTAATGCAACCATGGCTGCTATGAGTGCCGTGACTCCAAGGAAGTAGCCTGAGCTACCCACTGGGTTATCCCAAGGCCAACTTCTTTGGTTCTGAAGTTCCTCAGAGCATAGAAGAATGACCACCTACAAATGGAGCTATGCAAAGAATGGGTAAATTCACACAGAACCTGGCTTACATCTCTTTGGTGCTATAGAAAACATACATTCCTGTGCATTGAGATTTAATGCTATAATGAGTACTCAAATAATATATTTCACTTTGTGTTTCTATGGGGGTGCAAACTGTTGAAATCTTTACTTAATGCATACTAAACTGATCCTCTGTAAAAAAAAAAAAAAGAAAAGAAAAGAAAAGAAAAGAAAAGAAACTATCAACTCCCAACTTGACTCTCACTGGGATTAAACATGACAATAGGTCTGATCTGATTTCATCATCATTAAAAAAAATCATCTATTATTTTTCACTTTATGTTTCTGTGTGGGAGCAAACTGTTGAAATCCTTACTTAATGTATACTAAGCTGATCTTCTGTATATTAAGATAATCGAAAATGAATCTTGATGTGAATGGAAGGGGAGAGGGAGTGGGAAAGGGGAGGGATGTGGGTGGGACGGTATGGGGGGGAAGCCATAGTAATCCATTATTCGTACTTTGGAAACGTATATTCATTAAATAAAAGTTAAAAAAAAAAAGAAAAAAAGAAAACATACATTCCTAAGAAAAACTCAAAAATCAGTCTTTTTTTTTTAAAGACTCATACATCAAAACCACATCCTTCCCTTTTGAACACCTTTGCATGGCACACCACTTAGAAGTAAGGACCTAGGCATTTACCTCCACATCCACACTGTGTGTGACAACTCGCACAATATACCCCCATTCTTTTATTTGGCACATAGGGACATGATTATCCACATTTTGCAGCAGGCAAGACAGAGGTTTATGGAAAAGTCATAGCTTCTTTCTTATCACCCAGCCTAGGAAGTGAGCTGATGCCCAGCCCCCTGAGCCCACACTCTGCTCTATTTTCACAGCACCAACCTCTCTGGTCCCCACCATTAGAGTGAACACTGATAGCCGCATGAAAAGGTGGTGGGTATTTCCCTTGGTTGCATTAATGGGCTGGTGGGCAGGATTCCGTGTCACCATCTGTTTCACCTGCAGACCTTATAGCCTGTCCCTGGACACTGGCCTCCATCAGAGAGGGATAATCTCTCCAGAGCAGCACCGGAGCCTAGAATAGCAAAAGCTCTGATACATTCTAAGTTATTACAGCAGAAGCTAGAGCCAGCTGCTAGCTCTCAGCCCCTGTACAGGGGTTTGTGACCATTTATTAGGCAAATATGGGGGGTATTCCCGTGCCTAACCCCAGAAAATGAGTTTGTCTGTGGCCAACCTGTGTCTGTCCATCACACTCTCATGAAACCCACATGAGCCCTCCTTGGGGCAGATTTCCTGTGTGCCCATCCTTAGCTGCCTAGTACAGCCCCACAGGCTCCTTCTGGGCCCCCAAGTCCCAGGGTCAGGGTAACTCAGGGGTGGAAAGGACCTTTAACAGTCATATGGTCCAAATGCCTACCCAAGGCATCGAGTCACTGACTATCCTGGCATGAAGATCGCGGGTGAGGGGACGCTCGCTGGCTCCAGGATCAGCCAGGCCTGGAAAGTCACCTGAGACTCATCCAATCCCCTCCTTGTACAGATGGGAAAATTTTCAAAACCAGAAATACAGCTTGTTCCAAGGTCAGCCAGCTAGGCCAGCAACAAAGAGACATCTATTTATTTTCTCTGGCACGTCCTATGCTCAGGCCATATTTCAGTTCCCAAAATGAGCCAGGCTGTTGCACGTCTCCACGTGCTCCTCCTGGAATGTTCCCCTTCTGGAATGCCCTTCACATCACATCGCCCCTCTCCCATCTGCAGGGAAAGCACACTCGCCCTTCATGTCCAATGAGGACATTTTCTCTGCCATGAAATCTGGACAGAGACCCTCCTCCCACAGTCAGAGTAGAGCCCATGGCCAGAGTGCTTGTCCCTAGGATTCTACCCGTCTCCATCCACATCCAATCCCCAGCTCTCCCCAGAGTCCCTTGAAAGTGGGGATTGCATTTCTCAAGTCTGTGAGTACATGTGTGGTGTAGGGATTGGACACTGGATGAGCTATGAATGCTCTGCAATTTCTGTTAAGTCATTATCAACTCTGATCTTTCTATTCCCCTTTCTTCTCTTTTCAAATCCCCTTCCCCATCACAGCTTTCGTCTTGTGGGGTATCCTTTATGCTGCCTCAAAGAAGCTATATGGTTTTTTCAAACCACTCAGCTATAAGCAATCTCTTCTAGTTCCTGTCTTTCTAATTTCCACGACCCCTAACTACCTCCTTAGCAGCTTCCCACCCCTGCCTGATTTCCTAAGTATATCATAGGTACCTTTCTCTTCCCCGACCTTAGACTGGGGTCCCCGTGAGATTCTCTTGGATTCTGCATCAACATAGCTGAAATCCAGCTCCCTGAGGACACAAGGGTGTGAAATGCAGATGTGCCCCTTTCTGTCCTTGTTTCCTCCCAGAAGAATGGAGGTAGGAGAGGTTGTAGAAGGAGCTGGGAGACAACAGGCCTTGCTTCCAGGAGAAGAACTGGTTATAGATTGTAACTGTATCTGCTACAGTGAATATGGGTTGTAGCTGTACATTACAGAGGATACGGATTGTAACTATATCTATTGCAGTACATATATATTGTATAGGTTGTAACAGTACCCGCTGTAGTGGATATTGGTTGTAGCTGTACCCATTACAGTAGATACAGATTGTAACTATTTCTATTGCAGTGGATGTAGATCGTATAGGTTGTAACAGTACCTGCTGTGGTGGATATGGGTTGTAGCTGTACCCATTACAGTGGATACAGATTGTAACTATTTCTATTGCAGTGGATGTAGATTGTATAGGTTGTACAAGCACCTGCTATAGTGGATATGGGTTGAAACTGTATCCATTACAGTGGATATAGATCATAGCTGGCAGGAGACTAATGTAATTGACTAATTGACTAAAGCTCATTCACACGGGAAGCAGCCTCACTGAGCTGTCCCTCCTGCCCCCTCCTATTTGATACACCTCATTCTCCACTGTTAGAGGTTTTCACACAGACTTGACCCCTTGTTGGCATGGTGGTTGTTACACACTCGTACCAGCGGGGATGTATCATGCAATGTCACCCCCTCAGGATGGTACACACTGTGTGGCCAGTACCAGCATGCTTGCAGATGTGCTTGATCCTCAGGATGGATGTAGAGGGGGTATAGATCAATCTGCCTCTTCTCATCTTGTCATGAGCTTCTCTTGCTCTGTCTTCAGGAAAGTTGCATCTTTTGTCCCCACTTCTTTTTTTTAGAAGTGTGGTGACATTCACAAAACATAAAAGTTTCTTACCATTTTAACCTTTTGAAAGTGTTCAATTCAGTGGCCCTTAGTACATTCAGTATCCTGCAAGTATCCCCACTATCTGGTCTCAGAACATTTTCATCACTCCAAAAAGGAAATCCCATCCCTGCTAAGCACTCCTCCTGACCTTTTCAACGATCACCAGGTAATGGGACAGCACAGCAGGCTGCCTGGCTATAAGTGCTGACAACACTATATAGGAAACACTGCCGCTGTCATCTCTGAAGTTCAAGTCCCCCTTCAAAGTCCCATGCACCTGCTGAGCCCTATGCTTTCTTATCTCTCACCCCCAGAAAAAAAGCCATCTGTGTCTCCCTTTAGTATTTTACATGCCTCTTTTGTGCTCTTTTCTTAGAGCCTAGTGGGCAGGGATACAGCCTTGGAAGAAGACAGCCTGTCCTTGAATCGTGGGCTACACTCTGACCAGTTATGAGTCCTTGGTCCCTTACCAGTATAATGGGATCAATCGTAGCACCTATCCAATAGGGTTGTTAACAATAGGAGTTAACATATGCAAAGCTCTTAGAACTGTGCCTGGGGTGTCTTCTGTGCCATGGCCCCCAGCCCTTCCCATCTGGAGAACAGGGGATACTTTGAAACGAGTGTGCATGGGCCTATCTAGGTGGCCTGGCATCAGGGTCACACCTGAACCTTCACTTCCCTGTGGTTGGATGTTCAAAATGGCCACAAGAACTGGGTAAGACACAGTTGATCAATGCAAGTGCACTGTGGAAAATGCTACAGCCTCCCTGAGCTGGAGAAGAAAGCATGGAAGAGAGCAGAAGGAAAGAGCCATGAGCAGGAGCAGGCAGGGAAGCCCTGTAGGGAGGGGCTCGGCTAGCGCCAGAGCAAGGGGTCTGAATCCTATCCCCAAATCCTGGGAACAAGGGGGTGTGGCCTGACAGAGTAGTGACATGGAGAAGAAGGAAAAGTATAATCTACAGTTTTAGATTTTATTTGCATTTTGCTAGACATATCCCCAGAGCTCTCCAGATAGGATTCTAAGTTCAATGCTTGGTCCCTGTCAGCCCCACTGACAGTCTGTGATGGAGAGCACAGTGGAGACCCCAGGCCTCACTGTCCAGTACAACAACCCCTGGCCATATAACATGAGACTCCTGGGCACTTGCAATGTGGCTGGTCCACACTGACATGAGCTCAGAGTGTGAACCATGCACTAGGTTTCTTTTATTTTTATCCCCACAAGAGACCTTTTATTTAAGGAATACAGACTCCATGCATTTCATAATACAACTTTAGGAATATAGTGATTTTTCCCACCATATCCGTACTCCCACCCACTATCCCACTCCTCCCTTTCCTCCCTCCCCTGTTCTTAGTCCCATTCTACACTAAGATCCATTTGTGATTAACTTTATACACAGAAGACAAATTCTATATTAAGTAAAGAGTTCAACAATTTGCACAGTAAAAACAAACACACACACATACACACACAAAATAAAAAACCCTATTCCTCAACAGTCAAGACAAGGGCTGTTCAAAGTCATTGCATCTTGAAGTTAATTTTACTTCTTTTTTTTTTTTAAACTTAATTAACTTTAACTAAGCACCCAAGAATGATACATCTTTTGGGAGCACTTAGACATAATTATAATACAACTCATTGAGGACAGAGGTCCTGCATGGGAAGTTAGTACACAGTGACACTGGTTGTTAATTTAACAATTAACACTCTTATGTATGACGGTCAGTGATCACCTGAGACTTGACATGAGCTGCCTAGGCTATGGAAGCCTTTTAGTTTTTTGGGTCTTTTTAAAAGATTTTATTTATTTGAGAAGTAGAGTTACAGACAGTGAGAGGGAGATACAGAAAGAAAGGTCTTCCTTCCATTGGTTCATTCCCCAAATGGCCACATGGCTGGAGCTATGCCGATCTGAAGCCAGGAGCCAAGTACTTCTTCCCGTCTTCCACAAGGGTGCAGGAGGAGCCCAAGAACTTGTGCCATCTTCTACTGCTTTCCCAGGCCATAGCAAAGAGCTGGATTGGAAGAGGAGCAGCTGGGACTAGAACCGGCACCCATATGGGATTGCAGTGCTGCAGGTAGAGGATCAATCTACTGTGCCACAGCACCAGCCCCTATGGAAGCCTTTGAATCCAGTCTCTGTCAGTATTTAGAAAAGGCTGTAAGCAAAGTGGATTTCTCTCCTTCCTTCAGAGAAAAATACCTCCTTCTTTGATGACCACTTCTTTCCACTGAGGTCCCACCACTGAGGTCCTTCATGTAGGGCATTTTTTGCCTCAGTGTCTTGGCTTCCCATGTCTGAAATGCTCTCATGGGCTTTTCAGCAAGAACAGAATGCCTTAAGGGTTGATTCTGAAGTCAGAGTGCTATTTAAAGTAATTGTCATTCTATGAGTCTGCTGTGTGGACTGCTTTCCATGTTGGAGCATTCACTCCTTTTTAATTCTATCTATTATTATTATCAGGCCCTTAATCCTATCCATATGATCACTTTAACACTTAAGATGGTATTTTTACCACCCAGCTTAAGGGGATTTGGGGTCCCATCACAAGTTTTTAAACTGTATCCTTAGAAGTAAGTCTTTAGGAATGAATGAACTATGCAGCTTTACAGTTTCAAACTTCATACACTTCATAATTACAACTTTAGGAACATGATGATTCTTCCCACTGTGCCCACCCTCCCACTCATACTCCCACCACACTTCCTCATCCCTCCCTTATTCCCACTCTTAACCTTTACTGAGATCTATTTTCGTTTGACTTTATACACACATTTAACTCTATGTTAATTAAAGAGTTAAACAAATAGCATAAAAAAAAACACTGCTCCTCAACAGTCAAGACAATGGCTGTTCAATTCATTGCTTCTCAAAGTGCCAATTTCACTTCTACAGATTGCCTTTTAGGTGCTCTGTTAGTTATCACAGGTCAGGGAGAGCATGTGGTATTTGTCCCTTTGGGCCTGGCTTATTTTACCAAGTATTATGTTTTCCAGATTTATCCATTTTGTTGTAAATGACTGGAATTCATTTTTTACCGCTGTGTAGTATTCCATGGTGTACATATCATATAATTTCTTTATCCCGTCTTCAGTTGATGGGCATATGGATTGATTCCATGTTGTAGCTATTGTGAACTGAGCTGCAATATACATGGGGGTGCAGATAACTCTTTCATATACTGTTTTCATTTACCTTGAGCAAATTCCCAGGAGTGGGATGGCTGAGTCATATGGTAGGTCATATTCAAATTTCTGAAGTATCTCCATACTGTGTTCCACAGTGGCTATACCAGTTTAAATTCCCACCAACAGTGGATTAGGGTAACTTTTTCCCCACATCCTCACCAGCATTTGTTGTTTGTTGATTTCTGTATGAGGGCTATTCTAACTGGAGTGAGTTAAAACCTCATGATGGCTTGATTTGCATTTCCCTGATGGCTAGTGATCCTGAACATTTTTTCACTTGTCTGATGGCCATTTGGAGTTCCTCTTTTGAAAAAGTCTGTTTAAGTCCTCTGCCCATTTCTTTACTGGGTAGCTTGTTTTGTTGTTGTGGAGTTTCTTGATCTCTTTATATATTCTGGTAATTAATCTTTTGTCAGTTGCATAGTTTGCAAATAATTTCTTCCATTTTGTCAGTCTCTTCACTTTCTTGAGTGTTTTTTTTTTTTTGCAGTACAGAAGCTTCTCTATTTCATATGATCCCATTTGTGAATTTTGGCTTTGAATGCTTGTACCTCTGTGGTCTTTTCCAAGAAGTCTTTGCCTATGCCAATGTCTTGCAGGTTTCCCCAATGTTCTCTAATAATCTGATGATATCGGGTCATAGACTTTGGTCTTTCATCCACTTTGAATAGATTTTTGTGTAAGGTGTAAGGTAAGGGTCTTGCCTGATACTTCTGTATGTGGAAATCCAGTTTTCCCAGCACCATTTGCTGATGAGACTGTCCTTGCTCCAGGGATTGATTTTAGCTCCTTAGTCAAATAAAAGTTGGTTGTAGAGGCTTGGATTGCTTTCTGGTGTTTCTATTCTGTTCCATGGTCTGTCCATCTGTTTTTGTACTAGTATATGTTGTTTTGATTATAACTGCCCAGTAGTATGTCTTGAAATCTGGTATTATGATGCCTCCAGCTTTGTTTTTGTTGTATAAGATTGCTTTAGCTATTCAGGGTGTCCTGTGTTTCCATATGAATTTCAACATAGTTTTTTCTAGGTCTGAGAAGAATATACCTGATGTTTTGATTGGTATTGTATTGAATCTGTAAATTGCTTTTAGAAGTATGGACAATTTGATGATATTGATTCTCCAATCCATGAGCATGGAAGATTTTTCCATTTTTTTATCTTCTTCTATTTCTTTTTTAAATGTTTTGTAATTCTCATTGTAGAGATTTTTGACATCCTTGGTTATATTTATTCCATAGCATTTGATTTTTTGTAGCTATTGTGAATGGGTTTGATCTTAGAAGTTCTTTCTCAGCTGTGGCATTGTCTGTGTATACAAAGGTTGTTGATTTTTTTGTGTTGACTTTATATCCTGCTACTTTACCAAACTCTTCTATGAGTTCCAATGCTCTCTTAGTGGCGTCTTGTGACTCCCCTATATATAGAATCATGTCACCTGCAAATAGGGATAGTTTGACTTCTTCTTTTCCAATTTGAATCCCTTTGATTTCCTTTTCTTGCCTAACGGCTCTGGCCAGTACTTCCAGGACTATATTGAATAGCAGTGGTAAGAGTGGACATCCTTGTTCCAGTGAACATCCATGGTTCCAGATCTCAGTGGGAATGCTTCCAGCTTTCCCCCCATTCAATAGAACGCTGGCTGTGAGCTTGTCATAAATTGCCTTGATTGTGTTGAGGAATGTTCCTTCTATACCCAATTTGCCTAGAGTTTTCATCATGAAAGGGTGTGGTATTTTATCAGATATTTTCTCTGCATCTATTGAGATAATAATATGATTTTTATTATTCAGTTTGTAAATGTAATGTATCACATTGACTGATTTGCGAATGTTGAACCATCTCTGCATACCAGGGATAAATCCTACTTGATCTTTCTAATGTGTTGTTGGATTCAATTAGCTAGAATTTTGTTGAGGATTTTTGTGTCTTTGTTCATCAGGAAAATTGGTCTGTAGTTCTCTTCCTCAGTTGCATCTTTTGCAGGTTTAGGAATTCAGGTGATGCTGGCTTCATAGAATTTGGGAGGATTCCTTCCACTTAATTGTTTTGAATAGCTTGAGAAGAAGTGGAGTTAGTTCTTTTTAAAATGTGTGGTAGAATTCAGCATTAGAGCCATCCAGTCCTGGGCTTTTCTTTATTTGGAGAGTCTTTATTACTGATTCGATTTCTGTCTTGGTTATGGGTCTGTTTAGCTTTTCTGTATCTTCATGGCTCAATTTAGGTAGGTTCTATGTGTCCAGGAATCTATCCATTTTTTCTAGGTTTCCCAGTTTGTTGGCATACAGCTCATTGTAGTAATTTCTGATGATTCCTTTTATTTCTGTGGTGTCTATTGTTATATTTCCTTTTTCATCTCTAATTTTATTGATCTGGATCTTCTCTCACCTTTTTTAGGTCAGTTGGGCAAATGGTGTGTTAGTTTTGTTTATTTTTTCAAACAACCAGTTCTTCGTTTTGCTGATCTTTTGTATTCTTTTTTTGGTTTCAATTTTGTTGATTTCTTCTCTAATTTTAATTACTTAGTTTTAGATTTGGTTTGCCATTATTTTTCTGGATCCTTGAGATGCATTGATAGCTTATTTATTTGGTGCCTTTCTAATTTCTTGATGTAGGCACCAATTGCTATAAACTCCTCTTAACACTGCTGTTGCTCTATCCCGTAAGTTTTGATATGTTGTATTGTCATCTTCATTTGTTTCCAGGAATTTTTTGATTTCTGTTTTGGTTTCTTCTATGACCCACTGTTCGTTTCAGAGCAAGTCGTTCAGTCTCCATGTGTTTACAGATGGTCTAGAGACTCCTGAGTTGCTGATTTCCAGCTTCGTTCCATTGTGGTCTGAGAAGACGCATGGCATGATTTCAATTTTTTTGAATTTTCTGAAATTGGCTTTATTGCCTAGCATGTGGTAAATCCTAGAGCAAATTCCATGCTCTGGTGAGAAGAATGTGTATTCTGCAACTGTAGGATATAAAGTTCTGTAGATAACTGTTTGGTCCATTTGGTCTGTCATGTTGATTAGCTGTTGTTTCTTTGCTGATTTTCTGTCTGGTTGATCTGTCCATTGCTGAAAGTGGGATAGTAAAGTCCTGATTACTATCATATTTGAGTCTATGTCTCCTTTTTAATCCCTCAACTTTTCCTTTAAATAGCCAGGTGCCTTGTAATTAGGCATTTATACATTTATAATAGTCACATCTTCCTGTTGAGTTGATATCTTAATCATTACATAGTGCCCCTCTTTGTGTCTTTTTTACTTTTTTTTGTGTTAAAGTCTATTTTGTCTGATATTGTGCTGGCAAAACCAGCTCTTTTTTGGTTTCTGTTAGCATGGAATACCTTTTTCCATCCTTTCACTTTGAGTCTGCCTGCATCTTTGTTGGTGAGATGTGTTTCCTATAGGCAGCAAATAGATGGGTTTTGCTTTTTAATCCATTCAGCCAGTCTGTGTCTTTTAACTGGAAAGTTGAGGCTATTTACATTCAAAGTGACAATTCATAAGTAACAACTTTGCCCTGCTGTTTTTCCTTAAATATTCCTATTTTTTTTACTTTGAATTTCCTTTGTACTTTTACTCAGCGATTTTCTGTCTTTACCTTCTTTCATAGTGATGAGCATCTTTCTGTGTTTCTGTGTGCTGCACATCCTTAAGCATCTTTTGCAAGAATGAATAGGTGGTGACAAATTCTTTCAATTTCTGTTTGCTATGGAAGGTCATTACCTTCGTTCATAAATGAGAGTTTTGCAGGGAATGGTATTCTGGTTGATAGTTTTTTGTTCTTAAAACTTGGAATATATTTCACCATTCTCTCCTACTCTGTTGGGTTTCTGAGGAGAAGTCTGCTGTGAGTCTAATTGGAGATCTTCTAAAAGTAATCTGGCATTTCTCTCGTGGACATTTTAGAATCTTTTCTTTGTGTTTTATTGTGGTGAGCTTAATTACCATGTGTCGTGGTAAAGATCTTTTCTGGTCATGTCTATTAGGAGTTCTGTGTGCTTTCTGTACTTGGATGTCCCCTTTTTCTACAAATTATGGAAGTTTTCTGTTATTATTTTACTAAAAAGGCCTTCTAATCCTTTCTTTTTTTCCATGCCTTCAGGAAGCTGTATGTTGGGTCATTTTATAGTACCCTGTAGATTCCCAACAATATTTTTTAGTTTTTTAATTTATTCTTCTTCTTTTTTTTGTCTGACTATATAATTTCCTACGATTTGTCTTCTAAATCAGATATTCTTTCTTCTGCTTCACCAATTCTGTTAAGGCTCTCCACTATATTTTTTATTTGTTCTGTTGAATTCTTCATTTCTTTTTTTTTTCTTTTTTTGAAAGGAAGAGTTAGACAGTGAGAGAGAGAGAGAGAAAGGTCTTCTTTCCGTTGGTTCACCCCCAAATGGCTGCTATGGCCGGTGCGCTGCTCCAATCTGAAGCCAGGAGCCAGGTGCTTCCTCCTGGTCTCCCATGCAGGTGCAGGGCCCAAGCACTTGGGCCATCCTCCACTGCCTTCCCAGGCCACAGCAGAGAGCTGGACTGGAAGAGGAGCAATTGGGACAGAATCCAGTGCCCCAACCGGGACTAGAACCCGGAGTTCCAGCGCCACAGGCAGAGGATTAGCCTAGTGAGCTGTGGCGCCAGCCTGAATTCTTCATTTCTAAGATTTCATTTTTGCTTTTTCTTTAAGATCTCAGTTTTGTGGGAGAAATTTTCTTTCATGTCTTGTATGATTTCATTAGTTCATGCATTTGCTTGTGACTACTTCTATGTAATCTTATGGTCAATTCTTTGAATTTCATTTCTTGCATTTCTTCAAACTCTTCATCTTCACAATCTAGTATTTTTTAAGTTCTTTTTTTTATTTAATAAATGTGAATTTACAAAGTGCAACTTTTGTATTGTTGTGGCTCCCCCCCCAACCTCCCTCCCTCCCACGGCCCTCCCCTCTCCCACTCCCTCTCCCATCCTGCCCTTCATCGAGTTTCATTTTCAATCACCTTCATATACAGATGATCAACTTAGTATACACTAAGCAAAAATTTCAACAGGCTGCACTCACACAACCTCACAAGGTATAGGGCATTGTTCGACTAGTAGTGTTGTTTTTAAGTTTCATAGTAAAACACATTAAGGACAGAGATCCTACGTGGGGAGCCTGTACTCAGTGACTCCTGTTGTTGATTTAACAGTTGGCACTCTTATTTATGACATCAGCAATCACCCGAGATTCTTGCTATGAGCTGTCTAGGCTATGGAAGCCCCACAATCTAGTATTGAAGTGTTGTATTCTTTCGGGGGTATCATGTTGTATTCCTTATTCTTGTTTCTTGAATTGGTGCGTTTATTTTTTGGCATTTGTGGAGATGCTCATTGGTTTCTTCTTCTTCTTCTTTGTTTTCTGTTACAGCTTTTATTTTTGGACTATTTCTGTGTGGATTAGTGGAGTGTCTGCTTTCAGGGAGTGTGTAGAGCCATATGTTGGGTGTGGCCAGGGACCTCTGTTCAGTACTCCAGGGTGACTCCCAGGTTCAGCGTGGTAAATCTCCTTTTTTTTTTTTAATCAGAGGAGAAGCTTTTTTCCTGTTGGTTTAGACTTAGCTCATTTTCTGTACTCAAAGGACACCAGTGCCTGAGCACTAACCTCAGTGGTTATTATTCCTGTACACTTCCACAAGGACCACACAGGGTATCTGTGCAGTCCTCAGTATAAGCAGATTCCCCAGCAATGTCCCTCACCAGGGAACCAGGGAGCCCTGAACATGTGGAGCCTCCTACAATGACTGCCCAAAGTCTCAGCCACACCCAGAGCCTCCCCACACAGCCTCAGTGTTTTCAAAGCCCCGCAGTCTCAGTGTTTACACAGTCCTGGCACACAAGCCTCCCACAGTCACTAGCACCCCAGTCTCCCGTCAGTTCTCCCCGCTAGACTCGGGAGTCTCTGCTCAACTGGTTGCTGTATGTGGACATGAGCTGGCGCAGCTGTTATGTATGTCCAAAATGGCACCCGCTCTCTATCAGCTTGTTACAGGATGCCATTGCAGGGTGATTGGAGAGAGAGAAACATGCCTCCCCCCTTCCTTTTTTCCCTCCTCTAGTTTGGCAGGTACACTATCCCCCATGGGGATCCAAGCCAGATTCCCTCCCGGCTTTTTCTGCAGCTTTATCTCCAATGACTTGGGCTGCTGCAGTCTGGTTTCACCTCTCTCCAAAGCTGGTGTGGAGGCTCTAGGCTGCTGGGGTCCTGATTTGTGCATGCCCACACCCTCCACATAGATCTGCTCTGTCCGTCTAATTTGCATGGAGTTTGCTCTGCCGATTTCTCCCTGTCTCTTCACTGAGACTGCACTCTCTCCACTTTTTTAAAACTATCTTCTCCTGGACTAGAATGGTAAGCTCCCTCTCTACTCCACCATCTTAATCCAATCCCTGCACTTGGTTTCAAAGTAAGCTTCAGAAAACACCTCTATAATTTTCTATATTGATTATACAATGACGTTACACTATTTTGGATATAATGACTGGCATATATTAAAATGGTAATCAACTGATTTCATCTGTTTCTTCTTGCTAAGTTTAAGGATGGCTACTAGACTGTTCGAGACTACATCTAAGGCTGTCTTTGGTTTTGCTTGGACAACATCGCCCTGTCCTGGGCAGGACCCAGATGAGGAGGGAGACCCTGGCTATGGCCGTTTAGAGCCATCTGCCCCCCTTTCCTTTTCTCACATTTATTAGCTTATCAATGAGCATTTATTGAGCACTAACTATGATCCAAAGGCTATCCTAAGAGTTGGGGGGGGCAGCCAACACTTAAGCTGATAAAGCACATTATATGTGATTGGGATGAGGCTTAGGAAGGAAATGAAGAAAACCACCAGGAGTGACTAGGGCTTAAGGAAAGGAGACCTCTTGGCCCTGCATGTTTCTGTCTCCATTGATTTGAGAGTTTGCACCACAGGGATTTGCTTTGACTGTAAGCTGTATCCTTGCAGCTGTGTTACAATGTCTCAACCTGCCTACTGTGCTAGGCTGGCAAACGCTACCTTTCCATGTCATCTTCTCCCTAACAGAGCTGATGTGCACTCTGTTGTGCATCTGTGTTCCACACGTTAGTATTAGCTTATAAGACACTAGACATACTAGCTTATAAGATTCAAAAGCTGGAAATCAGTGATGAACAAAGCAGCTGCAGTCCTTGTCCTGAGGAGCTCACAATGACCTTGTAATCAGTTGTTTTCCGGGCTGCCTCTCCCGTAGGACCACCAGCTCCTGGAAAGACAGGTGTCTTCTGTGTCTCTGTGTACATTGGATCTGTACGATGCTGCCTGATGCACACTGGGATCTCCATAATTTCTTGATAAATAAATGAGGGAGGAATGAAAGAAGGAATCAAAGCTGTGATGTGATGGTAGTGGAAAGGTTGTTGGGCCACACCAGCAATGACTGGGCAAAGGAAAGTTCTTTTCCCTAGCCTCCTCCAATGTCAGAGAATACAGACTGATCCCCACTCACCTTTCCTGGTTGCTGTTGCTGGTGACCAAAGACTGTGACCAGTGTTCCCCTAGCACCAGGGCACAGGACAGGCTGGCCGCCACTGATGCACAGAGCTATATGGAATTAGCACATCTCCTCGCTTTTTGAGTTGTAGGATTGGGGTAGAGTCCCAACCCCTAACTTCCCTGAAGTCATCTGCCCCTTGGGACCCAAACTGACTATAGATGGCCACCTGGCCAGAGGACCAGGCCCAAGTGCCAGAGGGCTTGTGGGGGGAGGAACTGTGTTCAGGACTTCGTGTCTGTGGAGCATTGTTGATTACTAACATTTGCTAAGTCCAGGTGCTGTTGCAAGCACTTCACACGTGCTGGCACTTCAACAGCTCTTTGAAGAAGATACTATTGTTATCCCATTTTGCAAATGAGAAAACTGAGGCACAGAAAGGTTATTAACTTACTCAGAGCACACAGATAATAAATGGTAGAGCTGGGATCAGTATCCTGCCTTCTAACCAGATTCTCTGTTCAGAACATTGTACTTAACCACCTCCTGTTGCTGTACTGTTGGGTGGATTTTTTTCTTGCCAACATTGTTACAGTGCATGCTTGGTTTTCTACACACACAAGCATTTCCCTGGGATTGCTGAGTCAAGAGTCAGGCACTTTTCACTTTGATGGAGTGCCAAGCTGCCCTCCAGTTCACATGCAGGGAGGGCCCTGTCTACACCAGATCTCCCCAGGAGCAGCAGATCAGTGGCAGGTGGAGAGACCAAGAGAGGCTGGCAGTTGCACATCCAACTCCAGCCAAGGGGCTGCTCAGCCTGCAGACTTTCCCTGCTTCCAGAGAGGGAAGGCTTTGAACTGCCACCCCCAACAGCACCTGATTCTCACAGCTTTTCCCTGTGTCCCCACATTGTGTCCGGACAGGGGGTAGAAGTGCCCAATGCCAGCTGAGCAAGTGCACTCCTCTTGTGTAGCCCCTGCTTCCAACACTGAAGCAGTAATTTATGTGCATGCCATAGGGTCTTGAGAGTTAACTCAAAAAGCCATGTGTCCATGTCCACCTTGCCTCAATGGAAGGCAGAGGAAATGAAATAAAATGACTCAGAGGATGCAGCCAACAAGAGCCAGCTGCCTTCTCTCCCTTCCTTCTCATATGAGTGTTGTAACATTCATTCATCGGCCGGCGCCGCGGCTCACTGGGCCACCTGCAGCGCTGGCACACCGGGTTCTAGTCCCAGTCAGGGTGCCGGATTCTGTCCCGGTTGCCCCTCTTCCAGTCCAGCTTTCTGCTGTGGCCCAGGAGTGCAGTGGAGGATAGCCCAGGCCCTTGGGCCCTGCACCAGCATGGGAGACCAGGAGGAAGCATGTGGCTCCTGGCTTCGGATTGGTGCAGTGCGCTGACCGCAACACACCAGCTGTAGCGGCCACCTGGGGGGTGAACCAATGGAAAAAGGAAGACCTTTCTCTCTGTCTCTCTCTCTCTCTCACTGTCTAACTCTGCCTGTCAAAAAAAATTTTTTAAAAAAATTTCATTCATTCATTCACCTCCTACCCAGCTCATCTTTGGTGGGCTTCGTCTCTTGCTCCCTACACTTCAGCTTGTTTATGGACCACCTCACTTGGGCCTTCTCCAAGGGCAACATTGCCTTAGGTTTCCCCCACTGACCTCACTTCTCTGACCTTTCTCCTTCTGCCACCTCCCACTCCCCACAAAGCCCAGAGCACCCTGAATCTCTATTTCCTGGAACAGATGAGGCATCTCTGCACATTCAGGTGCCACAGCTGGAGATTACCGATCATCATCAGATTTTATATCTGCCCTCATGAATAATTCAAGGCCTGAAAAACAAGTGCATAATAATTAACACGAGGCAGAAGGGGAACACCAATTCCAACACAGCCGAATTAGTTTTATGGTAGGCTTTTGCCAAGCTTCAGTGCACAGCACCTGACCCCATGTTCTTGGTTTGCACTTGAAGTTGCTTTCCATCTTGAGACAATGCATCCCATATCCTCATATAGTCCTCAACTTTCCCAAAGCTGCTCTTTTAATAAAGTCCTTGAAAAGAAATAAAGTGGAGTGCCTGCATCCCTCACCCCTCCAATATCATGTACAAAAGCCAGGCATCTATGACCTGATCTTCCCTTGCCCCTTGGCTTACCTTTTTCCCAACATACTCTGTCTCCCCAGGGCAGTGTCTGGATCTCCATCATCTGTGCTTCTAGTCCAGTCTGGGTCCTAACACAGCATGTGTGCATGGAGGAGGAGGCCCACAATCAGATTTGGGGCCCTGCACTTGCATCATCTCCCCAGCTTCTGAGAGCTTTGGGATGATGGTTGCCTTGAACTTATCCATTCTGGGCTTCTTTGTCTTAAAACTCTCCTATCTGATACCAAATATTCTGTATAGAAATGCTTCCATGCACCAGACAGACCCCTCCTAAGAAACCATGCTGGAAGTCCTGTCTGTTTACTTTCCCACTAATGAAAATCTACTATTAAAGGGCCTAGATGTGAAAGGGGAGAAAGGAATGGTCCTGTGTGCTTTGATTCAGTGCTGTGAGATGCAGACTGAGAGCTAAATAAAACACAACTCACTAGGGCTTGTGGCACATCAAAGGATTTTTGCACTTGGCTCCCCCTGGGGAGAATCTGGATCCCTCATGAGAACCCTGGTTATAATCTGGCCCCTGAGTGGGAACTGAAGTCCTCTGGCGTGAACCTGGCTGTCTGCTGTGAGACTAGTTTCCTAATATGATTGGGATATAGTGCAGAATAGCGTAATCAGAGAAGTCTGTTATAGAAATGAACAAATGAATGGTTGATGGAATACTGTTAGACTGTAATTTTATTAGATCATATTTTGCAAAAGATACTCATACGAGACATATAAAAGTATTGCCTAAATTACAAATCCCCATGTTGCTAACATCCCTTTATATTTATGTGAACAATGGACCAGCTCCAAGCCAGGGGAGTGGAGAAAGCTCTTCTTGGACCACGGGAGAGAAATATTTCTTCAATTGCTTTGCTTAATTCTGTTTTTGAAAAACAGTTTTATTGAAATATAATTCACATGCCATGCAAGCCACCCATTTAAAGTGTGCAATTTGATGTTGTTTAGTATATTCGCAATGATACATAACCAACACCCTGTCTGAGTATTAGAACATCTCTCCCCTAAGATACACCTGTCTGCATCACCATCACCCTCATTCTCCCAGCACGAAGCAGCCACTCATCTGTTTTATGACTCTGCAGATCTGCCTGTTGTGGACATTTCCTACAAATGCACTCTCTTGACTGGCTTCCTTCACTTCTCATAACCGTTTCAAGGCTCTTTCACGCTGTAGTGTATATCAGTGCCTCATTTCTTTTCACTGTCAAATATTGTTCCACTGTATGGATATAGTACACTGTATTTAACTGTGAAATGGTATAGTAGATCTCCCTCATCCACAGCTTCTCTTTCACCTGTGGTCAGCCACAGTTCAAAAGTGCTACGTGGAAAATTCCAGAAATAAACAATTTATGTGTTTTAAATTAAAGTGTGGTGAAATCCCATACTACTTTGCTTCATCCTTCTCAGGCCATGACTCATACCTTCGTCCAATGCATCCATGCTGTATATGCTACCCTCCCGTCAGTCATGTAGCAGCTGTCTGAGTTATGAGATCCACTGCCAAGGTGCCAGTGTTGGTGTTCACGTGACCCTTGCTTTACCTAATGGTCCCAAAGCACACGTGTGGTGATGCTGGCAATCTGAATGTGCTGGGAAGAAGCAGTAGAGCACCTCCTTCAAGCAGAAAGGTGAGAGTATGTAGGTACTGTGTGAGAGAGATCACATGCACACAGATGGTGTTATAGCACATTGTTAGAATTGTTCTGTTTTCTTACTGGCTATTGCCAATGCCTTTACCAAACCTAATTTATAAATTAAACTTTATCATAAGTATGTATAGGAAAAAGCATAGTGTGCAGAGAAGGCTTGGCACGACCTGCAGTATCAAGCTTCCTGGAGAGAAGGGGGATCTTAGATAACTGTCCTCCCATAGATAAAGGGTCACTGCTGTGGTTTATTTTATTTTATTTTTTTTACAGGCAGAGTGGACAGTGAGAGAGAGAGACAGAGAGAAAGGTCTTCCTTTGCCGTTGGTTCACCCTCCAATGGCCGCCGCGGAGGCGCGCTGCGTCCGGCGCACCGCGCTGATCCGGTGGCAGGAGTCAGGAGCCAGGTGCTTTTCCTGGTCTCCCATGGGGTGCAGGGCCCAAGGACTTGGGCCATCCTCCACTGCACTCCCTGGCCACAGCAGAGAGCTGGCCTGGAAGAGGGGCAACCGGGACAGAATCCGGCGCCCCGACCGGGACTAGAACCCGGTGTGCCGGCGCCGCAAGGCGGAGGATTAGCCTAGTGAGCCGTGGCACCAGCCTGCTATGTTTGAATATTTATGAACACCCAGCAACAGCAGAGTTGGACCTGAGATGTAGCAAATGGAGGCTCAGAGAGCAGAAGTCACTGGAACAAGGTCACACTCAGGTGGATCTGGTCTCCTTTCCAGGGGCATCTTCTTCTCCCTGGAGAGCTGGAGGCATGCTTGTGAGGAAGGGGAGTGTGCATCCTGGAGAGCAGAAGCAGGGCGGGGACAGTGGCCTTCACACGTCTCAGGGCACTCGGGGTAGAGGGACAGCTGTGTGAGTACCTGCTGGGTGCTCCGTGGGGTGGCAAGCTCCCAGACCACAAAGGCATGTGTCAGAGACTGGAAGCGGGTACAAGCTGTGGCCTCTGCTCTGGAGTTGGACTAGAGGACCTCCTGCTGCCTCATCAACTCAAGGTGCCCTGTGAGACCTGAGCAGGGCCATTGTTCACTGGGTATTCAAGGAAGTGGGGCTCCTGTCCAAGGCAGTACTTGTTTAAGTTCTGCTTTTCCTTGCTGGGTTGTTCCCCTGGAGAGCTGCCTGCGGTGGGGACACCAGGGGTAACCTCACAGTGCTCTGTGGGCCTGTGGCAGAAGAGCCCTGATCCACGCAGCCTGGGAGCCATGCGTGGGGGCAAACGTGATGGAAATGAATAATGAACAGATGAATGAATGTTGTGTGGTCAAGCAAGTGAGAGAAACAGCTGTGCCAAACAGAGGCCACACATTGCTGCACCCCAGAGTCTCTCACAAAGAGCACGTGTGCCCAGCCAAGGAGTGGGATCGAGCACGCAAACCTTCCCAAAGCTTCTTCCTTGCCTCCGATATTCCTGCTTGCCTCTCCACAGGCCCCCAGTTCCTCCAGACACAGTTTGGGAAATGCAGAAAGTCACAGGTCCGACTCCTGTCTCCGCCCTTCAGTGTTCTCATCTGTAAAGCAGAGACAGCCTCAGTGCAAGGATTCAAGGAGATGCCGGCGTGGCATCCGGCCATGGGCCTGACCCTGGTGGGCAGGAAGTGCATGAGAGCTGTCCCTTATTACCTCATAGGCATGAAGTGTCTTACTTCATAAGGTCGTGGGCAAGATGGGCTGAGGTGAGATGTGAAGTAATGTGTGCATTGCAGGTGCCTCCCAAAGGGCAGTTGTCCACCTTGCCTGTAGCAGATTCCCGGGGCCGGGCGGCCACCAACCATGTGAACTGTGGGGTGCATCCCATGTGTTTGTGACATCCAGAGCCCCATCAGACCCTGAGACTTTCAGTAATTGAAGCACTAAGAGTCTGAAGTGACTCACCCTGTGCTGTTTATTCTCGTCTCATCTGCACAAAAGAAAGGAGAAACCACCAGCTCTCCCCACCCACTGCAAAATGTGAGAGATTAGAATAGCTGGAGAAAAGGCCCAAAATAGTTACCCAGGCCTGCTTGGGCTCCTCCTTCCACGGGCAGGCTTGGAAAACACGTGGAGCAACTCCTCAGATACAGGAGCCCCTGGTTGTCACCGTGTCCCCTGCAGAGCCAAGAGGCAGGGCGGTGGGGGGGGGGGGGGACAATGTGCCCTGAGCAGTTCTGGTGGGAGCTACAGTCCATGCTGGAGGCAGATGGGAAGTGAATTGTAGAAAGGTGCTATCATTAGCTGAGCACCTACTGTGTGCAAGGCTTGAGTGTTGAGAACAGAGTCAGGCCTTGCCCCAAGGCAGCACTCAGCTCCTAAGGATGGTCATGGTCCTCCCGCCAGCTCCCACACTGTGAGCATCCACTACAGGCCAGGCCCAGTGCTTGGCATGCTCTGTTCCGGGTTTCTGTTATGGTCTTTCAAGGCAGGATTTATTCTCCTCCTTTGATAGGAGGTGAAGCTGAGATTCATTCACTCACGGTGCAGGCCCTGGGCTGCACCCCTGAATGGGACAATCAGGTGACTTTTCCAAGGCCACAGGGCAAACTGTGGGGAGCTGGTGTGCCCTCCTGGCTCTCTGCAGCCCAGGCCTGTGCCTGCCCCACAGCTTCTGGAAGCCAGGCTTCTGTGGTACTGCAGCGGGACGGCTGAAAACACAGCCCATGGTTCTGCGCCAGAGTCAACAGCACGGCTAATTTATTTTAAACAAAAACATTTAAAAGCACGAATTGCACTTTGTAGCAAAGAAGCTTGTCTCTACCGTACGAGAGGTTTTGCTGCAGAAATTACCATACTGTGCAGACATATCAGGAGGGGGGGGTTACCCCATGAGAGCTTCTGCACCCTGCTCCTCAGGTGCCCTCTCCCAAGACCCAGAGCAGAAGCTGCTGCTCAGCAGGCCCGTGGCCCAGAGGGTGGGCCCACAGCCCCAGGAGTCTCTGTAGTGAGAAAGAAGAGAAGTAACAGGCCTCTGCTGCTGCCTCTGATTCACAAAGCAAAGTCTGCGGTTCAAAGAGGATAAACCCAAGGTCACTGGGAAGAAAGGCAAGCAGATGCAGACCCAGCTCCTTCTGGAGTTCCTCTAGACTCTCTGCAACACCGGGCTGTCCGTTCGGTGGGTGGTTTACAGGGTGTCACGGGGAGCAGCGTGGTGAACACCCGGTGTTTGAACATCTTCAGCACAGAGTATGGGGAAGGGCACGCAGTGCAGAGGCAATGACTCAGAGCACTCCACCACGCTGCGCCTCACCTGTGAAGTTGTGTGTGTGTGTACGCATGTGCATGTGTGTGCTTCACAAATGCATAAAAGTAAATCACAAATCATGGTTCCTTTCTGCCTTTTGAGGCAAGGTCAGCCACAGAAAGAAGCCCAGCCTTACACACGGGAGAGCTTCCCGAACTCCTTGTCCTCTGTGGTCCTCTCATTCCTTCCCTCCCTGCCTGTCTTGATTGGCAGTAGCCATGCCTTAAAAGGAAATGCCTCTGGGAACAAAACTGTGCTGTTCATTGCCCAAAAGCAGGGGCTCCTGACCAGCTGAGCCTAGCCCTTGACTTTGCTCCCCAGGCACTGGCCAAGGGCCTCCCAGTGGCTCTGAAAGGAGCTGGTCCCTAGACCAGCACAGTTGCACAAGGACAGGGCATGGGCATTCGGTTTGCAGTGCACCTACATCACATACACTCCTGAAAGGGTGTGTTTAAATTATAGTCTATTCATTTAAATTACCTTTTAGTTTATCGTGATGTTTGATCCTGCGAAAACACATAAATTAGCAATTGCCCAACATCCTAAATGTCAACCCAGTTGCCCAAACCAGAAGGCTAGAAGTCTCTCCCTCTTCCTCACCCTCCACACCCAATGAATTCCCAAGCCCTTTAGCTGCTGATTTACAACCTAAATCTCCTTCCATCCGTCCAGCCCTCTGCATGCCTACTGCCGCCCCCATGTTCTTCCTTACCTCAGTCACTAAAACAGCCCTCCACTGTCCTCACCACTCCCACCTACTCTATCAGTGGAGCCCTCTACTCTCACCTCTGCTCTGCAGCCAGAATGATCTTCACTGGTTTCCATGATCTTCCCCTCTTTAAAACCCTGCTGAGAGAGTAGGCATTTAGCGTAGAAATTAGGAGGCCCACAGCCCACAGGAGAGCACTGAAGTTCAATTCCCAGCTCTGGCTTCTGACTTCAGCTTCCTGTTAGTGCAGACCCTGGGAGGCAGTGGTGATGGCTCAAATAGTTGGGATCCTGGATGGAGTTCCTGGCTCCCAGCTTCAGCCCTGGCTCAGCCCCAGTCACTGCGAGCATGTGGGGAATGAAGCAGCTGATGGGATCTCTCTCTCTCTCTCTCTCTCTCTCTCTCTCTCTCTCTCTCTCTCTCCCCCCTCTACCCCCCTCTTTCCCTCCCTGCCTCTCTCGCTCTCGCTCGCTCTTGCTCGCTCTCTCTTGCTCTCCCTCTCAACAAACAACTCCTTCTCACCTTCCAAATAAAACCCAGACCCCACAGCATGACATCCCCAGCCTTCAGTGATCCCCATCACCCCTGAGTCACCTTGTCCCTCCCGCCCCCACACCTTCCCTGGACCAGGTGCTGTCCTGGCACCTGCCCTGCTCCCAGGGTCCTCTGTGTGAGTCTTGCAAACACTGCTCCAGACACATTCATGTCCCTTGCTGATCCAGCCCCTTGTCATCACTTAGAACCTGTCATACAGGAACCCTCCCTCCATGCTCTCAGGTCCAGAGATTGGCTCATTACAGAAAGTAGGAAGCAGTCAGTCTCTCTCCTTTTCCAGGCTTCAGGCCACTTGCAAACTTTCACCAAAATTTCCAGAGTGCAATCTGTGGAATGAATGAATGATCACTGCAGTGGTTTCCGTAATGTATCCTTCTCCTGATGCCTTCAGCATTACTGCTTAGATGTTAATGACATGTGTAAGCATAGAAGCTAAGGGCGGGGAAATCAAACCTGCACTGATCAGTCATCAATCAGAAGTGAAGGTCACATGTCTCTGAAATTATGTAAATCAGTGAGAGAACAGGAATAATTTATAGGACTTCAGTGAACGTTTGACTTTGAAGTCATTGGATTAAGTGCAGTAGACCTGTGTTTACTCAAAAAGGAAGTTTTTCTAAAAATCACTACTGAGGCAGGAGTTGTGGTGCAGTGGGGTAAGCTGCCATTTGGAGATGCCTACCTCCCGTATCAGAGTGCTGGCTTGAGTCCTGGCTACCCCATGCCTCTGACCCAGCTCCCTGCTAAGGCACCTAGGAGGCAGCAGGTGATGGGCCAAGTACTTGTGTTTCTGCCACCCCTGTGGGACAGCCAGATGGAGTTCCAGGCTCCAGACCTGGCTTTTGCAGTCATTGACGAAGTGAACCATCAGATGGAAGATCTCTACCTCTTTCTCCTTTCTCTCTCTCTCTCTCTCTCTCTCTCTCTCTCTCTCTCACACACACACACACACACACACACATACATACACACTCAGACTTTCCAATAAATTAATCTTTTTTTAATCACTAAAAAAGTGATGTGTACTTTTAAAACATTTGGGGAAATATGTGAAAAGCTACTGAATTCCTTTCCATCTCTTTTTCTCTCTAGACTTAAGATTTGGGAGTCTTGGGTTTTTTAGTATCATTTTGAGACTGCTTCCTGTATTACCTTTCAAAGCACTTCTTCCCCTCACAACATCCCCATTTTTATGGTTATATATGCACTCCATTCAGTGCCTACACAAAGTTCCATTGTGTGCGTGTTCATACATCACATCCCATTGCTCTGACGCTGGAATTTTACATTGCTTCTGCTGTTCATCCTGAGTAGTACTGGGATACACAATTTCAGGTCTTTGTTGGGACTGATGCTCAGAACCAGAATCACCAAGCCAAAGGATAGGAAAGTTTTGAAGACCCTTGATTCGTGCCATCTGTTTTCCAATGAGTTGCTTTCATTTGTGTTCTCCCCAGAAGGGTATGACAGTTCCCATCTTACCACCCCTTTCTGTGCATGCAATCATTATTTGAAAATATCTGTTCTATTTTGACTGGTGAGAAATCGTTTCGCACTGTTGGGTTTCTGTGTTTTGGACGGAGGATGAGACCGAGTGTTTTTCCATATGTCTGCTCACTAGCTGTGTTTCCTCACCTGCCACTCGCAACAGAGCCTTGCCTTCATCTGTGGGGAAGCATCTTAGGAGAGAAAGTGAGCAGGGGCCGGACACAGGAGCTCAATCCCCGCCTCCTCTGGCCAGCTGTGTGTCTCTCGCCCCACCCCCACCTCCAGCTGGGGGCCTCTGTGAAAGCAGGATCCTAATCTGCACCTGGCGAGTTTGTCAGGAGGATCAAGAAGGACTTGGCATAGCGCTCACAGGTGGTATACCTGCCTTTGGTGCCTCCCTTCTTTCTCTTGAGCCCTGCACTTCTGTCCTGGCCTTGGGGTGACCCTGAGCTCCTACCACTCAGGGACCATTGGCATCAGCACCACCCAGGGAACTTGTTAGAACTATAGAGTCCCAGGTGTCCTGCACCTGTCACATCAGAGTTCATGTGCAGGTTAAAGTTTGAGGGGCCTCATTGTTAGACTGGAGGATGATGGTGGGCTACCCTGGCACACTCACCAGCCCTCACCCTGGGATAAAGACATGGACTTTTAAGCCTGGTGCCTGGGACTCCTCATACACTATTCTCACAAGGCTTCTGCCAGACCCAAAGAACAGAGAAGGTGAGTACATTCACCCGTCCCCTGAGAAGTCAGGCCAGCAGGGCACAGATTCTGGGAAGTCAGCCCTCTGGCCAGTGTCTCGGTGTTGTCCTCTGGGCCTGAGAGAAGTGTGCATCATGCATCAAAGCAGGCCAGGGCTGCAGGTGAGAGGTTGTAGACTTGGCAGATCATGAGCCATATCGTGCTGACGTTCTGCTGTGTTGCCCGATGACCAGAGCTACTGGCAGAAGCCACAGGTGGGGAGCAGATGTGCCTGAGCTTGGAGTGCAGGCACTTGCCTTTTAGGTCCCAGTTGTGCATTCCATGCTTACTGTGGCAGTGAGAAGTGGACATTGTGGGGAGCAACTGAGACTAGACTAAGTTACTGGAACTAGGACTAATTCTATGCATCTGCTCTCCCACAATATGGTGCTGAGAGACAGTAAACAACTTCTACACAGCTGCCTCCAGTTCGACCAATAAACTGCAGGAGCTGATCCTGCTCCTGATTGGAGGAGAGCAGCATGCCCGGCGTGTGGGCAGCAGAGCATGGATTGGTGGAAGAGGACTATAAAGGAGGAGAGAGACACTATGCACCAGGAACACCTGAGGAACATCTGAGCAGCCCCCAGAGAGCCGGCCGGCAGTGTGCCGCTCCTCCGCAGAAGCGGGGAAAGCGGCGGGGGGGCCGGCAGCTAACCCGGGACAGCGTCGTTCCTCCTTGAGTGGGGGAGCGGCAGCTAACCCGGGAAGGGCCGGGCGGAAAAGAACAGCGCAGGGTCCTGTGTCATTCCTCCGTGAATGGGGGAGCGACAGACATGAACTCCACCGTGGATACAGCAGAATAGCAACTGGTGGGGTCAGGAAGACATGTACATTTTTCAGTCATGAGTCACCTGCTGTGTAGATTGAGCCCCCCTCAGAAAGCACAGCACCAGCACACTTACCTGTCTTCACTTCTATCTTGTCGTCACTTATATCTCATCTCTCCTTCTGTGAGGATCCCCACAGGAGCCAGGGGAAGGGAATCAGCCCTCCAGGGCCTGTGCCACCTGTCTCGCCTTCCATCAACCTTCTAATGAGTAACCCCACTTTCCAGATGAGTTAGCAAACTGAGGTTCAAAGAGATAGGCAGCCAGGACACTCAGCTAAATCAGGAGTGAAGGAGGGGAGCTCCCTAGCTCCAAGGACCTCATATTTCTCCCCCCATTTGACAGATCGGGAAGTTGAGGTTGCAAATGTTTAAGATACTAACAGTTACAGAAGAGGACAGTGACAGGACTTGAGCTGGGGCCTCAGCCTTCACAAACTCAGACCATCGTCATTCCGTTAAGCTGCACTGTAAGCCCCTGAGTGGTACTCCCAGGCCTAATGTCAGCAGTGTTGCCTGCCTCAACCTTCGGGGAAGAGGGTGGGCACTTGGTGCAGTGGTTATGTTGCTGAGTGAGATGCCCACTTCCTTTATTAGAGTGCCTGGGTTCAAGTCCTGGCTCCACCTCCAGTTCAGCTTCCGGATAATGCACACCCTGGGAAGCAGCAGGTGATGGCTCAGTACCTGGGCCCCTGCCGCCTATACGAGAGATCCCGATGGAATTCTTCACTCCTGGCTTCAGCATGACCCAGCCCCAGTTGTTGTGGGTATCTGGGAAGTGACCCAGCAGATGGAGGATCTCCCTCTCTCTATCTCTCCCTTCCAAACAAAATACATACATTAATTAATGTTTAAGAGTTAAAAGAACACATCTGGTAGAAACCTGAGACTTCAGGAAGCTTAGCCTGCTGACTGCTGAGTCCATCAGCCTGCCTTTCCCATCTCTCCGACTGCCAGCGCCTCCTATGCCTGTGAGCTCCTCTTCAGAACCTTCGATTCACACACTTCCAAGAGGTGCTTCTGCTCTTTCCAAGCTAGCTCTTGTTCCACCTTCAGTTTATGAGACCGGTGTGTGTCACCCTCCAGCCCTGGCAGCCAGAGAATGCTTTCCAAATTAATGTGCCCTGGAGCCACTCCCTGTGGGGTAGGTGCCCGCTGTGCAGAGTCCTGGGGAGCCTGTTTGCATAAAAGAGGAACATGAATCATTTTCATGGTGTGTTTGGGACGCTGCTCTGATAGGCTCAATATTCTACTCAGACTGAGCATATGTGATTAGTTTGCTTAGCACATAGATACAGAAATCTTAGAGATGAATCTGAGAAGCTATGGCACCTTCTGCAGTTCAGAGAAACAAATTGCTTTACCCCAGATCACGCGGCAAGAGGCTGGCAGAGCTGAGACAGAATTCAAGAACCTGAGCCCCATGCACTGTCCTCTGTCATTCTGCTGCCTCCTTGCCTTCTTCCATTAGGGGGACGAAGGGATGCTTACCCTACTTAGAGGTTGCATTGACTTAGAGGAGTGGGATCATGAGAAGGGGAGGGAGTCAGGACCCTGCTCAGACCTCCTGTGCTTAGGGAGAGCCAAGGACACCTGCAGGTGCACCCCCATTCCTTCCTTGCCTGAGGCAAATTCTGTCACATCCCACTCCTGTCTGCATGGACATCTTGATTCTATTATCTTCTTGCTTTGGAAAGTGTGTGAGTTTCCTAGGGCTGTTTTCTCACATCACAAGCTTGGTGACTGAAAAACAACATGGGTGTATTCCATTACAGTTCTGGAGGCCAGAAGTGTAACATGAGTCTTGCACGGCTAAAATCAAGGAGTCAGCAGGGCTGGTCCCTTGTGGAGGCTGCAGCCTGTTCCTTGCTTTTCCACTTTCTGGTGGCTGCCAGCTTTCCTTTGTGTGTAGCCTCATCACTCCAGTCTCTGCTTCCATCTTCACTTTGCCACCCCATCTCCTGTAGCCTAGTCTCTTTCTGCCTCCCTCTTAGAAGGGTTCTTGGGCTGACATTGTGTTTCCTTAAATAACCGAGGATAATCACCCCATGTTAAGGACATTAACTTCATCAGTTTGCCAGGCTCCCACTGCCAAGGGAACTACTCACAAATTCCAAAGATTAAGCCGGCGCCGCGGCTCACTAGGCTAATCCTCCGCCTAGCGGCACCGGCACACCAGGTTCTAGTCCCAGTTGGGGTGCCGGATTCTGTCCCGGTTGCCCCTCTTCCAGGCCAGCTCTCTGCTGTGGCCAGGGAGTGCAGTGGAGGATGGCCCAGGTGCTTGGGCCCTGCACCCCATGGGAGACCAGGAAAAGCACCTGGCTCCTGGCTCCTGCCATCGGATCAGCATGGTGCGCCGGCCGCAGCGACCATTGGAGGGTGAACCAATGGCAAAAGGAAGACCTTTCTCTCTGTCTCTCTCTCTCTCACTGTCCACTCTGCCTGTCAAAAAATAAAAAATAATAATAAAAAAAATTCCAAAGATTAGGATGAGGATTCTTTGGGGACCATTATCCAGCCTGCCACAGGTAGAATCGAGACATGGCTCCAAGCCTAAGCCTTAGAGACAAATGTGGGTTCCTGGGGCTGGCACCGTGGCTCACTTGATTAATCATCCGCCTGTGGCTCCGGCATCCCATATGGGCACCGGTTCTAGTCCTGGTTGCTCCTCTTCTGGTCCAGCTCTCTGCTGTGGCCTGGGAGGGCAGTGGAGGATGGCCCAAGTGCTTGGGCATATGTACCTGCATGGGAGACCGGGAGGAAGCACCTGGCTCCTGGCTTCACATTGGTGCAGTGCTGACCGTGGCAGCCATCTGGGGAGTGAACCAACGGAAGGAAGACCTCTCTCTCTCTCTCTCTCTCTCTCTCTCTCTCTCTCTAACTCTACCTGTCAAATAAAAAAAAATGTGGGTTCCCAGTATAGCATTGATCTTGCCAGATGCCTAATTTTGGGCAAGTTTTTTGGCTTTTCTGAGGTTCCTTTCTCCTCTTCTTCAAAATGGGAGCCCCAAGTTCTCCTTCCAGGGCTGGGGGTGGCACTCAGAGGCTGGTGCATGGCAGGTAGTGAATGTAGGTGCTGGGGCGACCTCAAACTCTGCTTCACTGGGAGGAAGCTCCCTTGCTCTGGTGCAGCCTTGCAGCTTTTAAGAATTCAGCAAATGCCATCAGGATGCAGAAGCCGACTGTGCAAGCAGATCCGGCCTCCATTATCCTGGAAATGAAGTTAGCACGAGGCCCCTTCGGATTAGCTGGTAATGGGGGAGGCACAGCACTGATCTATGGGAAGTGAATTCTGAATAAGCGAGGCTGGGATAATGTGATAGCGGTAATAGATGGACGAGCTGCCCGCTCTGCTTTCCTGCTGAGAAACTCCAGCAGGTCACATCTCCGCTTTGATTTCTTTTCTTTGCTCCAAAGGGATGTTTACTTCTCTTTCAGATAGGGCATTTTTCTCTTTACTCAGGAAAAAGAAAAGGGGCGTGCTGTGGGGGCCTCTGATGTTCTCGGCTAAGATCTGAAGCCCCATCTGCCGGCCTCAGCACCTGGAGCTCTTGTGTCCATCAGCAGCATTGCTAATCTGCTGGGTCCTCAGACTTGCGTCCCTGGGGTCACCTTGGAGGCCCTGTGTCCTGATGCTCAGTGTGTGTAACACCGGCTTTCGGGGAGGGTCCAGGTGCCCACTTCCATGGCATGAATGCTGCCTCCAAGGCTGAGTGCAAGCCACGCATGTAGCAACAGCAGACACCAAACTGGGAAAGCACACAGTTCTGAGCGTCTGCAAGCGCGCACCTCCCCACTACTCCGCCTTCACCCTCATCCCTCCACCAAGGACTCTCCACAGACTCCCCACTGGCGCTTCGCTGTGGCACAGGCCTTTCTTCAGCCCTGAGAGCTTTCTACTTTCCAGCAATCAAAGCCTTCTTTGTGCCAGCGCTGCGGCTCACTTGGCTAATCCTCCGCCTGCGGCGCCAGCACCCAGGGTTCTAGTCCCGATTGGGGCACCAGATTCTGTCCCGGCTGCTCCTCTTCCAGTTCAGCTTTCTGCTGTGGCCCGGGAGTGCAGTGGAGGATGGCCCAAGTGCTTGGGCCCTGCATCTGCATGGGAGACCGGGAGGAAGTACCCGGCTCCTGGCTTCGGATTGGCGCAGCGCGCCAGCCTTAGCAGCCATTTGGTTACAGAAGGAAGACCTTTCTCTCTGTCTCTCTCTCTCTCACTGTCTAACTCTGCCTATCAAAAAAGAAAAAAAAAAGCCTTCTTTGCTCTTTAAGTCTGGGCTCATCCTCCCCAATGAATTAACCCTCTCTTTCTCTGTGTTGTTACACGGTAGCATTGCTTTCACCTTTCCTAGGCCTTATTCTGTCCAGCCCAGTCATCAAATGCCTGTCTTCCTGGTCAAAACCAGAAAACATGCTGGATTTGCAGAGAAGCAGGCCTGACTTGGATCCCTTGAAGTAGTTGTGTGACTCAGAGCCCATCAACTTCTCCTCTGTGAAACAAGGGTTCCCATCTTCACCCTGGTTTCTTTTGAGGAGTTACTCTGCAAGCTGGTGCCCTGAACAGAGTAGATAGGTCTTTTTGTATTTATTTATTTATTTACTTGAAAGAGTTACACAGGGGAGAGAAGGAGAGGCAGAGAGAGAGAGAGAGAGAGAGAGAGAGAGAGAGAGAGAGGTCTTCCATCTGCTGTTTCAGTCCCCAATTGGCTGCAACAGCTGGAGCTAAGTTGATCTGAAGCCAGGATCCAGGAGCTTCTTCTGGGTCTCCCACACGGGTACAGGGGCCCAAGAACTTGGGCCATCTTCTACTGCTTTCCCAGGCCATAGCAGAGAGCTGGATCGGAAGTGGAGCAGCCGAGATTTGAACCAGCGCCCATATGGGATGCCGGCACTGCAGGCGGTGGCTTTACCTGCCACAACACTGGCCCTGATGATTCTTAATGATAAAAGCTGAGGCCTTGGGATGGAAGGGAGGTCCACCTGCCACGGGTCTTTGTTCACCCCATGTTCTCTGGCAGGGGGAAGACATGCACTCAGCTGGGACTTGAGGGAATGGAATGCAATCCCCAGCGTGTGCAATGCAAATAGAGATGAGCAGGTGACTGCTCTGGAGGGTCTGCAGTGGGCCTTGGATCCCACCCATGTGGGGTGGGCTGGCCCAGCCTTGGGGATTGGAGTTCATCCCCCCTGGGGGGAGGGCGGGGGGAGCAAAATGCAGAGTAGAAATGGAGTCTCTGTGGTGGTTTAATCTTGCAGGCATCAGAGATAACTTGTAAATGTCAGAAGTGATGCACACAATTTAGAAGGCAGGAAGGAATCTGGAGATATTAAGATATTTACCGGACCACGTGAGGGAGTCAGCTCGGCTCAGATGCAGCTCATATTTTAATTTGCAGAGGCTGAGTGAACCTGAGCTGCTTAAAGCCTAATAGAAGCCTCCCATTTTCTTATTTGGGATTTGAGTGCAGTCGCTTCATTATACAGTGTAATGCTGGCTGCTGGATGCCAGCTTCCCCCCGTGCCTGTGAGATGGAGAAGGATGGGGTACACGGGGAAGGTGGCAGCTCAGAAAGTTTGTTGGCTGCAGAAAATCTTGGATTGGATCTCAAAGGGTGTGAGTCACCCCACTCACATGATGGGTGGCAGCGTTTGTTGTCTACACTCCTGCGCTCTGCCTCCCTCCGCCCTGTTTCAGTTTAGGATACAAGTTAGAAATTTCTGGGTTCCATGCTGAATGCTTGGACAGACCAAGTCAGGAGCTGCTGCCTCATTGGGTACAGCTTATGGAAGCTCGTGGAATAATTATACTGGCCCCTGGATCTCACAGGTGGATAAGGTTGGCAGACCACCTGATGTCAAGAAGCAGAGGAAGTGAAGGCCCATGAGGTCAGGTGATTCAGGAAGCTCCATCCAAAGACACTGGCTGTGTTCGCACTCGTTCACTTCACTCATCCATTTATCCTTTCGCTCAGCAGATGTTTATGGGGCATTTAACTTGGTCCAGTTACAGAGGATGCCATCAGTCACAGACAAAACAGACATAGAGCCTGCTCTCCTGTAGCTCAGGGCAGTAGTTCCTAGATGGTGGCAAATTTATCCCCCCAAGATGACGGGTAGTATCTGGAGGCACTTTTAGTCCTTGTAACTGGGTTAGGGGGAAGGAGGGCTGCTGGCATTCAGTGGGATGAGGCCTGGGAGGCTGCTGGACCACCTAAAATGTACAAAACAGCCCCCTGCAGCCAAGAATTATTCAGTAGAGCTGAGGCCAGAAAACCAGGTACAGAGGAGCCCCAGCGTCCTTTCATGTGACTTGTTTTTCAAGGGCAAAGTGTAGCTGACCTGTGCGTTTGCTCATATGTTGGTGAGTGATAAAACTGGAATAATTTCTAAGTACGGTTTTAACTATCACAGCAACAAGAATAAAAGCCTGTGTGTGTGTGTGTGTGTGTGTGTGTGTGTGTGACGTGGCAGGAGGCCAAACAAAATGGTCAGAAGGTCTTGTTTCAGGGGTGTTGAGTGAATCAGATAAGGTGCTGCGTGGGCTGGGGGTCAAGGGCACAGGCCTCCTTAGGCTCTGAGGTTTGGCCTCTGTCCTTCCCATCTCTAAGTAACCTTGGGCCATACACCTAACCTGCACCCATGCACACAGTCCCAGACGGCCCAAATCAATGCTCACCAGAGCACAAACAGGCAGCCAGAGGCACTGGGGCTCACGCCCCTCTCTGCCATACCTCCATGCCCCCTTCTCCTTTGCTTGTCACTCATTCATTCATTTATTCGGTGAGTGCTGATTGAGCATCTACTGTGAGCCACTGCTATGCATGCTGAGGCCAAGAATACTGTTACAGAGCCTCCTTTAAGACAACAAATCTGTAACAATAGTAACTGTAACAAGAATGTAGTAAGCAAATATTCTGCAGATGCAAGTTTTATGATGAAAATAGAAAAGTGATGTGACAGGGAGTGACGAAGGTGATTAGTCAGCAAACCCACCTATAAGGAGGTCACTTTTAAGCTGAAATCCCAAGGAAGCAGGAAAAAAATTGAGCCTGGCAAAGCTCTGGGGGGCAAGATGGTTCCAGGCAGAGTGCCAGCAAGAATAAAGGTACCCCAGGGGAGGGATGAGCTCTGTGTGTACAGGAAACAGAGGAAGTAAGGCTAGAGCACCTAAGTATAGGTGGGCTGGGTTTTGTCCCAGGAATCTGAGGCATGCAGGGGAGGGATCGAAGCAGGGGAATCCTGGGCTCAACCACAGACTGATTGCCATCCTGGACTCCACTCCCGATTTAACCTCAGCAAGCACAAGAGCTGTAGTATGTTTCCTCTGCTGCTTCACACTGACAGCAGAAGGTAAGATACACCTTCCCAAGCCCACCTCAGTTCCTGTAAAGCAAATACGTGAAGGCTGACCGTAGGTGACCCTTCCAGTCTTCCAGTGCCTTCCTTGGGCAGGGAGGGTCGGAGATGGGATGCACCCTCTCATGTGTCCATTCTTTCATTCACTCATTTCATAAACCAGCACTAAACCCCGTCTTAGGCTGGCACAGACCCTGAGAAAAAGAACAAGTAGTTTGTTTGAGAGACGATCCCAGGAAACACAGACAGGGAAGCGGGGAAGTGAGAAGGGAAAAAGCAGTAACCAAAAATAGGGACATTATTAAACAAGTCAGCACCATGGACAACCAGACCTTAATCTCATGGGGAACTCTGGGAGCCAGGGTTGAGCTTGGAGTTACCCCCCTTAAAGGGTGAGGGAGTGGGAACATTGATGTATCTCCCAGTCTGTGATGGAGCAGCTCCCAGGAGCATTTATTTTGAAGCTCTTCTGGTCCACCCTGTGCACGGGCCGAGAGGCTGTTGCCGTGAGAGAAAGCACCTAGGCAAAGACATGCAGGGGCTGATAGTTGAAAATTGAACCAGCATGCACTAAAGAGGCTAAGACCCAGAAGCTGTGGGCAGGACACAGAAAGCATGTACTGTAAGCCACTCTTATTGCTTAATGCTATGCTCAGGGTATGCCTGTTCTGGTTCTTCCTCTCCAGGAACCGACAATCTGGCCCAGTTTCTTTTCTCATCTCTGATACAGGTCTGATAGTAATAAGTTCTACCACACAGGGATGTTTTGAAGATTAGATGACAAGACACATATGAAAGCCTTGTGCCAATAAATTGTGGGTACAGACTTTAGATGTTATTACCATCACTCAGCAAGGCACTTCACTTCAGCAACCTTAGTTTCTTCCATCTGTCAGATGAGAACAAGAATATTTGCTCTGCTACTTCAGACAGCCATCATATGCTTTAAATGAAACAAAGAATGGGAAAGCACTAGAACCCTCTTGAGATGTAAACTAGCTCTTACCACCTCCACCTGTCCGCTTCGCACTAAGTGAAACACTTGCAGATAGGGACCTGTGGATTCTCCTTGATAAACTCCTCTCCCCTAACCAAGTAAGGGTGCCTGGCGTATCGTTAGCACTCAAGCAATCCTGGCTGAGTTTAACTCAGCCATTATCATTGTCATTGTAGAGTGGGTATGAGAGAAGGGGGAAGAAAGCCCTGCCCAAGGAGAGTCAAAGGACAAAGCTGCCGCCTCTGAGCCTCTATATTCCCAACACGCCAGAGAGCCACCTCTTCCCGGACATGGCCTTGGGCAGCTGGCAGACCTCGGCTCAAAGCCCTGTGCCTCTGTTAGACAAATGGCTTCACCCTTGTGAAGCTCCCATGAGAATCCCATTTTGCTGGTCTCCCCCCTCAGCCAAACAGGAATGGTGTTTATCTCATTGGGTTTTATTTAAGAATACAGAGGATCATGGGTAATAGTGTGGGCTTGGCGTGTGGGAGGTACTCAACAGCAGTGGTCTCCCCTCACCCTTGTTCCCCCACCCCAGGCCCAGAATTGATCATTCCCGGCCCCCAGCTCCTGTGATAACATCACAGAAGGGTCACAAGGATTCTCAAGTCAATACCCAGCAAGCATTTCCGCTTCCTAGGATGCTGCTGTTTTGAGAATAAAAATATTCGAATGTAGCTCTCCTTCTGTCTTCTTGGTTAGAATCCCCAGGAGGCCATCTCTGGCTGTCCTGCACTTCGAGGACCCTTGCAGATTTCATTACAGACTCTGATTCCTGGAAAATCATCTCCTGTTGTGACCCTTGGAGCGTTTGATTTGAAACATCAATCACAGTTCAGTGTGGAGGTCCCTGTTTGCACTCAGCTGCGTACTCGCTTGAGCCACATGCAAACTGCAGTTTGAAAACGGGATATTGGGGAGTCCACATGCCCCAGAAAAGAATGAGTGTTGTCAGCCCAATCAGACTCGCTCCTGCACCATTGCTGTAGCCAGCAATAGCCAAGAAACAGCACAGCCAGCATGGCCAGGAAGGAATGATGTCACATCACCAGACATCACCAGGCCAGGATGGAAGTGCCAGGTCCCCACTGGAACCAAAAGGTAGGCTCCTTCCACCAAGAGACCATTTGTATAACTTCCAGGTCCAAGGAACTTCTGCAAATCCAGTCAAGTGTTTGGATTGCATAGATATTGTACCTATAACCAAAAAAAGTTTGTTCGTTCTTTGTAGATGTTTGAAAATGCTAAATTATGCATTGTGGAATACTTCTTCTTATGGCTATGCTCACTAGAAGTTTTAGAAAGTACATTTGCTTCTGAATTTCCAAGAAGAGAATGTTTTGTCAACTTTTTAAAACTGTAAACCTTTAATTTTTTTTTTCTCTCCAAAGAGCATCCAGTGGGACCAGTGTCCCTCGGAACATAGGTTGGGACTCTGACCTAGGCTGGCAGGCATTTCTTTCTTTCTTTCTTTCTTTCTTTCTTTTTTCTTTTTTTTTTTTTTTTGACAGGCAGAGAGGACAGTAAGAGAGAGACAGAAAGATCTTCCTTTGCTGTTGGTTCACCCTCCAATGGCCGCCATGGACGGCGGGCTGCAGCCAGCACACTGTGCTGATCCAAAGGCAGGAGCCAGGTGCTTATCCTGGTCTCCAGTGGGGTGCAGGGCCCAAGCACTTGGACCATCCTCCACTGCACTCCCGGGCCATAGCAGAGAGCTGGCCTGGAAGAGGGGCAACCGGGTCAGAATCCGGCGCCCCGACCGGGACTAGAACCCAGTGTGCCGGTGCCACTAGGCAGAGGATTAGCCTATTGAGCCGCGGCACCGGCCGCTGGCAGCATTTCTAAGGGACCCAGGGCAGGAGTTTGTAAACTGTGCTGTTCTCAGTGCCCAGTGATGCCAGGGGCATGCAGGGCTAGCCTTTGAGGTCTGCAGGTCCAGGCTCCTTTTGCAGCAGGGGCTCAAGTTGATACCCACCAAGTGAGAACAGAGGGAAAACTGTGGAGTCCACAGAGCAAGGACAGAGACCAAGGCTACTGTGTGATAATCAGTGGGCAACAGAAGGCTCTCTATCAAGGAAGACACTTTGCATGGCAAGTGAGAAAATGTTGATCAAACTTGCTTGAGTCAGCTGGAGACCTTACCTTACCAACTCATGCAGCTGAACAATCCCTCCAAGTTGACCGTTCTGCCTCCAGGCTTGGCTCAGTTAGGGATCAAATGCTATCACCAGGGTAAAGTTTGTGTTTTGCCACCTGTGTTGGCTTCCTCCATGTTGGTGTTGCTCTTGGCCCCATTGTCTCTTCATGATGCCTGCTAGAAGTTCCTCATTCTACAACTTTTCAGCTTTACCTCCAATGGAAATGAAATCTCACTTCTCCAATAGTGTGCACATACACACACACACAGGTGCACACACAGATAGGAATTGTTTCATTGGCTGTAACTGGCCTGACTTGGATCATGTACTCATCTCTGGAGGATGAAATGCACTGTGGCTTGGCCTCCACCATGAATGCCATCTTTGGAGGCTGGGTAGAGTCTACTTCATCTTTACCACATGCACTGGGTGGGGGAGGTGTTGTCCAAAAAACTAGGGCCCAGTTATAGGAGGGTGAATGACTATGAGGCAGTCAACACAGCAGATGCCCACAGCTGGCTGTCTTCCTGCCCAACCCCCGGAGGTGCAGGGTCTGGTCTTCCCACCCAGATGGCATGAATGGGCCTCTCGTTGACCTAGTAGCAGGACAAGTGCTGACCTGCAAGTAACAAGAACATAAGGATCAGAACCAGACAAAGAAGGGACAGGGAGGGACTGATGAGAAAAAATGACAGGCTACATTCTTGTAGGGGATTTTTATGCTTCACAAGGCAACAGACCAGACAACAGCCAGATGCAGGTGAAAGACCCAGCCTGGGTGATGGAGAACATGACTGCGTGCAGGTCACTGTCCATACCAAACTCTCAGAGGTTAGGGAACCTAAGCATCACCCTGCTGCCCTTCTGTCTGATCAAAAAGAAATAGGCACAGGGGCCACAGCCCAGTATCACCCAAGTGTCAGCCTGATTTGAGGCCAGGCGCATGCTTACTGCCTCCTCAAATGCAGGGGTCACTGACATGAGCCAGAACGGGGAGCGTGGTTTACCTTTACCCCGACTGAGACCTTGGTCCCTGCTTGAGGCAGTCAGGCAGATGGTTAGAGCCCTTCCCAGCTATCACTGGCCAGCCCCCACACCTGCAGAGAGTGGCAAGCCCACCCCAGGGTGCTTAGCCTGCATGAGCAGGGAGCAGAGGGGTCAGCATCCACATCTACCCAGTGTGTCCTGAGTGCAGAGCCCAACCCCACTCCTAAAGGACACTACAACCTCCAGAGAGAGAGGGAGAGCATCCCATCAGATTAACGCCTTTCCCTGGGTGCATGGGATAAAAGGGGGGACCCAGAATGAGTGCTCCAGCCTCAGCACTGTCCCAAGAGGACAGTATTGGAGGAAGTTCCTTTATCATCAGGAGCAGACATATGGGAAGAAAAGGAAACCATTGTTCTACATCATCTCAGAGGTCTACTGTCATCTCATGAGGACTCCAGTAAGTCCTTGGGGCTGTGGGCTGCAACCCAGGAGGGGCCCTGGGACAGGCTGGATGGGAGGGGCTGTTACTCAGAACAGCTAACACCATATGACTCAGGGAAATCATGGAGGTAGACACAGACCCACTCAATGCACCTGATCCTGAGCTATGCTTTGGGGCCATCATCCGCTAGGCGTGGTTCCTGCCCTCAGGCTGCCTCCAGCGTAGGGGGAGTCAGCCACAGATTCAGACAGCAAAGCACAGGTGCTGAGGGGTTATGCACAAAGAAAGGGCTGCTGGTGCAGGGAGAACAGGAGTCTGCATCTCCGTAGTGAGGTCAGAGAGGACCCCCAGGAGGAGCTAGGGCCAGGCATTCCAGCCACAGAGGCACCACAGGATAGGGCAGTTGCCATCCAGGTGTTCTTTCCTGTTACCTGGGCTGTGCCCAAGGGTCTCCTCAGCCTCCATCCTGGCCAGGCTCCATGTGGGAAAGCACTCCCTTGAGCTCTGTGGCCATGGCTCTCTGATAGCTGTCTGTGCTCCTTTAGCCCATCTGCTGAAGAAACTGTGAATCCTGGGATAGTGTTGCAGGGTCCAGGCACCTCACTGACCTAAGAAATTGGTTTTCCTTCTTGGGGGTCAATTGTATGGTCAGCAGGTCAGGGTATCCTCTGGGGGCCCACCAGGGGGCGCAGCAGGGCCCCAGCTGGACTTGACTGCCAGACCAGGACTAAGCACAGAACAGGAAGCCAAGTGTGCACACAGCCCTGTTCCTCCACTCACTTAGATACTTTTTTTTTTTTTTTTTTGACAGGTAGAGTTACAGAGAGAGAGAAAGAAAGGTCTTCCATCCAATGGTTCACTCCCTAAATGGCCACAACGGCCAGAGCTATGCTGATCCAAAGCCAGGAGCCAGGTGCCTCCTCCTGGTCTCCCATGTGGGTGCAGGGGCCCAAGTACTTGGGCCATCCTCCACTGCCTTCCCGGGGCCACAGCAGAGAGCTGGACTGAAGGAGGAGCAACTGGGACTAGAACCGGTGCCCATATGGGGTGGGGGCACCACAGGCGGAGGATTAACCAAGTGAGCCACCACAGAGGGGATGACAATATCCCTCAGGAGTGGGGGCAGCTCTGCTATGGTTCTTTGTGTGGGACCTGCCCTGCATCCTGGACATGCAAGACAGACCCAGGGATTCACTCCTCTGCTCCCTCCCAGGGCGCTTAAGAATCAGCGAGAAAAGAGGCAAAACAAGAGCCCATAGATTCAGAGAGGGCACAGCGCTTGGAAGCTTAGTCTCTTCCTGCTCGGAAATCCTGTCCAAAACATGCCCGAGAGGGCCCATCCCGGCGTCCAGCAGCCCTGTCATCCCAAACAGCCCTCCCTCTCCCTCCAAAACTCACCCCACAGCACCAGTCCTGCATTCCATTATTGCCGATGGGCAAAGAGCACTCACCTTTCACTGTGGAGCCCAGGCACGCCTCTGGGATTGCTACCACTTGCTGACTCCAGGGTACTGAGTGCTACTGGGGTTGGCTTCTCTCCTAATGAAGGTATTCATTCATTCCATCCATCGTTCATTCAACCAATGAATGTTTAGTGGACACCTGTCCTGAGCCAGGTATAGCTGTATGCACAGAGGACTCAGCAACTGGCAAAACAGACCAAAAACCATGCACTCACTGCTGGGAGGGGACAGAAACCAAACAAGATAAGTAGGTAAAATGTGTACTATGATGAACAATAAGTTTTAAGAAAAAAAAATCTGGGATTGTAACCAAGGGGTAAAATTTTAGATAAAGTAACCAGAGAAGGTCTTCCCAAGAAGATGGCATTTGAGGATATCTGGAGAAAGGAATGATGCTAGTCTTATGGCTGGGGGAGGGGCTTCCCAGGCAGAGGGCATAGCCTGTGCAAAGGCCCTGAGCTGGGAGCTTGTCTGTGATATCTGAAGAGTGATGGCGATGAGCTCAGTGGCTTCCAGGGGCCAGATCATGCAGGGCCTTGCGTCAATGGTAGGGAACTCGGCTTAGCTCTAAATGCAGTGGGAGCCAATGGAGAGCTCTGAGCAGAGGTCTGATGGTGTTTCACAGGGGCCCTCTGACTGCTGTGCTGCTGGGACGGGGACAGAGGTGGAAGCAAACAGAGTGATAGCCCTTGTGTGGCTGTGGTGTTAGTTTAGGTGCAAATGGGGGTGATGAGAAGGGGCCAGACTGTGGGCTGCAGCCCACAGAATCCCAGCCAGAACACCCCCACGGTGTAACAGAAGTAACAGAGGTCGCCAGAATGTTTGGTCTGAGCCACAACAAGATGGATTTCCTGTCTGCTAACAAGGGAAGGACCACTTTGGAAAGACCACCAGGACCCCATGCGCCCCTTCTTCTCAGTTCTGGTCAGGCTTGGCCATCCAAGTAAGAACTCCAAGTGGACAGTCGGGAGTCTGTAGAGGTTTAGGGATTGAGCTGAGCCAGACCTATCTGTGAGTCCTCACGTAGAGATTGGATTTAAATCTCAGAATGGACAAGAGCCCCTAGGGAATAAGAGCTGAGTTGACAAACCCATACTTTGTGGGTGCCATGCTGGGCACAGAGAGGGGGCTTGACTCGCCTTTCACTCCAGGGGAGAAGACAGAGCATTGTGGGTGTAACGTGATCAGAGTTCCAGGGGAAGGTAACCCTGAAGCCCTTCTAGGGAGGGCTCCTCAGCCCCCTGGAAGAGTAGAAAGGGTTATTAGGAAAGGATAGTGGGATGGTGCTCCAGCAGCAGGGAAACAGCTGTAGCTGTGCAAATGCAGGAGGCAGGACAGAGCATGGGGCTGCACCATCAGTGCCCATGGAAGAGTAGGGGGGTGCAGTGAGGCCTAGGGGGGCAGGGACGTAGAGTGGGACATGGGTCTTGGTTGCAGTGCTAAGGGGTGTGGACTTGGTCCTGAGAGCCATGAAAGATGGGACTCACACGAATGTCATGGTCAGGTTCACTGTATTAACAGTCAGAATCCATACTGGGGATGGCAGCCAAGGCACTTCAGCAGAGCTGTGCTTACAAGAGAGAGGAGCCTGTCAATCTCTGAGCCGTTACTTTGTTCTCTGCGCTGTAACTTCCCTGAAGCCAGAGCAGGGAGCTTTCGGGGGATCCACGCTGCTGCATGATTTCATGTTCATCACGCCTTTAACCTCCCAAACCACTGTACACGAGAGTGTGACTCTCACTTTCACTGAGGAACTGGGGAGCCCAAAGTCACCCAGCCCAAATGTGGGGAGCTGGGACTTGAACCGTCGGCGGCACCCCTCGTGAAGCATTTCCCAGTGAACATTTCCCCAGTTGCCACGAGCGCTCGGTTTCCAGGGCATCTGCTGATTTAAGCAGGTTAGCTAAGCGCTTCTCACGCCTGCCACAGTTGTCCTTTCCTTGACACACTGTGAATAGAATTTAAATATTGTCTTTCAAGTAAATGCTCATTTTATTAGCAGGAAGCATTTAGAATGAGCCATTATACCATCACAGGGGCTTTTATTATTGGTCATTAATAAATGCTTGATGCCCAAAATGGTTATGAGCCCACCATGTGGCGATGGTCTCCCCTGCTGCCTCCCTTGCAATCTCTACCATAAAATTAACCGAGGTGTTCGTTAACGGACTTCCCATTCATCCTGCTTTTAACTGGCATGATGCCGGAAAACCGAAGTCAGCGTATCGGAGGAACTACAGAAGGCTGTTTAATGATAGCAAAGTCAAGTGGGAAGAGCAGTCCTCCCTACTGGCTTATTGTCATGAGCCAGGTCTCCCAGCAAGATGGTTAATGACACGGCTAGGACGTGGGCCCTGGATGCAGACTGACTCACTTGCTATCCAGAAGAGGCTTATGCAATTGAGCTCTCGCCCTAGCTGGGGTGGTGACATTTGGAAAGACCTTTATTTGCTCATCTCAGTTTTGTTGAACAGCTTGGTGCTGGCTTTGGCTGTGCAGATGAAGGGCCTCTGTCCCTGGATTGGAGAGTTTCCAGGACAAGACAGAGGAGGGTCCATGAGGCTGGCGGGGCTACACAGGCTGAAGGTGACCCCAAAGGGGCTTGCTAGGCCAGGTTGTACTGTAGTCACCATGTGCCAAGTGGCTGAACAGGTGATAGGGCAAAGCCACCACACTGGGAGACCTCAAAGTGTGCAGACATGAGGTGCAGAATCCCAGGCCTGCAAGACAGACAAAAAAACAACATCTAACATTTTGCTGAATGCCCACTATGCACTGCATAAAGCACTACTTTACATGGGTCAGCCCACTGGCTCATCAATAACTCAGTGAGGTTAGAGCTAATATTTCTAATTCACAGGGAAGAAACCCAGCACCCAGAGATTTAGCCATGTACTCAGGGCCCAAGGTCACCCCACATACACAGCCTTTGTGGGTTTCTGGGCAGCAGTAGCAATGGAAGCATATATTACACATGACCAGTTAGTTCCAAGTTGGGAATCCAACCCACAGATTGTTAAATAAAATAGCATGCTATCATCCTACTTAACAATTAAATCCTTATAATAACTGCAAATCCTGATTTGAATTCAGAGTTGTCATGCTTCCTGGGTTCCAGACCAGAGCTGATGGCTCAGGATGAGGGTTCCTTGGCAAACGGCTCATCCCCATCCTCATCCTGTCCTTGGCTCTGTCTTCAACTCTAAAGAAATGTGCAAGCAATGCACATGGACACCCCTGCCTACACATCCAAGCCCTGGGCACTCCACAGCAAACAGCCACCATTTGGGAGAAGGGGGTATCATGCCAACACCAAGGTCCTCCCTAGGGAGAACGGCCCAAAGTAAGGCACAAACGGGTCCTGAAAGCTGGCGTGGCAACTCCTGGGCAGGGGTCCGGAGACCTAGGCACGTGGAGAGTAACCTAGTACAGAAAAACGTGCATTCCAATTGGACACGTCCCTTTGGCCCTGATAGAGAAGGGCACAGATAGTCAAGGCCAGAGATGCCCCTGCTGATGTTCAGAGCCCGGAGCAGGGCCCCTCTGGCCTACATCTAGAAGTGGTTTTTTGTTTTGTTTTGTTTTAGATTTTATTTATTTATTTATTTGAGAGATAGAGTTACAGACAATGAGAGGGAGAGACAGAAAAGTCTTCCATCCGCTGGTTCACTCCCCAGATGGCCACAACAGCCAGAGCTGTGCCAATCTGAAGCCAGGAGCCAGGAGCTTCTTCCAGGTATACGTGGGTGCAGGGGCCCAAGGAATTGGGCCATCTTCTACTGCTTTCCCAGACCATAGCAGAGAGCTGGATTGGAAGAGGAGCCGCCGGGACTAGAACCAGCACCCGTATGGGATGCCAGCACCACAGGCGGAGGATTAACCAAGTGAGCCACAGCGCCAGCCCCTAGAGGTGGTTTTGCAGTACATGGCAGGGCTGATGTTCGAACTTGGGCTGTCTGGTTCCAAAGCACAGTGCTGAACTGCCTATACTGTGTTATCAACAGCCAAATGTAAAATCCAAGAGGTGGGTGTAGATTCCTGGAATCCCACAATGTTAGAGCAGAAGAGAGAGAGCTCAGCAAGTTGAAGGCCATGTAATCTAACCTCTGCCCACTATCACTTTCTCTCTGCCCATTTTATAGATGAGGAACCTGAGGCTCAGGGGGGTTAAGTGCTTTTCTCAGGAAGGCAGGCAGAATCAAGACATAAAGCCAGGCTGCTGTCCAGTGCCAATCTCCTGCCCAATCTGTCTCTCCCCCACCATGCCAGCTTTCTAGTGGACAGCTCCTCCCCGCATTTTACAGTGTGTGTTCCATTGCCGAGGCGGCGATTCCTACTTCCATCTGTGTGCCACGCCGCCAGGAGCCCTGGGTGGTGTCAGTGTGTTCCAATTAGCCCTCTGAATCATATTTGTTGTCTTCAAATATTTATATCCATCCACTTCCCACCTGCTGGAATTGAATTTCAGCCTCTTCCATGGCTCCTCGCTGTCTCAAGCCCACCGAGCACTCCTGTCACTGGAGCTGTCTGGGACAAGCAGCACAGCTACCACCAAGTGCGGTGGAGCTTCCTAATCAGGAATTAACAGATGCACAGTGCCGTGACCCAGGGCACCGAGGCCCCTGCACTTGGAGTTTATTGCTTCTGACAGTGGCACATACCTTCTGCTGCAAGAGGCCATTTGCAATTCTATTCAGCTGGCTCCACACTCCTGTCTGGGCTTTTGGGAAGCTCCAGGCAAAGAGCCACAGGGGAGCCTTGCAGGCTAAACCAGTGCACTTTTACCCTCCTTGGTGGCCATCTTTTGGTGACATTTTTTTGTGTGTGGTAATCGCCATTGTCATCATCTCATTACTTTTCTTCCATGGTGGAAAAGATACGATGTTAAAGTCAGGGTGTGTGTCTACGTTCTGCTGTTTAACGGCTGTGTGTTGTTGGCTCCGTGGTTTAACCTGCCGGGCTCCAGTAGCTGGTGAAGGAGTTCTGGTTAAGATCAAATGAGCTTGCTGGCACCATGGCTCAATAGGCTAATCTTCTGCCTGCAGCGCCGGCACACCAGGTTCTATTCCCGGTCGGGGTGCCAGATTCTGTGCCGGTTGCCCCTCTTCCAGTCGAGCTCTCTGCTATGGCCCGGGAGTGCAGCTGGAGGATGGCCCAAGTACTTGGGCCCTGCACCCCATGGGAGACCAGGAGAAGCACCTGGCTCCTGCCATCGGATCAGCGCGGTGCGCCGGCCGCGGCGGCCATTGGAGGGTGAACCAACGGCAAAGGAAGACCTTTCTCTCTGTCTCTCTCTCTCTCACTGTCCACTCTGCCTGTAAAAAAAAAAAAAAAGATCAAATGAGTTACTCAGCCTGCTTGCTGCTTGTGCCTTCCATGCAGCATCCACTGTGTGCTGGGCAGTGCAGGTGGCATTTGACCTTTGACCAACATTGCTTCCTTGATCCCTCTGATCCATGTAGAGTGACCAGCAGGGTGCCTGGCACACAGCAGGCACGCAGTCCATCACGGAAGCCAGGGCATGTGGAAGCACCCATTTTTGCAAAGGGGGAAACTGAGGCTTAGAGGAATTCCATGACTGCCCAGATGCCCCCCATAGGCAAGCAGCTGTGCCAGGCTTGCCATTTCAGAAGTCCGTCCGTTCATCTAGAGAGCAGACCCCCTTGCCCAAGTAAAGCAGTGTGGCTGAGAGGTGTGTGGTGGGTTACAGCCTGGACCAAGCTTCCCTCCCTGGGATACTCACAGTGGACAGGGAGGGTGCTGGCCAGGGTCGCCCCCCAGCACCCAAAGGCCTCCTTCAACACACTGCTTCACCACCTGCAATATCACGTTTAATTTTTTAAAGTTTATTTACTTATTTATCTATATGAAAAGCAGACTGACAGGGAGAGAGAGAGAGATCTTCCATCTGCTGGTTCACTCCCAACTCACAGCCCAGGCTGGGCCAAGCTGAAGCCAGGTGCCTGGAACTCCATTCAGGTCTCCCATGTGGATAGCAGGGACCCAAGTACTTGAGCCATCACTGCTGCTTTCCCAGAATGTGCATTAGCAGGAAGCTGTAGCAGAAGCAGAGGCAGGACTCAATCATGGGCACTCCAGTATAGGATGTGGGTGGCCTAACCTGAAGAACCACAACACCCTCATCTATATTTACATTGAAAAAAATTATAATTTGTTTATTTGGGAGGCAAAGTGAGAGAGACATGCTCCCATTTGTTGGTTTACTCTCCAGATACCCGCAATTGCCAATCCAGGTCTCCCACTTTGGGGGCAGGAACCCAAGCTACTTGAAGCATCACCACTGCCTCCCAGGGTGTGCATTAGCTAGAAACCAGAGTCAGGAGCCAGAGGTGGCTAATGAACCCAGGCATTCCTGTTGGGATGTGGCTATTTCAACTGGGAGTTTAACCCAAACACCTGCAACAGCACATACATTTAAATGCTGTGTGTGGTGTGGGTTGGGCAGAATTCAGATCTATCACCTTCTTCCTGTCCCTCACCCCCGCCTCCAGACCATCCATCAATCTCAGAGTCTCCTCTCCATGTCCCAGGAGGGTAAGGGCAGGGGTCCCCGAGATGCAGTGTGTTTGCTGAGGATGGGGGTTGGAACAATGGAGTGGTCAGAACACTGGACAGGAGGTGTGACCCTGCATCCTTGCTGTAACGTTAGTTGGGTCACTGGACCCCTCACCCTCAGTCTCTACAGCTGTGCAATGAAGATGATCATGTGCAATCTGACACCAAAGTAATATCTTAATTCTTGGGTCACCAGTCTGTCTACCCTGATAGCCTGCAGACACCCTGAGGCCAGAGTTCATTACTTTCTTGTTTTTTAAATATATATTTATTTGAAAGGCAGAGATACAGAGAGAAGGGGAGAGAGAGAGAGAGAGAGAGAGAGAGAGAGAGAGAGAGAGAGAAAGAGAGAAAGAGAGAAAGAGAAAGAGAAAGAGAAAGAGAAAGAGAAAGAGAGAGGATATCTTCCATCTGCTGGTCCACTCCCCAAATGGCCAAAATGGCCAGAGCTGGGCAGATCTGAAGCCAAGAGCTTCTTCCAGGTCTCCCAAGTGGATGCAGGGGCCCACTCACTTAGGCCATCTTCCACTGCTTTCCCAGGCCATCAGCAGGGAGCCGGATCAGAAATGGAATAGCCGAAGGGGCCGGCGCTGTGGCACAGTGGGTTAACACCCTGGCCTGAAGCGCCAGCATCTCATATGGGTGCCAGTTCAAGACCTGGCTATTCTGCTTCCGATCCAGCACTCCACTGTGGCCTGGGAGAGCAGTGGAGGATGGCCCAAGTCCTTGGGCCCCTGTACCTGCGTGGGAGACCCAGAGGAGGCTCCTGGCTCCTGGCTTCAGATCGTCACAGTTCCGGCCACTGCAGCTAATTGGGGAGTGAACCATCAGATGGAAGACCTCTCTCTCTCTCTCTGCCTCTCCTCTTTGTGTAACTCTTACTCTCAAATAAATAAATCTTTAAAAGAAAGAAAAAAGAAATGGAACAGCCAGGACTTGAACTGGTGCCCATGGGATACTAGCACTGCACATAGTGGCTTAACCTTCTACGCCATTGCACTGGCCGCCAGAGTTCATTTCTTAATGTCACACAGTTGATAACCAGTGGACAGAAACTAAACTGGGTTGAAAAAATTTTACAAACCGAAAACTGGCTGCCCAACCACCGTCGTGTTCGTCATAGTTCCAGTGCAGTAAAATGTGGTCAGTGTGCTCTTCCACCCATCGCCTGCCTCCCCTGACAATGCCCCTCTAATAAATGACCATTCCTGTTCTGCAGTAGGAGTGCTGAGGCTCTGAGCCTGTCCAAGGTCAGGCCGACATTGCACAAGAGGCGCGCAGCCTGCACCAGAGCCTGTGCGAGTCCAGGTGGGCGCAGTGCCTCTCTCTTCCCTGCACTGCTGTCATCTTGGGTTTTGGGGGCCGTGCAGAAGCTGCTTCGTGCTAGCTGCCTGTGCTCAGGAAGAAGGCTGGGGTTGGGGCTGACATCTCACTTTTTAATTTTTCTTTCCATTTTAATAAATAGTATGTCACAATTCAGGCAAGCCAGCAGAATAATAATTTGTCAAACCCAGAGCCCAACTTAGCTCTTTCCCGCTCCTGTCTTCCTGCCTCCTACCTCTCTCAGGCCAGTCTTCACACATCCCGCTGAGCTCCAGATATTTCTGCCTGAGTGCTGTCATCATCCCTGAGAAGTGGCAAATGTTAAAGTCCTTGTCTTTCCCCAAAGTTTCGCACTCCGTCTATTGTGATGAGCTTTGCAGCTCAGTGCGTGGGAGTGGAGAGAGCCGACGGCCTGTGGTGCCCCTGAGATACCCAGGAGCCGTTTCCACACATACCCACCTGCAGATCCTGGGCAACAGCCCGCTTTGACAGTGGCCCTGTTTTTGTGGGGCAATAGGGTGGCCTGAGGATCACAAGTCAGCCGTGGGGTAGGCCTTTGGCACAGCAGTGAAGATGCTCCTTGCGACACCTGCATCCCATTGCAGGGTGCCTAGGCTTAGGTTCAAGTCCCTGCTCTGCTTCTAATGCCAACTTCCCCCAAGTGTGCATTCTGGGAGGCAGAGGTAATGGCTCGAGTACTCAGGTCCCTGCCACTCATATTGGAGACCAGATTTGAGTTCTGGGCTCCTGGCTTTGGCATGGCCCAGCTTCAGCTGTTGCAGGCATTTGAGAAGTGAAATAGGAGATCTCTCTCCATTTGTCTGTGTCACTGTCTTTCTCTGTCTCTCTGCCTTTCAATAAAAGAAAAAGGTGACAGCAAGAGATTCCCTATCTGAGAATAACAGATTTAAACCCCAATCTGGAAACTGTACGGCTTAGGTTCACCCAATAGGTATGTTTCCTATTTCAAGTGTTGTAAACCCATTATCTCACAAAACACCTGACTTTAGAAAAATTCTTTATAGAGAAGTCCACAGATGCTGTATTTTCCTGGAATAATAATTGTCATCCTGAGAGCTCAGTGGGCAGCTTAGGGCTCTCTGCTCATTTGGTCATCACAGTGCATATCCATTATTTGGATGAAGAAAGCAGCCAGGATCAACATGCTGGGGGAGTGTAAGGAAGCAGGGGCTGACTTTGAGTGTGGACATCAGCAATGACCTCCTGGTAAGGAGAGCACCAGAGGAGATTTTCAGTGTGCAGAGGTGTGGAAGCAAGGGCCCCAGATCTGTGGGACACTGCGAGCAGAAGTCAGGAGGCTTGGGAAGGCCCTGGATGGTGACATGGGCCTGGCACACGAGGTGGTTGGAGGAGGCCAGTGGCAAACGGTGAGGATGGAGAAAGGCTGTGGTCCCAGTAGCTCTTGAGGCCTTCCACGTCCCAAGGCTTTTAAAATCTGGTGTCTTAGGGTGGCCTCTTAGAAGAAGACCCCAAGGCCAGGATTATTGTGCCAGTGATTTGTTAGAAAGTATTCCAGAATTGACCGGTACTGAACTGAGACCTGAAAGATGGCCACGCCAAGGAAGGCAGCCAAGCGAAGTCCCACAGCAGGAAACTTTGTTCAGCTTTGTGGCCTGTCTGGTAGCAGTGTAGACCCCTGGGACTCCCACTGTGGCCCTGGCCCCAGAGCAGGCGTGATCCCCTGGGAGCTGGTCGGACGTGCACAGTCTCCCCTGAGCCCAAATGTTGTGACTCAGAATCTGCACTAGAACAAGATCCCCAGGTCCCAGGAGAGCCGTCTCGATCACGTCTCACAGTGGTCCCAGCAAGCAGCCAAGGAGCTGCACCTGTCAGGCATTGGTTGGGGCAGCTCCCTGGGAAATGTGAATTCCTGAGTACCTCTGGCTTTCCAGATGGTGGGTGCAGGCCAGGCAGACAGGACAGAATCCCAGCAGAGAGGCTGGTGGCTGGGCATGAAAGCACCCCAGACAGGACAATGGCAGAGGCCCCAGAAATGCACGAGTGGAGCACGTAGGGCCTGACCGGACCCAGGCAGCCCCAGGTGAGCAAGTCCAGGATGCATGGGCACGAATTCCTGAGGTGGGGAGTGGGGCAAGGGCTTGGAGGCTGTGGGGAAAAGGACTCCTCCTGGGGGAAGCCCTATCTCTGCCTGACACTTACCAGGTGTTAACAAGGGGTCTAAGGAGAGTTAGGCAGGGTTTTCCCTCCTTAAGAGAAAAATGAACTGTCTTTGTAAGTAGAACTTTAACGTGTAAATGAGGCCTCCCCAGGACTTTCAAATGGATTAGTTCAATGAGTAGGTTAAACCTTGCCCCCAAACCTAGTGTGAGCTATATGGTTGCTTAGCAAGTTTCTGCCTCTAGGCAGGTGGTGAGCACTCCTTGAATAAGGGCCAATTCAGTGGAAGGATAGAGATAGTGACAGACAGAGATAGAGTAAAGATAGAGGGATAGAGAGAGAGATAGAGGGATAGAGATACAGAGATAGGGATAAAGAGAGAGACTAGAGATGGAAGGAAGGATGGATGGATGGATACAGATAGAAATAGAGGGATTAGTAGAGTTAGAGAGATATAGATAGAGAAAGATGGAGCTGGAGATAGAGTATGTAAGCTAAGGGTTTGAACCCTGTTCTTTCTTAAAAAGGTTACATTGAAGGGCCAGCGCTGTGACATAGCAAGTAAAGCCACCGCCTGCAGTGCTGGCATCCCATATGGGTGCCAGTTCAGGTCCTGGCTGCTCCACTTTTGCTCCAGATCTCTGCTATGGTCTGGGGAAGCAGTACAAGATGGCCCAAGTTCTTGGGCCCCTGCACCCGCGTGGGAGACCCAGAAGAAGCTCCTGGCTCCTGGCTTCGGATCGGTGCAACTCCGGCCATTGCGGCCATCTGGGGAGTGAACCAGCACTTGGAAGACCCTCTCCCTTTGTCTGTCTGCCTCTCTGTAACTCTGCCTTTCAAATAATAAATAAACATTTAAAGGAAAAGAAAGGTTACATTGAGTTCCATGACCCCAAAACAGTGTATTCTTAAAACATAATGCATCTTGCTTAGTGTCTAATGTCAATTTAAAAGTTTGGCTGCTTTTTAGCCCATAAAATATTCATATCTGGACATTTTTTGAGAAATAGCACATCAGAGAGGCAGCTTTCCCATTTTTCCTCTAGAAAACAAGTCACAGACCATGCCATGGAACTGGATCGAGTGTGCATTTGCTGTTCAATACAGAAGGCAACTCTCGCCTGGCCAGGATGATTATTGAGCGATCTGAACTAGTGATGCTCCAAGTCAGGAGGTGAGGGACCACAGCGCAACCACACCTGCCTGCCGCCTGCCTCACCAGCACGCCGCAGGGCTTCCTGAACCAGCGTCCCCATCACTGGCAACGCCATCCCGTCTTTGTGTCCGTGTTTACAGCCCCAGCCTTCATCAGCATGACCAAATAGACTTTCGCTAACCGTGAACTCATGCATAGCTTCTGCCTGCAACATGTCTTTACTAGGAAGAAACAAGGGAACAAGGAGGAGGAGGAGAGAAGGAAAAGAACTTTCCTGGTGTGGTGAAGTCAGCTTCTCAGAGAGAGAGGTGCTGCAGTGGAGCTGGGGTTCAGATCTCCAGCATCCCGGCCCCTCGTCTCCTGAGCAATGGGGCAGCCCTCCTTGCAAGGTGCAAAGACAGGCCCCTGGCAGTGTTTGGGCCAGTGAGACAGGGAGACTTGCAGGAGGCGTCTGGGGGAGTGCATCCTTCTGAAAAGGGGGCTCTGGGGAGTCTACAGAAGTGAACGGGGGAGTGCATCGTGGCTGACCATGGGCAGCCCGTGCTGTCACGTGGGGGCAGACAGCACGGTGAGCGGCAGAGTCCTTGTTGTGTAGCCCACCCTGCTGTGGCTTCTCCTGTCCTCCTTCTCCTCCTCCTGCCCTGCTTCCTCCTCCTCTGCTTTCTTCTCTTCCTTCCCCTTGTTTTCCTTTCAGCGTTTTTACGGCTTTATTAAGGCACAATCATTATACAACAATATGCATATATTTAAAGTGCTGGATCTGATGAGTCTTGACAAAGACGTACACCTATGAACCCATCAACATAATCCAGAAAATAAATATTTCCACCCCGCCCCCCCCCACAACAGTTTCCTCACTGCCCCCTTGTAGTCCACCCTCCTTCCATCTCCACACCTGGGAAACCACTGATCTGCTTTTCACTACACACATTGCTGTGCATTTACCAGAACTGTGTACAGATGGAATCAGACAGTGTGGTGGGTCTCTTTCTTGCCTGACTTCTTCAGCAGAGAGGAGTAATTTCTAGACCGCTCCATGTTATTGTACACATTAATAGTTCATTCCTTTTTATTGCTGAGTGCAGTGTTTAAAAATTCCCTGTGTCTTTGTTTACACCAATACCACGCTGTCTTGGTTATTGTTTTTTTTTTCATTTTCAATTATCTTTATATACAGAAGATCAATTTAGTATATACTAAGTAAATATTTCAACAGTTTGCACCCGCACAGATACACAAAGTATAGAGTACTGTTTTAGCTTTAAGTCCTTCTTCAAAACTGTTCTGACTATCCAGGATTCTTTGCATTTCCCTGTAGTTTTTGGATTCAGCCTATCAATATCTATTTTTTGAAAATTCTGCTGGGATTTTGATTGGGGTTCATTTACTCTATAGACAGTGTGATGAGAATTGATATTTAAAAATATGAATTTTCCTATCCATAAACAACATGTCATGTCTCTACTTATGTAGGTCTTTAGATTCTCTCAGTGATGTCTTATAGTTTTCAGTGTACAACTTTTAAACATATTTTGTAAAGTTTATCCCTACATAATTCATATCGTAAATGACTGTTTTCTAAATTTTAATTTCCAATTACTCATCGCAAATACAAGTATATTGAAACACAATTAATTTTTGTGTACTAATCATGCATGCTAGAATGTTGTCAAACACATTTATTAGTTCTAATAGCTCTTAAATAACTTCCTTAAGATTTCTATGCAAACAATTATTTCATCTGTGAACAAAGCCAGCTTTACTTCTTCTGTATGCCTTTTAATTATTTTTCTCATCTTCCAGCACTTGCTAGGATCTCCACTATAGTGCTGAATAGAAGTGGTGGGAGTAGATTCTTTGTCTTGTCTGTCCTTTGTCCTTGACCTCTAGGGAAAGCCACTCACTCTCCGTGTTACCCGAGTCTTCGGTCCTCACTGATTTTCTGCTGAGAGCCGTGTTGGTGCCCGCAGCAATAACTTCCAGGCCGTGGGGTTTTGCTTCGAGCCTCCAGAAGCGCTCTGCTAGGGGAGTGAACATTTCTTCTCATTCTGTCCTTGTGGTGAACTGACCCCTTCGGAGCTGGGCCTTCTTGTCCTTGTAACATCCCTTGCTCTCAAGTCTCCTTTGATGATAATAAAGCATTCCAGTTTTCTTTTGATTCATGTTCGCATGGTTTACCTTTTATAGCTGTTGACTTTTATCTTTGTCTTTAATATATTTTTGTTTTTATGAAGAGTGAGGTCTTCTTCTTTTTTTTTTTTTATCTAATCTGGCAGTCTGCTTTTAGTTGGGCTCTTAAGACCATTTTATTAATGCTATTATTGATGTCTTTGGATTTAAATCCACGAACTCATTTCTGTTTGCCCCATCTGGTCTTCCTTCCCATTTCTACTTACTTATCTTACCTTCCCTGGGGTTCAGTATTTATTTATTAATTATTTATTATTTATTTATTTATTTGAAAGACAGAGTGCCAAGCAGGTGAGACAGAAAAAGAGATCAATCTTCCATCCACTGGTTCACTTCTCGAATGCCCACCACAGCCAAGGGTAGACCAGGTCAATGCCAGGAGCCCAGAACTCTATCCAGGCTTTTCTCATGGGTGGCAGGGACCCAAGCACCCGAGCCATCTGCCTTATTAGGTCTGTCAGCAGGAAGCTGAATCAGACGGGAAGTCGCTGGGCCGGGACTCAAGCCAGCACCCTGATACAGGATGCAGGCATCCCAAGCAAGAGCTGCACCCCCTGTGCCTCAGTGCCTGCCCCTGGATATTTGTTGTGATGTGATCCTCTTTATTCTTTGTTGACTTCTTGGTCCTCTCTTTGTTTTTGTTTTTTTTTTTTTTTTTTTTTTTTTTTTTTTTTTTTTTTGACAGGCAGAGTGGACAGTGAGAGAGAGAGAGAGAGAGAGAGAGAGAGAGAGAGAAAGGTCTTCCTTTGCCGTTGGTTCACCCTCCAATGGCCGCAGCGGCTGGCGCACCGCGCTGATCCGATGGCAGGAGCCAGGTGCTTATCCTGGTCTCCCATGGAGTGCAGGGCCCAAGCACTTGGGCCATCCTCCACTGCACTCCCGGGCCACAGCAGAGAGCTGGCCTGGAAGAGGGGCAACCGGGACAGAACCCGGCGCCCCAACCAGGACTAGAACCCGGTGTGCCGGCGCCGCTAGGCGGAGGATTAGCCTAGTGAGCCGCGGCGCCGGCATCTCTTTGTTTTCTGTTTCTAGTGGTTGTTCTAGAGCAGCACTTCTGAAGTGTAGGTCTTTGATTCATCTTGAGCTGATTTTTCTATCTGGTGAGAGGTAGGGATCTAATTTTATTCTTCTGTCCCAACCTGACTCTGCTGGCATATTGGGCTTTATTGTGGGGGACTGTCCCGCGCACAGCCAGGCATTTAACAGCATCCCGGGCTCCACCTCAGGATGCCGTATCACCAGGGGAAGACCCCTGGAACCACAGCTCTAGGGTTGACTGCACAAATCTCACTTTTCACACTAGCAAGTAAATACTACGCCATTTCATGTCTAGCATGAAAAACTTACAAAAATAGACTTCCTTCTCCCCCACCCCATTTTAATGTCATTTTTGTCATATATTTTACATTGGAGTCTTCAAAAAGTTCATGGACATTCACTTTATCTTCCGGTTCCATTTTTTGTGAATTTTCTGAAGCCCTCTTGCACATAGGCTATAAACCCCACAATATATTATTATTTTCACTTTTTAAAACAAAGTCTCAAGAGTTTTAAAAGAAGAAAAACATTTTACATTCTCTCACATTTCTTTATGTAAATTCAAATTTCCATCTGGTATCATTTTATTTTCTGCACAAAGGACTTAGTTTAACCTTGCATGTGGTGATTGTCTTCTGGCAATGAGTTCTGTCACTTCTGTGTTTGGAGAAGAAAAACCTTCACCTTTGTTCGTGAAATGTATTTTCACCTGATGTAGAATTCTAAGTTAACAAGCACTTTTCTTTCAGTACCTTAAAGATATCACCACACCGTGGTTCAGCTTTCGTTGTCTCTGAGAAATCTACTTTCCTTGTGATCTTTGTTCCTCTGTTCACAATGTCTCTTTCTCTCTGACTTGGAGATTTTCTCTTTGTTACTAGTTTTCATTGATTTTATTGTGGTGAGCTTTGATAGAACTGTCTACGTGTTTCTTAGGTCTGTAGCTTATTTATTTCTTTGAATTCATGAATGTAGTTTTCATCAATTTCTTTACAATCCAAATCATTATTTCTGGAGATGTTTTTCTCTCCTCTTCCTTCTCCTGTGACTCCAATTACATGAATATTAGATGCATTTGATATTATCACACAGCTCACTGATTCTCCATTATTTTTGTTTCGTCCTTTTCCTCTGTGTTTCATCCTAGGTAGTTTCCATTTTTATGTGTGAAGGTAACTGATCTTTTCTTCTTCTGTAGCTAATCTGCCCTTAATAATTTAAGTGTATTTTTCATGTGAGATATATTTTTCCATCAAGTTTTCCCTGGGGTCTTTGTTGTGTCTTCTTGTCTCTCATCATGCTTATGTTTTCCTGTACCTCCTAGAGCAAATAAAACTGATTTATAACAGCTGTCATCACAAGATAAGGATGTGGAAATGGGGAGAAAGACCAAATGGGGCGAATAGAAGAGAAACGAGAAACAGCTCATCCTTGTTCATGCATCTAGTTATCTGCTTCCTTCTTGGGTCTTTTTCTATTGACTGGTTTTTCTCCTGAGTGTGGGTCATAGCACCCTATTTTTATTTTTTTGCATGCCTGTGACTTTTCCCTGGAAGCCAGGCACTGTGAATTTTCTGTTGTGGGATGTTGATTTCTTTTCTTGGTTCCTTTAGATGTGCGAGGTCCTTGTTCTGCGATGCAGTTGAACTATTTGGGAGCAATTGCGGTGCTCTCGAAGGGTCTGCAGGCCACCTCCGCCACATCCATTCACCTAGGCGTTGTCTGTGGCTGCTTTTGTGTTACAGCAGCAGACTCAAGCTGTCGAGAGAGGACCACAGGGTCCGTGAAGCCCCAGGTATCACTATGTGGCCCTCTACGTAAGATGTTTTCTGAGCCACACTCCAAAGCTTGCTTTCACTGAGAGGTCCAGGGCAACCCTAGCCTATGGCAGATTTGTTCTTTCAATGGAGGCAGCACACCCCGCCCAGGACTGATGCCTGGGGGCCATTACCCAGCAGGTGCACCCTGACGGTTTTCCTTCCTCAGCCTGGGCTTTTGCTCACACGTGCACTCATCCCTGCTCCCTGAAGACTCAGGATGTGGCTCCTTCTCTGGGTTGCCAGGGCTCCCTTTTGCCCTTTAGGCTCTCTACCCTGTGAATTCCAGCCCTTTAACTTCCTGAAGGCTCAGCCCTGTCAGTTTGACTCAGGGAGACCACAGGCTCCCTCCAGGAGAGTCTGAACCCTCGCCTGGCAAAGTCCCCGGGGTCAGTCGCTGGGCTCACCTTGCTTGTACCCCTTGTCCCGTGCAGCCTGCTGTCCGAGGTCTGAAAGCTTTTCTGGATGTCCATGGGAATGAGGGATTCTTTCCCGGGTGAGGTGGCCAGAGCTGCTGCTTCTGTGATGTGCAGCTGGAAACTTCCTGACCCAGACGGTCCCCCAGGAGGAGGGGGTGCTGGTTTTCTGGCGAACATGTTAGTCCCCTGAACAGCATACCGTAAAGGAGATTGGGGAGCCAACAAACACAATCAAATCATGAAAAACAGCACCCTATTTCTTCTGGGAAGGGAATGTTTTGAAACGGCAGCAACGATGCTCAAAGATGCCAGTGGGCGGCCTCCTGGACAAGGCGTGGTCATCAGTCTGATTCCCATTTGGGCTTTTGCTGTTGCTTGTTGCCGTTGCTTTGTTTCATTTTAACAAAGGAGTCCAGAGAAGGTGCCAGAGGACAAGAATTGCATACATCTTTGAGGCAAATTTCTCTCTTTTATTAACCCTGAAAAAAGGAGTAATAGGAGTTGAATATGCCTGCGATAGTTAAGGGAGATTTTAGGTCTAATGATGAGCATCTAATGAATTTAATGCATTTGGTTACATTAAGCAGGTGTTAAATTTCATTTAAAGCTATACTACCTGCTGGGGCTAATAAGTTCCAGAAGTTTAATATCTTCTGTTTGAAGGAGATCTGTCTTTTATTGTCCTACATTTCCTGTTAAATTGGGACAAACCCAGCAAGGCCACAGGTTACACAGGCCACTACTTACAGTAGGGTCAGCAGGTTTGGTGATGGGGCTGGGTGCTCATGTCCAAGAGGCCAGTGGCTGATAGGATGCGGGCAGGTATGTGAGAAGGGTAACAAAGGATGGGAGACACAAGCAGGACTTTGCTCCCCCACCCCCTAACTCACAGACAGTGGCTTTTTAGGAAGCTCAGGGAATTGGTGACTTTGTCCATCTGCAGCACGTCCTCTCACAGGCAGTGCCCTTCTTGGCTGATTGATAGGTTCCAGACGGAGAGCTTTTACGATGGGCGCAGGGGAGGCAGTGTTCTCTGGTGTGAACGTAGTGGTTGATGAGGGGCTGAGCCCAAAAGCAGGACACCTTGATTCCGCTTGGGTACCACCCGGGTCGCCAGCCAGCCGGGTAGATTTGGCCAAGTCCCTTAACCCCCTGAAACGTCAGCTCCTCCTCTCTGGGGGTCTGCACGGCAATGACAGACACCTGTCAGTCAGCACCATTCCAGGCATGGTCCCCAGAGCATATGCTTCGCAGGCATTGCTGTCACCTGGTTTCCTAACCTTTTAATTGCCCTGTGGTTACTGTGCAGATGGGGGGGGGGGGGGTTGGTATGCTCATCCAGTGCATAGGAACAGAGGGTCATGATCAACTCAGGGATTAGCATTTCCACCTCCTCATTGTCGCCCCTTGGTTAGTCTAATGAGGAAGCAGAGGCCCTGAAAGGTTGAGGAGTGTGCGCAGCTTTGCACAGCTGGGGGCCGATGGGGCCAGCACCCTGGTTACAACTCTGCAGTCGCAGGCTGCTTTCCGGTCAGAGCCACCATCATTATGTGCAAAGTGTGAAGGCGCATATTTGGCTGGAATGCGAGTCTTGAAATCTCATACGAGCCACAGAAAACTAGGCCTGACAGCCAGAGATGGTTCCCCACGTCAGCTCTAGCCAAGGCTTAAGGGAGAACCCTGGGTGGAAGACACAATACGTGCTCTTGACTTTGAGACCTACTCATCCAGATTTTGATATAAAGATTGATGTCTGTGTCATTTTTGAGTAAATAGTTTAAATGGTCCTCTATGTTTGCTGGGCCTCAGAGGGCAAAGGAAAACCATTGAAATGTGGTGTCCTCCTTCTCAAATGAAGGGCTCTCGGATTAAACATTCCGTTCATGCATCAGGAACTTCTGAGTCCATCCATTAATTATTGGGAAGTTAAAGGTCCTCTGTGTTTATGATACGTGCTGGCATTCCATGGCCTATTATGAATTGTAATTTTTTTCATTAACTCCCCTCATATTCCTTATTTGCAGCCTATTATATCTTCATTGATAATTTATATAACATTTGAAAGTAATGAAACTGTTTTTCATTAAAGTTGTTGTAAGATTCCAGCTTTTCACTAAGGTTAATCAGAACTTTGGCAAAGTGGGAGAATAAAAAAAAAAAAGTTACTTTGGAAACTAGCTATGCTGGGTGGGGTTGTGAGGGAAGCAGGTGGGCTTCAAATCTTTGCCCTGCTTCTTGAGACCTGTGCGGTCTTCAGCATATCTGTTCCAGCTCTGAGCCTCAGTCCTATTATCTGTAAAATGGGAGTGGTGAGAACAACAGCTCTGGTGTTAATACAAGTCGTGAACTGTTCGAATGGGTGAACTGAAAAAGTAATGACAATTCGCCAGTGTACTCGAGAATCAAATGCAAGCATTACTCTTCCTTAAGAAAAGTCCCTGGGAAACATTGGTAAGGATTTTGCTGGAATCCCCGGGTGAGTTTTGGGAAGGAATGAGGGTGTCCCCTCCAGAACACAGCCTCTCATTGCATGCTTCATTTGCACTGTGAAGAGCCTGCAACAGCTCCATCTAAATGCAATGGCTCAGGAGAGAAGTGACAAGGATCTCAAGGAGATAATTTCAGAATTGCCACGGTCTCTTCCAGTGGCTGCTGTACTGACATTGTCCTTTCCATTATGACAGAGAGAGGCTTTTCGAATCTCAGCACAGGCAAGGAAGAGCATTAGATCCTAAAAGAGCAAATTAAAATTATAATCACCTAATTATATTCTCATGCCATTGAGACACTGATTCTCTTGACTGTGGCATAACGCAGTCTGGCACTTCCTGGTAACTCAGAGCTGGAAAACGTTTCAGATCACAAAACAGCAACTACACCACCCCTGGCATTCAGCAGAGCTTGGGAGCTCACACAGGGCGTCCCGTTCCTCACCACAGGTGGTTCTGTGGAAGAACCTCGCGATAAGCCAGAGAGCAGCCAGTCCACGTTCCCAGGAGCTGGGGTCAGATATCTTGGGGTCACCCACTGAATCCCTCTTTCTTTCTTCCTTTTAATCTTTATTAATGCAACAGGCAGAGCTCCCATCTGCTAGTTAACTCCTCAAATGCCCACAACAAACAGGACTGGGCCAGGCCAATGCTGGGAGCCTGGAACTCAATCCAGGTCTCCCATGTGGATGGCAGGGACACAACCACTTGAGCCATCACCTGCTGCCTCCCAGGAATTTGGAGTACCAGGAAGCTGTAGTCCGGAGCTGGGTACTGAATCCAGGTGTCTCAGTATAGTATATGGACATCTCTAAGTGGTGTCTCAGCCACTAGGATAAATGCTCAACCTGATTCCTCTTTCTTCCAACGATCACATAAAACCTGCCAGTCCAACTCTGCATCCAACCTGCCACCAGACCTTGCTATCTGTTCCTTCAGAATATGTACTAACCATATTTCTATCAGCCCAGCCTATCTCCTGCAGGCTGTATGTTGTTGCATCATGCTAGAGATTAGTGCAAGGACCTCTGAAATGCCTGCCTCTTTATTTCTCTTAAGCCTTTTATATGTCTTACCCTTGGTGTCAGTGAATATATTACATATATTATATGTAATATAAAATTACATCTGCATATACAATTGAGTTAGGAGCTCAGTATGAGATGAATGTGGATCTAGGACGGGCCTGAAATCCATTGAGCCATGTCCCAAGAGAAAGGAAGGGGAGACTTGAGGCACAGAGAAGAAGGCCACGGAGGTAGACATTTGAGTCTCACTTCCACAGGCCAAGAAGGGCTGCCAGGAGCCACCAGAAGTTGGAGAGGGAAAAGACCAGTTTTCCCTAGAATCAAGGATTGCTGTCAAACAGAAGGGGCGAACCAGTCCGCAACACTGGTGTGATCGTAATGAAAAATCAGCATGAGTGGGCCCTAGTCATAGAACTAACTCTGTGGCCATCTGGCCTCATCGCCCATGAGCTGCAGAAGCTTATGCGTGCCTCTGTCTCCATTTCTTCACCTGTCAAGTGGCGTGAACACCTGCCTATGGGGCCGCAGCGAGGACGGCCTGAGATAACATAGACCATAACCCAAGCCTTGGCACAGTGTAGAGGTGCAACTCAGATCTCTCCCTGTCCTGGGGACAGGTCTGGAAAAGGCTTTATAAGGGAGGGGACATGCAAACAGGCTCTGAAAGATGACAGAACGTGTGCCAGGCACAGTGGGCTGCAGTACAGGGATGCTTCTGACAATATTGTACTTTCTGCCCAACTTCTCAGGAACCCATATGTCCACTGACTGACAGTAATTGTACAAAGCCAGACGTGTCTGTATTCTTTTCTTGGATCTCTCTTTATTTATTTATTTTTTAATTTAATGGTGATTTTGTGGTACTCACAAAACGTCCTCTTACTGCCAGCAGTGAAGCTGCCAGAAATATCATAGGGGGTGGTGGGTGTGCCAAGAAACGAAGAAGAAGCAGGAGCTGGTTTCCTCCCGTGAAAATGGAGCAAGGTCTTGCAGGTGAGAAAGCAGCGTCGAGCCTGAAGAAGAGTGAGCTGAGTTCAGAGCTGCATGCGTCTCTCTCTGCCTCCCCGAGAAGTGATGGCTGCGTACACCATGGCACCAAGGCCATGGTGGATGACACCGGGTCCCAGGGACCCTTCAGTTTTCCAGCACACCAATGAGCTTACATTTCCTGTGCCCTTCAACGTGTGGCCAATGTAGGGTGAGAAGGCTCTCCCGGGATGGATGGGTTTGGGGCTTTTATGAGGGAGGAGCCCTCGGTAGTGCCTCAGGTGTGGCAACCCAGTGATGCAGGGAAGTTGGAGGGGAAGCAGGGTCCCAGCTGACCAGGAGCTGGTCTGCGTATTCTTGTGTGTGTACAGCCATGCACCACTGACGGAATGCATTCTGAGAAATGCGTCCTTAGGTGTTTCCATCACTGTGTGCACACTGTAGGGAGCTCTTGCACAAACTAAGGTGGCTGTGGTATCACAAGGTGATGTAACCTTACATGCATCACTGACCAAATGTGGTGGATCGCTGGCTGTGCACCCAGAGGCCTCCCCTCCTCTGCTGGGCTATCTTCATCAACAAGGAGCACTGCGAACTGAGCCCACCCAGTTGGTGGGGAGGAGCATTGGCTCCTATCCGGTCCTGATGGCTGTCTTCCCGTTCACCTGAAGCTCAGACCACACTTTCCTATCTCATGCTGTTCCCTCTGTCCGGATCACCCTCCCCCAACTACCTCCAGACTCCATTTTTTTTTTTTGACAGGCAGAGTGGACAGTGAGAGAGAGAGATAGAGAGAAAGGTCTTCCTTTGCTGTTGGTTCACTCTCCAATGGCTGGCGCGCTGCAGCCAGCACACTGCACTGATCCGATGGCAAGAGCCAGGTACTTATCCTGGTCTCCCATGGGATGCAGGGCTCAAGCACTTGGGCCATCCTCCACTGCACTCCCTGGCCACAGCAGAGAGCTGGCCTGGAAGAGGGGCAACCGGGACAGAATCCAGCGCCCTGACTGGGACTAGAACCCGGTGTGCTGGCGCCGCAAGGCAGAGGATTAGCCTAGTGAGCCGCGGTGCTGGCCAGACTCCATTCTAAAGCCACCACCCTGGTCACCTGGACTGTAGGATCCAGAGGATGGGGACTTCATGGTCTTAGTCACCACTTTCTCCCCGGTGCCTAGGACAGCACCTGACAGGTAGGAGGTGCTCAGTACATATTTGTTGGCTGGATAACAAGCCCAGTCTTCTTTTTCAAAGATGTTTCATTCAGTTATTTGCCAAGCAGATAGACAGAGCTCCCATCCATTGGTTTACTCCCCAAATGCCCACTTGGCTGCGGCTGGGCTGGGGGTCAATGCCACAAGCCAAGAATGCAGTCCACATCTCTCACACGTGGGTGACAGGAATCCGATAATTTGAGCCATCCCCACTGCCTCCTAGAACGTAAGTTGGCAATACACAGGAGGAGCCGGAGCCAGGGACTGAAGCCAGGCACTCGTGTGTGGGTCAGGGTCACCTTGCCCGCTAGGGTAGACTCCACCCCAAGGCAAGTCTTCTTCAGCTCCATGACCCCGATGGAGAACGTCTTCACCCCAGATTCACAGCTCCATGTTTTGTATCACATGGTATATAAGTGTCCACCCCCCATCTAAGCTGGGGATCATTGTTTTGAATGAGGATCATTTAAAATTTGTTCTTAATTATGACAAAAGTGTATATATTATGTACAACATGTTATTTTGAAATAGATATGCATTGTGGAATGGCTAAATTGAAGTAATTAACATCTGCATTACCTCACATATTTGTCATTTTTTATAGTGAGAACACTTAAAAATCCACTCCCCAAGCCATTTTCAAGAATACAGTGCATTGCCATTGACTATAAATTAGGGATTCTTGTCTAGGGAGCATGAATAAGCTTCAGAGGGAACCAGGAATCCCCTGAGTCGTTCACAGAATATAAGCGTGCACCAGTGCCTGTGTGCATGTGTGTGCACTTCTATGTGTGTGTATTTGTGCACATGTGTATGCATGAATGTGTGTACATGTGTGTGCACAGTGTGTGTGTTCATGTGCATGTGCACATGTATGCTCGTGTGCATGTGTTTAGCATGTCTGCGTGTGTGTTTACATGCACGTGTGTAGGTGCGTGTGTTGTGTATGCGCATGTGTGCATGCGTGTGTGTGCGCACACATGACCGAGGTTCATTTTATTCTGGAAGCAAAGACTCCAGAGTTCATCAAGTCTCGCGGAGGCCGTGACCACAGTGAGGTCAAGAACAAAGCTAGTCTCCAGAGAACCAGTCTTGCCGCCTGACCCTAAGGTGGGGCCTTGACTGGCAAAGTGCTTGGCATGCAGAATGTGCTCAGACAGGTCCGCTGACAGCAGGATTGGGAGGGTGAGCATAGGCCCTGGCCTGTGACCTCATCAGCACCAGTTTCCTAGACCCTGATTCTTCAGATAAGCAGTTCCTCTGCCCTGTAGGTTGGAGGGAGAAGTGAGCACGTGAGCAGATGGTTTCCTTGTGCCTGTGTCAGACCTGGAGGTCACTGATGGGATGTCAGCTGCCTCTCAGCAAGCCAGGAGCCAGATGTGAGCCTCTTCCTGGATGAAGCCCAGGCACCCGCTTCAGCTCACCCCAGGCCCTCCTGGCATTGTCCACTCACGTTGCTTCGTTGTGTCTGGTTCCCCTTTGTCTGATGGCAGCCTCTCTTCCCAGGACCATTCTTCTTCCTTCCCTTGTCCAAGGCCAAGACCATACCCCACAGCACCACAATTCTCTGCTGTTTCCTTTGCTAGTGACCACTGGTCTCCTTCTGCCTGCCTGTGTCCCTGGGTAGATTTGCTCATGCACATTTGACCAGACTTTAATGAATGCCTACTGCGTGCTAGGCTCTGAAGGTATCAGAGGAAATTAGCTACACTCTGCTCTCGGAGCACTCACAGGCAGCTGATCAGCTTCCATGCAGTGTGGGAAAGATCCCAACATGGTAAGAAGCCCCCCAAGATGCTGCCCCCCTAGTCTAGAAGGTTTAAAGTCTGAGGGCTTCTCAGAGGAGGAGCAGGGGTCTGCTGCATAGACACTTGTTAGTGAGAGAAGGGCGGGAAGGGGTGGCAGTCAGTGCAGAGGCCAGGGGGTAGGACTCGGACCTCCCTCCGGGCTCACAGCTTGCTCGGCATCCAGAGGGAGAGGCAGAAAGGGGAGGGCAAAGACAGGAGCAGGGACTAGGCTGTGGGGGGTGCACCCACTGGGGCTGGTCCTAGAAATCAGTGAGGAGGGATGCTGAGGAGAAGCAGGGCAGATTCTGAGCTCTGTTTTAGCAAGGTCACTTCAGGCTGCGAGGCAGAGAGTACACTGGAAAATCCACTGGGTAAGGGCAGTTGGAGCTGTCCAGGGGAGAGATGAGGGGAGAAGGCAGCAGCAAGGAAGGGGAAATGAGAATGAGTCCCCCAGACACACAGGAGGCTGCAGCCACTGGGCTTGATGAATGAACAGGCAGATTTTTTTGGTAATACTTGCAGATTTACTCATTTATCTAAAAGGCAGAGTTACAGAGGAGGGGGCGGGGGGAGAGATCTTCCATCCCATCCACTGGTTAACTCCCCAAATAGCCACAGAATTCAGGGCTGTGGCAGGCTGAAGCCAGAAGCCAGGATCTCCCACATAGGTGGCAGGGGTCCAAGCACTTGAGCCATCTTCTGCTGCCGTCCCGGGAGCATTAGCAGGAAGCTGGATCACAAGTGGAGCACCCAGGACTTGAACCAGAGCTCGCATGGGTGCGCACATTGCAGGTGCAAGCTTAACTCAAGCGAAGCTTTCAAAACTGGAAACGCTGCCACTTTCATGGCCGAGGCTCATTGCTGTGTGTGTGGGAGTCACTCTGAGTCATTTCAATCTGCATGAACACCACAATAGTACACATCCTCGTTGAGGGAAGAACCAGGCTCTTCTTACTGTGGCTTCGTTTTTCTCTCTCTCCTCCTGCAAAAGCAAAAGTGGTTAAATAACAGCAAAGTGGAATGAAGTGCTTTTAAAAATAAAGTGACTTGAACTCAGGACTGGGAATTGGGGGACAGAAAGCACCCCTGGGATTTGCCTTTTGGAAACAGGTACTTGGGAGCAGTGCCTAGGATGCTCATAGACGACATAAGGACGAGAATAGCACTGCAGGCCAAACCTGGGGTTGAAATCTGGGCACAGAATCTGTATCAGAAAGAGGTTTTGCAAAAGGAGAATGCCTAATTACTACCTATTTCAGAGGCCACTTCAGCAGTGCAAGGAAATGTTGATATTCCTCTGCAGCTATTTTATTTCCACCAGAGTGCTTAGCTTCATGTAAGCAATCTCATATTCATTAGAAGTCAGAGTGATTTTGTTCATTGGAAAGAACTCTTCAATTTATAGCATCTTAATTGCTCAGGGTTTTAAATTTTGATAAAGGCAAGCTCTATTTTAGGCAGGAGTCGGGGATGAGCAGGGGGGAGTTTCTCCAGTGACAGCAGCAGCAGAGCCAGGGTGGCATTGGGTGGCCGGGTCAGTCAGGCCAGGCTAGGTAACGCTGGGGTAAGACACAACCCCCGATGTCAGTTGCTTCACGCAACACAAGCTTGTGTCTGGCTCACAGGATGGATCCGTTGTGAAGCAACATGGACCACCCAGCCCCCATCTCCGTCTGACCTCCCCTATGCACCAGGGCAAGGAAAGAGAGTGAGATCCACTGGCTCGTGCTATCCTCCTTGGAGCAACAGGTGCTGGGCTCTTTCGTTGGGCAAAGCAAGACACCTGTGGCCAGAAGTCACCCTGCAGAGGTGTGCGGGCCTACTGTGTGCCTGGGAGAAGGTACACATCTGTGGATGGCCCCAGGGACAACACAGCAGCACCAAAGCTGTTGATTCCTTTGCTCTTCCACCAGGCTGTGAGCTCCGGAAGGGCAGGCACCAAGCCTGATTCATCGTGGCATCTGCAGCATGAGTACAGCACCTCTCACGGAGAAAGCAATGGGGGATTTTTGATGACTGAATGAATAGGTGCATGAATTAAATTTTCATAACCTGTTGAGTTTTTCTGAATGAGAGTGGCTTCAAGAAGATCTGCCTCTATATTTTTCACCCAGTTTTCCTCCAAAACTTTGTAGCTTACCTGCAGCTAGCACCCATGGTCTCCTGCAGCCTGCGTTGGGGAGGGACCCGTGAGGAGCAGCCCAACCCTTCAAAGGCTGTTGTCATCTGAGTGTGGGGAACACCAAGGCCACGATCAGGAAAGGGAGTAGCCTCATTGGCGCCCTTGTTTGTGGTCAGCGTGGTGCCTACAGCTTCACCCAAGCTTGCTAACAGCATCCGCGTGCAGCCCAGTGAGGAGGGCCCTTGTCACCAGTGAGAAATGGACACATAAAGAACTTAAGACATTTGCCCAAGATCTCGTGGCTGTAAGTGGCTCAGGACCCAGATGCATCTTGTTCTCAGCCGGTGCCCTTCACCGCTGGGCAAGCTGTCTTCTGTGAGCAGCTGGCACTCACAGCTCCAACACTGTTTGCCTTCCTTGGGAGCTCTTAGTCCTTGGTGGGGCTTTCTTTACCAACACCCCATCCTCTTGCCAACCCTGCAAAGGCAGTTAAAGGAGACCCAGGAAAATGCATCCCTCATGCTATGGCTCAGGCCCTCCTGCTCCGCAGGGCCCCCAAATTCTCGTCTGCCATTTGGGCTTTCAACCTCTTCTGCTTAGGCAGAGCAGGCCCTTGAACAGCACCAGCCTGGGACCTGTGGTGGCTTTGTTTTCAGTTCCCTGCCCTCACCCTCCATTGGCCAGGCTGTGCTGTTGCATGCACATTCATCAGGTCACTGCCTGATCACCTGTTTCTGACTGTGTCCTCCCAGAGGCCCCTCCCTTGGCCCCCTCTCTCCAGGCCCACACTCCTGAGTTGGCCTCCTCATGATCACACCACTGCAGGGAGAAGGAAGGGAAGGACATTTATGGAGCACCTGTGGTCTTCCAGACACATCACATGACAACCCTCATATTTCCCTGAGGAAGAGAGTAATGTCCCCTCCGACACATGAGAGAGCTGTGCCCACAGCAGTGCAGGCACTGGCTCCAGGGCCCACACCGGGCACAGCAGCTGCCAGGATTTCCATTCTGGTTTGCCTGTCTCCCAAGCTGACGTTCTTCCCAGTCCAGCCAGAGACCTCTAACTTTTGCAGGAAATGAAGTGACAGCCTCAAGGGCTTATTAGGTAAAACTCAGGCTCCCAAATCCCACACCCAGAGTTTCTGATTCAGCAGAAGCATGGTGGGTTCTGGGACTTCTCATTTTTTGAACAAGTATCTGGGGAACACTGAAGCTGCTACTCTGGGGACCACCCCTTGAGAACCACTGCACCCCACTGTGTGACTGAGTTCTCTACTCAGGTAGAGCTCACAGCTGAGGACTCCTCAGACTCTGAAGCTCCATGCCTGGGAAAAGTTATCATTCCGATGAGCAGGTAACTGGTCAAGGCTACTGACTGGGTCTCTCCAAGTGTAAGGAAAGGCATGTAGGGCTGGAGATTGCACCGCATGCCTAGGCCATTTGCCAAATAAAACTGCCACCTTTTCCTATCATGAACTGGTCATCTGCCAAGGCAGAGCCAGGCTCCAATTTCAGAATAGCCGCAATCTACTGCCAGGGGCAGGGATGGGACCGGAGACCTCCCAAGGCCAATCCATACATGGAAAGCAGAGCTCCCATTCACCCACTGCTCTGGTGTTCTCTGTATACAAGGCAGCCACTGGCTTTATCAGATGAGCTTTAAGACATGATCATTTGTAAGTGGGGGTCCCACACCCCATCCTCACCAGTAATGGCTGTTAGGAAAGTTCTGTGTAGCAATGACTTTACCCTCCAAGAGGGCACGAGGCAACAGTGAGCAAAGCAGACCCATTGCTCCCTCCCATCACACAGTTGAAAGCTTTGTGGAGGAGATAGACATGAATCAGGAAATTAGAGGCGTGAAAATAAGCTTCACAGGTATGATCAGCGTCAGGAGGGAGAGGACTGTGGTGCTATGGCAGGAAATAAAGAGAGGAACCGGCCACAGAGCTGGAATTGGAAGGGTGAGGATTTCACTAGATGTGGGGGCAGGGAAGAACTTCCCAGACCAAGGGAGCAAAACTGGCAATGGGGGAAGGAATGCAGCGAGCATGCAGCACCCAGAGCAGACCAAGAGGGCTGGAGCCCAGAGTCCACTGAGGCTGGGGATGGCTGGCGACAGACTGCAGCGTTCTCACGGGTTCTGACCCCGGATTACAGGGCCGTGTTTCTACCGGGAGGACAGTGGAGAGTGTTTGGACAGATGATTTGGTTTCTGTTTTGTGGGAATCACTGATTAATGTGGAAGACCCACTGGAAGCAGATCAAAGTGGGTGCACACTGGCCATTTAGGATAGGCTAGCACAGGAGTTCAGGCCATAGATAATAGACATGGTGATGGGGAACATCAGGTGGAATTGGGAATTATTTGGGAGTTAAAGTCATCAGGACTTGGCGGAGGACTGAGTGGGAAGGTGTTGGTGTTGACAGAGAAGGTAGAAAGGCCATCACTGGCTGGATGCCGTGACAGCACCGTTCAGTGGGATGGGCTCCCAGAACAGGCTGCCACTGGGACGTGTTGAGTTTGAGGAGCCTCTAAGACTACTTTATAAAGCATGATATTAAATGAGCAGTGGAGTATGTGGTTCTAGAATTCTGAGAAGTTTGAGCGAAAGGGAGGAGTGTGCTAGTCAGCTGAAACCATGGGTTTTGATGAGATTTTGTATGTAGAAAAAATATTAATGTTTACAGTGGCTGTGTAAGGTTGAGGACTTGTGCTGCCCTTAGGCCCACAGAAGTGGTACATCCATCATCAGTTCTTTCAGATGGTGGATGCCTTCCATAGCATGTAGAAATTGGACCCTGCAGAACCAATCTCAACCTGTGCATCAGCGTCTCCTGGTGGAGGCCCCCAGTGTCACACTGGGGCCTGTGGGGCGGAAGAGAGGAGACCAGGGTTAAGTAGATGGGGCAGAACATGTGGGATCAACAAGAGCGATGGCCAGCTGATCAGGGCTGTGCAGGGTGAGGTGCATGCCACAGCCTATGTGATGCACCTCATCCCAGACCCACGTGGGGTGAGCATTTGAACCGAATGTCCTGGGACGGTGTCTGATGGTGTTGGGCAACCTGGTCTTTAAGCCTCCCGAGGCCTTTGAGATGCTGAAGTCTGGTGCAGGAAGTTCTTGTGCTCTGGGCTGCTGGGTTCCTGGGACTTCTTGTCCTTTAGTTCCTGAAGGAAGGGAAGCACAGGCCCCTTGGTGTGTACGGAGGCATGAGGGGAGTGTGCAGACATTCCAACAGCTGTCTCAGGGGAGCCCACGCGATAGGGGAAGGGCAATGTGTCAACAACAAAGCCAGGCTGGTTTCACGTAGCATAATGATCTCCAGTTCCATCCACTCTGCTGCGAATGTCAGAATTTCAGTCATTCTATGGCCTTGTCATGAATCCCATGTTACGTGATATTAATATCCCTGCTTTCAGGAGTAATAGTATTGGGTGTGTGCCCATAATATTTACATGTGAAGTGAATATGGAAAAATGTTAAGAATTGTTTTAAAAATGTGTGTGTTCCCAAATGCCTGTGAGTAACAGATTGCTATTCTCCATTATTCTCATTTTATTAAAATGGTTATGGAGACCATATACTGTTTTATAATGACTCTGTTAGTGTATGTCATCAGTAAAAATTATGCAAACCCCTTTTTAAAAGAAGCCAGGAGTGAGTCTTGTAGTACAACAAGTGAAGCTAAGCTTGGGACCAGGATGCCTGCATTCCATATCCAGTGCCTGGTCAGCCTCATCCACTCTTCACTTCCAATCCAGCTCCTTTGTAAGGTACCTAGGATGCCAAAGATGATGGCTGAAGTAGTTGGGCTCCTGCCACTCATGTAGGAGACTCAGATGGAGTTCCTGGCTCCTGGCTTCAGCCTGTTCTAGCTCCAGTTGTTATAGACATTTGGGAAGAAAACCAGTGGAAGGTAGATCCCTATCTATCTATCCATCTATCTATCCATTTATCAATCATCTTTCTATCTATCTCCTTCTCTCTCTGTCACTCTGCCTTTGAAATAAATAAGAATCTTTAGAGAAACGAACACAAAGCCGGAAGGATGAAGGCCCCTCTCCTCCTGCTGTTTCCTAAGGATCTTCAGTAGGTTTTTAATTAACCTTAGCTTTGTCCGAACTCCCACTCCCCTATCTCCTAGTCAAACAGGTGATGATCGGTTTTAAAAATGACAATGGGAAGCAGGTCATTTCCTATTTGAGGGGACTTTGGAGGAGACTTTCTTTTCAGTGGTGAGTTTCTTGTGTCCTTGCAATATTTGCCAGTGTTGAATCTCTGATTCAGGGCCCTGCTACTTGGATCACAAGGCTCCCCTGCCACCCCTATGTTTGTCTCGCTTTGCTGGACACGTCCATGGATAGAATTTTCAAGGGAATCAGCTGAGGGGGAATGTACGTGACGGATGGTTTGGCCATATTTGGCTCCCTTGGAAGGGCTCCCATGTTCCCACATAATAGCTGTGCGTGTTTCCATCACGGATGCTGGTTCCACATTATTAACTTCTAGAAAGCTCTCTCTCCTCTGTGGCCTCCCTAGCATAGGGCACAGCTGGCTCTGATGAGGATCGGCTTATCTGGGGAGTCCTGGGCACTTTGTGGTACAAAAGGGCACTGAGAGGCCCACTGAGCCTCCTGATGGTCTTGATGGAAACTAGGATGGCCAGAGGGAGCAGAAAGGGCTAGAATGTGGGGTGACAAGTTCCTGGGACAGACCTGTTCCCCAGGAAGCCTCTTTTCTGTGTGTGAGAGGAGGAAGTAGGGTCCTGGAGGGGCTTGTGGGGTCATCATCATTCACTCAAGGACAAGAGACACCTGCAGTCTCCAATTCATGTCTGGTGTCGTTTTGAAAAGAGGAGAGGTTTAAATGCAGACTTGCGTTCAAAGCCCAGCCTCCCCCGCTTACGAGCTATTTGATTCTGGACGCATCAGGCTGCCTCTCCGAGCTCCCATTTTCTCGTTTGCAGCCATCACTGTGAACTTTTAGTGAGGGTCTGCCGGCTGGAAGGCACTGAGAGCTAAGTGGTTTGCATGTCCTGAGTAATTTTCACAGCAGATCTCAGGGGGAGGGGAAGCGTCTCTCCCCATCGCAGTGCTGCCGCAGAGCACGGTCTCAGCCCCGTGGGCTCTGGGAGAGGAGCTGCAAAGGACACACAGGCTAAGGCTGCTCACCCCAGTGAGCAGGGCAGGGGCTGGGGAATGGGAGATGTCGTCTCCACGCTTGGCTGAGGCTGGGGAGGGGCCCAACGGCGCACGCCCATCAGCCTCCACTCTGCTTGCAGATTGTCCGCTGACATGTCTGTCCCTTCCACCTCATGCCAGCCGAGCTGTACGTCCCTCGGGGCAGGCACTCTGTCTTTTTCATCTCAGACTTCAGGGCCTTCTACAGTTTCTGGCACTCTGTGAAAGAAGCTGAGTTCCATGCCTAAACAAACAATGAATCCGTGCATTTGACTGGTGATGTCCCAGACCCCACTTGTCTCTACAATTCTAGGCCCAGCTCAGCCTGGGTGTGGCCCTGGACACATCATTTTCCCTCTCTCTTCCTCCAGTTTTTCCTTCCATAAAATGATGGCGTTAGAATGGATGGGGTGGAAGGGTCGCCAGTCAGCACAGTCTAACACATGACACTGTGTCTTCACTGACTGATGCAGTCAGCACAGAGCAGTCCCAGAGCTTCCAGGGTTAAAGAAGTCATCCTTCTTGAGCAGCAGGTGCAAAAGTTGGCCCAGGGTGGAGTGGGAAAGAGCTCGCGTGATCTGGCCGTACAGCCAGAGTGCCACCATGCAGACCAGCTGGTACTTACTTAGTGCCTGTGGTATACACAGCCCTGCTCAGCACTGTACGGGATTCAAAGGCACCTGAGGTTCTTCACAGGGGACAAGACCTGTCCCCCAGTGTCCATCAAACAGGGTCTGCCGTGGCAGTGTCTCAGGAGAGGCTCAAGCCAGCATGTCCTGTGGAGGCACAGGGGAAAATGCAGGCACCTGGCTGGAGACGGGAAGGACTTCTTCCCATAGGCGATAGTAGGAAGGGCCCTGAAAGAAGAAGTCCACTCAGTCGAGCAAGTCGAGGTTGAGGAAGATGTGTCAGGCACAGGACCTGGTGTGGGCAAATGCAGCAGCAAAGCCCCCGTTTGGGAGACAGCAGGTGATCTGGCTGTGTTGAGCTCAGTGCAGGGCACGACTGGGGAAGGCCTGGAATGCCGGAGTGAGGAGTCTGTACTTAATGTGACAGGCATCAGGGAGCCATGGAAGGTTTTTGAATAAAGGGGTGACAGCAAAGCTGCCTTTGAAAAAATTCATTTAGCATCATGGGTAGAATTGTTTGAGAAAAGAGGCACAAACCTGGAGGTGGGAACTGGGGTCCAGGCTGTGACAATGATCCAGATAAGAAATGACAAGGAACACCATTAGGATGATGGTGGCAGTGATAAGAAGCTAGAAGGAGACTGAGGGTAAACCCCTGTGGCTTGGCAAGAGACTGGACAGAGGTCAAGAGAGGCACTCAGCTGCTGCTTGGGCTTTGGTCATGGCTGGTTCACCAGGTGGAGGGTGGTGTCACCAGGAGAAATGGCGATTGGGAGGAGGGGCCAGTTTGCAGGGATTGCGGCTGGTAAGGAAGCAGGTGTGGATGGCACATGTGGCTGGGGACATGAGTGTCATGTGGTTGGGGACATGCAGTGTCATGTGTTAGACTGATGCATCATCTTGAAAATAAGGGGTTGGGGGCCAGCATTGTGGTGTAGCAGGTAAAGCGGCCACCTGTGATGCCAGCATTCAGTTAGGGTACCAGTTCATCTCCTGGCTGATCTGCTTTTGATCCAGTTCCCTATAAAAATAGTAATTAAAACAAGAGGGTGGTATTCCATGATCAGTCAGGGTACACCTACTATGTACCAAGCCTTGCACGCTGCACTTTGTACACTCTGGTTTTCTGTGTCACAACCTGCCCATAAGACATGCATTGCTGTCCCTTCCAGCCATAAGAGAGTGTTTGTCTATGAATCTGTCATTCCAGTCTGTTATCAAGTGATGCTCTTTTCGTTGGAGCAAGTCAAAATCCTGCCTCTCAATTTTGAGCTCTTGAGTGGAAACAAACAAATCAGTCATTTCTCACACTTTAGCTGAATTTGACATTCTGTGATGAGTGGCTGAGATGCGTTCTGCAAAGCCGGGCTGGCTGCACTGCCTCTGTGCTCCTCCAGTGCCTGGGAGCAGGGCTCTGCTTACCCCGGCTCTGGACCCTGTCTCAGCACTCACCCACGTCCTCCTGGCCTCTGCAGGGGTGAAGCAGGAGGGGTGGGCTCCACGTGAAGCTCTTAGGAAGCAGGTCCTGCCTTCACACAGGGGCCCTGGGGCATTAGTCACACAGGACTTCTGTGTCTCCTGTGGCTGGGAGCCCAGGCAGCATTCGGGGACTCCAGAAACAAGGTGGGACCAAGCATTTCTTTGTTCCCCCTGAGTAAATGGAACTCCAAGATGCTCACAGCTCTTGGTCACATATGCCCTTCGCAGCCCGACTCTCAACTTTGTGGGTGCTATCAATGTTCATAGACAAATCATTTCCTCCTCTAGGCTAGGAGCTACGTAAGAGAGAAGTAGAAAGGAAGTCACATTTAATGAGCACCTACTGTGGGTTGAGCAATATGCCAGTAACTCTACTAATGTATTTATTTAGTTCTCATAACAGCCTGGGGAGGGGGGATTGTCATCCTCATTTTCCAGGTGAAGAAATTAAAGAGCAACTGAGTAAACTCAGGGACGTGCTTAGAACAAGGGTCTGACGCAAGTGCTCCATAAATTATAGTCGTTGTGGCTATTATTGAACATCTTGTCCAAGGTCTCACACCCTGGAATCAGACCAGTGTCCGCGCATGCCCGTTCTCTCTCGCCACACTGTTGTTGAAGTCCTTGATTCTTTCCTTTATGACCGTGCCCGTCCCACAGCCCCACACAATGTTTGGAAAATCCCTGTGAATCTCTAGTAAACGGTTATTGAGTCAGAGAGTGACTGAGTGAAGAAATGGATGAAAGCCAACTCTGAAACCAGAGAACACTTAGAACACTCACTTAGAACACTCTAAGTGAGAAAGGAAATCCTCTACTGTCTTTGCTATCCTTGTTCCTCCCCTCAAAACGTAGCTGAAGGTCTTAGCAGAGGAACCAAATATGTACAGACATCACTGTCACTCTCTGTGGCACTGACCTTTTTAATTTTTTAAAGCTGTGTTTATTTGAAAGGCAGAGTGACAGAGAGAGGGGGAAGGAGAGAAGAGAAAGAGATCATCCATCTGCTGGTTCATTCTCCAAATGGCCACAGTGGCCAAGACTGGATCAGCCCAAAGCAGGAACTAGAAACTCTGTCTGGGTCTCCCATGCAGGTGCAGGGGCCCAAGGACTTGGGCCATCATTTGCTGCTTTCCCAGGTGCATTATCAGGGAGCTGGATTGGAAGCAAAGTAGCTGGGACTCAAACTCACAATTTGAAATGAAATGTCAACATCGCAGGTGGAAGCTTAACTCACTGTGCCACAACACTAGCCCTGGCACTCCTTAAATGGACTGAGAAAGTGTTGGTCAGTGACGTGGGGGAGTAAGAACCCAGACTGGCTGATTCCTGGGCCGGGCCCATTCAGAGAATAATCAGATCTCCCATCTCTACCAGACTCCATCCCAGCCAGCCTGTGAAACACTGACAGCCTACACACACACACACACACACACACAGAACCTGACCCAAGACTGAGCCATTCTATGACTGCCCCTCTTAGGAGTGCTGAGACCACTGAACTAGATGAAATTAGAGTCCTGTGCCGGGGCCAGTATTCTGTGATCTCACAATGGCAGCCAGAATTTTAGCCCCTCAACCCTGCTCCCCAGATGCCAATACCAGCAGAGTCCAGAGGTCAGCAGAGGTGGTACCGGGAGGGCCCCTCCAGGAACTGTGTGTCCACAGCAGGCTCAGGTTGGAAGCCAAGACCCGGGGGCAACTTCTGGACCAGCTGCCGTGCTCTGTGCCGGGTGCTTCCTTAGATCTAAGACAGCTGTTAATGTCGGAGAGGATGGAATGGCCAAAAGAGTCAGAGTGTTTGTGATGGGCATGAGGACAAAGGGGCCACATGACTCTAGGCAGGTGGGGGGGATTGGAGACTACAACAAAGAAAGAGCACTTGATTGTCTATTGGAGGCTAGGGAAGTATCAGGCAGAAAGAAAGAGGGGCTGGAGGGGGCAGGCTTTGTGGTGCAGCAGGTTGTTTCTGTTGTCCTTGCCAAGCCTGTAATCTGTGCGAGTGTCTGGTCCAGGACTCAGCTATTCTGCACTTCCAATCCAGCTTCCTGCTAATGTACCTGGGAGACAGCAGATGATGCCACCCACATGAGAGATCCAGATGGAGTTCCTGACTCCTGGTTTCACCCTGGCCCAGCCCTGGCTGTTGTGGGCATTTGGGGAATCGATCAGCAGTCAGAAGATATGTCTCTCTCTTTCTCTTTCCCTCTCTGTTGCACTGCCTTTCAAAAAATAAATCAGTCAACAGAAAAGAATGGACAAGGGACCAACTCCTAATGATAATGGGAACACTAGCGGGTAAATTTGGACATGGAATTGTAGAGAGGGTCTCTCTGGAGTCCTTGCCCTAGAAGACCACCCACAGGCAGCTGCTGACCCAAAGAGTTCTTGAGAGTTCATTGTTCTAAAGCACTCAACCGTAAGGCAGAGCTGCCAGGACATACCTGGCCCTTGAGAGAAGCCCTGTGATGGTCAGCAGGTATGAGTCTGTGTGTGTGTCTGTATACAGTTGTCTGAGTGTCTGGTTTGGGGGACAGCTGTTTCCAGGGTGCCCAGTGCACACTTTAGCCTCCCCGCCTGAGATTTGGGCCATGAGGAATTGGGTCAGTGGCTGGAGGAAGCTCTGCCACATCCAATTACCCCCAGCAGTAACTCCCGGGGGAGAGACCTCAGGGAGCATTACTGCTGGAATCACAGGGAAGAGCGGCAACAGAGAGAGCCCAGGGAAATGGCAACTCATCAGAATCCCAGGAAGGTTCGTGAGTCGCCTAAATATAGAAAGCGCCGTCCTGCCAGAAGCGAGGTGAGCTCTGTGTCAGCCATCAGCATGGAACACGGGTGCCAGGGGGAGACGGGTGGGGAATGTGCTGACCAGATGCCCTGTGGGCTTGGATAGGCCCTGGGGCAGGCCACAGGCAGGTCAGAGGGGCTGCCAGGAATTCAGAGTTCAGGATGGGGAGAGGACGAGAAGCACATGATGTGGCGGTGTGGGCTTGGCGGCAGGACACACACAGGCCCACGGATCCCGGCTGTGTGAGTGTGAACAAAGCACTGGGCTCCTGGAACTTCCTTTCCTCACCTATAAAGACAGGTCACTCGCAGTGGGTGCCCCTCCCCCTCTGCAGGCCTTCCCTTGAATGCCAGCTTCCCAGCTGACCCTCCTGACAACCCACTGAGAACTGCCACAGGCCTGGCCACTCCCGGCCCCACTCCTGAGCCTAGCAGTTATCCTGGTCTGGTGCATCACAGGTTGAGTCGTGCTTTCTTTGCTCATTATCTACCCCACTGGGACATGAGACCTGTGTGTTTACTTCCGCCTTGTCCAACGCTATACCTCCTGTGTAAAGCCTGCACCCAGGATCTAATAGGTGTTGAGTAAATACTTGCTCCATGAATGAATGAGTGATCGGACGAATGAGTAGGTGTGACATAGCATCAGGAAATCCTATGGCACCGCACGCCTGGAGCAGGGGGTATTTAATGAAAGTTAGGGCCCCTCCCCTCCCAGATGGTGGCCTCTGTGAAGTGGTCAGTGAGTTCTTAGCTTAGCACTGAGGCTGCCTGAGTCCCCCATCAGAGGACCTGCGTTCAATACCCAGCTCCAACACCTGGCTCCAGCTTCCTACTAGTGCAGAATCAGACCTCAATTAACAGGGGCAGCAGTGTTAGCTCAATTGCTAGGGTTCCCCATCCTGTGGGGGACTGGATCTGAGTCCCCAGCTCTCAGGTTAGGCCCCAGCCCAACCCCAGTCATTGGGAGTATTTCAAAGAGTGTAACAAGATGAAGGAGTGTTTCTCTCGCTGCCTCTCCCTCTCCCTCTCCTCTCTCCCTGGTAGTAAATAAAATATTTTTAAAAAAATGAAAGCCAAAAAGAGGACACGTTTGAGGGTCTCAGAGAGCAGGCGGGGGCAGGGATAACCCGCAGGTCCTCGTGGAGCACTCCACACCCACAGATGGGCGGGTCAAAGATTGCTCTGTAGGAAGTAAGGCCACCTCTGGGAAAGCAGTGTCAAAGCAGGACACAGGCTCCCAGGAGTCCTTTGCATATGATGTCTATACCTGGGAAAATCAAGTTGCTGTTTCTCTGCCTTGAACATTGTCCTTTGTCATGCACACCATTCTCAGGAGGCCTGCTGACACTCATTCCCTCCGTGATCAGGGCAGCCTCCGGCTTCCAGCCAGTCATCCCCTTCCTGACCTCAGACCACCACCCCAACTCCCACAGCCCTGGATAAGTGCCTGGGCCAGCTGGGGCCTGATCTGCATCTGTCCACAGCTGTTTTGGGTATAAAAAGGGATTCATAAAAGGAAAGAGGTGCTTACAAAATTGCGGAACCAACGAAGACGTGGGCTGTAGGTCGAGTCTCCATAGCACTCTCAGAATAAGTCACAGAAGCTGCCCACCAAGGAAGCTGCTCCCTGGGAGGCAGGAAGGTAGGCAGCTGCTCCCTGGGAGGCAGGAAGGTGGGGAGCCACTGTCCCCGTGCCCACCCCATTCTTCAGACACCAGCAACACTCAGCATGTGAGATGAACTCCTGGGCACCAGAACCAGGATCTGGTAGTGAGCAGAGCCTGGTGCAAGGTGGTCCGCCCCAAAACTGGAACTGGAGCATCCAAGAAGCTGGGCTGCAGAGGGTGAGCTTGTTCTTGAACCTGGGTCAGGGTTCGGCCTCCAGGTGGGGGTGGGTTCAGTAGGAGGGGTCTATGAGGGATAGGAGGCCTGGGAGGTGCTTACAAAGCTGGCTTCCAGACTGTACCCTTTGCTTGTCTAGGAGTTGTGTTCTGTGTGGCAGCACTTGAGAGAAATAGCCACTCCCCTCCCAGCTGCCAAAGACAGGGACAGTGCTCCGTGCAAGGAGGTTTGCGTGGCAGTGGTTTTTGTCCCCAGGTGCAGAACTGGTGTCCTGAGAGCATGCCTCACGGAGTCTTAGGGCAGCCTGCAGCCTTCACGAGGTGGCTACAGGATCTGTGCTAGATCAGGTGCCAGCTGTGTCTGTACCCCTAGGATTCACAGCCTCCACAGCGCAGGGACAGGATCTGGGTGGGGGCTGCTGTCCACCAAGCTCTCACAAAAGACCAGGAGAGAAGTGGAATGCTAGGAGCTTACCTTTCCTTGGGAGAGACGACCACAAGACCACATGAAAGTTTAATGGCAGGTGAATCAGGACAGGCACCATCTCCTCTGGTGAGATCGCCTTAGAAAGTCAGCTTAGGACCAGAAAGTTGCTTGGTAGGATGCTTGGAGGATGCCAGGGGCCAGTGCCATTCCCTTGTGCTGATCTGGGTCTCCTGTTTTGCCCCTAGCAAGGCAGTAGGGTGTGTCTAAAGCTGTAATATTGAAATAGAAGAATGCATTCCTGGCTGTATCCGTAGCCCGAAAAGTCCCTCACACTCCCTGGTCCCTGTGCAGAATGCCATAGTGTCACAACCTGCTGAGCTCCTCATGAGGTCTGCATGGAATGCTGGGAAAAGATCCCAGCCAGCAGGTGCAAAGGGATATTTGTTGAGCACATATTATGTGCCAGGAACTATCTAAGCCTTGGGCATACAGCTGTGAATGAGGCAGAAAGAACCTTTACATCCTGGTGGGGGGAAGCACGTAAGAAGGAAGCAAATAAAACACATGGAGATGAAAAAGTCCATTAAAGAGGAAGAGGAGGATACGGGAGAGGAGGAGGGTGGGCCAAGGTGGGGCTACAGCTTTAACTGGGGTGGGAGAAGACTTTTGCGAGGAAACAAATTGAGCCAAAATATGAATGGTAGCAAGGAGACACCTGTGCAAATGGCAGAGAGAAAAAGCAGGAAGAGCAATGTGTACGAAGGCCCTGCAGTAGGAACAGTTAGGTTCAAGAGGGAAAGGTCAGGGTGGCTAGAGAATGGAGAGAAGACGAGATGCCCACACACTGCCTGGTACACAGTAGGTGCTCTGTAAATGCTCGTCCTCTAACACACTCCAGCAGGAAAGACTGTGATGCTTTGTCAGCGAGTCCCCAACCCTTTCCCAGCCCAGGGTACAAAGAACCAAGTCCCAGTTCCTTCCCTCTGGAACAGGCCCTGTCTTCTGTGATGGCAGTGGCTGTTCCCACTGCTCGGATGGTCCTTGCCATCGCGGGCTTGTGATGAGTTCAGGAAATCCCCTGAATCCTGTACCAGTCCCTTAGATTGAGACTCTGCTCTCGATGGCTTAATTTCACCAAATGCATGTTGATTTTATTAGCTCCAGTGTCAAAGAAAGGTGTTTCCTGCTCTTGCCCTGGATTTGTTCACCCGGAGCTCATTCGCTGAGTGACTCAGAAATGCCAGGGCTGACTGGGAGCCAGGGCTTCGGAAATGCCGCAGGGCCTCTCCCCGCTCAGGAGCAGCAGCGCTCACAGCTCAGAGCCACGGGAGACGTTTGCAGGGGGTTTGGAGCTGTCAGCCCCTCCACTCTCAGCCCTGCCTGGCCATCCTCCCATCAGCCAGCAGAGTGATAAGTGGAGGGTGGGAGAGAGGCTCTGCCCAGGCAGGGTGGGGGCAGAATGCTCTCCAAGGGGCCCAGACATGTGTAGCAAGCAGCTGGGGGCTGTCAGCTGGAAAGAGCATCTCCTTGAGGACAGAGACACCAACGTTAGCCCTGAAGACCATGTCAGGAGCGGAAGGGCTCTGGCCATAAACCTGCGAGTCTTCACCTCCACATCTGAGCCTCAGTCTTCCTATCTGTAAAGTGGGGATAAGACTTCTTATCCTGGGTTGCATGAAGAATCCAATGAGATACTGCAAATGAAATTGCTTTATAAACTTTGAAGCCTGGTCAACTCTTTTCCAGATGTTGCTGGAGCATGGGCTCGCTCAGTAGTCCCCATTCGTGAGCGTTTTGCTTGTGCCAGGCATGGTGCTTGTCTTACTGAGGTCTTTCCCGCCAACAGGTTGGTGTTCTCACCATCATTTTACAGTTGAAGAAGTTGAGGCACAGGGAGATTACCTGACTTGTCCGAGTCACACAGTCTGAGTGAGCCCCAGCGTTTATGCACTCTGAGTCCACCTCATAGCATCATCAAGGAACTGGCCTAGGCAGGAGAGGCAGTAGGGAGGAGCAGCCTGGGGACATACAACAGGGGGAGTAGATTTCAGTGACTCAGAACTACTGACTATACAGCACGTTGCCCCTTCACCTCCCCGGGCATCAGTTTCCTGGTCTATCAAGCAGGGAGGAGAGGAAGACGGATCTAGAGTGCTGTCTTTCCTCTGTTTTGACCATGGCCTATTGGGGCAGGGGAGAAGGACCCCAGCCACCTGCCCCTCGGCTCCTGCTTCCTAGCAGGAAAGGGGCTCAGAGACAATGAAGTGTGACAGTGCAAGCAGTCTGGGGCAAAGACCAGAGCAGGATTTGCTTTAAAAAAGGGAACAAGATGATTCATGGTTGAACTGCAGTGCACACACATCTGAAAACCCAGCCGCTGGAAAATCCCAAGCCCAAATTACTGTTGTGAAGCAAACAGCCTACAACAAACCAGATTGGTAATGATGAAACTGAACCAACGGCAATTTATAATTGACAAGAAGAATGGTGGCAATTGGAGAGCAGCATGAGCTCAAGTCAGCAGTGCCAGCGTGCCCACTGGTAACCACACACATTCTGAAAACCCACACTAACTCCACCTGGGCTCAGGTGCGGTGGGAGTTTGCCAGTGCCGCCAGGTTGCTTGGGATCCAGACTTTGGGGATAGAACACTAAAAGTCTGTGGCTAACTTCAGCAATGCACTAATTCCCATGCGTGAGCACCAGGGCATAGCAACTCTTCACGCCTTGCTTCAAACAAGAGCTGCCCCCTGCCGATGCCAGCCACCTGCCTACCCCTGCACCAGCTCTCTAAGGTGTCATCCCTCCAGGTCCTCACAGTGCCATAGGGAGCTGCAAGGACTGTCTGAAGCAGCAAGTGAGTGGCAGGGAGGTGGAGCAGCTCTCCCAAGGTCTCACGGCTGAGAGTAGTGGAATCAGCTTTTGAACCCTGGAAGTCTGAGTTCAGAGTCTACTGTGCTACACCATGTTCCACAGACCACTGAGAAGCAGGCCCAGCTACAGGCGAAAATGAGCTTCTCAGGCCATGCACCCAACCTAAAAGAACAAAGAGAAGATTTGCGTTATTGGGTTAGTTTGGAGGATACCTGGAAGTCCCTGGTGCTTATGGTGATGCACAGACCAGAGCCCTGAGCAGTGGCTAACATCCCACCAGCCTCCTGGTCCCTCCCACTTCTCAGTGGTTCTCTGTTGTAAAGGGGTGTGCTCACTAAGAGACAATGGAGATGTTTTTGGTTGTCACGACTGTGCAGGGGGGAGATTCTGCTGGTTCTTAGCAGCTAGAAGCCGAGGGTGCTGTTAAACATCCTTCATCCACAGGACAGCTTGGTTCTCCCCACCCCCGACACATAACTATGCAGCCCGTGAGTGGTAAGGCTGATAAGCCCTGTCTAAGGCCCTGGCAAACCAGGTTGCCCCTGGGAATGTGCACAGAAGGACAGCTTCGGGCTGAGTTGGAAGTCAGGGGCCATGAGAACTTGAGGTAGACACACAGGACAGAGAGGCAGGTTTGGCATCACATGGCCTGGAGCCGAATGCTGCGTGTGACCTTGGACCAGTTACTTTTCCGAGAGACAGTTTCTTCACCCATGAGATAAGCAGAATGGCATCACAGGTAGAATTGGGGAGCTAACAGGACAGAGGAGGAATGGGGTTCAGATCCCAGACGACAGGACAAGAAAACACGCTGCCTGCCAGTTTTCTTGCACACGTAAGGGGTTTGCAGGTGAGCCAGCCTCCTTGACCCACTGCCAGAGGGAAAGGCAACAGGCTACACTCTCCCCCAGCAGAGTCCCTCAAGTCTTTTCACTTCATCCATCCATCCATTCAACACTCACCGAACACCTCCTATGTACCAGGCGTTCTTGGAGGCACCTGGGATATAACAGGGAACCAAACGGATGAAGAGCTAATCACAGGGGCGGGCGTTTGGCATAGCAGTTAAGGGACTGCTGGGGTCGGCTAAATCCCATGTCAAAGTGCCTGGGTTCTAGTCCTGCTCCACTTCTGATTCCAGCTTCCTGCTAATGTGCATTCTGGAAGGTAGCAGGTGATGGCTCGAGTACTTGAATTCCTGCCACCTGGCTTTGGTTCCTGTTCCTGATTTTGGCCTGGTCCAGCCTGCCTGTTGCCTCCATTTGGGGAATGAACCAAAGGATGCAAACACTCTCACGACTCATCTCCCAAATAAATAAATAAATGCTTAAAAATATCTAATCACAGAAAGCACACAATAGGCAAATCAAGTAAGTGTGCCCATAGGATACCAGATGGCGATGAGCACTACAGAAAAACAGCAAAGCAGGAGAGGAAGAGATCTAAAACAGGTGACACATGAGGCACCCTGGAAATCTTGCCGATGATAAAGAGGCAGCCATGCTGACCCCGAGGGAAGCACTGCTGGCAGGGAGACAGCAGGTGCAGAAGCCCAAGGCAGCAGTGCCCTCAGGAGTGTGGGGAGAAGCAGAGTCATGTGCACAGGAGAAGGGAGAGGAGCTCCGGGAGCTGTGCAGGGCAGGGCAGGGCAGAGCAGGCTGCAGTGAGATGCAGGATGGTGGGGGAGACGCTTACCATCACCCTGTGCACATGCAGGGTGTGGGTCCACGTGGAGGTGGGGACACCTGTCCTCATTGCAGGTGAGAGGGGAAGGCGCTTGGCCCAGGTGGGAGCAGGGAGGTGGTGATGAGCTTGGGTACTTGATGCATTGCATAAATAGACCCAATAGGATTCCCAGTGGGTTAAATGTGCTGTGTGAGGAATAGATGGAGTCAACAGTGACTCCAGGGCGTCTGGCCAAAGAGCACAGGATGTAGTTAACATATAATAAACCATTCACTGATATGAGGAAGCCACGTGTGGAGTTTTAGAATTAGCCTTAAGGAGCCTCAGTTTAGTCATCTGTAAAATGGGTTTCACAGTGCCTCAGTGACAGCATTGTGATAACATCCAGGGGGCAAGGAATGAAAGCCTGGCTCAGAATAGAACTTGGTGCCATGTCCTCAGTAACATCGTTCTTGGCCTTCGTTTTGTCACAGCCCCTAGTTCTGCTGATCGGCTAGATTTCCTGGGTACCTAGAGTTGGACAAACCATAGAGATCATGAACCCTCATTTTCACTGGCCAGGACCACTGCCATTTCGTGCCTCGACCGAGCCCTGTCTCATGAGCTAGTTGCTGTCCCTGGTCCCCGTCCTCCCTCTTAGGGAGTGATCTCAGCCTCAGGGCCCTGCCCAGGGCATCCCCCACCACCTGCTCCCAGACACACTGGGGGCAGGCTGCATCCTCCAGGATGAAGGAAGGGGAGATTGGAGCAGCATGCGCACAGCCTGTCAAGGGTTTCAGGCCTGGTCCTCAGCCCTGGCTGCACAGCCGCATCACCCCAGCTCCATCGGATGCCATCAGCCCTGGTTGCAGCCCAGCCCAAGCACTGATAATTCTTCACATCTCCCCAGGTGATTCCAGCGGGTAGCCCAGTTTTGGAAACTCAAAACCCAGTGACAATTCTGTTCATTTTACAGAGTTTAGAATTGTGCATCCCAGCAAGGCTGAATGGTTACTCAGGGTTACTCAGTTGCTAAGAGCCAGGGCTGGCATTCAAACCTTAGAAGTTCCCACTCCAAGGTCTTCCCACCACTCCAAGGTCTTCCCACCACTCCAAGATGGTCCTTAGGTAAAAAGTGCTTGCAATGCTCCTGAGTGGTAGGTACAGTGTGGCTCATTGTCACCTTTTTAGTAAGACCTGTGGGGAGAAACTTAAGCCATAAGCATCGTGAGGCCCCTCAAAAATAGTGGCATGTATCCATCGTGGTTCAGAGATGGGAACAGGGTCAGGAGTTTGGCCTCTAGGCTAAGGCACCCACGTCCACATCAGACTCTGGGTTCAACATGTGGCTCCAGCTCCTGACTCTGGCTTCCTGCTAATGCACACCGTGGAAGGCAGTGGTGATGGCCCAAGTAGTTGGTTGGGTCCCTGCCACTGACATGGGAGACCTGGGTGGAGTTCCTGGCTCTTGGCTTCAGCCTCCCCAGCCATTTCAGGCCCTGGGGGAGTGAGCCAGTGAATGGGATCGATCTCTCTCTCTCTCCCTCTCCCTCTCCATCTCCCTTTCCCTCTCCTCTGCCTCTCAAATAAATAAATATTTCTTTTAATGAAGAAGGGAAATGGATTCAATACACAGACGCTTGGTTTCCAGATGGCTTCTCAGGCCCCCTGCAGGTAAATCCAAGTGCTTGTGCCTTGTGGTCCAGTGCTGCCAGCCCCCAGAGGACTGCCCTGGAGCTTGGGTCAGGTCATCCAGGTGACGGTTCTTTCTGGAAAAGCCATGGTTGGCCCATGTTTATGGAGCCACCAGCAAATCCCAGGCTTGGGGCTGGGCACCAGGCTCCTCAGTGAGTCCCAGGCCCTTCCCAGTGACCCCCACATGGGCCCTGCCCTGCAGCTCTCCATGTTGATGGGGAGTCTTGGGACTGCAGCTGGAGCCACTGCCCTCACAGGTGGTACTGGGAGACAAGACGCTGCCACCACTGGCAGCAGCTCGGCACAGCCGGTGCAGGTGAAAGACAGCCAGGAGACGGGAAGCTTGGCCCTTGGTGTCCTCCAAAGCAATTAGAAATGCAAATAAGCCACACAATAATTACACACAAGTTTCAACTTCTCTGCCAGCCTCACAAACCACCTGTTATGAAATTAAAGGGGATTTATTTTTTAATTAATGTGACAGTAATTAGCAGAAAGTTCAGATGCTTAGAACTAGGCCTGCACAGGGAGAGAGGCAGTGAATCAGGAGTGATTTTACTTTTCAAAAGGCCCTGAGCATGTTTGGGGTTCTGTAATCACTCTCCGCTGCCTCCGTGCCTCCCCACAGCTGTGCTTGGAGCTTGCAGCCGGGCTGTGCATCTTCAAACCCAAGCAGGCTGGTGGGTGAAGCGCAGGCATCGTGTTCCGCGGGACCTGGCTTGAACACCTCGAAGCTGCTGGGGTATGTGGCCCCAGGAAAGCTTCTCACTTCTCTGAGCTCCAGATTCCCCTTGGAGAGGGTGAAACCTGCCTCCCCGATATCGTCACAGGGCTGTTGGGAACGATTTTAGGTGGACATGACACATGCCCCTCTGCCAGCTTTGTAAAGAGTACAGCAGTTGTCAGGAGTGGGGGGTGTTTGGCCTGTCAGTGAAGATGCCCGTTAGGATGCCCGCCCAGATTGGAGTGCCTAGGGTTCAGTCCTGGTTCCGTTTCTGGACTCCTGCTTCCTGCTGCTGCACACCCTGGGAGGCAGCAGGTGATGGCTCAAGTAGCTGGATCCCTGCTACCCACCTGGGAGACCTGGACTGAGTTCCTGGCTCTCAACCCTAGCCTTGACCAGCGTTGGCCATCACAGGCATTTGGGGAGTAAACCAGTGGATGAGAGCTCGCTCGCTCTCTCTCTCTCTCTCTCTCTCTCTGTCTCTTTCTGCCTCATAAGTAGGTAAATGAACAAACCAATACTTTGTCACCATGAAAGTATAAGAATATACAGAAATCCCTTGTCTGAGGTTGGGTCTGCTACATGGCCCTGGGTTTCCTGCCACGCTGAGCGCCTGGCCAGTAAGCAGATCCTGTATGGAATATAGCGTGAAGACGTTCATGAAGGGGCACCTGGGATCAACACTCGTGGGCCAGAGGGGAAGAAGGTGACACAGGGCAGGGAGGGGAGTACTCAGTCTGTGATGGAGACCCAGCAAGAGCCTGGACCCACCCACAGGCTGGCAATGGCTATCTTTAGAGTTCTCCTACCACGGGCTGAGGTGGTCAGGCTGCACTGACTCCACCTGGCTCAGCAGTGGACGTGGGCTCCTCGGGAAGGGGCGAGGTGTGGACAGAGCTCCTCTCGAGCCAAGGCAGTCCTTGGAGGAGCGATGCCAGAGCCTCTGCTGACAGCACGGGCAGTGGGCAGAGGGGGCGGGACATAGCATCAGTGGTCTAACCTGGGAGACAGACAACATGCAAATTATGAAAGTGTAACTCTTGGAAAATTGTCATCAAGACAGATTACAACCTTCCGTCACTGCATCCAAGAAATTCACACACATAACCCCTCAGCCACCCAGCCAGAGGCTGCAGTGTGCTCTTGACTGTAGAGGTCACAGCAAGCACTCAGGCAGGCATAAGCCAGCTCTCCAGGGGCTCCCCACTTTCCCAGGAAACTCCTGTTGCCCCCAAATAACCCAGCCTGCCCTTCCTTCCCACGTGCCCTTCCACCCATGCAGCAAGTGAAGCAGGGATAGGGGCTGGCCAGGACAGCAGACAGAGGCAGAGGAGGGGTCAGTGAGCAGGGCAGCCACAGAGATGGAGGCCGTGGCCCACAGTGCCCATGCCCCTGCCCAGCTGTACATCTTAGAAGGAGTCTTCAGTTCCTAGGCTCTGTCTCCTCGTCTCTGCAATGGGATGGCCGGTGTGTCCCAGACTTGCTGTGGAAGCCGAGTGAGTTGAATATGGCAAAGGATTCGATGAGCTGCGAAGCTCTGGAAACCAAGAGTAAAAGGAAGACCAGGAAGGGGCCCGCTGGGAGAGAGCAGGTGCAGTCAGCAGAGGCTCAGGCAGAGAAACCCACAGACTAGAATTATGACCCAAAGTCGTTATTCATTCAAGAAATGAGAAAACCGCAAGAAGAGGACTCTTAAAGGTCACATTGGAGCAAGTGGCAGAAATTAAAGCAGGAATGACTTCATCACTCTGATTAAAAAAATAATAATTACTCCTTGCCCATTGATAATACATCGCTGGATATGTGATTATTGGTACACATGAGGCCTGGATTCCCAAAGATGTTCCAAGAAGACAATGAAAAACATCTCTCTCAGAGGATTTGGACATACACTTGGAGGCCATGGATCCAATATCCAGGCCCTCCTGCTTCTAGAATGTTCTGTCATTCTTCCTGTGATTCCATACACCCCTGTCCTGGGCAGGTGGCAGGAGGGAGTGTGTTGTCATTCAAGGAAAGGGAGCCTGTTTTTCTTCCACTGTTGTCACTCTTTGGCATTACTTGGGTGCTAAGGCCATAGATGAAAATTTCCCCGAGCTATGAGTGAACTTTAATATGGCGTGCATGGAATTACAGGAACACAAAATGGCAATCCAAAACTGAAAGTTCAAGAAAGCTGTGTGCCAACTGCCAACTCCCCACACTTGAGTGAGGAATTCATTAATACTGAGAGCTGTCACCGTGTTCTCAGAATTAATGAATAGCTGAACTTATTAATGCAATTACCTTAAAATAATTAGCAAGCACCCAATTCGTTATTTTGAACCTCATGAATTATCTGGAAATCTAAGCTACCCAAGGAAATGTTATCAAGACCGCTGGGCAGTACCTGCACCTTCAAACAGGTGCCTTCACAAGAAGCTGGGAAAGATGAAAAGAAAAGGAAGAGGGGGAAGAGAGAAAAGCTAGTACAGCTGGCTAATTAAAATGTGAATAAACTTTCAACCTCACTGTCAGTCAAATAAATTTTATGAAGCTGCACTGAGATCCCATACTTTACTTAGCAAGTTGGCAAATACCTTTTGTTAATTTTTAAGTGAAATTCTGCTGGGATTATGATGAGAGACATTCATACGATGAATTTTGGAATGGAAATTGGTATGAACTCTCTAGAAGCACCTGTCAAAGCAGGAGTAGTTTTCACTCACCCCTACTGTATGCAAGGCAGACTGGACACAGCCTCTTCACTCAAGAATGGGTGAACATGGCACTGACATTGTGGCTCAGTGGGTTAAGCTGCCACTTGTGACACTAACATCCCACCTGGGAGCACCTGTTCAACTCCTAGCTGCTTCACTTCCAGTCCAGCATCCTGCTAATGTGGGAAGATTGGGATGGAGTTCCAGGCTCCTGGCTCTGTCCTGGCCTAGCCTGGATATTGCAGCCATTTGGGGAATGGAACAGCAGATGAAAAAGGTCTCTCTTGCTCTCTCTCTCTCTCTCTCTCCCCCTCTCCCTCTCCCTCTCCCTCCCCTTCTCCCTCTTCCTCCCCCTCTCCTCCTTTCTCTCTATTGCTCTGCCTTTCAAATAAATAAATAAAATGTTTTTTAAGAAATGAGTGACTGTTAGCCAGTGCACATAGCCAGCAGGAACAGGTACATAATTTGCAGTTCACTTGGGGAACAGCATCATTTTGTAACAGCTTCCATTATATTTTAAAAGCAAATGTCTGTACTTTGGTGCTAAATAAGAAGGATAAAAGCCTATCAAAGTTCAGTGGTCCCTCAGTATCTGCAGGGGTTCCCAGGCCTGTTCCCCTCACCCCATACCAAAATCCTCGCTGCTCAGGTCCCCTGTAAAAGTTGGGGTTATGTTTATATGTAACCAATGCACTTTCTCTGGCATACACTGTGAATCATTTCCAGATCACTTATGAGACTGAATGCAATGTAAATGCTACGTGAATGCTTGTTACATGTATTATGTCAGCAATAACGATAAGAAAAAAATCTGCCGTGTTCAGTACAGATACAATTATCCTGTCCAGTATTTGTGATCTGCAGTTGGTTGAATTTCCAGATGCAGAACCCCAGAGCGAGAAGGCTGGCTGAATGCAGGTCTGTCTGGGCTTAGAACAGAGGGGCTGGGAAAGTGTCAAAATGTTGTGGCTTTCACTGTATACTGGGACTACAGGGATTTTTTTTAAGTTTTTCTTCTTTTTGTTTCTTTGTTTTCCATAAAATAGTAGCCTGAAACTAAAGTACCAAGAAAGAGCCTTGTCAAGGTTTTATTTCTTTCTTTGAAAGGCAGCAAAGTGAGTGAGTGAGTGAGTGAGTGAGTGAGTGAAAGAGAGAGAGAGAGATTCCATTCACTGGTTCACTCCCCAAATATCCACAAAAGCCAGGAGCCTGGAACTCCATCAGGGTCTCAGGCCGTCATCCACTGCTTTCCCAGGCACACTAGCAGGAAGCTGGATCAGAAGCAGAGTAGCTGGGACTCAAACCAGGCCCTTCCACCGGGTATGTGGGTGTCTCAAGTGGTGGCTTAACCCACTGCACCAGATTTTTAAAACCCCGGTTTTTAATGGGTTTTTATTTTTATTTTATCATCACTGTCTTATTATGTTTTTATTTTTTAAAAAAGATTTATTTATTTATTTGAAAGTCAGAGTTACAGAGAGAGAGAGAGAGAGAGAGAGAGAGAGAAAGGTCCTCCATCCGATGGTCCACTCCCCAATTGGCCACAACAGCTGGAGCTGTGCTGATCCAAAGCCAGGAGCCAGGAGCTTCCTCCAGGTCTCCCACGTTGGTGCAGGGGCCCAAGGACTTGGGCCATCTTCTGCTGCTTTCCCAGGCCTTAGCAGAGAGCCGGATCGGAAGTGGAGCAGCCAGGACTAGAACCAGCGCCCATATGGGTTGCTGGTGCTTCAGGCCAGGGCTTTAACCGACTGCGCCACAGCGCCAGCCCCGTCTTATTTTATAATAAAAAAAAATGCCTCAGCTGATGTTTGCTGAGAGCTGAACAGGACGTTCTTCTGAATGCTTCCTGATTGGGTCCTTTAATTCCCACAGGAAGCAGTAGGGGAGGTGCAGCAGGTGTCTCCAGTTCACTGGGAAGAACACTGAGGCACAGGGAGGATACATAGGTGGTGCCCGGCCCTGGGGGTGGCAGAACTGAGGGTTGAACACCCCCACCCCGCAGCTGGCACTCAGACCCCAGAACAGGACTCCCCATGGGCTTTGGAAATGCTGTGTTGACAGTTAACGTGTGCTCCTAACCCACCCCAGTATTTCTGTAGAGGGAAGTAGGCAAAGACTGAACCAAACCTAACTGTGAGGTCAGCTGACCTTGATTTGAGTCCAGCTCAGCCCTTGCCTGTGTGATTTGGGGCCACTGTTTTTTCCTTTCTGAGCCCCATTTTAATCACCTGTGGAAGGGGTTTAGGCATCACTGCCCTGGCTCACCTGGGAGGCATGTGATATGTTTCTATGTTTCCATGTGAACAGGTCTGAGTCTCCCCTGCCCACCCGTGGGGCAGATGATGGGGCGTGGCAGGTGTGACAGCACCTTAATAACCATATGCATACTGCACACTGCACACTGCAAGAAATTGTTATTTTTAAAAAAGATTTATTTACTTATTTGAAAGGCAGAGTCACACAGAGAAAGAGGAGAGACAGAGAGAGAGAGAGGTCTTCCATCCACTAGTTCACTCCCCAGTTGGCTGCAATGGCGGGAGCTGTGCCAATCCGAAGCCAGGAGCCAGGAGCTTCTTCCAGATCTCCCACGTGGATGCAGGGGCCCAAGAACTTGGGCCATCTTCTACTGCTTTCCCAGGCCATAGCAGAGAGCTGGATCGAAAGAGGAGCAGCCGGGACTAGAACTGGCGCCCATGTGGGATGCCGGCACTGCAGATGGCAGCTTTACCCACTATGCCCCAGCTCTGGCCACAAGAAATTATTATTACTTCCCATGCTTGTGTGCTTGACCTTCTTGTTTTCCTAAGTAGGGGGCTGGGTTCTCCTGCCATCTCTACCTCTCCTCACCTCAGTTTCCCTGTCTGTTGAGTAGAGTCAAGTGGCTCCTTGGCCTCCACAGTTTCCCCTCCTTGGACATTGAAGGATCCCTAATGAACACACACAGCAGTACACCCCCAGCCCTCCAGGACCAAGGCAGGCCCCAACACAAAGAAGGCAGCCCCTGAGCTACAGCTGGGTCCGTGGCTCAAGGCAAGCAGTTAAAGGTGACGATAGATGCGCCGTGCTGCCTAAGTATCAGCTCCCTTCTCTTCCCTGTCTGCCCACGGAGTCTAAGTTGGCACAGGCCCCGGATTTCTCTATAGTGTGAGGTCATTTTTGCTCATTAGAAAATCTCATTAGGAGATCCTCCCTCAATTAAAACCTAGAGTGGAAACTACACAAAGATCACTTTGTCCCCTCTTGTGCTCCACCACCATTTCCTAAGGACAATCCTGCTGTGTCTCATTAAATATAAAAAAAAGAAGACTGCAAATTGAAAGCTGTTAGGGACCCAGCACTTGCACCAGCCCAGGCAGAGGTGTTTATTAGTGTTAGCAGAGCTGTAGTTGCTTTAGTTCAGGAAGACCACAGCAGCCCAGCTGTCTCTAGACTTCAACACCAGCAAACTTGAACAGTGTCTTTTATCAAACAATGAAAATTGTTTTTCTCTTGGACATGGCTACCAGAGAATTGAACTCTGAATCCACAGTTCATGTGCAGTTACTCATCTCCAGCGTCTGCCTCAGTGAGCTTCTGTCTCCTCCTGCTTTTTAAAAGTTGCTGCTGTTTTGGTAATTTTTATTGTTTACCTTCTATGTCCTAAAATACTTAAATTTTCTCAACTCTTCATGACAATGAAAACAATAGCAGGGCTGGCGCTGTGGCATATTGGGTAAAGCCACCTGCAGTGCTGGCATCCCATATGGGTGCCAGTTCAAGTCCTAGCCACTCCACTTCTGACCCAGCTCTCTGCTATGGCCTGGGAAAGCAGTATAAGATGGCCCAAGTCCTTGGGTCCCTGCATCTGTGCGGGAGACCTGGAGGAAGCTCTGGGTTCCTGGCTTCAGACTGGTGCAGCTCCGGCCATTGCAGCCAATTGGGGAGTGGACCATCGGATGGAGGACCTTTCTCTCTCTCTCTCTCTCTCTCTCTTTCTCTCTCTCTCTCTCCCTCCCTCCCTTCCCCCTCCCCCCTCCCCCCCTCCCTCCCTCCCTCCTCCTCCTCCTCCCTGTGTAACTCTGCCTTTCAAATAAATAAATAAATCTTTAAAAAAAAAATAGCAGCCGGCGCCGCGGCGCACTAGGCTAATCCTGCACCTTGCGGCACCGGCACACCAGGTTCTAGTCCCAGTCGGGGCACTGGATTCTGTCCCGGTTGCCCCTCTTCCAGGCCAGCTCTCTGCTGTGGCCAGGGAGTGCAGTGGAGGATGGCCCAAGTGCTTGGGCCCTGCACCCCATGGGAGACCAGGAGAAGCACCTGGCTCCTGCCATCGGATCAGCACGGTGCACAGGCTGCAGCACACCGGCCACAGTGGCCATTGGAGGGTGAACCAACGGCAAAAGGAAGACCTTTCTCTCTGTCTCTCTCTTACTGTCCACTCTGCCTGTCAAAAAAATAAAAAAATAAAAAATAAAAAAAAATAGCAATCTTCTCATCTGCCCCATCTCCATAACATTATCCAGTTAACCTGACTTTACCCTAACTTTATCAAACCCTTACTTCGAATGTGGGGCACCAATAAGCAGGCACATTTTCAGAGTGGAGAGTGGGGTTCTTTGCAAGCAAGGTGCTAAACAGACGCAGCAGCGACAAAAACTAGAATGGCTCACTTTGCCCACTTGATTGGCATTAGCCTGGACAGGTGCTCCAGGTTGAGCTTGCTGTGGGCTGACTTCCCTCCCTGAGAGTGATGGGAGCCATCCAAGCTCCCAGATCTAAGCCTGCGACCTCTGGCACTCGTCACGTGACTCGTAGGTCCTTCCAAATGTTTTCTCCTCCTCCCCTTCTTCTAATCTAGAGTCTTTGGAATCCAGCTAGCCAGTAGCCAACAGGTGAGGACACAAGTGTGGTGCCGTCTTCTGCCGGCAGCTTCAGCAGCATCCTTTCTGAGCCTAACTCACACAGCGTGTTCTCAGCTTAGCCCAGCTCTGGCTGTGTGGTTCTAAGGCACCTGGGGCTCAGGGTCTGGAAGCGTGAGCTGGACATCCTGTTCATGAGTCCAGAACCTGCCTGTCTCCTGGTTTTCCCTGGTGGGCAGCTGAGTCAGAGCAGGACGCCCTGTGGGAGGACCCAGAGACTGGATCTCTCACCCTCTGACAGTGCTGCAGGCAGGCAGCCAGGTGGGCTTCAAAGCCCAGCCCTGACACCTTGATAGTAAGACGTGGGCCACCTCCCTAGCCCACTGAGTGTCAGTGTCCTCATCTGCAATATGGACGAACATAGCCCAGTGCCCAGAAGTATCCACTCAGTCATCCACCCAGCCCTCTCCCTCCTCGCTCCAGTGACTTCCAGGGATTTCTTTTTGACTCTCAGGGGGTGGATGAAAAGTGAGCTCCCTGTATCCATCTCTGTCACGAAATACAGCACTTGCCTGGGGCCATTGGAGGATTTTTTGTGACTAAATTAAAATCTGCTCAAGTGACTAAGATGGGGGTGTTAAGAGGAGGAGAAGTTTGGAAAATGCCATTGTTCTGAATGTCATTGTTTCCTCCACCTGCCGGTCTGCACAGGCTGTGCCCCTGGCGTGATTGTGGTAGGAGGTGGGGGCCCTACTGGGCATAGCTTCTGACCACTCAGGGCAAAACTCCCCAGTTCCTTCAGATCATCAAGAGGAGAAAGCCCCTGTGGTGACTGTTTCGGGCACAGGATGAAGGGAGTAGCCAGCATTTCTTTTTTTTTTTAATGATTTATTTATTTATTGGGAAGTCAGAGTTACACAGAGAGAGAAAGAGAGGCAGAGAGAGAGAGAGAGATAGGTCTTCCATCCGCTGTTTCACTCCTCAGTTGGCTGCAACAGCCAGAGCTGCACCAATCCGAAGCCAGGAGCCAGAAGTTTCTTCTAGGTCTCCCACATGGGTGCAGGAAGCCCAAGCACTTGGGCCATCCTCCACTGCTTTCCCAGGCCACAGCAGAGAGCTGGATCAGAAGTGGAGCAGCCAGGACTCGAACCAGTGCCCATATGGGATGTCAGCGCTGCAGGTGGCTTTACCTGCTACGCCACAGGCCAGCCCCACCAGCATTTCTAAACATTGACTCTATGCTAGGCCTACAGCTGTCATATCTCTGAATTCTCTCAACTCCATGGCTTAAGATTTATTCCCCCATTTATAATGTTTCCACTTATTTATTTTCATTTTGTGTAACAAGCTGAGAAACAGAGATCTTCTATCCACTGATTCACTCCCCCAAATACCAGGCTGAAACCAGGAGCAGGAATTCAATCCAGGTCTCCCACATGGTGATAGGGACCCGACTACCTGAACCACCATCTGCTGCCTCCCAAGGAGTGCATCAGCAAGAAACTGGATCCAAAGTGGAGTAGCCAGTATGCAAACTAGGCACTGCAGTGCGGGATGCAGGCATAGCAAGCAATGTCCTAACCACTGTGCCAGACACACATCTTATCCCTTCACTCTTACAGATGAAAATATTGAGGCTCAGAAAGGATAAATACGGTACATATTGCAATGGAATGTAAAGAATAAGCAAGGAACTTTGAATGGAGGCCATCGGATCTGGGAAATTTGTTACATGAGTTTTGGAAGTCCAAAGGAACAAAAAAAGGCAAGGGTTGTTGGTTGACTACACATAAGCAACTGCAGGAAGCACTTGGCACCTGCTAGGGCTGGGGTAAGGAAGGGAGGGAGTGGAGTTACCAGGAACTAGCCAGGAGGTGTTGCCGGACAGGTGCTGAAGAGAGGACGTATGCAGTGTGACGGTTCCCCGGGCCACAGGAAGGGGCAGCAGCCCTGAGGGATCTGGTTGCAAGGTGTGGCTGGTCCTGGAGCTCTGGGAGAGCCCAGAGGAGCTGGAGACAAGGTCCATGCTGTCCTCTGAGACAGAAGGACGCAGACCTGATCCAGAAGCTGGTGGATGGCCCCTTCTTCAGTCCCCTGCGAGGCCACCCAGACCTGCCACTCACCTGGCGAGCGGCACCTGGGAAGTAGAGCTCACACATCCCTGGCCCCAGCATCAGAGAAGAAGATTGAAAGGTGGATTTGGGCCGGCGCCGCGGCTAACTAGGCTAATCCTCCGCCTAGCGGCGCCGGCACACCGGGTTCTAGTCCCGGTCGGGGCGCCGGATTCTGTCCCGGTTGCCCCTCTTCCAGGCCAGCCCTCTGCTGTGGCCAGGGAGTGCAGTGGAGGATGGCCCAGGTGCTTGGGCCCTGCACCCCATGGGAGACCAGGAAAAGCACCTGGCTCCTGGCTCCTGCCATCGGATCAGCACGGTGCGCCAGCCGCAGCACGCCGGCCGCGGCGGCCATTGGAGGGTGAACCAACGGCAAAGGAAGACCTTTCTCTCTGTCTCTCTCTCTCACTGTCCACTCTGCCTGTCAAAAAAATAAAAAAAAAAAAAAGGTGTATTTGAAGCCAAGAAACCATGTATGAACAGCGGCTCCATACATCAAGTGAGAAGGGGGAGCTGAAACAGCCCCAGTCTGCCTCCCGTGAACAAATAAGCACCTACTTGGCACCTGCTACCTGCCAGGTCCTGTGCTAGTCCTGGGAATACAGAGCTAAGCAGGGAACAACCCTCCTCCTTCCTCTCTTCTCTCCGTCTCTCTCTCTCGCTCCACAGAGGAAGGATGAGGCCACAATATGGCTGATGTCAATGTGCCTTCCACGTTCACAAAAAGAAACTGAGTTGTCTGCAAAATAATAATAATAAAAATTCCAGGAAAAGAACAGATTGACCCAACTGAGGTCAGGGCACTTCCTGGACCAAGAGAGCAGGCTCACATTGAATGGCTGCTCCCTGGGCAGCGGTCAGTCCCTGAACATGAGAGCAGTTTCTGGAAGCACAGAGGGGCAGCCATCAAGTAGGACCATAATATGACAAGCCACGAACGTTACACAGAAACACGGCACCACACTGTGTTTAATTGTTCTCCTGCTGTTGGTCATTTCTTGTTGCTACATTTTTAAGATTATAACTAATGCTTCAGAATATTTCTCTCTGCCTTCATCTTTTTCATAGTTAGGATTATTTCCTTTAATATGTGTTCCCAGAAGTAGAATACTAGCTTAGCATTTAAGTGGGTTTTTAAAAAACAGATTATCCAAGTACCAATACTGATTTCACTATTGTTGCTATGGAAACTATTTTCTCTGTTAGGAATTCAGTGGAAGACCGGGTAATGTCTATAGTAAAAAGACACAGACTGTCTGCAGAGACCACCAGTCTGAAGCTCAACTTTTAGCTGCTCTGTGACCTGGGGCTTGTTGGTTGGCCATTCTGACCTCTCTTTGTTCTTCTAAAAATGGGAATAATAATAGTTTTCCTAACTGGGTTATTTGAAAGATTAGGGATAACCCATGAAAAGCAAAATCAACTCTCACGGTGCCTGATACACAACAGGCATTCATTAAATTGTACTTTTTGAATTGTATCTCAAATGTTTTAAAGAAAGTAAATACTTTTATCATTAGTTCAGTACTAGTAAAAATGGACAGTTTATAGGTTCATAGGATGCAAAAGACCTTAGTATGCCCCAACTCCTACCTGCAGCTGGCACTAAATGTGGCCCCCTGAGATACTCACCTTTCAGAATGCCTGAACTTCGCCTGCTGAGCTTACACAGCTTACACAAACTAAGACAGGCCCTTGGGTCAGGCAGCCTACCTACCCTGCCTTCTCTACTACCGTCTGCCGCCAGGCAGCAGGCTGGCAGGCCTCAGAGTCACATGGAACAGGTAGAGCTAATCACTTCTTCCTCCATGCCCCTCCCCCCGCCATAGCATTCAGGACCATGGACAACGACATACATGCCCAGCATGAGCCGAGTGGACACTTGAACCAGGATGCACCAGCAAACAGCTCAAGGTGGGGCGTCATCTGCAGGAGACACACAGAGGGTGCTCACCAAACCAGAAACACTGATGAGTGCCTAGCAAATGTGTTGCCAGTATAAAAAGATGCATGGAAGGAACATTCATTTTCAGTGAGACACAAAGGAAGATGCAGTCAGTTCTGCTGAGCAGAAGCTGTGGTCACTGAACCAAGTCTTAAAAGTCAGACTAGGAAGGGGTGAACATTTCAGACAGGAGAAACACGTGGCCACGGGCTCCAGTTGGGTCCCAGGACCCCGTGGCAACCTCTCTTGCTCTCTCTGGAAACAGGGCCCACCCTGCATCTCTGAGGACTCCTGGCTGGGCATGCATTGATCTTCCATGCTTCCAGCTTCCCGGGGCAGGAGCCTATTCCTTCATGAAAGGATGTGGCCAGGCTGTGAAGATGGAAGGTGGATCTATAAATGTTCAGAAGAAGCCAGGTGATAAGAGTGGGTTCATCTCTGCATGCTGGCTCTTACTGTGCTTTGTCTCTTTTATCACAACCAAATCTTCTAGGAGAAATTCTACCTCTGGACACCACAAGGGACCCAGCTAATGAGCTGGGTGTCCCAGACATAGTGTATTCTCTCCACGCTCACTTTCCAAGTCCTAACTTCATTCCAGTACCCTCCCCATTCCCAAGGTTACCTTGCCATTTGCTTATGCAATAATTCTCTTGATTATTATGGTTTGAGCTGTCAGTATGTGCCTAGACCATGGGGCCAGGAGACAGGCACTTGCTAGATAATGTTACTTATGTAGACACATGTGCATGCCAAGATTGTCTGCACACAGAAAGGCCACTGCGTTTCATAACCAGCTAAAGATCTCCTTACTGGGACTGTGTATGTTTGCCTCAGTCTCCAGATTTCACGGGCTCCCTGTGGAATTGCAGACAAAATTGAGAAAAAGCACAAGTCATCAAAGATGGAGGTTCAGTGAGGTATGGGATTTATCCATGGAAAACATGGTTAGTTTATCACAGGGCTGGGAGAAACCCAGGCCCTTGTCTGCTGCTCCAGTTCTTGCCCTCAAGCTCAGAATATAAATTAACGAACAAGAGCTGAAGTCCATGGAATGGGAATTACATCTACTGAGAGCTATCACCATCCCCCCAAGATTCCTCTCTCCTTGCCTGGGAGCCTAATCCCCCTCCTGCCCTGTCCTTTGTCTTTCAAGAAGCTCAACCCCAACCCCAAAGCTTCTGGGTCAAGTGCACAGTCATGGCTTTGGTGCTCTCCTGTCTCTGGAGCTTAGCTTAAATCATAGGTGTTTGCCCTGGGCTTCGATGAATGGAGGCCGCTGAGTGAGCATTTAGCAGCACGTTTTATGCTGCTTTTCCCTGCCAGGAAAACCTACCCCTCCTTCCTCTCTCCAGTTTTCCCCCTGAGCAGGATATAAATTATTTTAACTATCTTTACTTAAAAGCCAACAATCTGTAACAGAAAGCAGTTGCCTTCTGTTTTTGCTACTGCAAACAAGGCAAAGGGCAGAGCCCCCAGAGCAACCAGAGCCCCAAGTGTGGGAGAACAGGGTGCTCTGGACAGTCACTGGGACAAAGGCCACAATACCCCTCACCTGTGGTCGGGGCTGGGGGGTGGTCCCTCAGTCGAGTGGTGGAGACCTACCCTGCCCAGGAGCCCTAGACTGTTGGGGAGAACACAGTCCCTCCCTAATGAGAGCCCCAATCTGATGAGAGAGGCACAGCCCTGCCCTAGGGAGTCCCAGTCTGATAGGAGAAGCAAAGTTCTGTCCTAGGGAACCCCTGTCCAAGGATGGAGACAGGTGCAGATGAATCGGCAGCTCAGGGCCACTGCCAGGCTCACTGCAGATACCTGTGATCTTGGAGTTCTGTAGGAGGCCACCATGCTGCTGGTTATTCGCACCCTGTCATGGGGTCCTGGGGTTCTACCCCATGGCCTCGCCTGTGCCCCTATGGCATCCCCTTTCACTGGGGCAACCCCAGCTGAGGTTAACAGACAGTGCAGCATGCTTTTACTAGTGCACGTCCATGGACGGGCTAATTAAACTTCAGCAGTCCTGCACAGGGAACAGATGTCCCACTCAGGACAGGACAGGGGCTCAGGGGGTTTCAGCAGAAGTCTTGTGACCAGAATCTCCAGGTCAGCTTCACCAGATGAAACGGCACACACCAGAGCAGGTCTCTGGCCCCTTCAGTGCAGGGAACTGGCCTTCTGTGAGTGTATACAATGTGGCAGCTACTTTACCTGTTCGCTTGTTTTCTGTAATGCTTAGCCCAGCCCTGAGATGATTGCCATAACCCCCAGAGGAGAGAGGAGAGAGGAGAGCCATGAAGACTTGGGGAGTTGGGCTATTCACCCCATGTCACACTGATAAACACTGGCAGAGCTGGGATTCAGATGCTGGTGTGATTCCAAAGCTTCTACTCTTTCTACTATATGGTGGGGCCTCCTCAAGATAGTCAAGGAATCGGGGAGGGGAGGGGTGCTGCTCGGGCTCTAGGCACAGAGCAACTCGTCGGAGCATGCTCCACATGCACAGGTAGCTGGTGGGAGAGGCTAGTGTCCAGGGCCCGTCAAATAAGCCTGTGATCTTTAGACTCCAGGCCCCCTAGGAATCCCCTGTGAGGTTACTGCAAACCCGGATTACTGAGTCTGGAGCAGGAGCCCTGAACAGGCCCAGGAACAAGCCTTTCCTGGCCCTCCCCAGCTCCCCCAGAGCCCTCGCCACTGTGCATATCTGTCCTGATTTACAGACACACACAAGGGCGTTCATGACCCCATGTGACCCTTGCCCCTGCCCTGGAGGTAGGTGGAGCAAGACCTTTTCATCCCATCTTCAGAAGTCAGCGGGATCCAGATGAGCCCTAGCACGAAACACAACAGGGAGGGACAAGGCCACAGGTTCACTTGGGTCCCAGTGCCTCCTGGGTCTGCACACATTCAGACAGGGGGTCTCGTCTTCTGGGGAGAGATGGGAGAGAAAGGGAGCAGAACCTCATCAAGACAGGCTCGTGCTGGGGGAGTTCCGAGAGGGGTCCTGAGACCAGAGGCCAGACTGTGGGGCCTGCAGGAGGGGACCCCGGCAGCATCAGCAGCAAGGCCAAGGGTTAAGGAGCCTGTGGCAGCCTGGGTGAGAGACGGAGGTCTGCCCAGGGCAGTCACGGAAGAGACTGGAGGAAAACGAAGGCAGAAGAAAAGGTGGCCCAAGGTCTGTGCTCAGAACACTGCTGCACACCACAGTCTCAGATTAATTACCCAGGGAGTCAAAAGAGGATGCGATTTAGCTACTTACTCACCAGAGTCAAGGACAGAATGTACTGAAAAGATTTTCCCACACAGCCTTGATGTGGGCATCAGTGAGAGGATGGGCGTCAGGGCGGGGAAGAGATTTGAAACAGCTCCACTGTTCCTACACTCAACTCCAGTGGGAGGAGGCTGGGCTCACCTGGAGAGGCCCGGAAGGTAAGTCCAAGCCAGGTGACAGGTAGGCAGGAAAAAGTGGGCCCCGGGGCTATAACAGCTTCAAAGTCAAGGAGAAATGGCGTTGCTGACAGTCCTTGAACCCCAGGCAGAGGTGATGGCAGGAAGCCTCCAGCTTTGGCTCTGGGGGAACCTGTAGCCAGAAGCCAAGGAAGCCTCAGGGTGGAGGGAGCCTTCGAGGTTGTCAAGTCCAACCTCGCTCTCTTTCCAAATCAGCAAACTGATGCCCAGACATGAGCAGTGCCCTGCCCGAGGCCACTCCAGGGGACCAGATCCCAGCTCTGCTTCTTCTAAAAAAATCCATTTATTCATGTATTTGAAAGGCAGAGTGAGAGATAGAGAGAGAGAGGGATGGGGAAAGAGGGAGAGAAGAGAGAGAGAGAAAGAGGAGAGAGAGGAGAGAAAGAGGAGAGAGAGGAGAGAAAGAGGGGGGAGAGAGAGAGAGAGAGAGAGAATATGAGAATCTTCAATCTGCCACTCCCCCAGATGGCCGCAACAGCTCAGGCTAAACCAGGCTGAAGTCAGGAGCCAGGAACTTCATCTGGGGCTCCCACATGGGTTCAGGGGCCCAAGCACTTGGACCATCTTCCTCTGCCTTCCCAGGTACATCAGTAGGGAGTTAGATCAGAAGTGGGGAAGTGGAGCATCTCAGACTGAAACCGTCACTCGGATATGGGATGTCTGTGTCAGAGGTGGCAGCTTAAGCCACTGTACCTACCCTATCCCAAAACTTCTGACCCCTGGTCCAGCACTCCTCCCAGCCCAGCCAAGGACCTCTCTCCAATAACCTCCAGCACCCCACTTGCTAAATACCATCCATTCACTCCCAGACGTAGAGACAGCAGAGGCAACCAATTAAAGCATGTAATGTTTAAAATGTCAATCCAAGACAGTGTATTAACATAATCCCCAGACGGAGGCATTAGCATCCACACGCCCTCACGGTGCCTGGCAAAACTTGCTGACACGTCTCAAAACCGAAAATATTCCTACCGTCTGAGACGGCAGAGACATGCAGGGGATGCAACCTGAAACAACCAGGGGCTTCAGCCTCAGGTGGGAGGCGTGAGAACCAAGGGGGAATGCCTGCTTTTTCTCATCAGGGCAGTAGTAAAACTCCTGGCAAGAAGGAAATCTATTCAAGGAGTCCTGTGTGAAGAGCTCACTGGTGAGCAAGAACCGCGATGCAGGATCTGGGCTTAAGCAGCTGAGTGGTACTGGGGACGTCTTCTCACCTCTCTGCTCCCCAGTTTCCCTCTGGGGTTTGATGATCCCCAGGACCTTTGTACCCCAGCTCTGACATCCTCTTTGTGCAACCCAGTGCGTCTGCCTTCAGTCACTAGGGAAGCCCCTGGAGCCGTGGCTCTTAGCAGGGTCATTGCGGCACCTGCTGGCCCATCTTGCCCCATCTGTTGCTCCTCACTGGCCCCTTCTTCCTGAAGCTTGGACCTGGCTACCAGCCTCAATCCTGGCTTCTCTCAACAAGAATTCTAGTGCTGGACGCTTCAGATGGCCACCTCCCTGGACTCTCCATCTATGCACAGCTTGCTGCCTCTGCCCCACAGCCAGTCCCAGACCCTACTGCATACAGTGGATCCAGCATCCATTCGCACACAGGAATTAGCGCCCCAGGAAGACCTCGCTGGAAGGGCTGTTTTGTGTTCATGTTGCCCAGCTCCCCTCCCACGGTAGCAGTTGTTTCAGCCATCTTCAAAGCCAAAAGGGAGTGCAAATGATAAGACGAGAAAAGATGAGGACCTACTTGTGAAGAGACATTGTGCTTTATCCAGCGTCACCCAGAGGGAGGTCTGTGGAGCCCTACTCTATAGAGTGGCCCGTGACATCCGGCTTTGGATGTCACGTGAGGTAGGGGACTTGGGGAAGGTGCAGTTGGGGCTCAGGGTATGACCTCCACATGCTCATTCCCTGGCATCCGCCAGTTTCTGAAAATACCTGTGACTTCCTGCCTGAGAGCATCCACTGACCACAGGGACATTCTGGACACAAGCCCTGGGCAGACGGGAGGTCCTGGGGTGGCAGCCTCTGCGAGCAGCTCTGGGCCAGTAAGCAGGAGTGAGCAGTGTGCTTTCCACCATCTCTGGGAGGTCGCCTGCAGGACTGAGCTCCAGCCGTCCTTAGCAGAAACTGGCTCTCAAGTGCCCCACATTGGTTCCTTTCCCTGCTTCACTGTGCACCGTCCTACTAAGGCCTTCTGGAGTCACTGCCCAAATATTCCTCTGCCCTTAACTCCTAAACCTCTGAGGGATCCAGTCTAAGAGGCACTGCGTCCCTTCTGGGAGATTCAGAATGCATAGTAACATAGTAAAGGCTCTGAGAAGTCCTGCAACAAATACACATTTTTTTAACTTTGTATAGCCCAGCATTTGCTGACTATTTAACCAGTCTTTCTCCTCCCCCTTAAGAATCTCATAGAAATAGTGTTTTCTAGAAAATGCTTTGGAGAATGCTAGGCAAGTCATGGAGTGGAATTACAGCTTGCTTTGGAGAAGCCCAGCAGGAGGTAGCTCCTATGTGGTGGGAACAGTAGCTGTTAGCAACGGCAGCTGCATCCCACCAAGAAATTCCCTCGAGGTTGCACAGCTGGCAATCGTGACTATGTTACCCCCCCCCCCCCGCAACGGGTATAGGAATAGAATCTGTGTCCCTGTCATCCTAGTCCAAGGTTTCTCCATCCACACAGCACTGCAGGTCAGCCATAGCCTCCCTGGAGTCCGGGAGGAAGCAACAATCACATGGGCTCAGGAGGGAATGGGGAAAAGAGAGAGGCCCTGGGCTATGCATCCACTCTTCAGGTATTTCATCCCTCATTCTAATTCAGGTGCCCCTGACAGCTGTAATTCTTTCTTCTTGTCTCTCTCCCACTCACGCACACACACAGATTACATCACATTAACTATCACAGGTTTGTAATCGCCTTCAGAGGAAGTTTTCCAGGCCCTGGCTCAGCTGGAGATTTCACTTGCACACAACAACACACACACTTTGATTCATGCACACATGTATGTAGATATCAGGTATGCATACATTCCAACACCCAAGCATGCATGTGCATACCTACATGCAAGCGATATTTGATAGACTTACTGTTCTCGATTGTTTTGTTGTCTATCTGCTCTTCTAGATTTCTGAACTGCATAACTCACAAGGGTAGGGGTTAAAGCGCTCTCCTAAGAACCTCAGAGGCAAACACAGAGCTCAATAAATGTGTGGATTAACACACAAATTGTACTTATGTCTGTAGCAAACCGCAGTGCACATACACACACCAGAACATGTGTGCCAACACATGCACACAAGAACACACACATACCCACACAGATCCTTGATGTCCTATCCAAGCCCAAGGTCAGGACGTGGACTTCAGACCTACTGACATGAATCTCTCAGATGGGATCCAGAGGGCCGCCAGCAGCCGTTACTCCACTATCAGTCTATCTGCCCCATTTATAGTTGAAATAAAATGTGTCACAGCTGCTTCACTGGAGACCAATGTGGACGTGGAGGGAAATGGAGAAATATCGGCCCAGCTTGCATTCTGGCTCACTGGCTTGGGGGAGCTTAAGGCATAAGCAAGTTTGGACTTAATTGACTTTTTTATTGGACTTTAATTCACTGGTACTTTTCCAGAGACTGGCTTCAACAGGCAGCTGCAGGGTTGAGCAGGCTCTGGGGCTGCCCGGCCCCTGCCTCTCTCCTCACACCTTGAGGGTTATTCCAAACCCACCCTTGGCCCAGGACCACCCTCCACCCGTGGGGGCATGAGGGAGGCAGCCATGGGTGCCCACCTCCTCCTGCCCAGCCTCCATCTTTCACCCCCTCTGACTTGGCCTGTCTTTTAGAGCCCCTGTTCTCCCAATTCAATTCAATATCAATTCAATTCAGTATCATTGATAGGAAGCTCACTGAAGGCCTGTCCAGGGTTCTGGGACAGGGGATGAGCCAGAATGATTCTTTGCCCTCTGGGAGCCTAGGATCAAATGAAGAGACAGACACATGAAGCCCACGGCAGAAGGTGTGGCAGAAGAGTCTGCCATCTGGAGGCTGATGGAAATGGTGTTCCAGGCAGGCGAACAGCAGAGGCAAAGGCATGGAGAGATGAGAGGGGCGTAGAGTCTCCAGTGTATGCCTGAGGTCCCATGTGGCGGGAGCAGAGAGGACAAGAGCAGGATGCTCATTGGGACAACAGGGCAACCTAGAACCTGAAGTCAGAAAACCTGGATTCCATGCCCATCTTTAGCACAAATTAGCATATGGCTCTGGGCAATTAACTTGAGGCAGCGGTGGGTGAGGGAAGGGGGAGAAAGAGAGAGAAAGTGCTTCCATCCACTAGTTCACTCCCCAAATGCCCACAGTAGTTGGGGCTGAGCCAGGCCAAAGCAAGGTGCCGGAAACTCAATCCAGGTCTCCCATGTGGGTGGCAGGAACTCAATAGTTGGATCACCACCTGCTGCCTCCCAGGGTGTGCATTAGCAGGAACTAGAACTGGAAGCATAACTGGGGCTTGAACCCAGGCACTCCAGTACAGGATGTGGGTGTCACAGGTGGCATCTTAACCACTGTGAAAAACACGCCTCCAAGCCCCTTTTCTTCTTTAAGTCCCTCTCCAGCTGTAATGTGCAGAGCTGTACCTTCTTCAGTGCAGCGATGCCCTCCTACCCAGAGCCCTCTCATCTTCCAGGCACTGATATTTTTCAGCCATCCAAGTTTCTGACTTTGAGGCTGCTGGCTTGAGTTTCTCTGAAAGTCAGCCACAGAAAACCCAACACAGAACCTAGTGCAGCATGAGAACCCCAGGGTCTTACAGAGCAGTGTTGGTCTCTCCCATTCCTTTGCAGGGTGGGAATGCACTGGGTACCCTGTTCAGTGCCCTGCTCTTGAGACTTGCAGACCCCAGGGTTCTCCCTAACCCCATGGGAGAGCAAGGCCAGGCCAGAGACAGCTCAGGTTGGAGGGCAACCTGTGTTGCCTGTCAGCGTTCACCACCCAGCCTCTGGAAGTTTGCATTTGAAGGGAGGGACTTCGGTGATCTGAGAGCTTCACTATGCCACTGTGTATATGAGGCTTGATGGGAAGTGGAAACATGCTCTGAGCATGCTTAAAACCCTGTGCAAATATAAGCAAATCATCTGTCATAGAGGGGGACCCTACACCCCAGTTTTCTTGGGACAGTGCCAGGTTGTGCCTGTTCCTGAGGTTCTGAGGGTGCCCCCTGCCTTCACTCTCTGCCACCACTCTTAAGCGTTTGGGAAGGGGAGGGTGTGTGCAGAATCACAGCAGGAAGGCAGTGTGCACCATGGAATGGACCAGACTTTGTTATCACACTGACCTGAGTGTTAGTCGCAGCTCTGCTTTGGATAAGTGACTTGGCTTTTCTGGACTTGCCTTTCTCACATGTAGAATGGGAATTGTGATACTTCCCTCTCGGAGTGGCTCAGAGAACTACACAAGGTGTTGCATATAAACACCTCACCTTCATCGTCACGCCCTGCCTCACCTGAAGCTCATCAAAGACCTATCTTGCCTTTGCATTTCCCGGAGTTCCTCATTGTCTCCCATGGTTCACACACCCAAGTCTGAATCCTGCCTCAGTGCTCACAGGACTGAGTTTGGGACAGCAATCAGCTTATGGCAGAATATCTTGTGACCTCTCAGAGTCTAAGCTTCCATCCCTAAACTGGGCACAATGACATGGCAGACCACAGGGGAATTAAATACGTAACTGCATAAGCTGCATCTCACAACAGTCAGCCCTAACCCGGCCCCCAGGGACGCACCGTCCACCCACCTTTCCTTCCTCCACAGTCTCTCCTCCCATCCCACCAACATGCCTGCTGCTCCCCGAGCACCCCATGCCTTCACTCACGTTGGGTCTTCTGCCCTTGCCCACCTTGGGGCCACGTGGAAAACCTCTGCTCCTGCGTGAAGCATTTCACCCCTCAGGTCAGGACTGTGCACTCAGCCCAAACTTGGGTCTCCCCATGAGCATCTCACTGACTCCCATTTACCATCTAACTCCCTCTGCTACTGTCTTATCGAAGCTCCCTACTTGCACCCAAAGGGACTCTGTGGTCCTGGAGGATAGGAACTGTTTTTTATTCATCTTTATTATAAATGACCTCAAAAACTTTGAGAAACAAGGTAAGGCATGAGCAAATTAAATTCAAATTCAAGTCACAATTTCTAGTTCCATCCACATTATGGAACAAGCCAACACAAACCTGTCTCCCACTAAATGCACATAGAAAGGCAGGACAAAATACAATTAAAGCAATTCTTGACTGCAGAGCCAAGCTCTAAAGAAAGGGAAGATTCAGGGGCTAGAAATGTGAGAGCCCTGGGATCAAAATGCCTGTGTAAAGCCAGGACCCAGGAACAGCTACCTTGGGACCTGGAAAACTCTACTACCTAACAAGGTAGGACATGGGTCTCTAACAGAGGCTGAAGGTGGCAGTGTGTGTGCACGTGTGCGTGTATCTGTTTGTGTGTGTGCGTATGTGTGCAGGTCAGGGCTCTGTCTTCAGTTACAAATTCCCCAAATGCCCACCGTAGATGTCTTTGTGCTGGATCTGGGATCTGGTAGTTCTGGGATCTGGATACCACTTGCTCACGTTCCCTTCCCCAACTTACATGTTATAGAGAGACCTTGGGGACCGTGCTCACCGCTGTTCTCAATGTTTTCCCCAAGTCATCTGTTAGCCTCACGATGGTCTTGTGAGGTGGAAGGTGTTACAGGAGGAACGGGGCATGGTGCAGAACCAGCATTTGGAGCCAGGAAATTAGACTGTGAACTACACCCCATAACCTTGAGCCATATCATAGGTGTGCCAAAATGTTGAATGAAAAGCTGCACGGTGGCTGGGAGGAGGCTACAGAGCACTCCAGAATGCTACAGCCAGGACCAGGGCAGGCAGCACTGATTGGATGCTCGGTATCTGACCCCGAGCTCCATAAAGGGCACCGATTTTAAATAAAAGCAGCTCCCCTAGTCTGAGGTGCTTGCAGTTGCTTTGCTCCCCTCTCAGGGACGGTGTATCTGGCCCTGTTTTCCTCCAAGACTATTCTTGATTTTCCCGCTCCCCACTGTGCATCTAGCTCTAATTCCCTTCCCTGGTCCCATTTGCTGGTTACCACTTATGCTCTCAAACGCACCATTAGGCGTCTGATGTATGGCGTATTCCGCAGGCAGCCACTCTGGTGCTCCCAGCAAGGCGTCCAGGGAATGAAGAGGCGGCCGCCGCCTGCCCATGCTGACTGTGTGAGCCCAGCAGGGGCAGGATGGGCTGTCCCAGATGGAATGCCCCCTCCTGTCCTCCTAGGACCCCTCAGAGCACAAAGCACCTGTCTCCACCCACAGCTCATGCATCTGTTTACCCAACACATGTCTGTTAGATGCCAGGTGCTTCTGATAGATGAAAACGACACCATCCTGTGGGAGGCAGGTGTAGCTCAGGCTGCAGCTGAGTGGGTCTGGGGGCCCTGGGGCGTGTCGGTGAGGGACTGTGTTTTAGCAACATGGACCAGCGGCCCTCCAGTGCCACGCACATCTGCGAGAGACAGCCATGAGCCAGGGTGTGGAAACCCTAGCAATTACTCCTAAAAAGATCCTTGAGATCCCTCTAGAATACTAGAATTTTATCAATGGGAAGGCATGTGCAGGTGTTTCTCCCTGCTGTTTAAGCCATGCTGATCCACCAGCAGAAGGAAACCAGTCCCTTCTGCATCCAGAGACACCTGGTGTTTCAGACAGCCCTTCAAGTCCCGCCTCCTTCTCCCCATGAGACCCTGTCTTCTCTTGAGCTTGTAAGTAAAAACCACACTGAGATGACTGGCTATATGCCAGTGCCCACGCTCACTTAGCCACTGAACAACCCTGTGAGGCAGCCCTGCCTCCCATTTGACAGATGAGAAAATTGGGGCTGATTTACACAGCTGGAAAGCAGAAGCATTTGGATCTGAACCCCAGAACTCACTGGCTCCAGCTGCCCTCCAACCCTGTGCTTCCTCATCGTGACCTGGATTCTCGTCTCACTCTGCTCCCCTCCCTCCAGGCGTGGGGTCCCTGGGAGTCTGCCCTGCCTCCACCTCCAGCACTTCCTATGGCCTGGAATGAAGATTGCTGGCTCTGGTTCATGCCAGCGACAGGCCTGCCCATGCCTTCCCCAGGGAAGGCCAGTCATCTGCTCTTGGCATTCACCTCCAATATCCCAGATTCTTTTGAGTGTGGGATTGAAGGGCATGCACACAGTGTTTGCACCAATATTTGTAGTGACAGGGAGCTCACCATCTCCCAGTGCAGCTGATTCAATTCATGGGCAAGCAGAATTTGGGGTTGCTTTATCGTGTTTAATAATTAACATAGATCCATTTTATCATGAAAAATTTCAAACATGCACAATAAACAGAATAATAGCATGAACCCCGTGGACCTAGAACCCTGGTCCTGTGATTTTTTCTGACAGAGTTAGAAGTGAGAGAGAGACAGAGAGAAAGGTCTTCCTTTTCCGTTGGTTCACCCCCCAAATGGCCAGTACGGCTGGCGCCCTGTGCCGATCCAGAGCCAGGAGCCAGGTGCCTCCTCGTGGTCTCCCATGCGGATGCAGAGCCCAAGGACCTGGGCCACCCTCCACCGCCCTCCCAGGCCACAGCAGAGAGCTGGACCAGAAGAGGGGCAACCGGGACAGAACCGGTGCCCCGACCGGACTAGAACCCAGAGTGCTGGCGCCGCAGGCAGAGGATTAGCTTAGTGAGCCACGGAGCCTGTGATATTAACAATGGGCCATTCTTGTTTCCTGTGTTCCCCTGCCCATGCCCATCCCTCAACTGAAGATGAAGAGGAGAAATGGGAGGAGGGTTTATATATAAAATTACAAAATTATGTATATAATTTATATATAATCAAAAATATAATTTAGGGACATTAAGATGCATGAATCTTCCCTATATGGTGAATACACCTCTTTAACACATACTTTATTATGAAATGCTTAGAGACTTCCGAAAGTTCATGGGAAAAGATAATTAAAAGATAAGTTTATTTTGGGGGCAAAAATATTTTAAACCCATACCTAGTTGTTGCATAATATGCTTTTTCTGCAAACATTCTAAAGACCCCTCATGTGCGTGGTTTTTGCACCAAAATAAACTTACCTTTTAATTCCATTTTCCATAGACTTCTTGAAGTCCACCCCCCATAGTGATATCTCCTCAAGAAGGTTCTGGACACTGTAACTGTTAAGTTTCTTCTCTGTGTTCAACCCCAATCGTAGGCTTAACTCTCGACAATAGTAAACAGTAAGTCTATTCTCTCTTCAAATATTTGAGAAAAGTAGTCATGACTCTCGCTCTCGCTCTTTTCCATTCTGAATACCCGCGCCCCTGTTCCTCCAACCACTTCTTTTTGGAAGATGGAAGATTGACAGCTGACACCAATCAGAGAAGGCCTGGTGTCGCCTTACCAAACCTCATTTCAGCCCCAGTCCCACTGGATCACAAGGATAGGAAAACATTGACTAGTGGAGGTGTTGCCCATCACCCCAGATCTCTGCTTTGAAGAATGCTGGCTCCAGGGCAGGGGCCACACAGGCATACTCGCTGTATGCAGTCTGAACCTCTGGGCAGAGTGCAATTTTTCTTTCTTATAAAACAAATTGCAGCATTATTTCATTCATTGTTTTTTCAGTGTAATCATTCATTCAATAATTTTCTGTTGCGCATCTATGCTAAGCTAGGTCCCTGTGTAGAATCCTTGGATAAATAAGACATAGTCACACAACTTGGGGGTAGGGCAAAAGTTATCCATTTACTGGGTATTAATTGGTTACAGGCTGAGTCCCTAGACTCAGAACAGGTGCTGAGATAATGGCATTGTGCAGAAACTGTGGTCGCCTTTGCGAGATGGAGGTACACATCCACCCAGCAACCAGGGGTGTTGGTGGATGATAGCATCCTTGGGAATTGTCTCTGGTGAAGGCTATGCTCAGGGGTGGCCCCAATCTAGTGGGGGTAAAAAAAAAAGCCGGCCCCCAGTCTCAATCCAGGACACCTCTGCAGGGCCACTGCAGCTCCAGAGCTCCCCATGGGTCAGCTGAGGCCTCTGTGGCAGCCATGTAAGAGCTCACCTCCTCCCACAACTTCACTGTCTAGGTGTACATGTGGCCGATGGATCAAAGGCCACCTGCGTGCAGTCTCCAACTCCAGGGACCTCCCCTCTAAACCTGAGACATGAGCAAAAGTGAGCGAGCTCAGAGTAGAGGCAGGCACCAAGCGCATGGCAATCAGGGCTTGAAGGGGAAGCACGTGATGTGGGGAAAGAGGAGCCGTTCAAAGACCCAGCCTTGGGCTGCAGGAGCCAGCTGGGAGCTGAAGTCTGTGGAGGAGTTAGGCAATCCAGTATGACCAGGTGGAGAAGAACACAGCACATGGTCAGAGCCACGAGGAGGGCTCCTAGCCCCTTCTGATCCCGAGGGCAGGCAGCCAGGGAAGGCTTTCTGGAGGAAGTGGTCCTAGGCTAGAGGATGAAGGATGAGTAGGAGTTTGCACAAGGTAGGATGGGGAGGGCCCCAAGCACAGGAATCGGTGGGTGCAAAGGCACAGAGGCATGCAGTAGCACGTTCGCAGAAAGGCAGAGCGGGACAGTGCTGACTCAGGTGCAGGAGAGAAAAGGCCAGAAGGAACCAGTGAGGCTGGGTCCCTGGCTTTCCTGTATACAGACCCACACAAGGCTTTGTAGCCGTGGAAGGGTTTAGGTGGGAGAGTTGCTCTCCAGAAAGATCCCACAGACTGCTACATGGAAAATAAAGGGAGGAGGGGGGATGGGGGCAGGGAGACCCTCTGGTGGGTGCTCCCAGGTGAAGATGAGCTCACCTTGTTGCACAGCTGATGCTAAGCAGGGTTGAGAGGATGAGATTAACCAGAGGGGTATTTTTAGAGCAGAATCAACAAGACCTCCGCCTGCAGAAAGCAACTATCCTTCCGCCCTCCGTTCTCTGGCTTTGGGAGATGAGGCTGGAAGGAACCTGAGCGGAAATTTTGGGGGTGTAACAAGGACTCCTCTCGTTAATCAGCAACACCCCTGGGCCACCCTGAAGAATCTCCCTTTGCCGTGCCTAGGAAATAATTGGCACTCAAGAGGTTTCACGCCCTGGCTTACAATAAGCGTAACTTATGTGTAAGTGCTTTAGAACATGCCCAGGTACAAATCTTAGGTTTTGTTGCATGGCTGAGAAATATTAGCGTGTATTTTTGTGTCGGTCTCATGGAGTCTGCGTAGTAGGATGCACAGAACCCAGGTTGTTTAATCAGTCAAGGGTTGCGATGCTGGGTGCCTCTGACTTGCTGCACTAGTGGGGTGAGTCATTTTGCCTCTTGTGGCCTGAGTTTCTGCCTCTCTAACAATGGGAACAATCAGTTGCTGAGAGATTTCAATAGGATCCTTTGTATAAAGTGCTTGGCACAGCACCTGACACGTAGCAAGGACGCGGTCTCAGTTATCTGTCTGGGAAAGACCTACAGCCATTATCAGAAGCCTCCCATGGCACTCCCCGAACAATGCGTACCTGCCTGCCACCAAAAGAAGAGGAAGCAGATGGGGCTGAAACCATCACAAAACCTGTTAAGGGACTGGCATTGGAGCTTCTGCCCAGCCCTTCTGAAAGCAGGGCAGGTTGGCATACCTGTCAGCTGACTTGGTCCCCATGGCAACTCTGGGAAGCAGGTGTGGCCAGACATTTGACAACATGACAAGGCAGTGTCATGGATTCATCAATGGGAGAGCCTGGACTTCTTGCCCATGGAACCCTGAGAGCTATCCCCCTCCCCACTCTTCAGATGAGGAGGCAGGAGGTCAGAGAAACAAGTAACCAGCCCGGGACCACACCACCCAGTAAAATGAATTTCAAAATATGCAATTCTGTCCCGGTCAGAAACTGTGTTCTTTCATGCCTCCTGCATGCACTTCTCGGGTCTGTGGCCCCTCTGCATGTGGCCTGCCTTCTCTAATCCCCAGTCTCCTGTGTAAATGGGACAGTGCCATCCATGTTGCAAATAGGAGAGCCCTTTGTCAGATCACTTTCACCAAGTCTGCCTCAACTTTTCTCTTCCTCTGAAGTTACCCAGGGATGTGCCTAGTACAGGGTATACATTAAGGAGGCACCCGCTTTTGAGTTAATGCAAGTACAGCCCCCAGAAGTGAGCACCTCCTTAAATCTCGTGGCCTGGGTCTTCATTTGCTCTATTCTCTCCATGGAGATCTTGGAGCAGGGGAGGGAAATGTGAGGGAGGGGGCGTGGGGAGAGGACACAGCTGTAGGGGTTGTAAATGTAGGTGCTGAAACCAGGCCCTGCAGCTTAACAGGCAGCCCTCGTTCCATGTGTCAGGAAAGCAATCTCAATAGAGGGCAAGCTTTGCCATTTAAATCACATCTGGTCAACCTCCAAGACCATCCACAGCAAGAAGTAGAACACAGGGACATTGTCGGAGGAGTTCCTGGAAAAGCTGAAGTGTTTTAATGGGAAAACATGAAACACTAAGAATGTGCCATGTGGGTAGTTACCTATCTGACCTTTGCTTGATCAGCTTTTAGAAGAAACCTGCTTTCTGCCCTAGCATTAATTGGAACATCTGCTTTTCCTCTGTAAACATCGTAAACCATCATTTGCTTTCCACTGACGCATGGCTTCAATGCAGCTCTGTATAATAATGCAAAAGCAACCCACAGCACCACAGAACACACTTCTGAGCCCCTGCTCTCCCCTGCCCCATCCCATCCGAGCAGGCCTGGTGCAAGGAGTGACATGTGCCATCTCAGGGTTGTTCGACAAGGAGACGTGCACCCAAGCCCTTGGGGTAGGTATTGGAAGGTGGGGAGAAAAATGAGTGTCAGCTGAGCAGAAATTTCCAGCCAGCCAGGGCTCTGTAAACTCCTTCTGCAGGAATACTCAGGGAATGTTCCAGGAAGGATTTTAAAAATATATTTCCCAAAAGAAACCTTTTATTTATGAAATACAAGCTTCATGCACTTCATAAGTACAACATAGGAATATAGTGATTCTTCCCAACACACCCACACTCCCACCCCTCCTCCTCCCTCTTCCATTCCTAGTCCCGTTCTCCACTAAGATTCATTTTCGATTAACTTTACACACAGAAGACCAACTCTATACTAAGTAAAGATTTCAACAATTTGTATCAAGAAAACTGAACAAGTTTTACAGTTAACTGATAATACATCTCATTGAGGACAGAGGTCCTGCATGGGAAGTGAGTGCACAGTGACTCTTGTTGTTAACAATTAACACTCTTATATATGATGTCAGTGATCACCCGAGGCTCTGGACATGAGCTGCCAAGTCTATGGAAGCCTTTTCAATCCACAAACTCTGTCAGTATTTAGACAAGCAAAGTGGAAGTTCTCTCCTCCCTTCAGAGAAAAGTACATCCTTCTTTGATGGTCCCTTCTTTCCACTGGGGTCTCACCCACCAAGGGCCTCCACGTAGAGCATTTCTTGCTTCAGTGTCTTGGCTTTCCATGCCTGAAATGCTCTTGTGGGCTTTTCAGCCAGACCAGAATGCCTTAAGGGCTGATTCTGAGGTCAGAGTGCTACGTAAAGTGATTGTCATTCTATGAGTCTGCTGTGTAGACTGCTTCCCATGCTGGAACATTCTCTCCCTTTTAATCCTATGTATTGTCATTACCAGACACTTAATCCCATCTATATGATCATGTTAACACTTAAGCCACGAGAAACCCAAGCAGGCTCATGTTCCTATAAATCCATCAGCTTCATGGAAGCAGGGAACAGGGCTGTAGTCACCAGGTGAGGCAGGCAGTTGTAAAGAGGATTTGTAACAGTACCACAGTTCTCTCCATTCTGGGGAGTTCAACTGTAGAGATTGTACATATAAGTGAAATTGTGTGGCATTTATCTTTCTGTATGTCTGGCTTATTTTACTTGGCATAATGTCCTCTGGATCTAGTCTTCATCCACTGGGCCACTTCCCAAATGACTGTAATAGCCAGGACTGGGTCAGGCCAAAGCCAGGAGCCGGGAACTCCATTGAAGTCTCTCATATGCATGGCAGGAACTCACATATTTGAGCCATTTCCTGCTACTTCATGGGTGTGTTAGCGAGGAACAGGGTTGAAAGCAGAACAGCTAGGACTTGAACCCACACCCAACAGGGGATGCAGTTGTCCCAAGTGTGGGGAGCAACTGACACTAGACTAAGTTACTGGAATTAAGACTTATTCTATGCATCTGCTCTCCCACAATATGGCGCTGAGAGGGAGCAAACAACCTCTACGCAGCTGCCTCATCAGTTTGATAAGCTGCAGGAGCTGATCCTGCTCCTAATTGGAGGAGAGCAGCGTGCTCGGCCTGTGGGCAGCAGAGCATGGATTGGTGGAAGAGGACTATAAAGGAGGAGAGAGACAACATGCACCAGGAACATCTGAGGAACATCTGAGCAGCCCCCGAGAGAGCCAGCCGGTAGTGTGCCACTCCTCCGTGGAAGCAGGGAAAGCGGCGGGGGCGGGCGTGGGGCCGCCACCCCTCCACGGAGGCAGGGGGCCAGCAGCTAACCTGGGACGGCATCGTTCCTCCGCGAGTGGGGGACTGGCAGCTAACCTGGGAAGGGCCGAGCAGACAAAAGAGCAGCGCAGGGTCCAGTGTCGTTCCTCTGCGAATGGGGGAGCGACACCAAGCAGCAGCTTAGCCAAAATACCTACCCCTATATGGAGCTTTTGTGTCTGTTCATCCACTGATGGACACTTAGACTGATTCCATGTCTTATGGCTATTGTGAATTGTTCTGCAGGAAACACGGGAGTACAGATATTTCTAGAACATATGATTTCCATTCATCTGGATAGATACCAGCAGTGGGATTGCTGGGTCATATGGTAATTTCATTTTTAGTTTTTGGGAGGCCCACCATACTTGTTTCCAGAGGAGCCGTATCGATCAATTCCTACCAAATGTACAAGGATCCCCTCTTCCCTAAATACTCGCCAAAACTTGCTATCTTTTGTCTTTTTGGTAACAACCCCTCTTGCAAGTGTGAGGTGTTATCTCCTTATGCTTTAATTCACATTTCCCTGATGCCTGGTAGTATTGAGCACTTTTCGTATGTTTGTTGGCCATTTGTAATGTTGGTTGCCAGAGGCTGGGCTGGGCAGGTGGACATGGAAAGGGGAGACACTGGTAAATGGATACAGAGCTTCAGTTAGGAGGAATCTGGGTAGTGATCCATTCCAACGCATGATGACTGTCGTTAATAATAATGCACTACATGTTTCAAATTTGCTGAAAGCATTGATTTTAAATGTTCTCAACCACAAAGAAATGATAAGTACATGAGGTGATGGATATGTTAATTAGCCTGATTTGATTATTCCACAATGTATACATGTATCAAAACATCACATTATGCTCCATGAATTTGTAAATTAAAAAATTGAAATCTTGGGAAAAAAACAACTTGTAATGGGAACCATGAACCCTGGAAATTACATCCTACCAGAGCTCAGAATTCAGAGCTCAGGTGCAGAATCCCTATTAGTAATAATAATATTAGCTGATTTTATTAAGTGAATATCCTCTCCAAGGCACTTGGAATCCAGTATCTCATGGGTAATCAGAACGCAGGCTAAGACGTGCCCTGTGCACGTGTCGGGCCTCGGGGCCACATCCCCAGTGTGTCTGCTGCCGTGTCTTGAGCAGTTCCTGCCTTCTGTCTGCTTTGCCTACAGATTAGAGCAGGTCTGGGCAGTGGGAATCATGGCCGTAGGATCAAAGCAGGGAGGCAGGCAGGCGAGAGGGCCAGAAATCTGGACATGGTAATGGACTGGGGGTGGCGTATGGCCACTCCTTCTCCTTCACTGTGGAACCCCGCCTGGATCTGCTCCCTGCAGCTCAGAAGGTGCTTATCACAGCGAGCCTTGCTCCCTAGAAAGGTGCTCTTTCCATTCAGCTGTCCTGGCCCAGTGTAGCTAGGTTTGGCTTGGTGACCTGTGAGCAGCAGGCAGATGGGAGAGCTGGATGTGGGGAGGAGTCCTTGGAGGGAATCAGATGCCAGCCTCTGTCAGTCACTGCATCTCTGCCTTAATAATTATCCACCATCTGAGAGCTAAGCTCCATTACTTATGGTGCACAGTGCCTGGCACACAGTCAGGCTATCTCCTGCCACAGTCTGTCGTCTTCTGCCCGTTCTGCCTGTCCCTTAGCAGAGCCTGTGGTTGTCAACCCACTGAGGGTGTCAGGTTCCAGAAATAGGAGAAAGAGTGAATGATGTGTGGATATGCAGGGCTCAGCAGGAAGCTGGAAGCAGGAGTTGTCATCACTGGTCTTCTTAAGAGCATTAACACGGCTTTGCTAAGACCAGAAACCCATTTAGGGGATCTGTCCCAGCCTGCTGAATACCACTGGCATCACCACTATCTCTAGGGGAAATTCTGCAATATTTCCCCAGGTGCCCACCAGCTGCTTCCTTCTGTGCACTGCTGCAGTGTCTGCACCCTGCCCTCATCATGCCTCAAGCCGTTCCTAAAGGGTACAGTCATCCATGTGCCCCCAAGACTGGTGCAGCACCTCAGATACACGAGGTGCTTCATAAATGCTCACTAAGTGAATGAAGGAGTAAGCCACAGATGTGGCCACAGATGGACCAAGACCTTAGACCCAATTTTCACAACCCAACAGCATCTGTTTTCCTCTCTGGCTCCTGGGGAACTTAGGCATGACCCAAACCACAAAGAGAAGTGCTCACCATCTGGGCTGGGGGTTCAAGACCCTCCGCAGCTCTTTTGATCTTTACAACAACTATTGGAAGGCACTTCTACCAGCATTTCCAAGACAAGGGATCAAGATGCAAACAGATAAAATGACTTCCCCAAATCAGTAGCAGGGACAGCTGGACTGGCTCCCAATACCCTGACTGATTTTCTTTCACCCAAACCTCCCATTAAGTGCTTAATACGTGCCAGGGGCTTGGCCAGGCCCTGGGAATCCAGAGATGAAAACAGCACAGTCTGCTGTCTGCAGGAGACAGACAATGGGGACTTCAGAGGAGCAGCCCCCATGATTGCATCCTGTTGGAAATCTCATCAGCTCAGATGCCTGCTACCCCCTGACCTAACCGTGCTGGAGTCCAGTGTAAGGGGCTGCTTGTTGGTGCCCCATGTCTCCTCTTCATCATCTCAAGTCAGATCCAGCTGGGATTGCCGTGGGAGCTGTTGGGAGCGGTTCACAGGCAGAGGCTGCTGTTTTGAACACCTTTTCGGGCATATGACTGGAACGCCTTGACGTTGCCCCTCTGATCTCACACCTCTTCCACCAAAAGAACATTTGCTCACAGAAGTGTTTGAATCCAAGGAAAATCCAGTATCCCCTGTGGTCCCCCTCTGTGCCATTTTCCGACTGATGGATTTGTAGTCTTCTGGTGCCCTGTTTTCTACAAGTTTTTTTTTGCTCACTCATGTCTTCCTGCATGGGCTGACAGTCTCTGGACAGTCATCCAGGAGAAAAGACCATGGCTGTGCTTCAGGCTTAGAGGCAGGGGGGCAAGAGGGCCTCTGCCTCATAGTAAAACCAGCCCAGAAAGTGTCACACCCCAGCAGCTGGGCTCTGGGACATGGAGTGGGCGAAGGGTCCCATTACCAGGATTGTAGACTCAACTAAGGCAGGGCCCTAACAATGCCCACATGTAAAGGGAAACATCAGGCAGACTGCTCTCCAGCTGGAGGACTTTGTGCAAGGTATGCAGCCTCACAGCCTCAGTTCGCTCGTCCACAGGTTGATCCTCCTGCATCAAAGGGCTGGGTGACCCTTAGGAGATAGATTGTTTCAGGCAATCCATCCACTCATATGAATGCTCAACAGCTATACCTCCTTCTTGTTCCTCCCAGGAAAAGCAGCGCTGTGAAAAAGATGGCGGGGAAGGGGTCCCTGAACAGAGGGGTTGCATTCTCCTGTGTCCTTCCTTCCCAAGAACAACACCCACCCCGTGATGGTGCTTTCATGGGCACTTGTAGGAATCACCTTGTTAATCTCCTGGTTAATCTCCAGCTCTCCTGCAGCTCTCTTGAAACATAACAGAGGCTCGGGAACTCCTGCTGTAGGAGCAGATGGTTGGCCAGCGGGCTTTTCTTAGGAACATTCCTTGCCTTCCAAGAGTGAACCTTCTAGGCAGCCTCCTTGCTCTTACTCCCTTGGCTGTAGTCTTTCCCGAGCATCTTAGTTGCGACATCAGACAAGCGAGGCGGATGTGTTCTCTTTGCTGGAAGTCTGATAACCCACCTGACGCACTCTCCCACTTTCCAGTTGTGTGAAATGTGCTTGAAAGAGGGATAAACAACACCAGCACAGTTAAATGGCTGGCATGTTATTTTGAAAACAGCCTAATGAGAAATTTCAGGAGCTCATTGAGAGGAAAGCTGAATCGACTCAGGGAAAGAAAAAGTCTTGAGTTTTAGAGGCGCTTCAGAGCAGTGCAATTTCATTTCCTTCAAGTGTAATAAGCAAGAAGAGACGAGAAACTCATTGCCTAGGAAAAGCCCTAAAGGTCAGGATTAATAAATAGGTTGGAAGGTTTGAAGCTTGCAGGCCATCGTGTGCGAGTAAGTGGATGTATCTACAGTTCCTGCAGGGACTTATACATAATTTATTTTCTTAAGTGGGTACACGGTGTAGGAGTGTTGTTTGCACTTTTAATTGGTCCAAAAAAACTGTGTCTCTGTGGGTATCGGTTGTTCTTAACTTCTCCCAGCAAGAAGTCTACTTTACCTGTAAGGCAGGTGCACCCACAGGTCACAGCAAGCCCCATGCTGGCCCGAGGGTGGCAGCAATTACCAGTCTCACTCTTACTCCTGGGTACAATGCCCTGGTCTAAGGGTCCCAGCCTTCACCTGCAGCCCCTGGTATGAGCAAACAGAAGGCTTTAGCCACCAAGTCACAGCCAGACTTCTTCCAAACAAGCTGTGTGACTCGAGGCAAGCCACCTCACCTCTCTGAACTCTAGACTCTCCGAGAAGTTTGAACAGGAAGGTTTTTGGTGCCTGGCTCTGAGCTGCGCTCCCTCCCAAACCCCCTTCATGTCAGCAAAGCACTGGTCTCACCTGTCTGCCGGGAGGAGGAAAGGGTCTGAACCATAGCTTCAAGGAGCAGAGAGCAGGGAGCACGGAGCACAGGCTTTGGAATTAGGCGAGGATAAATTTCACCCTGGCCTCTCCACTTCATCAGCCGTGACCTAGCTCAACCTCCTGGGCCTCAGTTTCCTTATCTGTAAAATGGTGATGATGTCACCAGCCTCATAGGACTGCGGTACCTTTAGAGATGGCCGATAATAAGTGACAGCACCGGAGGCCGCTGGGGAGGGCACCAAAGCTGGGCTGTGATCTCAGAGCTACCTTTAGGGTCACCAGGAGCACTGTGAGACCGGCTGCTCACTCTAGTGTCCGTGTTCCTCTAACTTTGTGCCAGCCTAAGAGAGGCGGTGTCCTCTATAGCAGGGACTGGTTATTATTCGCTTGCTGGAATTCAAGTGTCGATTTTCGAAGTGCGTCTCCTCCAGAATTCTGTGGCCTCCCAGTAATCTCGTCGGCTGCCCGGGGCTTCCGGCAGCGGACTTAACATTATTAGGGAATCGGCAGTGCGTGGCAGCTGGCTCTCTTCATTCTCCCTAGTTTGTTTACGACGAGCTTGGTGTTGTGTGAGCATAGCAGGACAGGACAGGAACCCCCAGTGCTCCTCTCCTCCAGTTTATCTCTGACCCCTCCCCCCACTGTCCCCTAAATACTTCACCTGTCTTCTGCTGAGCAGGGAAAACACGGATCCCCATATAGATTCATAAACAGTAAACATGTGGATTAGGGAATCTTCCCAACAAATCCACTTTCACCCTCTCCTTTAGGCCCTAAACCATGTGGCAAGATCATTTGGCCTGGCTTTCAGAGAGGACTCTGAAATTGCTGCATGTATTCAGGGTTACAGAATTCAGGAGCCAGAAGCTGCCTGGGTCCCTTCCCATCCAGCTCTAAAGCCCATTGTCCCTTCTTTTTTTAAAGATTTTATTTATTTATTTGAGAGGTAGAGTTACAGACAGAGGGAGAGACAAAGAGAAAGGTCTTCCATCCGCTGGTTCACTCCCCAAATGGCTGCAATGGTCGGATCTGTGCTGATCCAAAGCCAGGAGCCAGGTGCTTCTTCCTGGTCTTCCGTGTGGGTGCAGGGGCCCAACGACTTGGGCCATCTTCCACTGCTTTCCCAGGCCATAGCAGAGAGCTGGATTGGAAATAGAGCAGCTGGGACTGGAACCAGCACCCATATGGGATGCCAGCACTGCTGGCAGTAGCTTTATCTGCTACGCCAAAGCACTGGCTCCCCATTTTTTATTTAAAACATTTTTGGAAGGAAGAGACACAGATAGATGCATCCAGTTAGATGGCTCTCAACCGTTGATTCACTCCCCATATGGCACCAGTAGCCAAGGCTGGGCCAGGCCAAAGCCAAGAGCAGAAACTCAATCCAGGTCTCCACATGGGTGGTAGGGAGCCAAGCTACTTAACCCAACACCACTACCTCCCAGGGTGCACATTAGCAAGAGGCTGGAACCAGGGCTGGAACCAGGGTTCAAACCCGGCACTCCAGTGTGAGACGTGGGCGTCCTACACAGCAACTTAACCACTGCACCCAGTGCCCACCCTGTGGGACCCATTTCATAAACCACTCCCTCACTCTTGGAGATCTGCATTTGAAATCTGTGCCTTCTGCTTAATTCTTACAAGCCCAACGAGTACAATTCTAAACTCGTAGGAAGCCAGCATACCCATCCCTGCCATCCACAATGGAGCTGTCAGCTCTCCCAGGAAGGCAGGGGAATGCCTGGGAGAATGGCAGGTCTGGAGCAGCAGCGAGCTCAGCCCAACAGTCTGGACTTAAATAAATTGTATTTTCTGGCTGGGGGCAATAAGGCGTAAATTCGAAGCGTGTGCTCCACTTACACATCATTATGCCCCGAGAAGGGGAAGGAGAGCTGCATCTTGTCACACGTCTGTGGCAAAATTGCTCTGTGTGTAAATAGCTCTTCAGCCTTTGATGTTGAGCAGCGAGGAAAATAATCCTCGGAGCAGGGCTGGGCAGGAGCAGCAGGCTCAGCAGCCCCGGCCAGCAGCCGGCAATGCAGCCAGCGGACCCTCGGCCATCTCTGAGCCCCTTCCCCAGCACCCAGTCTACACAGGTAGACTGCCCCCTGCCGTCTGTTCCTCAAAGGATTATTTTCTCTAGTCCTCTCATGGAAAAGTAAGCAGAAATGCTTACATGCACTTAAGTGAGAAGCAGAGAAAGAGAAAGAGGAACAAGGTGTTTGCATGAAGTCTGGCTAGAACTAGGTGAGACCAGCCGATGCGGAGGGACGCCTCCCAGAGGTGAGTAGGGGGACACAAGGCAGTAGCATCTTGGAGTCTGTTCACTCATTGACTCATTCAAGAAGACACATAGTCCCTGACTTCTTGAAGCTTACACTCTAGTGGGAAGAGACATCTTCCAACAATAATCACACAACCATCAAGTTACACACTTTTTTTGAAAGAGGTCTCCCATCTGCTGGTTCACCTCCACCACCCCTGACTCAAATGCCCACAACAGCTGAACTGTGCCAGGTCAAAGCCAGGAGCCAGCCGGCGCCATGAATCACTAGGCTAATCCTCCACCTGCGGCACCGGCACCCCGGGTTCTAGTCCCGGTTGGGGCACCAGATTCTGTCCCAGTTGCTCCTCTTCCAGGCCAGCTCTCTGCTGTGGCCTGGCAGGGCAGTGGAGGATGGCCCGAGTGCTTGGGCCCTGCACCGGCATGGGAGACCAGGAGAAGCACCTGGCTCCTGGCTCCAGATCTGCCGTTTGGGAGGTGAACCAACGGCAAAGGGAGACCTTTCTCTCTCTCTCTCTCTCTCTCTCTCTCTGCCTGTCAAAAAAAAGCCAGGCGCCAAGAACTCATTCCAGGTCTGCAACATGAGTGGAAGGGACCCAAGTACTTGAGCCGTCGCTACTGCTTCCCAGGATGTGCATTACTTGAGCCGTCGCTACTGCTTCCCAGGGTGTGCATTAGCGGGAAGCTGGACTCCGGAGCAGAGGCAGGACTGGAACTTGGGCACTCTGATACAGGCTGCAGACATCCCGAATCAGGGCTTAGCCCTTACACCAAATGCCTGCTCCTAGTTACACACTCTGATGTGCTGGAAAGGAAAACTACAGGGAGTGTGAGGTTGTAACACCTGAAGCCCGATGTAGGAGGAGGCTGGGGTGATCAAGCCAGGCTCCTGGGAGGAAGTGGCTTTGCAGGAGCTGGCCAGGCAGAAGCAGTGGCCTGTGGAAAGACTCTGTGTGGAGAAGCTCGCTGCATATCCCAGGAACAGCAGAGGCCCACTGAGGCATGTGGATGAGGGAGAAAGGCCAATGGCCTGAGGACTGGAGGCTTCCTCCTAAATACACCAGGAAGCCACCACGGGATTTTAGGGCTCATCCTGGTGGCCCTGGCTCAATTGAGAACTTGGCCATCACAAAGCATCACTTAGCTAAAGTCACCCGTCAGCTCCCCAGCCCTGACCAACCCTGACCTGGGTCAGCTCACACCTGGTATATTTGTCAACCTGCCCAGCGGGAAGGGTGGGGAAAAGCAGATGAGTGTTCAGCTTCCAGGGGCCTTGGAGCATGAGGGGTGTGTCCCTGTTGGCTCCCTGTCTGCCCCTCCTCCACAGGGAAAGACGACAGCTCGAGAGGCTTCAGTTCTTCACCTGCTACATAGGGCAGACGCTCGGTCGGTGATGAAATTCACAGGTGGGGGAGACCTTGGCTATCCCCTAGATCTTCCATCTCTTCTCTAAGTGGGGAAACTGGGGGTGGCCCATATAATCAGGTCAGGATCCCTGCTGGACATGTCCTTGCTGTGTGACCTTGCAACAATCACTTCTCTCTCAGGTCTCTGTTTCCTTGTCTGCAAAGTCGGGGCGAACGAGGTGACCAGTCAGACCCCCTTGGGTTCTTAGGCTTTGTCATCGTCCTCTGGCCTCAGGGAGGGGTAGTGCCTTTACCCACATCCTCAGCATGTTTGGCAGAGCTGACTTCAGAAATAGACCTTGCAGTCTACTTCCAGCACAATATGCTAAATCCAAGGACCAAATGGTGGGGCAAGGGACACCAAGGGAGTTGGAACTTGGAAGAATCTGAAGCTAAGCTGAAATTTACTTTTCCTTACAAATGTCTTCATACAGATAGGGGAATTAATGGGATAAGCAGTTTTGGAGACAGGATATTTAGAGTGTCCACAGAGAAAAGCCATATTGGAGCCCCCCAGCAGTCGCTCCAGGTGTGTTCAACCCCTCTCCATGGCTGTGCTAACTATGAAATGCTCTTATCTGTTCGTTTCAGTGGTCCCTAAGAGCGTCTCTCCAGGGGACAAGTTTATTAGCCAAGTTCAATTGCAGTATGCAGTCATGATGATAAAACCCAGTTCTTTTAAAAACTTCATTTGTTATGAACTTTGTGGTACTTCCAGTGTTCTTCCCAGTGGGAAAGCAGAGAGTAAGGCCAGGCTGTTCTGCAGTGGGCAGCTGGCCAGGGACTCAGTGCTATCTTATATAGCAAAGAGTAGAATCTGGTGTTTTGCTAGTCCTTCCTACAAGTTCTGAAGGCAGCTAGTAGGTCTTATACTTCTTTACAGTCCCCATAATCCTTGCACATAGTAGGAGCATGTGAATATTGATTGGCTGATGGAAAAAGCAAGACAGGGGCATCCTATGTCCTGGACATGTCCCAATGACAAAGCCCCTGATGTCTCTCCCAGGACACACAGATACACACACACACACACACACACACACGGAAAATCAGGCAGATATGGATTTGAATCTCAACTTCTCTACTCGCTGGCTGTGTGATCTTGGGCAAGTTATGTCACCTGTCTGGGCCCTGGATCTCTCTGTACAGTGGGAAAAGCAATACCACCTGTGTCACAGTTGCAAGGGTTTAACCAGATAACATGGATGAGTGTCTAGCACAGTGTCTGGCACGTGGTGGGGTCCCTCTCCCTCGCTTCTTGCAGCCATTGAGATCTGCAGCTACTGATGCTCACTCCTGCTGTTTACCTGTCTCTGCACTGGAGCACTGGAAGCCAGCAGGCCTCCCCGTGGCCTCCCTGCTGCGGAATTGGCCAGTGCAATATAGCATGGTCATGGAGGTGGCCTGGGCCACAGTCTCAGTGGCTGCTGGAGTCCAGTGCAGTAGGCCTGGCTCCCTGCCAGCCAGTTTTGCCAGGTACATCTTGGCTTCAGCCTGAGGTTCCAAGCCAGTTATAAAATCACAAAAACCCATAGCATTTGTAGAAAGATTTTATAATTTTCCAAGTACTTTTGTGGGTATTATCTCAGTTGAGCCTCTTGGTAACCTAGAGAGGTAACAAAGGCAAGGGCTATTAGATCCCCATTTTATAAATCATTGAAGCTTGGAGGGTTTATTCCATTCACCCAAAGACATGTAACTAGTAAGTGGCACCCTCAAACTTTGGACAAAGTTCTGTTCCTTGTCCTGGTCGTTTCCCACACAGTCACTCTCCATCTTCATAGTCATGCTCTCATCAAGTCCCTACTGTGTGCCAGCAATGCACTCCTTGGCTGGGGTTCAGAAATGAGAGGCAGAGTCAAATTCAGGAGGGAGGCAGAATTGGTTATCAACAGCCACATGCAGTGGACATGTGGTGAAGGAGCAGGGAGAACGGTGAGGAGGGACAGTGGCCCAGCTTGGTCCAGTGTCTCAGGGAGGCTTCCTGAAGAAGACATGTGTCAGCCCAGCCTGGCAGAACAGCTAGAGGTTGCCCGGGCAGAGAGAAGGCAGCAGAAGCAGCAAACAGAAGACAATCATATGTCAGTCAGCAGGATGTAGCCCAGGGTGCTGCCAGTGCTTTGTTCTGACTCCACCCACTCATTCAGTCAACATATATATGTGGGGCACCTCCTATGCCAGGTGCATGCTAGCCACTAGGGATAGAAACCTCCGTGAGCAAGCAGACACAGTCCCTGGGCTTGTGCATTTACCTTCTGTTGGATGCCGGTGGACTTGGGTGGAAGGCAGTACTGTGGAAGGTAGGAGGCATTGGTGGGGTGCATCACAGAGGCTGAGTGTGGACGGTCTGGATTTTAGCATAAAGGGATTGGGGAGCTCTGACAGATTTCCAGTACAAGATTAACATGGTCAGGTTTGCCCTCAGAAAGAGTGAGCGATGACAGCTTAGAGGACGGACTGGAGAAGGTTGTCTGAAATCCGGGAGTCCAGCTAGGAAATCAGAGTGGCCCAGGCAAGAATCACTTGGCTCCTAATTACAGCAGTATGCAAGGAGAAAGGCTCCATTCAAGACACGTGGGTAGTGTTACAGTCTCGCTGGCTGGCTAGACGTGGAGGAGGAGAGGATGCTGATTCTGAGCCCTCAGCCAGTGGCAGTATTGCTCCCCAAGGCAGGAATGCAAGAGAATGGCCATGGGGTGGGGAAGCTGAGCGAGGAGGTGTGTCCTTCTGGCACCTGCTGAGCATCAGGGACCTGTGAGACACCTGAAGGGTGTTTGTCAGACACAGAGATCTGGTGTTTGGAGGCTGGGTGAGAGCTCAGGCCAGAGGAGTGGATTGGAGATGATGGTTAGTGTGTGGAAGTGGACAGGATATCCCAACGCGAGTCTACAGAGGGAGAGGAGACCAGATCCTATTCCACAAATCCCAAATGATGTCCAGATGTGTTCTTTGATCCCACTTGGCTAAAGTTGGGGTGTCAGCCAGAGTGAGAAATTTTTGGTCCCCAAAAAAGGTCGGTTGTGATGGGTTGTGGGGACTCTGGTCCACTCTGGCATTTCTGGGGTCTTACCAGTCTCTGGAGCCCAGCCTGAAGTCACCATGTGCTTCTCTCTCTCTCTTCTCTCCTTCAGGTGTTTACAAAATATGGGAAGTGTTACATGTTTAACTCAGGCGAGGACGGCAAGCCGCTGCTCACCACGGTCAAGGGAGGGACAGGCAACGGGCTGGAGATCATGCTGGACATTCAGCAGGATGAGTACCTGCCCATCTGGGGAGAAACAGGTGAGCAGTGCACAGCGACAGGGCGCTGGGAGGAGGCGGGCGGGGAGCAGCACCGACACCAAGACTGTTTCGGCTCAGGTGGACGGTCTGACCGGCTGCTCTTGGGCAAAGGGTGGGTGACATGGTGGCCGATGATAATGGAGCCCCTGGCACGGGCTGTGTTGCCCCTGGAGAGGGCGAGATGATGGGAGTATCGGAGAGGGAGGGCATGAGGGTAAGGGGAGGCCTGGAGAAGGTTTGAAGTAGGGCTGCTGGAGCAGATGAGTGGCCTGGTTTCAGGAGAAGGGGATAGGAGGCACCAGCATCTTCCTCTCCCAGCCTGATTATCCCAACCCAGCCAGCCGGTCCAAATGGGGAAAGAAAGCGGGCTCCTGCCCAGTGGGCTATGAACCATTGGAAAACCAAAGGCCTAGAACTGGGAGACCTGGTGCCTGCCTGTGTGAGCCCAGGGTGTGGGGTGGTAGGGACCCACACGTGTAGATACTAAAGCTGAGTTCTTGTGTTCATTGCTTATGCAGCAAACTCATGTACACTGTCTCGGGCTTTGCACCAAAGTAAGGAGATTCAGGTGAATCCTGGCAGTCTCACCCTGCCAGGAGCTTGAGCTGTCCCCACCAAGCATCATTTGCTTTAACCATTTCCTGTGAGGTTGGGTAGCTGGGGAAGGAGGAGGGGTTTGAAGCAGGAGCAGGGGTAGGGGCAGATGAAATGGGGCAGAGAAGAAACTAGCCAGTGCGTCGAGTCAGGTTTTCTGGAATGATGGGCATGTCTGCGCCATCCAGGGTTAGCTGCTAGCCCCTGTGGCTGCCGAAAAGCTAAGATTTTCCTATCCTTTCATTCCTGTTGATGTAAAACTGGGTGGCCACAGGGGCTAGCGGCTGTGCACCAGAGGGCAGCAGGTGCACCAGGGCACAGCCCCACATGGCTCTCTTGGCTTCTTGGGTTTCAGCCTTTGTGCCCACCTCCCAGATTCCTCTGGGGCCATCCTGCCTTCATCCCTGGCCTTCCTGTCCTCACTGCCTTGAGTGGCAGGCAGAGCTCCTTGTTCTGTCTGCTAGGGAGGGAGGCTGAGGTTAGGCAGCTTCCCTGAGGCCACCCCGTCAGTTCCCCATCTGCAGGCTGAGATGTCACTGAGCAATCGGCTGGTGCTTGGAGTCCCCTCAAAGCCGCTAGCCTCCCAGGCTGGGGGGAAAAGGGGGTAACCGGCACAGCCGCTGAAGGGCAAGAGGTGGGCTCTGGCAGGTGAGGGATGCTTGGGTGTGAAGTTGCCCTAGAACTGTGAGCACAGGCAGGCCTGGCTCACCAAGCCACCTGGCACCATGGACACCGTCCCGCTTGCTGGAAATTTCCCCCTCTCAGAGCCCAGGCCATGCTGGGAGGTACATAAGTGATGGTGGCAAGAAACAAACTGAAATGTGGCTGTGGCTGGAGAGGCAGCCTAGAGACAGGCAGCATCAAGGGGGAGAGAGAGTGGTGTGCTGAGGTCAGACAGACCCAAGACCAAACCCAGCTCTTCCTTTCCTAGCGACCTGACTAAGGGCAAGGGAAGGTGCCTCTGTGTGCTCCTCTATGAAATGGACAAGGACAAAACAGATGAGAGCCACGCACTTTACAGGGTGTCTGAAAGCTCCAACGGGAGACTCTGCAAACTACTCAGGGGAACGCTGACCACAACCCTAGCAGTGGAGGAGAGGTGGGCATCACCAGAGGCAGAGCAGGTGCAGAGACCCCACCCCTGCAGCCCTGTTCTGCTCAGAGCAGAGCCTCGGGTGCCTTCCTGCCTTGCTCTGTGGACACCCCCACCTCTCAGAAACCTAAGAAAGCCAGGCAGGAACCACTGCCCTGGGCGTATTTCCCTTGGGAAAGGTAGCAATGGTTTGCAAGACCCCTTAGCAAAAGGCAGCTCCTATGGAGGGACCCAGCTCCCGGGACTCAGGCTTAGACAGTAGACAATGACGCTATGAAAATTATCAAAAATGCCCCATTTTGTGGGGTACGCTAGCACAAAAATGTGTGCTGGTGTACCCCACAGCAGGGGGCCCTGTTGGACCAACAACTCTGGCCATATTGTATGCCATTTTAAAGGAGCAGAGCTCATGCATGTGTGGACCCAAAACAGGCTCCAAGGGCATTAGGAGTCTGGGATGCACGTGTTCTGTGGATGAAAAGGGTCCAGGAACCGTGGCTAGACAACATGCAACACGTGTGTTATCACAGGAGCGCTTTATTGTGCTATGTCAGGAGCCTCCACGATAGGAAGAGCACACACAACATTCACTTCCCAAATGCCTCAGGCCATGGCAACCTTCTTCATGGAGGAGCTTACAAAATATACTTTTGGAAAAGCTGACCTAGACTACAGAAGTGCAGGTTTCACGGCCGGGGTTTTCTAAAGGAAATTAAATTGAAGACAGGTGGGAGGTTGTTAAAAATGAAAGTCTGTGTAGAAACCTCTGAGTAACTTCAAAGATAAAAGAAATAGGCAGCAGGTTATCTAGGTTGCACATAAGAGAGGCCTGAATCAAACAAGCTTAGGCATAAAAGGAATTGCATTGCCCTCAGAATCAAGGCAAGCTCACGCAGCCAGCCAGCGGGAGGGGGAGGCCGTGGTGCCAGACACAACAGGAGCCAAGGGCTGCTGTGCCCTGGCACCCCTCACTTCTCCTCTCCGGGACCCTTTCATTCTCACTAGATGCAGCCTTTACACACACAAGCACGTGCAGGCATATACACATGCATGCACACATGTGAATATACACACATGTGCACACACACATGATTTTCACACATGGTTTCCTGTAGACCCCCAGTTGTATAGCTTACTGATCTACCACCAGCACGGGACTTTTGTAACTATCTCACTGATGCAGCAAAAAGAAAAACAAAGGAGGAGATCATTGGCTCAGCTTAGTCACATGCCCAGCCCTGGGCCCATCAGCAGTGAGCAGGGGAGCGGGTTCATGGGCAGACCCTGGGTGAATGGCACAGGGGAGGAGTCCCGAGGGGCCTCTGTGGAGCGGCTAGGCCTGTGAATGGCTGTGCTGGGGGAACTAGCATGTTTGCGTGTGGCAAGGGGGTTGCATCTTAGGAAACTGGATCAGTGTACAGGGAGCTCTCTAAGGAACTCTAGCTCTAAGTGGACAGGTTTAAATGCTGGCAAGACCACAAGTAGGGCACTCCCTTTCTCCCCTCCTTTCATCCCTCATTCACTACAATGCAAAACACACTTTTTTATGAAATATAATCAGCCTTGATTTCCCCAAATTCCAATGTTAAAGGAGCATGAATGTAACATTCGACATCTTCTAAGGGGGGATTGTTTTTAAAGCCAATGTTCCGATAGGGACAAAGCCCTGGCCCTGTTATCCCCCCGGTCTTTGCGGCCTCACGCTACCCCACCTTGTTAACCTGCCTCTGGCCACACTGGCTTCCTTTACTGTTTTTTAAATTTACTTATTTTTCATTTTATTTAAAAGGCCAAGACAGAGATGGACAGACGAGAGAGATCTCTTGTCCGGTGGTTCAATCCCCAGGTGCCTGCATCAGCCAGTGTTGGCCAGGCCAAAGTTGGGAGCCAGAAACACAATCCAAGTGTTCCACTGGAGTGGCAGGGACTCAAACACTTGAGCCATCCTCTGCTGCCTCCCAGGGTGTGTGCACCTCGGCAGGAAGCTGGAAACGGGAAGGAGCTGGGACTCACACCCAGGCATTCCTTGTGGAATGCAAGCAGCCCACCCGCTTCGGCCTCATGACTGCTCCGAGAGCAGTCTGACTTCAGGGCATCACAATCACATTTCCCTCTGCCCAGCACTCTCTCTGCTCTGATATCTGCATGGCTGATGGCTTCCCTGTGTCCAGCCTTCGCTCAGATGGCACCTTCTCGGTGAGCCCAACCCTGATGGCCCTATCTAAAATTAGACCCTGCCTCAGTCCTCTCCCCCTCATCTGCTCGATTTTGCCTTGTCCCTATGACATGTTCCCTTCATACATACCACGGGATTTACTTAAGTTCTATTGCCTGTCCCCTTCCACTGAAACATAGGGCCCAAGAGCTCAGGACTCTTGGACTGATATGCCGGAGCAATAAATACGTGTTTAGAGAACCAAAAACTGCTGGACTCGTGCAAACTGCAGGAGCCCAGGCGAGGGAGAAACTAACACTAACGAGCAGTCCTGGGCGTCTTCCCAGGACGCTGCTCACCGGCCGGGGTCAGCACCATGGGAAGAGGAAGGAGCGGGGCCCAGAGAGGTTGAGTCAGCTGCCCAAGGATGCATACCTAGTGAAGACAGTGAGTCAGGGCAAAACCAGGATCAGAACCCAAAAGCAACGCTCCCGCCACTAAATTCCTTTAAAGTTCCGAGCGGGGTTGTGAAAGCGCTGCCCCAGTGATGGCGGGAGAAAAGAGATGGGGGCAACGCACTGGCGGCCTGATGACAGGTCTGTGCTGGCGTCCTTTGCCGTCCTCTGCTCTGTTCTCCTTTGAGAGCGGGATCACACGTGGAATGAAAGCTTGAGCGCTGTCTTTGCACACCAGGCAGATGGAAGCAGAGCTCCGGAGCAGCTGGAAAAGGGGGCACCAGTTTGCCTTCTCCTTTGTTCTCGGGCGCCGCCCCAGAGCGTCCCCGAGACGCGCTCAGTCTGCAGGGAGCCCAGTTTGAACACCGTTGGATAGCAGGTGTCTGTTCATGAGCTGTGTCTGTCCAGCTCTAAGCACTGCCTCCTTTTTGCCGAGGCAGTGGAGGGAGCTCGTGGGAGGTCTGTGGAGCACCAGAGCCGAGGGTCTCAGCCTCTGATCAAACCCGGGGCACCTCACCAAGCAGATGTGTGGGTGGGAGGGTCCCACCACAGGCCCCACCTCAATAGCAGCCAAGGAGGGTTTTTTCCTTTCTTTGTTACACATACAAACCTTCTGGGACAAAGTCCGTAGTTGTCAACAAATGTTGACAGAGACCAAGTGGATGAGCGGTGACTGACTCGGCAAAATAGGCTGGGAAATAAGAGCCTGCCCTGGGGGAGCCAAGTGGCTCCTACCTTAGAAGCCCAGAGAAGATGAGAAATCGGAGGCATCAGCTCCCGCTGCAGCCGGACTGAGAGGTGGCACTAAAACGAGGAGGATTCCGTTACCAGTCGGAAAAAGGAGCTGTTCAGGACCCCAGATGTCATTCCCTGGCCCGAGGCAACCAGACAGGTATCTCTCCCCTCCCCAGCACAAAGAGACCAGGCAGGCAGTGGACCTGGGCAGAACAGGCCCCACAGAGGGCATGGACAGCACGCCGTACAGAAACTGGGGAGCTGGCGTGAGGTGCTGCTGGCTGAGGCTGAGACTCTCGGCCAGGCTCCCCCACCCTTCCCACCTCCACACAGGTACAGGGACTCCCCTTCTGGGGAAACGGAAAAGCCCAAGGGGGAAGACCCCCAGATGATAACAGCAGACCTCAAACTAAATGGCCTGGTGAGGGTGCCCTAGAGTGAGTCCCTTGCTAAGCCCCGCCCACACAAGGAAGGGCTGAGCAGCCAGAGCCAGCTACTTCAGAGAAACCACCAACAGGAAAGGAACCAAAGCCAGACAACAAAGAAACTTGGAGAAAATCAGGGCCGGCAACGTGGTTCACTTGGTTAATTCTCCACCTGCGGCACTGGCATCCCATATGGGCACCAGGTTCTAGTCCCAGCTGCTCCTCTTCCAGTTCAGCTTGGGCCCCTGCACCCGCACGGCGGACTAGGAGGAGGCACCTAACTCCTGGCTTCAGATCGGCACAGCTCCGGCAGTAGTGGCCATTTGGGGAGTGAACCAATGGAGGGAAGACCTTTCTCTCTGTATCACTCTCTCTCACTGTCTATAACTCTACCTGTCAGATAGCTAGATAGCTAGGAAGGGAGGGAGGGAGGGAGGGACTTGGAGAAAATCGAGATGATGGACCATAGCACAAGCTATAGAGCCAAACTGCCTGGGCTCACATCCCGGCTATACCACCTAGCCGCTGTGTGACCTTGGGCAACTTACTCAACCTCTGAGCACTGGTTTCATCCCCTCTAAAGTGGGAATAATAATATTGTCTATGCTATAGGGTTGTTGGTTGGGTGGATTGAAAGGAATTAATATTTATGATGTGCTTAGAAAAGTATCTTGATAATATTAGGCATTATGTAAGTGTTTAATAAGAAATAAATGCAGAAGCAGAAGGAAACATCAAAATGTTTTAATTAAAATTCTCAATAGAGATAAGAGATGATACGGCATCCATACACACAAGCACAAGATGCTACTAAAAAGGGAAAATTCAGAGAAAAAGAAAATATCAGAACTTAAAAATATTACATGCATCAAAAAAACAAAAACAAAAAAGACCAAGACACAGCCCTGCAAGAGTCAAGCTGACTGACATAAAGGGAGAATATTGAATGTTTCCAGAGGGTGGGGCTGGCATCGGGTGTAGAGGGTGAAGCCACTGGCTGTGTTGTGTCCAATATCAGAACACTGGCTCGCATCCCACGTACTCTGCTTCTGATCCAACTCCCTGCTGATGCACCTGGGAGAGCGGCAGGGTATGCACTGCCCCCCACATGGGAGACCAGGATGTGGTTCCTGGCTCCCAGCTCCCGCTTAGCCCAGCCCAGGTCATTGCAGCCATTTGAGGAGTGAACTAGCAGATAGAAGATCAAGCTTGCTTTCTCTCTGTAACTACCTTTCAAGTAAATAATTAAAAAAAAGAGTTTCCAGAGAGAGGAAACAAGTCACATACCTAGAATCCAGAATCCAGATGACTCGGGATTTCCCAACAGGTATGGTCAGAGCCACAGGGAATGGCACGATGCCTACAGCTGTCCATCTTCCTTTCCTAAGACAGAATTCCATCCCAGCAAGCTACAGGTGATGTGGAAGGATAGAATTTGCTTCCAAAAAACAGTGTGTCTCCAGGTAAACTTTTTCAGGAAGCTAACAGAAGATGAGAAAGTCAATCAAGAAAGATGATTGTGTGAGATTCCGACATGGGGGGCTCTGGCCTAAGAATTCCTAGAGGAGGAAGAAGAGAAGAACCAGGATGACAGCCAAGCAGGGGCCCAGAGAGCAGCCATCAGACTGGAGCCGGGAGACGGTGACTCCTGCAGGCCTGGCCCCAGTGGCCCTGGCCACTGTCCCAAGAGGTGTCCTATGGCCCTGGGTTGCTGGTGACAGGGCCCTGGCAGGCCAAACAAGCCGGCAAGGTGAAGCAGTATAACCACAGTAGTTTCACCAGGAAGATACCAAGCATGCTCTAAGTGACAAGGCAGGGGTGCAGACAACACTTCCAGAGCCGTGGTTATGTGGAAGCGGGGTGCTGATCTCAAAGCACCATCTACCCTTACCTGCAGGAATTGTGGCAGAAGACTTCCCCCTTAAGCCTGCATCCTCGTCTTCCAGGGAAGGAATTCAGGAGACGATATCTAAAATGTCCTCGAACCAAGAAAGACCCATCCAGCAGTGGGTGTGCATGGAACTACGAGAGCAGATCCTGGAAGAAGCAGCTCAGATGGTTGCGAGCCTCTGCCTGTGAGATTGGGCCTCTCGAGGCACACAGAGGTGGAGCAGGAAACTGATGTTTTCCATTAGAAGCCTTGCAGTACCATTTGGCTTTGTAAATTATGTACATATATTGCTTTGATAAAAATAAAAATTAAAAATAATCATAAATTTTGAGCATAGCTGGAAGGCCTGAGCAGCTATCAAGGGTAACACATTTCCTACCGCCCCTCACCCCCATCAGAAATGGAACATGGCAAGAGTGGATGCGGATGGTTGCTATGGTTTCCCTAACATCTCTGCTCCCAGGAAATACTCTTGTCACGGTGCCAGGTCCTAAGGACCTCCCCAGAACAAGAGGAGCAGGCTCTGGCCTGAATTCTAAGAGTCAAGAGTGCAGGGACATGCAGAGCTAGCCAAGCCACCCTGCTCGCCCTCACTGTGGGATCTCTGTGCCGCATGACAGGGGCTGGTCTCCACAGGTGCTCACGGACCCTGGAGAGAGGATGCCATGAATCAGAAGCACCGCTGGAGGCAGGTGTCTCTTCAGCAGGCAGAAGCAACCTGGGAAGCCTGCTTAGTGCACAAGCTAAGCGCTACGCAGACAATATGAGATCTGGTTAAAACCAGCAGCCAGCCGGGCAACCATCCGAGGAGAGCAGCTTGGAAGCATGTGAAACAGAGCCAGTGTCAGAGCTGTAAAAATCTTCCTCTGTAATTAATCTCCACCCAGCACCTACAGTGTGCCAGGCACTCCAGTGATACAGATGTGGGGCCCAGTTCAGGTTTTCCAAAGAGTTTCCGATCTAAGCAGCATCCTGAGTGCTCCTTGTACAGGGTGGACGGGAGCACATTCACCCCACAGCTTTCTTGCCAGGAGCCTGAGCTGTGCCAGGCATTTGCAGCCTGGTCAGAGAAGACCTCGAGGGCTATGACAGCTAGAAAAGCTAGAGAGAGCAAAGGAGGGAGGGTGGATCTGGAAGAAGAGATCTTGAGGGAGGCTTTAGAAAGGAGGTGGCCTTTGGTCCTCGTCCCAGGCAGGTGTGCCAGGTTTCTGGGTAGTGAGTGGGAGTTAGGGGAGGATGCGGCACCATGGAGAGCTGAAGTCCCAAGCAGAGGGAGACAAATGAGCAACAAAGGCCAGCAGCAGTGCCAGGCGGGCGGGAGCTCCTGGCCCTGCGGCTTAGACCTGGGGCTGGAGAGGCAGACGGAGGCCGGCTCACATGGGCCTGTGGGAAGCCCTAGCTTCCACCTGGGAGTCCCGGACTGGCAGCCTGACAACACCCGCAAGCTGGCTGGACCCACAGAGTCTCGGGCACCAGCCTGAGGCTGCTCTGCCACAGGACCCCCAGGTGACGCATGTGCAGAGTCGAGTCTAAGAAGCTCCGTCTGGACCACTGTTTGGAAGCCTGGGGATGTCATCTCCACATCAGAGTAGTGCTCAGACCTCCCGGTGCAGGAAAGCTGTGGTGCTTTTGCTTTTTTTTTTTTTTTTTTTTTTTTTTTGACAGGCAGAGTGGACAGTGAGAGAGAGAGACAGAGAGAAAGGTCTTCCTTTGCCGTTGGTTCACCCTCCAATGGCCACCGCGGCTGGTGCGCTGCGGCCGGCGCACCGCGCTGATCTGATGGCAGGAGCCAGGAGCCAGGTGCTTTTTCCTGGTCTCCCATGGGGTACAGGGCCCAAGCACCTGGGCCATCCTCCACTGCACTCCCTGGCCACAGCAGAGAGCTGGCCTGGAAGAGGGGCAACCGGGACAGAATCCGGCGCCCCGACCGGGACTAGAACCCGGTGTGCCGGCACCGCTAGGCGGAGGATTAGCCTAGTGAGCCGCGGCGCTGGCCAGCTGCGGTGCTTTTTACATCCACTGACGGAGAAAGTTCAAGGACAAGACCTTGCTGTGACTCCAGGGCTGCTCCGGAGGACCCTGAATTCTGTATCTCTTCGCCGTGTGCACACCACGTGACCCACTCACCTAACTTCCATCTGCGTGTGTAAACAGACACGTTACAAGCAGAAGCGTGATCATCACCCACCTTCCCCGTCATCTCCGAGACGTGGCACTTCCTGACACCTTTCCAAGGCTGCTGTCTCCCATCTGCCTGTCACCCGCCCGGGCGCAGCAGCCTTCTTATCCTGGGATTTCTCATCTCTGAACCTGGATGCACCAGGAAACTCAGTACTTAAAGAATCTCTGGGACAAATCTTCCACTCCACATGGAGTGCCTGCACCATCATCTGTTTTGCAAATATCTTGTCTTTTAAAAAAAGATTTACTTATTTTATTTATTTGAAAGGCAGAGTGACAGGGAGGGAGAGAGCCGGAGATCGAGATGGATCATCCATTCACTGGTTCACTTCCCAGCTGGCCACAACAGCTGGGGCTGGCCAAAGCTGAAGCCAGGATCTTGGAACTCATCCAGGTCTCCACTTGGGTGTCAGGGTCCAAGCACGTGGGCCATCTTCCCCTGGCTTCCCAGATGCATGCATTAGCAGGGAGCTGGATTGAAAGTGGAGCAGCCAGGACTTGAGCTGGCACTCATGTGGGATGCCAGTGTTGCAAACGGCATCTTAAACCCACTGTGCCATAACACTGGCTCCTGTTTTGCAAGTATTCTGTTTAGCAGGAACCTAAATGTAGCCCTACTTCCTGTTGCATAAGCAAGACCTAACATGAACTATATTCTTCTCCATGGTGGGCATATCACCCCACCGGGTGGGAACAAGGGGCTTCCCTGGACTTCATCCTCTAAGCCTCATGATGTAACAGGTTAACCCTTAACAGTGCAATAAGCAGGTCTCTGGGACACTGAGTCTGGCTGAGAGCAGTTCCTGAGTTACAGGCCTTTCCTGCGGGGACACAGTGCTGATTTTCCTTCCTCCTGTGGCTTCGCTCAGCTCTAAATGGCACTTGCGAGCTATCAGGCATGAGCTTGCCCAACTGTGAGCTGGGTTTGGTTTTCTCGCCAAGGGCAGCCACCTCCCTGGGGAGGGGCAGAGGAGGACGAGGCACACAGGGTCCGGCTGTAGACAGGCAGCACCCTGTGTGTTCTGTGCCTGGAGAACCATCAGTCTCTCTGACTTGATGTGAGTTCCAAATAGCTGCTTGTTAAATACATCTGTTTTGCAGATTAAAATAAGATGTGGTGCATGGCCCTCAGCTCATGGAAATGTAGAAATTAAAGTAATCCTAGAGATCAGCCCTAACTTGCTTTTTTTTTTTTTTTTTTCATTTGACAGGTAGAGTTAGACAGTGAGAGAGACAGAGAGAAAGGTCTTCCTTCCGTTGGTTCATCCTCCCCTAAATGGCCGCTATGGCCGGTGCTGCGCCAATCTGAAGCCAGGATCAGGTGCCTCCTCCTGGTCTCCCATGCGGGTGCAAGGGCCTAAGCACTTGGGCCATCCTCCACTGCCTTCCCGGACCACAGCAGAGAGCTGGACTGGAAGAGGAGCAGCTGGGACTAGAACCGGGTGCCCATATGGGATGCTGGCACTGCAGGTGGAAGATTAACCAAGTGAGCCATGGCGCCAGCCCTCTTTTGTTTTTAAGACATTTATTTTACCTACTTGAAAGGCAAAGTTATAGAGAGACGGAGGAATGAGGAACAAGATCCTCAAGCTGCTCATTCACTTCCCAAATGGCCAAAACAGCCAGGACTGGGCCAGGCAGAAGCCTGGAGCTCCTCCCAGGTCTCCTAGGTAGGAGTGGGGCCCAACCTCTTGGACCATCTTCCACTGCTTTCCAGGCACATTAGCAGGGAGCTGGATCCAAAGTGGAGCAGCTGGGACTCAAAGCAGCACCCATAGGGGATGCCAGCATGCCAGAGGCAACTTAACCACTAGGCCACAACACCAGCCCTCTCCCCCAATCACTTATCTTTGAACAAAGAAGAAACTAAGATTTAGAGAAGCAGAATAACTGGCCTGAGACCATACAGGTCTTCAATGTGGAGCTAGGAGTCAAACCGGAGTCAAACGTAGGCCTACCCTGATGTACTTCCCTGCCTCTCTTCCCCGGCCTTGGGCCTCCCTGCATGTCCCTGGGGACCAAGATGGTGCCTGTAGTTGACTCAGACTGCATTTGGCAAGCTCCTCACCAGGGTGGCTGGACCCAACCCCTGTCCTTGTCACACTCATGAGCTTTCCCCTGAACTCTGGGATGAGAGAGCAAGGACAGCGGAACCCCCTGCAGAGCAGTCTTCCCCTGCCCTGCCCCGCCCCGCCCACCGGGAACTTGCTCCCTTCCTCCCTCTCCCTGTCCCTCTCTCCCTCTGCCTTAATGGAGAGACAGAGTTAGAACCCAGGGGGAAAACAGTGTAAGTACCAGATGCTGGGGCACCCAGTGGAGGGGAAGCTGCTAGGAGGTGGGGACAGCAAGACTGGGCTGAGGCTAACCAAACAAAAGCCGAGAAGAAGGGCCAGGCCAGCTGGAGGGACCCGCGTGAGCCAAGAGGAGTGTACAACAGCAGCTGACACAGCTGGACTCTGTAGAGAGTCAGAAATCCTGACGTGTGATGATGGTGGTAACACTGCAAATGACTGGGTTCTGCTTAAGTGCTAGCAATCAGCCAGGCTAACTAGGCTGTCTCGTTTAAGCCTCACAAGGTCCCACAGAAAAGGACCCATTATTCTGTTCATACCCATCTGGTAAGTGAGAAGTGCGAGGCTCCCAGAGATCACATAACTTGCTAGAGGTCACCCTGCCTGCCCCCGGAGCTCCGGCATTTAACCGGCTGTCCCCAGCTCTCTGGGTCTGCTCTCCATGCATAAGAGGCCTGCATTTCTGCCTGTCTCAGTGTGACTGGCTCCTCTGGGAAAGGGGTGCTCTAACCCTGGGCGATCCCTGCCAGGGTGCATAGTGGGAAGGAGGTGGAGCTAAGACCAGAGATAAAATCTGCAGGCAGGTGGTCTTCAAGCAGTGTCAGAGGCTGAAAACGACTCTCTTCAGGGAGTGAGGTCTCCATACCTCAGGGAGCTCAAACACAATGAACGGTGCCACAGGGGAGACTCTCCCCAGAGGTCAAGTGAGGGCCTGTGGGACCTGCCAACTGGGAGGTGCCCATAAAGATTCACGGAAGGCGGCCGGCGCTGCGGCGCCGGCACACCGGGTTCTAGTCCCGGTTGGGGTGCTGGTTCTGTCCCAGTTGCTCCTCTTCCAGTCCAGCTCTCTGCTGTGGCCTGGAGTGCAGTGGAGGATGGCCCAAGTGCTTGGGCCCTGCACCCGCATGGGAGACCAGGAGGAAGCTCCTGGCTCCTGGCTTCAGATCGGCGCAGCACGCCAGCCGTAGCAGACATTTGGGGAGTGAACCAATAGAAGGAAGACCTTTCTATCTCTCTCTCTCACTAACTCTGCCTGTCAAGAAAAAAAAAAAAGATTCACGGAAGACTGTTCAGAAAGGTGTAAGCAAGGCCATCAGTGTGGTGCAGCCACCCTGGCCTGGGAGCCGGGAGAGCCATCACCACCCCCAGGGGAAGCAGGAAGGAGGCATGCTCAGAGCCCAGAGACAGCAATATGGACAGACCCCCCCCCAACCCCACCCCTGAGGCGGGGTCTCCCACAGGGACCCCACCAACAGAATGGAGAGACTCCGCAGCATGGCCTGCACCTCTTCTCCCGTGACTGACCCCAGTCAGAACCCAGAGATCAGGGGAGCCGTGATGAAGCAGACTTCCCAGGCAGAGAGCATGGTGGAGAGGAATGGGGGGGGGGGTGTGTGGACAGAAGTCATCTTGCCCAGGACCCCTCTGCACCGTGAGACACCCCGCACAGGGCTGACCTTCCCCCTACCCGCTCAGTCAGGGCCCCCACACTAGCCACAGGTAGGGAGTCAGTTTTGTCCGAAACAAGAGCCCTCTGATCAGCACATCCCCTGCCGGAGCCTAGCAAATCCCCCAGGCTTTCAGAGATGCCTTCCTTCCTACTTCTCTCCAGTGTTGATTTCCTCCACCTGTGTCCTGTAATTCCTGAAGATTAAAGGTTTAAGCTGCTTTTGTTGCGGGGCACTTTCCCTGCCCCACCATGGTCTGCCCATCGCTCCTGTCTCCCCCCACACCCTTTCTGCACATGCAGCAAAGGCCTCCCCAGGTAGAGCACACCTTGCGCCCGCCCTGGCCACACACCTGAGATGTGCCAGGAGAAGCTAGCTGCTGCTGGCTGAACTCTGCAGCGCCTCGCTCCTCTCGACTGCGCTTTCATGTTAAGCCGTCTGGGTTTCAGCATGGTCTCAATTAACAGCGGCTCCAAACACTACGCTTGTAGTAGCTTTCCATCCTTGCTCGCTCACTCGCTCTCTGGAGCTTTGAATCCCGATTCTGGCAAAGTATAAACAAATCCTTCACCGCACCAGGCGCCTGCCTTCCTTGAAGGAGTTCCGTGCTGGAGCCTTCGGCAATGAGAGTAATGTGCAGGTCTGAACAATTCTGCCAGCACGAGGGTGGATTCGAATCAGGACAGTCACACAGGACCCCGTGCTCAGAAGGGCCACACACCTGGTTTAATGCTGTCATGGCCATCTTGAAATGCTCCTGTTTCTTAAGAACATCATGTTCATTTTCATAAATTATTAACAATCTGTTGTTTAACAACAGGTTTTTTCCACCATGGGCACCACATTTGCATTTTACACTGGGACCCACAAATTACATAGGGGGGTCCCAGTGAAGGGGAATGTTGTGCATATAGCCCCACCTGCACGTCAGCAGGGCAGGACCTCCGAGACGTGGGGACTGGTGACTCGCAGCCAGGCAGTGGGCAGGAAACACTAGGCACAGCCTCCCGACCTGTCCCTCGCCCCCCCCCATCACCACCCTTACTTGCTTTATTCAGCAACTATTTTTTTAAATACTTATTTATTTGAAAGTCAAAGTTACAGAGAGAAGGAGAGGCAGAGAGAGAGAGAGGTCTTCCATCTGCTGGTTCACTCTCCAATTGTCTGTAATGGACGGAGCTGCACTGATCCAAAGTGAGGAGCCAGGAGCCTCTTCCTGGTCTCCTACGTGGGTGCAGGGGCCCAGGTCTTGGACCATCTTCCACTGCTTTCCCAGGCCATAGCAGAGAGCTGGATCGGAAGAGGAGCAGCTGGGACTCAAACTGGTGCCCACATGGGATGCTGGCACTGCAGGGCAGCGGCTTTACCCACTATGCCATAATGCCAGTCCCAACTGTTTATTAAGCTCTGCTCCATCACTGTACCAGAGGCTTGGGGGCTATCACAAGAAGCAGATCCTCCCATTCTTCAGCCCCATTCAGACCCTCCAGAGCTATGAACCAGGGCATATACTACATAAAACACACTCCCTATAAGCTAGAAAGAATGCTGACTTTGTGGCTGGCATTGTGACACAGCAAGCTGAGTTGCCACTTGCAACACTGGCATACCATATCAGAGCACCAGTCCTCACCCCAGCTACTCTGCTCACTGCTAGTGCACCTAGGAAGGCAGCACATGATGGTTTAAGTGCTTGGGCCCCTGCCACCCACACAGGAGACCCGTATGGAGTTCTGGCTCCTGGCTTCAGCCTGGCCCAGGCCTGGCTGTTGCAGCCATTTGCCCCTCTCCTTACCCCCGCCTTCAAAATAAATCTTCAAAAAAGTACCTCCCACTGATTCACTCCCTAAAGACCTGCAATGTCCAGGGACTGGCCCAGGGCTAGAGTCAGAAGCCAGGAACTCAATCCAGGTCTCTACATGAATGGCAGGAATCCAGCTACTTGTACCCTCACCGCTGCTTCCTGGGGTCTGCATCAGCAGGAAGCTGGAGCCAGGAGCCAGAGCCAGACTCCAGAGCCAGGCCCTCTGATGTGGGATACCTGCTTGGCCATAGGTAGTTTCAACATGTTTAACTTGGGCAGTTGAAACAGGGAGAGGCGACCAGCCCTGCTGTTCTGCCTATTACTCAAATTATTCCCAAAACAAGGGCTGAATATCTGGTTTCTCCCTGTGAACCACAGGTCGGCTGCTCTGAATCTGTCTTACTGGGCGTAAGGTTTCTGAAGCTCCATCATGTCACAGGCACACAGCGCCAGCCAGTGCAGGGGAAAAACAAGTTTGGCGCCTTTCCTGATCCCTCCCACAGCCCTCTGAATGCATCCCCATTTCTCCCAGCCCAGGCAGCCTTGTAGTCCCCATATCACCCCCATGCTCTCTCCTTTCCCCCACCCAAGCCTGTTCTTGGGGATCCTCACCCCCAACAACCCCTGGCATGGGCAGACTTTAGAAAACATGGCTCCTGGGCCGGCGCTGTGGCTCACTTGGTTAATCCTCCGCCTATGGTGCCGGCATCCCATACGGGCACAGGGTCCTAGTCCTGGTTGCTCCTCTTCCAGTCCAGCTCTCCACTGTGGCCCGGGAGTGCAGTGGAGGATGGCCCAGGTGCTTGGGTCCCTGCACCCGCATGGGAGACCAGGAAGAAGCACCTGGCTTCTGGCTTCAGATCGGCACAACACTGGCCGTAGTGGCTATTTGGGGAGTGAACCAACGGAAGGAAGACTTTTCTCTCTTTCTCTCACTGTCTATAACTCTACCTGTCAAAATAAAAAAGAAAACACAGCTGCTGAAGGCCGATCACTCTACCCTGCCCCATCCCCACCGCACCCCCGCCCTGACAATCCTCCCTCCCCTGAAAGGCTCCTCCAGAATCGGAGGCCTTCTCCAAGGTTCCGCCTGTGGCCCAGGACCCGCGCTAGGCAAGGAGGCACCGGAATGAATAGGTCTATTCTCTGGAGAATTCGTGTGTATGGGAGAGAGCCACAGCAAACCACAGGTGTACAGGGTGACCTGGGTGGAGGAATTGCAGCACAGGGGCAGACATTGTAGCACAGCATCCAATATCCAAGCACTTAGGATCAAGTCCTGCCTCCACTTCCCATCCAGATTCCTACTCATGCCCACAGCGAGAGGTAGCAGATCATGGCCCAAGTATTCCCATGTGGGAGACCCAGATGTAGTTCCTGGCTTCAGCCTGGCCCAACCTCAGCTGTTGGGGGCATCTGGGGAGTAAACCAGTGACTGGAAGACGTGTGTGTGTATGTGTATGTGTCTGTCTGTCTGTCTGTCTTTTCCCCCATCTCTGTCACTCTGCCTTTCGAAGGAAGGGAGGGAGGGAAGGAGGGAGTGAGAGAGGGATTGCAGAGCCACTGACACTGCTGGAGGGAAGGGGGTCGAGCATGGGTTGGCTGGGAGCCTATCCCACTCTAGGAAACCTTATCTGCAGGGATTCCTCACCTAGGGTCTCTTCCTGAAACCCTGTGTCACCCACTGGACTCCTTGTCTAGAATGGAAACCCTGCCTGTCCTTCCCTGGGGCACAGGCTACCCACTGCACCTGTCTTGCCAGGCACCCCTGGCCGTGGAAACCTCACGTAGCTCCAGAGCCCTGTCTGAGCCAGCGACCCCTACATGTTCCATAACTGGCCCCACCCTTGCTTCCCACCCTTTCTCTTGTGCCCCAGGCTTAGTGTGTCCCCAGACCCTCCCCCAGCTGTGGCCCCAGGGCTGACACGTTCTCCCTCCTTGACCCTGGGCCCCATCATCCCGCCTGGCTCGGCTCTCCTGTTTCCCGCATTTACCCAGCCTCTCCTGCTTCTCTTTTAAAGCATTCTTTTAGAACACTCCTTGATCTGGACTCCAGATTGGCCTTGCCCATTAATAAATGAGTGAGGTTCGACTTACAAATCTCCCATTCATTCATTCCTTAGATTTCCCCTGGGCGCCTGCTAGGCCTGGCCCCTGTGCAGGGGCTCAGAGAGCCAGAGAGAGAGAGAAGGGCAAGAACCTGGCCCCAGGGTGCTACAGAGAGACTGTCGGGGTGTGGCTGAGGCTCCAGCAGGCACATGTGGAAGAGACAACAGCAGGAGCAGGAGCTGCTGTGGCTGGGAGTGGGAGGCAGAATCTGCAGTGATAAGAAGGGAGATAGGGAGACAAGACAGGCAGGCATTCCAGACAGGAGCCGGTGCGCATGCACCTAGGAACAGGGGCCAGGAATGCACCCATGCAGTGCCCTGAAGCAGAGTGTTGAAAAGCAAGGCTGCAATAGGGAGGAGTTCAGAGCCTGGGTTGCTGATATGCAAGGGAGAGAGCCACACGGGGCTTGCATTTCGGAAAGCTCCTTCTATAGGCGTTCGGAGAGGGTAAGACAGAGGGAAATTTGGTAAAAACCAATGCAATTCCCCAAGTGCCATTTCCACCATGAGCCAGGCTTTGCCACCTCCCACTGCCAGAGGCCATTTCTGTTCTGAAAGGAACAAAGGAGGGAAACTCTTGGTTGCAAGGAGTGGGTGCCTTGGCATGCAGCAAGCCCTGTGTGGTACTCCCACTGTGCTGCGTCGTGTTTTCCTCCGCCCGATGCCCGCCCTTCCACTCCTGACTGAGCAGAGAAGTTGGCAGATAAAGGAGCATGACTCGCTTCATAATCCCACTCCACAGATCTGCCAGCTGAGGCAGACGGTGGGCCTGGCTGGCTCGAATTCATTTCCCACTGCTGCTCTAACAGACGACCACAATTAGAGTGGCTGAAAACACATTCATCATCTGGCAATTCTAGAGGCCCAAGGTCTGAAATGGGATTCCCTAGACTTTTCTTTTTTCTTTTGACGCCTTCCCTCCCTAGACCGGGGCGTCTGCAGGGCTGTGTCCCTTTTGGGGGCTGTAGGAGAAAAGTCCATGCCCTTGCCTTGTCCAGCGTCTGGAAGCTGCCTGCATCCCTTGGCTCACGGCTCTTCCTCCATCTTCAAAGCCAGCAGCACGGCACATTCCCATCCTCTCTCTGCCTCTGGTCCTCCTGCCTCCCCCAGTAAGGAGCTCTGTAGTGACACGGCTCCCACCGGTGTGATCCAGGATCGTTGCTCCACCCCAAGCATCTGCAGTGTCCCTTGCTGTGTAAGGTGACATCCTTACAGCTCCCAGAGGCGAGGAGGGGGGCGTCTTTGGGGACCTCCACCTGTGCAGCACGTGGCCTTTGAACATCCCTCTGTGCTCTCCAAGCCCAGGGCTCCGTGCACGTCTGTGCAGCTGACCCTCAGCTCTGTCCCCACTGTGTGTGGCTGACCCCCGGCTCTGTCCCCCATGTGTGACTGACCCCCAGCTCTGTCCCCCCGTGTGTGGCTGACCCCCGGCTCTGTCCCCACTGTGTTCTTTCAGAGGAGACGACGTTTGAAGCAGGAGTGAAAGTTCAGATCCACAGTCAGTCTGAGCCGCCTTTCATCCAAGAGCTGGGCTTCGGGGTGGCTCCAGGGTTCCAGACCTTCGTGGCCACACAGGAGCAGAGGGTAAGTGTGCTGGGCTCAGCCTACCCCGACCACCTGCAGAGATACGAGGAGGAAAAAATGAGATCCCCTTTGCTGGCAGGCTCTGAATCCTCCTGGGAGGCTGGGATGGAGCTGGGCTCAGAGAAAGAGGATGGGTAACCTCCTGTACCACCTTTGTTTCTGAAAACTGGCTGGGAGGGAAAAACCAGCTCATTTTCTTCTTCACTGAATTGGTTGAAGATTTTTTTTTTTTATTTCGAGAACATTCTGTCACAGTAGACTTTCTATGCATGTTGATGAAATAACTTTGTGTTTCATGCCAGTGGATGCTAAGGGAAACTGCTAAGCAGGGTTTAACGGCTTCATTGCTTGTGTTACTGTGATCCGAAGGAGCCTAGAGAAGAAGGGGGATGACAGCATGGCGCCCAGCCACAGAGTTTAAGTGGCCTGAACCCGCATGCACGGGCGCCTGCCTGCTCTCTCTGAGGTCACCCTGGAGATGGGCACGACCATGAAGCCAGGACTGCCACATCCATGCTGCTGGCTGGTGGTGGAGGCGGAGTGGCACCACATCGTGTCTGAAGTGGGTTTCCCATCTTGAGAGGGAGACCTGTGCAAGCTCTGAGTAGACGGGAGGTCTCAAGGCAAGACTGCCGAGAGGCATGCCCGCTGTCTCTTGCCCTTATCTCCAGCTGTTCGTGTCTGGTTGGCCTCGAGTTAAAGCCAGAGAGACCAGGACCCTGTGAAGAGTCCTAAGCCAGGCCGTGGAAGACAGTTGCTGTGGGAGGCTTCGGGCAGTAAATCAGGCGCCAGCACCAGGGTGTGAGCTGGGAAGTCAGGAACTGTGACAGCGCAGTTGGGAACCATGTACATGTGGAAGGTGGGGGCTCAGCTGGGCTTTCACGTTTGGCTCAAACACCATCGTACACCTTGTACTGATCACAGATGTTTGTTCAGGTTGCAAAATGACATTCCACATTCAAAGCTGTTTATGGACGTGTAAGTGAACTATCCTTGTATTTGTTAACCCCTGGGAGAGCACTGACAGTGTAGGCTTCCCTGACTGTGCCCTGTTCACAATGCCTGGGCAGTTGGCAATGGCCAAGCTCAGCTTCTGCTACAGCATGCAAGAGAAAGTTAGCCTGGCCTGGACCAGATATTGGGGCAGGTGATGGACGCACAAGTGGGGTGCCTTGGGAACCAAATGGTACAACCAGAAAATGTGTCCTTGAGAAAAAAGAAAGAAGAGGCACAAGGCAGGTTGGGAGTCAGGAAGAATGGGAATGTGGATTACCCAGTTAAAGGCACACAGATGGCCAGGCACACTAGGTGAGCCTGGAGCCCAAGCTATCAGCTTAGTTGGGTTATCAAAGGCAAGCAATGCTGGACAGCAGTTGAAGTGCTAAGGGCAGATTCCTATCAGCAACAGACTGCTGTGGCGGGAAGGGGGCTGGCAGGGACTTGAGCGAAGTCAGGGAAATGGAGATCACTCAAAAAAATCAGAACAGCGTTCTGTGTTTGCTAGCTGGTGCTCATGGAAGTCTGGCTCCTGTACTCACACAGAGACTGGGAGACAGGGTCAAGCTTCATGGTTTGTTCACACACGTCTTCATAGGCAAAGCCAAGGACTCATCAAGAGGAGGGCTCGGGGGAGTCCAGCTGGAGTGTGGTCCAGGAGAGTCATTGCCAGCCTCCCTTCAAAGGGCCATGCAGGGGTTAGACTGCTAACTTGGGAGATGAATTCTTTGACTAGGTTAGCTACCCAAGGCAAATCTGACTCTGCGGTGTGCTGAATGTCCCTACTACCATGCTCATGAGTGACTCCCTTGTGTTGATAGCTCCCTGGTGCCTACATTGCTGTTACTGAGCAGAGTAAGGGCAAAACATTCTTTGAAGCCCAAAGTGTGACTTCCTCCCTGTCCGGCCAGTGGAGGTTGGAAAAGAGGTGGTGCTCCCTGGGCCAATACTTTTCAGCAGCCTGAGCAATGTGGTTATTCCTCCCCCAAGCTCTACCCACCCCCTACAAGTGATAGGGAAAGAATTTTTGGACCGGGTGAGAATTGGCAGTGACGGCTTCTAAGAAGCCTGAAGCCTCTCTCTGGACAATATGAAGAGAGGGGCTCCCCGTGGTGAGTAGGATGAGGAGACAGAAGTATTAGCTTCACAGGGCAAATTCATTGTTTGCTTTGAAGTGTGTTCTCAGAAAATCAGCCCCATTCATACCAGTCCTCCTATGATTATTATGACTAATAAGATATTTGTTAAACATTTTACAGTCTTCAAAGCATTTCCGCATCATCTCACTTCATCATTTCATTCATATTAATAGAGAAATACAAAAACACATCCCAGAGCTAAACCTAATAATACATTATGTTTACATGTATATAAAAGAGCACATTCATAGGAAATAAGACTTGACAGGAATAAGCCAAAATACCCACTGTGGGGGGAATTATGAATGATTTATCTTTTTCTGAGCTTTCCATATCTTTTATAGCAAAGCTGTGTTTTGCTTATTCACACAGCACTTATTTGTTGAGGACCTACTGTGAGTGAAGCCACGGGAACAAGGTAATGAGCAAAACAGACCCAGTCGCTGTCCCCCACAGAGTCTATAGACTACCAATTTCTATAACAGAAAAGAACGTGAAGTCACATATAATTTGGAGGTTGACACCCATTTGTATGTTCTCATTCTGCTCTTGTGCTAATCTACCCAGTGACCATGGTCCTCAATCACTGTTTTTCATTGGTTGTAAGAAGCAGTTATTTTTTTCACATTTTCACATCTGAAATCAGGACTTGTTTTACAGTCAATCACATCTTACAATTACGATGGAGAGTGGTTTTCTTTCTTGGTGGTGCATTAAATCACAGTGCCTCCCATAGCCTGGGGCACATCCATGAAATAAGCGCCGTGTCACTCTCAGTCCAAGATTCTGCTGTCTCAGCTCAAAACTCAAGGAAAGCTTGCAAGAAGGCCAAGGGTGAGAGACACTGGGGAGCAGGAAGCCCTCTCCTGGAAGGCTGGCACGACTCATGCTAGGAAACTCGACTCTGCAGCCAGGGCCCTAACAGGAGTGGGGACTTGGGGAATTGTGCCGTGAATGGGAACGTTCTTTACATGGTAAAATCATGCCACCCATGCATCACACACACACACACACACACACACACACACACACTTCTGTTTATTTTCTTTTATTCTATAATCTAGAAGAACACACACAGGCTGTCACCCAGGGCAGACATCGCAGTGTTTTAAATCGGCATTTGCCCTAAACCCAATTAGGCCAAGGTGCATCCCTGCCTTCCTGGATAACCTGAAAAATGCCCCTTATGCAGCCAGCTCACAGGTGCTACAGAAGCCCCTGCAGAGTCCCAGGGCCACCACCCCAAGACTGGCAGTGTGATCACATGCTGAGAGCAGAACTGGAACCCTACAGGGGTAGAAGAATAACAACAGTTGCTAATAACTGAGTGCTTGCTACCTGCCAATCACTAGGCAGCAGAGACACCTTGACGTACACTGTCTCATTTGATTCCTCACAACAGCCTTGCAAGGGAGGTATAGCTAGCTCTACTTTCCAGATGACAGAACTTCATGGCTAAGTAACTTCTTCAAGGTCCCATCGCTAAGGGAGCAGAAGGGCTGAGCTTTGTGCCTAAATCTGTCAGGGTCCCAAGCCCATGTTCTTTCTGCTGCACCGCACTGCATCGTTGGAACTCAGGCAAAGCCTCTGGGGAGATGATGCTGGGAGCTAATCCAAGGAGGGATTGGCTGGTGAGTACTTTCTTACCCCAAAGAAACAAGTCTGCCCATCCTGTGGAGAACAAACCAGCCCAACGGCCTGGATTCTAGTTCTGATTTTGCCATGGGACTTTTGATAGGTTGTGCCTGCCTTGGGCCTTGGTTTTCCCATCTGTAGAATAGGATTTGATTCAATAACAGGGGAGTCCATGCCTGCGTTCTCTCATGGACACAGGGATCATCTGAAAGTTTGGCCAGCAGTGGTTTTGCACCCACTTGCTGCTCTCACTGCTGTTGGTTCCCACCTTCATGCCTGCTCTGGGAGGCTGGCCCCGGGCCCCAGTTGTAAGGAGCCTTAGATAGATAGCAGCCTTGGAGTTCTCAAAGAGAATCTCTGGCTACTTTCCTTGGTAGTGCCTCTTCCTCAGCCCACATAGTGGCCACATCTTACCCAAATTGAAACCTTTCCGTCCCAGGGCTTCCTGTAATGTGCACAAATCCAAACCCGTTAGGGTGGTTCCCAAGGCCCCATGCAGCTTGGTCCCTGGCCACCTTCAAGCCTCGGCATCTGCCCGTGGTTGACCATGTACCGGGCACTCCAGGCCCTGACGCCTGCCTCTGTGCCGCTGCAGCCACTGTCCCTCTGCCCACTGTACCTTCCTTGTCTCAGCTATCTGACAAAGACCTATTCATACCTCCAGGACACTGCTCAGTGGTCATGCCTCTAGGGAACACCTTGCTTGTCCCTTCCTGTCACCCTCCAAGGAGCAGTCAGTTGTTCCACACAACACATTGTGCCTTCATTTATTCCTTCTTTCGGCAAACAATCATTGAGTACCGGATATGCTGGGAAAGTGTACAAAAGCAAGGCCTGACCCTGACTGTGGAGACTCACAGAATCAAGGGGGTTTGGGCACTTTTTGTCACACCCTAGGAGATGTGAAACTCCCCGTGGGCCACTGCTCCTGACACACACCTCGCAAGGACGGCCCTCCTTCACCTCCATCAGCCTTGTCTCACCCTTCCTGGGGACAAGGATTGTGTCTTTTAGATTCTACACCCTGGTGCCTTGCTTATACATGCGCTCGCTAGATGTACATTGTTGAAAGAATGAGTGGACATTGGCTGGCACCGCGGCTCACTAGGCTAATCCTCCACCTTGCGGCACTGGCACACCGGGTTCTAGTCCTGGTTGGGGCGCCGGATTCTGTCCCGGTTGCCCCTCTTCCAGGCCAGCTCTCTGCTGTGTCCAGGGAGTGCAGTGGAGGATGGCCCAAGTCCTTGGGCCCTGCACCCCATGGGAGACCAGGATAAGTACCTGGCTCCTGCCATCGGATCAGCGCGGTGTGCCAGCTGCAGCGCACTGGCCGTGGCGGCCATTGGAGGGTGAACCAACAGCAAAAGGAAGACCTTTCTCTCTCTCTCTCACTGTCCACTCTGCCTGTCAAAAAAAAATGAATGGACAGCCCAATGCTACACCCTAAACTCCCATAAAAATCTGTACCCAGGGTCCTCCTTCTCCCTGATGCTGTTGAGCTAAGCTGTTGTAGATGATAACATCTTATCATTTCTGGCTGCCAGCTTAGACACCCTAACCCAAGCAAAAGCTGGTGAACGGGGTCAGGGCCAGAGATGGCGGATCTGGAAGCCAGATCTGTGTAGGTGAGAGTGGATGAACAGATGAGAGAAGCAGGGCAGAACTCTGGAATTTTGGAGGACTAAATGGGTGAGAGGATACCTGTGCATGTGCAAATCTGGGTTGTGCACCTGGTGCAAGCACAAAACCAAAGTGTCTGGCACTGACTTCCCGATCTTCATTGATAGACCCTTTGTCCCTGATTTCCAGTGAATTTTTTTCTTTTTTTTGGAAATAACTATTTTGTTTTTATTTATTTTTTTAAAGTAGCCATTTTCCCCCCAAGAAACCTTTTATTTAATGAGTACAAATGTCATAAGTACAACTTTAGGAATATAGTGATTCTTCCCACCATACCCTCCCTCCCACCTCTACTCCCAACCAACCTCCCCCTCCATCTCCCATTCCCAGTCCCATTTGCCAATAAGAAAAAAAGTGTTCCTCAAAAGTCAAAACAAAGATTGTTTAAGTCATTGCTTCTCAAAGTGTGAATTTCACTTCTACAGATTGCCTTTTAGGTGCTCTGTTAGTTATCACAGGTCAGGGAGAACATGTGGTATTTGTCCCTTCGGGACTGGCTTATTTCACTAAGTATCATGTTTTCCAGATTCATCCATTTTGTTGCAAATGACTGGATTTCATTTTTTACCACTGTATAGTATTTCATAGAGTATATATCCCATACTTTCTTTATCCAGTCTTCAGTTGACAGGCATTTAGGTTGATTCCACGTCTTAGCTATTGTGAATTGAGCTGTAAAAACATGGGGGTGCAGATAACTATTTTGTTTGCTGATTTCATATCCCTTGGATAAATTCCCAGGAGTGAGATGGGTGGGTCATATGGTAGGTCTATATTCAGATTTCTGAGATATCCCCAAACTGACTTCCATAGTGGTTTTACCAGTTTGCATTCCCACCAACAGTGGGTTAGGGTACCTTTTTCTCCCCATCCTTGCCAGCATTTGTTGTTTGTTGATTTCTGTATGAAAGCCATTCTAACTGGGGTGAGGTGGAACCTCATTATAGTTTTCATTTGCATTCCCCTGACAGCCAGTGATCCTGAACATTTTTTTCATATGTCTGTTGGCTATTTGGATTTCCTCTTTTGAAGAATGTCTGTTTAAGTCCTTTTCCCATTTATTTACTGGGTTGCTTGTTTTGTTGTTGTTTCTTATCTCTTTATATATTCTGGTTATTAAGCCATTATCAGTTGCATTGTTTACAAGTACTTTCTCCCATTCTGTTGGTTGTCTCTTCACTTTGCTGAGTGTTTCTTTGCAGTACAGAAGCTTTTCAATTTGATGTAATCCCGTTTGTGAATTTTCGTTTTGACTGCCTGTGACTCTGGGATCATTTCTAAGAACTCTTTCCCAATGCCAATATCCTGCAGGGTTTCCCCAATGTTCCTTATCAATTTGATGGTATCAGGTCATAGATTTAGGTCTTTAATCTATCTTAGATGGATTTCTGTGTAAGGTGTAAGGTAAGGGTCCTGCTTTATACTTCTGTATGTGGAAATCCAGTTTTCCCAGCACCATTTGTTGAAGACTGTCATTGCTCCAGGGATTGGTTTTAGCTCCTTGGTCAAATATAAGTTGGTTGTAGATGCTTGGATTGATTTCTGGTATTCTGTTCCATCGGTCTATCCATCTGTCTTTGTACCAGTCCCAGGCTGTTTTGATTATAACTGCCTTGTAGTATGTCTTGAAATCTGGCATTGTGATGCCTCCGGCATTATTTTTGTTATATAAGATTGCTTTAGCTATTCAAGGTCTCCTGTCCCTCCATATGAATTTCAGCATCTTTTTTTTCATTTTTTTTTCTATATCTGAGAAGAATGTCTTTGGTATTTTGATTGGTATCACATTCAATCTGTAAATTGCTTTGGAAGTATGGACAATTTGATGATATTGATTCTTCCAATCCATGAACATGGAAGATTTTCCCATTTTTTTATATCTTGTTTAATGTTTTCCAGTTCTCATCATAGAGATCTTTGACATCCTTGGTTAAATTTACTCCAAAGTATTTGATTTTTCTTTTGTAGCTTTTGTGAATGGGATTGATCTTAGAGGTTCTTTCTCAGCTGTGGCATTGTCTGGGTACATAAAGGTTGTTGAATTTTTTTGTGTTGACTTTATATCCTGCTACTTTACCAAACTCTTCTATGAGTTCCAATGCTCTCTTAGTGGAGTCTGTTGGATCCCTTATGTATAGAATCATGTCATCTGCAAATATGGATAGTTTGAATTACCCTTTTGCAATTTGAACCCCTTTGATTTCTTTTTCTTGCCTAATGGGTCTGGCCAATACTTCCAGGACTATATTGAATAGCAATGGTGAGAGTCAGTTTCCCTGTCTGGGACAGGATCTCAGTGGAAATGCTTCTAATTTTTCCCCATTCAATAGGATGCTGGCCATGGGTTTTTCATAAATTGCCTTGATCGTGTTGAGGAATGTGCCTTCCATACCCAATTTGCTTAGAGTTTTCATCATGAAAGGGTGTTGTGTTTTATCAAATGCTTTTTCATCAATATATTGAGATAATCATATGGTTTTTCTTCTGCATTTTGTTAATGTAGTGTATCACATTGATTGATTTACGAACATTGAACCATCCCTGCATACCAGGGATAAATCCCACTTGGTCCCAGTGAATGAAATTTTTGATGTGTTGTTGGATTCGATTGGCCAAAGTTTTATTGAGGATTTATGTGTCTGTGTTCATCAGGGAAATTGATCTGTAATTTCTTTCACTGTTGCATCTTTTCTGATTTTAGGAATTAAGGTGATGCTGGCTTCATAGAAAGAATTTTGGAGGATTTCCTCCCTTTCAATTGTTTTGAATAACTTGAGAAGAAATAGAGTTAGTTCTTCTTTAAATGCTAGTAGAATTCAGCAGCAAAGCCATCCAGTCCTGGGCTTTTCTCTGCTGGGAGGGTCTTTAATCCTGATTCAATTTCCATCTGGGTATTGGGCCTGTTTAGGTTTTCTGTGTCTTCATGGCTCAATTTAGGTATGCGTATGTATCCAGGAATCTATCCATTTCTTCTAGGTTTCCCAGTTTGTTGGCATACAGCTCCTTGTAGTAATTTCTGATGATTCTTTTTATGTCTGTGACATCTGTTGTTACATTTCCTTTTTTTTTTTCTTTAAAGACTTATTTTATTTGAAAGTCAGAGTTACACAGAGAGAGAAAGAGAGTCAGAGAGAGAGAGAGAGCACTTCCATTCGCTGGTGCACTCCCCAATTGGTTGCAATGGCCAGAGCTATGCCAATCCAAAGTCAGGAGTCTGGAGCTTCTTCTGGTCTTCCATGTGGGTGCAGGGGCCTAAGGTCTTGGGCCATCTCCTACTGCTTTCCCAGGCCACAGCAGAGAGCTGGATCAGAAGTGGAGCAGCCGGGATTAGAAATGACACCCATATGGGATGCTGGTACTGCAGGCAGCGGCTCTACCAGCTACGCCACAGCACCAGCCCCACATTTCCTTTTTCATCTCTAATTTTATTGATCTGGGTCTTCTCTCTGCTTTTTTTCATTAATTGGGCCAATGTTGTGTCAATTTTGTTTATTTTTGTAAAAATCAACTCTTCATGTTGCTAATCTTTTATATTTTTTTGTTTCAATTTTGTTGATTTCTTCTCTAATTATTTCACTTCTCCTATTAGTTTTGGGTTTGGTTTTCTGTTGTTTTTCTAGATTCTTGAAATGCATTGATAGCTCCTTTATTTGGTGCCTTTCCAATTTCTTGATGTAGGCACCAGTTGCTACAAACTCCTCTTAACACTGCTTTTGCTGTATCCCATAAGTTTTGATATGTTGTATTGTCTTCTTCATTTGCTTCCAGAAATTTTTTCATTTCTTTTTGATTTCTTCTATGACCCACTGATAGTTCAGGAGCATGTTGTTCCGTCTCCAAGTGCTTGCATATGTTCTAGAGTTTCCAGAGTAGCTGATTTCCAGCTTCATTGTGTTGTGGTCTGAGAAGAGGCATGGTATGATTTCAATTTATTTTGAATTTTCTGAGACTTGCTTTATGGCCTAGCAGGTGGTCAGTCTAAAGAAGGTTCCACACACTGGTGAGAAGAATGTGTATTCTGCAGCTGTAGGATGGAAAGCTCTGTAGTTATCTGTTTATCCATTTGGTCTATAGTGTTAATTAACTCTGTTGTTTATGTGCTGATTTTCTGTCTGGTTGATCTGTCCATGGCTGTAAGTGGAGTATTGAAATCCCCCATTACTATTGTATTTGAATCTATGTTTCCCTTTAGGTCCCTTAACATTTCTTTTTAATAGTCAAGTGCGCTGTAGTTAGGTGCATATACACTTATAATAGTTACAGTCTTCCTGTTGAGTTGATACCTTAATCATTACATAGTGTCCTTCTTTGTCTCTTTAATAGTTTTTGTGTTAAAGTCTATTTTGCCTGATATTAAGATGGCTACCCTAGCTCTTTTTTGGTTTATGCTGTATGGACTATGTTTTTCCATCCTTTCACTTTCTGTCTGCATCTTTGTTAGTGAGATGTGTTTCTTGTAGGCAGCAAATAGATGGGAGTTGTTTTTTAATCTATTACGCCAGTCTGTGTCTTTTAACTGGAGAGTTCAGGACATTTAAATTCAAGGTGACTATTGATAAGCAACGACTTTGCCCTGCCTTTTTTTCTTTCCTTCCTTTACTTTCTTCCTTAGTGATGACCATGTTTTTGTGTTTCTGTGTGCAGCACATCCTTAAGTGTCTTCTGCAGAGCTGGACAGGTGGTGACAAATTCTTTCAGTTTCTGTTATGGAAGGTCTTTATTTCACCTTCATTCATAAATGAGAGCTTTGCAGGTTCTAGTATTCTGGGTTGACAGTTTTTTTCTCTTAAGCCTTAGAATACATCTCACCATTCTCTCCTAGCCTATAGGGTTTCTGATGAGAAGTCTGCTGTGAGTCTATCCTCTGAAAGTAATCTGACATTTCTCATGTGCACATTTTAGAATAGTTTCTTTATGTTTTACTGTGGAGAGTTTGATTACAATGTGCCATGGTGAAGATCTTCTCTGGTCATGTCCATTACTAGTTCTATGTGCTTCCTGTATTTGGATGTCCCTTTCTTTCTCCAAATTGGAAAAATTCTCTATTGTTATTTCACTAAAAAGGCCTTCTATTCATTTCTTTCTTTCCATGCCTTCAGGAACTCCTAAAACCTATATGAGCTGGTTTTTTGAAAAAATAAACAAAGTTGACACACCATTGGCCCAACTAACAAAGAAAAGGAGAGAGAAGACCCAATCAATAAAATTAGAGATGAAAAAGGGGATGTAACAGAAATAGAAAGAGTTATCAGAAAATAGTACAAAATGTTGTATGCCAGCAAACTAGGAAATCTATAGAAATGGATAGATTCCTGAACATATACAACCTATGTAAATTGAGCTATGAAGACATCAAAAACCTAAACAAACCCATAACCAAGTCAGAAATTGAATCAGTAACAAAGGCCCTCCCAACAAAGAAAAGCCCAGGACCAGATGGATTCACTGCTGAATTCTACCAGACATTTAAAGAAGAACTAACTCTAATTCTTCTCAAACCATTCAAAATAATTGAAAGGGAGGTAATCATACAAAATTTTCTACAAAGCCAGCATCACCTTAATTCCTAAACCTGAAAAAGATACAGCAGAGAGAATTACAGACCAGTTTCTCTGATTAACATAGACACATAAATCCTCAATAAAATTTTGGCTAATAGAATTCAACAACACATTAGAAAGATGTATGCATGGATGGTTCAACGTTCGCAAATCAATCAATGTCATACACTACATTAACAAACTGCAGAAGAAAAACCATATGATTATCTCAATAGATGCAGAGAAAGCATTTGATAAAATACAACACCCTTTCATGATGAAAACTCTAAGCAAATTGGGTATAGAAGGAACATTCCTCAACATAATCAAGGCAATTTATGAAAAACCCATGGCCAGCATCCTATTGAATGGGGAAAAATTAGAAGCATTTCCACTGAGATCCAGTCCCAGACAGGGACACCGACTCTCACCATTGCTATACAATATAGTACTGGAAGTTTTAACCAGAGCCATTAGGCAAGAAAAAGAAATTTAAGGTATACAAATTGGGAAGGAAGAAGTTAAACAAGCCCTCTTTGACTGTATACTTTCCTGTGCTCTGTCTTCTAAGTCCAATATTCTCTTTTCTGCCTCACTAATTCTGTTTTTAAAGCTCTCAACTGCATTTTTATTTGTTCTATTGAATTCTTCATTTCTTTTTGATTCCTCCTTAAGATTTCATTTTCATGAGAGAGATTTTCTTTCATGTCCTGCATGGATTTCAGTAGTTCATGTGTTTGTTTTTTATTGCTTCTAAGTATTCTTATCATCAATTTTTCGAGTTCAATTTCTTGCATTTCTTCTATCTCATCATCTTCATAATCTTGTATTGAAGTGTTATTTTCTTTTGGGGGCACCATGTTGTTTTTCTTATTCTTGTTTCTTGGATTGTTTCGTCTGTTGTTCAGCATTTGTAGAGATATTCGTTGGTTTCTTCTTTTGTTTTATCCGCTGTGGGGGCTTTTTTCATTGTATTATGACTCTGTAGATAAGTGGATTGTCTGTTTTCAGTGACTCCCTAGAAGCTTGTGGTGGGTGTGGCCAGAGAGCTCTGTTCAGTTCTTCAGGGTTAAGGGCATGCCTAAGGTACACACCCAAGTTTGGTGTGGCAAATCTCTCTCTTTTTTTTCAGTCAGAAGGGCAGAAGGGAAGTAATTCCACTCAGCTGAGCTCTTCTCCTTGATGGTGATCAGTGCCTGAGCACTAGCCCCAGTGGGTATAATATTCGTCTGTTCTATCCTAAGGACCACACAAAGGATCTATGCAGTCCTCAATGTAAGCTAAGATTCCCCAGCAATGTCCCTCACCAGGTGACCAGGAAGCCCTGATCATGTGATACCTCCCACAGTGACTGCCCACAGCACCAGCCATGCCCTGGGTCCTCCCACACAGCCTCAGTGTTTTCACAGTCCCAGCACACCAGCCTCCCACAGTCCCAAGCCCCAGCTGCCTGTCTGGTCTCCCCACCAGACTCAGGAGTCTCCACTTGGCTGGTTGCTAGGTGCAGACATGAGCTGGCACAGCTGTTACATATGTCCAAAATGGTGCCTGCTCTCTGTCAGTTTGTTACAGAATGCCTTTGCAGGATGATCAGGGAGAGAGAAAACATTCCCCCTCTTTGTTTTTTCTCCTCTGGTTTGGTGGGTACACTATCCCTCTCAGGGCTCCAACCAGATTCCCTCTAGGCTCTTCCTGCAGATTTTTCCCCAGTGGCTTGGGCTGCTGCAGTCTGGTCTCACCTCACTATCCAATGCTACTGCAGAGGCTCTTGGCTGCTGGGGTCCTAAGTTGTGTGCATCCTTGTCCTCCACGTAGATCCACTGTGTTCCTCCAATTTGTGTAGAGTTTCCTCTGCTATTGTCTCTCCAGTGATTGTTAATCGTGGTGAACTCCCAGTCATGATTCACAGATTTCCATCATCTCCTGCCCCATCCTCCAAGAGCCTGATGGTGGTTCTTGTTTTCTAAATGATTGTCATGTATTCATCAAACATCTGTTCAGTCACCTTGCTTCTATCGGTGGGCCTAGGAATATCTGTGGACAGCCTCAGTGGTCAGTTGGCCTCCTAACCTCACTGTCCTGGACAGCACAGCCCTGAGTTTATTACTGACCTTCTCATAACTGTGTTGGAGTGGCCAGGGTTGGAAGTGACCAGCCAGAGGCATCCCATTATCCCCCAGAAGCCCTCCCACTCCCAGCATGGGGCCACCCCATAACTCAGACTTTGTGTTGGCTACTCACTTGGGCTATAACCAGGTGCCGTGAGAATGCCTATAGTCACCTCTTGCACCTACCAGCTGCCCCCATTTAGCCTGTCTGGGGCTATAAATAAAGGTGAACATGGATGCTTAGATCCCACCCACCCAATTGGGTCTTTGGCAGGATGTCTGGGCCCTGTGGACTTCAAGCATGCCTAAGCCTTGTCTTTTGCTTGGGTTGGCTACATTTGCAACATTTGGAGGGAGTCCCACAGTGGCTTGCCACCAGAAACAGTATCCCCTACTCACCCCAGAATGAAAAGGCCAAGCTGTGGGGTAGGATGCCCACCACTAGCTTGTGACAGCTCCACTCAAGCTTCCAAAAGCCACTTCCTAAATGCCTTCAAAAGAGAAGCCTCATTTGTCAATCTGACAGCCAGAACCAAGGTCCTTAATATCTATGCATCATGGGCTCCATTAGAAATGCAGGCTTGCCTGGTTGTTTTTCTCAAGGCAGAGGACAGAATTTATTATGCATGCCTACTGTGACTTCCAAACTACCCAAGCTGAAGCCACACAATATGGCAGCATCCAGGTCCACCCCAGGGAGGTGATGGGGAGGGAAAGTGACTCAGCCTGCTGCACAGCCCCTCCCTTCACCATCACCAGGGCCCACCACTTCCCACAATAGACTGGAAATAAAAATCAGCTAAGCATCTACTGGCTTAGAGACTTAATCCCTTGAGCCACTCAGCTCTAAAGCAGGAACATCAGGCCCCCACGTGGTTTTTCCAAGTCAGTTTCTCACCATTTTCCCCTACGCAGCATGACCTTATTTTTCTCAAGGTGGAATTGATAGCAAGGGTTGGAGGAAGTGTTCTAAAAAGAGTTGATTTTGCCTTTAAATTTTTATTTATTTGAAAGGCAGAAAGATCAAGACAGGCGGAGATCTTCCATCTGCTGGTTCACTCCACAAACTCTTCTAACATCCAGGAATGAACCAAACCCAAACCAGAGCCTGGTACTGCATCTGGGTCTTCTACCCAAGTACTTGAGCCATCACCTGCTGCCTCCCAGGGTGTGCATTAGCAGGAAGTTATAATCAGACATGGAGCTGGGACTGGAACCCAGGCACTCCCATATGGGCTGCAGGCATCCCAAGCAGCATTTTAACCACTGGACCAAATGCCTGCCCCTTTAAAAATAGCTGTTGATTAGGTCAAATGCACTAAGTATGGTGCCCAAGGGGGATCTACAAATGAGTCACATAAAAATATGCCCGAAGCTCAGGAGGTGACAAGATCATCCTTTCTCATACCTGCCCATCTACCCTGCAGCCTCTCCCTCTGCACTCCTTCCCAAGAAGGAGTCACCAAAGAGTGTTCTGTGTGGCCCGTCTCTGCTTCCTCACCTCCCTTTCACTGCCCGGACCACCCTTAGTGCTCCACTGAAGCTTGTCACTATCCAGGTTGCCCATGGGAGCTTTGTAGCTGACCCCAGCCTTTGTTGATAAGGAAACTCCTATAGTTATAACACGGGCTTCTCAGCAGCCTGGGGACTGTGGTCTCTGCCTTCCCTGAGACTCCTGGTGCCCTCTTGTCTGGTCTTCCTCTCACTTCTCTGCCCACAAGCAGCTCTTTCCCTGTCTACCCCTTCTATGATGGGCACTGCATCTAGGAGGCACTTGTTGCACTCTCCCAGCCTCCTGTCGCCTTGTATGAGCTCACTGTGTCCCAAGATTCCCAGGTGCCAAGGTCTTTCCTGAGCTCCAGAGCCAACAGTGCTGGTGCTGCTGAACTCCCCTATCTTGGAGTCCCATGGACATCTCGGACCAACAGCTCAGCTCAACACATCCTCCTCCCCTATCCTCACACCTGCGCCCCAGGATCGCTGCTCCCCTGGCCCCGTAAATCTCCATTTGCTAGATGTGGGACCTTTGCCACATTCTCCGCCTCTGCTCAGTGGAGTTCTTGTTGGTTCCTCACTCGGAGGGAAAGCGGAGGTGACACACGTAACACCTGCAGAGCAGTCCTTAGCATACAGCAAGCATCCAGAAATCACTCGCTGTTATTCCCACCCCAGCACTGCTTCATGATTCCTCACCTGGATAAGAATGGCTGCCCAGTGGTCTCCCCATGGCCCGTCTTGTCCCCCCTCCAACTCATTCTCTGCATCAGCGTGGTCTTTCTAAAATGCAGCTCTGGGCATCTCCCTCCCTCGCTAGATGCAGAGGGAGTCACAGGCCTCCTGGTCCAGCCCCTGCCTGCCTCTTCAGTGACATCTCACTCCACTTCCCCAGTGTCCCTGTGCAGCACCCTGAGCATTCCACTGCGAGGCACTCATGAGTGTCACATGCTCGCTGTCTTCCTTGCCAGCAACACCCTTCCCCCCCTTTCTCCACCTAACTCATTTGAATTCTCCCTGCAGAATTCAGTTCAAATGTGCCTCCCCCCTTTAAAAGGCCATCCTAGTGTATTCTGTGGATTCTCTAGCATGTAATATGAATATTACCATCCTCTGTTTACTTATCTATCTCCTCTACCAGGTTGGGAACTCTGAGGATATGACTGTTATCTTTCTCTGTTCTTTATATCTCAGCATTTTGGATGATGCCTTACATGAAGAGGGTGCCTGATACATTACCCTGAATGGAATGAATGAATACATGAGTGCAAGAGAGACAGAGACAGAGATAACTTTGTCATGTCTTCCTCTGCTTGATACCCATTCATGTCTTTCCCACGTCCTGGCTCCAGCTCTCCCCTTTCCCAGTGCTTATGAACCACTGCTCTCCAGCACACTGATCCTGAGCCACATGCCACCCTCCATCCCACAACACAGTTCTTGATCCCCCTTCTTGGCCAATTACTTGCTCACTTCACACTGACTCATCTACTAAATGCCAGGCACTGTGGTGGGCTTGAGGGATGCGGCATGAACAAGACAGGCCTTGTTCTCAGATCATACAGTCCAGCAGGAGAGGCAGCCCATCTGTCTATCCATCCTGCACGAGAACTGTGTCGTCTGTCGTAATGTGTCCCCAATACACTGTAAGCTTCTTAAGGGGAAAGATACCATCTTATCATCCTCAGGTGGGAGGATGGATGGATGGAGTATTGCAGAGTGATCTCCATTGGCTCACTTCAATAACTTAGAGTCCATTTCATTTCTTCTTAGCCTTCAGATGTGGCGTAACTGAATTTACAGCGTCTTTAGCACTAAGGACTAAAAAACAAGACATCCTTTTATAGAGCCCATGAGGGAAGGGATCAGCTGGAAGTGGCACCAGCTCACCTGGCAGCCCCAGCCTGGTCCAGTGTCCGGCTTGATGCCCACCCTCGGCAGCACCCATCAGGGCAGACGGGCCTCTCCTCTGGCCCCTGCACCAGAAGCCAGCTGCTAGTCTCACCGTGGCTGCTTTCTCTCTTGCACCCAGGCAGAGGGAAGGGGACTAATGTCTATTGACTCCTCTCCTTTATCTTACTAGGAGACAAGTTAATAATCCACCCCGTGCTCTGCCTGGGTCCTGCCACCCAGGACCACATTGGCTTTTGATTCATGAACAGCTCACTCTGAACTCTCAACAGTGTGGCCTTGGTGGGGTGATTTTTTAATATGGAGGGAAAAACCCTGTAGAGGACAGTTCCATACATAGGCTCAACACGGTTTCATCTTGTTCGCATCCAACTGTGAAGGTTAAATAATCACAAACAACTCTTTTGGAGATATCAACCATAACGAATGAATGAAGATGAACAGTCCAACAGACTGCCACACGCCTTGGCAAGGGCAGGGGAGGAGGGTGCTGAGAAAGACGTCTCTTTCACGTCTCTCCCCTGCTTCTGCACCCTTGAAAACAGCTGTGGCCCAGCCATCGCTGAGGAAGTCCTGACTTTAGTTTGTGTTGAGACACCCAGGCTGGAAAGCCCCAGTAATCGTTCTCTGTGGACTAGCAAATCTCAGCGCTTAGCTGCGAGACTGCTCTATCCCCCAGGTACCTCTGCTTTCTTACCCACTAAAACCTCCCTCCCTCCCTCCCTATCTCTCTCTCCCTCTCTCTCTCTCTCCCTCCCCCACCCCTCTCTCTCTCCCCATCCCTCTCTTTTGACCTGAGCATAAAACATTTTACCCACAGCCAGCTGCTGTTAATATAAATGTACCTAACAACACTAGTCATTTGCATCTTGCTCCATCAAATGAGAGAATTCCCTTTGAAGGCAAGAGCTCTGCAGCCACCAGTGCAGAGCCCAACACTATAAATCAGTGAATGAATAAATGGCAGAGCTGATCAGTATTGCTTTGTGGATTGCTCCAAGCCCCCTGGCAGATCCTCTTGTGGAAGACAAAAGAGCAATTCTGCAATGAGAGTCATTGCTCCCCAGTTTATCGGCTGCGTGTTCTGAGCTAGCGCTCAGAGGCCCCATGCATCTGGGTGATTAAGGACAGTAAGACCTTGTGGGGCCAAGGTCTGCAGGAGCACCAAGAGGAACCACAGAAGAGGGGGCTGGGCACCAACAGAGCAGCTTCCTGCCTCTCTGGAGTAGGCAGACAAGACAGGTGCTGAGGGGAGGGTGAACTAGGAGAGCAGGATGGGAGGGGACGTGGCAGGATCCAAGCCAGGAAACAGCACACATTCCCTTCACTTTTTGGAACCAGTCCTCATGAAATGCACACACAGCACACCAAGAAGCAAGGGTGAAGATCTTCTCTACAGTACTGCTCGTATGAGCAAACAACTCACACCACTTCTAATGCTGTGCAAACAACTGAAATGTTCACCAGCGGAAAGATGATTGAATTAAGGCAGTGATGCATATGCATTTTCCAACAGTGGTTAGCCTGGGTAAGCAAGATTTAGAGGTTTCCTGGGGGAAATTTCCAAGACATATTGGTAGGTTAAAAAAAAAAAGCAAACTACAGAATAATACATCCAATGTGATCCCAATTGTGTTTAAAAAAAAAAATCCATGCACTAAGCCATGTGTAAATGCACACGCATGCATCTTAGCACACAGAAAATTTCCATGCAGGTGCCTTCCAGACCTAGAGCTGCTGAATGGAAGGGAACAGGATTGAGTGTGCAGAAAGATTTTTCACTTTTCCTGGATACCTGGAAGATTTATAACAAGAACGATTTTGTGTATTAATTATGCAGTTGTGAAGGACATGTGTAACATAGCTAGGTAGATGGAACTTTGTGCTGTGGACCCACACCTGACAGACAGGCTCCCAAAGAGACACAGGGAGGAGTAGGCGTGCTCCCTGCAGCCAGGGACAGCCCCCTTCCTGAGCTGGCCCTCGTGTCTTTCTCTGAAGACGGCTGTTATCAGACCCACTCCTGCACCCAGCACGTGCGGGAGCCACAAGGAAAGGCCTAGAGCTTGCAAGTTTCCCTTTTTGGAAAAGCAGAGAGATTTTCATCTGCACTTGAAGTTGTTTGTGGAAAAGGTGTCCCCTTCCTGTCCCCAGACCTAGGACCAGAGACCACAGCCCTCAAAGGGTCATTGACGAGTCTGTAGGTTCTGATTCTAGCAGTGCCTGTCCCCAGGCCAGCCCACCATGCATGTGTGATGGTGTTAAGTAGCTTGAGGCGTGGGATGGGATTCAGTAGATTTGGTCGGTTGACCAGGTTGCATTAGATTGCAGCTGTCCTTAGCCATCCCACGGCCCCCAAAATCCCTAAAACCCCACTCTTCTCTTCATCTGTGGTGCTCTCAGTTTCTGGGCTACATCACCATATCAGCAGGACATCCTCTCCCAGGATTGGAACATCTCCCTCTACCTGTGTCAAGACAGCACAGGTGTCTTGACCCTCCCTCCTCCTCCCCCTCCCACTCTTCCTCTCCCTCCCTCCCTCTCCCTTTTTCTCTCTGGCAGGCCCCTAGCACTGCTTACACGTGGCTTCACCTCCTCCTAGCCTCGGCTCACCCACAGCCCATTTGGCTGGACCCTCTCCACAGGGCTCTGAGCAAGGCAGGTCCCAGTGACCATCTCTGGTCCCGTTTGTTCACTTGACTTTGTGGTTCACCTTTTGTCCCTCAGCACCATTTCCCATACATGTCTTCTCCTCCACCAGGAGGTCCTGTGATGTCAATCACGGCACCACCACAGCTCACCGAGTGGAGCTGCCATAGCCGATCCGCTGTGCCTCCTTCTTATACTCTGAACCACCGGCAGGCAGAGAGGGGCAGTTAGTGATTCCTGGGCCCCAGGCTGGGCCATCACAACAGCCTTGCAGCTGTGCTTTCTGTGCCCATCTTACGAGGAAAGTAAGGCTTGGTGAAGGAGAGAGATGTGATATGAACCCTGATCTTTCAGTTTCCAGAGCCTGTGCTCTTCCTACCGCCCTATCTTCCTTCTGAGCTCATAGGCTACCAAAGGCCTGGAGCCTTCTGACTGCTCCATGTGGACAGAGCTCCTGATAACCAACAGGGAACGAGACCTTGATTAAGGAGAATTCATTTCGGAGTTGCATGTCTCTCTAATGCCAACTTCTCTTCCGATGCAATTGCTGTGTTGTATTTTATAAGCTTTTAAGAAGCCATTTCCTGATAGAAATCCACTTCCTGATAAGTATCTAACATTGCTGTTATCTGTGCCTTGATTTTACTCCTGGTTATTTCCCCCCGGGCTTACCTACTCTGCAACTGATCTTAGCAGAAATGAGGGTGCGTCACTGGTGAAATTTTCCATGGAAACACACTTGCATTTTGTCCACACACCATGGCAACGATCAAGAAACACAGAACGGTACCCTCCACGCCGGGCTTCTCGGCGCACGGGGACCTGCCTGGGACAGCATTCATTGTTGCATTGCTTTCCCACATGTTTGCCAGTGGGGGAGTGGATTACTCATCTTCTTCCCAGTGGGAAAATGAATGTGTCATTACAGTTCAGGAACGAAAGCAAAGCTCCCTGCCTGCTGCCTGGCTATGCAGGAAAGAGGAAGCAGCAAATCCAGCCCCAGAGTAGAGGGCGGAAGGCTTTGGTTATAGTCCTGACTCTGCCATGAGCAGGCCACTGTACCTCTCTCCCTGTCGGTTGGGCCAAGAATGCCTACTCACCTCACTTGGCAGTTGAGGAATCCCACTGGGGAATGGCTTTGCAAGTCCCTCCATTCGGAAGTGTCCACATCACTCTTCTCTGGATGGAGAGGCAATGACACGTGGGAGAGCCAGGCACAGCTGGCTCAGGTCCGCTCTTTGCTTGGGAATGGCGCTTAGCTCCTGGTATTAAAGTCAGGCTGGTACTGATATGGCTTGGGCCATGCTTGGACTAGCTGGTGGCAGCAGTAGAGGCTTTGATTGCTGCCCCAAACAAGACAATATCCTTGAAAGTGTTGCCAGGTCCCAGAACAGGGAGGCAGCCCGGGAGGAGCCCAGTGACTCTCTGAGTTGAGGTCCCAGAGCTGAGGGCAGGAAACCCAAGGCAGCTCAAGGCCATAGGACAGAGTATCAGGACAGGACTTCACAGGGGAGAACTCAAAGATCTATTGAGGCCCCTCTTTGAGAATTCAGCAGATTCCTGAAAGGTATGCATGTGAGAAAACAACTCGAAGTTGAGAACAGTGCCTCTTCCTGTCAGCCAGAGTGGAACCCTCCTAAGACACGGGATGCTGGGTGGAGTATCCACAAGGGTCTTGCTTCAGTCATGGGGAATAATTAGCCCTGGACTAAATGCTGCTCCACTTCCACCTAACAAAACTTAATGCCAGCTCCAAGGAGCCAAACTCAACTCACTTGCATTCCAGAACAAAACTCAAGAATATCTATATGAACACAAAAATATACAGTACCCAGAATGGTAAAATTCATGCCTAGCATCCAAGCAAATATTGCCAGGCATGCAAAGAAGTAAGGAATGTGAGAACAATGATCAGTTAAAAACCAAGACATAGACATTAGAAGTATCCAAAGTAGATATTAAAATAATTACAACTAATAAATAATATATAATATTATATATATATATAACTTTATAGCTATAAATAATGTATATTCAAAGTATGGCCATGGAATTTATATTTTTAAATATATTGAACTCTAGAGATAAAAACTACAATGTCCAAGATGAAAAATACACTGATGGGATTAACTGCAAATTAGGTACCACAGAAGAAGATTAAACAAAAATAAATGAAGCACAGAGAACAAGCAGAGTTTAAAATGAAGAGTATTAGTTAGCCATGAACCACTTCCATGGCCTATAACACTTGTGTGTTTGGAGTCTTTGAAGAAGGGAGATGTGAGGCAGAAAAAAACAATGAGGAAATAATGGCCAAGTCCTTTCCAAATTTGATGAAAACTATAAACCCACAGTTCTGAAAATCTCAAAGAACTCCAAGAAACATGAAGAAAACTACACCCCAATTGCTCAGAACCAGTCATAGGAGAAAATCACAAATGCATCCAGACAGGTAACTCACTGTGTACAAGGGAATGGAGGTAAGCTGAGGGTAGATTTCTCATCAGAAATAATGCGTGTGGGAAGACAGTGGAGCAGGCTCTGAAGGCGCTGCGGTGCAGCAGGCATTTGGCTTGGCACTAAGACACTCATGTGCAGTGTTGGCAGTGCCCGAGCTCAGTGCCTTGCTCCTCTTCTGGCTCCAGCTCCTGCTGAGGCTGACCTTGAGAGGTAGTGCTGATGGTCCAGTGGCTTGATCCCTGCCACCCACTGGCAGGCCTGCACTGGGTTCCCAGCTCCTGGCTTCAGGTCCAGCCAAGGCAGCTGGGGAGAGAACCAATAGACAGAAGTTTCTTGCTTGCTCGCTCACTGTCTGCCTCTCAAACAAATAAATAATAATTTTTAAAAATAGAGTACTGACCTTGGAAACTCATGACTGGAGCATAGGGAGATTACTGATGCCATAGACAGGAGTGTCAATTGGTAAAGTCAACAACAGGAGTCACTGTGCACTTACTCCTCATGTAGGATCTCTGTCATTAATGTGCTGTGCATTGAGATTTAATGCTATAACGAGTACTCAAATAATATATTTCACTTTGTGTTTCTATGGGGGTGCAAACTGTTGAAATCTTTACTTAATGCATACTAAACTGATCCTCTGTAAAAAAAAAAAAAAAAAAAAAAAAAAAAAAAAAAGAAAAGAATAGAAACTATCAACTCCCAACTTGACTCTCACTGGGATTAAACATGACAATAGGTCTGATCTGATTTCATCATCATTAAAAAAAATCATCTATTATTTTTCACTTTATGTTTCTGTGTGGGAGCAAACTGTTGAAATCCTTACTTAATGTATACTAAGCTGATCTTCTGTATATTAAGATAATCGAAAATGAATCTTGATGTGAATGGAAGGGGAGAGGGAGTGGGAAAGGGGAGGGTTGTGGGTGGGAGGGACGGTATGGGGGGGAAGCCATAGTAATCCATTATTCGTACTTTGGAAACGTATATTCATTAAATAAAAGTTAAAAAAAAAAATAGAGTACTGAAAGAAGATGGAGGAAATCTTTCTAGAATTCTATACCCAGTGAAATTCTTCTAAAAATAGACCTTTTCAAATGTATAAAAGCTAAAGATCCTTGCCTGAGCAGATCCATCACAAGCAGATCTGCACTCCAAAAGATTTTCCTTCAAGTAAAAGGAAGATGACACCACATAGAAATGTAGACTCACGCAAAAAAGAATGTAGAGCACCAGAAATGGTAACTATACTGGTAAATATTGAAGACATTTTCTTATGATTTAAAGTCACTCAAAAGATAATTGACTATGTAAATAATCAGAATGTCTCATGAAGCTTATGACATATATATATGTGTATATATATGTGTGTGTGTATATGTATATGTATGTATATATGTATATAATGTAAAATGAATGCTAGCAATTGCATAAAGTCGAAGAGTGGGAAATGAGAGAGACTCTTGAAAGATTCTCATCCTGTATGTGGAATGCTATATCACCTGAAGGCAGACTTGGATAAGTTAAAGGTTCATGCTATAAACCTTACAGCAACTACTAAAATATAAAAACAGAAAACGATAGCTAACAAAGACTCCTCAGGGAATCACACAAAAAAATCCAATTTTAGTCCGCAAAATAGATTGCCTTCAATTAGTCCAACAAAATGCAGAAAATGAGAGAAAGGGAGGCAGAGAACACATGGGGCTAGTAAAACACAGCTTAGCAAGATGACAGACTTAAATCTAGCACATCAGTAACCACACAGAACAAGAGTGAGGTAAGCATGACAAGGAAAAGATAGATTGCCAGACTGGATAAAGAAGCATGTCCCAGCTCCCAGCGCCATGGCTCATTTGGTTAATCTTCCACCTGCAGTGCCGGCATCCCATATGGGTGCTGGGTTCTTGTCCTGGTTGCTCCTCTTCCAGTCCAGCTCTCTGCTGTGGCCTGGGAGGGCAGTGGAAGATGGAACAAGTACTTGGGCCCTGCACCCGCATGGGAGACCAGGAGGAAGCACCTGGCTCCTGGCTTTGGATTGTTGCAGTGCTGGCAGTAGCGGCCATTTGGGGAGTGAACCAATGGAAGGAAGACCTTTCTCTCTGTCTCACTCTATATAACTCTGTCAAATAAAAAAAAAAGAAGCATGTCCCAACTCTATGCTGGTTACCTCCCAGAAAAAGTATTCTAAATGTAAAGATAAATATAGCTAAGAGAAACACGTACACCATACTTACTATAATCTCTTTTTTTTAACCTATGTACCAATTGTTTAAGGTATACAAACTTGATGCATTTCATATATACAAATTTAGGAACATGGTGATTCTTCCCATCCTACCCTCCCTCCCTCCCACAACCCCACCGTTCTTCCTCCTCTCTCTCCTATTCCCAATCTTAATTTTTACAAATATCTATTTTTAGTTAACTTTATATTCATTAGATTAACCCTACACTAAGTAAAGACTTTAACAAATAGTATTAAAAACAATGACAACAACGAAGAAAAGACTATTCCTCAACAGTTGAGATGAGGGCTATTCAAAATCATCTCATCTGAAAGTATCAATTTTATTCTAAACATTACCTTTTAGGTACTCTGTAAATTGCACAGATCTGGGAAAACATATGGTATTTGTCCTTTTGGGATTGACTTGTTTCACTAAATATAATGGTTTCCAGTTGCATCCATTTTGTTGCACATGACAGGATTTCAATTTTTTTATACCTGTGTAGTATTCCATGCTGTACATATACCATAATTTCTTTATAAAGTCTTCAGCTGATGGACATCAGGGTTGATTCCATGTTGTAGCTATTGTGAATTGAGCTGCAATGAACATGGGGGTGCAGATAACTCTTTCATATGATGATTTCATTTCATTTGGATAAATTTCCAGGAGTGGAATAGCTGAGCCAGATTTCTGAGTTATCCCTATACTGTCTTCTGGTGCTGCCACCAGTTTACATTCCCACCACAGTGAATTGGGGTATCTGTTCCCCACATCCTCGCCAGCATCAAAGCCATTATGATTGGGGTGAGGGAAAACCTCATTGTGATTTTGATTTGCATTTCCCTAGTGCCTAGTGATCCTGAACATTTTTTCATGTGTCTGTTGCCCATTTGAATTTCCTCTTTTGAAAAATGCTAGTTCAAGTCTTTTGCCCATCTCTTAACTGGATTATTTCTTTTGTTGCTGAATTTCTTGAGCTCTTTATACATTCTGGATATTAATCCTTTATTAGTTTCAGAGTTTGCAAATATTTTCTCCCATTCTGCCAGTTGCCTCTTCACTTTGCTGAGTGTTTCTTTTGTAGTGCAGAAGCTTCTCATCTTGATGTAATCCCATGTGTCAATTTTGGCTGTGATTGCCCGTGCTTCTGGGGTCTTTTCCAAGAAGTCTTTGCCTATGCCCATGTCTTTCAGGATTTTCCCATTTTTCTCTAGCAATTTGAGGATATCAGGTCATAGATTTAGGTCTTTGATCTATTTTGAGTTTTTTTGTGTACAAGCTATGGGTCCAGTTTCATACTTCTGCACACAAAGATCCAGTTTTTTCAGCACCATTTGTGGAAGAGACTATCATTGCTCCAGGGATTGATTTTATTTCCTGTGTCAAAAATAATTTGTTGTGGATGTGTGGATTGATTTCTGGAGTTTCTATTTTGTTCCATTGGTCTATACCTCTATTTCTAGTACCAAGCCATTTTAATTATAACTGCCCTGTAGTCCATCTTGAAATCTGGTATTATAATGCCTCTGGCTTTGTTTTTGTAATATAAGATTGCTTTAGCTATTTGTGGTCTCTTGTGTTCCCATACTAATTTTAGATCCCATATTAATTTTAATTCATTGTTTCTATATCTGAGGAGAATGTCCTTGGTATTTTGATTGGAATCACACTGAATCTGTAAATTGCTTTTGGTATTATGGACATTTTGATGATATTGATTCTTCCAATCCATGAACATGGAAGGTTTTTCCATTTTTTTATGTCTTCTTCTATTTATTTCTTAATGCTTTATCATTTTCATCCTAGAGATCTTTGACATCCTTGATTAAATGGATTCCAAGGTATTTAATTTTTTGTAGCTACTATGAATGGGATTGATCTCAAAAGTTCTTTCTCAGCCATGGCATGCTCTGAGTATACAAAGGCTATTGATTTTTGTGTGTTAATTTTATATTCTGCCACTTTACCAAACTCTTTTATTAGTTCCAATAGTCTCTCAATGGAGTCTTTTGAATCCCATATTAAAAGTCATGTCATCTGCAAATAGAGATAGTTTGACTTCCTCCTTTCCAATTTGTATCCCACTGATTTCTTTTCCTTACCGAATGCCTCTGGCTAAAACATCCAGGACAATATTGAAATAGCAATGATGAGAGTGGGCATCCTTGTCTGGTTCTGGATCTTAGGGGGAATGCTTCCAACTTTTCCCCATTCAATAAGATGCTGGCTGTGTATTTGTCATAAATTGCCTTGATTATATGGAGGAATGTTCCTTCTATTCCCAATCTGCTTGAGGTTTTCAGCATGAAAGGATGTTGTATTTTATCAAATGTTTCCTCATGTATTTCTTTCTTCAGTTTCTTAATCTAATTATCACATTTACTGATTTGCAAGTATTAAACCATCCATGCATACTGCACTTGGTCCTGGTTTCTGAAGTGTTGTTGGATTCAATTGGTAGTGTTTTGTTGAGGACTTTTGCATCTATGTTCATCAGAGATATTGGTCTATAGTTCTTTCTCTATTGCATATTTTTCTGGTTTAGGAATTAAGGTGATACTGGCTTCATAGAAGGAGTTTGGGAGGATTCCTTCCCTTTCAATCATTTTGAATAGCTTGAAAAGAATTGGAATTAGTTCTTCTTTAAATTTCTGGTAGAATTCAGCTGTGAGGCCATCCCAGTCATAGGCTTTTCTTTGTTGGGAAGGTCTTTATTATTGATTCAACCTCTGTCTTGGTTATTGGTGTGTTTAAGTTTTCTACATCTTCATGATTCAATTTTGATGGGTTGTATATGTTCAAGAATCTCCATTTTTCTAGGCTTCTCAATTTGAAGTAAGTCTTGATGATTCTTTTTATTTCTGTTCTATCTGTTGCATGTACTTTTGCACCTCCGATTTTATGGATTTGAGTCCCTCCCTCTTTATTTTTTTTGATTAGTTGGGCCATGGTGTATCAATTTTGTTTATTTTTTCAAAAAAATTAGCTCTTCGTTTCACTGATCTTTGGTATTTTTTGTTTCAATTTTGTTTATTCTCTAATTTTAATTATTTCTTTCCTCCACCTAATTTGGGATTTGTTTGTTGTTGTTTTTCTAGGTCCTTGAGATGCATTCATAGCTCATTTATTTGGTGCCTTTCCAATTTCTTTATGTAGGCATCAATTGCTATAAACTTCCCTCTTAACACTGCTTTTGTTGTATCCCATAAATTTTGATATCTTATATTGTCCTCTTCATTTTCAAAAATGTTCTGATTTCTCAAGTTATTCTATGACCCACTGTTCATTCAGGAGCATGTTGTTCAATCTCCACATGTTTGTATATATTCTCGAGATTCTTGAGTTGTTAATTTCCAGTTTCCTTCCATTGTGGTCAGAGAAGATGTATAGTATGATTTTGATTTTTTTTAATTTGCTGAGACTTTCCATATGGTCTAGCACTTGTGAGAAGAATGTGTATTCTGCAACTGTTGATGAAATGTCTATAGATACCAATTAGGTCTTTTAGGTTTATATTGTCGATTAGTTCTGCTGTTTCTTTGTTGATTTTCTGTCTTTTTAATTGTCCATTGATGAAAGTGGGGTATTGAAGTCCCCATTACTGTTGTATTGGAGTTTATGTCTCCTTTTATATCCATTAAGATTTCTTTTAAATAACCAGATAATTATAGGTAATTGGGTACATATACATTTATAATAGTTACAGTCTTCCTGTTGAGTTGATACCTTGATCATTACATAGTGTCCTTCCTTGTCTATTTTAACAGCTTTTGTGTTAAAGTCTATTTTGTCTGATATTAGGATAGCAATATCAGCTCTTTCTTGTTTTCTGTTAGCATGGAATATCTTTTTCCATCCTTTCTCTTTCAGTCTGCATGTATCTTTGTTGATAAGGTGCATTTCTTTCAGAGAGCAAATGGATGGGACTTGTTTTCTTTTTTTTTTCAGATTTTTTTAACTTTTATTTAATGAATATAAATTTCCAAAGTACAGCTTATGGATTACAATGGCTTCCCCCCATAACGTCCCTCCCACAAAGATTTATTTATTTATTTGAAAGACAGAGGCAGAGAGAGTGAAAGAGCGAGAGAGGTCTTCTATCTGCTGATTCACTCCCCAGATGGCCACAATGGCCGGAGCTACGCCTATCCAAAGACAGGAGCCAGATGCTTCCTCCAGGTCTCCCACATGTGTGCAGGGGCCCAAGGACTTGGGCCATCTTCTACTGCTTTCCCAGGCCATAGCAGAGAGCCAGATTGGAAGTAGAGCAGCTGGGTCCAGAACCAGCACTCATATGGGATCTGGATATCTGGATAGGCAAATGGCAGCTTTACCTGCTATGCCACAGTGCCGGCCCTGATGGGTCTTGTTTTCTAATCCATTCAGTCAGTCTGTGTCTTTTAACTGGGGAGTTGAGGCCATTTACATTCAAGGTGATTGTTGATAAGTAACGACTTGGCCCTGACATTTTTCCATAAATATACCTATTGTTTACTTTTATTTTCCTTTGTACTTTACTGGTAGATTTTCTGCCTTTACCATCTTTCATACTGATGTCTATATTTCTATATTTCTGTGTTTCTGTGTGTAGCACATCCTTAAGCATCTTTTGTTAAGGCTGGGCAAGTGGTGACAAATTCTTTCAATTTCTGTTTGTTATGGAAGGTCTTTATTTCATCTTTGTTCATAAATGAGAGTTTTGCATGATATGGTCTTCTAATCAATTCTCTCTTTCCACACCTTCAGGAACTCCTAAGATCTGTATGCTGGGTCATTTTAGTATCCCATATGTCTCCAAAACTGTTTTTAGTTTTTCTAATTTCTTGTTGCTGTTGTTTTGTCTGATTATATAATTTCCAAAGATTTATCTTCTAGATCAGATATTCTTTCTTCAGGTCTGTTTTTAAGGCTTTCTACTGAAATTTTTATTTGTTCTATTGAATTCTTCATTCCTAATATTTCATTTTTACATCTCTTGAAAATCTCAATTTCATGGGAAAAATTTCACTCGCATCATGTATGGATTTCTGAATACTCCTATGATTAATCTCTTGAATTACATTTCAGGTATTTCACCAGCCTCTTCATATGCTAATATTGAAGTGTTGTAGTGTTCCACTGGGGGCATCATGTTATCTTCTTTATTCTTGTGTCTTGAATTTCTGAGTTTATTTCTAGGCATTTGTGGAGATTCCTGGCTTTTTCTCCTGGTGCCTTTTTCTATGGACTCTGCCTCTGTGGCTTATCTGTGATTCTGCTCTTTCAGTGAATGTCCAGAGCATGCTGGGTGTGGCCAGGGAGCTCTGGTCAGTGCTCAAGGGTGGGGTGAATGTCCAGGGTAACACCTAAATTGAGCATAGTAGATCTCTTTTTTATCAGAGGGGAGGGTTTGATTAGTCCTGTTGGTGTAGTCACAGCCTCACCTCCTGTCTTCCAAGGTGTTCAAAGCCCGGGTGTTATCCTAGAGTGGGTGCAAGACTCATGTGTGCTGCCGTGAAAACCACACAAAGGATCTGTGCAGTCCTCAGTGTGGGCACGGGAATCCCAGTCAATCAGGGAGCTCTGAGCATGTGTGGAGCCACTCACAGTGGTTGCCCAGAGACCCAGGTACACACTGTGCCTCTATGTAGTATCAGTGTTCCCACAGTCTCAGCACAATGGCGCCCATAGTCACAGGGTGCCAAGGATATGCTCCACCCAACTAGTGTGTCCCATCCAGAGAGAGGCAGAGCCGCCCCCAGAGCCAGCTGCCCGCGGATGTTTTGCCTAGGCAGTTTGAGCACTAGAGCTTATGATGTGTTGGGAGAGTGGGAGCACCTCACAATCCTACATGGGTGCCAGCCCCCATCAGTCCTCCCAGCCAGACTTGGGTATCTCCTCTCAGCTGCTTGCTGGGCACGTGCACATGAGCTGGCACAGCTGGTACATATGTCTGAAATGGTGCCCACCATCTCTCAGCTGGTTGCTGGGGCACCATTGTCAGGGTGATGGTGGAGAGAAAAGTGCCCATTTTTTCCCAAGTTGGCACATCTGTCCCCCACTGGGCTGCAGGCCGACTCATGCCAGGCTCTCCCCATAGCTGTATTGCCAGTGGCATGGGGTGCTGCAGTCTGGTCTCACCCCACTCTCCAGAGCGGTGCTCAGGCCCTCAGCTGCTGGGGTCCTGTGTTGTGTCCCTGCTCACACTGTGTGTCTACACCTACTCTAATCTTTAAAGTTGAAATGCTATACTAATATCAAAGTAGACATCAAAGCAAATAATGTCATCAGGAAGAAAGAGGTCCCTTTTGTTGTGACAAAATGGTCATTTTATCAGAGGAAATAACACTCCTAACGTTTATACATCTAATAGCAGAGCTCCGAAATCTATGGAGCAAAAATGGATATAACTGCAAAGAAAAATTGACAAATTCACAATTAAGGTGGGAGACTTCAAGATACCCCCCTTCAATAATCAATCAGACAGGTAGACAGAAAGCCGTCAGGATACCAAAGATTTCAACCACACTACCCACAGAGTTGACCTAACAGACATTTATACTGCACTGCATACAACCACGGAAAAATACACATTCAGTCCATGTACACACTGAATATTGACTACAGTAGACCACATTCTGGGTCATAAAACAGGCCTCAATCAATTTAAAAGGATTCAAGCCATATAGAGTGTGCTTTCAGATCACAACGGAATTGAATTAAAAGTCAATAATAGGAAGATACCTGGAAAATCCCCACATATCTAGAAGCAAAATAACACACTTCTGAATAATCCATGGGTGAAAGAAGAAATCAAAAGGAAAATTAAAAAGTATTTTGAACTGAATAAAAATGAAAACCTACCCTATAAAAATGTACAGCATGCTACTAGAGCAGCACTAAAAGGGACTTTATAGAATTAAACAGCTGCCTTAGGAAAGGAAGAAAAGTCTCAGTCAGTGACCTCAGCATCCACCGTAAGAAACTGAGACAATGAGAGCCAATTAAACCAAGAGCAGGTACACGAGGGGACGCAATTAAGACTGCAACAGAATCAATGAAATAGAAAAACACCAGGGAAAAGACAATGAGGCCAAAAGATGGTTTTTGTCTTCTCTTTTTTTGTTTGTTTTTTGTAGATGAGTAAAATTGATAAACTTATAGCCAGAATGACCAGGGGGAGGGGGAGAGACAGATAAAACACAAGTAATCAATATTATAAATGAAAGAGATGACACTAGCACAGAGTCTATAGATTTTTTAAAAAGATAATAAGAGGACATTATTCATCTTTTATGCCAATAAATTTACCACTTTAGGGCTTGGTGCTGGGCTGTGACTGCCAATATTCCCTGTCCTTTGCTTTCTGTAGCCTCGGGGCCCTGAGGTTCTCCCGGAAAGTGGGGTTTCCATTTCGGGCGCTGGAGTGGTTGGCCATTGCACACCTGCATTCCTCTTGTGACTGCGCCCCCGTTCCCCATGCAGTCGCCCAGGAGCACACTGAAGGCTCTCGCTGTCCAGGTGTAATGTGCTCCGTGTGTTCTGAGACGAGCAAGGGTCTTTATTGACCTCTTTGGAGCACTGGCCCATGCAGGTCACAGGCAGGGTCTTGCAGGGCCCTCTGTGGCCAGGGCCTCATGGAGCCAATGCCTCTAATTAACCAGCCCCTTTCTTTGGACCCAGGTCTCTGTAGGGGTCACCACCTTCTCCAAAATGTCTGATTGATGAAATAAGTGGCTGTAATACTCAGGGCAGAAAATAGTGTTTGTCTAATTGGCCTCTTCACGGCTCATCTGGAAAGTCAGATTTCTCAGCCCTCCTTGACCCTCCCCCTTGCCCCCTCACTCAGGCACCCTTGGTGGCTCCCTGTTGTCCCAAGAATAAAGCAAGGTTTCATGACACCCAGGTTCAAGGCCTCTTTGAGACCCAGGTTCATAGTCGATGCACTGCTGTCACTCAGAAGTCTCACCATGCCTTACAGGTTTTTGATTCCAAACACTTTTGCCTACTGTTTTCCATTTCTCAGGATTCCAAATCCTGTAGCTCTTCACATGACAAATCTAACACTTCTTCCCATGCTCAGCTCAACTGCCACCTCCTCCAGGAAGGCTTCCCAGGTGCACCAAGGTTATTGCCATGGACTCCTCTTTGTCACTGGCCCTTGGCTCTCATGCTGGACATCAGAGTAGTTCATACATAAATTTCTCTGAACTTCTTGACACTAGCATCCCCGCCATCCAGCCCTTGCCCAAGCTGAGCCCTGCCATGAATTGGCCCCATCATTCACCCGTACAGTAAATGTCTAAGCCATGCTCCCTTAAGGTTCTGGGCTTTTACCTGTCTAGCTGTTCCTCCAGGCCTGCTTGGTAACTTCACTTTTCACAGCCCTTGATTGACCTCTCAGACTCCATAGGCTCCCACCTGTTACCAGGAGGGCACCTAACACACAACACTGTCCCATCTCTCTGCATCTCTGTCCCCTACTTTACTGGGGCCATCTTGGGGCACCTCCTGTATCCCTCATCTTTCTATTCCCCATGCCCAACAGAGGACCTGGCCCACAGAAGTACCCCAAAACTGTTGAATGAATAATTGAGCCTCAGAGCTCTGAGTCGTGGTTTCCAGATATTACAGCAGGTGGCTCACCACCTCCAAAAGTCCATCTTGATTCATTTTATCCTGGTTGACATTGCTGTGTGGCCTTGAAACAGTCTATTTCTCTCTCTGCACCTTCATTTCCTTCATCTGTAGAGTGAAGCATTGGGTTTGATGGAAAAGGAAGGGCTTTCCAGGTTTTCCCTTTTCTGATCCTGGTTTCACGGGACAGAGATTTTAGCCTAAAATCTTCGGTATGTGCATGTATTGTTTCCTCTAGTAGTCCATGGGGAGTCTTTCACTCTCCAACCCACCCTAGCACCAGGCTGGGTGTCCCCAAAGCCCTTCTACATACCCGCTGAGTAAGGGTTAGATGACTGAGGGGGTCCAGAGCCTCGCCACCTGCTGGCAGGGTGAGAGTCCACCCAGCAATAGTGGTGACGAGTTAGAGCCATTCTCTCTAAGGTGCCATGGTTCTTAAGTCTTCAGCTGGAAATGTTCCAGTTGCTGCCCCTCCTGGCTTGCTAGTAAACCCCCAACTGTGTGCATTGTTACTGCCCTGACCAATGCGGCCCCTGCCTTCCCCCAGAGAGAGGACTGGCAGGAGGGGCATCACTCTGCCGGGGGAGATCGTGCTTGTAGGGGTGGCCCGAGTGGGCTGCCATGCTGGGGAAGCTCGTGGTCAAAGACGCCTCTTCTGGCCCCATTCATAGCCTTTGGACCCAGATCTGCCTGTCCCCGCTGCAGGGTCTTGGCACAAGGGCTTTCCCCTCGCAGGGCCCGTCTGTCAAACTGGAATGATGCCATTTCTGGTTTCAAAGGCTGTTTCGAGGGCTTCAGGCAATCATCTTACTCTACTTTTTCTTTCAATTTTGTAACCCGATCGCTCTCCTGTTTCCTGTCCTCTGTATCCTGAGTTTCTTGAGCCTAATGTTGTGCCCACAGAAACCCTTCCCCAGCCACTGCTTCTCACACACAGCAGATGCTAAATAAACCCAGGCCAGGTGAGTGGATGACTTTCTGGTCACACCTGGAAGGTGAGGAAGGACCTTTGTCCAGGCATCCCTTGACAAGGAATTCGTCATTCTGGCCTTCCCAATAGATAGAGCCTCTACTATGTGTCTTTAACTTTAGTCAATTCACTGAACACCCCCCCACACACACCCTCCCAAAAAATAACCCTGTCATTTAAGTGTGCTACACACCCATGTTCCAGTTGAAGACACTGACACTGAGCGATGTAATGACCCGCCCCAGGCCACAGACGTTCTACGTGACTGGGCTGTGAATCAAGCCCAAGCCTGTCTCTAAATTCATGCACAGAACAAACAGGAAAATAAACATAATGCAATTTTAACCACCAAAAAACAGCCCAAGATTCATGCTTTAGGATGTGTTGTTCAGATCTCCTTTTCTGCATATAGATTTTTGTGACTTGTTTTCTTGTGTTTTCCACCCCTGGAGTCATGAGCACGCAGACAGGCAGCTTGGTAGCTTCACTTAACATGATGCTGAAAGCACTTTCCCCGGTTCTTCTGTCCTCTCCGTATCTGTCATCTTAATGATTGCATAATATTTCTATCAAATGGACATGTAATTTACTTATTGTCCTGCTGTTGTTGAACACGTGGCTTGCTTTATCTGGTTTTGCAGGTATAAGTAATACTCTGCTAAACATCTCTGTGTGCAAGGCCAATTTTAATTCTATCCTCAGGCTGGTTTCAAGAAGGATGAAATTACTGGGTCAAGGGAAGTGAGCGTTTGTAGAGCTCATGAGAAACACAATGCCAAATATATTTTCCCAAAGATGTTCCTGCAAAAAAGGAAAGGCAGTCGCGGGGCCGCCACAGAGAGACGGTGACTGAAGAGCTGACAGTCAGAGGCGAGGAGAGGCAGGGTCTGCCCGCAGTGAGCCCTGTCACGGGCTGGGCTGGGTCAGGGGAGTGACGCCAGGAAGCACAGAGGAGTTTCCTTACTGCTCAGGAGGAGCAGGAGCCACAGACAGGCGCTGCGTGCCAACCCGCGAGATGGAGATATTCTCCATCACTCTGAGCACAAGTGCGCTGGCTTAAAAAATAACAATGCAACACTGCTGCCCCCCAAAAAAGAGGCTCCCGAGGCTGCTGCACCTCTGAACTTCCAGAAAGGAGGCTGGAGTTCCAACTCTAGGTCTGTCGTTAAGCCCCCATGCCTCGCTCTTCCAGCCTGCCTCGCTTTGTCTCCCAGGGGTTGTTATGAGGATCAACAAGCTCATGTACATAAAAATCCTTTATAAAATTTCAATCATTGGCATGATTAGCTGCTTAAAATTAATTTCCTGTTAATTATCATTCATGCTACAGCGGTCTCCATGGCTGTATAGCAGACACTCCAACAGAGATTCTTGGAATTTTTTTTTTTTTTGACAGGCAGAGTGGACAGTGAGAGAGAGAGAGAGACAGAGAGAAAGGTCTTCCTTTTTGCCGTTGGTTCACCCTCCAATGGCCGCTGCTGCTGGCACGCTGCTGCCGGCGCATCACGCTGATCCGTAGCCAGGAGCCAGGTGCTTCTCCTGGTCTCCCGTGGGGTGCAGGGCCCAAGCACTTGGGCCATCCTCCACTGCACTCCCGGGCCACAGCAGAGAGCTGGCCTGGAAGAGGGGCAACCGGGACAGAATCCGGCGCCCCGACCGGGACTAGAACCCGGTGTGCCGGCGCCTCAAGGCGGAGGATTAGCCTAGTGAGCCGCGGTGCTGGCCTGGAATGTTTTAATGTCTGGTTTCTCAGAGGTAGATTTAGGTCAATTTTATTTAAAATTGTGTATCCTCTTTTAAAATCTTATTTTTTATTTATTCTAAAGTTGAGGGACAGAGATAGTTTCCCATTTGCTAGTCACTAAAATGCCGCTGGGCCAGGCAGAATCCAGGAGCCTGGCGCTCAGTCCAGGTCTCCCACATAGATGCAGGGACCCAAATACTCGAGCCACCCTGTGCTGCCTCTATGGGCGCACATTAGCAGGAAGCTGGAGTCAGAAGCAGAGCCAGGACTCAAATCCTGGCACTCCAATATGGGATGTAGGCATCCAAGTAGCATCTGAATCACTATGCCAAATGTCTACCCCTTAGCTTTCACTGGAAAACTCAGATTTGTAAACCAAGGTACACCCAACTTCTCCATTCCAGGTACAGGAAGAGCCTCTGTCCCCTATACCCTTCCAAACATCCCCACCCCAAATGCCAGATAACACTGTGTCAACTCACACGGCCCCTGGATTGGGCTGGCCTAGGATCTCCTTGCTGGGCTACATGATTGGGCAGATTCAGCATCTGAGGGCCTCAGCTACAGGTCCCTTGGGAGCCCTGAGCTGACGCTAGGGCCAGGGAATGCAGTGGAGGATGGCCCAAGACCTGGGCCACACTATGCAGTGCAGCCAGGGACCACCAGGCCCCTGCTGCAGGTGACCCCGCTCCCACCCTCAGCACAGCTAGTCCAGAGAGGAGATGAGTTTCCCCCACCCAGCAACACCTTGGGAGACTCCATGGTTGGCGGTTAGTCGCTACACGATATAGTGCCAAGTGCATTTTCCCTAAAAGTTCCGTGTGAAAAGGGTAAGGTGGAATACAGGGGCAAAGAAAGAAAGATGGGTACCGAACAGCTGACAACACAAACAAGGAAGAACAGGGCTTGCTAGCAACAAAGCTTTATCACAGACTGGGCTATGTCAGTGTGACAGCACGGAACACAGAGATGTCCTTACTGCTCAGAGGGAGGGAAGCCCCTCTCCCACTGATCGCACATGTGACGGCTCCCATTGGCTCCAGTCACCATCTTCATGATCACCTCCCTTGACGTACAGGGAAGTAATGAGCACACAGAGCCAGGAAGTACCTGAAAGTGATTGGTCCTTCCCCTTGATTGACAGTTCAGGTATTGGGGGCCAGAGAGGTGATGTCACACTTCCCCTTATCACCCCATATTTAGAAGGATGTTTTCCTAAACTAGATGCTCTGCAACTGCCGAGTATGCCCAGTAGGTGAGGAGGGGGTTAAACGCACCTTCCCAGGCCCCAGCCCACACCGACTGCATCAGAATCTCCCAAGGAGGGGCCCAGGAATCTGCCTTTCCAACAAGCCGCCCCAGGATGCAGGTGCACCCCGAAGCTGGGAAATCACTGAAAGCTCATTCGGTGCCCAGAGCCCTAAGTTTTGCAGCTGACAGCCCTAACTCAGTCCTGGCCGCTGCTACTTCTGCTTCCTTCCCACCTCCTGAAACACAGACATCACACTGTGCCTGCTGGCATTGAAGACATGAGTAAACAAGTTCAGATTCCAGGGAGACCAGAGCACCACGTGGCTGGGGCCCCGCAGCAGAAGGGCAGTAGCTCTGGGAGATGACGCAGGTGACAGCACATGGGAGCCCCTCCCGGGCTGCAGGAGAGGGGCTGGAAACACACTCAGCTCCATCTGGTGACAGCAGCTCACCTGCCTGAACACTCCGGCTCAATGGGGTGTCTCATTCCTGTATAATTTAATAGCCTACTCTGCTCATTAATTCTTTCCCGGGGGCATTCCCAGATGAGAGCGACATCGACGCCTGATGAGTCACTCTTGGCCAGTAAACTTTATAGAGCAGCCCAGGCCACCCAGCACGGAGCATGTAGCACAGGGGAATCGGGGAGGGTCCACCGAGAGTCCAGTAATGCCGGGAGACAAGGCCTGTGGGCCATAGTAATGGACGTGAAAGGAGGCCGACTTCTATGTGGGAGTCTGGGAATCATCTGCTCCCCTGACCTCCCTCCGGGACCATCAGGAAAGGCACACTGGGATCTGGCCCCACCGCTGCTGCCAACTGCATGACCAGAGGCAAATTCCTTGGCTTTTCTGGGTCTCTGTTTTCCCACCTGTCAAATAGGATGGACTGTATTAAAGGTTCTCCACTGAGCAACAGGATTCGAATCTTCTAGTGACCTCTTGAAAAGCCCTAACACCCGGGTCCCATGGCAGAACCACTGATTCTGGTCTCTGGGGTGAGCCTGCAATCTCTGGCCATGCTGATGTGGAGCTCGGGGCTGAGAACCACTGCCCAGGGGGAGGCCCTCCTGCCTCCTGCCGCTCTGTTGGTTCTGCCGTTCATCACACAGGAGGCGGGACCGGGGAGGACTGACTAGTTGCTTTTCTCCTGATTCCCTCAAGAGAGGCCAAGGGCAGAAAGACTCCAACTGGGGCCATCTGGGATTCAATTTAACTTCCAGCTGGTGCCGCGGCTCAATAGGCTAATCCTCCACCTGCAGTGCAGGCACACCAGGTTCTAGTCCCAGTCGAGGCGTCGGATTCTGTCCCGGTCGCTCCTCTTCCTGTCCAGCTCTCTGCTATGGCCCAGGAGTGCAGTGGAGGATGGCCCAAGTGCTTGGGCCCTGCACCCCATGGAAGACCAGGGGAAGCACCTGGCTCCTGGCTTCAGATCAGCACGGTGCTGATTAGGGGGTGAACCAATGGAAAAGGAACACCTTTCTCTGTCTCTTTCTCTCTCACTGTCCATTCTGCGTGTCAAAAAAAATTTTAACTTCCCACATTTCCTGACTAGAATGCAAATGATGTCCTGAATACAAACTCGGACAGCCGGAGAGCCCAGAGCCTGAGGGGAAGGACTGCCTGGGCATTTCTGGTGGTGCCAACAGAGACCACACCCTGGGCCAGTTGATGCTCTCCCAGCCCCTCCTCAGGCCTCTCAGGAGAAATGGAACTGCAGCATGGGCCGCCCAGCCCCCTGCCAGCCCCGCGGCCCCCAGAGAAATGGGCAGACAGCAGCTTCCATGGAGCCGCCCATCCCGTCCCTTCCGAGTCACATGTGTCACGTCTCCGAAACTGAGACATGCCCAACAACTCCGGACATTTAAACATTTATTTAAAATGCAGAGGGACAGAGAGGTCTTCATCCACTGCTTCACTCCTCTACCACAACTGGGAGTAGGCCAGGCTGAAGCCAGGAACTCCATCCAGGTCTCCCACACAGGTGGCAGGGACCCAGGTCCTTGAGCCATCAGCCATTGCCTCCCAGATTCATTAGCAGGGAGCTGAATTGGAAGCAGAGGAGCTGGGACTTGAATCGGGCACTCTGGTGTGGGATGCAGGCGTTCCAAGCTCCGGCTGAACTCGCTGCGCCCCCGTGCTCCCGTGATTGATGACGTGTTAAAGTTCATCATCAGGGTTTGTATTTCATGATGATATGCACATAATGGTGCATTTCACAATGCTTACCATCTTACACTTGGCAAAATCTGGTGATTTCTGTTCTCCTCCAGTTCAGACTTTCTAAAGGTTCCGTGATTCTGTGGCCTTCACTCACGCAGACCATCTTTATCTTCAAAGAGAATGGTGCCTTGGAGAGGCACCCATCTTGAGAGACACCACTTTCTCCAGGTGCTCTGCCACCCAGCGTTCTGCACAGACCAGCCATGCCGGCTTGTCAGAAGGGCAGAGCCTCGGGCCCCAGCCCCTCAGTTACAGGGGTCCCCTCGTGATCGTGCGTTTGAAAGTTTGGGAAGTGCTGTCGTAGTTCACACCCATCTCGCCAGATACAGATACATGCACACACACACACACACTCACCCGCTTGCCCAGACCACTCTGCTGACCCCATCACCATAAACAAGAACTTCCCTGGGGCTGCATGGCACTCCTGCCTGTGCAGGTCAGGGAGTGGTTTGTTTCCAGTGGGGTGAGGGGGAAAGACCATGCAATCACAGGCACCTATGGCAGGGGGCAGAGGAGGAGGTCTTCAAAACATGCAAAATGCATACTATGAAAAAAGTATTCATAGGGTTCATGGTTTTGCCCAAAATTGTCTTTTAATTCCATTTTTCCACTAACCTTTAAAAGCCCCCTTGTCCTGCTCCTTTAATATTCAGAGGTGAGGCAGGCGAGTCGTGGCAGCTGCAGCCATCCCCTCCTAGATGGCAGAATCGGGGCTGGGCCTGACACAGGCCTCCAGCATGCCCCGCCCTCTTCCTGGGCACCTGAGACCTCCCTCACTTTGCTCCTCCCTGCCTGAGCCTCAGCTCCAGAACCTACCACCTCATGGATCACAGACACCTGCTATGCCTGCTGTCCTCTCTGCCAGTAGACCTTGACTTCATGTCTGTATTTCCCATCTTCCTGTCTTCCCCTTCCCAGCTCCAGCAGGACTTCCCAGGGCCCACCTCCCTCCCCCCATCCATCCATCCAACAAATATTTCCCTGTGAACACCATGTGAACGCGCAGATGCATAACACCTGACCCCAGCACCCTCAGCTCACAGCCTGGTGGAGGAGGCAGAGCCGTGTGAGCTGCAGTTTAGGATGCCTCCTGGTGAGTGCCAGGGGAGGAGAGCACAGGGTGCTGTGGATGTCCAGGGGAGGGGTCGTCACTCAAGCTCCAGAGTCAGGGCAGGCCGCCCGAAGGCGTTGCTGTGTAAGTCAGTCTTCAGGGATTGAAGTGGGAAGAGAGGCATCTCAGGCAGAGTGAGCAGCCCAAGAAAAGCCAGCTTGTGGCAGCTCCTATTGCAGAGTGCAAAGCCCTGATCTAGAAGAGGCTTGGGAGGGTGGGACTGGAGCAAGTTGGCCTAGCAGGCAGGATGGGCATTTGGACTTTTTTAAGTTATACAAGTTCCATGTATTTAATATGTACAGGATTAGGAACATAGTGATACTTCCCTCCCTCCTGCTCACACCCCAAACCTTCTTCCTCCTCCCTCTCCAGTTCCCATTCTTAATTTATATGAAGATCTACTTTCAGTTTACTTAACAATCATAAGGTTAGCCCTACACTAAGAGTTCAACAAATAGTATGAAGGAAGAAACACTGTTCCTCAACAGAGGAGACAAGGACTATAAACAGTCATCGAATCTCAAAATGTCCATCTCACTCTAATACATTTTAGGTACTCTATTAGTTATCCCTGATCAAGCAAAACATATGATATTGCGTCGTTTGGGGACTGGATTATTTCACTAAATATAATGATTTCCAGTTACATCCATTTTGTTGCAAAAGATATCACTTTTTTTTACAACTGAGTATATTTCATAGTGTATATATACCATAATTTCTTTATCTAGTCCTCAGTTGATGAACATCTGGATTGATTCCATATATATCTTAGCTATTGTGACTTGAGTTGCAATGAACACGGGGGTACAGATAACTATTTCATATGCTGATCTCATTTCCCTTGGGTAAATTCCCAGGAGTGGTATGGCTGGGTCATATGGTAGGTCTATATTTCAGATTTCTGAGGAATCTCTATACTCTCATCCATGGTGGCTGCACCAGTTTGCATTCCCACCAACAGTGGATTAGGGTACCTTTTCCCCCACATCCTTGTCAGCATTTGTTTTTTGTTGTTTTCTAACTGGGGTGAGGTGAAAGCTCATTGTGATTTTGATTTACATTTCACTGACGGCTACTGATACTGAGCATGTTTTAGGTGTCTGTTGCCTATTTGAATTTCTTCTCTTGAAAAATGACTGTTCAAGTCCTTTGCCCACTTCTTAACTGGATTGCTTTGTTGCTGTTGAATTTCTTGAGCTCTTTATAGATTCTAGATATTAATTCTTTATCAGTTGCAGAATTTGCAAATATTTTCTCCCATTCTATCAGTGGCCTTTTGCTTTGCTGAGTGTTTCTTTTGCAGTACAGAAGCTTCTTAGCTTGATATAATTCCATGTATCAATTTTGGCTTTGATTGTATCTGTTTCTGGGATATTTTCCAAGAAATCTTTGCTTATGCCAATATCTTTCAGGGTTTCCCCAGTGTTCTCTAGTAATTTGATGATACCAGGTAATAGATTTAGGTCTTTGATCCATTTTGACTGGATTTTTGTGTAAGGTGTAAGGTAGGGTTCTAGTTTCATACTTCTGCACATGGAGATCCAATTTTCCCAGCACCATTTGTTGAAGAGACTGTCCTTGCTCCAGGGATTGGTTTTAGCTCCTGTGCCAAAAATCAGTTGTTTGAGGCTGGACCTGTGGCATAGTGAGCTAAAGCCTCCACCTATGGCACCTGCATCCCATATGGGTGCTGGTTCAAGTCCCGGCTGGTCCTCTTCTGATCCATCTCTCTTCTATGGCCTGGGAAAGCAGTAGAAGATGGCCCAAGTCCTTGGGCCTCTGCACGCACATGGGAGACCTGGAAGAAGCGCCTAACTTCAGATTGGCCCAACTCCAGCCATCTGGGGAGTGAACCAGTGAATGGAAGACTGCTCGGTTTCTCTCTCTTTCTGTAACTCTACCTCTCAAATAAATATTTTTTTAAAAAGTTAGTTGTAGATGCATGGGTTGATTTCTGCAATTACTATTCTGTTCCATTGGTATACACATAGATTTTTGTGCTAGTGCCAAGCTTTTTTGATTATAACTGCCCTTCAGTATGTCTTGAAATCTGGTATTGTGATGCCTCTGGCTTTGTTTTTGTCACATAAGATTGCTTTAGTTATTTGGGGTCTATTGTCTTCCATACTGATTTTAGCATCATTTTTTTCTAGATCTGAGAAGAATATCCTTGGTATTTTGATTGGAATCACATTGAATCTGTAAATTGCTTTTGGTATTATGGACATTTTGATGATATTGATTCTTCCAATCCATGAACATGGAAGGTTTTTCCATTTTTTATGTCTTCTTCTTTCTTAATGCTTTATAATTTTCATCATTGAGATCTTTGACATCCTTGATTAAAAGGATTCCAAGGCAATTAATTTTTTGTAGCTACTATGAATGGGATTGATCTTAGAAGTTCTTTCTTTTTTTTTTTTATCCCATTTTCTTTTTTTTTATTTATTTTTTTTTTAAACTTTTATTTAATGCATATAAATTTCCAAAGTACGACTTATGGATTACAATGGCTTCCCCCCCCATACCATCCCTCCCACCCACAACCCTCCCCTTTCCCACTCCCTCTCCCCTTCCATTCACATCAAGATTCATTTTCGATTATCTTAATATACAGAAGATCAGCTTAGTATACATTAAGTAAAGATTTCAACAGTTTGCTCCCACACAGAAACATAAAGTGAAAAATAATAGATGATTTTTTTTAAATGATGATGAAATCAGAGCAGACCTATTGTCATGTTTAATCCCAGTGAGAGTCAAGTTGGGAATTGATAATTTCTTTTTTTTTTATTTTTTTTTTTTTACAGAGGATCAGTTTAGTATGCATTAAGTAAGGATTTCAACAGTTTGCACCCCCATAGAAACACAAAGTGAAATATATTGTTTGAGTACTCGTTATAGCATTAAATCTCAATGTACAGCACATTAAGGATAGAGATCCTGCATGAGGAGTAAGTGCACAGTGACTCCTGTTGTTGACTTTACCAATTGACACTCCTGTCTATGGCATCAGTAATCTCCCTATGCTCCAGTCATGAGTTTCCAAGGCTATGGAAGCCCTCTGAGTTCTCCAACTCTTATCTTGTTTAGACAAGGTCATAGTCAAAGTGGAGGTTCTCTCCTCCCTTCAGAGAAAGGTACCTCCTTCTTTGATGACCTGTTCTTTCCACTGGGATCTCACTCGCAGAGATCTTTTGCCAGAGTGTCTTGGCTTTCCATGCCTGAAATACTCTCATGAACTTTTCAGCCAGCTCCGAATGCCTTTAGGGCTGATTCTGAGGCCAGAGTGCTATTTAGGACATCTGCCATTCTATGAGTCTGCTGAGTATCTCACTTCCCATGTTGGATCACTCTCCCCTTTATTTACTCCATCGGTTAGCGTTAGCAGGTACTAGACTTGTCTATGTGCTCCCTTTGACTCCCAGTCCCTCCACCATGACCAACTGTGAACTGAAACTGATCACCTGGAACAGTGAGATGGCATTGGTACATGCCACCTCGATGGGATTGAATTGGAATCCCCTGGTTTGCTTCCAACTCCACCACTTGGGGCAAGTCAGCCTGAGCATGTCCCAAATTATACATCTCTTCCCTCTCCCATTCCCACCACCATGTTCAACAGGGATCACATTTCAGTTAATTTTCAACACTTAAGAATAACTGTGCATCAATTACAGATCTAAACCAGTCATATTAAGTAGAACAGATAAAAAAACTACTAAGAGGGATAATGTATTAAGTTGTTCATTAACAGTCAGGGCTATGCTGATCAAGCCACCGTTTCCCATAGTGTCCACCTCACTCCAACAGGTTTCCCTCTTGGTGTTCAGTCAGTCGTCACCGATCAGGGAGAACATATGGTATTTGTCCCTTTGGGACTGGCTTATTTCACTCAGCATGATGTGTTCCAGATTCCTCCATTTTGTTGCAAATGACTGGATTTCGTTGTTTCTTACTGCGGTATAGTATTCTAAAGAGTACATATCCCATAATTTCTTTATCCAGTCTATCGTTGATGGGCATTTAGGTTGGTTCCAGGTCTTAGCTATTGTGAATTGAGCTGCAATAAACATTAGGGTGAAGTTCTTTCTCAGCCATGGCATGCTCTAGATATACAAAGGCTATTGATTTCTGCGTGTTAATTTTATATTCTGCAACTTCAACAAACTCTTTTATGAATTCCAGTAGTCTCTCAGTTTAGTCTTTTGGAACCCCCATATATAGAATCATTGTCATCAGCAAATATAGTTTGACTTCCTCCTTTCTAATTTATATCCCTTTGGTTTCTTTTTCCTGCCTAGTGCATTTGGCTAAAACTTCCAGGACAATATTGAATAGCAATGATGAGAGTGGGCATCCTTGTCTGGTTCTGGATCTTAGGGAAAATACTTCCAACTTTTCCCCATTGAGTAAGATGCTGGCCATGGATTTGTCACAAATTATCATGATTGTGTTAAGGAATGTTCTTCCTATACTCAATTTGCTTGAGGTTTTCATCGTGAAAGAATGCTATATTTTTTAAAAATGCTTTCTATAAGTCTATTGAGATAATCAGGTAGTTTTTGTTCTTCAGTTTGTTAATGTGATGTATCACATTTATTAATTTGCAAATATTAAACCATCCCTGCATACCAGAGATAAATCCCACTTGGTCCTGGCGAATGAATTTTCTGAAGTATTGTTGGATTTTATTGGCTTGTATTTTGTTGAGAATTTTTGCCTCTATGTTCATCAGAGATATTGATCTATAGTTCTTTCTCTATTGCATATTTTTCTGGTTTAGGAATTAAGGTGATGCAGGCTTTATAGAAGGAGTTTGGGAGAATTCTCTCCCTTTCAATTGTTTTGAATAGCTAGAGAAATACTGGAATTAATTCTTCTTTAAATGTCTAGTAGAATGTAGCAGAGAAGCCATCCAGTCCTGGGCTTTTCTTTGTTGGGAGGATGTTTATTACTGATTCAACCTCTGTCTTGGTTATGGGTCTATTTAGATTTTCCATGTCTTCATGACTCAATTTTGGTAGTTTTTTTTAATTTTTTATTAAATGAATGCATTTTTCATAAGTATGGTTCAACATTTGCAAATCAATCAATGTGATACATCACATCAACAAACTGAAATAAAAAGCATATGATTATTTCAATAGATGTAAAGAAAGCATTTAATAAAATACAACACTCTTTCATGATGAAAACTCTAAGCGAATTGGGTTTAGAAGGAACATTCCTCAGCATAATCAACTCAGTTTATGACAAACCCATGGCCAGCAGCCTATTGAATGGGGAAAAGTTAGAACCATTCCCACTGAGATCCGGTAATTTGCAACAAAATAGAGCAAGCTGGAAAACTTTATACTTAATGAAATGACTCAGTTCCAAAGAGACAAATACCATATGTTCTCCCTGATCTGTGAAAACTAATAGCACTCCTAAAATAAAAGCTATAGAAGTGAAATTGACACTTTTAGAAACAATGACTTGAATAGTCCTTGTCCTGACTGTCAAGGGACAGTTTTTTATTGTTACTTTTATTTTGTATTTCATTTTTTTCTTTTCTCTTGGTTGTACTATATGTTGAACTCTTCATGTAACATAGAGTTAATCATATGTATATAAAGTCAATTGAAGAAAGATCCCAGTAAAAAATAAAAGGGAGAATAAGAGAGGGAGGAGGTAGTCTATAACTGTAAAGCTGACTAGTTCTGCACACAGTCCTACAGACTTACTTCTAAGGGTACAGCCTAAAAACTTGTCATGGGACTCCAACCCCATTAAAATCAGTGGTATAAATGCCATCTTAATTGTTAAAATTATCATATTAAATGTTAAAGTCAATGTATAGTTAGGTTTAAGTGTAAAAGTGTTCATATAAATAACATCAAGTGCCTGGTAATAATAGAATTAAAAAAGGAAGGAATGTCCAATGTGGAAAACAGTCCACACAGCAGACTCCTAGAATGATATTCACTGTAAATAAAACTCTGACCTCAGAATCAACCCTTAGGGCTTCCTGATCTTGCTGAAAGGCCTGAAAGCATTCCAGGCATGGAAAGCCAAGACTCTGTGGCAAACAAAATCCTACACGAAGGATCTCTGTGAGACCTCAGTGGAAAGAAGGATGAACTTTTCTCTGAAGGGTGGGTATGGGGGAAAGAACCACTATATTCCTAAAGTTGTAATTATGATTAAAGTGGGGTATTGAAGTCCTCCATTACTAATGTATTGGAGTATATGTCTCCCTTTAGTTCCATTAACATTTCTTTTAAATAGCCAGGTTATTATAGGTAATTGGGTACATATTATAGTCACATTATGGTCACATATTCCTGTTGAATTGATCCGTTAATCATTACATAATACCCCTCTTTGTCTCTTTTGTCTGATATTAGGATGGCAACACCAGCTCTCTTTTGGTTTCTGTTACCATGGAATATCTTTTTCCATCCTTTGACTTTCAGTCTGCATGTATCTTTGTTGGTGAGATGTTTCTTGTAGGCAGCAAATAGATGGGTCTTGTGTTGTAATCCATTCAGCCAGTCTGTATCTTTTAACTAGAGAGTTGAGGCTATTTACATTCAAGGTGACTCCTGATAAGTAATGGCTACCTGCCATTTTTCCATAAATATTCCTATTGTTTACTTTGGTTTTCCTTTGTACTTTTACAAGGAGGTTTTCTGCCTTCACATCCTTTCATAGTGATGACCATGTTTCTGTGTGTAGCACATCTTTAAGCATCCTTTGTAAGACTGGAAGAGTGGTTATAAATTCAATTTCTGTTTGTTATGGAAGGTCTTTATTTCACCTTCATTCCTAAATGACAGCTTTTCAAGGTACAGTATTCTGGTTTGACAGTTTATTTTCTCTCAATACTTGGACTATATCTTGCCATTCTCTCCTTACCTGTAGGGTTTCTGATGAGAAGTCAGCTGTGAGTCTGATTGGAGATCCTGTGAAAATTACCTGGTATTTCTCATGCACATTTTAGAATATTTTGTTTGTTTTACTGTTGAAATTTTGACTACAATATGTTGTGGTGAAGATCTTTTCTGGTCATGTCTATTAGGAGTTCTATGTGCTTCCTGTACTTGGACGTCCCTTTCTTCAAATTGGTGACGTTTTCTGTAGTTATTTAAATAAATAGGCCTTCTAGTCCACACCTTCTCTCCACACCTTCAGGAACTCCCAAGACCTGTCTATTGGGTCATTTCATAGTATCCCATAAATCTCTAATTATTTTCTCTAATTTCATCTTCTTTTGGTTTGACTGAAAAATTTCCTAAGATTTGTCTTCTAGCTCAGATATGCTTTCTTCTGACTCGCCAAGTCTGTTGTTAAGGCTTTCTACCACATCTTTTACTTGATCTATTGATTTCTTCATTTCTGATATTTCATCTTGATTTCTCTTTAAAATCTGTTTCACAGGAAAAATTTAATTCATGTAATATATGGATTTCTTTAGTTCATGGATTTGCTTCTGATTGCTTTTGAGCAATCCTATGATTATTTTTTGAATTCCATTTCTGGTATTTCATCAATCTCTTCATCTTCACATTCTAATATTGAAATATTATTGTATTTCTTTTGAGGGGAAGGGGTCATGATGTCTTCCTTATTCTTATTTCTTGAATTTCTGCATTTATTTTTAAGCATTTGTGGAGATGCTTGTTGGTTTTTTCCTCTGATGGCTTTTTTTTTTTTTGACAGGCAGAGTGGACAGTGAGAGAGAGACAGAGAGAAAGGTCTTCCTTTGCCGTTGGTTCACCCTCCAATGGCCGCCGCAGCCGGCGCGCTGCGGCCGGTGCACCGCGCTGATCCGATGGCAGGAGCCAGAAGCCAGGTGCTTTTCCTGGTCTCCCATGGGGTGCAGGGCCCAAGCACCTGGGCCATCCTCCACTGCACTCCCTGGCCACAGCAGAGAGCTGGCCTGGAAGAGGGGCAACCAGGACAGAATCCGGTGCCCCAACCGGGACTAGAACCCGGTGTGCCGGTGCCGCTAGGCGGAGGATTAGCCTAGTGAGCCACAGCACCAGCCTCTGATGGCTTTTATCATTGAACTGTGTCTCTGTGGCTTAGTGGGATGTCTTCACTCTCAGTGAATACCAACAGATGTGTGCTGGGTGTGGCCAGGGAGCTCTGGTCAGTGCTCCGGGGGAGGAAGGTGATTGTCCAAGGCAATACTCAAGTTGGGTGTGGTCAATCTCCTCTTATTAACAGAAAGGGGGACAAGGTGATCAATGCCTGGGTTTTAGCCTACAGTGGGTGCAGCATTCATCCACACTGCTGTATGGACCACAAAAATGATCTGTGCAGTCCTCACTCTGAGTACAGATCCCACTGCAATGACCCACTCCAGGCAATTAGGGAGCTCTGAGTGTGTGGAGCCACTCACAGTGACTGCCCAGAGACCCAGCTGCACCCTGCACCTTCTCGTGCAACCATGGAGTCCACACTGTCCCTGCACACAAGGCTCCCACAGTTGCTGGTCCAGAGCTTCCACTCTGCCATGCCAGCCTTGTCCAGTCCAGTGGGTGCTTCATGTGGGTGACTCAAGGCCCAGAGCCTGTGGTATGTTAGGAGGCTGGGGTGCCTCACAGTCCTGCCTGGGTGCCCAGCCCCCTGTCTATCCTCCCAGCCAGGCTCAATGTCAAAGAGGACTACAGATTTTTCCCTCTGCTAGAATCTCTGGATCACACGCATACCTAGGAGCCACTGGCCGAATGTTGCCCTCTCCCTGCCACTGCCCCAGTACTGCCAAGATGGCGTCCTGTCCCAGTTGCTGTGTGCACACACAAGGGCTGCTGCAGCTGCTGCCCAAGCCCAGAATGGCCCGCCCTTTCTCAGCTGGGTGCCAGGTACTGTTGTCGGGAGGATGGGATGAGAGAAATGTGCCCCTTTTACTTCCACTGGTTCCATGGGGACCTGCCAGCCCCTAGGGCTCCAGTTTGGGCTCACGCCAGGCTCTCCCTCTGGCTTTATCACCACAAGCTGCCCGCATCGCGTGTTGTGTCCGCATTCATGCTGCGCATCTGCACCTTCCATGGCATTCCTCTTGCTTCCATGGAATTTCCACTGTGGTTTTCCAATTCTCCCCTGAGCGTACATTCCCTACCTTTATTTTTTTTCTTACTATGTATCCCTAGTGTAATGCAGTATGTCCTTCCCTATTCCACCACCTCAGATTCCCCACAGGGGTTTGGACTTTTTGTCATTTATTAAAAGTTTTTTTATATAAATGGAACAAATTTCATGTATCTCATACACACAGGTTTAAGTACATAATGACACTTCCAACCCCATCCTCCCTCACTCCCACGCTTCCTCCTGCTTCCTTTCTTATTTTTAATTTTTGCAATAATATACATTTTTTCTTTGAAAACAAGTTCTATCATTAATCAAAGAAGCACCTAATGAAATGGGCAATGGAGTTTGGTATTTAGGCTTATCTAAAACTTACGAGACATAAGAATATCCTCCACTTAACACAATAATATAAAGGAGATCTTTGAGAACAAGTTTTACTATTAACTTTCATAATACAACTCTTTGAGGACAGAGGCCCTGCATGGGAAGTTAGTGCACAATGATTCCTGTTGTTAATTTAACAATTAACACTCCTATGTATGATGTCAGTGATCACTCAAGGCTCTTGACATGAAGTTCCTAGGCTATGGAAGCCTTTTGAATCCACAAACTCCTTCAATATTTAGACAAGGCCATAAGCAAAGTGGATGTTCTCTCCTTCCTTCAGAAAAAGTACATCCTTCTTTGATGACCACTTCTTTCCCCTGGGGAGATGTAAGACATGTTTTTCCACTGTGTCTTGGCTTTCTATTGCCTGAAATGCTCTTGTGGGCTTTTTGGCCAGAGCAAGTGTGTGAAACTCGGACTAGACTGTTACTGGAATTAAGACTTATTCTATGCATCTGCTCTCCCACAATATGGCGCTGAGAAGGGAGTAACAACTTCTACGCAGCTGCCTCCAGTTCAACCAGTAACCTGCAAGAGCTGATCCCGCTCCTGATTGGAGGAGAGCAGCGTACTCGGCGTGTGGGTAGCAGAGTTGGGATTGGTGGAAGAGGACTATAAAGGAGGAGAGAGACAACATGCACCAGGAACATCTGAGGGAACACCTGTGCAGCCCCCGAGAGAGCCGGCCGGCGGTGTGCCGCTCCCCCGCAGAAGTGGGGAAAGTGGCAGGGGGAACCGCCCTTCCACGGAGGTGGAAGGGTCGGTAGCCAACCCGGGAAGAACCAGCAGCAAACCCGGGGAGGGCCGAGCAGACAAAAGAACAGCACAGGGTCCTGTGTCGTTCCTCCACGAAGAGGGGGAGCGACATAATGGTGCCGTGACTCGGATAGGAAACCTAGGCAGGGTTTAGTGTCGTTCCTCCGCGAAGAGGGGGAGCAACACAAGTGCCTTGTCTTTCTATGAGTCTGCTGTATGGACTGCTTCACATGTTGGAGAGTTCAAGCCTTTTTTTTTTTTTTTTTTTTTTTGACATGCAGAGTGCACAGTGAGAGAGACAGACAGAAAGGTCTTCCTTTTCCGTTGGTTCACCCCCCAATGGCCGCTGCGGCTGGCACGCTGCGGCTGGCACACCACGCTGATCCAAAGCCAGGAGCCAGATGCTTCTCCTGGTCTCCCATGCGGGTGCAGGGCGGCCCAAGCACTTGGGCCATCCTCCACTGCACTCCCGGGCCACAGCAGAGAGCTGGACAGGAAGAGGAGCGACCGGGACAGAATCCAGCGCCCCGACTGGGACTAGAACCTGGTGTGCCAGCGCCACAAGGGGGAGGATTAGCCTGTTGAGCCACGGCGCCGGCCGAGTTCAGGCCTTCTTAATTCTATCTATTATTATTACCAAACACCTAATCCTATTTGAATGATCGCTTTAACATTTAATCTTATCCCTATGATCACTTAAAATACTTATTTTTTTACCACCCTGCTTATAGGGATTTGCGGTCCCATGGCCAGTTTTTAAACTGCACCCTTAGAAGTAAGTTCATAGGAATGTATGCAGAACTAAACAGCTATACAATTCCAGGCTTCATACATTTCATAATTACTACATTAGGAACATGGTGATCCTTGCTACTATGCCCACATTACCACCCCCTTTCCTCCCCCCCCCCTTTTATTCCCACTTTTATTTTTTACTAAGATCTAGTTTCAATTAACTTTATACACATAGGATGAACTCTATGTTAAGAGTTTAACAAATAAATAAAAAACTGTTCCTCAACAGTTAAGACAAGGGCTGCTCAGAGTCATTGCTTCTCAAAGGCTGTTTCATTTCTACAAATTTCCTTTTAGGTGTTCTAATACTTATCACAGGTCAGGGAGATGGTATTTGTCCCTTGGGACTGGCTTATTTCACTAAGTATAATGTTTTCCAGTTTCATACATTTTGTTGTAAATGACCAAATTTCTGGTTTTTGTAACTGCTGTGTAGTATTCCATGGTATACACATCCCATAATTTCTTTATTCAGTCTTCACCTGATGGGCATTTGGGTTGATTCCATGTCTTAGCTGCTGTGAATTGAACTGCAGTAAGCATGGGGGTACAGATAGTTTTTTCATATTCTGATTTCACTTCCCTTGTGTAGATTTCCAGGAGTGGGATGGCTGGGTCATGTGCAGGTCTTATTCAGATTTCTCAGGTATCTCCATACTGTCTTCCACAGTGGCTTTACAGTTTACATCCCCACCAACAGTGGATTCGGCTGCCTTTTCCCCCACGCTCTCCCCAGGATTTCTTGTTTGGTGATTTCTGTATGAAAGCCATTCTAACTGAGGTGAGGTGAGGTGAAATTTCATTGTGGTTTTGATTTGTGTTTCCCTGATGGCTAGTGATCCTGAGCATGTTTTCATGTGTCTGTTGGCCATTTTGGTTTCCTCTTTTGAAAAATGTCTGTTTAAGTTCTTTGCCCATTTCTTCATTGGGTTGTTTGTTTTGTTGTTCTTGAGTTTCTTGATCTCTTTATATATTCTGGTTATTAATTCTTTATCAGTTGCATAGATTGCAAATATTTTCTCCCATTCTGTTGGTTGCCTCTTCACTTTGCTCAGTGTTTCTTTTGCAATACAGAAACTTCTCAGTTTGTTGTAATCCCGTTTGTGAACTTTGGCTTTGATTGCCTGTGCCTCTGGGTCTTTTTCAAGAAGTCTTTGCCTATGTCAATGTCTTGCAGGGTTTCCCCAATGTTCTCTAATAAATTGATGGTATTGGGTCATAGATTTGGGCCTTTCAGCCATTTTGAGTGGATTTTTGTGTCAGGTAGGGGTCTTCCTTCATACTTCTGCATATGGAGATCCAGTGTTCCCAGCACCATTTGCTGAAGAGACTGTCCTTGCTCCAGGGGTTGGTTTTAGCTCCTTTGTCAAAGATAAGTTGCTTATAGATGCACGGATTGATTTCTGGTGTTTGATTGGTCTGTCTATCTGTTTTTGTACCAATACCAGGTTGTTTTGATTATAACTGCCCTGAGGTATGTCTTTTTTGTTTTGAAACATTTTACTTAATGAGTATAAATTTCATAAGTACATCTTTAGGAATATAGTGATTCTTCCCACCATTCCCACCCTCCCCCCATCCCTCCTTCTTTGCTCCTCCCTCTCCCATTCCCCAGTCCCATTCTTCATTAAGATTCAAGATTCATTTTTAATTAACTTTATACATAGAAACAACTCTATACTAAGTAAAGATTTTAACAATTTTGCACATACGCACACATTAAATATAATAAACTGAGAACAAGTTTTACAATTGAATCTCATAATACAACTTATTTAGGACAGAGGTCATGCATGGGGAATAAGTGCATAGTGACTCCTGCTGTTAATGTAACAATTAATACTCTTATGTATCACATCAGTGATCACCCAAGGCTCTGGCCATGAATTGCCCAGGCTATGGAAGCCTTTTGAGACCACAGTCTGTGTCAGTTTTTAGACAAAGCAAAAGGCAAAGTGGAAGTTCTCTCCTCCTTTCAGAGAAAAGTATGTCCTCCTTTGATGGTCCCTTCTTTCCACTGGGGTCTCACTCATGGAAATCCTTCATGTAGGACATTTTTTTTCTTGCCACAGTGTCTTGGCTTTCCATGCCTGAAATGCTCTAATTGGCTTTTCAGTCAGACCAGAAGCCTTACGAGTTGATTCTGAGGTCAGACTGCTATTTAAAGTGATCGTCATTCTGTGAGTCTGCTGTGTGGACTGCTTTCCATGCTGGAGCATTCTCTCCTTTTTATTTCTATCTATTCTTACTACTGGACACTAGATCATATTTATATAATCCCTTTAACACTTAGTTCTATCTATATGCTCACTTTAACACTTAATTTGGTCACTTTAACACTTGAGATGGCATTTTTACCACTCAGTTTAATGGGATTTGGGGTTCCAGGGGGAGTTTTTAAACTGTACACTTAGAAGTAAGTCTGTAGGCATGTGTGCAGAACTTTACAGTTCTTTACAGTAACTTTACAGTTACAAACTTCCTCCTCCCTCTCAGATTCCCACTCTTATATTTTCCAGAGATCGACTCAATTGACATTATAATCATATGATTAATTCTATATCAGTTAAAGAGTTGATAGAATCAACCCTATGGCTGAAAGACCTGCAAGAGCATCTCAGGCATGGAAAGACAAGACTCTGCGGGGAAAAAAAACAACCCTACACGGAGGATCTCTGCGAGGCCTCAGAGGAAAGGAAGGGTCATCAAAGGAGGAGACACTCTTCTCTGAAGGGAGAGAACATCCTCTTTGCTTATGGCTGTGTCCAAATAATGACAGAGTCTGTGGTCACAAAAGGCCTCCATAGCCCTGGCAGCCCACGACAAGAGCCTCAGGTGATCATTGACATTATAAAAAAAGTGTTAATTGTTAAAGGAACAACAGTAGTCAATGTGCACCTGCTCCCCAGGTAGGACCTCTGTCCCTATTGAATTGCAATATGAGAATCGACTGCAAATTCTCTCCCCAAACTGCACTCTATATGTTGTGTGTGGCGTGGGGCAAATTGTTGACCTCTAATCAGCATAGAGATGGTCCTCTATATCTTAAGTCATACTAAAAATGATCCATAATGAAGAAGAAGATAGGAGAGGGAATGGGAGGTGGGAAGGGAGCAGGGTGGAGGGCATGAGGGAAAGACCCACTGTATTCCTAAAGTTGTATCTATGTAAAAATGCATTCATTAAATAAATAAAAAAGAGAGTTGAACCAATGGTATTCAGAAAGAAGAAAAAAGAAAAGAAAAATAGAACTGTTCCTCAACAGCCATTATAAGAGCTGCTCAGCTCATTTCTTTTCAACGTGTTTAAAGTATCAGTTTCACTCTTTCAGGTTTCCTTTTAGGTGCTCTGTTAGTTATCACAAGTCAGGGAGAACATGTGGTATTTGTCCCTTTGGGACTGGCTTATTTCACTAAGTTTGATGTTTTCTAAAATCATCTATTTTGTTGCAAATGACTGGATTTCTTTTTTTTTACAGCTGTGTAATATTCCATAGAGTACATACCCCATAATTTCCTTATTCAGTCTTCAGTTGACAGGCATTTAGGTTGATTCCACGTCTTAGCTATTGTGAATTGAGCTGCAATAAACATGGGGGTGCAGATAACTCTTTTATTTGCTGATTTCATTTCCCTTGGGTAAATTCCCAAGAGTGGCTTGACTGGGTCATATGGTAGGTCTATATTTCAGATTTCTGAGATATCTCCAAAGTGTCTTCTATAGTGGCTTTACCAGTTTACATTCCCATCAATAGTGGGTTAAGGTACCTTTTTTCTCCGCATCCTTGCCAGCGTTTGTTGTTTGTTTATTTCTGTATGAAAGCCATTCTAACTGAGGTGAGGTGAAACCTCATTGTGGTTTTGATTTGCATTTTTCCTGATGCTAGTGATTCTGAGCATTTTTTCCTGTGTTTGTTGGCCATTTGGATTTCCTCTTTTGAAAAATGTCTGTTTAAGTCCTTTGTCCATTTCTTTTTTTTTTAATTTTATTTAATGAATATAAATTTCCAAAGTACAGCTTATGGATTACAATGGCTTTTCCCCCCTATAACTTCCCTCCCACCCGCAACCCTCCCCTCTCCCACTCCCTTTCCCGTTCCATTCACATCAAGATTCATTTTCAATTATCTTTATATACAGAAGATCAGTTTAGCATATATTAAGTAAAGCTTTCAACAGTTTGCACCCACACAGAAACACAAAGTGAAAAATATTGTTTAAGTACTAGTAATAGCATTAAATCACAATGTACAGCACATTTAGGACAGAGATCCTACATGAGGAGTAAGTGCACAGTGACTCCTGTTGTTGACTTAACAAATTGACACTCTTGTTTATGGCATCAGTAATCACCCTAGGTTCTTGTCATGAGTTGCCAAGGCTATGGAGGCCTTTTGAGTTCACCGACTCTGATCATATTTAGACAAGGCCATAGTCAAAGGTACTTTTCTCTTTGATGACCTGTTCTTTCCACTGGGATCTCACTCACAGAGATCTTTCATTTAGGTCATTTCATATTTTTTTTGACACAGTGTCTTCTTTGCCCATTTCTTAACAGGCTTATTTGTTTTGTTGTTGTGGAGTTTCTTGATCTCTGTATATGCTGGTAATTAATCCTTTATCAGTTGCATTGTTCAAAAATAATTTCTCCCACTCTGTCAGTTGCCTCTTGATTTTCCTGTTACTTTTTACAGAAGCTTCTCAGTTTGATGTAATCCCATTTGTGAATTTTGGCTTTGAATGCTTGTGCCTCTGGGGTCTTTTCCAATAAGTCTTTGCCTATGCCGATGTCTTGCAGGGTTTCCCTAATGCTAATAATTTGATGGTATCAGATCATAGGTTAAGGTCTTTAATCTATTTTGAATGGATTTTTGTGTAAGGTGTAAGGTAGGGGTCCTGCTTCATACTCCTGCACACAGAGATCCAGTGTTCCCAGCATCATTTGTTGAAGAGACTGTCCTTGCTCCAGGGATTGGTTTCAGCTCCTTGGTCGAATATAAGTTGGTAATAGATGCTTGGATTGATTTCTGGCATTTCTGTTCTGTTCCATTGGTCTATCCATCTGTTTTTGTACCTGCACCAGGCTGTTTTGATTATAACTGTCTTGTAATGTGTCTTGAAATCTGGTATTGTGATACCTCCAGCTTTATTTTTGTTGTATAAGATTTCTTTAGCTATTCAAGGTCTCCTGTGTTTCCAAATGTATTTCAGTTTCATTTTTTATAGATCTGAGAAGAATGACTTCGGTATTTTAATTGGTGTAACCTGGTCCACTGGGGGCTGGTGGCCGATGACCTACAGTCCACACCTCCTGCGTGCCCTCTGTTTCTTCTCATTTGCTCTTTCAGCGTGCATCTGCCCAGTCTGTGTTGGCCTCCTTGGTTTCCCATCATAAATTTCCCATGGCTCTATCTCCAGCATGTAACTTCTCTTTTAAATATCTATTTTGTCCCATGTGACTTGGATCATCCTGCTGCTAAGCCACCATATTGGGAACCTATATAATAAACTCTGTAATATGTCTTAAAATCTGGTATTGTGATACCTCCGACTTTGTCTTTGTTGTGTAAGACTGCTTCAGCTATTCAGGGTCTCCTGTATTTCCATATGAATTTCAGCATCATTTTTTCTATATCTGAGAAGAATGTCCTTGGTATTTTGATTGATATCACATTGAACCTGTAGATTGCTTTCAGTAGTATGGACATTTTGATGATATTGATTCTTCCAATCCGTGAACATGGAAGATTTTTTCCTTTTTTTTTTTTTGTATCTTCTTCTATTTCCTTTTATAAAATGTTTTGTAATTCTTGTCGTAGAGATTTTTACATCCTTGGTTAAATTTATTCCAAGGTAATTTTTTTGTAGCTACTGTGAATAGGATTGATCTTAGAAGTACATTCCCAGCTGTGGTATTGCCTGTGTACACAAAACTATTGATTTTTGTGTGTTGATTTTATATCATGCTACTTTGCCGAACACTTCCATGAGTTCCAATAGTCTCTTGGTGGAGTCTTGGGATATATGTAGGATCATGTCATCTGCAATTAGGGATAGTTTGACTTCCTCTTTCCCAATTTGAATCCTTTTGATCTCTTTTTCTTGCCTAATGGCTCTGGCTAGAACTTCCAGGACTATATTGAATAGCAATGGTGAGAGTGGGCATCCTTGTCTGGTGCCAGATATTAGTGGGAATGCTTCTAATTTTTCCCCATTCAATAGGATGCAGGCCATGGGTTTTTCATAAAAAGCCTTGATTATGTTTAAGAAAGTTCCTTCTAACCCAGTTTGCTTAGCGTTTTCATCATGAAAGACTGTTGTATTTTATTAAATGCTTTCTCTGCGTCTATTGAAATAATCATATGGTTTTTATTTATTCATGTGGTGTATCACATTCATTGATTTGCAAATGTTGAACCATCCCTGCATGCCAGGGATAAATCCCACTTGTTCTGGGTGGATAATCTTTCTGATGTGTTGTTGGATTCTATTGGCCAGAATATTGTTGAGGATTTTTGCATCTATGTTCATCAGGGAGATTGGTCTGTAGCTCTTCTCTATTGCATCTTTTCCAGGTTTAGGAATTAATGTGATGCTGTCTTCATAGAAAGAATTTTGGAGGATTCCCTCCATTTCAATTGTTTTGAGTAACTTGAGAAGAAGTGGAGTTAGTTCTTCTTTAAACGTCTGGTAGAATTCAACAGTGAAGCCATCTGGTCCTGGGCTTTTCTTTGTTGGGAGGGTCTTGATTACCGATTCGAGTTCTGTGTTGGTTATTGGTCTGTTTAGGTTTTCTTTGTCTTCATGACTCGGTTTAGGCAGGTTGTATGTGTCCAGGAATATTTCCATTTCTTCTATATTCTATTCTATATTCTTCATTCTTCCTGGTTTGTTGGCATATAGCTCTTTATAGTAATTCCTGATTATTCCTTTTATTTCTGTGGTGTGTGTCATTACATTTCCTTTTTCATCTCTGATTTTATTGACTTGGGTCTTCTCCCTCTTTTTTTTGGGTTAGCTGCACCAATGGTGTATCGATTTTATTTTTTCAAAAACCAACTTATGTTGCTGTTTGTATTTTTGTTTCAATTTGATTTCTTTCCTCCTCCTAGTTTTGATTTGGTTGTTGATATTGTAGGTCCAGATATGCATTGATGGCTCTTTTATTTGGTACCTTTGCAGTTTCTTCATGTAGGCACTGACTGCTATGAGCTTCCCTCTTAATACTGCTTTTGCTGTATCTCATAGGTTTTAGTGTGATGTATTGTTATCATTTGTTTCCAGAAATTTTTTTTGATTTCTCTTTTGATTTCATCTTTGACCCATTGTTCATTCAGGAGCATGTTAATCTCCATGTGTTTACATTTGTTCTAGAGATTTCTGAGTTGTTGATTTCTAGCTTTATTCCATTGTGGTCAGAGAAGGTGCATGGAATGATTTTTGAATTTGCCAAGACTTGCTTTGCAGCTGGTATATGATCTATCCTAGAAAAATTTTCATGCACTGGTTAGAAGAATGTGTTTTCTGCCACTGTGGGGTGAAAGGTTCTGTAGGTATCCATTAGGTCCATGTGGTCTATTGTGTCAGTTAATTCTGTTACTTCCTTGCTTATCTGTCCATTGCTGTAAATGGGGTATTGAAGTCCCTCGTTACTATTGTATGGGGGTCTATGTCTCCCTTTAGGTCTATTAACATTTTTTAAGTAGCCAGGCACCCTGTGATTGGGGGCATCTATGTTTATTATAGTCACATCTTCCTGTTGGATGATCTCTTAATCATTACATAGTCTTCTTCTTCTTCTAACAGTTATGTAAAAGTCCATTTTGTCTGATATTAGGATGGCAACACCAGCTCTTTTTTGGTCTCTGTTAGCATGGAATATCTTTTCCTAACCTTTCACTTTCAGTCTACATGTATCTTTATTGGTGAGATGTGTTTCTTTTAATCAGAAAATAGATGGGTGTTGTTTTACATCCATTCAGCCTAGCTGTATCTTTTAACTGGAGAACTGAGGCCATTTGCATTCAAGGTGACTATTGATAAGTAATGACTTGGCCCTGCCATTTTTCTATAATTATTCCTACTGTTTACTTTGGATTTCTTTTGTACTTCTACTACTGGTTTTTCTAACTTCTTATTCTTTCATAATGGTGGCTATCTTTCTGTGTTTCTGTGTGTAGCCCATCCTTAATCATCTTATGTAGGGCTGGACAAGTGTTGACAAATTCTTTCAATTCCTGCTTGTTATGGAAAGTCTTTATTTCACCTTAATTCATAAATGCAAGCTTTGTGGGGTATAATATTCTGGGCTGAAAGTTTTCTTTTAAGACTTGGACTGTATCTTACCATTGCCTTCTATCGTGTGGAGTTTCTTATGGGAAGTCAGCTGTGAGTCTAATTGGCGATCCTCTGAAAGTGATCTGGTGTTTCTCTTGTGCTCATTTTAGAATCTTTATGTTTTATTGTGGAGAGTTTGACTACAATATGTTGTGGTGAAGATCTCTTCTGGTCATGTCTGTTAAGAGTCCTATGTGCTTCCTCTATTTGAAGATCCCTTTCTTTCTCCAAATTGGGAAGTTTTCTGTAATTATTTCACTAAATAGGCTTTCTATTCCCTTCTCTCTTTCCACTCTTTCAGGCACTCCTAAGACCCATATGTTTGGTCGTTTGATATATCCCATAGGTCTCCAACATTGTTTTTCAGTTTCATATTTTCTTCTTGTCTGACTGTAAGATTTCCAAATATTTCTTCCTTCTGCCTCATCAAGTCTGAGGTTGTAACTTTCCACCATGTTTTTTATTTGATCCGTTGAAGTTTTCATTTCTAAAATTTCAGTTTGATTTCTCTTTATAGTCTGTTTCCTAGGAAAATTTTTCATTCATCCCTTGTATAGTTTTCTGGATTTGCTTCTGATTTTTTTAATAATCCTATGATTAATAAATTCCATTTCTGGCATTTCCTTGATCTCTTCATCTTCACATTCTAGTATTGAAATGTTGTGTTCCTCCGGGGGTTCATGGTGACTTCCCTATTGTTATTTGCATTCTTTATTGCATTCTTATTTTTCATTGTTTTTGGAGTTGCTTTAAATTTTTTTCTTTTGTTGACTTCTGGTTTTGGGGTTGTGCTTCTGTGGCTTCCTGGAATGTCTGCCCTTTCAGTGAATACCAGGCAGCGTGTGGTGGGTGTGACCTGGGGACTCTGGTCAGTGCATTAGCGGGGCATTTCCAGGGTAAGGATTCCCAGCTACACCCTGCAGCTTTTCATGCCGCCACCTAGGCTCCATGGTCTCAGCACCTAAGGTTCCTCCAGTTGCTGCTGGCACAGGTGCCGCGTTGTTTCTGGTAGCTTCCCAGCCCCTTCCCGGTCGATCTCTGAGAGAGTTGGGGCTGTGGGACATTCCCTGTGTCCCTAGCTCTGGATCACATGCTACAGTCACGGATTTGGACTTTAACCTAAGGAATCATCTCTTCCCCAACTTCTATTAATTGTGTTCTGCTAAGCTCTTTTTTTTTTTTTTTTTTTACAGGTAGAATTATAGACAGTGAGAGAGAGACAGAGAGAAAGGTCTTCCTTCCGTTGGTTCACTCCCATAATGGCCACTACGGCCGGCACTGCGCCGATCCGAAGCCAGGAGCCAGGTGCTTCCTCCCGGTTTCCCATGCAGGTGAAGGGACCCAAGCACTTGAGCCATCCTCCGCTGCCCTCCTGGGCCACAGCAGAGAGCTGGACTGAAAGAGGAGCAACCAGGACTAGTATCCGGTGCCCCGACCAGGGCTAGAACCCGGTGTGCCGGTGCCGAAAGGCGGAGGATTAGCCAAGTGAGCCACGGCGCCTGCCTGCATAAGCTGTTAATGAGAACCTGTGGAGTGTCCTGCTGTGGGTGAGGCGGAGTCACTGAGAACTACCAGGCAGGCTCTGTTACAGAGACCAAGATGCCGTATCCCAGAAAGATAAGTGGTGGCACAGTGCTGCATTCTGTAAGCACCCAACAATTCAATTGGAGGTGTGGGATCAGGGAGGGGCGTGGAAAGACAAGCCAGGAAAACCTCCTGAGAGAGGCAGAACTTGAGATGCACATTAGAAAGCTCAGTCATGGGGATTGGGCATGTAGCACCACATTTAAGACACTACTTGGGACACCTGCACCCTATACTGGAGTCCCTGAGTTCCAGTCCCAGCTCCACTCTTCATTCTAGCTTCCAGCTAACCAGATGAAGGCTCAAGTGCCTGGATCCCTGCTACCCATTTGGGAGACATGTGGCGCTCCTAGCTCCTGGCTTCCACCTAGCCCAGCCCTGGTTATTACAGGCATTTGGGGAACAAACCAATGATCTCTTTCTCTCTCCCTCTCTCTCATAAATTAAATCCTTTTTTAACCTCAGCCCCAGTATAGGAATGTGAGGAGCACAGGGCAGAGGACCCCCTCAGAGCTGGTGGACTCACAAGGCCCTTGGAAACCAGAAGTGACTCTCGGGGAACAGGGAGTCCTGGGGCAGGAGAGGAAGAGGTGCAGGTGGGCAAAGCAGAGAAGCCAGAGTAAGTCAGATGGGCCTGCACTGAGTCAGGGTGTCCATGGAATGTCTACACATGTAATCACAGGGGCCTAATCCCACGTGCCCAAGGCCAGGCATTTCACAGGGACAGCTCGCTTGCAGCCACTAAATTCTCACATCCTTGTGAATGCCACCCCATGGGAAACAGCTGACTCTCCTGAATGGTTCTCGTGGGAGAGCACTGAACCTTCCCAGCATCGGCCCCTGGGAAAGGCAGGTAAGAGACCCCTGACCCAGTGCCATCAGGGCTGAGTGGAGGGAAGGGAGCTTACCCAAGGCCATGTGGCCATCCAACGGTGATGCAACTCCCTGAGCCTGCCGACGCCGACAGCGTGGCACGAGGCAGGGCCCCCACTGCACATCACGCCTGGAACTGCAAACATCCGTGTAACAAGTCACAAGCCTGTGCCGAGGCATAATTGATCATGCCTGTTTCTCATCCAGATCAATAAAAGAGGATGTCTTGCCCCAGTTTTTATATCTGAGTGATAGTTTATGCGCCAAGTGACTGAAGTCTAAATAACGAAGTGGTGTTTACTTGATGAATGACGCTCTGGGGCGCCTGAGATGCCACGTTTGCTAAACCTGCACCATAAGCGTCTCTGTGTTGATGAATTCTCTGGCGTCGGGCGCTGCTGAAAGCCACGTACACCCCGGAGGATGCTCTTCTGAAGAATTGTGGCTCACACACAGCTCTAGAAAAACCTCTGCAGATCAATATCCCTCCCGTGACTGGGTTACTGGCAAAACCCCAGAGTTCTGGAATGCTGGAACCAGGAAAGCCCTTGGACACCATCAAGGACTAGCCCCTGCTAAGCAGCCTCCCAATTTTACTTACAGGAAACTGACACTCAGGGAGGGAAACTTGCTTTGGTAACCCATTTGATAGCAACAGTGTCTAGACGATTAGTAAGTGGAGCTCCAGCCTGGGGTCAGCCCTGGGGAAGAATAACAGCCCCCTACCTCCCACTCAGAAAGCCAGAAGGCTGGAAGGAGGTGGGCAGGCCTGCCTGTTAGTTGAGCAACGGGTATCAGGTGCAGGGATAAGACTTAGGCATGGACACCAACCTCCAAAGGCAGAAGACGTGGAGGAGGCTCCTAGGTAGGAGGACACAACAGAGCCTTGGAAGCCAGGTCACGCATGCAGGCTGGCCCACTGGGAGGACAATCCAGGCACAGAAGCAGAAGAGCAAAGTTGGAGAGGCTTTGAGAGCCTGGAAAGTCAATCCCAGGGTCTTCTAAAGAAAAGGAGCTTGGGTTGTGTTGGAGAGGATAGCGCCCTGATTGGAAGACTGGGTGGGGTCAGCTTGCAGGAGACTACACAGGAAGCAGAGGCCAGGTAGGCGGCTGAGGCAGTAGTCTGAGAAAAGGTTAATAACAGGCTGGACTTCTGCAGGAGAGGGGACACTTGCACTGACCTGGGGAGAGGGACTCTGCAGGAGGGTAAGAGAGCAGGGAGATCAGCATCCTTTATCCAAAGATCACACTCTTCCCTCCAACCCCAACAGGGACAATTTATCAGATCCCAAAATTAAGAATCCCCGAGCCAATACCCTTCAGATTCTAAGCTGGTTTCCACATGACAGCTCTCAGAGATGAACTGCAAGTATACTGTCTGGGTAGTAGAAACCGTCCTACTAACTCAGGATAGAATGACACCTGGAATTCCTTATGCGGGAGAATCTGCGTTCTCTTACATAAAGTATTGCCTGAACAAGAATCAACCCTCAGGTTTGAGTGGCTTAACACAAGAAGAGTTTGTTCCTCGGTGGTGCTACAATCCAGGCAATTGGCAGTGGGGCTCTGCTCCATGCCTTCATGCAGGGATCCAGGCTTCCAATCTCGTGGCTCTGTCCTCCCATAGGTTTTCAGACCCAGATCCAGCTCTCTTCAGCCACCAGCTAAGGAAAGAGAAAGCACATTTACTCTTGTTCTCACCCACCAGATGTGGGGTGGTTGTCACATGCCCCACCTAGATTCACGGGGGCTGGGGGGCAAGGCCGCCAGCCCAGGAAGGTAAGAACTGGGACACTCACAGTCTCTGCCCTGCTGCCTCAGTTTACCCGTGTGGTGCATTCACAGTTTTGCAGATGGAGTTCAGTGGGCAGGGTTGCCCAGGCATCCTGATCCAAAGACCCCAGACAAGCAGGGGTGCCTCATAGCCTGGAGGTGGCTGGGCTCAGATTATGTCCATCATTCTGTACCCTGAAGACACAGCTTTACCCTCCACCTGCCTACCTCCCCAGTGCCAGGAGCTCTCTGTTCTCCACGTGTTCCTCCTAATGAATGACTCTTCCCTTCCGTATGCACAGGAGACAAAGGCTGTGAGGCACTTGTCAAGAATTCCTGCGGTCCAGAGAAAGGGCTGGGAGAATGAGAGTGATCCATCAAGACGACGTGTAAGCCAATTGGGCACCTCGTGATCAGGGCTGTTTAGCTACCCAAAGGGATAGCAGGATAAATTACAGCCTGAAGAATTAACAGTTACAACCTTGGCATCTTACACGGTGGAGGCTCATTCCACTCAGCCGTCATTGTGCTTTTCAGGTTTCGGGGGAAACGTCTGGGGGTGCCTGACTCTGTGCATTTATATCTTGCACTCAACAACTGAAGGATGGCTTCTGGAGAGAGAGGTATTTATAAATGAAATCTCTTCCTTGGGTTGCTCCTTCCGACCTGTTTTTTTCTCCAGTCTCATTTGATTTCCAGCAGTCAGTGGCTGCTAGTCTGGCTTTTGAGAGGGCTCTCCTCTTTCTCTCCTCCCACTAACATCACTGTCAAATAGCTAATGATTCGTAAACGGGCCTGGCAGCCTCCATGTGTAGCTGCCATTTAAAAGACCCTGGCTAAGCCCCTTGTGAAAACCATGAATCCTTGATAATTAAAATATTCCTCACCTGACCCAAGGTTGGGTGAATTTTATAGCCTGGATTTTTTTGAGACACAAAAATTTTTCTGGCCTCTTTCAGCAAGGATAAAGCAGGTGCTCAATACAGCAGAGACCCTGTCCTATGTTATATGGGCAGTGCCCTAGATTCGGCCCATGCATCAGCTCATAAGAGCCTCCAAAGATGGAGTATGATACTCCTAGTTCACACAGAGATAACTGATACTCAAAGAGGTGCAATAACTTGCCCAAAGTCACCAAGCTGGTAGGAGGTCGAGGTGAATCTCATGCTGACAATGTCCGACTCCGAGGCCATCATTTCTTCTCCTAACACAATCTGGAAGCAAGGTGCCTGCCTGTGAGATTCTCCGGACAATACCAGAGATGAGTCGGTTTATTAATATTTTTTAAAAGCTCCCAGGAAAAGGCTTCAACCTGAACCACAGTGCTGTGGACAGTGTGATAGCCTCCCAGGGGAGACCATTCTCCCCTTTGCACAGGGAGCTGGAGACGGGTGGTCCAGTGAGTGGCAGGACCAGGAATAGTCGAAAGACCTGGGTTCTCATCCAAGCCCCACTTCCAATTGCAAGCAGATCCCTTCGTGAGCCTCAGTCTTCTCATCCATAAAATGGCAATGTGTGTCCCGCATGGAGAGGGAGAGAGGAGAACTTCAGTGCAGCTTCTTGGTACATGCAGAATCGTCTCTGCTGTGGGTCTCTGATGAAAATGCCCTCTTCCTCAGGGCACTGGCTGTCCCCTGGCATTGGCCAAGGAGGGCTAGTGGTGCTCAGCTTCCACATCAGAGCACCCAAGTGGGAATCCTGACTCCACCGCTTTTCAGAAGTGGGATGCTGGGCATGGTTCGTCACGCCTCTGCCTCAGTTTCCCCATCTCTAGAGCACAGATAACAATGGTACCCACCTTATACGTCACCTGTGCAAAGCCCCATCTCACGGTGTTTCCACACGTCAGTCTCCCCGCTGTCAAGCAGGAACCAAGGGCTGTGGCACCGTCTCAAGGAGCCAGGCAAAGGGCTTAAGTGAGAGTTATTTGTTCCTCTTTGAAAGTCGAGCAAGCACCTGGGACTCCCCTATGGTCTGACCGTTTGCATCTGCTCATCTGTGATGCTGCAGCCACGCAAGGGAAGTTTCACTTCAAAGGCCACTTTAACTACAAAATGCTCTGATGTCTTTCCCGCTGCTCTGATAAAGTCGATATTGCTTATGGTTTCTGCCAATGCGCTTTGCAGACCAGCTCAGCTGGGGAGGAAGGAAGTAGGGTAGGAAACTGACATGTGTGGGCATCACCACATGGCAGGTCCTACACACACACATGAACTCTGCAGATAAAGACTTCTAGAAGAGGCCCCCTGTGGCCCTGGTTGTCCACAGCCCAGCCAGGACTGGACACCAGCTCTGGTTGGCCCCAATCCAGACTGTGGTCTGCTGGGCAGACGAGAAGGGATGTTGCCAAACCGTTTTGCCACCCCAAGGCTGACCTCACCTCGTGTCTCTAGCACAGAGGCAGGTTCTCCTGCAAGCTGGGTGGGCTGAACGCTGGTCTGTTTAGATCCAGGGACTTCCCAGCAGCCACATTCAACTACAAAGGGACCTCAGCAGGTCACACTTTCTCCCTTGCCATGCTCAAGGTTGGCCTGCAGGTCTCCAGTTAGGGTCTTCTTCCATCTGAGCAGGAAGGCCTGCTCTAGTTTTCTTTCCAAACTTTTCTATTTCAAGCAGCTTTCCCTGTCCTAGCGATCACTCGAGGGCAGTAGTGAGCAAGAGGCAGCCAACTAACCCTCAGGGCCCAAAAACTCAGGCAGAAGGAATCCCCTCCCTTCTCTCCCCCACCCCACCTGACAGGTGCCAGAACTCCAGAGGGGAGGTCCCTGAGTACATTTCTGGAGTCCTCGTCACACGCTAAATTCTTTGGCAGATGCCTTTGTCTATTTCTAATTTGTATTTATTTATTTTGTTGGTTGAAAAGCAGAGAGAAAGTTCTTATGCCCACAACAGTCAGGGCTGGGCCAGGTCAAAGCTAGGCACCAGGAACTCAAATCTAGTTCTCCCACCTGGGTGGCAGGGACCCATCACCTGCTGCCTTCCTGGGTGTGCATTAGCAGGAAGCTGGAATGGGAAGCAGAGCCAGGACTCAAGCCCAGTGTGGGATGCAGGGAGCCCGAGCTGAGTCTTAACTGCTGCCCCAAACACTCGCCCTCTATTTATTATTTAATTCTCTCACACCCCTCTAGACTTGGACACAGAGAGCTGCACAAGCCCACCAGCTCTGCCACATGAAACGTATCATTTCCATTGAACATAGAGACGGTTTGTGTAAGGCTGTAAAGCAGCCTGGACCTGTGTAAGAAATGGGACACAGGGTGCCAAGAATTACAGCATTGCTAGGGCTGGGTCAGGGAAGCTGCACTGGGAAAAACTGTTTCCAAAATTCTAATGAGTAGCTGGCACCATGGCCTTGTGGCGCCGGCACACCGGGTTCTTGTCCTGGTCAGGGCGCCGGATTCTGTCCCAGTTGCCCCTCTTCCAGGCCAGCTCTCTGCTGTGGCCAGGGAGTGCAGTGGAGGATGGCCCAAGTCCTTGGGCCCTGCACCCCATGGGAGACCAGGAGAAGCACCTGGCTCCTGCCATCGGATCAGCACGGTGCGCTGGCCGCAGCGCACTAGCCGCGGCGGCCATTGGAGGGTGAACCAACGGCAAAAAGGAAGACCTTTCTCTCTCTCTCTCTCTCTCTCTCTCTCTCACTGTCTACTCTGCCTGTCAAAAAAAAAAAAATTCTAATGAGTCCCCACACAAGTTAACTATGTGGGTAAGTATGGAACAGAGTGTAGTGTCGTCAATGCCAACACCAGGGCAGGGCGCCAGCTTAGTCATGAAGCCGGCCCTGCAGCTGATGCAGAGCTGGGCTGCAGGCAGGGCCTGAGAGTTCCACCCCAAGAATTCAGTGGTGCAAGAACGCAAAATTCAGATCCCACATCTCACCCTGGCAGAGGCCCATAGAAGCCACACGTGCTGTGTGCCCATCAGCATCACCCACAGGAGCCAACAGAGAAAGATGATGTTTATGGCAAGTGCACACAGCCTCCCAGCCAGGCCATCATGGGCTGGGAGGGATGCAGTGGAGCCTCAGTCACACAGCACGGGTGCAGGCAGGACTTCTCCCTGGCCTGAGCATGGGCTCCGGGCTTGGTTCTGCCCCACGAGCCTCCTGCAGCCGCAGTAGAGCCCCGAAGTCCATGCCGATGCCTTTGATGCCTCTGGTAGAGGCCAGGCCCGGAGTTGTCAGTGTACTGTAGCTGCCACTCGGGGGGAGCTGCCTGATCCCCACAATGAGGAGTATTCTGAAGATGACCCAGAACTGCACAGGTGGGGACCCTCACCCTTTCCATCCACGCAGGAGCCCCCAGACTCCACCATCCTTCCTTATTCAGGCTAACACCTGCCCAGCTCCAAATCTCTTCTGAGGCTTGTGTGAGGCCCCAGTGACAGCAGGGCAGGGGTGGGGCAGGAGGCTTCAGGTGAGAACAGGAGGGCTGTGGAGGCCAAAACTGGGCAGGTTGCCCTGTGTGCAGCCCACCCCAGCCCCAGCACCGCCCACTCACTCTCAGATGGGGCAGCAGATGCCCCCTCACCTCCCACCCAGACATGAGGAGAGGAGCTAAAGCCACAACTGCAGCAAATGCATTGAGGTGTGTGCTGCACTTCAAGAAAAGCCAATAACATCATCCCAAGGTGGACCCAACTCCTGTTTCAAATGCACCCATTGATAAAAGCAAGGCTTCCCACGCTGCAAAAGAGACTGCACACACACAGCAATGTGCCCCACCCCCACGCTCCCCAGCTGGTCACTCCCACGGCAGCATCTGTGTGGCTGTGTAAATGTAACGCCTTTGAAGGGGGAAGAGCTGGGTGACAACCAAGGGGCGGAGTGAGGCCCAGATAGGAAAGCAGTGGGCACTCTCTGGAGGCATCACTCACACCTCTGTGTGTGCAGTACACACCCTGCACAGCTGTACCCAGCAGCTCTGAGGTAGTCCAATTTAGCACAGAGAGAGGTCACCCTTGCTGGCCAATTCTGGACTCTTCAGTTGATGATGCTAGAAGGTGACAGCTGGACCAAGGGCTTTTCTTAGAAACAAGAACAAGAAAAAGAGGAAACAGGAGGAGGAAAGGGAAGAGGAGGAGGAAGAAAGAAAACGCAGGGCAGAGACGCAGTCTGAGATCTAAATTACTTCTATGCAGCTCCCAGAGCCGAGAGTGCTGGTCAGAGAAGGGGGCTGGGGGAGTCTGGACCCCCAGTGCCGTATCACAGGAACCCCGGCAGCACCGACAAATCAGATTGTGCCTGCCTGGGCTCTGGGCTGGCAGGACTGCCCCAAACCTGAGCTCTGACGGGTGCAGTGCCTGGCTCCATGTCCACCCATGAGTAAGTGGCCAAGCCAGGCTAGGTGCCTGCAAAGCCCAGCTCAGTCCTGTGAGTGAGGCCAGCGCCCCACCTGCATCCCTGGAACACTATCTCCTTCCCCTGTTTCTACCAACAAATCACAGGCTGAGGCAATTTGCTGAGAACACAGCACTTGCCCAAGAAATCCCATCGCGGTGAAGATGGGACTGTAATGGTGCTTCAGCATGCTCCGGCACACTCCAAACACGCTCCTGCGAAGGAAGCTCTCACACTGTGGACGAGGGGCAGGAAGGAACCTAGCAGGATCGCACCTGCTGGTGATGGATACTCACTGCACGTGGTGCAGGACTTGCAGGGACAATTATGGAGAATTCTTCAGTTACTTAGCTGGTAGGGAGCCGGCGCTGTTCCTGGGCTCTGAGCACTGCATCCCAGCCAGACTCTCCCCCATATGCTAGCCTTGCTGTATTGCCTGAAGCTCTCCCTCCAGGCCAGTCCTCTGCCAATCTCTGTGCCTTTGACCAAAAACCACCCTTCCCGATCCTGATCTACCTAATGAAGCACACAGTCTCTCTAGATTCATTGCAACATTACTGCTTCATCCATAAATTCTTTTCCAACCCCCCTGAGTTCTGACCATGCCCTCAGCACCCCCAGTGCTGCTGAACTTTGTTACCCCACTATCACATTTCCTTTGTTATAGGCATGACTGTTCTTTCTAGATTGAAAATCCCTGGGTATAGGAACCATATTCTATTCATCTCCCTAGCCTGAATTCCTAGCAGTGTTTGGGGAACAGATTAGGAGCTTACTAGATGTTTCCTGGGCAAGGGGAAGGTGTTGGATGAGTAGGTAGGTGAGTAGATGGATAGATGGATGAATGTGTGGATGACTGTGTGGGTGGGCACATGAATGGATAGATGGGGGATGGAGGAAAGGAAGGGCGGGCAGGTGGGTGGGGGGAAGGATGGATGTGTGGAGTGGATGAAAATAAAACTGCAGAGGCTGTCCCTGCCCCCGTGGTGCCAAAACTGGAAGATTTGGTACGGAGCCTCAGTTGCATATCTACAGCCAGCAGGGCCCAAGGTGAAAGTCGTGTTAGAATGAGGCAAGTTACAGTCTTTCACAAAAACCTCATCTTGCTTTTTTACATAACCAATTCACATTTTTCTGCTCTTGTCACATTCTCTCCCACTCACAGACATTCTTGCAATGGATATAAGCTTATTATTTTATTATTAGTCACAAACCCTGGGTAATTCACCTTTTGAATTGATTGTTATTGCTCGTTAAAGTGCTATATCAGCTACTACTGCTACTTAGTTCCCAGTCAGCAAACAACCTGGTGTGACTACAGAGCAGGAGTAGGTGTAGCCGAGTTCTGCTTGGGTGACTCCCAGCGAGGCCCAATTGGTGCAAATGCCAGTCAGGGCCACTGCTTCACAAGGGGGCAGGCCGCGGTCACTGCTACAGCAGCAAAGTGAGGTTGGGCAGTTCTGTCCTTTACATAACACATAATACGTTTTGTCTCATCTCTGTGAATGTTTAGCAAATGCGTTGTTGATTTCCACATATGAAGCCTCTCAAAGTGGAACGTTCCCCGCCATTCCAATCTCAACCAAATGGCAGTGTCAGATCGGTTCTAAGTCACATCTCTGATTGGTGATGTGTGCCAGGATATTGTGTGTGCAGGACACTTGGTCTGCCTTAGAGCATGTCGCCTGTACTGGGCTCCACTCAAGCTACCTATTCTGAACCCAGACATGGCCAGTGGGGAGGCGCGGCCCCCTAGCACAGCTGGGTCTACACACTGCCTCTGCATCTCTTAGCAGTGCAGCATGTGGCAGGCTTCCGAAGTTTGCCCGTCTGTACAATGGGAATAATCTGTCGACAGCAGGGCTGTTGGGAAGACTCAGTGACTCTGGGCACTGTTTCCCATACAACAGCCTCCATCCACCTACCCAGTGACCACCTCTGCTTCCTGTGGACCCTACCTTGCTTGGTGCATTCTCCCTACAAGAGAGGAAATACAAGAGAGCAGTGGAGAACGTAGGCAGCTGAGTTCCAGTTCCTGCTCCATCATCTACAGTCAGTCACCTGGGCAAATAGTGCCTAATCTCACGGGGTCCCCATGAAGATTACAAGAGCTGATATTCCTAACAGTGTGAATCTCAGGGCCTGGTGCATGGTGGGTGCACACCAACTGGCAAGTGGTGGTGGTCGGCCTCTTTATGATGGCGTTGCTTATTCTTGATCCCGTCCTTTCTGCCTTGACTTTGTGGGCGGGCCTCTTACTAAGCTGGGCAGGGTCGGGGTGGGGTGCCTGGATGGTTCTGTGCGGCCTATAAGGACATGTCTCCCCCGAGACCCGGCTGCCGCCTGTTACCGACCGACCGGTGGATTCAATTTCAGAATTTTATTTGATTTTAGAATTGTTTAAAAGGAACACAATATAATCATCTGTGAATACGTTTAAATCACTCGGCAGGATGCAATAAAAACATCAAACTGAAAAATGTGGCTCAAAAAGGCTCCTTCTGCATCTGGGTGGGCAAGGCAGAAGTTTGCACACACGGTGGAAGGCAGAAAAAAGAGGGGGAACTCACAGGGCATGGCTAGGAGCAAGGGGGCCTCAGGAGACCACCTGATCGTAGAGCAACGTTCCCTCCATGCACAGTCCCCCTTGCACGTGGGACACAGAGGCCCAGAGAGACTGAATGTCACGTCCAAGGTTACACAAGAAAACCCTGTCACTGACTGGCGTGGGACTTAGATGTGACCCAGTGCTGAGCCTACCTCCATCCAGAGCCCATGGGGACCACCATCATGGACTGTGTCCTGCCTGGATTAAGGTGGACAGCCCCATTGACTCATTCCCCCAGACTGAGGCTGGGAGAAAGCAGGATGGGGAAATGCATCCAATCAGTCAACAAACAAGAATCAAGCAGGCACTATGGGCCAAAGCCTGAGAGCCAGTGACCAGGCAGAGATACAGGAATGTCATGCTAGGGAGATGCAGGTCAGAGCAGCCTCACACCAGCACCCTGAATGGACATTCGCACACACTCCCCTTACCCCAGACTTGCAGCCTGAGCAAGGCATTGCCATGCACGCTGTCTCATTTAATTTGGGGGAAGCCCAGGAGGTGCAGGTGAACATTTGTCTTGCATACAAGGAAACTGAGGCCAGCATAGTTAAGCAACTTGACCAAAGCAACACAGCACATCAGTGGTATCACCCACCTCTTCCCACTACTGCTGGGAGACCAGGGGTCTGAGATGATGGCAACAGGGCAGGTGCTTCTCTCTCACCTCTCCACTCCAGGGCCCCACCTGGTGCCAGATGCATCCCAGGAGTTAACGAGGTACTGGTTCCACCAGGCTGGACCCCTGGACTGGCTGGGCTAACCAAAGCGCTTCTGAGGGCCCCAGTGAATTAAAAGCCCAGACTGTACCCCGACTCTTGTTCCCTGCATCCCAACAGGCCGCCTCCCTTGGTCTGAGCACTTTTTGCTGAGCACTCCTTTTGGTGGTGTTCTCTGAAAAGCATTTCACAATGGGAACTTCTTTGCTTCCACTCTCAAGGCTGCTCTCCCCCAGACAGCAGCCTTTCTGCTGGCTCTGAGCCAGCCTCACACAGCTCCTGTCTTGATCAGTGTTCTCCAGAGAAAGGGAAGAAAACGTGCTCTGAGCCAAACACTGAGACCAGACAACTCACCAGAGGGCGGCTGCCTCCGCCGTGTCTGCAGTGAGACCCACAGACCCAAAGGCATCTGCAGTTTAACCACCCCCGATTTGATGGAGTGGATAATTCAGGCTCAGAGAGGCCAAGATCTGTAGGCCCACCCCAGCAGCACTGTTCTCACGACACCTCCCACTGCTGCTCACTGCTGGCACAGATGCTGGGAACAGGCTTTCCAGCCCATCATATGCCAGCGGGAAACCCAAAGAGAAGACCTCAGATGAGTGTGTGCCTGGGTTCACTGGAGGCTGACACTCAAGCAGGGCCAGGTGGCTCTGGCCACGGCTCTCAGAGCTGCATGATCCCACCCCCTGTTGCAGAGATGGGAGGGTAGTAATGACTCCCAGTGAGACCATGGCTTCAGCACAGCCAGCATCTCCTAGGCATCAGGCACTTTGGAAGATGTCCCATCTTGCTACACAATAAGGCAGGAAAAGGTATCTTAACACCCATCTTTAGAACTCATCTTAGAGAGGAAACTGCCTCTCCCTGGTAGAACATCAAGGTAAGGCAAGAGGCCATGGGACACAAAGTTTCCATGTATCCAAACTTATGAAGAGCTAAGCCACCACCTGCAACAGTGGCATCCCAGGTAGGAGCAGGAGTTCAAGTTCCAGCTGCTCTGCCTCCCATCCACCTCCTTGCCGATGTGCCTGGGGAAGCAGAGGAAGATGGCCCAAGTGCTTGGGCCCCTGCCACCCATGCAGGAGACCCAGATGCAGCTCTGGGCTTCTCTCTGGTTGGCCCCAGCCATTGAGGCCATCTGGGGAGTGAACCAGTGGATGGAAGATCTCCATCTCATGTTCATTCTCATCCTCCCCCCACCAAATAAATAAATAAATAAATCTAGCTTTTTGTAAAAAAAAAAAATGAGAAGATGATGAACTGCTTAGGAATATGTTGACTCTGCCCCAGGAAAGGGTGGGAAGAGGGAGAAAGGTGAGAAGACATAGAGGGGCCAGGGGCTGGGTGGGTGAAGGAAGAACAGAGATCTGTCTCCCAGGTGAGGATTTTGCTGTACTGCTGTGGACTCCCCATCCATTGCCCTCAGACATCCTCCCCATGTTCTCATGCCTTAGGCAAGTGAGCTCTCTGGAGAACATAACATTGCTGAGTTTGGCTGGCGCCGTGGCTCAATAGGCTAATCCTCCACCTTGCGGCGCCGGCACACCGGGTTCTAGTCCCGGTCGGGGCGCCGGATTCTGTCCCGGTTGCCCCTCTTCCAAGCCAGCTCTCTGCTATGGCCAGGGAGTGTAGTGGAGGATGGCCCAAGTGCTTGGGCCCTGCACCCTATGGGAGACCAGGAAAAAGCACCTGGCTCCTGGCTTCGGATCAGCGCAGTGCGCTGGCTGCAGCACACCGGCCGCGGCGGCCATTGGAGGGTGAACCAACGGCAAAAGGAAGACCTTTCTCTCTGTCTCTCTCTCTCACTGTCCACTCTGCCTGTCAAAGAAAAAAAAAAAAAAACAAGGCTGAGTTTGATGTCTGTTCCTTAGGACACAGAACAGAGGCCAGAAGACATTGGCCAAGGGGGATGGCTGGGTTACACTCAGCTGCTTATCTTCCCTGTCTGAAGTAACCACCAGCATCTCAGGGTTGAGTGCCACGCAGCAGGGAAGGTCACAGAGGCTCAGCCACTTGGCCAAGATGCCCAGGTCAGTAAGTGGCAGAACCAGGCATCTGCCCCAGCTCAGTCATAGGTACAAAGCACATGCTGTCAACACTGGCACTCCCAGCAGAAACCAAGCCAGGATCCCAGCCACCTGGGTTAATGAGGGCGAGGAGGAAGCCAGGCCAAGCCCACATAGGGCTGAGGACCCTGACCTATCCCTGGGAAAGAACCTTCAGGGATATCCTACAGGCTGGAGGGATTTCATCCAGGTGAGCTTTGTGCCCAATCCCTGCAGCAGGAAGCCAAGTGGCTGATGTTACAAAAGAGCTAGAGAGTATCAGGTGAGGCAGGTGGGTATCTCCTTGTCTCTCTGGCCTCCTCCAGTGAGTTCCAGGCACAGAAACAACACATTCCCAATCAATTTCGTTAGCTTTTCAGCATCTACGCACAACAGGATCCAAGTCAAGGGCTCAGAGTGTGGACTGCAGGCACACAAGGGAAAGACAGAGGGAGACTGACAAGGGCCCAGGAGGTTGACTGGACTCGGTAGGCCTCCGGGACTACAGAAAGAGCACCGGGGCAGCTGTGCTAGCCAAAGCGCCACCTGCTGGTGGGTCTCAGGATCCTGGGTCTGGGAGAAGCTGCCAGAGTCAATGGCTGTGAAACAACCCAGGTTATGAGCAAACGGCGGCTGCTGTCTATAAAATGGAAACAACTGTAGAGAAAACCTTTGAGACATGAAGCAATGAAAGGCAAGCATCAGGGTATCCAGTCACAGGAGTGCTGAATTCCTTGCTCAGTTCATAAATTTGAGCAACGACCAAAGCCAGCAGTACTGGGGCACTGTAGAGAACAAGTCAGGGGAGGATGAATTGTCAGGTAAATGCAGGAACACCCCAAGGCTCAGTCCTGGGCACCTTTCTTCCCCTCGCCCAGGCTGGCTCATTCATCCCCAGCTTTGTTCTGCACCAGTGAACTCTCCCATTGGTCTCTAGCTTCAACCTCCCTCCCAGCTGCAGACCCAAAGATCCTCCTGCCTGGTGACATCTTGACCTGAATGTCTCAAAATCAGCCAAAAAAGGTGGAGATTTGCTGGTCTTTAGAGTCATCTTGTTAAGAGGGCAGAGGTTGAGCTGGGCTATTTGTTGATTGAATGATACGATAGTAAAGCCTGAAAGAGTGCATTGGGGGAAGGGATGAGAATTGGGTTTGGGTGAACACTGGCTGCTGGGTGCTGAACTTATTTACTCAGCTGGGGAGACTTAAAGCTTGGGGAAGCTTGTGTAGCTCAATCAAGTCACACATCCGTGATAGAGTGATGGAGTTCAAGGTTCTGCCTGGATCATTCTACTGTCTCTACTCCTCAGATTGGAATAACAGATCCAGGGTTCATGATGAGGGTGTGGGAGACCTTAGAGGCCATTTTCACCCAATGCTTGAGTCTCTGTTTCCATCCCAACCAAGCAGTCACGCAGCTTCTGCTTGAGAAGCCTTGGTGTTGTGGCACTCACTCCCAAGACATTGATTTGATTGTTGAATCATACTAGTGGCTTAGAACAGCCTTTGCTACCTCGAGACAGAATTTGTCCTTTAGGATTAAATACTGTGATGCAGATAACATGCCTACCACCACGCCTGCAACGTGAACAAATGATAGCATCATCCCTCTTTCCCTTCGTACCACTACTCTTGAGTCAGTCTTTCCCTTGAGACTCCAGAAAACAAATCTAATTCTTGCCTGAGACAGTCCTTCAGATGTTTGAAGACAGTGCTTCAGGGCCCCCCTGAGGCTTCACTTGGCTGGGATAAACAAATACTCCAACACACTTCCAGACTCTCATTGGTAAGCAAGCATCGGTGCCATGCACACTGCAATTTTCCAGCTGCTGTCATGTGTGAGCTTCAGAGAACCAATGAACGATTGATGAGCCAACCAGACAGGGCAGGTGCCACTTCTGAATCATAACCTCAGCAAAAAGAGAGGGGAGTTAGCTGACTCTGAACAAACTAGAGCTTCACCAGCTACAGTCATTGTCCACCCATTGCAAGACTCCCTTTTAGTAAAAGAAAAATAAATGGGCACCCCACACACAGAGTTAACGTACATTATTTTAAGCCCCTAGCCTCTAACAAAAGGCATTAGTCTTTTGCAAATCCAGTATGAGTGTTTATTCATCCAATATTGAACAACGTAGGGGACCCAATCCATTCTAAATCCATAGACTGCCAGCCCTCTCTTGGCCTTGGAAGTAATGTACCCCCAAAATCTTCCTTGTTCACAAGTGGGGAAACTAAAAACCAAGGGGAGTGATGACTTGTATGCCCAAGATCATACAAGAAATCTGTGAAATCCTGGTTAACTCCTAAACTCCAGAGAAGAAAAGTGAGAGGGCAAAGCAAACCTCCATGGGAAAGGAAGAATAGGAAGATGAAAACAAAAAGGAAAAAAATTCTTAAAAGTCCTTGGACTTTTCTCCATCTTCCCTACTGACATGCTGGCCATGTGGGGGCAATGCAGCATAAAATATGACCAGAGCATGTGTGGAGTCCAAATCTGCATGGCCCTGCCACTCACTGGGTGTGTGGCCTTGCACAGGCTACTTAACCTTTCAAAAACTCATGTTACTCATCAATAAAATGAGATTAAGAACACCCACCTTCAAGGAGTCCTGTGGATATAAAATTAAATTAGTGTAGAAACTTGTTTCCCAGGAATGGTGGAGTAGCTAATTTCAGACAAACTCCTAGAAATTGCAGTCATGAACTCTGGCAAAAAACCACTGTTTGAAAGCACTGAAGAGAGACTAAAAGCAGGGACACACTGGAGGATGCACAGCTGTTGAGGGAAGGGAATCCCACTGGGTGAAAAACATGTATTTACCTGACCTCTCCCTTGACAGCAGTTCAGAGTTCTAAGGATATACCAGGAAGAGAGCAGGCATCGAGTTAAGGAGCCAGAAATCAGAGTTCGGAGTCTCCAGAAAGGCTGAAAACCTGGGGGAAATCCTAGAAGGGGGAGAATCACATAGAGAGAGCTCCTGAATTCTACATAAGTGTGCCTAAAATCCTAGGCTGAGCCCTGAACTGCACATGGAAGAGGAGAGAATCTGTGACGCCCAGGAAGAAAACAGGAGCTCAAAGAGCTGAGCCGACTGTGCAGCATCCCACAGGGAGACACACAGGGATTCCTATCTAGCCAGGGTAGAAAGACTTGATAAACAGCTTGCAGTTCCCACTGAAACCCAGAAATGTCATTTCTTGGGATGACACACCATAAATAAAATTGACACACCATTGGCTCAACTAACAAAAAAAGAAGACCCAAATCAATAAATTAGAAATGAAAAAGGAAATGTAACAACAGACACCACAGAAATAAAAAGAATCATCAGAAATTACTACAAAAAGCTGTATGCCAACAAATCAGAAACCTAAAGAAATGGATAGGGGGCCGACGCCGTGGCTCACTTGGCTAATTCTCACTTGGCACATCCCAAGGCCAAGGGCTAAAGGCAAAACTAAAATATACTCACCTTTAAGCAAATCTTTAAAACAGTGCCTCCACAAAATCAAAGAGATTCTTTATTAATGTAACTACCTACTAGAACAGAACTCAATACTCTTCAGAGGAAGAAAACCATCCAGAGTCATGGTAGCTATCGTAATGTCCAAATACAACCAAAAACTACCAGATACATGAAGAGAGAAAACATGAAAAGAGAAATAACAGTCAGTAGGAGCAAATCTATATGTAACCCCAGTGTTAGGAAGCAGCAACTTGACAATAGCCATGAAAGACATGTTGAATAATTTCAAAAAAATGTAAATCATGAGACTTCTAGGCAATGTATATAAACTTTTTAAAGAAAACTAATGGAAAGCCTAGAACTGAAAAATTCAATGTCTGAAATTTACAAATGTTGCATGGAATAGACAAGAGATTGGATACAAAACGAACACCAAACGTGAAGACAGGTTAATAGAAATTATTCAGAGACACAAGAGGAAAAAGATGGATAAAAATGAAGAGTCTCCCATGACCTGTCAAACAATGTCAAGTAGTCAAACATAAATGTAATTGGTATCCCATGAGAAGAGACAGAATAAGGGAAAAAAATGAAGAAATGTTGGCTAATATTTTTCCAAATTTGTTCAAAACGATAGTTTCACAAATACAAGACCTTCAGCAATGCCAAGCAGGATAAACATAAGAGAACCACACTTGGTTAGAGACAGTCTTGAAAATCAAAATAGAAAGGAAAATCTCAAATGCAGTCAGAAAGGAAAAGAGGCATAATAAATACAGGGCAGTGATACAAAGAAATATGAGATTCTCCTTGGAAACACTGGGGTCCAGAAGACAGAGAAACAGCATGTCTGAAATGTTGAGAGACAGCACTTATCAACATAGAGTTCTGTCTACCACCAAAATAAATAGAAAACTAAGATACTGTATAGATAATTGAAAAATAAGCTCCTTCTGTAAGAATTGCTTAAAAAAAAAAACTCTTCAGTCTAAAAGCAAATGACACCAAATGGAAAATTCAGATTTATAGGAAGAGTGGTGAGCAATGAAAATGGTATATATGTGGATGCTTCAAGTAAAACTAAGATTCACATGGTACTATAGTGTTTATAACAGATGTGGAAGTGAAATACATGACAGGAATATCATAAAGGACAGAAGAAATACAAGCAGAATTATATGTGAAGTGGTATAATACTAGTTCAAGGTGTGTGTGTGATAAGGATAAATATTCTAAATCTTAGAGCAACAATTAAAAATAACACAAAGAGGTATAAATCCCAAACCACTAGAGAAGAGCAGGTGAGGTGCTAAAACAATACTCAGCTCAAAAGGAGTCAAGAAAAGTGAACAAAAAAGAAATAGCTGGGGCCAGCACCAGCTATTAACCTGGTGTAGCAGGTTAAGGCACTGCTTGCAGTGCCAGCATCCCATACAGACGCTGGTTCAAGACCTGGCTGCTCCACTTCTGATTCAGCTCTCTAGTATGGCCTGGGAAAGCAGTAGAAGATTGTCCAAGTCCTTGGGCCCCTGCACCCGCATGGGAGACCAGAAAGCAGCTCCTGGCTTTGGATCAGCACAGCTCTGGCCATTGTGGCCAATTAGGGAGTGAACCAGCGGATGGAAGACCTCTGTCTGCCTCTTCTTCTCTCTCCATGTAACTCTTTCAAATAAATAAATCTTTTTAAAAAATAGCTTTGGGACAAATAGAAAACAAAAAGCAAGGTGGTAATTTTAAACCCAACAATATCAGGAATTACATTAACTGTAAATAGGTCAAACTCTCCAATTAAAAGGCAGAGATCATCAGATAGGATAAAATGGTAACAGATAGGCTGTTTACACGAGAGATGCCTTAAGTATATAAAGATTATAACAGGTTAAAAGTAATAAGGTGAATCAAAAACAAAGTAAAGGATGGACAGATACAGTAAGCATAAAAAAGCTGTTGCAAAATTGCATGAGATAACAACATGGACTCATTGAGATGCAGCCATACACAGGCAAACATTGAGAGAAAGGAAGAAATAGACAAATCCATAGTCATAGTTAGCAATTTCAGTTCACCTCTCTAATAAGGAACAAGAACAATCAATGAAGATATGGAAAACTTGAGCAATAGCATCAAACAACCTAGTTGCCTTTTATAAAACACTACACCAACAATTACTGGATGCACATACTTTTCAAGCGTATAGGGCATATTCACCAAAATAGACCACCTACTGGGCCATGAAAGAAATATCCATAAATCTTAAGGGATTACAGGAGGTGATAATGGAATGAACCAAGGCCTTTACCAACCAGGCGATCAACCAAATGCTGCTACAGGAGACAGCAGCTTGAGACATTGCCCCATGCCAGCAGAGAGTAACTTGTTACCCCAGGAAGTAGCAGGAAGTAGCTCTAAAGACAGGTCATCATCCCTCTATCCCTCCTGGACTTTGGGGGCTAATGTAATCCCATACAACTCCTGCTTTATAAAAAGCAAAAGGGGGAATATCAGTAAAACGGCATAGTCTTATCTATGGTGATCTCAATCCTGGACACCATCCTAGGCTCTAGCCCCTGCCGCCATGGCAAGAAGCCAGGTGACCCCATGGCCCAACCACCAGTGTCAGCTCCACCCCCATCCTAATGGGATTCACTGCTCCTACTTCCATGTCCACCCCCCAGCAAAGGTTTAAGATCTGTTCCTGAATACGTGGCTCTCTCGATCTCTGTCTTGATCTGTCTCTCCCTCGCTCTCTCTTAGGCTCTCCTTCTCTCTTTTCCTTCTTTGCCCCTTCCCTCCAGTCCTCCTTCGCCCTCTCCCTTAAAAAAAAAAAAAAACTTAAAGGAGGGGCTGATGTACAGGCACTGGGGGTTAAGCCGCTGCTTAGGAAAAAGCATCCCATATCACAGTGGTGGTTTGAGTCCCAGTTACCCTGCTTCCAATCCAGCTTCCTGGGAAAGCAATGGGAAATGACCCAAGTATTTCAGTCCCTGCCACCCAAGTGGGAGACCAGTATGGAGGCCCAGACCTGGCTGTTGTAGCCATTCGGGGGATAAACCAGAGGATGGAAGATCTCTGTGTGTGTGTGCGTGTGTGTGTGTCTTCTTTCTGTTGCTATGCCTTTCAAATAAATAAATCTTTCAAAAAATAAAATAAAACTTAAAGGAATGAAACCAAGTATTTTTCTGACCAAGCATAATTAAATTAGAAATCAGTAACAATAAGAAGAATGAGAAAAAGCCCAGGGTACCAGTATCACACATGAGAGTACGTCACTACAGACTCAACAAACATTGAAAATGACAGGGGGATGTTATATATAGATTTATGCCAATAAATTCAAAAACTTAGATGAACTGAATGAATTCCTTAGGGGGAAAAAAAAACAGAACTTACCAAAACTAGCACAAGAAGACATTGAAAATCTGAATGTCTCTATATCTGTTAAAGGAACTGAATTCATAATTTAAAGTCTTCACGTGCACACAGTCACCAGGTCCAGATGCTTTCACTGGTAAATTCTATGAAGCATTTTGGTTAGCAATTATAACAAGTTGGGGCAGTGCTGTGGCATAACAGGTAAAGCTGCCACCTGCAGGGCCAGCATCCCTTAATAGTGCCGGTTCTAGTCCCAGCTGCTCCACTCCCAATATAGCTCTCTGCTATGACCTGGGAAAGCAGTGGAAGATGGCCCAAGTGCTTGGGCCCCTGCACCCATGTGGGAGACCCAGAACAAGCTCCTGGCTTCAGACCGGCCCAGCTCTGGCCATTGTAGCTATTTGAGGAGTGAACTAGACAGTAGAAGATTCTCTCTCTCTCTCTCTCTCTCTCTCTCCCTCTGCCTCTGCCTCTGCCTCTGCCTCTGCCTCTAACTCTACCTTTCAAATAAATAAATCAGTCTTTTAAAAAAATATATTCCTAAGATATTGAACAGTAAAATATCAGAAACCAAGAATACCCTCTCTCACCAGTTTTGTCCAACGTTACATTGGTGTTTCTCGCCAATGCCACAAGACAAGAATACAGATTAGAGAGGAAGAAGTAACACTCAGCAGTAAAAGAAGAATGAGCTACTGATACAAACCAGAGCATGCATGCATCTCACAAATTTTACACTGAGAGAAAGAAGCCAGATACATACTCTGTGATCCTATTAATACAAAATCCCAGCACAGACAAAACTAGCTTATAAGGGCGGAAAGCAGATCAGTCTTTTCCTGGACCAGATTGGTGGCAGGGAGGTGGGGTCGGGAGACTGGCTGCAAACAGGAAGTATTTAGGGACTACTGGGAATGTTCTGTACCTTCATGCAGGTGGTTATTACAGGGATGAATACAACCATAAAAAATCAAGAGATTTTACATTAAAGTTCATGCACTTTACTGTATATGAATTTTATCTTAGTAAAGTTTATTTTTGAAGTAGGAAGCCATGAAGAAAATGAAAAAATTAAGTCACAGATCATGGGAGATATAGAGAAAATATTCATGATACATACATCTGACAAAGGACATGGATCTAGATTGTATGGAGAATTCTTCCAACTCAAAAGTAAAACAAGAAGCAGATTTTTTAATGGGCCAAAGACTCTAACAGACTCTTCACCTAAGATAATGTGAGGGACTTCAGAAATTCCTGGGAAATAGAATTAAAAGCAGAGTTTATTTTGGTACTGAAAACCTTTGAATTCTAGGCATACAGGCAATCTTCAGAAAGGTCATAGAGAGGCCACTGTGGTGGTGCGATGGGTTAAACCAGCACCTGCAGTGCCAGCATCCCATACGCTGGCCTGTGTGTCTGCTGCTCCACTTCTGATCCAGCTCCCTGTTAATACACCTGGGAAAGTAGAAGATGGCCCAAGTGTTTGGGCCCCTGCCGCCCACATGAGAGAGAGACGGAGTACCTGGCTCCTGGCTTCAGCCTGGCCCAGCCTCAGATATAGGTGTTGTGGCCATTTGGAGAGTGAACCATTGGATAGAAGATTGATCTTTCTGTCTCCTCTTTCTGTAACATTGCCTTTCAAATAAATCTTTTTAAAAAAGGTTCAAGAAAATGCATATTATGAAAAAACTCTGCATTTTTTTGCTTTTAATTCCTTTTTTCCACAAATTTTTGTAGTATCCTGTATATGAGTGGCCAATAAACACATAAAATTATACTCAAAGTCATTAATCATCAGAAAACCGTAAGGAGAAACTATGAGATACAATTACAGACCTACAAGAATGGCTACAATCTAAAAGATGGATCAAGTCAAGATTTGGCATGATGTGAAGTAACTAGAAATCCCATACACTATTGACAGGAATATATAAAGTAATAGAAGCCCTTTAGATAACAGCCCTTTAGATAACAGTTTCTTAGAAAGTTCTGTCTTATGAACTAGCCATTCCACTCCTAGCCACTTGCTCACAAGAAATTAAAATTTATCTTTATAAAGTGACTTATAAATATTCATAGGGCCTTCTTCATAATTACCAAAAGCTGGAAATAACCCAAATGCCCATCATCAGGTGAATGCATAAACAAATTATGCTGCATTCATAGCCTGGAAAACTATTTGGCTATAAAAAGGCATGAACTCCTGATACACACAGCAACATGGGTAAGTCTGAAGGACGCATTGAGTGGAGGATGTCATGCAAAGAGTACATGGTGTGAGCTTTCAATTATATAAGTTTGAGAGCAGACAAAGCCAACCAGTGGCGACAGAGCTCATAGCTGTGATCGCCTGGGTGAGTGGGGGACCGACTAGAATAGGAGGATTTCTGGGATGATGAAAATGTCCTCCATCTGGACTGGGGTGACGATGACCTCCCTGTGCACATCTGTCAGAACTCTTGAACCATGCACTTCACATGTATATGTTTCATTGCGTGTTTTCATGTGCCACCCATCTAACAGTGAAGTAAAGGACTTAGCTTGGGGCTCAACACGTAGTCAGTGTGCAGTCTCCGTGAGTTCCCTCGTCCCTCACCCTCCCCGTCCTCACCAGGCAAGTGCCACAGATTCTGGAAGAGAACGTGTGCTCACTGGACCTCTGAGAGTAGGAGAGCCGTTTTCTCCAAAGGTGTCGGGTGCCACTCTGGCGTGACACCCAACCCGAGCCACTGTCGTGCAGGCCAGACATCGTTAATAACAATGACAATGATGCCTAAAACTGTTTCTCCCTCTGGGTTTTGTCCTCCGGGTCTGGATCTGGGGTCCCAACCTCCCAAAGAGGGAAAGGTTTAGCTGGGTGGTCATCCCGAGAGATGCGATGTGCCAGAGTGTGGAAGTGAGAAGACCCGTGGCACAGGTGTCAGATTCTGAGAGTAGCATCGATGGGGATAAGGATAAAGCAAGGAAGTCAGTGGCAGAGCCGGTGCTGACGGCCCATAAGGGCAGCAGAGTTTGAATGGTCAGGTAGTAGGCATCGTTCATCGAGTGAAGAGGTAGGTGAACAAGCTGCCGAGTCCACTGAGGCTGAACGAGTGGCCTCCTGCGGGCTGACCGCTGCCCCCTGCTTCCTGTCTTGCAGCTCACATACCTGCCCCCGCCATGGGGTGAGTGCCGGTCATCGGACATGGGACTCGACTTCTTTCCTGTTTACAGCATCACCGCCTGTAGGATTGACTGTGAGACGCGCTACATCGTGGAGAACTGCAACTGCCGCATGGTGCACATGCCAGGTGGGTACCGGGGGATGTGTGCCAACTGTCTCACCCTAGCGGGAAGTCCTTCACCACTCCAGGAAGCTCCAGACATCTCACCCTAGAGGGAAGCCCTTCACCACCCCAGGGGCTCCAATGGGATGGTGTGCAGGAAAGATGCTATTTGGCACCTACCCACTGAGCAGGCAGATGGAAACACCCGGACCAGCAACCAAGGCAGCACTTTGGTATCCAGAAAAGCACCCAGATGTTTAGCAAACGTTCACCCCGATGTCCAGTGTTTGCCAGCTATCTGCTGCTGTGACCTCCTTGGCTTTGGTGTCAGGGACCTGGGTGCCACGGTTCTCGCATCCCACTGTCATACATGTTCAGACACCCAGATGTTGCCCTTCTTGCATCCAAACAGCTAACGCCCTTCTACAGGGAGCAAAAGTCTATTAGCCAGCACATAAACGTGCAGGTACCAACAGCGTCTGTTGCCAAACTAATAACGTGTGTAGCCACCTCATCAGAGGCAGTCCAAGCAGAGGAGCGGCGTGAGGAGCTGGTGTGGGCCGGGGCAGCTGCGTGCTACAGCATGGAAGCATGACGGGCTAGAGGCAAGGACATGGAATCCCGGCTCCTCCCTGCACGTGGCGTGTGACACGGTGCAAGCCGCTAAGCCTCTCTGGCCTCAACCTCAGTGTCTTTCAAATACAGTCAGTAGTTGTTACAAGGATAAGATCAGGCTGTGATACAAAAATGCTGCATGAACTGCAAAACTCAGTGACGGAGGGAAGAGTCGCGTTGACAGAAGGCCCCCTGTGAGCGAGGAAAGTTGCCATGTATCCAGCGGATGCATTCCGTGCTCACGGTGTACTTCGACTTCACTAAATCCTCATATTAGACATTCAGTTCTTTAGCCGTTGTTTCCTGTTATAACCCATGCTGAAACAAATGTGCTCACAACTTTATTCTGAATTATTTATTCATAACCAGCAATCTCCTTAGTAGTCTCGGGTTCCAATTCTTGGTCTTCAGAACAGGCTCTATCAAAAGGGAGTTTGTCAATGTGATTAACCTGGCGATAGGGAGATTTTGGGGAGGGGGCAGTCGAACCACTTGAGTCCTGCAGATGAACCTGTGACTCAGTGAGGGGCACAGGGAAGTGTGGCTGAGACAGAAAAAGTTGGGAAGATGGGCGGCCATGTGTGTGTTGGGGGGGGGGGGGCCTGGAGGCTGGAAATGGTGAGGTGATGGCTTGCACCCCACAGCTTCGGGACAGGAGCTCGGCCGGGCCAGTGCCTGGATTGTAGCCCCATGGGACCTGCACAACTGTGGGACAAGAACTTTGTGTTGCTTTGACTAATAATAAAACAGCCCACAAGCCTCCTAGCACACGGAGCGCAAAGGGAAAGGCGTCGTTGTCTTAAGTGGAGACGAGAAAACTCATCGGCTCACCGCTCTGGACGAGAGTCTGGGGAAACAGTGTTGTGTGGACTCCAATGTCAGCATTTGGCCTTGGGGAAACCCACATTCTGGGTGGCCACCGAGGGACCTGAGAGAGGGGAATGCAATGCAGCACAGGCTGCTCACCAGCTGCTTGGTCTGAGCCACCGGTTTCTCCCACAAAACCCAAGCCAAAGGCAAGCAGCAGGGGCCTGACATACTAGTGATGTCACAGTCGCTGATGTGGAACTATCGGCAAAGACGTGGGGAAGCACACCCAGCAGCGGGCTGTGCTGAGAGGAGCCCCGGCTTCGGCCCCACCCTGGCCTCAGTTTGAAGCCCACCTCTGCCACTGGCAGCCTTGGCATCTGGAAAGGTGGGGAGCTTCGGCCTCAACTCTCTCACAGGTAAAACAGATGCAGCTCTTTCTCCTTCGAAGGACACCTGTGTGCGTTCAAGGAGATGACACATGGCCTCCCCACTCCCACCCTCCAGGGACCGAGCGTCACCTGTCACCTACGGCAGTGGCTCAGGCCTACAGAGCAACCTGGGAGGAGTTGGCCAGGCGGGACCTGCTGCCCCCTGCTCGGGGAGGTCTGTGGCCTGCCCAGCTCATGGAGCAGATCTGAACTCCATGGTCCAGCCCCAGGGCCCTCTGTCTGGTGACAGACTGCTGCCCCTCGTGGCCCCGGGAGGCAGAGGAGGAGATGTGATGGCATGTGTGGTCCTGCCTGAGTCTCACACACACCACACCCACACCCACACCCACACCCACACATTCTCTCTCTTTTACCTGTTTCTTCCTTGCAGGGGATGCCCCTTTCTGTACCCCTGAGCAGCACAAGGAGTGTGCAGAACCTGCTCTAGGTCAGTATAGGGGGACAGATGGGACAGGGTGGGGCGGGAGGGGGCAGTGCCAGAGGTGGATATGTGAAATTGCCAGGTGTGGGGGAGACACCTGGAGGAGAAGAGGGAACAGAGTGGGTGAGAGGAAGGGGCTGTGCAGGAGGGAGTCGCTGCAGACAGGAGAGGAGGGGAGGGAACCAGTGCAATTGGAAGAGAACTGGGAGAGAGAGTTGTCAATCGCGAAGGAATGGATTTCAGCAGGCCACCAAAAAGGGCTCAGTGATGCCGCCCCTCACGTCTCTGGCAGTGTCCACAAGGGAAGGCTGAGGTTATTCAAAAGCAGTCCAGCTTTCTTGCATCCTGCAGAGTCCAGGCGAGGTGGGGAGGTGAAGCCAGGTTCACCTCCTGTGCGTGGAAAGCCAAGGCAGAGAGCACTCCTGATGCCGGCCTGCTGGGACATGCCGCTGGGAGCCAGGAGGTTGCCCGAGTGAGACCTGCTCGACCTGCCTGCCTCTCTCCACTCCCAGGAAACTCTTTAGGGTCGAGAGAAGCAGAGGGAATTCTTAAACAGTGTGCGCTTGAGTTCGTCCAGCAGCTGCACTTGTTGGAACTATGTGGGGCAGCACTGCACTCATGTGTCTGTGCCTCCAGGGGCACTTGAGAGGGGAGGGCCCGTGAGAGAAGAGGTGGCTTGCTGTGTACAAAGGCTCAACAAGGGGCCAGCACTGTGGAATACTGGGTAAAGCCACCGCCTGCAGTACCAGCATCCCATATAGGTGCTGGTTCCAGTCCTGGCTTCTCCACTTCCGATCCAGCTTTCTGCTATGGCCTGGGAAAGCAGTAGAAGATGGTCCAAGCCCCTGGGCCCCGTACCCATGTGGGAGACCCGGGAGAAGCTCCTGGCTTTGGATTGGTTCAGCTCTGGCTGTTCCAACCATCTGGGGAGTGAACCAGCAGATGGAAGGATTTAGGCCAATGTCAAGGTGCAGTTGAGAAGTGGACTCAGAAGCACCTGGCTAGAATCTGGGCACGGACAGTATGTCTGGAGAAGTGCTGTCTTAAGCCACTTCACCTCATTGGAAGAAGAAAGAAAGGTTCAGATGGGAGAGGGAGCTGCCTCCAGGGAGGGGAACCGAGTGTCTGCCCGTGTCCTCCCCGGCAGGCAGGGGAGGAGGGCGCTGGCTACCAGGGAGCCCAGGTTGGGTACTGCAGAGCCTTGGCAGTCACGTACGGGGTCTCCCATGTTCGCTTTGAGGGGCCCACTTTGTGGATGAGAACACTGAAGCTAGAAGCAGAAAAGCAAGCCCTGGGAAGCTGCAGGGGCCCAGACTCCCTTGGAGGCCACTGTACAACAGAAGGGACATTGCAACTATCCGAAATGCCTGTCTGAGAGGCCAAGGGACACAGATCCTATTCACTGGTTCACTCCCCCAGAGTCCCACAGCAGAGCCAGGAACTCAATCCAGGTCTCCCACATGAGGGGCTGGAACCCAATCGCTTGAGCCCTCTCCACAGCCTCCCAGGGCCTGTGCTAGCAGGAAGCTGGAGATAGGAATCGGAGGCAGGCATCAAACGCAGGTGCTCTGATGTGGCCAAAGGCCCACACACCTCAACAGCTTGTAAGAGTGACAGGACGGTGAAAGGAAGCAGAAAGAAAACAAGCCCAGCCCTGCCTTTTCCAGGACCCGCCCCTCCTCTCTGACAGAATCCAGCCAGCGGGCCCACCCCGACTAAGCCCTGCCTCCCTCTCCCCTCCCCCCAACCAGGTCTGCTGGCGGAAAAGGACAGCAATTACTGTCTCTGCAGGACCCCCTGCAACCTGACCCGCTACAATAAGGAGCTCTCCATGGTCAAGATCCCCAGCAAGACGTCAGCCAAGTACCTCGAGAAGAAGTTTAACAAATCAGAAAAATACATCTCGTACGTTAAGTGGGTGCGGAGTGGGTGGGGAGGCCATCGGGGACAGTGGGGCAGTGGAGGAAGAGAGCAGAGGCAAGCAGTCGGCTGGAGTTGGCACACGCGTGTTGGGCACCTGCTGAGTGCCAGGCTCTGGACTCTGCTCAGGAATGGGCAAAACCGAATGCCAGACCGGGTGATGTTGGCTCTAATGGAGCTGGGTGTGTGGCACTAGAGTGGTGGGTTGACCACAGCTGGCACGAGCCTTGCACCGGGGAAAGTGGCTTTACAGGTGGTTTCAGGCAGAACCTGCACATTCTGTTCCCTTGCCTGGAATGCTTTTCCCTCTGCTCCCCACCTAAGGGGGGATTTCCAACTCATGCAAATGTCATCTCCTCAGACAGCCAGTTCTAATCCCCTCATAATAGTTTCCTTGTTTGAAAAAAAAAAAAAAAAGATGTAGGGGCCTGTACTGCGACCTGGTAGGTAAAGCCACCGCCTGCAGTACCAGTATCCCCTATGGGTGCTGGTTCTAGTCCTGGCTGCTGCACTTCTTATCCAGCTCCCTGCTGATGTGCCTGGGAAAGCAGCAGGGGATGGCCCAATTGCTTGGGCCCTTGCAACCACCTGGGAAACCAGGATGAAGCTCCTGGCTCTTGGCTTCAGTAGCACCCGGCTCCAGCCATTGCAGACATTTGGTGAGCGGACCAGTGGATGGAAGATCTTTCTGTCTCTCCCTCTGGAACTCTGCCTTTCAAATAAAAGAAATACTTTTTAAAATATATTCATTTATTTGAAAGGCTGAGTTACAGAGAGAGGTGCAGAAAGAGACATTCTATCTCCTGGGTCACTCCCCCAAATGACTGCAACAGCCAGGGCTAAGCCAGGTTGAAGCCAGGAACCTGGGAACTCTACCCGGGTCCCCCGCATGGGTGCAGGGGCCCAAGCATTTGGGTCATCTCTGCTACTTTCCCGGGTGCATTAACAGGAAGCTGGATCAGAAATGGAGCAGCTGAGACTCAAACTGGTGCACATATGGGATGCCGGCTTTGCAGGGAGTGGCTTCACCCACCATCCCACAAGGCCAGCCCCCCCCCCCCCGATATCTTTGCCTCCAAGTGCTCTTGTGTCTTCCTTTGTGACACATACCATGCCACAGCATGTGATTTTTACACTCAGGTTTCATTTGTTGCCTGCCTGCCCCACTAGACTGAAAACCCCCTGAGCTCTCTGCCATTTACCAAGGGCTAGTGGAGTGCCTGGGACAGAGCTGGTAGATGATGTACATCTTTTAACAGAATAAATGGGTAAACAGCATGGGAGAGGCAGGTGTCCAGGCAGAGGCTCAGCAGAGAGGATCAGCACCGGGCAGACAAGAGACCCTCGCAGTGGGGAGTGGATGTGCCAGAGCAAAGGGGCTCTTGTAGGCTGAGCACCCCGGGGAGGGGGTGGGGAGGGCGGCACACTAGAGAGACTTCAAAGGGAAGCAACAGGACTGAGGTTTGCACCGGGGGACTTTGGGAAGTCCATGGGGAATGTGCAGCATTTTTAGTTCCATTTTCCTGTGAATGTTTGAAGCCTCCTGGTCTTAGACCACCGCTCTCCAACAGAACGTTGTGGATACATTCTCCATCAGCGCTGTCCGCTACGGCAGCCATCAGCCACGGGGGGCTGCTAGAGGTGACTGAGGAGCTGAGCCGTTTTGATTAATTTGGGTCAGCTTAGCAGTTTCACCAAAGTGGCAGCACAGGGCAAGGATGGAAAGCCGGGGCGGCGGGGAAGAAGGGGCCCTAAGAGGAGGAAATGGCCATAACCCAGGCAAGAGAGGGTGGTCCTCAGAGCAGAGAGCAGAGTCTGTTCCTCTCTGCCCAGCCACTCCCTCCTGCCAACACTGCCACCAGCCCCCATCCTGGCACAGCATTTGCTCATGGGGTTAAACAAGGCTCGTGGAGGGTGCCGTGAGCACCACGGAGGGCGACGGGCTGTGCGGGAGATGCCAGGCCCCTCTGCGGAGCAGCCGTGGCTTTTGCTGCCACGCTGAGTCTCGTGACTGCACCTGCCTGAGGACAGGAGCGAGGGAAGCCCCCACACTTCTGCCAGAAACCCCTCCCCCACCCCAGATACACATAGGGTTGCTCCCTCAAAATTCTCCCTGCCCAGGCAATGGTGGAGAAGGGCATCCCACCAGCCCCCAGAGGGAACCTGGGAAGCCCCCAGGGACGGGCAGGGGCTGCCTGGATGGTGCTCTGGGACAGGCACCCTGGCCAAGGCAAGAGTGCACAGAGATCACTGCCTTCACACTGGAGCCCTGGGCAGCCCTGCTGGGGACTCAGAGGCCTGGAAGGCAGGCAGGACTCCTGCAAAGGGCGGGGGGTTGGGGACAGCTGGCGGAGGTCTCCAGGCCTGGGCTGGAGTCAGGACTGTTGGCTTCGAGCTCCAGCTCTGGCTCCAGGCAGGCTGTCTCCCCTCCCTGGGCTCCCAGTCTCCATCTGTGCGTGGAAAGCTGCGTCGGATGAGCCCTGGGAACACGTCTCACCACGTCTGGGACTGGATCTTCCCTCTGCAGAGAGAACATCCTTGTGCTGGATATATTTTTTGAAGCTCTCAATTACGAGACAATTGAACAGAAGAAGGCGTATGAAGTCGCTGCCTTACTCGGTGAGTCAGAGCGTCTGTGGCTCAACTCTCCACATCGCACAGGGGGCTGGGAGGGAGGCAGGGAGAATGGGTGGGGGTCAGGGCAGGCAGACAGACACAGAAGCCTCCTGAGCAGGCCTGGCCTTTGCACGTGAACTTGGTACTCCCTGCCCCTCCCCTTGTACTGCTCCTGTTCCAGAACGGGAAGGACCGCAGCGTGCTGGAGATTTTAGGCCCAGTTCATTCCCTTAGCTAAGCCTCAGGTTCCCCATCTCTGCCACGAGGAGGATGAACTCCGGAAGTCTCAGGGGATGGGCATTTGGCACAGCAGTTACGATGCCACTTGGGACGCCCACAGCCCGTATCGTCAGGGTGCCCGAGTTCGAATCCCAGCCCCACTCCCGATTCCAGCTTCCTGCTAACGTGCACCACGGGAGGCAGCAGTGGTGCCTCAAGCACTTGAGTCCCTGCCAGTCAGGGGGGAGACCTGGATGGAGCTCCTGGCTCCTGCCATGGCCTGGCCCAGCCCTGACTGCTGTGGGTATTTGGGGAGTGAACCAGATGGGCGACCTCCCTCTCTTACTCTCTCCCTGTCTACCTTCAATTAAAGTTTTTTTTCCTCTCTCTGTCCACCCTCAATTAAAAATAGCTTGTTTGTTTTTTAAATAAAAACGTCACTCAAGGCCATCGCAGCCCTGCCTTCTTGAATCCTGTGACCTCCTACCCCAAGGCAGGAGTCGGGATCCTGGAGCCCCAGAGAGGGGAAAGAGATGTCCGACAGAGAGAGGGAGGCAGGCTGGACTGTGGGTGGTCACCAGGGTCAGGCCCAGGTCCACCCTTACAGACATGAGCCCACACTGAGAGCCCAAGGGATGGCCCCGGGTCTTCTGCAGAGCACAGGAAAAGGGCCGCCTTCCCCAGGTGTCCACAGACCTGCTGCAGCCCAACGCGAGTTCACACGTCCACCTTGGCCCCAGTGAAACACCACAGACACAGGCAGGTAACGTGAGCCCCACCCCAGGCAAAGCGCGCAAGACCCCGAGAGAGGACCGTGAGAGGAACCAGCCCTCGAGCCCTGCTCCCAGCGCCCCTCACTCTCAGAAAGAGCGGGTGCCTGCTCCCTACAAGGAGCGCCAGCTGCCGCCTGTGAGCTGAGCTGGTGGCAGGAGCACCCTGGAGGCACAGCTGGGAGGCCAGCTGAGTGCCAGCTGCGAGAGCAGGAACAAGTGGCTTCACCTGGCTGCGTTTCCATCCCTCATCAGCAAAATGGGTTTGCTGAAACCCACTTTGAGATTTTGCTGTGACAGTTAACTACTACAAAGCCCCAGCCCAGAGAGGGTCCAAAAATAGAAGTTTCTGGACAGTCACCCTGTCAGGAACCCAGACCCCAGCTGCAGTATCCAGCCGCCCACTGAGCATTCGCACACCTCCTCCAGGAAGCCAGGAACTAGGCCATAGCTCGGCCTCAGCCAGGTTAAGGTGGCCATCACTCAGGCCTCAGAGGTGGCGGAGACCAAAGGCGATGAACCAATGCCCTGGGTCTCAGGACACAGGTCACGCCCCTGACCCCAGCCCTGCCACCTGCCACACGCTGGCTCCAACCTTTATTTCCTAAAGACAGCTCAGGATATGCATCCCTCCCTCCCCCAACACGTGCTCGTGGTTTCTCTCGTACACACTCACACTCACACACAGCGCGAGGAGCCTGTGTTCTGAATCTGTCATGTCTGCATCAGATATGAGGAGGAGCTCGCTCCCAGCATCTTGTTCCTACCCAGAATAGCCCGCTGAGGAGATGCTGCTGCCATCTGGACCTCCTGCAGGGAGAGCGTGTGCCACTCACAAACCCTCTGCCGGCAGGCCCACCACGCAGCCCTTCTCACCTCCCAGCGTCCACACACTGCACACCGCCCAGGCACACACGCCACCCTGAAACCACACACCGGCCCCAGGCTCAGGGCGGTGTGCCCACAGGGGTCCACAGCCACATGCCAGTGCCCACCTCCCGGCCCCGTGGGCCAGCCACACAGCTGCAGGGACGTGTCCACCCGCAGCAAACCTTGGCAGACACGGGACATGAGCCTACTCCAACACACACCTACACATGCTCACACACTTGGACACTCTCTGCCCGTCTTCACAAACCCACACTCACACATACCAGGATGCGCTCTGGGTGCCTGACCTGTGCACTGATAGCCGCTCTCAGAACTGTCAGATCCAGACAACCTGTATGAATCTACACAAACAGGTGCACACACTCCATGCCCTGGCATGCATCCTTGGCACAGCACTCCATGCTCAGTCCCACTGCACACAGATACACACACCCCTCATACCTGGCACACACGTCTGCAAGCCCACACTGACCAGCAACCCTTCACTGAGGACGTTCGAGACAACGGGGTGGGGGCAGGATGGAGGAAGAGTTGTTTGGAACCCAGCACCAAGTCCCACCAAAGAGCCCCATCCCCACCATTTCCCCTGGTTCACCTGGGGATGTGAGTATTGGGCTCCACCCAGCCATCAGCAGAGAAGGAGTGAGGCATACTACCCATCAGAAGGTCCCCACACCAAGAGGGCCAGCCTGGAATATCCAGTATGGCCATACACTCACACCAACAGTGCGCACCACGCCTGGTCGCTGTCCCCAACCCAGCCTGAGGCTGACAGTCTTGGAGATCAGAGCTGGAAAGGAGTTCACAGTCTGTCTCCTCCATGCCCTCTCAGCCCCCACCACCACTAAGGGTGCTTTAGAGGCAGAGCCACTGGGATGGTCAAAGCCACACCCCAGGTGTGTTGGCGGCCACTCTATGGTCTTAGAGCTGTCTCTGGAGAAAGCGTCATACCGGTGGGAGTGTCTGTGCTCATTACAAGTCTCCCAGGAGACTTTGATGCAGGGGGGTCTGAAGACAAATCTAGGAACACATTGACCAGGACCCATATACCCCAGGCGAGAGCCTCTGCTCCTAGATGAGGCCAAACCGAACATTTACCTTTGAGCAGGGGAGATAGGAGATGCCTCCTGAGGCCTCATGCCATGGCTGGGAGGTGCCCCAAGGAGGCCCTCAAAGCTGGGCATCACTGGGTGGGTGCTCAGCATCTATGGTGCCACTGTTCCCGAGACCCCACCCAGTGTGCCTGGTACAAGTGTCTGGGGCTGGCTGGTTCCATTGCCCAAAGACCATACACATCTGTCTCTGCTCCCAGCCCAGAGCCCACAAGGCCTGGCAGTGCGGGTCTCAGCATCACCTGAGCAAGCCCACGGGCCCTGTGGCTCGGAAGGGCTCATCTCCACCCCTGCAGTAAGCGGTCAGTCTGCCCTGGGTGCTGACAGACCTCAGCTCTCAGAGCTGCGCAGTGAGGGTGGCCTTGGGGACCAGGTGCCCCTGTGGGAGGGGTACCATCCCGAGGTCTAGCCTCTCACTTCTTCTAGCTTTGCTCCTTTCTGGACACTGTGTAACACCAAACCTTTGGTCTTCTCCCTCTCTCTCCAGGTGATATTGGTGGTCAGATGGGATTGTTCATTGGTGCTAGTATCCTTACCATACTAGAGCTCTTTGATTATATTTATGAGGTAAGAGTTGGGATGGTGCCTCCTGCAACCCCTGTGCTCAGACCCAAGGCATAGGGCAGGCTGTGCACCCACAGCCCGCTTCTCCTCCTGCACCTGTAGTGTTCACTACTGAGTCCTAAGGGCAGGGAGCAGGGGAGGGGACCCTTGGGGGCGGTGACAGAAATGGAAACCCTGATTCTGTCCTCAGAGCCATGGGCTGTCTACACTTGCAGGGAGGGAGGGCCAGGACTGAAAAGAGACAAGACTGCCGGTTCCAAGTCCTTCCCACAGCTAAGCCAAAGCTGACAGCTTCATTCAGTGGTGTGTCCATACCTGCACACACAGTCACACGACCCACATACACATATACCATGCACACACATGCATCACCTTCACATATTTACCATGTGCACACACAACACATCGTGCACACGCTGGCTCTCTGGGTGACTGGGACCTGTGTCTTCCATGGCCCTGCCAGTCACAGGGGTGTTTCTCAGCCAGGCCCAGCAGCCCTGGCAGCAAGCATGCAGCAGGGCAGGCCAGAGCCCCCAGCTGTTAGTTTGAGGACGTGTCCCCGCCAGAGGCAGCTGGAACAGATGCTCGGAAGCTGCAGCAACAGACGCGCTTCTGGCAGGAGAGTGCCCGCTGCCTTCCTGCCTGCATCTCCCCCAGGTCGGCTCTGCTGAGGGCCAGACTAGACAGAGACCCCCGGAGGGCTCAGCCAACCACCTGAAGGGCAAGGCCAAGTCAGGGGCTAACCTGTACCGGGAAGCCCGAGCCCATGCGTGGCTCCATCCTGACCCGGTGTCCACTTGCAGCATCTCCCTGTTCACCCACGATGTGCCTCGCTGCAGACACAGTGGCCCACAATTCCCAAGGCACGCCCAGACCTGCAGAGTCCCCGAGGACCTCCTAAGGCAAGGCCTGCACATGGGAGCTCGGGGAGGGTTGCTCCTGACCCGAGGCCCCTGGCATCACCATGGGGCCCTGCAGGGCACCTCCTGCCTCTCTCAGCACAGTGACCCCAGACCCTAGTCAGGCCCCATGGGCAGACTTTGTTCTTCCTTGTGGATGAACTGGTGTGAAAAGCGCAGTTTGGGGTGATGGAATCACACCAGTAACACAGAAGAGCTATCCTTTACTGATGGGAATGAAATGCTGTGAGCCCAGGCATGCCCTGATCTTGTGAGCCACCGCAGTGTCAGGCCCAAAAGTACGAAATTTTCCCTGCAGGCCCAGCCTCAGAAAGGGCACCCTAGGCGCGTCCTGAGCCTGAGACCAGACGGGGAGCCGGTCCCACCAGCACCTTCTGTTGATCCAAAGTTGCCATCCACAGAGCCACTGCAACACAGAGCCCCTCTGTTCCCTCCACTGTAGCAGAACCCCACGTTGGCCTGAAGGCTGCACTCCTCCTGGAGCTACCCACCAGGCTGGGCTCTGGCCTTGGTTGGTCCAGCCACAGCCCAGCCCAGCCCTGCCCCTGTGGTCCCTCTGCCTGGCATCCCCCACCCCGCCCCCAGCCTGACCAGGCCCCTTCCTGCTTTTCTTGCAGCTGATCAAAGAGAAGCTATTAGACCTGCTCGGCAAAGAGGAAGATGAGGGGAGCCACGACGAGAACGTGGTAAGAGCGGCCTGCTGGTTGGTAATGGTTTGGCTCCTCTGGTGCACACAGGCGACGCGAACCTGGCTGTTGGGGCTGGGCAGGAGTGTGACTCATTGCACACCTCCCCGTGGCCTGTGTCGGTGCCCAAATCCAAGGACACTCCAATTGAGCCTCATCCCAAAGGCCACTTGGGTAAGCCATGGATGGCCCCGCCCAGCCCAGACAGCTGCCCCGGACCTTGCAGCCTAGGGAGAACAAGACCAGCCCTTAGTAAGTCAGCTTCCTGACTCCCGGGGGTCTCTGGCGTCTGTCTCATTTGAAGGCGGCATAGAGTGTGAGAGACTGGCTGCAGCGGTGACATCATGGTAGCAACTGACTGTTGTTGTGTGCAAGGGGTCCGTGCCATCGTAGCCATACAGTCACCCTAGAGGAAGGTCTGTCCTCTGTTCTGCACTTGCAGCACTGAGGCCCAGGGGCCAAAGCCACACAGCCAGCGAGTGTCAGAGCTGCTCTCCAGGTGTCTGACCACTGCCCCCTCTGCTGCTCCTTCCTGCAGCTGGAGCAGCAGCCCCTCCCTTGTCTGTCCACCACTGTCCTTCCTCAGCTCAGTGTGCTCCTGGGCTCAGCTCCTGGCTGACCGGTGCAGGTGTCACTGGGCTCCCCCACCCTCCAGCCCTGGAAGAGCCACACCCCCAGCAGATCCCAAATGGATCCAAAGCCCCTTTCCCCGATAGGAAATGGATCCAAATGGATCCAAAGCCCCCAATGGGGGCTCCCCTTTGTGTTCCACTTACTACCCAGCTAAGAACCATGCTCTGATTCTCTTACCTCTGAACAGAACACAGCTCCTACTTGGGGGGCGGTGGCAGTATGGAGGGGCCCAGGCTCTGATCTCACCTGGCCTGGCTGGGTTAGCCCCCTGCTTCCTAGCTACGTGCCTGGGGCAAATGGCATAAGATCCCAGGGACCTCAGAGGGTTGTCTGCAGCTTGAGACAGAGCCCATAAAAGAGCGCAGTGCCAAGTTCGTAGTAAGTACTCAGCAAGTGGTGATTCCCTCCCCACCCCCTTCCCTTCTTCCTTCTGTAGTCATGGCCTCCCCTCGGCCAGCCCTGTCTCACCAACTGCCCTGCAGATTCCTGCCACACCCCCCGGCTAGTCTCCTGGCTCCCTTCCCACCCGCCTCCCCAGCATCCCGCAGACTCAGCCATCTTGCCCCACCCACCACTACACCCCTCTGGGGCCAGCTTAACCCTGAAGCTGCTCTGGTCTTTAGGGGCTGAAACTCCCTCCTCCCCCAGGCTTGGGCTCAGCACTGGCACTGCCTGCTCCAGGCCCAGCCATAGGCTGCCCTTTCCTCACCCAGAGCCCCCAGGAGGGCTTCCCAAGGCAGCCAGCAGGACCCAGAGCCATGCAGCCCATTCAAGGGAGAAGGACAAGCAGCTACTCTCCGGTCCCAGGGAGCAGCCTCACACCCCAGCGTGGCACCAGCACGGGGAGCCCACAGGCTGGGAGCTGGTTTCCCGGCCTAGGCTGGGCCGCCGGCGGTACAGAGATACCTTGTTACTGACTGCCCACCCTTCCCGTCCCCACAGAGCACCTGTGACACGATGCCAAACCACTCCGAAACCATCAGCCACACTGTGAACGTGCCCCTGCAGACCGCCCTGGGCACCCTGGAGGAGATCGCCTGCTGACACCCCTCGGGCCACCCACACCCCCACACAGACCTCGAGGCCCAAGACCCAGGACAGGGGACAGCAAGGCAGGTGGGATGGCCCCTGACAACGACGGAAGGAAGCAAGAGCCCCCTATGCACACATTGCAGACTCTGCCCAGCCGCGCCCCGGGCCCCGCCGCGCGACCCTCCCAGGAGACACGAGTCGCGCTCGGGAACTGTCCCAGAACCGACCTGCCATCACATCTCACTGCCAGATGTACAAAGCACCTGCATGCTCAGACTTCTCACGGCGCCAGCGCCACGTCGTCCTGTCCACGCGGCAGGACCAGACTCCAGCCCCAGAGTCGGCGGGAGGCCATGCTGGCATCGAAACCGTGCAGGCCAGAAAGAAGCCGCAGAACTCCCCGCTCCATCCGGTCCTGTGTCATTCGTGAAGGTTCTTAACCTGACCACAATCCCCCCTCCCCCAAGCTGGCCCCCAGGCCTCTGGGCTGCAGGTGACTAGTGGCCATCTCCCCTGCACCCCCGCGCCTGCGGAGGCGGCCCGGCGGCCTGGGGTCCCTGGCGCCACATCATTCTTCTCTGTGACACAGCCTGTACAGTCTGATCCATTTTTTATTTGGGGGCTTTTTCGTTCGTCTGTCGGAGGTTTTTTGTTTTCCTTTGTTTTATGGCCTTTGGTTTTGACGTTCGGTTGTTTTTTTCCCCGTTTTCTTTGGCGTTTATTTATTCGTGCTTCGAATCACGGTCATATTAAAAGCTGGTCTTGTGGAAATGGCCGAGTGGTTTCTGCCTTTGCTCCTCCCCCAGTCGCCTCCCCCAGGGCCTTAGGAAGGGTGACAAGTGGCAGGTGACTGTGAAGTCCCGCGTTAACAGCGCAGTCCTCACACAATGGGCACTCTCTCGGGTTTACTGTGCTCGGAAGTTTGGGAAATGGTTGCCCATGACCTTCACAGCCCACCAGCAGGACCCAGCCATCTTCTGCAGGCTGGCGGGGGAACGCTGCCCTCCGCTGGGACCACAAAGGCGGCCCACATGGCCTCTGTGCTTCTGCCTGCTGCCCTGACTCCTCCAAGCCCCGCTGGGAATAGCAGTGTCTGCAGAGGAAGCAAACAGCAAGACTAGAAGAACCGTTGCTTCAGAGCTGGCGAGATGCTAGGATTCGGCTGGACGCGGGCCCCAGCCCACCTCTGCCCCCTTCAAGCCCACCTGCCTTGCCTGCCCAGGGGTCCCCGCTTGCATCCTGCCATGCTGCTGAGACTGCCTGCTGAGAGGCTGTCCGGGTGGGACAGGAGGTTGGGCAGTGCCTTGAAGCCTCCCAGTGACAAGCGAGAGTTTGTTAGGGCAGAATTCCCGTCCTCGTGGCTGTACCATGCCAGCCCCATCACAACACTTCCTTCAGCCTGGCCTTTTCCTCCCCCTGCCTACGCCAGCACTCCCAACTCAGCCTCCCCCTAAGCAGAGAGGGAAAGCCTCCTGGGGCTTGAACCTGCCCCGCGGTGCACAGGAAGCACTGCAAGACCAGCGGCTCAGGGTTTGGCTCCTGCTCTGCCGTCCAGCCTATCATCTGTCTCTGTGTCTCCACTAACACAAGGAAAAGTTCCTGCACCAGAGGGACGAACTGAAAAGTCTCACGCTGGGAGTAAGCTGCCCTGACCCCACAGCCTTCCTGTCCCCGCAGCTGTGTGGCAGTGGTGGGACCCGGTACCGCTCTGGGCTCAGCCATCTCAATTTGAGGGAGAAGATAACATGTTTCCTGTGCAGAGGGAACATGGCAAGACTGGCTGATCTCCTGAGATGCCACCATCTCCCCCCGCCGGCAGGACAGTGGTTCCAGTCCCGCTCCTGCACAGAGTGGCCGGGGCCCATGGTAACAGGGACTCCAGGAGGCAGCTGGGATGAGCAGCATGCACTGCCTTCCGCCAAGCCCCCTCTCAGCTGGGGTTGCCCCGGCTCTTAGCAACACTGGGTCTGGATTCTGAGACACAGAGTGCAGCATTGCTGGGAAGAGCCCTCCCTGGATGTATCCTGCCATTGCGGTAGCAAATTACAGCCACCTTGGTGACTTCATACAACACAAAGGTATCTTCTTGCAGTCCTACAGACTGCGAGTCTGGTACGGGTCTTGGTGGACAGCAGTCTGGGCGCTGGCTGGGCCACACTCCTTCCAGGAGGTTCTGAGGGAAAAACCCATGTCCTGGCTTTGTCTGGCTTAGAGGCTGCCCACAGTCTTTGGCTAGTGGTCCCTTCCCCCATCCTCAAACCCAGCCATCATGGGCCAAGTCCTCCTCCCATCACATAACCTGACCTTCTTCTCTAATCTCACCCTCTTCAATTCTGACTTCTCCCTGCCTCCCTCTTCCAGTTATGAGGGACACTGAGCCCCCAGATAACCTTGAGTTGGGAGGAGAGGAAGCCAGATTATCAGCATAATCACCCCTTCACAGTCTCTCCTACCGTGGACCGTCACACGGTCACAGCTTCCAGGGATTAGGATACACACACACCTTAGCAATCATAATTCTCCTGACCACAGACCCTTTGGATCATATAGCCTAATGCCACCACTTTCTTAAAGGTTTATTTATTTTGGCTTATTTGAAAAGCAGAAAGTCAGGCAGAGACCTTCTATCCACTGGTTCACTCCCCCAAATGCCCACAACAGCTGAGGCTGGGCCAGAGGGAAGCCAGAAGCCAGGAACTCCATCCAGGTCTCCCACATGGATGACAGGGACCCAAGTCCTTGAGCCCTCATCTGCTGCCTCCCAGGGTGCTCATTAGCAGGAAGCTGGAGTTGGAAGCAGAGCCGGGACTCAACCAGGACTCAAACCCTAGCATTCCCCTATGGGATGTAGATGTCTTAACCACTGTGCCAAACACCTACCCCAGAGCACCCTACTTTCCAAGTAGGGGAGGAGAGGGACAGGCCCAGGACCACCCAGTGAGTGAGTGGCAGTGCCAGAGCTGCAGCCTTCAGCTCCCAGGCTCCAGACTCCACTTGGACCCACCAAGTGACTCGGTGCAAGAGGGACTGAGAGTGCTCGTTTCCCGGACTTCACTAGGGGAGAGCAGTCCGTCTGCAGTGACAAGCTCCTCACTCCAGCCAGCTGGAAAGCGTCCTGCTGGTGCCTGGGCCGGCAGAGGAGCCGAGATCTGAGAGGCAGCCGCAGACTGCTCCTGGCAGAGACGGGAGCCGAATGAAATGTCTGTTCAGTTAGTTGGGAGTCTCTTTGATGCTTCTGCCTTGTTCCAGTTTAACAGCTTCATAAATTTTTTAAAAATCTATAGCTTAAGTTGCAATTTGAACTGCTTCATTGGATTTCTGACTTCAGAAAAAAAAAAAAAGTAGATCAATTTGTGATGGTGCAAAGGATATCCAAACACACGCGGATCGTTTCAGGGCTCACGTGAACATGTGCCCCCATCTGATTTACAGATTCTGGTTTTGTTCAGCTTGGACTGGGTCTACCCACGTAACTTGCTAAAAGAAAGAGGAGGAAGGCAACATAGAAAATTCCAGAACCATCACCAGCCAGCTCCTGATTCTTGAGTGGTGGTTAAGACAAGACACGGTCTAAATTCCAGGGAGTAGCAGGTGTTCGTTGCCATCATTTCAAACAGGAGCTGCGTATGTAAAGACAAAATATGAACAGAGACACGCGGATGGCAGAAACAGAGCCTGCCAGGCTCACTGCGGTTGGGGACAGAGAATAGGAGGCCTTTCCCTGGGACCTGGGCTGGGGTCCCAGGCTGGCTGCTCACACGCTGTTGCTTTGTTGTTTTGGGCAGAGAGAGGCTGGAGTTCTTTTATTTACCTTCTCTCCAGCTCGAAGCTATTTGTGAGAGTTGGACCCATGAGCAGGCCTAGTGAGGAGTCTGGAGCCACAAGCCCTGCCTGATGAGGGGAAGACCAGTTTCCAGAAGGTTCTTGGTGAACCCGGAAGGAAGCAGTCAGAGACAGGCCCTGCCCACAGGTGTGGCCTTGGTGGGCAGTGAGTTCCTTCAGGTCAAGCTCATCTCAGCCCACCTGAGCCTGGAGAACAAGGAGACCACTTCCTCCCCAAGCTCAGAGACTGAATAGTTTTGAGAGCCAGCAGAGGGCTTGAGAGGATGAGCAGGGGTTCTGGGAGGGCAGCCCAGATCCACATACAGCCAGGCACAGCCCACTGCTCAGAAGCTGCTCGGCGAAGGTGGGCCAAGGGGGCAGGGGAAGGTAGGAAGGCCTGTGCCTGAGGAACATGGTCCACCCCTCTCCCAGTTCCTGGGGAGGATCTGTCTGCCCTGCGCCCTCAAGGAATGTGGCATCTGAGCAGGGAACACCGACAAGGAAGCACATGGCTAGGAAAGATGCATCCAAATTCCCAGGTGGAGGCAAGTGAGAGGGGACAGAGGAGACACATGCCTGTGCAGGGGCACCCAGCAGGGCAAGGAAAGGGGTGTGGTGGAATGAGAAGGCCATGCCAAGATGGCTGCTGGCAACAGAAACTGCCTGGCAACAGGCCGTGATTGGATGGCTTCGGAAACCACACAACAGAGCCCGACTGACAACAAGCTGTGATTGGATGGCTTCAGAAACCACATGACAACGGAGCCTGACATCAGATCGTGATTGGATGGCTTTGGAAACTTCCTGGCAACAGAGCCTGACTGGCAATAGGCTGTGATTGGATGGCTTCAGAAATTGCCTGGCAACAGGGTGTGACTGGTTAGGGCATAGACCGCCCCTTGACCGGATTGGCTGCCTTGGCTATATAAGCTGCTTTATCAACTGAAATAAATGAGTCTGCAGGCTGCTCGCCTCTAGCCTGCTTTTACCCAACTCCCGGGGTCTGTGTGGTGACTCCGCGCCTCTTGCCCCCACCATGCTCTTCCTCTCAGAAACGAATCCACAGCAACAAAGGGGGAAAGGCCCAAAGTGGCCATGCAGATGTGGGCAGGTGTTGAAGGATGAAGAGCTGGCCACCAGCCGAGAGTGACGTCATGGCCAGGGTCCCACACGTGCTTCCCCCCACTCCCCAGGCATCTGAACTCATAGCTTTCTCCTCACTCTTTTGGCACCCTTGGCCTCTTAGCCCATAGGAGCTTTGGGGGCACGGGTTTCTGCATGCTCCTGAGGCTAACAGCTTGAGGATTTGGCTGGGGGCAGGGGGGTGGAAACAGAGCAGTAAGATCCAAGCCTACCTGAGGACAGGTAAGAGGAAGAGAACCTCTTACTCGTTCAGTTTGCCATTTGGTGAAACTGATGCTACTTGCTTCTCAAGAATGAAGCAATAGGCTGGCAAAGGCTGTGGACAGAGGTCAAAAGACTGAGTCTTGGCCGTCTCTGCTATAAACTGACCACATGGCTTTGAACCGTTCATGTCACTTCTCCTGGCATCAGCATCCCCTCTATCAAGGGGGAAGGGATAGAAAACAGACAGGCGATGCCTCTGCTGCTCCCCAAACCAGTCTATGATTCTAGGTTGAGCATGTATGGAACCTGCTGCTCAGATCCTGTTTTCCTGCCCAGTCTGCAGCACTGTTATGAGGATAAAATGAGCAAAGATGCACCTTCTATCTTTTCTTTTTCCTTTTGGTAAAACATTGATTCTTAACCTCATTTGGATCAATGACGCATTTAGAAAGAAGGGGAAAGCTAAGAACTGTCTTCCCAGAAAACAGGGGCACGATTGTGTGTGTGTGTGTACAATCTATGCACACAACTCTAGGAGGGATCCTCTAAGTGATAGCCAAAGTCGCCCTGTTCTAGAAGGTACTAACCAACCACCCAGAAGAACATAACAGCAGCATGGAGAGCAGCCAACATTTCTTCCCTCAAAGTGACACAATGACTGTCATTTTTCAATTTTCAGGGGAAAAAACATGAAAATGATAGGATTTGATCAATTTCAAGTTTTCTCACGTATCATTTTTGTAAACCTTTGGCACCTGCTGGTGCCTGTGCAGCAGCCCATCCTCACAGAGGGCCAAGTGAATGAAGGTGCATACAGTGAACAGCGACAGCAGACCCGAGCTGGGGCTCTGTGGAATGCTTTTATGCGTGCGGGGGCTGAGGGACCCGCGTACATCAAAAGCCACAGTGGCATTCACTTAGCAGACGTCCAGTGGCCTGGATCTTAAAGTGATGGCTGTGTCCACTGCATCTGGGAGATGCATGCATCTTTTGGTTGCCTTAGGGTCCTACACACACACACACACACACACACACACACACCCTACCCACTGCCAGATCTCATTCCTGAGCAAGGCTACCTTGGTGTTTGTGTTCAAAACACCCCCACACCTGGATAATGGCTGTGAAGAATGCTTTAGGACGGGCTGCCTTGAAGCTGCTCTCTGTGCTGTGACCCTGAAAGCCGTGGCTCATTTGACGAACTCGTTGTCTCCAGTGTATGTGAACTTCTGGTAACATCCGATCCTTGTCTTTCAGAAGCCGAGTCTAGCTAGGCAGAGGCGGCAACAGGCCGTGCACAGCCACCTGAGCACCAAGAGCTACACAGGTGCACAAGGCACGCTGGGCTCGCTGGGGGACTGGTGCGTTGAGAGATGGGTACAGGCTGGGGGCGGGCACGTTTGGTAGAAGCCACTCTGAGGATGTTAAACTGAGATGAGACCTGACTGAGGAGAAGGGAGTGGGAAATGGCAGCCAGGAGACAGAACAGCAGGTGCGAGAGCCCACTGCGGAGGAAACCGCTTGTTGCAATCAGAGGACAGAATTTATGCACTGCAGTATAATAAGTGAGGGGAAGCACGGTAGGTGGTGGCAAAAGGGATGAAGCAGCCGGCTACCCTCTGGGAACCAACCACCAGGAACCCAAACCAGCTAGAGCACGCGTTTCTGAACAGCTGAGAGGTGAACCTGCAGCAGTCCCATGGGCGCTGGTTGCCAAGGACCTTGGGCAAGTCCGTCCAGCCAAGGGGATTGAACTGTAGCCTGAAGGCAAGAGAAGCCAGGGGGCTGGGAAGCAAGGCAGAAACAGGACAGGGGAGCTGGGAGGACGAGGGAAGCCCCTGCAGTTGGCCCAGGAAGAAGGGAGGGACAGTTTCCAGAGATACAAAGAAGGCGAAACAGGCAGGACTTCCTGATCCACGGAACACGGGGAGAGAGCACGGCAGGGAAGCAGGGAGAACTCAGGACAGAGTTCTTCATTAGGAACCTGATTCCGAGCCCGCGGCGTGGCTGGCTTCACTTACACGTGAGTGTGCTATGATTTAACCCTCCCACAGGTAAGGCTTTGAGGGGGCACTCGCCCCTCCCCCATGCTCCTGTTCAGACACTCAGCCCCAGCCTGAGGCCATCATGCCAGCCCCGAGCCTCCACGTGCTTTCAACAGCTCCGCCCTGGGTCCCAGGAGCCTCACTCCTGAGCTCCTTACCCCGGCGAGCCGAACGTGGCCCAGCGGAAGAACCAGCAGCAGAAAGGAAGCTGAACTCAAGAACCCGAATCATTGAGAGATGGACAGGTTGTGGGTCGCTGGCCAGGTGACCCACGACCATCGCCTGTCCACGAAGTGCAGTGACCCAGCGCACGTGGAGTCATCGTCACTGGGTGCAAATGCACCCGCAAGCCTCTGTCCTCACCTGCAAACCGGGATAGCAACAGCCCCAAATCACAGCCGCCATTCTGCAGTCTCAATGAGGTAACACACGGCTTACAGTAGCCACACGTTTGCCCGAGAAGTAGAAAGCAGCAGCGTTCCCTATCTTTGGGCTCGTGGATCCAGTGGTCCTGGCGCCCCCTCTCCTGGCAGTGGCCCTCACATCTGGCCACAGACACAGGCAGCTCTCAAGTCACAACATTGCATGGACCAGACAAGTGGGAGAAGGAGCTGGCCAGCCTTGCCACTTGTGGACACTCAGCCACAGCTCTGCTGTTTGCTGACCCGGTGGTGTTCAGAGATAGCAGCTGTGTTGCAGGGGCAGCCCCTTCACTCTCCAAGAAGCACCAGCCATGGCCCAACCAACAGCTCTGCGTTCTCTGAAGCCTCTCGACTCCACACGCAGCCGTCTCGGGCACCACCGCCTCACCTCGACAGTACCCCCTGTGATCCTCCAATTCTGCGGTCGTCCGCAGTGAACTGAGACCCTGAGCTCCAGTCCATGAGGGACAGGGCTGCCTTCTCCTGAGCTTCCCATGTGCCGAGGAAGGCAGAGAACTCTCTGGCTGTGCAGCTGGCTTCCCGACAGCCTCTGGTGCCTCTTACCCGACCCTCCAGCCACCGTCTGCCTCTTGCGTGACCTGCTGATCGCTATCAGCTGCTCTTGAATCTCCCACATGTGGAAGGTGTTGAGGAGCAGGGCAGAAGATGGCCCAGGCCCAGGTTTGTCATTCACCTGCACCACCCCGCGGCGGTATTCCAGCAACCACCAGTGGGAGGGCCCAAGGCTTGGTGGCTGCCATCTGTAGCCCCAACCACAGAAAATGCATCCCAGAGATCTTCTCAGACATGCCAGAGCCAGCCAGGGTTATCAGACACAAGACCCTTGGTTAAATTTGAATTTTATTATAAGTGTATCCCACACAATATTTGGGATATACTTATATTCCTTGTAAATCCAAAATGCAAAGTCAACTGGGCTATCTTGTTGTTGCTGTTATTTGTTTTGCTAACTGGCGACCCCAGCCCTACACCACCAGGTGTGGGCAGGGAAGGCACTGATCCTCCCGGCCCCTGCGTGCACCTGAAGCCCAGCCCAGGCGGACAGGTGAGGCGAGGAAGCACTGAGAGGCCCCGGCCATCACAAGGCACCTGCAAACACAGAGCTCGGAACCAGTTACGTTAAACTACGCTTTATTGCTTGGCTTGTCTTCCCAAGCCTGGGTCATGTCGCCCGACCTGCTGTGTGTGGCCTTGTCCATGCAGAGAAGCGCCTAGAACTCACAGCCGTCCACCCAGTCGCTGAGGTCCTTGCCCTGGCAGTGATGCCTCCAGGCCTCCCTGAGGACAGAGAACCAGGAAGTGGGGGAGGCCGGGTCAGGCACAGAAAACAGGAAGGAGACGGGGGCTACAAACTACAGGGCAGCGTGCAAAGGGGCCTGTGAAGGGGACAAGCAAGGAGTGTTCTGGAGGAAAGGATAAGCAAGGAAAAGGGAGAGGGGGAATGGACCTAAATACAGACATTTTGTAGCCTCTTGTTCTACCAAGTTCATCCAGCAGTCAAGGTCAAAGGCCTGGAGCCACAGTCCAATGCTCCTGCCTTCACCCTGCTGCTTCTGGTGGCCGTGATGCCACCGTCCAGGTGTACAGCCCTTTACGGTGTAGATAGTCCAGTCACCAAGTCCTGTATCACCAGCCCCCTCCCGTCTCAGTAGATGGGGCGCCTGTTACATGTTCTGTTTCCTGAATGAAAACCTCAGCCTGGGTGCAAGGTCGCAAATCCGAGGCCCACAGCTAGTGCTCGGCAGAAGCAGAACCGTGCCCACAGCCAAGCCCCCTCGGCTGTCCCCCAGGGCCGTCCAGGCTGTTCAGGACCAGTACCTAACCCCGCCCACAGCTGACGGCTTGAGGGAGATAAGCAAGACCATGGAGTCTGCAGTCCTGTGCTTCGTGAATGCCCTCTCTGGTGCCCCATACAGCGCCCACCAACTGAGAGTACCCCGAAGGACCCCCAGAGACCCACGTGGCAGGGGAGGTCATCTGGCCTGTTTGTCTCTGACACTAGACTGTGAGACCCTGGAGGGCAGCTGAAGCCAAGCACACGGCGCTGGGCCCAGCACAGCTGAGCCCTCGGCATGCGTTCGTGTGTGTGTAACAACTCTCTATGTTCAGGGACTGCCCTCCCCAGGGCTGGCCAGGCTGGGAGCTTACTCTGGGCGTATCCTTGATTCCAAGCCTAAGGACTGCTTTCTCCGAGCCCTTGGTTCGCTGCCTAAGCCTGCCTGCCTCACCTTTCCTCACCTTGTGCACCTGCGTTATGTCCTGCCTCTCAGCAGGCTCAGGTGCTAGGGCTTCAGCTGTTCTCAAACCTGCACATACCTCTCCACGGCTGCAGCCACTGAGCACCCATCTCTGGACCCCTAGATTCCTAGTCATTGCCACCTCGCCTCTCCTGGGTACCTCCCACCTGTGCCTGCTGGTCCTCCACAGCCCCCGTGCACAGCCCTCTGGTACCTGTCACCAGTGCACTGCCCTGTCCAGAACCTACATCTTTCATTAAGACTCCTGCAAAGCCGTGCAGACCACGCTCCTTGTCTCTGCTCTCCTGCCGTCTGCTCTTGGGGTGACACCCAGTGGCTCCCAGAACTTCCTTCCCAGCCTTATCACCGGTCACATCTGTCTGAGGTCCTGGAGCTCCAGCCACCAGGAATATTTTACCTTCCCCAGATTCTGCCCCTGCCCTGCTGGCCTCTCATCCAGAAATGTACAAGGCTGGAGACTCCAAATGGTGAAATTCCCACCAAAAGAGGCGGGGCAGCTGTAGGGGCAGTGACTCAGGGCACCCACGTGAACCCAATGTCTAGTCCCATGCCCAGTGGATGTTCCTCCAACACCCTGGCTGTGAGGTTGGCTTCGGATGGGGGACAAAGATAAGGCTGCACCTTCATCGCGCTTCAAGCAGAAAACACCTTCAACCCACATCTTGGGTTTTTGTATAACACTGAGTGTTCATGTAGAAGATGCTACACCCTCCTTAGACTCTGCCCTAGAGGACTCTCAGGCAGACGATCCCAACCCGGGTGAAACTGGGAAGAGCCCTGTGGCCTCTGGGGAGCTGCTCGTCCTCCCTGAAACTCAGCACAGCGTCTGTGCATCGTGGGTGCTGGCAATCCCCCCACCCCCCACCCGAGAGCTGCTGTGAGATGGCATCACGCAGCCACGGGGTGGCGGGCGCGAGACAAAGCAGGCAGCAGCAAAGGCCAGTTCCCTGCCAGCACCAGCCACGCCACCTCACAGGGCCTCCAGGCCCAAGTCACTCACCAGTAGCCCAGACCTAGGGGCTCTTGGGCTATCTTCATGGCACAAACAACAGTGTCTTTGAGGTTAGGGTTCAGCAAATCTGGGGTGGGAAGCAGAGAAACACCGTGAGGAAGCAGAAGGCAGAACTGGCCATCCAGTCTCTCTCTCTCCCTCTCTCTCCCTCTCTCTCCCTCCCTCCCTCGTCCATCCTAAGCCCAGTTCTGACCCTCACCAGTCTGGAAGCACAGGCATCCCTCTGTCCCTCTCCCCTTCCATCAGAAACCTTCCCCCACTCCTGCAGCTCTAAGGCTGGTCTCCCATCTGGGACCCCCAAGTCAGATTCACAGAGAACAAGGTTGCCCGCATCCCTCTCCCCAGCGGGCCCACAGGTTGTGTGTGTGGTCAGGGGTTGGAGGTCCTCACTCACAGATTAAAGCAGGGGGAGCAAACTAAGCTCAGGAAGCAGCAGAGGTGAGGGCCAGAGCCCAGGGCCACCCTACCAGAGCAGTATAACCGGCACAAGTTGAGGGCCTTCTTGGAGAGGTCTTTGCACCACCTGCGGCTGTTGATCTGGAAGATGCCGTTGTTGGTGCTTCCATCAGCCTCGTGGTCCACAGCGGCTGTGTTGAAGCCACTGGTGAAGTAAGCAAGGCAGATCCCTGCATGGGGCAGACACAGGCCCGTGGGTCAGAAGCCAAGGCCAACCCAGTAGAGAATTCCCCATGCAGGACCAACATAGGTGCCTCCCTGAGCCTCCCCTGTCTCCAGGTCCCCAGATACTTTGCAGATGAGTCTAGGCTCTGAGAGCAAAGTGACTTCCCTAAGGTCATACCCAGCCGCCAAACAGCAGGGGGCAGGGGCCAGTGCTGGACCTTGGGCCTCCCGGCTCGGGCCAACAACCTTCCCACGTCCTCATTGCTCAGTACAGAGCAGGGCTCGAGACATTTGCGGAATAAATTCACAAGAGCGAAATCTTTAGAGGCAAGGTTAGGAAGACGTTTGTGGGATCTACGCAGGGGGCTGGAACTGGAGAAAAATGAGACCAGATGTGGGTTCACAGGTGGCTTTTCCAAACTGCCACCAGTCTGCAGAAGTCTGACATCCCAGAGTTGTTCAGTGGGCCTTCTCTACATCCCAGTATGGACACCTGGCCCTCATGGTCATGGTCAAATTCAACATAAAGTTGCTCTGCTCTCTGACTCTGGACTGCCCGCAGGGGAAATCCAAGGTGCGAGTCCCACTCTGCTGCCTATCACCTGCCTCAGTGCTGGGGGCCCCCTCTACCTGTCATCTCAGATGAGACCACACCTCCTGGGTGAGGAGGAGGGTGGGAGGGAGTCTGGGTCCAGCCTGGGAGAGGGGTTCTCACAGTCAGACAGGCCGTAGCCCCGGAATCCATTAAGACCGAAGTCGTGCAGCACTTTGGCCAGCTCGCAGCGGCTGTAGACCTTGGCCTCGCTGGAGGGGAGCTGGCAGCCAAGCAGAGAGAGGAGGGCCAGCACCACGATCCCAGGTGGGCACAGCCACCTTCTGGCTGCCCAGCTCCTGGCGTCCATGCAGGCGGCAGAGGTGGAGCCCCCGCCACTCTGGCTCAAAGCTGAGACGTGGGATGACAGGCAGCTCACCGACCCTGGTGATCCACGTGCAGGCGGTGACTGCTTGAAGGAAGAAGAGGAAGGGACAGGCCTGAAGGCACTCCTGGGGAATAGGAGGTGAGGGTGGGCCAAAGACACGACTCCGGCCGAGCACCTGGGCTGCCTGCATCCCTGGTGCGGCTCCAGCCATGCCTGCCTTCCCTCCCGCGGCCCCAGCCCAGCAGCTGAGGGAAGAGGAGCGGCACAGGAAAGAGCACAAAGCTTGAGCTCCATAGTACGCACTAGGCATTAATTATCCCTGAGGCCCAAGAGTCCACAGCTAAGGAGAGGCCAAGTGAGTTCATGTGAATGCAAAGCCCGGCTGAGGGGTGGCCAAGAGCAGATGTCCCCAGAGGGGACGGGCCGAGCCGGTCATGGATGTAAATCAGTCCCTAACCCGGTCACCGAGAGGCCTCCCTTCCAGCAGAGTCCTCACCTCCCGACCTGGACTGCAGCCAGGTCTCCCAGCACACAGCCACCCCAAAGGTGGGAGCTGCTGTCTTCCCCCACACACAAGCCCCCAGGCAGCACCGAGCCTCCGCTCACCCCCACTCCCTCCCTCAAGCTGTCATCTCGCACAAGCCTCCCCATCTCTGTTGGGTTTGCCTGCATTGCCTCTCTCCTGGCTCCATCAGTCCCCAGCATCATGGTGGACATTAGCCTCTGGCCACCTTAGCCTTGCAGCTCCTTCCCCTCCGCTCTGCCTCAGCCCCCTCCCTCTCCACGGCCTGGTGGTCACCTGACACTCACCCTTGCAATCTCGCCGACCACTGCCCTGCGGCACATTCTTCCACACTCCTCATGGCTTCTACCCTCCAGGCTTGCTCTCCACCTCCTCAGAGTCCAAAAACTGGAACCCTGCAGAAGGGTGTCCCCTGGCCTGCAGCCCCAGTGGGACCGGGAGCCCCACTACAGATGACAGCGCGGCTCTGTAGCAAGACTCGGGCTTGGTGCCTGCCTCTGCTCCTGCCCACACTCTCCAAGCCTCGTTTTCTTCGTCTGTGAGACGGGGCGAGCAGTAGCACCTGCCCCATAGGAACGATGAGAGGAGTGAGAGAAGGCCCGGAGAGAGCAGAGCTCTCTACTAAAAGTAGGCAGTGGTGGTTTCCCCGTGAGCAGTGACTAGCCCTGCACAGACGCTTGTCAGTGGCCAGCTTTTCTCTCCCTTCCCCTCAAAGTGCTGAAAACCCTTAGTGCTCTTGCTGAACACCCCACCCACCACAGGCCCCACCCCTTCAGCTCCCAGAAGCTGGTCCCACCCCGTGCTGCACTGACAAAAGTGCCCACACACACCGCCTTCCTCTCCCATACGCAGTCCTACCCCACGTGCAAACCCATCGGTAGCCTCGCGCACCCCATCTGCCCCTGCCTGGGGTGGCGACAAGGCCCCCTGCCCTTATCCAGGCCCGTCTTTCCTTCCTCGGCACGAATGGATGTGCCTAGGACGCCAGCTTTCAAAAGCACCGATACTGGTGCTGTTGCTTGGGATGCCCACACCCCCAGCCCTGGCTCTTGACTCCAGCGTCCTGCTAATGCACAGCCTGGGATACAACGATGATGCCTCCAGTAATTAAACCCCCACCACCCTGGGGGACCTGGGTGGACTTCCTGGCTCCTAGCTATGGTGTGGCCCAGCCCCAGCTGTTACAGGCATTGGGGAATGAACCCGGTAGTTGGGAACGCTCGCTCGCTCTCGCTCTCCCTGCATCTCAAATTCAAAACAATCATTTGAATGCTCCCCTTGATTCTTTTCCTTATCTATGCTTACCTCTTTCCCTCTGCTCTTATCCAAGCTTCTGCGGAACATGTAACCCTCTCTCACCTCCCATTTGTTGTCAGCCCAGGGACACCTGGAGGCCCCACCCCCATCAGTGGCTGGCAGTGCCCTGCCCAGTCCTCATGGCTGGTCTCACAGGGGCCCTCAGCAGCAGTCACAGCATCTACCTGTCCACTTGTGGACGTGCTGGCCTCTCTCCAATTCTGCAATGGCCCCCCTCTCCAGCCCCCTCCTCCTCCCTCTCTGGTTACTTCTCCTCATTCTCCGCACTGGAAACCACTTGTTGCCCATGCCTTACAGGTAATATGCTCTCCGGTCCTTTCTGCCTTGAGCCTTCCTCTCTGCCATGGCAGGCAGCCTCTGGACCACCTTGCTGTAACCACCACCCACCCCGCAGCCCCACGATCTTCTAGTCTGTCCTCTGCTGGGACCTCAGAGGAACTCCCTCCGGGCCTTCCCTGCCGCCGATATCCCACCATGGCCCTCAGCCCAGAATGTTCTCCCAAGCCCCACTTCTCTGCGTCTTCCCTTTCTTGGTTCGAACGTCATGGGCCCCCCATGTGCCCGCACTAGAGCTGTGGGTGCTGCTTAGCCTGCACCCGCCCCAGGCCAAGCAGCCTGAGCCCTGCTGAGCCTGCCTTCCCTCCGAGAGCAGCTTCCCTTAGGGTCTACTCGTACACAGTCTCGACGCCCCCCCCAAACACAGCCACTGGAGTACATGAAAGAATATGTATGTGAGAGCCACAGAGACAGAGAGCTCCTGCCCATTGCTTCACTCCTCAAATGCCTGAAACATCCAGAGCCGGGAACTCCACCTGGGGCTCCCGCATGCATGGCAGGGTCTCAACTACTTGGGAGCTCATCTGCCACCTCCCAGCTTCCTCCCACAGAGGCAGGAAGCTGGCGATGAAAGCACAGCCAGAGGGCTGGCACTGTAGTGTTGCGGTAAAACCACCGCCTTCAGTGCCAGCATCCCATATGGGTGCCGGTTCTAATCCCGGCTGCTCCTCTAACGATCTGGCTCTCTGTTATGGCCTGGGAAAGCAGTAGAAGATGGCCCAAGTCCTTGGGCCCCTGCACCCACGTGGGAGACCTGGAGGAAGCCCCTGGCTCCTGGCTTCAGATCAGCGCAGCTTTGGCCATTGCAGCTATTTGGGGAGTGAACCAGCAGATGGAATAGTTCTCTCTCTCTCTCTCTCTCTCTCTCTCTCTCCTTCTGCCTCTCTGTAATCTGCCTTTCAAATCTTAAAAAAAAAAAAAAAAAGGCAAGCAAGCACAGCTAGGACTCAGGCCCAGACCTCAACCACCAGGCCAAATGTGTGCCCTCAGAGTGAATTTTTTATTCTTTATATTTTTTAGATGGTGATTTTTTTTGAAAGGCAGAGAAACAGAGGTAGAGACAGAAGGAGACAGAGACCTCCCATCTGCTGGTTCACTCCCCAAATGCCTGCAACAGCTGGGACTGAACTGGGCTGAAGCCAGGAACCAGAAACTCCATCCAGGTCTCCCATGTAGGTGGCAGGGACCCAATTCCTTGAGCCACACCTGCCACCTCCCAGGATGTGCATTAGCAGGAAACTGACTCAGAAGCAGAGCCAGAACTCAAACCCAGGCCCTTTGACATGAGATGCAGGCATCCCAAGAGGCCTTGTAAACACTGCGCCAAATGCCTGCCCCATGTTTAGAACAAAAAACCCACATAACACCTTCAACAGCTCCCCTGGTCCCCAGGGCCTTTCATGAGCCAGCCATGCTGGCCTCTCCCTCACTCACGTGTTGAGGCCACATGTCCACTCATGACACCCCTGCTGTCTAGAACAGGAACCTTCTCCTTCCCTCTACACGTTTAACCCTTACTTGTTCCCGAGCAAGGCTCTCCTGGCAGGCCACTGCCCCCCGCAACGCTCTCCCAGCACCCTTTCTTCTCCCCTGCCCCTGTCCCTCTGAACTGTAACACGTGTCAGTCTTCCCCACCACATGGCAAACTCCCGAAGAACAGTGGCCCGGTCTCATCGCCTTCGTGTGAGTCCAGCAGAGTTGCTGGAATGGAGCAGCTGCCCAGACCACAGGAGCGGGAGCCCCTCCCCTCCAAGCACAGCAGGTAAGGGGAGCAGAGAGCTTCCCCTGCTGAGTTCTTCAAATTCATCAGATGCTGTGCCAGGCCTTTTCTGGATGTTTTCTGACTTAATCTCATCTAATCCTCTCAACAGTTGAAGGGGAGTAAGATTAATACCCCTAATTTATAGACGCGGAAACCAAGTTCACTGCTACCCAGTGACTGCTTCGGATTTTGTTGCAGCAAAGAGACTTACAGGTAATTCCATGCTGAGCATATCACAGCAGGAGCAGGGGTTCAGGGAGTCAGGTCTGGTGATTCGGGGACCATAGAGCTGCCAGCAGGGTTTGCTCCTTCTCCCTCCCCAATATCATCCCCCAGCTCTGACCACCACCTCCTTCTGTCCATGCCAGCCCAACCCAGAGCCAGCCCAGCCTAGGGCCAACCTAACCCAGGGCCAGCCCAGCCCAGGGCCAGCCCAGCCCAGAGCCAACCCAACCCAGGGCCAGCCCAGCCCAGGGCTAACCTAACCCAGGGCCAGTCCAGACCAGGGCCAGCCCAGCCCAGGGCCAACCCAACCCAGGGCCAGCCCAGCCCAGGGCCAACCTAACCCAGGGCCAGCTGAGCCCAGGGTCAGCCCAGACCAGGGCCAGCCGAGCCCAGGGCCAACCTAACTCAGGGCCAGCCCAGCCTAGGGCCAGCCCAGCCCAGGGCCAGCCCAACCCAGGGCCAGCCCAGCCCAACCCAGGGCCAGCCCAGCCCAGCCCAGGGCCAGTCTAACCCAGGGCCAACTCAACCCAGGGCCAGCCCAGCCCAGGGTCAAGCCAACCCAGGACCAGCCCAACCAAGGGCCAGCCCAGCCCAGGGCCAGTCTAACCCAGGGCCAGTCTAACCCAGGGCCCCAGTTAACAGATCCAGGAGGAGGGAAAAGGGGGCCCACTGATGTAGGGCAGGGTCCTCCTCACCACAGCCAAGACGGTGGTGACAATGGCAGCAGCAGCAATGGCCCAAACTCTGCTTCAGCTCAGGGCACTTCCCCGCCACATTACTGCTGGGGCTCCAGGCGCCCAGTGTTAAGAGAATGATGGGAGAAGACAGGCTCCAGACTGAACTTACAGAATTCTCTACTCTGTGAGCTCATCTTCTAGAACCAGTTCCACCCACTGAGCCCCTAGATTTCAGTGTCTGGGGCCTGTGAGGGATGTCTCATCACAACCCCGCCTCAGCCCGTGTACACCCATGCAGGACGATGCGTGCCCTCCCCACAGATCCCTCGGGGCCTTCCCCAGCGTGGTGGCAGGGCCCACCGCCTACCCAGGCAGCCTGTGCCCCTCTGAGCTCCTGTGACTGCCACTGTTGAGTGTGGGCAGATCCAGGACCACTGTCCCCCGACGGACTACAGCTCGAGGGACGAGTGTGAGACGCAAGAGCTGCGACAGCCGTGTCTGAGCTCCACAGGGGCCCAGCAGCTGCAGCCCAGGCTGGCCTGAGCAAGGGCACAGGCCCCAGGGACCACCAGCTGGGTGACCCAGAGACACCGGCTTCCCCTCCGTTCCTCATCTCTCAGGTGCAAGTGACAATATAGACCTTATAGGGTACGAGGAGGACTCCACGAAACATCTAGAAAGTGCTGAGTACTCTGGGGGCTGGATAGATAGCAGTCACGACCAAGAGCAGAGCCCAGGTGCGCGGTGTTCCGCCCACCTGCCTGGCCCTGCCCGGCCCAACCAAGGGGGAATCGGGGGCCAACCCAGCACTGATACCAGCGTTCGTTTGTTCTTTGGTAAGAACACTTAGCCCCCTTAATAAACTTTGAAGTGTACAAGGCATCTTTGCTGGCTACACTCAGGTACAATGGTGGACAGTGGCCACCAGAGCCTTCTCAGCTGGCTTCTACCTAGCGCAAGACCCACAGTGTCACATGCAAAACCTCCTCTGGGAAGACGGAACAGACTCTCGCTGTGTGTTTGCACCACATTCTCTTTATCCATTCATCTGTTGATGAGTATTTAGGCTGCTTCCACATATTGGCCGTTGTGATGCTGCAATGAACAAGGACTTGTTAATATCTCTTTGAGACCCTGATTTCAATTCTTCTGGATGAGCCCCCACAAGCAGAATTTCTGGATCACATGGTCATCCTATTTTTAACTTGCGGAGAAATCTCCATACTGCTTTCCGAGGCAGCTGCACCGTTTTGTACTCACCCCAGTGGTGTGTAAGGTTCCAATTCCTCCTCACGGTTGCCAACACTTATCTTTCATTGTTCTTCTTGTTATTTTTTATTATTTTTTTGGATAATAGGCATCCTGACAGATGTGAGGTGAGGTCTCCTTGTGGTTTTGCTTTGCATTGCCTGCTGACTACTGACAGCCATTTCTTCATATACTTATTGGCAACTCCTGGGACTTGCGTGAAGCAATGTCTATTTAGCATCGGTACAGTGTTTTTTTTTTTTAAGCTCCCTAGATGGTGCCCATGGGCAGCCAAACTTGAGCCTTTACTCAAAGGAAAGTGCTCTGGACTTGAATGGTAAATTCTGGGCTCAGGGCTAGACATTTGACACAGCACTTTTTAAAAACATTTATTTATTTATGTATTTATTTGAAAGAGAGCGAGAGAGAGAATCTTCCATCTACTGGTTCACTCTCCAGATGACCACAACAGCTAGGGCTGGGCCAGGCTGAAACCAGTAGCTTCATCCTGGTCTCCACATGAGTGCAGGGACCCAAGCACTTGAGTTATCCTCCACGGCTTTCCCCAGGCCATTATCAGGGAGCCGATAGAAGTGCAGTAGCCGGGATATGAACCAGTGCCCATGTGGGTGCCGGCACCATAGGCGGCCTTACCCACTGTGCCACAGCACCATAGCAGTTAAGACCACCACTGGAGATGCCTGCATTCCATATGGGAATGCCTAAATTCAGTTCTGATTCTAGTCTCCCACTACTGCACACCCTGGGAGGCAGCAGGTGATGGCTCAAGTACTTGGGTCCCTGCCACCCACGTGGGAGATCAAGGAGTCCCAGACTCCTCGCTTCGTGGTTAGCCTCAGGTATTTTGGTTATCTCGGAAGTGAACCAGTAGGTGACTTCTCTCTCTTTCAAATATGTTTTAAAATAAATACATAAAAAATTTTAAAACAGAAAAGTTGAGTTCAATTGCTTGCTCTGCCCCGATTGGCTGGTTAGTCTTGATAAGCCAGCCTTCTGAATCAATAAGACGGAGTCATAACCCTGCCCTCACCCCATAAAGTTGAGCACCTGACATCCTATCTGCAGACCGAGGGTGGTGAAGCTCGGGCGCCGCCGTGCATGGGGAGGCAGTGTGTGGGCCAGTACAGGCGATTCCTTCCACTGCCTGGCCCTTGGCGGTGGTTCTGCGTGGAGGAGTTCTGGGAGGTTTACTGCATCAGCCTGCTTTTACTGTTTCATTGCTTCTTTTTATGGAGTAATCTTTCGGGTTATCTTATTTTATTGTATCTTTTGTTATTTCCCAGTTGACTTTGACTTTTACATGGGGGGAGAAGAACAACAGCTCAACAGGCACAGTCAGGAGGGCAACTGGCGACGGACGGCTCTGTCTGTCTCTGCTGAGCTCTGCGCAAGCCTTTCCTGCTTCCCCAAAGCCAGCTCAGGCTCCTGACCCCAGCCCAGCAGAGACCCGCTCCTGGTCCCTCCAGGGTCAAGGTCTCCAGTCTCCAGCAGTGCCTCTTATATTCCTGGTCCTCAGCCCTGGCAGTACTTTAGAAAACACAGACACTTGGCCCCACCCCAGGCCAAATGCATCAACATCTTTTGGAGGGGTGGGGGTGTTCAGCAGCCAGTATGTTTGTTCATGTTCCCAAATGATTGCAAAAATCAAGCTTACACTCATGTCTCACAAGGCATTGCACACGCATGTCAAACCCACCACTCCCTGGCTAATGTCTTGTCTTCCCCGAAGCATCACTGGATCTTGACTTCCTCCCCAGGCTTGTGGGGCTGCCTCTGGGCACACGGTACCTGCTGCTGGCTTATTATCTCATCCTCTATCACACACTACCAGTACCCTCTTTCTCCATCATTCCCACCAGATGAGCAGACACCAGATGTATCTCTCATATCTATTTTCTCAGTGTCAAGAACAAAGTTGAAAAAAAGAAAGAAATGATTGAAAATCATCTGGTCGGTTGATGGAGAAGAACCGGTGCGGAGCAAATCAGTCAAGAGAGTGCTGAGGCCTCAGAGACTGTGCCAGAGCCACCGTGGACAACAGGAAAACATGCCTTCCTCTAGCGACAAGTAGGGAGTGCTGAGTGCTCCTGATCTGCTCCCAACTCAAGCTTTGCAAATGGGGCAGGTGTTTGGTGTAGAGGTTACAACACCACATAGGACACCTGTACCCATAGCTGGCTCTGGCTCCTGACTCTGGCTTCCCGATAATGTGCACCCTGGGAGACGGCAGATGATGGCTCAAATGGTTGGGTCTCTGCCATCCGTGTGGGAGACATGGAATAATGAGACCCTGGCCTGGCCCAGCCTTGGCTGCTGCAGACATCTGGGAAGTAAACCAGCAGATGGAATAGCTCTCTCTCTCTCTCTCTCTCTCTCTCTCTCTGCCTTTCAAATAAATAAAATGGATTTTAAATTTTTTAAAGCAGAATTATGGACATCCACATGGCCTAGAAGTGAAGACTCTGCTTGGGACAGCCACACTCCATCCGGAAATTGGAGTGCCTGCTCGAGTACTGAATCTGCCTCCCGATTCCAGCTTCCTGCTGATTGGCACCCTGGGAGGCTGCAAGTGATGCCCAAGCACCTGCACCCCGTCACTCATGTGGGAGACTCAGATGGAGTTCCTGGCTCCCAGCTTCAGCCTGGCCCAGTCCCAGCTCTTGCAGGAATTTCCAGAATGAAACAGTAGATAGGGAGTTCCATGGTGTAGGTGTGAGTGTGTGTGGTATCTGCCTTGCAACTGGTTTTCTTTCTCCATTTTTATAAGTTTATCTGTTTATATTAAAAAGTCATCTGAAAGGAAGAGAGCCAAAGACAGATCGTCCCTCTTCCGGTTCACTCCCCAAACATCTGCCTTGGCTAGGGCTGGGCCAGGCTGAAAGGAGCTAGGAACTCACATGGCTGCTAGGTGGGTGGCAGGTACTCAATTATTTTGTAAGTTTCTTAAATTAAAAAAAATAATAAACACAGGATTAACCTCTTCTCCACAAGTTATCCCCCATTCTTTCCATCAGTGGTCACACAGTGCAGCCACAACCAAACACTGCTGTCATTAGGGTAGAGAGATGTAGCCCACGGGCGCCCACACTAAGGAGTGTCACACACCATGTTCTTCCAGTGCGCGTCTCCTTTGCCACCATGCCATCCCTGTCACGTGGTGACGAACTGTGAGTGTGCACTTGCCTAGGCCATGAGACGCCTGATCAGACACTACTCTGGGGGTGTCTGGGTGGACTGAGCAAAGCGGGTGGCCCTCCCCTGGGTGGCGGACCACCATCCATCCACAGAGGCTGAGTGGGAGGAAAGGCTGCCCTGCCCCCAGCCCCAGGGAGACAGAATGCCTCCTGCCCAACCACCCGCAGCTGAGGCATAAGCCGTCTCTCCTGCGTTCAGACTCAGCCGCAACACGTGCTCGCCTGGGTCTCAGCCCATCAGTCTCCGGGCTGGAACCAAGCCTCCGGCTCCCTGGGTCTCCAGCTTCCCACTGCCCATGCTGATCTTGCCATTGCCTAAGTACATGAGCCACTGCTTTGCAACACCTCTCCATCACACCCACCCACACCGGAGGGCTCTCAGAAGACTCACAGAATATGTTTGCTACGAAAAAAACTAGGCATGAACTTTAGTTTCTTCACACAAAAACAAATTTTAATTTCACTTTCCCATGAGCTTTTTTCTTTCTATTTGGAAGGCAGAGTTAGAGAGAGAGAGAGAGAGAGACAAGGAGAGAGAGAGAGAGTCGTTTTCCATCCACACTGGTTCACTCCCCAAATGGCCACAACAGCCGATGGCTGGATCAGGCCAAAGCAAGGAGCTGGAGCTTCTTCCAGCTCTCCCACGTGGCTGCAGGGGCCCAAGCACTTAGGCCATCCTTGGCTGCTTTCCCAGGTGCATTAGCGGGGAGCTACATCAGAAGTGGAGCAGCTGGAATCAAACTGGCACCCTATAGGATGCCAGTGTTGCTGGTGGTGACTTAACCCGCTGTACCACAACACGAGCCCCATCCCATGAACTTTTAAAGTAATGTATATAATATATACATATACATATGTATACATGGACACACACACACACACACACAGGGTCTTTCTAAGATAGAGAGTGTGCAATCCTGTTGGTTGGTTGTCTCTTGCAAGCCCTGACTGCTCCCACGTGAAGTTGGTGGAGACTCATTTGAGAACTGCCACGTTCTTCGATCCAGGGTGATTCTCTCCTCGACCTGGTGCCACTGCAGGCTGACTCTTCCCGGCCCTGTTCCACCGTGCAGGGCGGCAGGCTGGGCGCAGCCAGACAGGGCTGGAGTCCTGACTTCGCAGGAGCTGCCCTGCCGCCAGCAGGGCCCTGCTGGGCCTCAGCACCCTCGCCAGGGAATGAGAAATCACCGCCAGGGGGCAGCACACCTCACACAGTACCCTCCATACAGGAGCTTTAAATAGCTGTTAGATCAAGGGTAAGGAACCAGAGAAACTGCTTTGGAGAACTATGCTTGAATTGTCAAAACGCTGAGCACGGGCCTGCAGGATACTGCAAAATGACAGCATGAGCCTGCTTCGGCGGGCCACAGGCTCTCCCGCTCCCAAGTCTGTGCTGCGCCGGCCCGCGAAGGCCTAAGATCTGAGGATAAGCAGGGAATTACTCTGCTCGCAGTCATCTCCTTGGGCTTACAGCCCAGGGATTTTCTCTCAGGAAAACTGATGTAGCCTTATAAAAAGAGCAGCATCTATCACGGCACACGCGCCTGCTCATCTCCTCCATAATCCCCACCCCGTCCCGATCGCCTGCGCTCAGAGCCGGCTCTTCCCCGAGAGTTCCCAGCACCACGGCTGATGCCGCCGAAGCGCCTTGCCTGCACTGCCTCCCTGGCCTCCGCACGCCACAGGCCTCTTGCTAAGGGACAGGGCTGCACAACACGCCTCTCCGTGGGTCTCCGCCACAGGCAGGGCCAGCTCAGCTGCGTCAGCTCGGCGACACCATTGATCCTCCTGTCCGTCCTCTCCCGCACCCCAGCCCCACCACCCATCACTTCCGCACTCACCCACTGTGCTCCCACAGCTCTCTGCTTCCGACTCTCGCCCAGACTTGCCTGGCTAAATGCCCACCACTGGGCCCCAGACAATTGGCTCATCCTTCAACCTCTGCAGAAAGCTTACTCAACTCTGCCTCCTGAACCCTCCCAGCCCCCATCCTGAGTGTCTCCCTAGCACAGCTGCCGGCTTAGGCTGAACTGATGGTGCCCATGACAGCAGCCCTGTCCGAGCTCCTCCAGAGGAACGAGTGTGTTCTATTTAGCTCTGTGTTTCCTGGACTTATCAATGCGTGAGGCATACAGAACAGAGTAAGCGAGCACACGAGGGAAGCGCATGGGTGTGGGGAGGGAAGAGGGTGTCACACAAAGGAGGTCTTGGCGGTGACAGAATAGTTTTGTCTCTTGACTGTGGTCATGATTGGGGAGGGGGGAGTATTTTATTTACCTTTATTAATTTGTTTATTTATTTACCCTGGCAAAGAGACCGCTCCATCCCATCTGCTGGTACACGCCTCGCATGCCTGTAACAGCCAGGGTTGGATGAGGCTGTAGCCAGGATTCAGGAACTCCATCCAGGTCCCCCAGGAAACGGGCAGGGACCCAAGTGCTTTGGGCCATCACCTGTCACCTCCTAAGGTACACATTAGAGGGAAGCTGGAGTCAGGAGCAGAGCACCCCAGGCGGCTTCTTAAATGCTACACCACGAATTTAAAAAGCCACGTGTGAAAAATGGCAGAGCCATACACACATTACAGCAGCGGCCATGCCTTGTCTGTGCCGTTACAGTCACATAAGGTGTCACCATGGGGAACTGGAGGAAAGGGCTGCCGGGTCCCCCTGCTCTGCTCTTCCAATTTCCTGTGACTCTAATTATCTGAAGACAAGGTCTCCTGAAGAGGAGAAGCACACACACAGGCTGGTTTTACAACGCAGTGAGCAAATCGAAGGGTGGGTTTGTCAGCTGCAGAAGTTTCCACGGTCTGCTTGAAGACTGGAGCAGCTGGCTCAGCCGATGGGCCACGGGGTGCGAGGTGACAGCAGAAACATAACCCGGAGGCTCAGTCGTGTAGCAAGCTTCTGCTCCAGACATCTCCGCATGGGGGGTGCCTCCCAGGCGAGAGCCCTGAGAAGAATGGATTAGGGCAGGGCAGTTGCAAGGGATAAAGAAGGAAAATGCATGGTTCTGCCTCGGCTAACTTATGTTTTCTGTTCAATTTTATTTGAAGATATGAGAGAGAAAGAGAGAGAGAGAGAGAGAGAGAGAGAGAGACCTTCCGTCCACTGGTTCGCTCCCCAAATGCCCAAAACAGCTAGGACTGCACCAGGACAAAGCCGGGAGCCAGCAGCTCCATCCAGGCCTCCCACGAGGCGGGCAGGGATCCAAGTACTTGAGCCATCACCTGCTTCATCCCAGGCATGTTATCAGGAAGCTGGATTGGAAGCGGAGCAGCCAGGACTCAAACCGGCAATCCAACATGGGATGAGAGTGTCCCAAGAGGTGCTTAACCGCTGACCACACTCCCACCCCCACCCACCCAGCTTACATTATCCGGCCACACAGAAGGAAGCTGAGCAGAACAAAGTCTGTGCTTGGCTGACCTAACGCCTTGGGAAGCTGGGGTGACCCAGAATTCCACCTGGGTCTTTAATAACTCAGGAGCCCTGAGAAGCTGGAGGTGCTAAAAAGTGAGGCTTTGAGTCCACAGACACCATGAAAAGCTGAAGGCCTCCACAAACCCCGTGCTCTGAAACCCTGAGGTCCCTAGCGACCAGGATAAGCTGACAATCTAATGGCTTCGAGAGAGCCCAGAGCCCTAAGAGCCAGGAGCCTAAACCCTGACATGGCTAACAATACAGGGACTCAGAGGTACAGGAAGACTTTTGTTTTCTTTTTTTTAAAGATTTATTTATTTATTTGAAAGTTGGAGTTACACACAGAGAGAAGGAGAGGCAGAGAGAGAGAGAGAGAGAGGTCTTCCATCTGCTGGTTCACTCCCCAACTGGCCGCATCGGCCAGAGCTGTGCTGATCCAAAGCCAGGAGCCAGGAGCCTCTTCTGGGTCTCCCATGCGGGTGCAGGGCCCAAGCACTTGCGCCATCTTCAACTGCTTTCCCAAGCCATAGCAGAGAGCTAGATTGGAAGTAGAGCTGTGCTGGCGCTGTGGCTCACTTGGTTAATCCTCCACCTGCAGCGCCAGCATCACATATTGGCGCCAGGTTCTAGTCCCAGTTGCTCCTCTTCCAGTCCAGCTCTCTGCTGTGGCCCGGGAAGGCAGTGGAGGATGGCCCAAGTGCTTGGGCCCCTGCACCCTCATGGGAGACCAGGAGGAAGCACCTGGCTCCTGGCTTTGGATTGGCATAGCTCCAGCTGTAGCAGCCACTTGGGGGGTAAACCAACAGAAGGAAGACCTTTCTGTCTGTCTCTCTCTCACTAACTCTATATGTCAAAAAAAAAAAAAAAAAAAAAAAAGGAGAAGAATTAGAGCAGCTAGGTCTCAAACCGGCACCCATATGGGATTCTGGCACTGCAGGCGGCAGCTTTACCTGCTATGCCACAGCGCCGGCCCCTACAGAGACTTTGTAAATTCAAAATTTGAATAACCTGGGGCTTCTAACAACCAAGACCTATAATAAACTGAAACTCTTAGCAACTCACGTTGCCTAGCAACCTGGGGACTCCAATTGTCAGAGACTCCTAGCAACCAGGAAGATGGCACAACCCAGAGGCCAGTATGCTTCCCACCTGGGCCAAGATGGCCTGCCCTCTTGCGGTGGCTGTGCACTGAATCTTGAGGGATGGTGTGATCAAAGAGACACAGCCACAGCGGGAACCAAAGACCCATGCTTAAAAGTATGATTCTGCCATTAACTACATATTCTTGGCTTAACCTCCTTGTGCATCCAGTTCCTTACATATGAAATGAGGTGATAATTATCATCTCTAGCCCATAAAATGACTGCAAGATGATGTAAGAAAGTTTATAGGAGAGAAACATTTTGACAGGTGTACACATGCACGCTGCCATGTTGGACTGCACCCTCTCCCTTTGCATCTCCACATCCATCAATCACACTTCCAAAATCGCTTTCCCATCTATTCCAGCTCCACTGCCACCACCAAAGTCTCAGGTCCCTCCCTCAGGTCCCTTTGTGTCTGCATTGCCACCAGAGACCCTTGCAGCACACAAGTCCTATCATCACTTTTTCTAAAGCCTTCCACCAGCTTCTCATTGCTCTTGAGGTCAAGTTCAACCCCTCAGCACACTACACAAGCTCTTGGTGATCAGACTCATGTTTCCAGCTTCATCTCCAATCACTCTCCCAACACCTACTTCCTCCCTTTATTCCTGAGACAAACCTGAGAGGTGAGTATTATCATCTCAGTTTCACAGATGAAGAAAGCGCGACTGAAAGACGTTCAATAACTTACCTATGTGAAGGAATGACTTGAAACTACGGCTGATGCCAAAGCCCATGTTCCAAGACCCAAAGCTCAAGACCCATCACTGCCTCTCTGAAACCCCCTAAGGTGTGATTTTTCTGGTTACTCTCTGAATAAACCGTCGTTGGTAACACCCGAGTTCCTCTATCCTTTGCTGAGCATCTGCTTTGCTGGAGCTTGAGGTCTCACCACCAGGGGGCACTCTCCTTGCACATATTAAAAAACAAGTAGCTCTACTATCTATCCGTGAGAGCTGAGACACCACGGCGACCACACCCAGAGACGCCTATCTGGTGGCCCATCTCCACTTGCCATATAGCTCACAGCACATGATAAAATTTTAGGAGAAATGGTTGGAAGCCTGCTTCTATGTTGCTCTTCCTGAAAAAGGTTTGGTTATTAACATTTTAGTGGCTGAAATGTCCTTTTTATTAACACTCTGCCTGGTAATAAAGCAGGATAACCTGAGTTGTCAGAATATACATTTTCCCCCATAGGACGCAATAAAACTACTGTCACTCTCAATTTAAATAAATACGACCTGCCAACACCTTTATTTGCACATCGGGTTCTCAAGGTCAGGGTGTGGAAGCCGGAGTAGAAGCTTGCTCATCACTAGGGCAGACTAATGCCCCCTCTTACGTGTGAGAGGACAAAGATCCTCAAAGGGAAAAGGAAGAGCCAAAGCAGGGACCATGTCTAACTTTCCAGAACAATCTGCGCACCAATATGTGCCTCCTGTGATTGACACTGAGCCATAAAGAAGCCCTCTGACACGACAGCACATACACCACACACATCACATACACACCACACACAGGCCACATACACACTACACACAGACCACACACACATCCCACACATACACACCACACACACACAGCACACACCACACACACACCATACACATCCCACACATACACACCACACACAAACATACAGCACACACACAGACCACACACACCACACACACATCCCACACATACACACCACACACACACCACACACACACACCACACACACACACCACACACAGAACACACCACACACACCACACACACATCCCACACATACACACCACACACATACACATCACATACACAACACACACACACCACACATACGCACTACATATACACCACACACACACACCACATACACATTCCACACATACACACCACACACACACAGCACACACCACACACACACCATACACATCCCACACATACACACCACACACACAACATACAGCACACACACAGACCACACACACATCCCACACAGACCACACACATACCACACACACACACAGCAAACACACACCACATACATCCCACACATACACACCACACACATACACATCACATACACACCACACACACCACACATACACACTACATATACACCACACACACACACCACATACACATTCCACACATACACACCACATATACACCATATACACACCACAAATCATATACATACACATCACATACACACCACATACACACCACAAATCATATACATACACATCACATACATACACACCACACACATCACACCATATACATATACACCACATACACACCACACACAGACCACACACACATTCCACACATACATACCACATACACACCACACACACCACATACACACCACACACCACACACATCCCACACATACACACCACACATACACATCACATATACACCACACACACACCACACACACACACCACACACACAGCACACATAAAACACACCACACACACACCACACACATCCCACACATACACACCACACACATACACATCACATATACACCACACACACAACATACAGCACACACCACACACCACACATACTACATGCATACCACACATCACATACACACCACAAATACACACCACACACCACATACACATCCCACACATACACACCACACACATACACACCACATATACACCAAATACACACCACACACATCACACCATATACATATACACCACATACACACCACACACATACCACACACAACATACACACCACACACACCACATACACACCACACACCACAGACACATCCCACACATACACATCACATATACATCACACACACCACACATACACACCACATATACACCACACACACACAGCACACACAGCACACACCACACACACACCACACACATCCCACACATACACACCACACACATACACATCACATACACACCACACACACACCACACATACACACTACATATACACCACACACATACCACACACCACATACACATTCCACACATACACACCACATATACACAGCACACACACAACACACCACACACCACATACACACCACACACACCACATACACACCTCACAAATACCACACACCACATACACCACACACATACACATCACATATACACCACACACATCACATACAAACCACATACATGCCGTACACCACATACACATCACACACCACATACACATCCCACACATACACACCACACACATACACACCACATATATACCACACACACCACACACACTACATACATACCACACACCACATACACACCACACACACCACAAACCATATACATACACACCACACACAACATACACACCACACACCAGACACATCCCACACATACACATCACATATACATCACACACATCACACATACACACCACATATACACCACACACACCACACATACACCACACACACAACACACATACATACCACATATGCACCACACACACAACACATACAACACACAACACACACACTACATACCACACACCACAAACCATGTACATACACACCACACACCACATACACAACACACCACATACACACCACACATATACCACACACATCACACCACACACACCACATATACGCCACACACATCACATACATACACACCATAAACCACATACACACACCACATACACACCAAAAAACACATACAGACAGACATACAACACACATACACACATACCATATACTACATACACACATATACACCACATATACACACATATACACACACAGCACACACACACAGCACATACACACCACACACATACACACCACACACAATACACAAACATCACACACACTCCACATACACACACCACATATACACCACACATACTCCAAATAAACACCACACAACACCACACACCACATATACACCACACACATACACACACCACACATACCACATACGCATCACACATATATACATATCACATATATACCACACACATCACACACACTACATATATAGCACACACATACACACCACACACACCACATATACCACATACACCACATACCACATATATACCCCACACCCCACATACACACTACATATACAACACACATATGACAAACCACATACACACCAATTGCCACACACATACACCACACACCATATACACACCACATATAAACCACACAGATCACATATACACCACATACCACATGCATAACACACACATCACACACACCACACACACACACACACATACCACATACATCACATAGACCATACACCACAAACCACATACACATACACCACACACATCACATACACCACATACACACCATATATACACCATACATATCACATGCATACCACACACATACACACTGCACATACACCACATAAACACCACACACTACAAACATACCATATATACAGCACACACACACTCCACATATACACATACCACATATACAGCACACACACACCACATACCACACATATACACCACACACATACACCACACTCACGCCATTTTACATCCCTAGAGCTAACAATAGCATGTGATGGGCTAAGTGTCTGTGATCTGAAGGGTGGGGATATAAAATTGCTCTCCCCGCATCTTCTCCCTCCCTCCACCCAAGAACACAGCCATCCAGAGAGGTTCCCATGAGCATTCTTGCCTGCTACAAAGGGGGAAAGGGGACCAGGTACTGGACCTAGTGGTTCAGCCCCCACGTCCCACATCGAGTGCCCGGGTTGGATCCCCACCACCAGCTCCTGACTCAGCTTCCTGCTACTGCAGACCCGGGGAGGCAGCTTCCTGCCACCCACGGGCAGACCTGCGTGAGTTCTGGGCTCCTAGCTTCAGCCTAGACCAGTTCTAGCAGTTGCAGCATTTGGAGAATGGACCAACAGAGAGAAGTGTTCTCTCTCTCTTCCTCTCCCTCCCTCCTTCTCTATCTCCCTTTCATAAACAAATAAGTCTGCTTTGTATGGGAAAGGCATCATCCTACCCACGTCTCTAAAAGAGAAGGGATTTTGTAAAACAGAATCTCTCTCATGGTTAAGCCAAGACCATCTTTTATTGATTAAAGGTCAACAAGAATGTAGATAAGTTAAGCTATGCAGAGACCTAACGTTCTGAAATGCCAAGTCCTACGGCTGAGAGTCTAAAACCAGTCCTTGAGGATGCAGGAGACAGAGCCTGGGGGAGTACGAGCGCCTCCGCCGCCCCACCGGCTCTGACACACAGAGCACCAGTATCCTGCCGTGACACTCCCACCCGGGGGGCTGACCTCGACTGAACCCACGCTGCTTAAAATGCAGCCCTGCCAACAGGCGCGGAGTTCACGGGACGGGAGGCAAGTAAGGCAGCCCTGCAAACTGTCAGGAACGGTGAGAGTCGAGCTGGAAAGGAGACAGGCAGACGGAGCAGACACGGGAAAGAGAGGCAAGCAGCAGCCCCCAGTCCCGGGTCCTTAGACATTCTCCCCGCTAACTCCTGCTTTCTCCCGAGAAGATGGCTCTAAATATCGCTCCGTCTTCTCATCAGTGAAGCCAACTGATAGAAAGGCAAAGGTGGGAGCCCGTGCGTATCCAAAGCATTCCATGCTCGGCCTTCCCTAAAAAGCACCCACTTCCTTGGGGTCTCGGGTGGGGGTGGGGATACGGGGGATAAGCCAGGTTGGAGCTCAGGACAAGGGCGAGAAAGTGGGGAATTTCCACTCCAGGGCTGGGGCCCTGGAGAAGACAGCCCTTCGAGGTTCAAGGCACTTAGTTCAAAGGCCAAGCAAGCTCAAGAGTGAAAGCTGCAGATGTCCAAGCCGATCAGCCAGACGTTCGGAAGCCACTCCTGGAAAATCTGGCCATCTGGGCGAGGCCCCACAGCAGGTGGGCAGAGAAGAAACAGGTCTCCGACCCTCTTTTCTGGTTTGCCATTATCTTCCCAGAGCTAACCCTGATGCTGAATGTAATGGGCGCTTCATAAATATTTCTGGAATGAATGAATCCAAGGCAAAGCCCCTACAGGCCCCGTACCCTCCTTATCTCCAGCACCCCACCCTCGAGGAACAAGAGAGGAAGCTGCTTCCCCCTGATTTCCCAAGGTGGTTTTCATTAAATCACTAGTTCTAATTAGATCCCAAGAACAGAAGTCCAGCTACTGTCTGGTGGTAAAGGACAAGACGATTGGAGGAGAAATCCAATGGGCAATGTGCATGGATCTGCTAGCTGAGTTCTGGGAATAGAGGCTGGGAAAGAAAAGGCGGCTGCTCTCAGAGCCAGTGGAGCTGGCAACCGAAGCTTTGAGGGCCCGTCCCCATGGCTGCATGGACAGAGGCTGGACCTGGCCTCCTGGGCTGGCCTGACCTGGGGAGCTAGAACCTACCGGGAGCAATCCCGCAAGCCTGGAGCTGGAGGGTGTGGGCAGCCACCGAAGTATTCTGCCTCCTGCACGTGGGCTTCTTGTACACATGTGGGAGTGCAAAGAAGGAGAGAGACCCCTGAGATGGGACTCAGGTGCAGCTCAGTGCTGGAAACATCCACCAGGCCACCTGCTCAAAGGGTGCAGCCGAGATCATGGTGAAAAGGCAATAATGATCAAAACACCGCCATTCTCCAAAAAAAGACGTGTGGCCAGAGAGCCAGGTGGACCTGGGTCTTCCTAATGGGAGTCCAAGCACGCAAGGAGTGGGGGCTGCTGCAGCTGGGACCACCTTTGTCTGTTGTCCTGGGGCCTGACTTGGCCAGCACTGAGGTGGCCTGGGGGCCACATGTGGAGAGGCAGCCATGAGAGAACACCTGCTCCGGGGCAGCAGCACTTCCGGTCCCAGATCCTGCAGGAAGGTCTTCTGAGAGATCCTGGGGGAGGAAACTGCTGAGGGTACTGGCTACCCAGAGAGGGTCCCTGTAGCTTGGGGGACTCTGCTCAGATGTCCCAGGAGACCCCATAGAGAAGCAGAGGGAAACTGGGCACTGCCCAGGGCTCTACCCGCCCCCCACTGGAGCAGCTTCACTATCTCCATAACTTGTATTACACTTCCACATATCACTTTGTTTCCAGAAAAGGCTCTGGGGGCCAGCGCTGTGGCATAGCGGGTAAAGCTGCTGCCTGCAGTGCTGGCATCCCATATGGGCTCTGGTTAGAGTCCCAGCTACTCCACTTCCAATGCAGCTCTCTGCTATGGCCTGGGAAAGCAGTAGAAAATGGCCCAAGTCCTTGGGCCCCTGCACCCGCGTGGGAGACTTAGAGGAAGCTCCTGGCTCCTGGCTTTGGATCGGCCCAACTCTGGCCATTGTGGCCATTTGGGGAATGAACCAGCAAATGAAGATTTTCCCTCTCCCTCTCCCCTCTCCCCTCTCCCCTCTCCCCTTCTCCCTTCTTCTCTCTCTCTCTCTGTCTCTCTCTCTCTGCCTCTATGTGACTCTGTTTTTCAAATAAATAAATGAATAAATCTTTAAAGAAAAAGGAAGGAAAGAAGGGAGGGAGGGAGGGAGGGAGGGAGGGACTCTGAAGTTAAAAACGGTGATGGATGTGGGAGACTGAACTCTTGGTCCCAGATCGTCACCCCTTCACCATGGCTGTATGGTGCACACAGCAGTTCCGAGCCCTTGACTGTGGGGAGCAACTCGGACTATACTGTTACTGGAATTAAGACTTATTCTATGCATCTGCTCTCCCACAATATGGCGCTGGGAGAGGAGGAAACAGCTTCTACACAGCTGCCTCCAGTTCAACCAATAAACAGCAGGACCTGCTCCTGATTGGAGGAGAGCAGTGTACTCGGCGTGTGGATAGCAGAGTTGGGATTGGTGGAAGAGGACTATAAAGGAGGAGAGAGACAACATGCATCAAGGAACATCTATCTGAAGGAACACCTGAGCAGCCCCCAAGAGAGCCGGCCGGCGGTGTGCCGCTCCCCCGCGGAAGTGGGGAAAGTGGCAGGGGGAACCGCCCTTCCACGGAGGTGGAAGGGACGGTAGCCAACCGGGAAGAACCAGCAGCAAACCCGGGGAGGGCCGAGCAGACGAAAGAACAACGCAGGGTCCTGTGTCGTTCCTCCACGAAGACGGGGAGCGACACTTGACTTTGGCCTCACTATGCTTTGGATGGTAGCCTGTTTGCACGACACAGGCAAAGATGTAAAATGTGCTTGTGCCACTGAACCTAACCTTTTGAACTCATGCCCTTTACCACGAGAAAAACTTGCCTCAGCTACAAATTCACGGACAGCAAGAGGCATGTGGAGCGGAACTGGACCCAGGCCGCAGCTTGGAGTCAGGCTGAGCTGAGCCCCGCACAGATCAGTCAAACCCCAACCAACCTGTAATGCAGCAGCCTGACCACCCACAAAGCAGCCTTTAAGGACAAGCTTGGCACTGAGATTCCAACTGCCACCTCACATGCAGGATGGGTTTTGGCATGGCAGTTAACCCAGCTTGCTGTATCAGAGTGCTTGGGTTTAAGTCCCAGCTCTACTCTCAATCCCAGCGTCCTGCTCACGGACACCCTGTGAGCCAGCAGGAACGGTTCAAGTACTTGGGTTCCCACTGCCCACAAGGTAGATCTGGATTGAGCTCCCAGCTTCCAGCTTCAGCCTAGCCCAGCCCTGGTTGTTACAGGCATCTGGGGAGTAAAACAACAATGAGATCTCTCTCCCTCTCCTTCTCCTTCTTTGTCTCCCTCACTCTTTTGTAAATAAATAAATACATTTAAAAATAAGTTACTACACAATATATATGTATACATGGGGCCAGCGCTGTGGTGCAGCAAGTTAATGCCCTGGCCAGAAGCGCCAGCATCCCATATGGGCACCGGTTTGAAACCCAGCTGTGCCAGCGCCGCGGCTCACTAGGCTAATCCTCCGCCTTGCGGCGCCGGCACACTGGGTGCTAGTCCCAGTCGGGGCGCCGGATTCTGTCCGGGTTGCCCCTCTTCCAGGCCAGCTCTCTGCTGTGGCCAGGGAGTGCAGTGGAGGATGGCCCAGGTGCTTGGGCCCTGCACCCCACGGGAGACCAGGATAAGTACCTGGCTCCTGCCATTGGATCAGCGCGGTGCACCGGCTGCAGCGCACCGGCCGCAGCGGCCATTGGAGGGTGAACCAATGGCAAAAGGAAGACCTTTCTCTTTGTCTCTCTCTCTCTCACTGTCCACTCTGCCTGTCGAAAGAAAGAAAGAGAGAGAGAGAGAGAGAGAGAAAGAAAGAAAGAGAGAGAGAGAGAGAAAGAAAAGAAACGAAACCCAGCTGCTCCACTTCCAATCCAGCTCCATGCTATGGCCTGGGAAAGCAGTGGAGGATGGCCCAACTGCTTAGGCCCCTGTACCTGTGTGGGAGACCCAGAAGAAGCTCTTGGCTCCCAGCTTTGGATCGTCGCAGCTCCAGCCATTGTGGCCAACTAGGGAATGAACCATCAGATGAAAGACCTCTCTCTCTCTCTGCCTCTCCTTCTCTCTCTCTGTAACTCGACTTTCAAATAAATAAATAAATATTTAAAAAAGAAACATCATACTGTACCCAACAAATACATACAATTATGGAAAAAAGAATCCAGCTGTTTAAAAAGATACAATGTTTACAAAAAATTTCCAGCTACTCTTTCATTCTCTCCTGGAGGACAGTTTCACAACACCTGGTAAAGCTGCTGAAGCCCACACCTCATATAGCAAGGAGCAGGAGCCGGCACAGGGCTATCCGTGAATATTCTGGGCTTTGCAGGCCATACGGTCTTGTTGCAGCCATCTAATTAGCTAAGCCATTTTAGTGTGAAAGCAGCCAGACAACACTAAATGAATGCCTATGGCTGCATTCCAACAAAACTTTGTAATGGACACTAAAATTTGAATTTCGTATCATTCTCACATGCCACAAAATAGCCTCCTTATATTTTTTTAACCATTAAAAATGTAAGATCCATCTGTCAATGAAAGAATGGATAAGCAAAACACGGGCTGCACATTCAATGGAGTACTTATTCAGTCTTAAAAACCAAGGAAATTCTGACCATGCCTCAACATGGATGAACCTTGAACACGTTGTGTGTCACTGGCATCCCACACAGGTGCTGGTTCAAGACCCAGCTGCTCCTCATCCAATTCAGCTCTCTGCTAATGTGCCCAGGAAAGCAGCCGAGGATGCCCCAAGTGCCTGGGCCCCTGCACCCATGTGGGAGACCTGGAAGAAGCTCCTGGATCCTGGCTTTGGTCTGACCCAGCACCGTTCATTGTGGCCATTGTAGGAGTGAGTCAGTGGATGAACAATCTTTCTCTCTCTCTCTCTCTCTCTCTCTCTCTCTCTCTCTCTCTCTGTCCCTCTCTCTCCTTCTCTGTAGCTCTGCCTTTCAAATAAATAAAAATAAATCTCTATTTTAAAAAAGACATTATGCTAAGCGAATTATGCCCATCACTAATGAGCACCATTTGCCTCCACTTTGGGAGGTCCTTGGAACTGTCAGGTTAGAGAGACAGGAAGGACAGTGCTGGTGGTCAGGGCTGAGGGGAGCCTGAAGGAGGAGTCACTGTTTCACAGCTCAAGGGCTCCCACTTGGGACCGTGGATGGCAGGGACGGCAGCACAACTATGTGAACGCACGCAATCCCACTGAACTCTGGTGGACACAATAAACCTTTACGCATATTGTATCACAATTATGAAAGCTCAAACTCAAATAAATAAAAATGCAAAAGCCATTTCTAATTCACGGCCCATACAGAAACTAGTGGCAGCCAGGTCGTACCCAGAGGCCATCGATGGCTGTCACTTGTCCTAAGGAGACTTTCTCACATGTGCCCCAGGGAAGAAGTGCTGGAATTCATCACCGCACTGTCCTGGCTCTAAAGAAGAAACAAAGGAAGTCGTCTAAACATTCACCAGCAGGAAAGAGACACACACTGTGAGATATTTATACAGTGGAATTCCCAATGATAAGTGGAGCATGCCACAATTTATATATAAAATTTAAAACCCTACTGAGCAATGCTAGATTGTATTAATGGACACATAAATATGCAGTCAAAGCATAAAAACACACATAGCAATGATAAACACTGGCTCCATGGTAATATTTACCTCTGAGGAGGAGGGAGGGGAACGGGGCTGGTGCTAGAAGACACAGGGAGCCTCAATCATATCAGCAATGTTTCCTCTCTTTAAATGAGATCTGATGCAAATATGACATAATGCTGAGATTTGATAAAGCTTAATGGTGGATAAATAGGTATTCATTATGTTGTTTTCTATTCTTGTCTGATCTTTCAAACAGTTCATGCTGAAAAAAAAAATGAATTTAAAACAAGTAAAGGCAAAGAGAGGAACAAAGTTTTGAAGGGAAAGAAAAAAATCATCCACTTCAAAATGTGCCAGTGGCAGCGGCAGGAATACCAGGGGAGGCCATCCGACTGTCGCCCAACTTCTTCCAGGCTGCCCCCAGCCTGCAGGCTTAGAACTCAGGGGACGATCTTACACAGAGACCCATGTCTGGAGCCACAGAATGGCTCCACCCACAGGTTTGTCCCTCTGCCTCCAGGAGAGGAGAGGACCACGGAGCCTGGATGGTCCACCCGGCTCCCCAGCACCACCCTCCAGCCTCGGCCCAGGCTCCTAGAGGCAAGCCCACCCACACCCACAAGGCGCAAGAAGTCAGTGCAGGGCTTCGAGGTGTTCCGCTGTGAGAACTCCAGCATCTCTCACCCACACCTGCAGAGACAGAAAACACCAGGCCAGGCTCCTCTGGGGGCACCGCCATCAACTCCATAAACATTCACTGACCTTGATTCTCAACCACATTTAATGCTGTCAGTCAGGATTAGGTGAGACTGCAAGCCATGTTGGCTTAAGCAGACACAAGTTTATTTCTGTCTCATGTGAAACAGACCCAGAGATACACAATTCGGGGTAGTGTAAAGGTGCTATCATTCCTAGGATGTGACGTCCTCCTGTTCCCAGTCGACAGCTAGAGAGACAGTTACCAGATCTGCCTTCCCAGCAGCAAGGCAGAAGAGAGAGAGGAGGGCTGCCCCCCCCCTCCTAAAGGAGGCTTTCAGAGAAGACCCCATGAATTTCCCACTGACAGCTCATTGGCCAGATAAAATCAAATGGCCAAGGAAAGCTAGGAAATGTCATCTTTCTCCAGGACACTACGAGCCCATATAAAACCAGAGCTTCAATGGCTGAGAAAGAAGGAAGAGGAGACATCAGAAAAGGCAACTCACAAACTGTGCACAACCGCTAAGGGCCTCAAGCCGGTGCTGTCACTTCCTCACCCTCGGTCAGTGCAATGGGCCGGCTGTCGATAAGACCCATTCCAGATCTGAGAGCCCGCTCTGTGCTGTAATTTTATATTTATATGGATTTTTATGTACATATTCTACATTGATCCATCTGTATTGATTCCGTTGGTTGATTCAACTGATGGATTCAAAGTTGAGAGAGGCAAAGTGAAGGGAATTAATATTGCTTATTCACAAATGATCAATACTTTCACTGTTTATCCCTTTTAGATCTCATAAACTCTGTGGTGTTGGATGTATTAGCCTCTTCTACAGATGTGAACATTGAGACTCAAAGACTAAGCCCCTTCTCAAGCTCACAAGGCTTTAAGCGGTGGGGCCAGGATTTGAATCCACTCCAGGCTTCACTGCCAACTTCTGTATCTGGAAATAGTCCTGGGTGCAATCCCAGATCTGCTGTTTGCTAACAATGTCACACTGGATTCATTGTTTGAATCTGCAAAATGCAAGTAACAAGGGTATCTAAGCTATGAACTGAACGCGTGAATAAACGCATGTGGCACACGGTGGTCGTGTGGGTTAGCTGTCGTCACACAAGGCAGCATTTGAGATGTGCCAGGAGGGGCCGGCGCTGCAGCTCACCAGGCTAATCCTCTGCCTAGCGGCGCCAGCACACCGGGTTCTAGTCCCGGTCAGGGCGCCGGATTCTGTCCCGGTTGCCCCTCTTCCAGGCCAGCTCTCTGCTGTGGCCAGGGAGTGCAGTGGAGGATGGCCCAAATCCTTGGGCCCTGCACTCCACGGGAGACCAGGAGAAGCACCTGGCTCCCGCCATCGGATCAGCGCAATGCGCCGGCCGCAGCGCGCCGACCACGGCGGCCATTGGAGGGTGAACCAACGGCAAAAGGAAGACCTTTCTCTCTGTCTCTCTCTCTCTCACTGTCCACTCTGCCTGTCAAAAAAATAAAAAAAATTAAAAAAGAGATGTGCCAGGAGGGAGGGCTGAGGAACAGGGGAGTTGTCCCAGGCAGAGAGAGCCGCGGCCAGATGTGGGACTGGGAGGAGTGACAGATGAGTCACGTTGTTGGGGATGAACAGGACTCAGCCTCCAGCTCCAGAGCTTAAGCAGAGTCTCAGCACGGCTCGGGTCCTCACTGATCGTGTATTGGATTTGAAGAGGCCTCGGGAAAGCCCTCAGAGTCAAAGACCCTGAGACATGAACCTCAAACTCTGCTACAAGGGAAGGGAAGGGATTCCCACCTGCACCCACGCTGCCACACTAGGAGCATGGAAAGGGGGGTGGGGCTGGCCTCATGCCCAGAGGGAAGTACATAAACTTGGGTGCTCACTCTGCCTGGTGTGGCTTTCAGGTGTTCTGGTTAGTTATTCACTGCAGGCAGCCGGCCAGCCTTGCCGCACCCAGCCCCACCTTCTGGGTGAGGCTGTTCTCTGAACTTTGTCCCCAGGTCCCCTATCTTTTCTGTGTGCTTAATAAAGGGACAACTACATAAGGCAACACCCATACCCCTATCCAGCCAGGGTGCTGCAGCCAGCAAGGGGCAGGGAGTAGGGGGACAGGGCTGTCCTCCCAAGAGTCAGTCCTTCCAAAGAGGAGTGCATCAGTCACTCGGGGACCATGTACAGGTCTGTCCTTCCAAAGACTGGGGGGACCATGAGAGGGAAGAAAATCGCAGAAAATGGGACTTGGGAGACCTGGTCCGTTCTCATCCTGTCATTTTGGGACCTTGGGCAAGCGCCTCCACCTCTCTTAGCCTTGGGTGGGTGGGAGTAATCGCAGGAGTCTCACATAGAGACCATTCATCTGCACAGAGATTAAATGGAACAGCTCTCGCCCCTTAGCAGGGACCCACGCTAACCCCTGTGTTTCACATCTCCCTCAGCCTCAGCATTCCACCACGAGGTGATCAGATGAACTATTGATTGCCCTACTCAGACCTTGTGTTCCTGAACATGAGGAGTTTACCTCTGAACTGTTTTCATTGTTTATGTTTTTATTGAGACATAATGACAGATATTAGGGCGTGCTCCCCTCCTCTCCTCAAGCTCCAAGGAGATCAAATCAGCAACACAGGACACACAAGGATCCCACACCCAACAGAAGGCAAACACCAAGTTCACCTGTCTACTCTGGCACACTCCAGCTCAGAAGCCACAAGCTTCCTATCATTTGTGTTAGAGAATTTGGATCAGGCCATGAGTGTCACTGGGACCTCTTAACCCTCACCCCAAATCTAGATACTAGAATGTACCTTACCCACCCCTACCCAGTCACACATACCCTGAAGCTTGCAGACAGAGCTGTGACAAGGTCTATGGAGGGAGCTCAGCTATGCAGACGAGGATACGAGACTTCTAGGAGGCAGCCCAAGCCCAGCCAGCCCAATGTTGGTCCCCCCTGAGACAGCAGGGGAAAGAGGGCCCACTGAGCCTGCGGACAGGAAGTCAGGGAGGAAGTGGCTGACCTGGTTCGTGACTCTGGTCACAGAAGCCCACTAGGGAAAGGTGGGCCAATAGGCAGCAGCCCATGCCCACCAGGCTGGACATTGCCCTTCCTGGGCAGAAGCAAAGAATGGTATGAGGAGAGAGAGCGTGTGTACTATAATACAACGCCATCATGGGAAGAGGAAGTGCTGAGTGTGATTTCCCAAGAAAGGGAGAAGGAAAGGAGAAATGTTACCTCTTGCCATCAGCAGACTAAGCTTAGACAGTGGCCAGCCCCTACCCTTAAACATGCAGACACATCCCTCCACCTGCTCCCACCTGTGCAGGAACAGCAGAATTTGGCCTGATAGCTGGAACGTCATATCCTCATACAACACACAGAAATTGGACTAAACCAGAAAACCACTGGAAATACACTGCATGCTTTGTATCCTGTGTACAAAGGAATCTTGTTCCCATAGTCCCTGTGGGTGACACCCTAAAAATAAACAGAAACATGGTGATTCACCCGCCGTCCTGAAACATTAACCACCAGACCAGTAGGGCAGGGTTACAGCTTCACTTGCAAAGGGACGTTCTGGTAACCTCCTGAGAGCTGGATCCAGAGCTCGCCCCGGGGAGATGCTCACTGTCTCTCCACGTGGCCAAGCAGTGAGCCAGGAATTCCTCGGCATGCATTCTTTCCCCAGTTCTTCCCTTGCTAGCTGCATGGGGAATTAGTTCACTTTCCTAGGCCTCAGTTTCCCTCTTTGCTAAGTCTCATTTTCCTAATTTAGAAAACAGGAAGAAAAGCTAGTGCCCTGGTCTTCCCAAAAGACAAATGACTGATTGATTTGAAAAAGAGAGAAAGAGAGAGAGCGCGCGCGCACATCAGCAGGGAGCTGGATCAGAAGTGGAGTGGCTGGGACTCAAACCGGTGCTCTGATATAGGATGTTGGCATCGCATATGGCAGATTAACCCACTGCAGGAAAATGTGGGCCCCTTTCCCAGGTATATTTTATTTTTAAAGAGGCCATGGACTGAAGCTAGATGGGTGCAGAGTGTGAGGAGAGGCCGTGGGGGTTACGTGAAGTCCCACTAGGTTGACAGGAAGCCATCAGCTCAATGACAAAGTACTGAAGACAAAGGGAGCCTTGCTCACCTTTCATAAACCACTGACCTGCATAAGCTGGGAAGACAGGAAGAGAAAGACTTACACAAGGAAGAACAGAACTGAAAGTTTTAAGGAGAATAGACAATCCCAGTTGCAGGAGTAATTAACAAAGAACAGCATTCGTAAGAGAGCATTGGTGAGCATGAGGGACTGTAGCAGAAATGGCTTTTCAAACAATCAAAGGGGCCAAGTGAGGAGTCCAAACACAGCATCCTGGCAATCAGGAGAGAAAGGCAGAGTGGCAGGCAGGAAGGTAGCTCAGGGCACAGACTCTCCTGGGGGGCACTAGGAGATGAGAAGGCGGCTGTGGAGCTGATGGCACAGACGGGACAGAGAAGGGCAGGGCCAGCGAGAAAGGCTGGACATCAGAGCAGTGTTAGCAGCTCTGTTCCAGGGCCTCTGTGGGGGCTTAGAGAAGCGACAAGGCAGACTGTGCAGGAGGCAGAATGGAGCGTAATTCCAGAGTGGACCAAGCTAGAAAAGCCAAGAACACGCCCCCAGGGAGTTAGGGTCAGGCCATCACATTCTTCCAGCTACCTCATGACCAGGCAAACCCAGGAAAAGAAGAAGGCAGGGCAAGGAAACAATACACTCAGAAAGGACAGAGGGCAGCCAGGAAGAGTGGGAGCCCCTCACTGTGGCCAAAGTCCCACCATAAGCACGGCACCCGCAGGCAAGGCTGTGGGTGCCACACTGGGCAGCCATGAACCACTGGGCCATCCTAGGAGAAACCACAGCGGAGCCCACAGAGGAAGCCGTTTGAGTTACCGTGTTCCCTTCAGCCATATGCTTTGAACCAGACAATGGGCCAGGGAGCAATGTTCACAGGCACTCTGGAGGGGAAGAAGATGCCAAATAACCAGGGCAGGAAAGCGAGAGACGCACGCACACAGGGCTTGAGGCTCAGAGGCCAGCCTTCGCAGGCTGTGGAGCCGTGGACCAGGGACGTGTTGCCCTGGGCCTGCAGGTTGAACACAGATGCTCATGTGAGTGTGCCTGGGGCCGGAAGAGACCTAGCGCCTCATTGAGACATGTGTGATACCTGAATGTTTATATAGTGACAGTGTTTTGAGCACTTGCTGGGTGTTGGGCAGTGGGCTAGGTGCACTGCAAAAGGCAGACCCCTCAGGTCACATACACACATGCACACCCACTCATTGGTGACAAATGCCTTGAAACACAAGAGCGGTTCAGCCATCTGCCTAGGCTGCACAGCAAGGGAGCGGCCGAGCTGGGATCCGAATGCGTGTCACTCTCCGGTAACTGTCTTACTTTCTCCCATCCCCCTGGGAGGTAGGTGGGAAGGGTGGGCTGGCTCTGTGGGAAGGTTTTTCTGGAATGAGATGGAGGTCTGAGTCACCTACTCAGGTGGCCGTTCCCGGCTCAGATGGGGGGCTCCTCCACCATGCCCTTCCAGCCCCTCATGCTCACTTCTGACAGTAGTGCACTAAAGACACGCTTCCACATCTGTCTCATCCATTGGCACACTGAGTGGTTCTCACCCCCGGCTGCACACTAGAATCTCTCTGTGAAAATGACAGCACCTGGGTCCCACTCAAGTCTACAAACCCAGAATCTCCAGGGCTAGGATTCTGGCACATTTGTCTTCAAAGCTTCTTGGGTGACCACTCAAATCTGCCTCGAGGGTTGAGACCCATGGCTGCAGACTGGGGGGTGCTTCAAGCTCAGCATGGGGTCCTGCATGGGGGGGTCTCTGAATCCCCAGAGCCCAGCACAGGGTCTGGCTCAGAGTGGGCACTTGACACAAGCTTAATGAGAGGATGTGTACAGATAGCAGAAGACTAAAAATACAGAAAAGGATATCGGGAAAATATAACGCCAAGGGATAAAAGAAAAAAAAAAAAAAGGACTTGTGACTGAGAAACGGAATAGCTTTAAGATGCCAGGGGCAAAGGGAGAATCTCTATGAGGCTGCACGACCACCAGGTTCGTCTTGCATAACGGGCATCTAGTTACCGGTCTGTGCAGAACAGAGAGGAGTGGAAACGTAAGCCCCCCCGCTGCACAGGCACAGCAGGTCTGGGGGTCAGAAGGCCCGGGATTAGTGAGAAGAGATGAAGAGGGCAGGTGCCAAAATGCAAGAGCAGAGAACAGAATCACAATGACGAGGATAGCTGCAGAGAATATGGCCGGGAAGATAAAACTCATGATTTAAAAATGAAACAGGAAAACAAGAGAAGGCAAGCTTTGAATATCAGTGGCGTGACTCTGTAAGCTCTCAAATGGGTGTTTGCTAAGAACACTATTGTCTTAGCAGTGGGGAAAGGATTATAGGTAAATAAAATATGCAAATGCGCTTCATAATGAGAAATCCTGTGATGAATAGCTGAGATAATCACTGTGAAAATTCTCCAAAAATAAAAAAAAAAATACAAAGGGTTGTAAAATGCAAGGTGGTGTGATTATCATTCTAAGGTGTGACTGTCCAGTAGGTATTGCTGTACGTGCTAAGAAAATTGACTCTTTGAGCTTTGATCATCGGTCACTGCACAGAGCCCCAGAGTCCCCAGGTCAGCCGCAGGCAGCTCTCCAGTCTCTCGAGACCGGGTCTCACAGTGAGAGCAGTGCACGCTGGGCATGTGTGCCAGGTTATCTGAGGGGATCTCAACTGGGAAAAATTAGGTTTGAATCTCTGGCTGAAATATACAGAGCCAGAAAAGAGAGAGGAATAACATAAAGGGAGCAGAGAACAAAGAGAAAGAGGAGGGAGACACATCCAATGTTTACCGAGTACCTGCACTCAGCAGATGGGAAGTCACTCAGCCAGCAAAATAGCTCAACAGAGCCTTGAACTGTCCCAGGATGTACCCAATAGTGGAGTTCCTGAGGTCTTCTCCCTATCATCTCACCCATGGCTGTCAGAATGCTAAGACTCATGGAAAGTCTTCAGTTCAGGCTTCTCTGAGCTTCAACCATTGCATCCAACTCAAATGCACCTCAAACTCTTCAGGTTCAAAATACGAATACATGGCTTTAACTTTTTATGCAAACCTGATCCTCTGCCAGTGTTTGCTGTACCAGTGATCGCTATCCCCATGCAGGTGTATAAACTCATGGTGGGAATATTTCCTTTTTAAAAAAATTTGCTTATTTATTTGAAAGAGAGAGATGTAATTTACTCACTGATTCACTCCCCCAAATACCTGCAAGAGATGGTGCTGGGCCAGGCTAATGCCAGGACGTGGAACACAGTTCAGTTCTCCCACGTGGGTGGCAGAAACCCAAGTACATGAGCCCAGAGTGTGCATTAGCAGGAAGCTGGAATTGGGAACAGAGCCAGAATTCGTACCCAGGCACTCTGATATGCGAAGCAGGTGTCCCAAGCAGCATCTTAACCCCTACACCAAACACCTGCCTCCAGGGATCTTTCTAGACACATCGTTATCTTGCATCACTGTCTCATGTCCAATCCACCCCCAGTCCTATTTATTTTACTCCCTAAATAACTTTCTGATGTGTCCACTCTCCTAACTTTCACTCTTCCTCTCCCTGGCTGGCCTCTTGCCCCATCTCTTCTGGCCCCTCTGGTTGGTTCTCCATGTCTTAGTCTTTGTGAGCTCCTGTAACAAAATGCCTTTGACCGGGTAATTTGCCAACAGCAGTTTATTTCCTGCAGTTTAGAAACTGAGAGCCCAAGTTCAAGGTGCTGACAGGGTCAGCGTCTGCCAAGGGCCCACATCTGATCGAGGGCACCTCCCAGCCATGTCCTCCATGGCAAAGGGGTGGACGGCTCCCTTGTGTGTACTTTAGAAGGAAACTCATCCCCCTCCCGAGGGTGCAGCACCTCTTAATGCCTTGGGGTTTCAGCATATGAACGTGGGAAGGGCACAAAACTCAATTCACAGCGAAAGAGATGCCAAAGGGATCTTTCCCAAAGAGAAGGCTGATTGTGCCTCTACCTCCAACCCACTCCAGCCACCCCCTTCCTGGCAACTTGGAATGAACCATCTGAAGGGTTTCAAACAAATACACAGAGTCTCCAAGGTCTGGCGGGACCTGCCATCCTGCCTCATCTCATCCCGCCCTCCTGCACTGCTCTCAGCTCCATGGGTGTGGCCACAGTCCTTGTCTTCCTGTTCTTTGTGTTCCTGCAGCCCCACCTCTGAACTACTACTCATGCCCCAGATAGATCCAAGATCCCTGTGAGGGGTGGGCTCTGTGGTGTGGCCGGTAAAGCTGCCACCTCCAGCACCAGCATCCAACATGGGCACTGGTTTGAGTCCTGGCTGCTCCACTTCAGATCCAGCTCTCTGCTACGGCCTAGGAAAGCAGAAGATGGCCCAGGTGCTTGGGTCCTGCACCCACATGGGAGACCTGGAAGAAGCTCCTGGCTCCTGGCTTTGGAGCTCCAGCTGTTGCATCCATTTGGAGAGTAATCGGCAGATGGAAGACCTCTCTCTCTCTCCCTCTGTAACTCTGCCTTTCAAACAAATAAGTTTAAAAAAAAAATAGATCACTGTGAATGGAAGCCTTCCTTGACATCCCGATATATCAATTTCCATCACAATCTTTCATAAAATTCAATCTCAGGGCTGGTGTTGTGGCACAGGGGGTTAGGCTGCCACCTGTAATGCCAGCATCACCCACTGGAGCACCAATTCCAGTCCTGGCTGTTCCACTTCTCATCCAGCTCCCTGCTCATGTGCCTGGGAAGGCAGCAGAGGACAGCCCAAGTACTTGGACCCCTGCCGCCCATGTGAGAAACCCAAATGGAGTTCCAGGCTTCAGCCAGGACCAACCCCAGTCATTGCAGCCATTTGGAGGGGGAACCAGTAAATGGAAGATCTATGTCTCTCTGCCTTTCAAATGACTAAATAGATCTTTAAAAATAAACAAAATAAAATTCAATCGCTTAAAACACTTTCAGAAAATGTTATATCTATTTAAGCAGTCATTTGCATACTGGCTGTCTTCTCTCACTAAACAACGTGAAAACAACAGGAAAATTACAATAAAAGCACCATTGGCAGAGCCTTGTCATATGAAGCTGGGAGCCATTAGGAAGCCGGAAGTGTGTGTGATTCTAGCTGCTGCTGTGCGTGAGCCTTGGTCACTTGCACTCCTTGACCACGGGCAGCTGGAATATGGGATAATTACTCTGTACCCAGAAACTCAAGATGCACACCCAGCATTATGAGACTCTTGCTTGTGGGACATTTCCGTGCTATTTATGTATTGTTTTGTCTTCTATCAGTCATGCAGCCCTTGTTCCTTCTCAATGTTCAAAAGCTCCTATGGCCGGCGCCATGGCTCACTAGGCTAATCCTCCGCCTGCGGCGCTGGTACTCTGGGTTCTAGTCCCATTTGGGGCGCCGGTTCTGTCCTGGTTGCTCCTCTTCCAGTCCAGCTCTCTGCTGTGGCCCGGGAAGGCAGTGGAGGATGGCCCAAGTGCTTGGGCCCTGCATCTGCATGGGAGACCAGGAGGAAGCACCTGGCTCCTGGCTTTGGATGGGTGTAGTACACTGGCCGTAGCGGCCATTTGGGGGGTGAACCAATGGAAGGAAGACCTTTCTCTCTGTTTCTCTTTCTCACTGTCTAACTCTGCCTGTCATAAAAAAAAAAAAAGCCCCCCTATGTGCCTCCCCTTCCATCTTCCTTGGAACAGTTACCTGAATCTATGTCTCTCAAACTGCAAAAGTGTCTTTTCCTTTCACAGTTTCTGAGTTTGCACTGATTAGCAGCTACAATCCCATGAGGACAGAAGTTGTGTGGCTTTTCTCTGCCTGGTGACCCCAACACCCAGAAAATCCCACCCTGGGACATGCAGCTTTCCCCCTGGGCTGCTGCCACCAACCCTGCCTGCATGACGCCCCCTGGCTACCCCTGCAAGACTCCCCCTCCCCTTCCTCATCTCCCTTGTCCGTCTCTTTGATCCCTACCTGTTCCCACCTCTAACCTTGAGCTGGCTCTGAGGTGGATGAAAGAAGGCTTGGTTTCTTCTATGCTGTTTTCTTCCTTCCATTGCACCTAAGTTGCAAATATTATTATTAATCATCCATGCACGGCACTCTGCTACTTCAACCATTTCAGTGATATTTATTTGATCCCTGGATGAGAAAGGACTTTCTAAGCAAAAAACCAATGGAAGAAATCACCAAGGGAAAGAAAATCAATACTTTTGACTACACCAAATCTAAAACTTCTCGATGTTAGAAGCCACTCTAAACAAAGCTAAATGGTAATGACAAGACCAGGAAAAATATATGCAATAAATATAACCTAAGGGTTGTTACCTTTAATGTAAAAAGAGTTCATATGAATTGATAAAAGAAATACTGAAGTCCCAGTAGAAAAACAGAAGAGGGCGAACATACACATGAAATCAACTCATGGAGAGTGTTCGGCCAATGCCGAGTCAGTGCTTGCCCATCAAATCAGAATAGCGCTAAAGGCTGGCTGGGGGCAGAGGTCATCTGCTAGTTCCTTGAGACAAAATAAGAAAGCCTTTTTTTTTATTTTCAGTAACTCCCTCCTACCTAGAGGGCAAGTGCAGACCCCAGCAAGGCCATGAGTCTGTCTATCTGCCCCAGTGCCCCGCTTCCCGTCTGGTGCCAGTGATGCTGGACCAGCTGTGCTGTCCCAGGCACAGTACGGAAGGTCATGTCCACTGTGATAGTCATGTGTTAGGGATTTGGTCCCCAGGGTGGAGCCACTGGGAGTTGGTGGAGGTCATTGGGTCACTGGGGTTGTGCGCTTGGAAGAGGCGTTCTCACCAGAAATGGCTGTTAGCAAAGTGCGAGTTGAGTCCAACACTCCTTTCTGCCTCCTGGTGGCTGTATGGTCGGCCCTCCCTCTGCACACTCTCTGCCAGCCCTGCCTGATGGGCCACCCAGTCTTGGCCTTGAATCTCCAAGAGCGTAAGCAAAATTAGCCTCTTCTCTTCATGAAGTTGCTTGCCTTGGCTATTTTGTTGTAGCCATGAAAAACTCAACACCACATCTGCATACCCTGCCCACCCTACACGCGCGTGTCCTCTCGCACCTGTGCCTTGCAGAACCCACCCAGCCTCCTTCCCCTGACCCAGCTCCTCCCTGACAACCCTCAGGTGCTGTGGCCTCCCTCAGGGCACTCTCACGGCCCTGCTCTGAGCTCTCCTGATACGCACAGACCCTCACCAAGCAGTCTTGAAAATGACACTGGGTTTCCTTCTGCCCCAGATTATATGTGCCTTGAGAGAGGTGCTGAATCCTCACTCAGCCCCGTATGCCTGAGCCTGACCCAGTCAAGCGGCTCAGCAGATGACCCTGAGCTAAGCCACCTTTTCACAGGTTCACCATTCCACCAGGCACCGTGAGCTAAGCCACGTCTCCTGTGTTCATTGTTCCACCAGGCACCATCAATTTTCACCACTACTCCGGCAAATGTGAGTTTTACACAAAAGAGATAAAATGAACTCATTTTAGATGGAAAGAAAACCCTCTGGCCATGCGTTGGCCCTCACCTTGTGTGCCTGTGTTCTCTCACCTTGTGGGTCATAGCTGGTTAGCTGGCCACAGAACGAATGCATGGGTCACAACCCCTGCTTGTTCTGTGGAAAGTACTGGAAGAGAGCGGAGCGGCCCCTGGTCTGCTCTCACCCCTGCGGTGGGGTCACCCCAGCCCCTGCTGTGGGCTGGCAGGAGCAGGGGTACCCGCACAGGTTTGTAGCGCTGATGACACTCCTGCTCGGACCCTCACTAAAGTGGAGGCCCTGGCAAGGACTTTGGGCTCCTCACCTGCAAAATGGGGACAATAAAAATACAGGCAGGATGAAACAGGAGGACCCCCTTTCTTCTTAAAAACTCTCAAAACCGCAGGTCTGGTTCAGACACTGAGAGAACCTCCTAGAGGCAGACCCAGCAGCCACTGCCGCCCCGGGCCCCCTCCTGACACTGGCGCCCCTGCCCCCGCCCCCACCCCGGCGCTGCCGGCCCTGCTCAGCCGGGAGCCTCGCAGCAGCACCAGGCTCGCCTACGGGGCCTACGGCCGAAGTCACGGGGCAGGAAGCAAAAACCTCTTGGAGCTGGAGATCTGACCAAGCCACTCGTCTCCGTGGAGCCTCGCCAGGGTCCGCTTTGCGCTCGGGATAAGGCCCCAGCTTCCTACCCCATGATCAGCCGCTCTGCCAAGCTGTCCAAGCTCGCCTCTTACATCCCAGACCTCCAATCCCCTGCACTTCCCAAACCAGCCGCCCCCTCCTGGCCCCAAGCTCCCCCATTTTCCTGTGTGCCCAGGCGCCAGCTCCTCCCCACTCTCCCCATCTGCCCACCCCGCCTCTGGCCCCCAGGGCCCCTCCGCCACAGCACTGGCCCTGGCCCTGCTTCAACTCTGCCACAGCGCCTGGGGCTCTACACCTCCAGCCCCTCTTCCCCCACAAGAAGAACAGGAGGAAAAGGACAGAGCTTATTCATCTGATGCCTTCCTCAAATTCCCAAGTTCCCAGAGCAGCTCAAGGCCTTTGACCTTTTAAGTCATTTTCTTAGGAGCAGGTCTCTGTGTGCACACGGAGCCTCTGAAGGAACATTCCAGAATGGGGCAGGTCACAGCGAGTATCAGGTAAACTGGATGCCAAAACACGGGTTCCTCTTGGGAGTTTCACAAGCTGGACGAGGTTCTGGGCCCTTCTCTGAAGGAATGTGAGTTGCACAATCAACCCCTGCACACTGATAAGAGCCAGGGCTTGGAATGTCTCGCTGCAGTGAGCATGCCTGGGGCAGGGCCGGGGCAAGGCCGGGCACTCTCTCCAGCAGGGATTCCAGAGATCTGACCAAGCAGTTCCAGAGCCCATGGACACAGCCACGGTGGCTGGGGTGGCACCAGCAGAGTCACCTGCATCAGGGCCTGGAGGCCTGGGAGGAGGGGCCAATGCTGGCTCATCTCCACCAGGAACGCGACTGTGCACCTCACACCCAACATGTCAATGGCTTCACATGCCAATCCCGATTTCCCATGAGAAAGCTAGGGTCCAGGGAAGTTAAGTCAGTTCAAACTCACACAGTCACTGACTGAACCCAATTTTAAACCTAGTTCTGCCTAATTCTCTCTTCACACTGAACTCCTACCCCTGAGGAATTCCTTCATTTGAATTTGGGTCTGATGCACTGGCTCCAGCATAGGAGAGGCTGGGGCTATGGAAGGAAGGAGCCACCCCTGTGTATACAGACAGCGGTAAATGAGAGACCTGAGATGCACCTGTCCCCTGGGAAACCACATCTGGCACACAGTCAGCCTGGAGATGTCCCCTGCCCAGGGAGGTGGCCCTGCCCAGGGAGATGGCCCCTGCCCAGGGAGATGGCTCTGGCCCACTCCTAAAGGGCTTGGAGGATGGCGCTGCCTCAGGCCCCGAAGGCAGCTGCTTCTGCCTCCACCACCAGCCAGGGACGCCGGCTCTGTCTGCAGCACCTCACCTGTCCAGCACTGGAGGTAAAAGGAAAGTGACATGGCAGCAGGCACAGCCAAGGCCTGCTGCATCCTCTCCTGACAACCCAAAGGGCAGCACCCGCGGCTCCAGGAAGCAGGTGCACAGGACTTGCCAGGGCTCAGAGGCACCAACAGCAGTGGGCATCACTTGGGTGGGGGTGGGGCTGGAAACTCCCCCGACCTTTCCCCAGCAGTGGCATCTGGGAAGCCAATCCAAAGCTGTCTACACCTGGGACACCTGGGGTGCAGGGCATGTGGGCAACTGTGGCAGCCAGTCAGCCTTAGCGTGATTTGGTTACCAGTAAAGGAAAGTCGTGAAAGGGAAGAAAGAAGCGAAAACCAGGGCTGGGGTGTCTGGACGTGGAGGGTGCGAGTGGAAGCCAGCACGGGTGGAAGCTGGAGCGAGTGGGCGGGCGTCTCCTGCACAGCTTGCCAGCAAGACAGGAAGGCCCAGCACTCAACACCGATCGGGGTGACGGCAGTGGCATCCGGTTAGGGACCCCTGGAACCCTCCTGGAATCCATCCTCTAGACTCCGTGTCCCCATGTGAGGCCGCCTAGACAGGAGGGAATGAAAGGTGCCCCATGGACACAGAGCCCACGTTTGGGAAGGTGGGCTTCTACTTCCCTGGAATCAGGCTGAGGGATATGCCGACATGGCTCCGGGCAGAGAAAATGAACTGGAAACTGACACGCAGCTCCAAATGTGCACAACAGCACAGGACCCGGCCCAGGGCAGCCCCCACGCCAGGCCCCTCGACCGCGGGCAAGGCTGGCCCCGAGAAGCAGTGGAGCAGCAGAGCCCTCGGGGCCCAGGGCTGCAGCTGTGACTCAGCGTCCCACGGAGGGCCTGCAGTCGTGTCAGTGCCGGCTAGGCTTTCGACGCCTGCAAAACCACCAGGCGTCGGAAGGGAACCATACCCTGCGTGGACACTACCACTGACGCAGAGAACACGACGTGGCCACACCTTCCCTTCTGCCAAACCTGAGGGCCCTGAACCCTCCCGCCCTGAGACACACACAGGTCTCCCTCCTTCCCACCAGACAGCATGCCTGCGAGTCTCACTCAATAACCACAGCCTGGTAGGAAAGGAAGTATAAATGTACTACCCACCTAGTGGCAGTGAGGTAAAATTGCAGGCATAAAGATACCAAGGAAGTGATCAACGTGGCAGTGCTCAGCCTCAAAGGCACACCTGTATGTGGAGGGGGCCTCAGGGAGCAGGCGCTCACACACGTGAGTGAAGCCGGCAGCTGAGCCGGTGCACGGCTGGCCCAAAGTGGCGACTCCAGCTTCAGTGATGGTCCTCTTGGGCAGACACGGATCAGAACCTTCAGATTGTCCCAGAGACCCCAGAAGTCCTGATTTCAACACCAGCCTTCTTCTTAAAGGCACACAGTTCCCCTGACAACACTGGATGAGCTAAAGGACAGGCCAACAGCCCAGGCAACTCCCAGCTGTGCCACTGGACCATCACCCCCCTGGCCATGACAACACAGGCAGCTGGCGACCGGCCCTCTGCCCGGCTTTGCTGCACACACAGTGGACCCCTGAGCCACAGAGAAAAACTAACTCTACAAGAGGGGGTGGGCGGCAGAGGCCGCCTGTGGACACTAAATGGCCGACTGCTCTTGCAGGAAGCCTTCGGGGCCTGCGAGAACTTTCTCTGGCTCGGAGGCCAGCGCTGCTTCGCGAAGGACCTCCAGGTGCTCCTCAGCAGCTGACAGCGACTGGTCGATCCAATCCAGGCCCCCGGTGAGATGGCAGGCGTTCCTGGTCACCAGCACCAGGTGACTGACAGACAGCAGCAGGGCCGTGGTCCTGGAGAAAACGCACAGGGTCACGTTCCCTAGGCAATACGGGCAAACTGCAGACCAGGGCTCTCCCCAGTCAGAGCACCCTCGGGGGCTGGGGTGGGGAGAGCTGGGCTGCAAGAGACTGACGGAAGCACTGCTTGGGACTCCGCGACCCCCAGTAGAGCCACAGGTCCTGTGTCTCCCGGGCTGATTTCACACTGTACTCCCACAGCAACCCTTGGACCACCTGCCCGGGAGCGCCTCGCCACACAGCTGGGATGCGGGATCCAGGCTGAGCACATCCCTAACTGCTGCCCACCTCGTGGACAGCAAACAACCAAGGCCCAGGGCTGTATCACCAAACAAACAAAACCACACTGAGCTGAAGATCAGATGCAGGAGGTTTGCTCGGTGTGGGACGGGGTGTGTAGCTTTAACATGGTGGGTGTGTGGGGTGCACATGGGCATCAGGGACAGAGTATGAGCCCACAGGCAATGCCGGGCAGCAGGAGCAGCTGGGCAAACGGGGACCCACCAGGCACTCAGCCACCCTGACCTGCCGTCGGGCCAGTTCCACAAGGCCACACTCAGTGTGCCAGGGGTCTGCAGAGTTCACAGGGAGTGGGTACTATGAAACATTTATGTCTGCTTCCTGAAAACGTCCCACACCAAGATAAACTAAGCTTTTAACTCCATGTTGCCACTGACTCTTTTTCAGGGGAGTGACTGGGAGAAGTGCTTCTGGGGCTGCCAGGGAAGCCGAGTGCAGCCGAGGTGCACCTGTGCCCTCTGCTCTCACTACTCTGCTCACCGCAGCCCCACGGGCTGCACTCACAGCTAACATGTCTGCTTCTGGGCCCAAAGGTCAGAAGGAAGGCCCAGGTAGGACTCAGCATTCAGATGTGACCTCCTCCCCACAGCTCTCGGAAGGAGGACGGGCCTCTCTCCCGCAGCCTCGGCTCACGGCACCACTAACACCCACATGATGATGCCCAGGCACAGGGCAGCCTCAGAACCCTGGCTACACAGCCCAGTGGGCCAGGCTCAGAGCCTCCCCCACAGCCCACCCCTCTCACCGTGCATCCAGGAGCTTGGGGTCCAGCGGGGGGTACATGGATTTCACCACATCGTCCACCCTGAGGGGAGACAAAAGTGGCCGCGTGAAACTCTGCTTGCCTCTGTGCTCCTGCCTTCCTGCACGCCCATTCCTCTGCCGGGTGTTCCAGACCAGCTCTGGTGGTGCGCACATACACACACAGACTCTGGTGGCGCCTGCTGTGCTTCTGTGCACACACAGACACACACACAAATGCACATACAGACTGGGGCACCCGCTCTGCTTCTGGGTGTGCACAAATACAGACACACACACACACATATGCACAGATTCTGGTGGTGCCTGCTCTGCTTTTGGATATGTACAAATGGACACACACAGACTCACACACAGTGATACACATACATGCATACACACACACATGCACACAGACTCTGGTGGTGCCTACTCTACTTTTGCATGCACACAGTCACACATATGCATACACTCACGCACAGACATGCACACACAGGCGTACACACACAACACACACAGACTGGTAGTGCCTGCTCTGCTTCTGTGTGCACACACACACAATTACACTCAGGCACACACACAAACATGCACACACACAGGGACTCCCAGGAGGGCGTCAGGCTTGCTCTAGAGAGTATGCTGGTTGCTTCCTACTGGCGTTTCAGTCCCAGTGGTTTGAAAAGTACGTGCTGAGTGCTCAAGATTACTACTGAGCTAAAAAGGCAAGGTGGCAAACACGACTCAAAGCTTCACTGAGCCGATCTGCACAGAAGTAAACATTTCACAAGCTAAGGACCGCAGAGGGAACAAGTCTGGAGGAGCGCTGACCACTGCATGGTGACCACGCCAGAGACTGTGCTAGAGTCATGGGGTCCCTCTCCCAGGTCACCTGTTTCACAGTGCTTTAGCCTCTGCAAGCATTACCATTTGTGTGCAGGAAGAAAAGAAGTTAAAACATGGCTGCAGGTGGTTCTACAGAGCACAGAAACATAACACCCAGAAGTGTAATACGGGTTCAAACTAAATTTCTCTTACAACATCATGCAGTTCATGGTTAGTTTTTTTTTTTATCAAGTTCGGGAAGGAACTATAATTCATTCTGATTTGTGTGGCACAAGGTGTTACTCATGGATCACTAGACAGTCAGGGAGAAAAAATAGAGTGCATTTATTTGCTTTCTAAAAGCACTGGAAAAAAGAAGCCCTCGGACACTTATGGAGGGCGAGGAGCTGGGAACAGAAGGCAGCGGCAGCGCCTGTCTCGGCCACCCCTTCCCATAGTGCCCGGAGCGGACGCCGCTCTCCTTGAAATAATGTGCCGTCAACGCAGCGTGCACAGTCAGAGCAGAGAAACCAGTGGGGGTGAGAAACGGCCAGGAGGAGAAAGCAGGCTGAGGGAAGATGACAAAGCAGGGACTCGACTGAATCACGGCACTGCACATTCTAGAAGTAGCCCAAGGTACCCTGTAGGAAGGCCAGGGAGCCTTGTCCTGCCCACCCTTAAAAATCTCAGTCTCACCTCTCCCCCTCTTAAGACGCTGTCACTTGGCCTGAATTGCAAAAACCTGTTGGGCCCCTGGGGTGGCACAAGGCACAACAGAGGGGCAGCAGACAGGAGCAAGGTGGAATCTCAACCCGTGGCGGGGAGGGAGGTCTGGTACTCGCCCACAGCCTGCAGAGGAGGTCTCAAGGCTGGAGGCCCACCTGGGCTGATAGAAACTGAGCAGCCACAGCAGCCGGGGCAACTCCCGAGAAAGCCAAGGACTGCTGTGGCCCGAGTGCCACACCGGTCACCTCCCGCAATCCCCCGAGCCCTCTGGACAGAGCTCAAGCGCATGGAGCTGCGTGTTCCCTCAAAGATCTCACGCTTTCCTACTCACAGAAAGCTGCTTGGTTTGAACCTTGCAGTAGACAGGGGCTGGATTCTCATGCCTTACTGCAGGCCCGGTGACAAGGACAGCTAGGGCCCTGGCACTCACAGGGACTGCCACCACTCCGCCAGATGAGAGGCTGGCGGGTGGCCAGCCAAGAAAACACCCTGGGCTTGCACATCTGGGGACTCAGGCACAGCTGCATGTGACCACCAGGTGGCAGCACAAACTTACTCCAGCCCTTTGCTCTAAGGAAGGGCCTTTTTCTTCCCCTCCCAAGGAGGGGGTGTAGTTGAGTGCAGACCTGCTGACTGCCTCCCTCCCACACCGGATTCTGCAGACAGCCTGGAATCTGGGAGGTCTGAAGGCTGCACAGCTTCACCTCCCAGCCTGTCCCAGAGGCGGCTGGCTGGGCAGAAGATTGGGACGTGAGTGCCAGCTGCAGCAGCAAGAGGCGGGTCCCCAAACTAATCTCCAAGGCAGATGTGGGCTGGGGATGAGGGCACAGCCAGGAGGTCCCTGGAGAGAGGGGTGTGGACACCAGCGGGAAAGGCACTTGCTGGCTCGGCAGGGGAGGAGGCGGCAGCAGTGGGAAGGGAGGCAGCCCCAGCTGGAATGCGAGGGCAGGACAGGGCAGCCAGGGGCCAAGGAGCAGTCAAATGCTGGGGTTGCCACATGGCCTCTCAGACAGTGGAGTGCATGCTGAGGGTGCGCTGCGGGGAGAGGGGTCCAGGCAGGGTCTCAGCCACCAAACCCTCCAGGTGCCGCTGTGCCATCTGAGACGTGAGTGACAGTTTCCTCCGCCTGACGCTGGGCACCTGAAGCTCACCTGGGGCTGATGCGCTTGGCCACCACGATGATGTCGCTGACGCTGGCCGATGTCTTCATCTTGGCCCCGGAGCCCATTGTCATGGCAACAAGTTTCTCTGTCAGAGTGTGACAGATCTAAGGCAGGGGGGAGGAGAGAAGTGAGGAGGGGCCACCCAGCTGTCCCCAGGGCTCCTGCCACCCCCACAGAGACAAACGCACCCGCCCTGGGTCCCACCACTCTGCCGGCCCCAACCAAGGGCCGAGCTGAAGTGGGAAAAGGTCACAGAGAGGAGAGGAGGAGGAGGCAGGGAAGCCCTGGGGTCCCGGGGGGCGGGGGTTTGGCTCAGAGAAGCCCAAGCTGGCATAATCTGTCTAAGAAAAATCATGTGCTCTGGTTCCAGGCCCCACTTGGGGTGGGTGGGGGGCTGCTTTCTCTTCCCAGCCCGCACCTCCTGGGTTAGTGCTCCTGGGCTAAGCCTGCTGGGGTGCGCCCTCAGGGCCAGGGCCACACAAAGGGCCACTGTTCCCGGGGAGACACTCTCCAGCAGTGGCACTTGTGTCAACAACTTTCTAGGCGACACATTAGCGTGTTTGTTGAGACCAGGAGGAAAGGACCTGAGCAAAATAACTAGGACGCATGGCCTTTCACAACAACTACCCACACACAGCCGCTCCCAGAGCCTGCTTCCCCTCCACGCCTCCCCCACGTCAGAGCCTAGACAAGTGTGCTTGGGGCTAAAAAACAGAAAGCATGAGAAAGCCCGAGAGCCCACCCAGGAGGTGACCAAGCTAATGTGTGGTGAGGTCCTAAGAGGAGAGGCAGAAGCCCCCTCCTCTGATCGGGGGTCTGCAGTGAGCGCTTCCTCCAACCCAGAACTCTCTGGTAGGGGAGGGCAGAAGGCAAACCCCAGCCCCACCTGGCTGGGGGAAGGGGAATTCCAGTCATTGGACCTCGATATCTCCACCCCTATCGGTGGCCAGATATGGTGCCACAGAGCATTCAACAGGAAGCCTGTACTCTGAGACACAATTTCCTACCAGGTATTTCTCTGTTGCCCGAGACAGAGAGACAGACAGCCGCAGAACACAGGAGACGAAGCTGTCTCATTGGAAATCTCGCATAATTACTACGGGAAGAGCTAAGTCTGTGCTTTTCTGTGAGTTAACTGATGGTATCTGAGCTGCTCAAATATTGGTGTGTTATTAATCTGTTAGCTAGGAGAGTATCAGGCAAGAATTAAAAAGTAACCTCTGAGACTATCAAAATTACCCAAAATGCAAATTGGGTGCAGTTTTCCAAAGATTTCAGGTAACATTTTTAATCTGCCATCATGAAGGACTCGCGGCCTGGGATCCCATGAGGCTGTGAGCGCAGTGACCGGAGAAGTCTGGGCATGACTCGCTCACTGTGCGGGCCTGAGCGCTCTGTGAACCAGTGACGTGCCCAGAGAGAGGCAGAACCCGGTCTCCCCTGGCAGCACTCGGCTTTCTCCAGGCGTGGCTGAGTGACCACCAAGGCTGCACCGTGCTATAGGCCTGCGAAGCTCCACTGACCCAGACCAGGCAGCGGGGTGGGGAGAGGCCCCTCCTGCGACCCCTCTCCCCTATGCCTGCACCGGGTGCCCTCCACGTCTCGGTGCCCTCCTGGGCTCTCACCAGGAGACCAGAGGGTATTACCTTCAAGATGGCAATGCAGTGGGACATGAGACCCCTGAGGAGACAAGAAGAAGACATCAGTGCTGGTCTAGGGACGCCCACCTCCCTCAAGCTGCCAGCTCTGAGCCCCACCTAGCACTGAGCAAGGGCAGTAAGGCCTTGGCGTTACAACACACACCCCAGGAACAACGTGAGGGGCCCCTTCTCCTGCAGCGCCCAGCCCCCCCAAGCTGGCTCCACCACCCCCTGCCCCCATTACTAAGCCACATGCAGCCTCTGCCCCAGGAGGCCTTCTCTTGCACGCAGCCTGATGAAGACCCAGATCCAAAGGCACCCGCTTTGTGACCGGAAAACCCAGGCTGCCTCCTCCGTGTGCCCCCTGCACTGGGCACAGGCAACAGCCGCAGAACCTGTGGCACTGCACTGAGCATCACTCTCTCTGTCTCCCCACCCAGGTCTGTACCTGCAGAGCCTGGCTCAGTGCCCTGCACACAATGCCCCACAAGCACATGCCCAGAGAATGATTGACTGCACGACTTTATGAATGAATGAAGGAAGGGGCATGCGCTTCTCAAAATGTAAAGGGTTCTGTTGCATGGAGACATCCCTGGGCCCCAAGTTCAAGTTCCTGGGCATCCCAAGGGTAATCCAAGCACAGCATGGTGCCTTTGTAACAATCTTTGCCACAAGTCCATGGACCTCAGTGTTCAGGTCTACAAATAGGAAGGGAACAAGGACAAACACTGCCAACCCCCAAGTGACAGCCAGGGGGACAGAAGTAGGTGACAGAGAGCCTGATGGCCCCTGGCGCCCTGTGGTGCCACCCTGATGGCTGTGGGGAGGCATGGGGTCCCCAAGGCCTTACGAGGCATCTTCAATCCAGTCCTCGTTCTCCAGAATGGCCTCGATGTGGGGGTTGGTGATGACAACGTCATCCAGTTCTAACTCAGAGGGCTCAGACTGGGTCTCCATGGCGCCGATCAGGTCCACGATGGGCCTGGGAGGAAACATGCTGGTTAGTCGATGCATGACGGGTCCTGTGCTAGCCCCCTCCTCTCTCAGGCCCGTGTATCCCCGCGCAGGGGGCAGGGGGTCTGTGAGTTACAGCAGAGAGACCTAGAGGAGAGCAGGGCAGACGGCTCAACAGGGAGTCAAGGAGGCAGACCCGGGGCACAGAAGCAAAAGAACAGGATTTTGTTTACAAAATACATCTCACATGAGATGGTCCCGCGCTGCAACCACACGTCCACTGCTGAGACGTGTGGCAGGAGGGCAGGCATGTGACTTGTGTTCCCAAGGGTCTAGCTGACCCCACTGCTACCCAAGGGGCGAGGGACACAAGGCTGTCTTTATGCAAGGAGAACCTGCTCAGTGACTTTCTCACTGGCTCAGGAAGCAGAGGAAGAGCTAGCCCAGGATGTTGGGGGTTTCATGGGGGCATGTGTAGACACCGAGGTCTTTACTGGGAAGGACGCCTGGCAGGTGCCATTTCGGAGACGAGAGGCTGAGCTGCAAATACCCAGCACCAAGTGCCTCCCGATCCTTTCTCCTGCGTGCAAACCCAGCCCTCGCCGCCGCCGCCGCCGCCACGGGCTTCGGCCACTCACTTGGAGTCATAGCGCTGCAGCAGGTCTCGGGGGCGGCAGTAGCGCTGCCTGCACACGACCACCAAGGCTGCGAAGGAGGCCAGGAAGATGGTGGCCAGCACGCCTATGGCTACAATCACCACGGTCTCCATGTTTCCCGGGGGCTCCAGACTGAGGGCTGCTCACATCCTCCACGTGGGCTACAGAGTGAGAGAACACAGATCAGAGCAGTCTGGTGAAGCCATGAGCGAGAGCCACACACGGGGTCTCCCTGCTCCAACACACAGGACAAGGTGAGGGGACAGTGGGCGCTGGATTCCCCTGAGGCAGAGCTCAGAGGGCATACAGAGAATCGAGGCACGTTTGATGCATGCCCCAACTCCGCCTTTCCTTTATGAAAAGAGCCTGCTCCCCAAGGGAGCCCAAGGGTGGCTTTTTAAACCTGAGACAAAAGGTCACAGCCTAACTAGCACTCCTGCACATGGGCACACCCACGGAAGGAGGGCCAAGGTGGGACTGTGCGTGCCGAGCTTCTGCTGTGTGCTGCGCACTGCGCTTGTGTGAACTCTCCCAGAGAGGCGGGGGCATTCCCCATTCATAGTCCAGGACACTGGGGTTCAGGGAGGTCAAGGCGTCCGTCCAAGTTCGTGCAGTTAGGAAGAGAAAACCACCCAATCCAACTGACCCAGACACTGTGCTTCCTTTTCCTGTCCAGTAGGAAACTGACCCACAGGGGTGGAAACAGAGCCACATTGCACCCTTCACTGCCTACTGCCCGATTCCACTCCGCAGGCTCCTTCACACGAAGAAACAAAGCCATGTTACAGGAGTACGCATTCACGTTATTCCACGGCAGGATTTCTAATTATGGCCCTTTGGGGCCGGCACTGGGGTACAGCAGGCTGAGCCTCCACCCACAACAGCAGTGCTCGGTTCGAGTCCTGGCTGCTCCACTTCCGATCCAGCAACAGCAGGTGGCCCAAGTCCTTGGGTCCTGCACCAGCATGGGGACCTGGATGGAGCTGGGGCTCCTGGCTTCATCCAGACCCAGCCCTGACCTTTGTAGCTATTTAGGGAATGCACCATCAGATGGAAGATCTGTCATTCTGGCCTTCAATTAAATAAAATAAATCTTTTTTTCTTAAAGATTTATTTATTTATTTGAAAGTCGAGTTAGAGAGAGAAAAGGAGAGGCAGAGGGGGGGTTGGGGTGGGTCTTCCATCCGCTGGTTCACTCCCCAACTGGCTGCAATGGCGGAAGTTGTGTCAATCCGAAGCCAGGAACTAGGAGCTTCCTTCGCGTCTCCCAAGCGGGTGCAGGGGCCCAAGGACTTGGGCCATCTTCTACTGCTTTCCCAGGCCACAGCAGAGAGCTGGATCAGAAGTGGAACAGCTGGAACTCAAACCATATGAGATGCCAGCACTGCAGGCGTCGCCTTCACCCACTACGCCACAGCGCTGGACACAAAATAAATATTTTACAAAAAAATACGACCCTTCGATAAGTCTCATGCCTTCTCTGGGCTCATATTTCTGCAGCTGAAGAAAGGATGCCTTGACTCAGGGGTCACTCTGACCCCCAGGGTGCTGCCGTGTCCTCTCTCAGCCCCTGATCCCAATGCTCCGGGTCACGGTTCCGCATCGTCTACTCTGCACCCAGCACAGCACCAGATTCTGGAGACTGTTGGTAAGACACAGACCCCAAGCCTCAGGAGCTGGTGGGAAAGGCAGACCAGCCGTTTTAACTCCACGCGCCTCGGAGAAGTTCCAAGAAAAAGACAGTAATGTCTGCCGACGTGTTCGGCCTCAGGATGCACAGGAGCGTGCTAGGGCAACACTGGGAGGTGGCTGGCTCTGAGAGCCCAGGAGGTCTTTCCCAGGGGTCCCACAGGGCTGCTCCCGCTGGGCTCAGGCAGCACTGCGGGGCCAGCGGCCGTCTCCGCCCTCTCCGCGCCCCACGGCGGCGGGAGGCGCCGAGCTCCAGGCCGCCTCGGTCTCTCCTGCAGGCGCTGCCCTCCCTCTCCTCCCGGCTCCCGCCTCTCTCCAGCCCCTCTCCTCTCGGCCCCTGGCTCCCAGGCCGCCCGCGCGCGTTCCCAGAGAGCCTGCGGTGCAGCCCCGCGCCCCGTCGCGCCGCACCTTCTTTGTCTCTCTCTCTCTACACGGCGTTCCCCGAGCGCTTCCAGAGAGTTTTCCGGTGTCTCTCTGTCCCGCTCTCCCCGTTCCCTTCTCCTTCCCCCTCCCTCGGCCTCCGACCCCAGGGACCCAACAGACCGAAGACCCCCCTCTGCCCCGCGCCGCACCGACTTTGCCCCCCACCCAGCGGGCCCTGCGAGCGCGCGGGGCAGCGGCCAGGCCTCCCCGCTCCCCGCCCGCGTCCAGCCCAGGCCAGCGGTCCCGCCAGGCTCACCCACCTCCGACGACGGCTCCAGGCGCACCCCGCGGCGGCCCGCGATGGCGAAGTCCGGCCCGCGGGCTGCCCGGCGAGCAGGGCATGCCGGGAAGGCACCCAGCCCCACGCCCCCGCGCGCCCCCAGGAGGCGCAGCCAAATCCCCGCCGCCAGGCGCCGCCGTCCCCGCCAGGCCCCCTCCGGCGCCGGGGGTCGCGGCCGGGGGAGGCCGGGCCGGGGCAGGCAGGCGGAGGGAGGCGCGGGGATCCCTGCCCTGCACCCGAGGCGACCCTCACCTCACCATAGCGGGGCGGGGTGCTGGGATGCCGGGCAGTTTCCGCGGTGCCGCTGGGCGCTGTGAGTCTGTCCTGCTACACACTGGGCGGGTTCCCAGCTCTTCCTCTCACCAGTTGTGGCCCCTTCCCCACTTCTCCACGTCTGACAAGAGGGCTGCTACTTAGAACCACCCTCCAAGTGGTCTCAGGGCCCCAGGACACCAACAGCACGCCTGGCCCAAGGCAAATAGAGACCCGGGAGCCTGGCTCAGACAGGGTGTGACCTGCAGGCACACCCCTCACGATGCCCAGCCTCGAGGGAACGCAGGACCCTGGAGGACTCCATCCCCCACCACCGGGGGACACATTGATCAGGGGGACGGAGCTCCCACCCCCCAGTCAGTACCCCGGGGTGATGTGCTCTCCAAGTGATGCAGGCGGCCCTTAGGAAGATACACAGCCCCCACTGGTCCTGGATGCTGTTGCAGCAGGGATTTCAGAGTCCAGGGTACCCGGAGGGGTCATGGGCTCTGACGGCCCTACCCTTGGCCCTGGTGAGGAAGAGGCAGAGCCAGAAGGAGCCCAGTGGTCTCCGTCTGAGGTCAGTACCGGTGCCCAGAACCAAAGGACTCAGCTTGGTGCAGGGTCTGAAGACTGGTGACTGTGGAGGGTGCCCCCAGGGCATTTGGTAGTGTGGATGGGGGGTGGTAATAGGCTCCCCAGCAAATCACCTACCTGGGAAAACCTCACGCACCATAGAAAGCTCACCCTAACTGAGGGAATATTGCAGTTAACAAATGTGCTTCTTGGATTGTGGTCCATATTTTAATGGACAGCCTCTGGCTGTCTTGCCTGCTGCTCCCATACAAGCATGCAGCAGCAGTCCCTGTCACCAAAGAGTTTGCTGCCCCAGGCAAAGCCCTCAGATTATAGCCTGTGCTGAGCAGGCATCAATCCCTGCCTATGGGTTCTGCCCTCCAGCATTGCCTCCTCTCGGGACTTCTTGCCACCTACAGCCTTAATCAGCCTTTTCCTGTGACAGCACCTGCCAGACCACACGCTGCCTATGCAAGTGGGTTTTTTTTTTTTTTACTTAGATTTTACTTACAATTCTTAATTTCCAACTACTCTATGAAATTCAGAAGACCCCTGAAAATGCAGCTTACGGAGTAGCAGGAGAGTGGCAGCTGCTGTCCTAGGATTGCCCTCCCTGCCTGCCTCTCTCCCTGCCTGGCCGCCAGGGCAGCTGAGTTCCCCACCATTGGCACTCAGGGAGGAGAAGGCTGGGGATGCTCACTCTCTCTCTCTCTGAAGCGGTTTGATGAAGAAGCTACAGGGCAGAACCGTGTAAGACCAGGAAAATGGACTTGGGGGCAGACAGCGGATGTTGCCATGGCCGGCTGGGGATTCAGGTGCCTCTGTTTTGGGGAGAGTCTCTGAAACAGACTCCTTCCGTTTATCTTTTGTGGTGAGCCATTTGGTGACTTTGAGGGAAGATGCTAAACCACGTGATCTGTTGTGGCTTCTTCCAGGTCTGGGAGTCCAGAGAAGTAAAAGAAATCTTTAACTTCAAAGGGTTCATGAGACAGGGGGAAAAGACAATATTTACCCCTAAACTCCCATATAGGAACTGGCCGTATACATGCCCAGTGGGTAGCCTGCCATCCAGTTGCTGGGGGGACTGGGTGGGGCCAGCTGTCTCCCCTGGAGTACCCCTTCAAATCTCCGTGGATTGAGCTCAGACTTTCTGTGATGTCCGTTCAGTGTTCATTCCTACAAGCCTCAGAAATGGATCACTTGTCACAGGTGGAAAGGACACTTGTTGAAAAAGGACATGGGATGCCCACAGAATCAGCAAGAGTCTACAGACCCAGGTTAGGGTACAGGCAGGCTCCAGGCGCTCAGCTGCCTCGAGACAATTCTGCAACTGCCTTCGACTTCCTCCTTCAACCCAGATTCCAGTCCTGGGCAGGACTCCACTCTGGCTGCTTCCACTGTGGCAGCACAAAGGGGTTGCCCCAGTTAGGTAAGAAGGATGCCTGCTGGACTGCCCCCCCCAAATTCAGATACCCCTGCATATGTCCTCTCCTCGCTAAATCTGAACATCAAACTGTATAACAGGGATCTCCTAGCCAGAACCAAACCCCGTGATCAGAGAAGCCAGCAGGTTGGAAATGGGGCTGACATGTTGTGTTCCGGGGTGGGGGGGGGGGAGCTCCTGTTCCATGCAGGAAAGGAGTGGACGTTCGCTGAACACCTACTGTGTGCCAGACAGTGATTGGACATCTGAACATCTTCCTGTGATTTTCTCACCAAGCCTGGGAAGCCGGTATGATTATAATCTTGAGGGAGGCAACAGCCCGCAGGGTGAGGCCACTTGCCCGGCCTCCCTCAGCTCTATGAGGTAAGTCAGTGGGTGGACGTCAGCACACCTGGCACCCAAGTCGCCACAACCCATCTTAGTCTGTTGTCTGTTACTACTAATACCACAGACTGGGCAAGTTATAAAAAAGAAGAGAGGCTTACCAGGGCTCACAGTGTGGTCAGAGGCTGAGGGGCTGCATGTGGTGACAGCCTCCCAGCTGGCAGAGTCCCTGTGCAGCCCCCCACCCTGGACGGACCACACCCCAGGTGCAGCAGGCCTCCCTGGTCCCAGAAGGAAAAGCTGCTCACATTGTCTGTGATCCACACTAAACCCTACTGAGCCAGGCAGGCATTTGGCCCAGCAATTAAGCTGCCAGTGAGAATGCTTGCGTCCCCCACGGGAAGGCCTGTGTTCTGCTCCCAGCTCCACTCCTGACTCTAGTTTCCCAGGAAGCAGGCTCTGGAAGGCGACAGTGATGGCTTCCTGCCTCCCACCTGGGACAGCTGCCCTGAGGTCCCAGCCCCTAGCTCTGGCAATGCTCTCCCACACACGCATCTCTGGGGAGTGAACCAGTGGATGGGAGTGGGCTTTCTCTCTGTGTCTCCAATTAATTAATTAAAAAGTAAACAAGTAACCCTTCCTGACCCACCTCCAGGTTCACCCTGATCACCCTCTCCGATGCATTGCCTCCCAGGGCAGGTGTTTAGCCTCACGATTAAGATAACCATGTTCCACAATGGAGAGTGGCACCCTTCACCCCCACCAGGTAGGCAGCTAAGAGGAAGAAGCCCTCTGCCTCACCTGTCTGCGTGTGTGATCTGAGACAGGTCACTCCAAGTGTGCCCATCTGTGGAATGGGGATAAGAGGAGAAGAGATGGCCTACATGTGTTTCAAGGGTAAAATGAAATAACTCATTTCAAGTGGTTGTCGCATAGAAGGTGGAATGGGAGGAGGGAGGTGCAAGACACTCGTGTGGTGTAACCCAGTTTCAGTCTGAAAGATGGACTGTGGGGACTGCACAACAGTGAACATCTCAATGCCAGCGGCTGTGCACTTCGCAATGGTCTAAATGGGAAAGTACATTTTATCATAATTTTTTTAACATGTTTATCACAAAGTGGCAGACAAAATGGGACCTCCTGGATGAAGCCCTAGCATTGTCACTTCCTCAGAGCTCAGAAGCTCCTCCTCCTCAGAGCTTTGCTGTGCCCTCCCTCTCTCCCTGAGCTCAGATGTCTACTCAAGAGTCACCTCTGTTGCTGTGGATTCGTTCTGAGAGGAGGAGCGCAGTGGGGGCAAGAGGTGCGGAGTCACCACTCAGACCCCGGGAGTCTGCGAGCCTGCAGACTCATTTACTTCAGTTGGTGCAGTAGCTTATATAGCTGAGGCAGCCAATCCAGTCAAGGGGCAGTTTATGCCCTAACCAATCACAGCCTGTTGCCAGGCAGACTCCGTTGCCAGGGGGTTTACCAGGGGGTTTCCGAAACCATTCCTGAGTAACTGACGCTGGCTTGCCAGTGGCCATCTTAGCATGGCCTTCCCATTCCAGCACACACTTCCACAGGAAGTTCACCCTGATCACCCTCTCCGATGCAGTGCCTCCCAGGGCAGGTGTTTAGCCTCACGATTAAGATAACCATGTTCCACAATGGAGGGCCTGGGGTTGATTCCCGGCTCTGGCTCCTGACTGCAGCTTCCCACCAAAGCAGACTCTGGCAGGCTGCAGGTGATGGCTCAAGCAGTTGGGTTCCTGCCACTCATATGGGAGACCTGGGTTGAGTTCCTGGCTCCCATCTTTGGCCCCAGCTGTGGTGACACTTGCAGAGTGAACCAGTGGATGGGAACTCTCTATCTCTGCCCCTCATGTAGATAAAAATCTAAAATTTCTTTCAAAAATAAAGTAGCTGCTCCCATCTCTCACACTCCCCTGGCCTGATGTGGATATTCTGATGGACCTCACCCTTGTCTGTCACTGCACTATTTGTTGATTACATCTCCCCGTTCGGCTCTAAGTTCCATGAAGGCATGGACTTCACCATCTTGTTCTCTGCTGACCCCCTGGATATAGAACAGAGCCTGGCACTTAGTAAGTGCTCAGTAAGCACTTGCACAAGCAGTGAAAATAAAGCTACAATGGGGATTGGAGTCCTGGACCAACACTCAGCACCAGGAGGTACCCTGGGGTGTGATCACTGCTGTGAGACATGGAGAATGTTCAGAGGGTAAGCTGTCTATGCTGGAAGGAGAAGGAAGATTAACCTGAATTAAAAGATGACAATTTTGGGGTCCAGTGCTGTGGCAGGATGTGGGCCAACATCCCATATGGGTGCCAGTTCCTGTCCCAGCTGCTCCTCTTCTGATCCAGCCCTCTGCTGTGGTCTGGGAAAGCAGTGGAGGATGGCTCAAGTGGTTCGGCCCCTGCACCTACCTGCGAGACCTGGAAGAAGCTCCTGGCTCCCGGCTTTGGTTTGGCTCAGCTCCAGCAGTTGCAGCCATTTGGGGAGTGAACCAATGGATAGAAGACCTTTCTCTCTGTCTCTCCCTTTCCCTGTAGCTCTGTCTCTTGAATAAATAAATAAATCTTTTAAAAAGTGACAATTTTAAATCCCTGATCGGACTCTTAATTCATGTGTGTTTTAAGCGTTTGATGCCTTTTCTGGATGAGCGAATGGCTTGCCAGGAGAGATGCTAGCCAGGGAGCGGTTTGTGTATACACAGATGGGGCCTTCTCTGCACTGTGGGCGTGAACAGAGACGGCAGCGAAAGCTGGGGAGCACTGAGAGCTGCTGGGCCCCAGCTGCAGCCAGGGGGCAGGACCAGGAAGCAGGGGGAAAGGAGACGCCTGAAGGAGGGTTGTGAGCTGGCAGGAAAGGCCTAAGCCAGGATCTCTACTGGGGATACAGGTCAAGTTTGTATTTCCTCCCAGTGAAGGCAGTCGGACCAGGGGAACAGCCTAGAACAGGGATGTCCCCTGGGGGACGCCAGGGCATGTGCACCTGGGCAACTGAAAACCCTTTGAGCAAAAACACTTGGAATCTTCAAAAGATTTTTCTGAACAAGCTCTAAAGACAGATTACTGCCTTGTTCATTTAATATTTTACCACTTTCCTCTCTAGAGTCTGTGGAAATTTTCTTTTGCTTTAAGTATTTAGGGAGTGATGGGTAGATGTGTGGGAAGGGAAATAGCATTCCATATTTTATTTGATATGGAAAATGTTGGTTCAAAGACAGACATAATACTATAAGCACCATGGCTTGGTCTCTGGCTTTAACCTTGACCCATAAGCCTCTCCTTTGTACGCTTTAGCCTGACCACATGGATGGTCATCACTGCCATTTCTGAGACATTGTAGACACCTGGGATGTGCAAATGCATCACATAGATCACAGGGCAGCTATTGCAATAATCTCTTACCACAGACACAATTCTCTCTGGCTTTACACAGGAGGAAACTAGGACTCCAAGAAGTTAAATACATCCCTATAGCTAGCGGGTGGTAAAGCCAGAATCTGAACCAGAATTGTCTGTCTGAAAAGCTGCGCCCTGGACTTGTGTCACCCAGCACCCAGCTCTGTGCCTGGCCCACAATGTATGCCCCACATATTTAGTTTCAAATGACCTGAATAATGAATGTCCTTGCTGCCATTCCCTGTGTGCCTGTTCTGTTCCAGGCACTGCACTGGTAGCACCTGCTTAGCTGTCTCCACAGCTCAGAGAGGAAGCAATTGTCTTCACAGCACACAGGGGGGCCCTGTGGTTCTGGGACTCCTGGGAACTGATCCAGGGTGCCACAGCTAGTGACTGGTGGAGACCCCAAGCCCTGTTTGCTTTTCCTTCACTTACTTCCCTCTGTGCTCTCTCAGTCTTGGAAGGGACCTCAGTGGCCATTCACTTCTGATGCCCACCCCTCACCATCCATCCCCTCAGTGACTGGGACCCTTCCCCTCTAATGGAATTACATTATCATGAGGTTTATTCTTTCTCCTTAAAGCAGATGCAAACTGCCATGGTGGAAATAGCTGTAATAATGCCTCAGACCAAAGCACTGTGTTGTGGAAGCACTTTTCATGTTCATTGATTAACTTGACCTTCACCACAACCCTGTGCATTACCACCCCCATCTGACAGGTATGGAGACAGATGTGGATGAGTGATTGCCCAACTGCAAGTTCAGTGCAGGTTTGCTCTGCTACACCAGGCTGATGCAAAGTTCAAAGTCAAGATCAAGTCAGGGAGTGAGCGTGAGATAAGAGATGGGGAGAAGATTAGAGGTTGGACTCAGTCTTCCTCCACTCTGGACCACGTTGGAAGCCACCTCCCTCAGTGGCCCCAGCCCATGGGCCTTAACAACACATGCACTCATTTCACCCTCTCGTGTTTGGATGCAAACCCTGAGTGTCTAACCACTTACAGTGGAGGGTAAACAGCAGGTCCTGGTAGTTGGTCCGAATGGCAAAAATGTCATAGGTTATGACAAAGGGGGCAAGGTGTCCCATCGCGGTCCTCTTTGTATTTGCCATGGGTGGAAAAGCCTCTAAGTAAGGAACACACAAGTCCTCGGTCCAGAAGTCCAGCCTAGGACCTATGATAAGTGACAGGACTTGGAGGAGAAACCTGGGATTGCTCCTAGACTAAGCCAGATCCCAGTGTTGGGTCGAGTAGAGCCAGAGACGGCATGACCCTTTAGAACACTAATGGCAGTCAACTCTTATGTGGTAGATAAAGAAGAGTCCTCATTCAGCTCTGAGTCAGCCAGGAGAGTAACTCCCGAGGGTTAACTGTGGGCTAGAAGAAGCTTAAGTCAATAATGGGTATTTGTCTGAACCTGTTCAGGGCTTAGGACACCCACAGCCATCCCAGGATGCAGGATCTGTACAGGACAGCAGGAACTCAGTGGAGAAGCCAGGTCCGGGCTCCAGAACTCCAGCCCCCAGGTGGCCTTCAGTGCCTCAGCAACCTACTTCTAGTTACCCCTGAGCATCAGCCTCCCCATCCCCGTGCACGGCCCAGGGCCAGTAGGACAGCATCCTGCGAGAGCCGCCTGCGGTGAGAACCGGGAGGGCTTGAGTGCCTCCCAAATGCCTTGGGATCCACTGCATCCCCAAACCCAGAAGGTGCACTTCGAGGAATGGTCACTGGGTGTCACCACTGCTTCTTAGGCCAGTGCCCTCATTGGTTGGCTAATGCTGAGGGATGCTGCAGGGACAAAGTTCCTTCCTGGAGACTCAGCTGATGGGCCTGACACCTTCTGCGTCTCCCTTGAGCTGCCTGACCGTCCCACTCCCCTCCCACTGATTTCCAGGCTGGCCTGGATCACCTGGTCCATCACAGGGTGGCTCCCCTCTTCCTCTCCTCATCCGAGCTCGCTCAGCAGAACCCAATCTCTGCTTCTCCATCGGGCACTGGGGCATGGGGCTGGATTTGCTTTCAATTCAGGATCACAAACTCCAACAGGCACTCAGCCCTGGTCAGCCACTTGTCCAAACGTGTCCAAGATTTGCACTCTGTCCCCATACACAACTTCATACCTAATCTTCAAAACTGCCATGTCCCTGTTCTACCATCACTTGTTTCATTAAAAAAAGAAACCAGAAGTTACCCTCATCATCACCAAGCCTGTAAATCCACCAGTATTTATCCTCTTCTCTCATTTCCTCAAAGCCCTGGATCCCTTGGCTTCTCTACTGTCTTCTGGGCTAACATCTCCCTCTGTTCTGGAAAATTCCCATCTCTCACGGATACCAAGCAGCCCTCTGCACACGTCTCTTCCCTCTCAGTGCTAAATTTCTCGGTTGGTCACAACACCATCAACAAAGTTGTCTCTGCCAACTGCCCATGCACTCTTCGAGCTGCTCAGGTCTGCCTGTCATTTGCCCTGCTTCACTGAGGTGGCCTATCTCCATGTCACCAAATGCAATGCACATACACATCTTCTTTGAACATTTTCCCAGGACCATGCACACCTGCCAAGGCCACATTCTCCCCTCCTGGCCCCCACAGCACCACCCTCTCCTGATTTCTTAGATTCCCTCTCCTTAGTTTCCTTGGATGGCCCCTTCAGTCTCTGAGTCTAAATGCGAGAATTGCTTCAGTCTTGGTCCTGGATTGGTTTCTCTTTTCACTGCTACCCTGCCTTCCCAGGACATCTCACCCATTTCTGCTGACCTATACGTCACCCTTCATTGCTGATGACTCTCAGATCTGTACCCTACGTTTAGTCTTCTCCCTCTGTATAAAAGGCACCACTGCCATCCACACAACTCCAGCCCCAAACCAAGAATAAGTACCTTTTCCTTCCCTCCTCCTAGCCACTCCATGAGCAAAGCCAAGTGATTCTATCTCCAAAAATCCTCTAAGATCTCTCACCTCTGCTACCCCACACCCATTGGGGCCACCATCACCTCTGCTTACCGATGCCAGATGTCTCTAACCTCCCCCTCCCACACTCTTCCGTCTAGTCTCAACACAGCTGCAGCAGTGTTGATGCAAATGTCCTGCTTCTCATTCCCCATAAACATACACAATGCTCTGAGGTGTGCTTAAGACCGGTGTACTTCCTCTGGGCTACACCTCAACTAAAATACAAAGCTAAAGCAAAACACCCAAGACATCAGTTCCCAGCTAAAATCCTTAGGGGCCCCTTCCCATATTCAGGGTAGACACCAGCCCTGGCTTGGCCCAGCCGCTTCCTCCACCCTCCTCTCCCACTGTACTTCCTCCCTGCTCACTAGCACCCAGCCATCCTGGCTTTCAGTGAGGGTCTCCCATGTGCCAGAGCTGTGCTGTCCGTCTGACTCGGGGCCTTGGCTCAGGCTGTTCTGTTAGCTCAGGGTCTGTCCAGTCATAGCTCTTTGTCCTTCATGTCACCCACCCGGCTTTCCCAGGCCCCTCGCTCCTAAAGCACATCTTCAGCTTCCTAACTCACAGCATTGCTATAATACGATAACTGATTTGCATTTCTACAATTGGGATCAGCTTGCAATTGGACATATTTTTTATAACCATGCTGGTATACATAAGTGCTATGAAGCTAACGGACACTGTGAGTCTTTTCCTCAAAGAGCACACATTCCCTTCACTTTATTTTTTAATTCCTATAAATCACAGTGGCAGTACTTAAATAAATCGTTCTTTTCCGCAGAGTCTAAATGATGTCTCCCTAGGCACTGTCAAGAGCCACAGTAATTTATCTGCATAAGCATAGTAAAAGGGAGAGACTGTGGCCTGCTGGGGTGGGCAGGGCACAGGAGGAAGCCAGAGGGCAGCAGCCCCCTTAGAACTGCCTGCACTGCCATTCTGGGCAAGGCTTCTACCTTCAAGCTGCACCCTCCAGGGATTCAGCCACCTGTGGGCCCTCTCCCCCACACCCACCCTGGGGCCCCATTATCTCAGTTCATTCCAGCACTGCTCTCTCCACTCTCTGTCCAGACTGGGGAGAGATGGTGGGGACATGGCGTGATGGGTTGAACCGTGTCCTCTGAAATGACCAGGGGTCAGCTAAAAACAGGGGAGAAGCAGGCACTCAAGTTAAAAGCATAATATGTACTCAAACAAATACACACAACCCCCAAAAACATACACAAGAGAAAAGGCCTTTTCTTTTTTTCCACAAAGCCAGAGTTTAGAAACACAGGACCCAGAAATCAGGTGTACAGCTCCAAAACTCCCAAGGCAGCAGGTGCTTCTCAGACGTCGCATCCCCCAGCCCAGCCCTCTGACATACCATCTTGTCTTTGGACAAGAGCAGTCACTTCAGCAACAGTGCCATCCAGAAAAACTTCATTTACTCAAAAGCTCTTCTGAGAAGATCACTGTTTGCCTGCTGCAAGGATCTGTCTGCTGGTGACAACTCTTCAGGGGATGTAGAAAAGCAGTGTAAATGCTTCCAGGCTAACTTGTTCCAGCTGCCAATCAGCCAGAGAGCCTAGTGCATCCACGCCCCGGGGGCACCCACTGAGCCGGGGTGGGTCTGGGAGGAAAATGGCACAGAGAAGTGAAGCTTCCCATAGTGCGCGAGCCATGGTCTAACCCAACACCCAGGGCTCACAACTCCCATGGACTTGTGCACCCATGGAACAACACAAATCTCAAGGCCATGGTCCCTATTGACAGGCTCTTGGGAAGAGGGAGAGAGGGGGATCTGCAACTGGTGAGAAAGGTGAGCCTGATTTTGGTAACACACACAGACTCCAGTCACCTCAGTTTTCATGCCTCAGTTTTTCCCAACAGCAATGGAGTGAAGAACACCCAACACCTCTGAAAACACTGTTTTCCTCTAGAATGTACTTTCCCACTTTGTGTTCCATATTGGTAAGCATTGTATGAGGATACTGCAAAGAGTTCATGGACTATGGAATGAAAGATAAGTTTATTTGAGGGCAGAACATTTTGGAACCCACACATACAGGGGCAGCAGAGATAGCTTTGAACAGCTCATGTAAAAACATGTATTGTGAAAAAAGTATACATGGATTTCAATTTATTTTTCCACCAAGATAAACTCATTTTTCCATTCCATTCTCCCATAGAATATCTGAAGCATCCTTGTGCTTTAGCTTTCTCAACCTGTAGCTTACCTTCCTAGGACTTCCTTGTGCCAACTTGACCTCTAGCCAAGTTGGAAGCCTTGCTCTTCCCTGGCTGTGTCCCCAGGTTTATCTGTCACCTCCACCTGCCATGCTGGTACCCAACGTCATTTTTCAAATCCTCTGCAACCTTTGAGGCTGCCCCCGCCAAATACCACTTCCCCTTTATCTGCGTCCCACACAACTTTATCCAGTCCTTCCTCCTGCTGAGGGCCGTGGCACTGTGCTCCCAGGGCCTGTGTCACATGCTGTCATCTGTCATTAGGATTTTTGTCTAAAGCGGGAGAGACAGCATCATAGCAGGAGCCTACTCTTAGAGTCACCTGCCCACGGCTCTACTCCGAGCTCTGCCTGGACATGACACATCACAGAGAGAGTCATATTTTCTCACTGCCTCAGTCTCTCTTCCCTGAAAGGCTTGAAGAGAGATTGGAAAAGCTTCTCCTGGTTCTAGTAATTTAGAAGAATTTCCTCAACACCCTCTCCCACCCCAGGGTTGTAAGCCTCTGTACAAGAGAGATGGCATCGCTTTCCTCCAAGTTCCCATGGCAGACCTGGCTGGCACAGAGACACCCAGTACAATTAAACCCAACCCATCTCTTGTTTTACTCTGAGAGGCTGACCCCAGGCACAGACCCAAGTCTTGGAGCCATGAGGAAGCAGAGCAGCCTGCCAGGCTCACACAGTCAGAGCCAAGCCAAGGAAAGACTAATTTTCAGAGGTGTTTTTTAGGAGATACTCAAAGGACTGCCTATGCAAGGACTGCCTAGGGAGGGCCCTTCCAGGCTGGGCAGCCTGCATTTGACTGGTTCTCAAATGGAGGTGACTCTGCTCACCAGGGGATAGTGATATTTTCAGCTGTGACATCGGGAGGGGGGAGGGTGTCATTGGCATCTGGTAGGTAGCTGCCACCCATGCTGCTGATCAGCCTGCTAGGTACAAGACAGTGCCCCATGGCAGTTACCTGGCCCCAAACATCATCCATGATGTGGTGGGAAGCCCTGCCTCGGCTATCATGCACCTCTTTCCTTTTCCCGTGTGTTCTTTTTTGAGATGTATTTATTTTATTTTATTTATTTATTTTATTTTTTAAAAAAACAGGCAGAGTGGACAGTGAGAGAGAGAGACAGAGAGAAAGGTCTTCCTTTTGTCATTGGTTCACCCTCCAATGGCCGCCGTGGCCGGCCTGCTGCGGCCGGCGCACCGCACTGATCCAAAGGCAGGAGCCAGGTGCTTCTCCTGGTCTCCCATGGGGTGCAGGGCCCAAGCACTTGGGCCATCCTCCACTGCACTCCCTGGCCACAGCAGAGAGCTGGCCTGGAAGAGGGGCAACCGGGACAGAATCCGGCGCCCCGACCGGGACTAGAACCCGGTGTGCCAGCGCCGCTAGGTGGAGGATTAGCCTATTGAGCCGCGGCGCCGGCCTCCCATGTGTTCTTAAACCTCATTTTCTGCTGCTTCCCCCAGGATAAGCAGCAGAGACCCAGTGATAACCACTGGGATATAGCATAACAACACATGGGAATGCTCAGCCCTACTTCCTTGTCCTCAGGACACAAAATTCAAATCAAGCCCCAGCACATTTTTCATAGATCCTCCCGACAGCTTTTGAAGTTCCCCCTGTTTTGAGGAGGAGGATTTTCTCAGTTTTGCTTTCTACAGGGTGTGTGCCATGGGGTGAGCGGAAAGAAGGAATGGGTGCCCACTTGCTGAAGGGACATCCTGACACAGAGCACCACGCCTTGGAAACCTGACACCTACAGCTCTTCAAAGTCACAGAGCTGGGTAGGTGGCAAATCCCCCTCTACTGGAAGGAGAGGGTGTTTAAGAATCAGTTTACAGATTGCCTGTGGACAGATACAAGAGAAAGGCACTAAGAGCTCAGGTGTTCAGAGTTGCTGCCAACAGAAAGAACCCAAGTGGGTGGAGATAGCAGCCGTGGGCAGATCCAGTTCACTGTTTGCACAGAGCTCTTCAGAAGCACAGTGTGTGAAGACAGGCGCAGTATCAGAATAGGTGAAGTCAGGAACACACCCAGGGCCGCTAACACGCTCCCTCCCTCACACATTCCAAGCTTCCACAAAGAACGCACCAACCCACTCGCTGTAGGGTTTTCCCAGTGTAACTAAAAGAGCCCCCTCTTCTTCCTCTTCTTCCAATCAGCTGAGTTGGGCCACTCATACCTCTCTCTGGCTAGGATATGAATTTCAGTCTTCTCGGGGGATCATAGGCCGTTGAAACAAATGAAGCGCCTGTTGAAGGCTCACCCCTTAGATGACTGGCTCAGAGCGCCGGCTGTAGGCAAGCGTGTGTTCCAAAAAGGAGGTCCGGAAGGCCCCTCTCTCCTGATGACATTAGTGATTGCACCTGCAGCAGATGAAGGCTCTCCGGATCGGTAGGAGGATTCGGTGTAGAGTCCAAAGCGGGCTCATGCTGCATTCCTGGGAGGAGCGCAAGGCAGGACGCTTGAACTCTGAGCTTTCTTGCACTCTGTAACATGTGGAAGAGAGAGAGAGAGAGGCCAGGCTGATGAGTGGCCATCAGTTTACTAGATAACACACATCTCAGAAATCATTCTTAGGAAGGGCGTCGTGGTGCAGCTGGTGAACACATCGCTTACAACACTGGAATCCCACACCAGAGTGCCAGTGTGTCCCAGTTGCTCTGCTTCTGACCCAGCTCCCTGATAATGTACCTGCAGAGGCAGAGGATAGTGGCCCAAGTACATGGGCCCCTGACATCCACCTGGGAGACTTGGGTAAAGTTCAGACTCCTGGCTTGGACCTGGCCCAGCCCCAGCTATTGCAGTCATTTGGGGAGTGATCCAGTGAATGGAAGATCTCTTTCCCTCTGTCTCTCCCTCTCTCTGTCACCGTAGCTTTCAAATAAAATAAATTTTTTTAAAGAAGTTATTCTTTCAAAATGGTTTTTGTTTATATATTTATTTGAGAGACAGAGAAAGAGCTTCCAACTTCTGGTTCACTTCCCAAATGCCTGCAGTGTCCTGGACCTGGACAAACCAAAGTCAAGGGCTGAGAACTCAATCTTGGGGGTCTCCCACGTGAGTGGCAGGGCCCTAACTACTTGGGTCATCTCTGCTGCCTTCCAAATTGCACCTTAACAAGAAGCTGGAGTCAGGAGCAGATGCTGGGGCTTGAACCTGGGCACTCCAATATGGGATGAAGACATCCCAAGTGATGTGTTAAGTGCTAGGCTGAATACCTGCCCCAGAAGTTCCTTTAACAAGCCTAAGTCCAGGTATTTTTTTATTATAGTTGTCTTAAGATTTCAATTCAAAAGAGCTGGGAGTGGGCCCAGGAAGCTGTATAGTTCTAAAGCATCCCATGGGACCACAGCAGTGAACAGAGCACCAGAGAATCAAGGTGTCCAAAGAAGAAAAGAACCAAACCAGACGGACACTCTGCCCTTTCCACTGGTTCTCAGCTGCCCAAAGCCCCAGGGAGGGGAATGGGAGCTAAGAACTTCGCTGTCAGCTTACCAGTCCTAACTGTGCCCCAGGCTTCACATATTTCAGCTCATTTAATAATTATCAGAGCATGCCCAGAAGATAATAAAGATAATAATAAAGATGTCACTCAGCTGTACAAAGGAGGACACTGAGGCTGGGCAGTCTTTCGTGATTCACCCAGGGTCACACGCAGGGTAGAACTTCAGAGCCAGCCCCACGGCTGTTGCTTCTCGTCCCAGGCTCCAGGGCCTTCCAGACCTGAACATTTCAGCCACACACTCCTGGCCGTCAGCTCTCTGGCTGCGGGTTCCACATCAGTGGATTCAACCAACAAGTGTGGACAATACTCGGGAAAGAAATCGCATCCACACTGACATGTACGGAGTCTTCCTTTTTTCATTATTCCCTAAACAATAGTGTGGAGCAACTATTTACATCGCTTATTTACATTGTTCTAGGTGTTATAAGTAATTGGGAGGAGATTTAAAATAGACATGAGAGGCCGGCGCCGCGGCTCAATAGGCTAATCCTCCGCCTAGCGGCGCCGGCACACCGGGTTCTAGTCCCGGTCGGGGCGCCGGATTCTGTCCCGGTTGCCCCTCTTCCAGGCCAGCCCTCTGCTGTGGCCCGGGAGTGCAGTGGAGGATGGCCCAGGTGCTTGGGCCCTGCACCCCATGGGAGACCAGGAAAAGCACCTGGCTCCTGGCTCCTGCCATCGGATCAGCGCGGTGCGCCGGCCGCAGCGCGCCGGCCGCGGCGGCCATTGGAGGGTGAACCAACGGCAAAAGGAAGACCTTTCTCTCTGTCTCTCTCTCTCACTGTCCACTCTGCCTGTCAAAAAAAAAAAAATAGACATGAGAATATGCATAGGTTGTATACAAATACAGCCCTGTTTTACATAGGGACTTGAACACCTGCGGATTTTGGAATCTACAGGGGGTCCTGATCGTAGTTACACATGTGTGCTCCCTACAGTTATTGCATTTATTCACTGATGGAGTGCTTCAAATGGAACTCACCCACAGGGTAGGTTCAATTCCTCAGAATTATTCTTTTGCTACACTTTGAAAAGTGCTAAATTAAAACTTTAAAAACCTGAATAACATCTGCATTAGCAACAACAGAATAAATTCAACTTCTGAACGCCTCTGAGAAAGGAAAAAGGGGTTCCCTGTTGCTTGGTTGTCAGTCACCCCCTCCATGAACTCTTACTCTCACATCACCATCCTCCCATTATTCTCATTGAAAATGCTGTATAGTTCTCTCTCTCCCCCTGTTTCTCTGTCTCAGTATTTGGGTCTTTCTCTGCCAAAATAAAAAAAAACCTACTAGTTAAGATATCCACAGCCCACATCAGAGTACCTGGGTTTGATCCCCCAGTTCCAGCTCCTGACTCCAACTTCCTGCTGATGCAGAGCCTGGAAGATGGCAAGTGATGGATCAAGCAGTTGGGTCCCTGCCTCTCACATGAGAGATTTGTACTGAGTTATAGTTCCTGACTTTGGCCTGACTTATCCCTGGCATTTGGGGAGTGAATGAGCAATGGTAGCTGTGTCTGTCTGTCTGTGTCTGTGTCTCTTGGATTTTAAATGCACAAAGCATAGATTACATGCTATGGGGAACTGGAAGTCTTAATGCCAAGAAGTAAGTACAAACTGGCCAGTACCACCAGCTCTTCATGGGACAGCACACATGGAATGGGAAATGGGAAGGGTTGGGCCCGGGGGAATCAGACTGATGCTATGTGTGAAGAGGATGCTGGAGAGCATTTGGAGAAGGGGAGAATAACAGATATGGTGCAGCAGTGGGGTGCTGCCCAGGGGGCCTGGCCAGACAGCATTCACCCACTCGAACATATTCAGGACATTCTGATCCCCTGCTAAGTGCAAGGTCCATGGCTATGCATCGAAATGGTACTAAACTACTATTAGGAATCACAGAACTCACAGAGAGGAAAATCACTGGGTGATCAGAAGAATCACAAGCCTCAATTAGAAGTCTCAGTCTGCTTAAAAGGGACTAAGTAAATTAAATACATTATTTTCTAATAGTTTCCCAATTCTGAAGATAAACCAATTACACTAATAGCAGTGCTAGCTTATATTTAATAAGTGTTTACTACCCACTTTGAATTATGTGAAGCACTTAATAGACACCATCTCATTTTGTGGTTTTAATACTGTGACATGGGCTTTATTGTCTGTTTATTAAAGATGAGGAAACAGACTTCTACAGATGCACTCATTTGTTCAAGGTCACACAACTAGTAAGTGGCACAGCTAAGACTTGCACTCCAATGCATGTGACACCTAAATTCCCGTTAATAGGTCTCCAAGTGTGGTCCCCTGCCCACCTGCAGCAGCGTCTCCTAGGCTGTTTGTTAAGACTCGGATCTCTAAGCCGCCTCCTAAGCCTCTAGTCCGGGAGCCACCGCTGCTTCCTGTGTGTGGGGCGAAGGCTACTCTGCACTGACGCCTACTCAGTACCAATAAACTAATGAGAGACTTGGAAGGGATGGGATCACTGGGAGATAGCCACAGCGACACTGTTAGGAGATAAGCACAGTCAGACTGAGACCGAAGATTGGCAAAAATGTAGAATTTTTGAATGGAACTCCAAGAGGGAGGTCAACTTAAGAAAAGTAGGAAGCTCCTCTTTATTTGGTCCTGACCTTGGTTCTCTGACTTGATGACAGTTCACTTCAACCTGGTCCTATCTCAATGGGTCATTAGATCCAAAGGACAAACCAAGCCCATAAATAGGAATAATGAGTAACAAGATCAGTGGATGGAGAGATGATGGGTGCTGGTTTTCATAGTGGGCCCTGTGTGGTTCAGCAGTGAGACTGAGTGAACGGGTGCTGGAGACACCTGTTAGGCAGGGGAAAGCCTAATGAGCTCATTGGCCCAGGTACATCCATCCTTGATAGTACATTTCAGGGAGATTCAGGCAAGGGATGGGATATTGGCTTACCTGACCTCTGAGTTCTCCTGGGTTTTGTTGATTCTACATTTAAATAATTGAAACTTTCCCCTTGTATCATTTCTTTAGGGTTCAGGTTGTCAGAATTTGTTTTGTATTATTTCTTCAGATAGTCTAAAGAATTAACCCAGTTGATTGGGAAAAATCAGAGGATCATACTATACACTTTAATGTCACCTCATGTCATGATTTAAAAATTAATTTATTTGAAAGACAGAGTGATGGGGTAGGGGATGAGGAAAGACACACAGAGAGATCCTCACTCCTTAAATGTCTATAACAACCAGGTCTGGGCCAGGCCAAACCAGGAGTCAGGAACTCAATTCAGATCTCCCACATACGTGGCAGAGACTCAAGTAAATGGGTCATCATCTGCTGCCTTCCCAGGCATTAAGTGGAGCAACTTGGACTCAAACCGGTGCTCAAATGGAATGCCAGCATCACAAGTGACAACTTAACCCACTGTGCACAACCTTGGTCCCTCATTTCATGGTCTTAACTCCAGGTGAATGGTACTGCTGCAGCTCACTGGTAGAGAAACTGGGTGAGTGACAGGAAAGGGGCTTGGGGAAGCAGCTTTAGAAGGTGCCACCTTCAATGTGATGTTATATTCTTCCTGGAATGTTCTATAAACACTAACTCCAACAATAAATCTCCAACTGCATTTCTACAACACACTTCTGACAGCAAGCAAGCATCTGTTCTGCAGCCACAGACACCAGCTGGATGCCCTCTAATTCAATTCTGTTCTGACTCTGCTTACCTGGACATGGCGTCAGGTCCTGCAGGTCAACGCTCAGTCTCCTCTCCCCTCTTTAGATGTCCGTCACAAGCCCCATGTAGCTTTACCTGTGTTTCTGACCTACTGGGTAAAAGTCAACCTCTGTGGGGTCAATTCCTGGAGCAGCTCTGGGGAGCACTCCCTTACCTTTACTGGCTTATCAAGAAGGGTATTACAAAGGATAGCAAGGAGGAGCAGCACAGGACAAGGTGTAACGGAAGAGTGAGGGAGCCTCGAAGTCCCTCCAGGTGCACCATCCTCCAGGCAGCTCCACAGGCTAGGTTGTTTGGAAGCTCTCTGAGCTCAGTCCTGTTGTTCCTTGCATGGATGTGATGCAAGCAGGGACAGTTGTATAGAAATGTGTTGGACCAGAAGGCTGTGCTCTAAGACTAATAGACTGAGGAGTGAAACCCAGCGAAGGCTGTCCAGGTTCTTCTTGCCCCTTCCTGCTGGGTATGGGGCAGGGCCTCTTCTGAAATTGGGGGTGGATCTTATGATCTACAGGGAATGACAAAAATTCATGGGAAGATGGAATTACAAGATGACTATTTCGGGCCGGCGCCACGGCTCAATAGGCTAATCCTCCGCCTTGCGGCGCCGGCACACTGGGTTCTAGTCCCGGTCGGGGCGCCGGATTCTGTCCCGGTTGCCCCTCTTTCAGGCCAGCTCTCTGCTGTGGCCCGGGAGTGCAGTGGAGGATGGCCCAGGTGCTTGGGCCCTGCACCCCATGGGAGACCAGGAAAAGCACCTGGCTCCTGGCTCCTGCCATCGGATCAGCGCGGTGCGCCGGCCGCAGCGCGCCGGCCGCGGCGGCCATTGGAGGGTGAACCAACGGCAAAGGAAGATCTTTCTCTCTGTCTCTCTCTCACTGTCCACTCTGCCTGTCAAAAAAAAAAAAAAAAAAAAATGACTATTTCGGTGCAAAAAGTGTTGTGATCCATGCATATGAGGGCTCCTGAAAACACTCATGGAAAATACCTATTTTTTTTAAAGGCATGAATTTCAAGACAGTTTGCACCAAAATAAACTTCTCATTTAATTCCATTTCTTTCTTTCTTTCTTTCTTTCTTTGAGAGGTAGAGTTACAGACAATGAGAGGGAGAGACAAGGAGAAATGTCTTCTGTCCGTTGGTTCACTCCCCAAATGGCCTCAACGGCCGGCGACCAAGCTGATCCGAAGCCAGGAGCCAGGTGCTTCCTCCTGGTCTCCTATGCGGGTGCAGGGGCCCAAAGACTTGGGCCATCTTCCACTGCTTTCCCAGGCCACAGCAGAGAACTGGATTGGAAGAGGAGCAGCCAGGACTAGAACCAGCGCCCATATGGGATGCCTGCACCGCAGGCGGAGGATTAACCCAGTGCGGCATGGTGCCGGCCCCCAACATTTAATTCCATTTCTTACAAAGTTTTTGAAACACCCTGTATTATCAGATAAGGTAGGTCATAGAATTTCTTTGCGGCCAGCTTCCAATTCAGAAAGACAGGGAGAGGTTAAAGTTGCTATGACCTGCCTTGGGGAAGAGAAATTCTAGTTTCTATGGCTTGCCTTAGGGAGGGATTTATGACCTAGCAACCATGAATGAAAACCAAAAAGTAGACGTCAGGATATAACAGTAACCAAATGCTGATAGTGGATGGTTAGACCACCAATACTGGCTAGTCTGTCAAGTGCAGAATAAGGAAGAACTGGAATGGTTTTCTTCCAACCCCAATAATGTCTCTTCTCTGTCCTCTTCTTGAAGCTTTTAGGAAAACAGGGATGGCAGAAAGGAAGACGTTAGCTCCATTTAGGAGTGGAGTAGGAACAAGGTTCTGGGGCTACCCAGAGAAGATCTAGGATGCTACCCCACCTCACTCCTGTACCTGCTCTCACCAGAAGCAATCTCCTAATTGGTTTGTTCTTGCTGGAACTCAGTTTCCCCATCTGTTAAGGAAGGTGTTTGATTATGTGACCACTAAGTCTCCCTAGACTCCTGCTACTTACTGTGTGGTCTGTAGACCTGTAGCAGCCCATACTTGAGAGGTACTTGAGAGCTTGTTAAGAATGCAGAATTTCGGGCCCAGAATCAAAATCTGTATTTCAATGAGATCCTTAAGCGATTCTTACAAAGTTTAAGGCTTAAAAAAGCAGTCTGCACCTTAATGTTTATTGAAGCTCAATTCACAATAGCTAAGACCTGGAATCAACCCAAATGCCCATCAACAGTAGACTGGATAAAGAAATTATGGGACATGTACTCTATAGAATACTATCAGCAGTCAAAAACAATGAAATCCGGTCATTTGCAACAAAATGGAGGAATCTGGAAAACATCATGCTGAGTGAAATAAGCCACTCCCAGAGGGACAAATATCATATGTTCTTCCTGATCAGTGACAACTAACCAAGCATCAAAAAGGAAACCTGGTGAAGTGAAATGGACACTATGAGAAACAGTGACTTGATCAGCCCTTGTCATCACTGTTGATGTACAATTTAATACTTTATTCCTTTTAGTATTTTTTTGTTCTACTTAATACTATTGGTTGAGCTATATAATTAACACACAATTATTCTTAGGTGTTTAAAGTTAACTGAAAAGTGATCTCTGTTAAATATGAGTGGGACTAAGAGAGGGAGGGGATGTACAATTTGGGACATGCTCAAGCTGACTTGCCCCAAGTAGTGGAGTTAGAAATGTGCCAAGGGATTCCAATACAATCCCATCAAGGTTGCATGTACCAATGCCATCTCACTAGTCCAAGTGATCAATTTCTGTTCACAATTGTTCATAATGATAGGTATAATAGTCAAAGGGGTCACATAAACAAGACTAGTGTCTGCTAATACTAACTGATAGAATTAAAAAGGGAGAGAACGATCCAACATGGGAAGCTGGGTACACAGCAGACTCACAGAATGGCAGATGTCCTAAACAGCACTCTGGCCTCGGAATCAGCCCTTAAGGCATTCGGATCTGGCTGAAGAGCCCATGAGAGTATTTTAGGCATGGAAAGCTAAGACACTCTGGCAAAAAATAATAATAATAATAAAAACCTAAATGAAAGATCTCTGCGAGTGAGATCCCAGTAGAAAGAACGGGCCATCAAAGAAGCAGGTACCTTTCTCTGAAGGGAGGAGAGAACTTCCACTTGGACTATGGCCTTGTTGAAATAAGATCAAAGTCAGCAAGCTCAGGGGGTTTCCATGGCCTTGGCAACTCTTGACTAGAGCCTGGGGAGATTGCTGATGCCTTAAACAAGAGTGTCAATTTGTTAAGTCAACAACAGGACTCACTGTGCACCTATTCCTCATGTAGGATCTCTGTCCTTAATGTGTAGTTCAATGTGAATTAATGATATGACTAGTGCTCAAACAGTATTTTGTGCTTTGTGTTCTGTGTGGGGGCAAACTGATGAAATCTTTACTTAATATATACTAAAATTATCTTCTGTATATAAAGATAATTGAAAATGAATCTTGATGTGAATGGAATGGGAGAGGGAGCAGGAGATGGGAGGGTTGCGGGTGGGAGGGAAGTTATGGGGTGGGTAGCCACTGTAATCCATAAACTGTACTTTGGAAATTCATATCTACTAAAAAAAAAAAAACAACAAAATTTAAGGCTTGAGACCCTTTGTCTTAACATACCATCAAACCAAGATGGTATCATGATACACTTTTTGTTTTCCATTTTGAGAGTTCCTATCACATCCTTTAATTTCCTATCTCTAGGACTACTTCCAATGCCCAAACAACTTGAGAATTCATGATTACCTGGCTTAGGCCTTAGGAAGAGGACAAATGACCCTTGAAATACAGTAATCCACCTACATACATTCATTTACAAACTAACTTGCTAATTAATTCACCTACTTGATTTACAAAATAGCTGTTGGGCACAAGGGACAGCTTGAGGGGCTGGCAACATAAGTTTAGGGACATGCTTGGACAGCCAGCCCGACCCCAGTGTGATAAGAGCTTTGGTAACTGGGGAAGAGGATGCAGCACAGGGGAGTGTTTACAGTGGGAAAGTATGTCATCACAAGCAGGAGTGATTCAGGAGGCAGTCCCAGGAGTTGTCTGCCTGCACCATGTGACTCTTTCCTGCGGCTTTCAATCTGTGGCTGCTCTGCTCACACAGGAGGACAAGCTATTGGGTCAGTCCCTGTCTGGTGACTCACAGAATACTGACGGTGATGATTTGGCTTAAGCTCTTCTCATTCCCCCAGTGATCAGGACTTGTGGTGTGATTTTTGCCTTGGCTCGGGAACTTTTAAACTGGAGAATGTCGAGTTTACTTTGGGGGTTATGGGGAGGAGGCAGTCCATGTGCAAATGTTTTTGTCTCTGGGTATTAATGCATTTGGATCAGGAGAGGAAGTGCACAAGTTTTGTCTCAGGATGTTGAACCCTATATGTGGAGAACCAGTGCCTTGTCCTATCCAGCTACTGCCCCAAGACCTTGCAGTGGCGGCTCTTCCCTTCCTCCTCCTCCTCTTCAGGTGACATTTCCCAGGTTCCTCTCTGCTTAGTCTGATGAATTAAAAGGAGCTCTCTGGTCTCCCAGTCATTCCGAAGGGCCAAGGAAAGGTCCCTGTCCCAGGTCAGTACTCTCCTAAGGAAGCACAGCTGGGCCACAAGAAGCGTGAGGAAAAATTCTCTCTTTAAAAAAATATTGATTTGAAAGGCAAAGTGATAGAGGGAGAAAAGGAGAGACTGAGATCTTCCATCTGATGGTTCACTCCCCAAATGAACACAACTACCGGGGCTGGTCCATGCTGGAACCAGGAGCTGGAACTCCATCCGGTCGCCCATGTGTGTAGCAGGGGCCTAAGTACCTGGGTCATCTGCTGCTGCTTTCCTGGGTGCTTTAGCAGGGAGGCAGATCGGAAGTGGACCATTCAGGGCTCGAACTGGTGCTCATACAGGATGCTGGCATAACAGGCAGTAGTTTAACCTTTCGTTGGCCTCAAGAAATTTTTTTTAATAGAAAGCCTTTATTTAATAAATATAAATTTCAAAAGTACAACTTTTGGATTATAGCAGTTCTTCCCCCCATAACCACCCTCCCACCCACAAACCATCCCATCTCCTACTCCTTCTCCCATCCCATTCTTCATTAAGATTCATTTTTTTTTTTTTTAATTTTTTTTGACAGGCAGAGTGGACAGTGAGAGAGAGAGACAGAGAGAAAGGTCTTCCTTTGCCGTTGGTTCACCCTCCAATGGCCGCCGCGGCTGGCGCGCTGCGGCCGGCGCACCGCGCTGATCCGATGGCAGGAGCCAGGAGCCAGGTGCTTTTCCTGGTCTCCCATGGGGTGCAGGGCCCAAGCACCTGGGCCATCCTCCACTGCACTCCCTGGCCACAGCAGAGGGCTGGCCTGGAAGAGGGGCAACCGGGACAGAATCCGGCGCCCCGACCGGGACTAGAACCCGGTGTGTCGGCGCCGCTAGGCGGAGGATTAGCCTAGTGAGCCGCGGCGCCGGCGTAAGATTCATTTTTAATGATCTTTATATACAGAAGATCAACTCTATACTAAGTAAAGATTTCAACAGTTTGCACACACACAGACACATAAAGTATAAAGTACTGTTTGAGTAGTAGTTTTACCATTAATTCTCATAGTACAACACATTAAGGACAGAGGTCCTACATAGGGAACAAGTACACAGTGACTCCTGTTGTTGATTTAACAATTGACACTCTTATTTATGACATCACTAATCACCCGAGGCTCTTGTCATGAGCTGCCAAGGCTATGGAAGCCTCTTGAGTTCACAAACTCTGACCTTATTTAGACAAGGCCATAATCAAAGTGGAAGTTCTCTCTTCCCTTCAGAGAAAGGTACCTCCTTCTTTGATGGCCCGTTCTTTCCACCAGGATCTTGTTCACAGAGATCCTACATTTAGGTCGTTTTTTGCCACAGTGTCTTAGCTTTCCATGCCTGAAATACTCTCCTGGGCTTTATAGCCAGATCCAAATGCCTTAAGGGCTGATTCTGAGGTCAGAGTGCTGTTTAGGCCCCAAGTAATTCTTAAAACTAAGGGCCAAGTGTTTAGCAGTTGGCTGGCTGGTTCTTTGTCCTGAAGAGTGGGAGGTGAAATGACATTTGTTTCACTTTCCGCACTTCCAGGACAGCTCACAGTACTAACCCACCCATGGAAACTCCCTTTTCTTTGTCCTGTGAGGTGTCTGTAGAGTGTCAGTTGGAGGGCTTGGGAGAGAAAGGGGGTTTGCAGTTAGACAAGTCACTGATGGCATCAGAGGGTCTGTTGTAATTTTTAAAATTTAGACTTCAGAAACCACCGAAAGTGTATATGCTATCATTTTAAAAAAGATTGATTTATTTGAAAGGAAGAGTGCCAGAGAGAGAGAGAGGAGAAAGAGATCTTCCATTTGCTGTCTCACTCCCCAAGTACCTCTGACAACTGAGGCTGGGCCAAGCCAAAGCCAGGAGCCTAGAACTCTACCCAGGTCTCCCACAGGGATGTCAGAGACCCAAGTCCTTGGGTCACCATCTGCTGTCTTCCCATGCACATTACAGGAAACTGGATCAGAAGCAGAGGAGCAGAGACTTAAACTCCAATATGGGATGCAGGCATCCTAAGCCCCCAGCTTAACCCATAGTGCCACAATTGCCCGTCCGTGTGTATGCTGTGTTTGATGTGCCCTTCAGATGCAGCCTTTTGCCGTAAAGAGGAGGAAGTATGCTTTGGATGCTTTCTAAGGCAGAGAGTCCCAAGTCATTTCTGTATGACTATGAACACATATTGAAGTTATTTTGAAACATCAATGTGCCTCTCTACTTGGGCTCTCTAGCAGCTCAGGTTTATAAAATAAACTCAGGAACTGCTGCTGGAGTACGCTGTGTGACTGCACCCCTCCTGCTTCTCCCTCGCTCACTCATGCTGCAAGAGTCGTGCTCCTTGGATGCACAGCCCCTGGTAAAGGGAGATAAAAGGGAGGTGGGGCAGCCCAGATGCATTCTGGGAAAGTAGAGTGGGTGCAAATACTTGCTGTGAAACATTCCGAGTTGATTGTCACAGATAATCCTGAGCAGACCGGCAGCAACTGACACTACAGAAGGATTTTTGGAACAGAAGATTTTGTTCAGTGTAAACACACAGTGTGTGGTCTGGCCCCTGGCGGGGTGAAAACACAGCCATGAGACCTGCTTCCAGGGGCAGGAGATAAGAGTGAGGTCACCTACACAGAAAGTCTACACAGAGGTGGATTTGCAGGCTCACATCCATGGCTCAGATCCACAGACCCTTCCACACTCCATATCAAGCAAGCTCCCTTGACATAGGGCTACGGGGTGCCGCAGTAACATCCGAAAACAGAACAGCCCTGGCCCTAGCAAACTGATGAGGGAGGTGGACATTAGGCTCAAGTGCATCCAGGACTGTGACGGGGGTGGAACTTCCAGGATGCTGTGGGGAGACAGGCAGTTCTGACTTAGGAAATCCTGGAAGCCTGCCTGGAAGAAATATTGAAACTGAGAGCAAGGGGTGAGCAGAATTCATCTAGGCCTTTGGAATGGGGTGGGATGGGGCAGCAGGGGAGAGACTTCCAGGCAGAGAACAGGATATATTCTCTCTGGGGCATGTGAGTACATTTGACAACTCAAGTAAATATTTACTCTTTTCCTATTTTTAATTTTAAAAAATTTTCATTTTATTTGAAAGAGGGGAGGGAGGGAGTGAAGGGAGATAGGGAGAGGGAGGAAAAGGGAGGGAGGGAGGGGGAGAGAAAGGAGAGGAGAGGAGGGGAGGGGAGGGGAGGGGAGAGGAGAGGAGAGGAGAGGAGAAGAGGGGAGAGGAGAGGAGGGGAGAGGAGAGAAGGGGAGAGAATTATCTTTCATCCACCAGCTCACTCCCTAAATCCCCACAATAGCTGGGTCTGGGCCAGGCCAAAGCCAAGAGCCCAGAACTGAATCCAGGTCTCCCACGTAGGTGGCAGGGGTCCAAGTACTTGGACCATCATCTTCTGCCTCTCAAAATGTGCGTGCATTAGCAGGAGGCTGGCTCAGAAGTGGAGGTGAGACTTGAAGCAGACGCTCTGATACTGGATGCAGGTATCCAAGCAGCACCTACCCACTGAGCCAAACACTTGCGCTGTTTCTGTTTTTACAACTGACTGCACAGTGTTTACCATCTTCCAGCATGTCTATGCCAACCAGAACCAACAGACACCCTGGACCTGGGCTTTCTTTTTTAATATTTTATTTATTTATTTGAGAGGTAGAGTTACAGACAGAGAGGGAGAGACTGAGAGAAAGGTCTTCCATCTGTTGGTTCACTCTCCAAATGGCTATAGCTTCCAGAATTGGGCTGATCTGAAGCCAGGAGCCAGGAGCTTCTTGGTCTCCCACATGGATGCAGAGGCCCAAGCACTTTGCCCATCTTTTGCTGCTTTCCCAGGCCATAGCAGAGAGCTGGATCGGAAGAGGAGCAGCCAGGCCTCAAACTGGCACCCAAATGGGATGCCGGTGCTGCAGGCAGAGGCTTAGCCCACTATACCACAGCACCAGCCCCCTGGACCCAGGTTTTCAAAGCATCCACTGCTTCTTCATTTCTGGAAGTTCTGTAAACTTCCAATGTGCCCTTCATTCCTAAGTTTTGTTTGATATTTTTAGAATAAACCTTTAAAACTTGGTGACAGTTTTTGAATTGTTATTTGGTTTTAACTTTATATTTTAAAATAATTTCAAATTTACAGAGAAGTTGTAAGAACAGTGCAATAAACAAAACAAAAAGAACCAGAAACATTCTCATATATTCCTTAATGGCTTGAGATTCTCAGTTGTTAACATTTTGCTACGGTTGCTTTATGCACTTAGAGTTATTTACCTTTACTTAGGCACACACCCTCTTTCCTCCTGCATCCTTCTTATTATCATCCAGTTGTAAACCAGTTAATCCTAAATGCTCTGTTAATGCACCTGGGAAAGCAGCAGAGGACAGCCCAAGTGCTTGGGTCAATCCCTACACCCATGTGGGAGACCAGATGGGGCTCCTGGCTTCAGGCTGGCCCAGCCGTGGCTGTTGCAGCCATTTGGCGAGTGAACCAGGGGATGGAAGATCTCTCTTTCTCTCTCTCTCCCACTCTCCCCCTCTCCCTCTTTAACTCCTCCTTTCAAATCAATAAATAAAATCCTTTAAAAAATGTTAATTGGAATCCTAAGGCTGATTTACCAGATAGATCTGAGTTCATCAAAAGAGCCTCTTTGACCTTGATGCTTGATTTTATGCTAATTTAAGCTTATTAAATAAATGCATAAAATACCCTTTGTATATGTTACATATATATTTTCTATCTTGGGTTCCTGTACAACGTATTGAGTGGAACAAGAGTTCTCTTGCTTTGGTCACTTGAAAATCACATAGTATCCCGCTTTAGCTCCTACCCACTGCACAATTTCCTCATCATCTGCAGGCCTTGCTGCTTCTTTTCTTGGTGCCTTGAATTTCACTCTAATTTTCAGCAACCTCAGGGTGAAGGGAACACTCACACCCGTTGGTTTTGGGTGTAGTTCCCGGTTGCTCCAAAGTGCACAAAATTTGAGATTTCTTTCTTTTCTTTTTGAAATTCAGTCCTGCTTATATTAAAAGTACCAATAGACTGAGCATCACCAATCTAAAAATCTGTAATATGAAATGCTCCTGAATGCAAAATGGTTTTGAGCACCCACATGACACAACAAGAGAAAACGCCACACTAACCTCATACAATAGCCTGCAGTCAAAACACAGACACACTGAAAAAATACTGTGAATTACCTTCAGCCTGTGTGTATAAGGTGTCTATGAAACATAAATGAATTCTGTGTTCAGACTTGGTCTCATCCCTAAGACACCTCATTGCGTCTATGCAGATACTCCAAAACCTGAAAAAAATCTGAAATCCAAAACATGCCTGGTCCCAAGCATCCAGAAAAGGGAGGCTCGACCTGCACAGCCACAAGCTGTGCCATCACCTGCTTAGCCACTAACCAGCCCACACAAATGCTCCAGGTATAGGATGGTCCTACCTCGGAGCTGTGCAGCCCGGAGTCCTCAGCCTGCGAATGAGGACACCGAGATGCAGACAGGTATCTTCTGGAGAAGAGCTGCTAATGGCTGCCAGCCTCTGCCTATGCCAGGGGTTAGGGGCCTCCCGACAGCCGAGGTACTGCCTCAAGGGTGGCCAGGCCACTTTCTGACCTCCTGGCAAGTGTGGGCTGTTGGCAGCAGCAGCAGGCCTGGAGCAAGGTCCTCAGGGCCACTTAGTCAGCTCAAATGCAGCTATAGGTCTGAAGCCCAGCCAGGTCTTTGGAGGCCTCTAGATTTCCCAGTAGATTCTGCACTAGAAGATGGTCCTAACGGAATCCCAGGACTGAAGAGGTGTGGACACTGTAGCAGCCCAGTTAAAATATATTTCCATTGGGAAAATCCATTCTCTGTTCTAAAAGAATTTCCAGGCTCAGCCAATGCATCTATAAATTGGGAATCACAACATGTTTAAAAAAAAGATGTATTTATTTATTTGAAAGTCAGAGTTACACAGAGAGAGAGGAGAGAACCAGAGAGATCTTTGATCTGCTGGTTCATTCTCCAAATAGCCTCAATGACTGGAACTGGGCCAGGCAGAAGCCAGAAGCCAGGAGCTTCTTCCAGGTCTCCCAAGTGGGTACAGAGGCCCAAGTACCTGGACCATCTTCTACTGCTTTCCCAGAGGCATTAGTAGGGAGCTGGATGGGAAGTAGAGCAGCTGGGACTCCAATTGGCACCAAAGAAGCTGGCTTAATCCTCTGCGCCACAGCACCGGCCCCACCACTTACAAGTTTTGAAGTTATTTATTTGAAAGGTGAAGTTACAGAGACAGAAACAGAGGGGAAGGGGGCAGGCAAAGAGATCTTCCATCTCTTGGTTCAGGCTGAAGATGGCAACAATGAATCTAGGAGCCTTATCCAGGTCTCCCACATGGGAGGCAGGGCACTGGAACCACCTTCTTCTGCCTTCCCAGGCCATTAGCAGAGAACTGGATCATAAATGGAGCGTCAGGGACTCCAACTGGTGGCTCTGCTACCTCCTAATGGTTTCATATTTACGTGCCCCAAGTTACAGTAGCTACTTGGCTGGTTCAACGGGGATCTCAGGAAGTACAGGATGGTCCTAGGCTCAAGAACTAGGGGTGGGTATTTGGTGTTTGGGACGCCCAGTGTCCCACTTGGAAGTGTCCCTGCTCTGCCTCTGATCCCAGCTGCCTGCTGATGTGCCCGGGGAGGCAGCAGGGGATGGGGATCAAGTACTTGGGTCCCTGCCACCCACATGGGAGATTCAAACGGGGTCCCAGATCCCGGTGTCTACCTGGCCTGTCCCTCACTACGGTGGGCATTTGGGGAGAGCTCGATCTCTCTGGCTCTTTTTCTGCCTTTCGAATAAAGAAAACACACAAGTAAATGGTTAAAACAAAAGAAGCCCACAGCAGCCCTGCAGAGATGATGCACACACACACAAGGAAAAGCTGCCGGCATGCTCTGATGAGTGGAGGGAGAAGGGACCGTGGTGGGCGTGGGGCTCACGAGCTGCACTGGCAGCTTGTCCACATCCTCGCCTGCAGCCGCTCGCGCTCTGGGCTTGAACCTCCACTTAAGGGGTGGGCAGGAGCTCAGCCCAGGAACTAGACTGGGCTCGTCGGCAAAGCAACAGAAGCATAAGGAGCGACCCTGGCGGAAGCTCCCCAAGCCCCGTTTTAACTTGGTGGACGTCTGCCAAGTCCCCGGGAGAGGCTGCGACCTTAGAATCCTGGCCGCACCCAGACTCCTGCGTCTGCAGCCGTCCCGCCGCCCCGCTTGTCGGCGCCCGTCTCCAGGGGGCGCTGCTGCACGCCTCCGCTGCCGGCCCCGCGCGTGCGCGCCGGCCAGGTGAGGAGGCGGCGGCGGCCCGGGCCTCGCGGCGGGGGGCGGGGCCTGGGCGGGGCGGGGCCGGGCCGTGCAAGACCAAGGCCAGAGGCGGGACCAGCCGCCGCCGTCTCCGTCTCGGGTCCCGGCCCCCGCAGCGCCCGGCAGCCGTCGCTGAAGGAACGGAAACCGCCAGCAGCGCCCGCTCGGAGCCGCGCCGGCCGACAGCGCGCCTCCGCCCGCCCCGGCCCCGCCCGAGCGCCCCGCGGGTCCCCGGCTCGAACCCCTCGGCCGATCGCGCCCACCTGAGCCCGTGAGCCGGCGCCATGGCGGAGCAGGAGAGCCTGGAGTTCGGCAAGGCGGACTTCGTGCTGATGGACACCGTCTCCATGCCCGAGTTCATGGCCAACCTGAGGCTCAGGTGAGGGCGGAGCCCGCGCGCGCACGGGCTCAGAGGCTGCGCTTCCTCAGAGGGGGCGCGGGGCGGGGCGGCGCGGCCACCTTCGGGGTGTCGGGGCGGCTCCGGGCTCCCGGGGCAGTCCGGCGGGGACGGAGAGGACGCCCCGGGGGCGCCGGCCGGAGCGCGGGGGCCGTGCGGGGCCGGAGGTGCGCCCGCGCCGCGCCAGGTGAGCGCTGTGGGCGGGGCGGGTGACCGAATGGAAACGCCGGGAAAGCTCTGACTAGCCGGGAGAGGGGAGGTGGCCCCGAAAGCCCTGGGCAGACCTGCGTGCTGTGTGGGGGAGCAGCTGGCGGCTCCTCCCGCGTCCACACTTGCGTCTTCTCGTTCTTGTCGTGCCCCCCACCCCCGCGTGGATCCCTCGTGTCGCTCAGGACCCCGCCGAACGATCCCTGAGCTGGCTGTTTTTCAGTGACTCCCTAAACGTAATTAGACACGTCTCCAGACATAGAAGAGACTGCCGCGCTCGCCGGTGCCAAGATAAACTGTCTGAGCTTGACAAGGCGTCCCTGGTTTCAGCTTTTTCGAGGAGTTTGTGGATGGAGCCCTTGTGTTGCTGACATCCCTGAGAATGGGACGCACGAAACACACCCCCAAAAATGGGCTTGTTGGAGAGAACCTTCTAGCCGGATTGATTTGCTCTTGATAGCAGAGTTACAGAGCGGTTTGTCTTTTTTTTTTTTTTTTAAACATTACAGTAAACAGTTTCAAAATAGCTAAATTTTTGGTGTGTGTGTGTGTGTTCCGGGAAGCTTTGGCCCTATTTCTTGTCAAGTTTATAACTACACATCACTCTGTAAGCTTATAAAGTGAAATCATAATCCAGGTTTGGATGCTTAACTAACCCCATTTCTCAGTATTGGTTATCCCTGTCAGTCCTAATTCAAGAGTTTGTGAATCTGGCTTAATCATTGAAATGGCAAACCACATGGGCGTCATCTGTTCCTGAGCCCGGGGTAGGAGCACAGCCCTGGGTGCTGACCCTGCCCTGGTCAGAGTCTCTGTGTCCTAACTGGAGACACCACGAGGCCACTGGGGTTTCTTTCAGTGCTCATGTGCGGGACTGTAAGTGTTCCAGGTGCAGGTGGGCTCAAGATTGCACAGAGTGTGGCAAAGTAATATGTGGTCCGTATCCATGGAGAGGGGACCCGGATGCCAAAATCCATGAGTGCCCACTTCGCTTACACGAGTTGGTGTAGGATAGCAGCCCCCTGCTGTCTGTGTGGGATCCGTCCCATGGCCCCCAGTGGATGCGTGGAACTGCAGATAGTACCAATCCTCTATAGGCTGGCTGTGTTCCTGTACATAGCTATGATGAAGGTTGCTTTATAAATTAGGCACAGTAAGAAATTAGCAATAATAATATAAACATCAAACAGTTACAACACTGCACTGGAATAACAGTTGTGTGATGTGGCTTCTGTCTCTAAAAATTTTTATGGCACTGTATTCCCCCTTCTTGTGGAACAGCACGGTTTTGAATAAGGATGGAGGCCACTGTTTACGTAGAACCCATGCACATCCTCCTGTGTGCTTAATTTTTTTTTTTTTTTTTTGACAGGCAGAGTGGACAGTGAGAGAGAGAGACAGAGAGAAAGGTCTTCCTTTGCCGTTGGTTCACCCTCCAATGGCCGCCGCGGCCGGCGCGCTGCGGCCGGCGCACCGCGCTGATCCGATGGCAGGAGCCAGGAGCCAGGTGCTTTTCCTGGTCTCCCATGGGGTGCAGGGCCCAAGCACCCGGGCCATCCTCCACTGCACTCCCTGGCCACAGCAGAGGGCTGGCCTGGAAGAGGGGCAACCGGGACAGAATCCGGCGCCCCGACCGGGACTAGAACCCGGTGTGCCGGCGCCGCTAGGCGGAGGATTAGCCTAGTGAGCCGCGGTGCTGGCCCTGTGTGCTTAATTTTTAAAAAAGATTTGAAAGAGTGACAGAGAAGCAGGGAGAGACAGATCTTCCATCTACTGATTCACTCCCCAAATGCCTACAACAGCTAAGGCTGGGCCAGACCAAAGCCAGGAACCAGGAACTCAGTCTGGATTTCCTGCATGGGTGGCAGGGAACCAAGTAGACAGGCCATGACCCACTGTCTTCCCAGGCACGTTGGCAGGAAGCTGGATTGGAAGCGTAGTGATCAGGACTCGAACTGGTGCTCTGATAGGGGATGCAGGTATCCCAAGTGATAACTTAAAACCCGCCTCTCCTATATACTTTAAATCATCTCTAGATTACTCATAATACCTCATAAAATGTTTCTGATACATAAATAGTTGTTTTTTTTTTTTTCTTTTTTTGACAGGCAGAGTGGACAGAGAGAGAGAGACAGAGAGAAAGGTCTTCCTTTGCCGTTGGTTCACCCTCCAATGGCCGCCGTGGCCGGCGCGCTGCGGCCAGCGCACCGCGCTGATCCGATGGCAGGAGCCAGGAGCCAGGTGCTTTTCCTGGTCTCCCATGGGGTGCAGGGCCCAAGCACCTGGGCCATCCTCCACTGCACTCCCTGGCCACAGCAGAGAGCTGGCCTGGAAGAGGGGCAACCGGGACAGAATCCGGCGCCCCGACCGGGACTAGAACCCGGGGCGCTGGCGCCGCTGGGTGGAGGATTAGCCTATTGAGCCGCAGCGCCGGCCTGATACATAAATAGTTGTTAATAGTTGTTATACTCTATCATTTAGGGAGTAATGTTGAGATAAAAAGTCTTTTCTCCCCCCAAGTACTTTGAGCCCATGGTTCGTTGCCATCAAGGGTGCAGAGCCTATGGGTCTGGAGGGCCGAGTGTAATCAGATTTTTATACCTAGCATGTTGTGATACTGTGTTACCCCTGTGGTCAAAGTTTGGTTCCCCAGCTTTTATAAAAAAGACCCCAATACCATATTAATCAATCAAAATGACATATACCTCCATCAGCTGTAACCAATACCTACTACTGTAGTGTTTAGGAATCAACCTGTTGAAATCCAAATTCAGATTTTACCACTTTCTTGCTGTGGTCCTTGGGAAAGTTACTTAACCTCTCTGTGCCTTGGTCTTATCTTAGAATTGGGTTTGTCCTGAGGGTTTAATGAACTTAATATGTTTAACTTCAAAGATGAGTGCCTGGCAAATACATATTAGCAGTCTTGCTCAGTGGAAAGTACTCCCAAGTGCACATAAAGCAGCCGGGAGGTGAGTTAGATGGCCATTTTCAGAGACTACAATTGGTTACTGTTATTTACGAGGTCCCACCACCCTTCCTCCAGGAAAAGAGCTGCATGCTTGGAGAAATCCCTGGGTAATGTAATCACCCTCAGCTTACAATCACGGTAGTTTATCAGACTTGAAGTACATTTGTTACATATGTACTGCATACGAGACAGTGTTGTAGCCGTTGGGTACGAAGCCATTCATTGTAATGTCCACTGTCACCTCCAGCAGACACATGACGTTAGCCAGAACTTTGCAGAATTTTGAGAATTGAAAGTGAAGCCTTGAGGATGAAGCTGGCCACGGCGGTTTATAGAACTGCTCCTTTGCAATAGAATTAAAGCTCATATGGGTTTTAAAAAGTTGGGGGCGGGCACTTAAGCGGATTTTTTTTTTTAATACTTTCATATTCATTGGTGGCAGAGTCTGTAGGTGAGGGCTGACTCTTAGATTGCTAAGGTGTGTCTAACTCAACTCTTCTCGCACAGAAGAGAACATTGCAAGTTACTCATTGTACTTTGTATAAGGTATGTTAGAAGGTAGGACCCAAAGAACTGGGAGATGTGCTGTCTGCCTCTCAAAGGGGGAAAAAGGGAACTTACCTGTCGATGTAGAGAGTAGTTCAGGGAAACAAAAGGAGAGAACTCAGGAGTTCACTCGCCAAGTAATTGTGCAGACTAATTGTTCTGGAAGTTCAGGGGAGGGAGCGATGCCTTAGGCGGATCTAGACGCGCATGTGGAGGAGGTGAGGACTTGAGCTGAGTCCCAAGGATGAGCAGTATTTGTCTTGTTGGGCATGTGGGCGGGGAGCATTCCAGGTGGATAAAGTGGCATGAACGCTGACTCTGGGCGACTGCGAATGAGCTAAGTTGTCTGGAAAGGAAGGAGTTGGTGTTGAGTAGTGGGAGGAATCTCCAGCTCTCATTAGCAAGACTGCGCATAACCAGGTTCTTGAGTCTACCTTTGCATCAAGCACCAGCACGGCTGTGAGTCTGGCTGTTCAGATGTGTGCATCTCATCTGGGTGTCCACTGGGCAGCTCTGAGAACTGGCTGCTGTTCTCATTGTACGGCTCAGTGGTTATTCCTGATTTGCTTGCAGGCTGGAGTAGTTGGTTCCCTGAAGCCAGACAGTCCCAGGACAGGAGAGTGTCTTGACCTCCTCTCCAGCTGTAACCCCCCAACCCAGAGAGAAAGCAGTCCTCTCTCTCCCAGCTTGAATTTCATATCACCCCGCCTTCTCTCCAAACTGTTTTTGTGTTTCATTGAATGAGCTCCTGCTGATGTGTCCCGTGGGTATTTGTTTCACATTGCAGAAGGTGACCAGAAACCAGCGGAGGTCCAGGTGCTGTGCTGTGATGTTGAAGTTTTCCTCTCCAGAGTATTGGTGATTGGGCCACCCTGGATGTCTATTTGTGGGTGGGGCTGTGTGATTGAAAGCTGTATGTGTGTGTGTACCTGGTCACTCCTGCCCTCCCCCCTCATGTGGCTCCTGCTCCCATTCCCGAATCTGAATATCTTGTCTTCTGTTTCCCTCGGGTTCCTCTGAAAGGCCCGCCTGCTTCCTTTATGGTCTGCAGCTTACAGGTAAGCACGCAAGGCTGCAGTTGCTTGAGGGGCCTGTGTCGTGGGAACTTGGTTTGCATTTTTTCAACAGCAGCACCTGGAGTAATGCTGGACACGTAGTACATTCCTTTATGACAACATTTTTTGTAAAGAGGGGAAAAAAAAAGAATGTTCCCAGTACTTTTGCTGAAAACCTTTGTGGCATTATCCGTTTAGAATTATCTTGTTTTGCTGGCCACCTTCTTTCCCTTTTAGAGTTGAAGCTTGAGTTTTAGGGATCTGTTACAATTGATAGCATTTCCCCCTACTGTCATTGTTTTTTAAAAAATTTTCATCTGTGGATTTGGGCCTGGATGGGCAAGATTGCTTATGGATTAGTGTTTGTGTCTCTGAAAGTGAGTTTCAATTTGTATTTCTTGCGAGTGTCATAAAGACTGCTTTCCTTCTCAGAAGCCTCTCGCTGGGGGACATGTGTTCTGTTTATTCCTTTTTCCTATTTAGTGGGGGTGGGGGTGGGGGTAGGAGTAGAGGTGGAGGTGGAGGTGGAGATCCTCCTGGTTCCAGCCATCAAGGTCTGTGCCCAGGCATGAGATTCCTGTACAAGTACTTCCTTGTCTTCATGGCCAGGGGTGGTTGCTGTCATCAATCCTAACGGCTACTCGGGCTACTCGAAGCCACCACTGCTCCATCCCCATGTTCTACTTTTTTTGTAGCCACTTCCTTTTTGGACTCAGAGCCCTGGGTTCCTCTTCTGTACTTGAGTTCTTCCAGCATTAACACCAGCTTTGCCCCTTTTGTAACTGAGAGTCCTGCCTGGACAGGCTGTGTGGAACGTCTGGTCCTCTCTCTGGTCCTCACTCCCCGCTCAGCTGTCCACGTCAAAGGTGAGCCCCGGCTGCTGCTGGGAGAGCCCTGAAGCCGAGGACCACATCCCTGGGAGTTGTGCTTGGCATTCCAGAGGACCTTGAACAATACATGAGGCCTCCAGAGGTCCGACTTTCCCTGTTTTATTTGTTGCTTGTTCCTGTTTTGAGAAGAAAGCATCTGCTCAGCTATGTATCTTGGCTTCTTGGAAATTTTATTGTGTCTCCATTCTTTACCTCATGGTCTTTCTCCTCTATGCAAAAGCAGTCATTTAAAGCCTTGTGTGTGCCACAGCTGCATACGACTTCTCTCTTTTGACCTGATTCCATATGTGGTTTTTGACATTTGTTTGGAGCAGGGTTTCTCATTCTCAGCACTATGGACATTTGGGGTAGGATAATGCTTTGCTGTGAGGGTGTCCTATATGCTGTAGGGTGTTTAGCAGTATCCGTGGCCTGTACCCAGTAGATGCTAGCAGTATCTTCACTTCCATTTATAACAGCATGTAGGCGTATGTGCATGCGTGCGAAATAGACCCCAGGTGAAAACCACTGGCCTGGGCTGTTCTTGTTCCCTGGAATTTCCTCCTTCCCTCCTCCCCTGCCTGTCAGCTCTTACTCATCCCTCGCACCAGCTTGGAGAAGTCCTCCCTCAGCCTCCAGAACAGGCTTGATTGCACTCTCACCTGTGCCCCCAAGAGACAGGTGACTTAGTCGTAACTGCTAAAGAATGTGTGCAATGCTTCCTCACCCACCTATGAGGTTTCAGACAGCCCAGTCCGCCCGTTCAGAGGCAGATCCAGGTTCTCCAGCACTTGCACATTCATTGAGGGCCACTGTGTTAAGAAAAACAGTGTAAGTTATGAATGCAAAGTTAGGTGCAGAGTTTGGGAAAGGAAAGGCGCGAGGGAGTGTGTTTAAAGCCAACCTGCCTTTAATCCTTCTGTGTTTTCTGTCACATGACAGAATTTGGCCTTGTGAGCTCAGTGCATCTGACACTGAGGGAACTGAGCAATCAAATGTTGGCTGATTGTTCTTCAACCAGTGGAATTCTCCATTTTTTAAAACACTGTACAATCTTCACAAAAAGCTATATTCATTTTAGTACAGCTTATCTGTGTGCTGGGCACAAGGGGTTGGGGTTTTACAATTAGTAGAAAAGCAGCGACCAGGTACACACACTCACCACAGTGCCTCTGTATTCTTTGTAGTGTTTTGGTCATTTGGAATATTCAATAGGACAAGGGGTCTCTCTGGCTTGCCAGGGAAAAGCCCAGGGATACCCTGGGTGGTCTTCAAGCAAATGTAAACCTGCAGTTGGTTCTGAATTGGAAGTAACTGTAGTTGGATTTATAGGAGAGGTGAATGGCACATTAAATCTTCTTGGCTTCCATGTGAAATTCTTTGGCAACCTCCTTTGGAAGCTTTTGGAAAAGGACAGTTTGCTCTGTGCCTGTTTTGCACATTGGCTTCATATTGGGACAAAAATGGGAATTTGGGATTGGGAGTTGCCATTTGGAGTGAATCACCCCGCTGCCTCGTTTCCTTTCCTACTCTGTGACAGATTTCCAAGACTATTTTTACTCAGGGTCAAGAAATGACCCTCCAGCCTTCTGCTGAATTTAGCTTCCAAAGACAGCCAGATGTGGGCGGAACCAAGCACTTAGATGCTGCTACTGGTTTGTTTCAGTCCAGGTTCTGAAGGGATCTACTTTTACATTACCGAGATGACCATTGGCTTTTTGCCTAACTTTGAGATAAAGGTGGAGAATCTGGTGGAGGTAGCAATGTGTTTGTTTAACATCCTACATGTAAGTTGTCTGCATCTTGAATTATCCCTGTTAGAAATCTGTTCTTTGACATTGTCACCTGTGTGAGCCTACTCAGCAAAACACATCCCAGATCAAGGAATGGCCCTGTTCCACAGTGGTTCTCTGGCACCCACTGCTGTGCTGCCCTGGGGACTAGTGTCTTATGTCTTTGCCCAACCACTACCAAGCCGATCTCATGGGGGTTGAACTCTCTTGTCGCTGGTGTCCCCAGCCCTATGAGATAGGCTACCTGTGGGTGGGCCCTACTAGCCCTCTAACCACATAAATGGGGTCAGAGGGTAACAGTATTTAAGAATATTCATTTTCAACCTCTCTCTGATTGTCTGTTAAGTCTCTTGATTGAGACGATAGCTTTATTTCCTGTGGGAAGCAAGCTCCATTCAACTGCTATATAATTATTGGTTAGATCTCTTGAGTCGAGCAGTTTTCCAAGCTTCAGTTTTGAGCATTTATGGGAAGAAGAGAGGGGGAAAGCCTGCTTGCGTCAGGGAGCATTGGGAAGGACGTAGGCTTTGAGACCTGACTGACCAAGTTCAAATCTCAGCTTCTCGTGGCTCTTATTAGCATTATGATAGGGGCTTCCCTAAGCCTCAGTTTCCTTAAATGCAAAGGACCAGCTTTTAGGGTTGTGGGTTGAAATTACATGGGTAGAAGTGCTAGTCAGTGTGTAGACCATAAATCCTGCTCAGCTCACGTTAACTCTCACTTGTCCTTCCCAGACAGCCTCATCTCCCTGCGCTGACCCCAGAACTGCTGTTGCACTGGCTGCTTCACCTCTTCCTTCCCCACAATGGCAGTTTTTGTTTCTTTGTGTGTTTGGGTTTTGTCTGGAGGGACAAGGATGAAAAGGGCTCAAGAAAGGATTTGGGTTTTACCGAGTGGCCAGGGCAAGAACATTGGAGAAAAGTCTGGACCTAAATCTGGTTTATATCCATTTACTGCCACTTGTGTGACCTTGAACAAGTTGCTTAGGCTCCCTGCACCATGGTTTCTTCATCTGTAAAGATGATATTCTTAGAAAAGTTAAATACAGCACCTATGGAACACCTAATGTGGTGGCCAGGCTATAGTACTCAGTGGGTATCCTTCCCCTTCTGTCTCTGCTCAATCCCTGGTCCAGCCCTGTGGACAAAAAAAATGCCCATACAGTTCCCAAATCACTCCACATCCATCACCCTAAATGTAGTCCTAAGTGTGCCCCCTTGTGGTACCCCTATTTAATTTCTGAAAATTGTTATAAAGTCATTGGAGAATGAAAATTTATTCATATTAGACACTCCAAAATATTTTATTCTGTATGTCACTGTTCTCTGCTGTCATAAAGACTGTTGATTTTGGTCCTTGTATTTGGGCAGTATAGACAGGTGATAAACTTTATAGAGTCTTTAAAAAAATAATCTGTAATGCATTTTCTTATTAAGCTGTAGACACCCTGTTTGTTTGCAGGTCATCTCAGGCTTTAAAGGTATCAACTGCTTGAATTCTTGCCATGTGCTTAGCACTGTGTTGGGCAGCTTAGTGTGAGTTACCTTTTTAAAAATCGTTCTTGGGGGTTGGCACCATGGCTCAGCAGGTTAATCCTCCGCCTGTGGCACCAGCATCCCATATGGGTGCTGGTTCTAGTCCTGACTGCTCCTCTTCCAATTCAGCTCTCTGTGGCCTGGGAAAGCAGTAGAAGATGGCCCAAGTCCTTGGGCCCCTGCACCTACATGGGAGACCCAGAAGAAGCTCCTGACTCCTGGCTTGGAATCGGCACAGCTCTGGCCATTTTGGCCATCTGAGGAGTGAACCAACGGACGGAAAACCTTTGTCTCTGTCTCTTCCTGTCACTGTTTATAACTCTACCTCTCAAATAAATAAATAAAATCTTAAAAAAAAAAAAAGTTGTTCTTGGATGGATAGCTTAATTGGGAGTGAAAGATACCTTAATGAGTGGATCAATGTAAAGTGAAATACAGTTGAGCCCAAATAGATAGTGCAGAAAGTCCATTGTTTTAAGAACTTCCTAGACAGAAACAACCAACATACTATTTAAAAAAAATTATTTGAAAGGCAGAGTGATGGGATGGGGGAGGGAGAGAGAGACAAACAAGGGAGAGAGTGAGAAAGATCTTCCATCTACTAGTTCACTCCCCAAATGGTCACAACAGCCTGAGCTGGGCCAAACCAAAGCCAGGAGCCAGGAACTCCATCTGGATCTTCCATGTGGGTGTCAGGGACTCAAATACTTGAGCCATAATCTGCTGCTTACCAGGCACATTAACAGGGAACTGGATTAGAAGCAGAGTAGCTGCAGGGCCGACACTGTGGCATAGTAGGCTAACCCTCTGCCTGCAGTGCCGGCATCCCGTATGAGCACTTAGTCATGTCCTGGCTGCTCCACTTCCGATCCAGCTCTCTGCTATGGCCTGGGAAAGCAGTGGAAGATGGCCCAAGTGCTTGGGCTCCTGCACCCACATGGGAGACCCAGAAGAAGCTCCTGGCTTTGGATCAGCCTAGTTCTGCCATTCCCAGTGGAGGGAAGATTTCTCTCTCTGCTCCCCTCTCTGTAACTCTGCTTCTCAAATAAATAAATAAAATTTTTAAAAAAGATAAAAAGAAGCAGCAGCAGCAGAGGAGCTGGGACTTAAGTGTTCACTCCAGTATGGAATGCTGGTATCCCAAGCCACAATTTAACCTGTTTCACCACAGTCTTGTCCCACCATACTATATTAAAACACACACACACACACACCTGATGATAGTCTAGTTAGGAGCCATACGTATGTATGTGCTGAATTCTAAGGGGATTCAGAGAGAACTTTGTTGGGAGTGGATGGAAAGTTGTCTCTGGGAGAGCAGAACTTGCAGGGTTTGCTGAAATGGAGACAGCCTGCCATCTGGATGTGGTCCTTTCCCCATCACCCTCTTGCCTGAGCCTTCCTGGCCCTCTTCTCTCTCATGTGAGCACAATGAACTGGGGGGGAGAGGTCTTGATGACAGAGGGCAGGGCAGCTCTGCTTGGTGAACAAACGAGGGAGCCGGCCTGTGAGTGTGATCAGGGCTTCCAGCATTCCTTGGTGAAATAGAATTTTTCAGTGAACGGTGGCAGTCGGCGACTTCAGCTGATGAGGAGAACCAAGAACATCAGCTGGTTCCTTGATTCTTTGCCCACCTTCAGTCTCCTCGTTGTCCTGACCTCACCCCTGAAGATTTCCCAATTCATAGTCCAGGCCCAGCTGCTCATGTGGGACCAGTTAGTATCAGGAACATGACTGCCTTCATTTTCCCTTCATTTCTGCTCCTTTATGCACAGAATAGAAATAGATTTTACTTTAGTGAGATTAAAGTGCGAGTTCTAACAAGGCAATTTGGCTTTAATAAAAAGATGATTTGGTGCTGAACCTAGATTTTTCTGAAAGAGCCACAAACCAGTTCCGAGTTCTAAAAAAAACCTTTAGGGATAGATGGCAAAGTTGCTGAGAAGCAAACAGTTTTTCTTTCATTGCTCCTCTCAGTGTATCTCCCGCAGTTACAGTACTAAATACTGGGGGGAAGTGGGATGCCATCTATAAGCATGGGGTTCTCATAAGCAAGAGAAGCAAATGAATTAGTGGAAAAAAAAAAGTTTCATCTGAAACAATGAAGCAAACACCAAGAAAAACTCACACATTTTTCCCCTCTGACCACAAAGTCGGCTTTGAGTGATTTGTACAATGGAGGAGCAGCTGTGCAGTGCTGGTGGTTCTCCAGTGTTCTGTCTCAGACCACTGCTTGATGTGCAATAGAAAGTTGAGAAAATTTCATACTCAATTAAAAGGTCAAACTCCCCAGAGGAGGGGAAGTCCCTCCATTTATTTTGGACAACCCCAGCATTGGCCATGTTTCGGTTTTGGCTTTCGTAGATAGCTAGGTCATTGCAAGCGTACTGTTAGAATAGTCCTTGATAGGCTGGCGCCGCGGCTCACTAGGCTAATCCTTCGCCTTGCGGCGCCAGCACACTGGGTTCTAGTCCCGGTCAGGGCGCCGGATTCTGTCCCGGTTGCCCCTCTTCCAGGCCAGCTCTCTGCTATGGCCCGGGAGTGCAGAGGAGGATGTACCCCATGGGAGATCAGGAGAAGCACCTGGCTCCTGGCTTCAGATAGGCGCGGTGCGCCGGCTGCGGCGGCCATTGGAGGGTGAACCAACAGCAAAAGGAAGACCTTTCTCTCTGTCTCTCTCTCTCACTGTCCACTCTGCCTGTCAAAAAAAAAAAAAAAAAAAAAAAAAGGAGAGAATAGTCCTTGATAAACAGGTTGAGTTAACCTGATCCTGTATTCTATATTTCTTGTGGTTAAGAAGATTTTTAGCCTCTGTTGATGAATTAATAAATGAGTACATAGCATCTCTCTATATTTGACTCCCAACAGACCTGTGTATTTACTGTATTTTATGTATGGTTTTTATGTATTATACAAGGGTACTTTACACAGTTCATGAAAAGTGGAATTGAAAGTTAAGCGTAGGAGATGAGTGTTTGGTACAGTACCTTAAGTTGCCACTTGCAGTACCTGCGTCCCCTTTCAGAGTGCCTGATTGGAGTCCTAGTGCCTCTGCTCCTGATTTCAGCTTCCTGCTGCTGCACATCCTGGGAGGCAGCAGGTGATGGCTCAAGTACTTGAGTCTCTGCCACACGCGTGGGAGACCCAGATGGAGTTCCAGACTTTGGGCTTCACCCTGGCCAGCCCTGGATGTTAGGGCTATTTGAGGAGCGAACCAGCAAATGGAAGATTGATCAATCTCAACCTCTCTCTCTCTCTCTCTTTCTGTGTGTGTGTGTGTCTGCATGTCTGCCTTTCATAATAAAATAAATAAAATGTTTAAAGAGTAAATTTTGGGAGCAGGTATCATCCCACATTGGATGGCCTGGCTTTGATTTCCACCATTGCAGATCCTGGGAGGCAGTGGTGATGGCTTAAGTGATTGGACACCTGCCACCCACGTGGGAGACCTGGATTGAGTGCCCAGCTTTGACCCAGCCTGGCTGTTGTGGCATTTGGGGAGTGAATCAGAAAGTGGGATCTCTCTGCCTCTCCAGTACATTTTTAAAGGGCATTTTTAAAGCAGTAATGTGGTAGGAAATAGAGTAAAGGAAATATCTTAAGTGATCTCCCATTAAAGAAGGCTGTGCTTCACTGTGTGACCTGAACAGTTTACCTCAGTTCTCTGAGCTTTTATGGCCCAATCTTTGAGTTGCACCAATTCCTACATTTCCAGATGGCTACAGCAAATGAGGTAATAGGTGGTTTGTTTATTGTTCTTGACACATGGAGGGTAATCAGATGTTCAGACTCACTTTTGCTTCCTTAAGTGGAATAAAAAGAATCTGATTTAACTTTTTTTTTTCTTAATGACTTAGCTCATCATGACCATAGTTAGGAACAATTGTTCTCATGGCCTTGTAACTTTTTAGAAGATAGGGTTAAGTGTGCCTGCTTGCGGATTCTCCCTTAGCTTGTGAATTGGTCGAGCCCATTTGGAAGGTGAATGAGGAAAGAATTGATATGTTCGGATGATGCTGAGGGGTTGTCTTGAGTGTATCAACAGTAGCGTATCAGTTTTACAGTGTCTTTTTTTTTTTTTTCTTCCTGCCGAGAGGTATTTTTGATTGCTTTAGTGAGTCTGGCTAGAAAGGTAGTCATGCCAAGGCCAAGTTCTAAGTGGTAAGGTGCCACTCTTAAAACTGATTGCTGCCCTTGGTATTTGAATTATTTGTGTGGTTGCACAAACTAGAGCATGATGAGTGGATTTTTCTACACTGTGTGCACTCTATGATCACTTATTGATTTGTGGTAGGCAGCTGCTGTTGGCACAGTCTCTTACTGTTTTTGCCACCTCTTAGGTACCTGTTTGATCTGAAACCTTATTTATACTAAGCCAGTATACCCAAATCCAGCTTTTGCATCGAAATAACCCAGCTTCTAAGATGTGCCCATTCCCCAGCCTCCATCTCCTGGAGATTCTGATGTGTTCAGCCTCATGCTTGCCCCGTGGTTTTCGGATGCGGCCAGGTTAGGAGCCACTCTCCTAGGCTCATGTTTTTTCATTCCATGGTTGTGTTCTATTGAAGTTAAATAGGGAATGACTAAGGTGGCATAGTAACAAATAGCATCCAAATAAGCTGTTTACTTCTGTTTTGGTTATTTAATCAACTTAATTATTTGATAGCCATACTTTTTTTTTTTTTTTTTTTTTTTTTTTTTTTTTTTTTTTTGACAGGCAGAGTGGACAGTGAGAAAGAGAGACAGAGACAGAGAGAAAGGTCTTCCTTTGCCGTTGATTCACTCTCCAATGGCCGCCACGGCCGGCGCGCTGCGGCTGGCGCACTGTGCTGATCCAAAGGCAGGAGCCAGGTACTTATCCTGGTCTCCCATGGGGTGCAGGGCCCAAGGACTGGGGCCATCCTCCACTGCACTCCCTGGCCATAGCAGAGAGCTGGCCTGGAAGAGGGGCAACCGGGACAGAATCCGGCGCCCCGATTGGGACTAGAACCCGGTGTGCCGGCGCCGCTAGGCGGAGGATTAGCCTGTTGAGCTGCGGTGCCGGCCGATAGCCATACCTTTTTTAAAAATTTATTTATTTATTTGAAAGGCAGAGTTACTGAGAGAGAGGGAGAGACAGGGACAGATAGACAGACAGGCAGACAGACACACACACACACACAGAGTGAGAGGGAGAGAAAGAGAGACATCTTCCATCCGCTGGTTCACTCCTCAATTGGCTGCAATGGCTTGGGCTGGGCCAGACCAAAGCCAGGAGCTCAGAACTCCATTCAGGTCTCCCATGTGGGTGCAGGGGCCCAAGCACTTGGACCATTTTCCATTGCTTTCCCAGGCGTATTGTCAGGGGGCTGGCTCAGAAGTGGAGCAGCCAGGACTCCAACTGATGCTCAGATGGGATGCTGGCATCATAGGTAGTGGATTAATCCACCATGCCACAACACAGGCTCCAAGCACACTTTGTTCTTCATCTGTACAAGTTTCTGTTTTTTCACTCTGATTATAGTTGTCTATACCTCAGTTTGTTTCCATTATAATCCTTGTACACATTGGTACATGTGTGTATTTTAAAATTTAGACTCTTCCCATTTAAACAACCGTTTGTGTCTTGGATGTTTTCCATGTCACTGAGTTGCCTTTGAAACTATGATGGCAATGACGTCTTCTTCATTGTTTCCTGAGTACGTGGGAGTGACTGACACAGACGCAGTTCCTGCTCTCATAGAGCTAATAAGCCGATAGAGGGACACACTGAACTAGTAGACAAACAAGGGCGATTGCAGATCCTCGTGAGTATTAGGGAAAGTGGGGTTTTCTAAATGGGAGGAGGAGGTGTCAGGTGTTGGGTGGGAGAAGGTCCAGAGCAGGCACAGTGAATGACTTCTGAGAGGGGGAGGGGGAGGAGAATGGAGTGGGAAAGAATGAAACAAAGAACAAAAGAAAAAAAGAGAAGGGTGAAACAGAGTTTTAGACAGATTTCTGGAGTGTTTGGGAAACAGAAAGGCATCCAGTAAGGCTGGAGTCTCTGGGCAGGGTGAGGCAGGCAAGATGGGGACAGGTGATGGTGGAGCCCTAGCCAGGGACCACAGTTTGATGCACTGCCTGGGAAAGGAAGGATTCAGGCTGTCAGCGCACTGGGAAGCAATGGGCAGCGTTTATACGTCTTGCAGTGACTTAAACAACAGCATACTCTGAAGTACCTGGGCTTCCTGCGGTAGCAGGAAGCAGCCAGAGTCCACCCCCACCCACCTCCCCCTTTCTGGGAGCCCTTTGAATGTTTGCTTTTGTCAAGTTGGTGAACGAGTGCAGATTTGGCAATTCCTTTCTATGAGCTTCCTGTAGTGACAGCAAACACGAGAGCCGTGGCTGCGACGTGCTCCCTGGAGCATAGCACAGCTATTTCTCGGAGTAGGTAGCCCAAGAATGATGTCTGCTGATTTGAAATAGTGAATGGAGTTAATGACCAGTAGGCTACAAGTGACTGGGGAAGGGGAGTCAATTTTTTTTATTTTTATTTTTATGCTTCAAGCAACAGAGGAATTCTGAGCCATGAAGCCTCTGATGAGGTCTCTGAGTCATAGAATGTTAATGCCAGAAAGGAACCTTGAGGTTTCTTTCTCCCTGGTGCACAGATGCTTAAAGCTAGAGACAGAAAGATTGTGTGATTCCGCCAGACTTCACTGTGTGGTCGCAGTTACTCTTGGGACAAACATCTCTGCCTCCCAGCTCTCTGTTAATTTTTTTTAATTCTCTACTTATTTTTCTTTTGGAGGCTATTGCTTTGCAAATAAAGCAGCAACTCTTCAATTTCCTTTATTCTCCATTTGAATGTTAATCTCAAAGTTGAAAGGATGGAAAAACTAACAAAACAGCAAGCAAATCTCTAGTTCTGTGGCAAAAGGCAACAACTTAACAATACATACACAAAGTAACATTGTTGGAGAGGGAAAGATGAGGATTTTAGTAGTCTACAGTCTGTCTACGTTGACCTGGACAGATACCGCAAGGAGTACAGAGACTTGGGCGTTCTATTCTGGCTCATCCCACTTCTCCTAGACGGTATGCAATTCCCACTTGCCGTCTGTATTATTCAGAATGCTGTTGTTTGCAGGTAAAGAGAAGCCCTGACCAAGCTGGCTTAAACAGAAAGGAAACATTATCTCACACAAGAAGGGTGATAAGAGAGCTCTGGCCAGTCTCTGAGGGCTCCGCTCCACTGGCCAGTGCTTCCCTTGGGCCTGCCCTTCTTGCTGGGCAGGTTCCATCCCCAGGCTGGGGGGAGGTGCTCCCAGCAGTGTGTGCCCCACCTCCCAAAGGGCACCCCCAGGGAAAGGAGAGGGAGCTGTCTGCTTGTCTTGTGCTGCTTTCTTAGGAAGCGCCCCAGACTTCCTCCCATGTTTCATGGGTCAGCAGCAGGTACCTGCCCATTGCTAAACCTATCGCTGGTACAAGGAGTGTGGTTATCAGGATTGACTGAGAATAGTCAAGAGCTCCCTGAAGCACATGGCTCTGTGGGAGTAGATAGCTACCTGAGCAGTTGGATCCTTTTGGGTAGGAGTGACTTTTAGGATCAGAATAGGATATTGGATAGCTAACCAAGAGTGCCTGCTCTGTATACTTTTTTTTTTTTTTTTTTTTTTTTTTTTTTTTTTTTTTACAGGCAGAGTGGACAGTGAGAGAGAGAGACAGAGAGAAAGATCTTCCTTTTCTGTTGGTTTACCCCACAATGGCCGATGTGGCCGGTGCACAGCGCTGATCCGAAGCCAGGAGCCAGGTGCTTCTCCTGGTCTCCCATGCGGGTGCAGGGCCCAAGCACTTGGGCCATCCTCCACTGCACTCCCGGGCCACAGCAGAGAGCTGGACTAGAAGAATAGCAACCCGGGACAGAATCCGGCGCCCCAACTGGGACTAGAACCTGGGGTGCCGGCGCTGCAGGTGGAGGATTAGCCTATTGAGCCGTGGCTCCGGCCAACTCTATATACTTTTTTTTTTTTTTTTTGAAAGGCAAAGTTATAGAGAGGCAGAGGCAGGAGAGGGGTCTTCATCTGCTGGTTCACTCCCCAAATGGCTGCAACAACCAGAGCTGAGCTGATCCTAAGCCAGGAGCCAGGAGCCTCCTCCAGGTCTACCACACTGGTGCAGGGGCCCAAGAACTTGGGCCATCGTCTACTGCTTTTCCAGGCCACAGCAGAGAGCTGGAGTGGAAGTGGAACAGCTAGGACTTGAACTGGCACCCATATGGGATGCCGGCACTGCAGGTGGAGGCTTTATCCACTACACCACAGCACTGGCCCCTGCTCTATGTACTTTTGCAAGCTATGTGTACAGACTGGAGTTCATTCAGAGAAGAATGCTCCTTGTGATGTGGGCCTTTGAAACTCTGTCATTTAAGGAGTGACTAAAGGAAAAAGACATAGGGCATGAGAACCAACCTCAAATACTTGAGTAGGAATTGATTGTGTTTATTCTGAGAGACCCCAAAAGAATTCACACATTTATTCTTTTGTTCCTCTTCTTCCTCCTCCTCTTCTCCTTTGGAGCAAGGTAGGCATCCATGCCCAGAGGGAGGAGCCACAGGGCCCAGATTAGGGTTCGGAGTCCATATTGAGTAAGAGGGGACTGTGGGTAAAGACCTGAGTATAAAGAAGAGAGGGTCCAGGCAACAAAATACAAGGTGGTGACAGCAGTGGGAGATGGCATACAGGAATATTGATGTCAGTATGTAAAGGATACTGGAGCCAGGTTTCTCACTGTCATAAAAGAGAACCACCAATATAGAAAGAGGAAAAAGTAGAATGAACCCTTTGTAGTTAGGTTGGAATTGCAAGTTTCCAATATACAGATTGACACAGAAATATAGGTGTGAATGTATAGGAATGAATACATGTGCTTTGTATATTCCCTAGCTCTGTCTATCAGTAGGGCCTGGGACCAATGACATTGATAGCAGTGGTCACACCTAGAACCCAGATTGTCTGTTTCGTTCTCCACTAAAAGGAACCAGGGCTCCTTGGAGAAGTGTATAATTCCACAACTGGGGCATCTTCCTGTGCCAGAAAGCAGGGAAGTCCTTAAAGAATGGTGGAAAATGTAAAGAGGATAAGTAACCAGCTTGAAGGAGCTCCCACATGCTAAATCTGGGTCACTTTGAGCATTGAAATGAAACAGGAAACTGTGAGTCCATCCTTATGTAGACTAATAACAAACTGATAAATGAATAACTTGAAATTTGATGAGAAATGGGATATAGGCATCTCCCTACAAAATTCTCATTCATGAATCTCAAAGAGAAAAGGAGTGTTGTCACAATGGAGAAGGCCAGTGGATGCTATCTTAGTGGAGCAGTCAAAGAGAGCAGTATCAGGGATGAGATAAATCAGAACCGTGTTCCATGCATGACAGCAAGAACAAGACAGCCTCCCATCTGTGGCATTCCCTCTAAAGACGCGAGGCTTGAGTCTAAGGAGAGGAAACTCGGGCAAATTCAGATTGAGGGATAGTCTGTGAAAAAACCCCCGCTGTCTTCAGAAGTACCAGGCTCATGAGAATGAGGGAAAGGCTGAGGAAGTGTTCTAGAGTGATGGAAGCCAAAGGAGGCAGACATAACTAAAGAAAAACGTGATTCAGAACGGGATTGTTTTGCTGCAAAGGATGCTGCTGGGAAATGTGGTGGAAGGTGCATGAGGTTTAAGAATTAAATGTTGGGGCCAGTGCTGTGGCACAGTGGTTAAAGCCCTGGCCTGCTGCTCTGGCATCTCATTCAAGTCCTGGTTGCCCCACTTCTGATCCAGCTCCCTGCTATGGCCTGGGAAAGCAGGAGAAGATGGCCCAGGTCCTTGGGCCCCTGCACCCGAGTGGGAGACCCAGAGGAAGCTCCCGGCTCCTGGTTTCAGATTGGCTCAGCTCCAGCCATTGCGGCCATTTAAGGGAGTGAACCAGTGGATGGAAGACCTCTCTCTCTCTCTCTCTCTCTCTCTCTCTCTCTCTCTCTCTCTCTCTCTCCCCCTCCCTCCCTCCCTCCCTCCCTCCCTCCCTCCCTCTTTCTCCCTCTCCCTTTCTGTAATTCTGACCCTCAAATAAATAAATTTTTTTAATTCAGTGTTTTTGGGGGTGGTCAAGACTCCAGTTAGGATGCCTGCATCCCATCTCACAGTGTCTGGATTCAGTACCAGCCCCACTCCTGACTCCAGCTTCTTGCTCATGCAGACCCTGGTGGGCAGCAGTGAGGGCCTAGGCAGTGGGGTTCTTGCCACCCATGTCGGAGTTCTCAGTTCCTGGATTCTGCTTTCTCTTCCCCCCAGACATGGTCGACATTGGAGGAATGACCCATGAGATGGGAGCTCTCTCTCTGTGTCTCCTGCCTCTATCTCTGTCTTTCTGCTTCTCAAATAAGTAATTTTTAAAAAATGATGCATTATTAATGTATGTTATGTTGACCTAATTTTGCTGATCGTATTGTGGCTGTGGAGGAGAGTGTTGTGTTCAGGAAATACACATGAGCCTGTGGTGGTTCCTCAGGTCAGCAAGCTGCTCTGAAGGAGCTCAATAAGAAAGAAGGTGCTTAAAACAACAACAACAACAACAAAACATTTATTTATTTTGAAAGAGAGAGGGAGGGAGGGGCACACAGAGAGAGACACACAGAGAGATCTTCTATCTGCTGGCTAACTCCCCAGTTGGCTGCAGCAGCTGGTTCTGGGCCAGACCGAAGCCAGGAGCTTCATCCAGGTCTCCAATGTTTGGGCCATCTTCTGCTGCTTTTCCCAAGCCATTAGTAGGGAGCTGGATTGGAAATGGAGCAGCTGGAACATGAACTAGTGCCATAGAGATTCCAGCATCACAGGCTGTACCTGTGAAGCCTCAGTAATGGCCCCTGAAGGAAGATACTTAAATATTTGTTTTTGTAAATTGGAGATTGTTAAAAAAAAAAAACAAGGAGTAACTGCTATTTACATATCAAATGGATTCCCAGAAGTAATAGAGAGCTTCTGGTCATGGAGAGAGAGAGAGAGAGACAGAGAGGGAGGGAGGGAGGGAGAGAGGGAGAGAGGGAGAGAGGGAGAGAGGGAGGAGAGAGAAAGGAGAGAGAGAAAGGTCTTCTTCCATTTCTTCCATTGCTGGTTCACTCTCCAAATGGCTGAATGGCTGGAGCTGGGCTGATCCAAAGCGAGGAGCCTGGAACTTCCTCCAGGTCTCCCATGTGGGTGGCAGGGGCCTAAGGACTTGGGCATCTTCCACTGGTTTCCTAGGCCATAGCAGAGAGCTGGATCAGAAATGGAACAGCTGGGATTTGAACTGGTACCCATATGGGATGCCAGCACTGCAGGCAGTGGCTTTACCGCTAAGCCACAGCAGCGACCCCTGAAGATTTATTAATAATGAAGCTGGAAGTTCACTCACTTGAGCTGTTATAAAGGGACTTTGTGCCTCTGGGATATTAAAAGACCTGAATTCTACGATACCGGGTGTCTATATCTGGAATTTAAAGTAGTAGTTGAATTTATTAAATGATGTTTATGACTCCAGTTATTAGAAATCAAGGGAGATGGGCCTCTAGTCACAGTACAGGTATGACTCAAAGCTAGAGACTGTGTAAATTGAGGACTTTATGCAGCTTGCTCCAAGAAGTTAATGATGTAATTGGGCACAAGTGACAAAATATATGTAGTCCCTCTATAATAGCATTTAATAAATGCCAGATGATTAGTACCAGTATTCCACAGTTCAAACGAGGAGGAAGTGTCTACGAGCCCCTGTGGTTAAGGAGGATGTTTATGGAGTTAGGGGATCAGGCTGAATGTTAGATCATGAGTAAGACTGCATGAAGTAGGAATGGCAGGGGGCTGTTTTCCATGCACAGGTGCCATGTGCATGGGCGTGTTGTGCTCAGGGACAGTGAGAAGACAAGGCTGACAGGTGTGGAGGGCTCACACAGGACTGCTCTGCTTTGAATTCACTGTACAGTGGACCTCTTACCCATGGGGGCTATGTCTCAAGACCCCCAGTGGATGCCTAAAACTAGAGACAGTATCAAAACTACAGACAGTATCAAAACCTACATTTACTGTGTTTTTTCCTGGACATACAAAACCACAGTGAAGCTTAATTGATAGATTAGGCAAGATGAGAGATTAATAAAATAATTATAAAATAGAATAAGTATGACAATATACTGTAATACAGATGTGAATGTGTTCTCAAAATGCTTTTTAAAATATTTTTAACTGTTAAACTTTTAAAAAGTTGCTCTTTAAAAAAATGTTTTTTCATTTTATATGAGAGAATAACACAGAGGGAGAGAGAGAGAGAGAGAGAGAGAGAACGAACTTCCATTTCTTGGTTCACTGCCCATATGCCCACAACTGCCAGAGCTGGGCCAAGCCAAAGCCAGGAGCCCAGAACTCAATCTAGATGTCCCATGTGAGTGGCAAGGACAAGGACTCAAACACTTGAGCCATCCTCTGCTACTTCTTGAGGGAGACATTAACAGGAAGCTGGGATTGGAAGTGGAGCTTGGACTGGAACCTGGACGCTCTGGTATGAGGTGTGGGCATCCTGAGCAGGCTCTAGATGTTCGGCCTCAGAATATCTAATGTGCTGCACGTCCCTTTCTTCTTGAGATGCGTGAAACAATACACTGTGTACGTGATGAGATGAAGCGAGGGGAGGATGCACCAAGCTACTGGTGACCCTCTCCACTGTTCCCAGGAAGCCGCTCTGAGTAGCACAATGACATCACGGTTATCTGCTCTGTCATCCCGCCTGAGACGTGTCCAGCATATCCACGTGTACATGCTATCTCCTGCCCTTCGCCTGGTAGCTGTCTTCAGTTATCAGATGACTTATGTGTTGTGGTGCTTGTGTTCACATAACCCTCAAAACAGCACACAGTTCTAAACTTGTGAATTGTTTATTTCTGGAATTTTCCATGTAATGTTCTTGGATTGCTGTGGACTGTGGGTGACCAAAACCACATAAGACAAAGCCACCGAGAAGGGGGAGACTGCGGTTGGGGGAAACGAGACCAGCACCCGTGAAAGGGAGGGTGGGGAGGATGGCCCTCGTCAGATGGTTCGTCATCTGTGCGTGGGTGCATTCGTTCATTCGAGTATCTCTCTTAATCTGTTCAGTCCTATAAGATTGGTGCTACACAGATGTGCAGTCCGTGTTCACAGACAGAAAATGGCTTTCTCACAGTCACCACCCAGTGAAGAAGCAGTTGGCAGGCATTGAAAGCCCCTGGCGTTTCTATGCCCCTGTTGCTGCTTCTACTTCCGGAGGAACAGAGGACAAAGCAGGGGGCCTGGGCTGCTGGCTCTATGCACAGAGGATTGGGAAGACTGCTGGAGAGTGTCTCACACACGTCCTCTCGTGTTGAGGTGGAGCCAACCAGGGAACACGCCTGAGAGATTTAGATGGTCAAGAGCAAGTGTGCAGTGTGGCAAGAGAAGCCCAACGACTGAACCTTGAGAAATGTCCGTGTCTAAGGGACATGTAGAGCAGTAAGGTCCCCGAGGGCAGCCTGACAAGGTGTTTTCCAGGAAGGCAGGAGAGTGGGCGGCAAAGCTGGACACCCGGGCAGGCTGAGCGAGGTGAGGGTGAAGACGTGCCTGTTAGATCCAGCAGCAAGGAGGACACTGGGGACTTCAGAGAGGGTTCCGGTGAGGGGTGGGGTGAAGAACCAGAAACGGTGCCTGGTGAGAAGGCTTCAGGAGCTTTGCTGTGAAGGGAGCCAGAGAAAGCTACAGCTGCGCAGGGTGGACGTGGGCTTTAGTGCTTCTGTTTTTATTAAGCCTGGAGAGTTGAAGGTGAGTAAATAATGATGGGGAGGGGCAGGAGAGAGGGGGAGAGGGAAGTTTGGAAGAAGAGTGGGTGCTCAGGGTATGGTCCCCAAGGAGATGGGGCGCAGTGGAATGGGAGCAGCAGAGGTGGGCAGGATGGGTGGGAATAGAGGCACCCATGCCTGAATCGCCGATGTCATCCGTGACTTTCCTACTGCACAGCAAGGACCCGTGTGCATGAGCAGGGCACCTCATGCCCACAGGACGGCGGCTGCATGGGCTGCACCACCCAACGGTAGCACCCATGTGCATACTCTACTCTGAATGCCGGCAGCCAGAATGTATTCTGTATTCTGTCTAAAGCTGTGCAGTTCAGCCCTGCCCTTGTAATGCTGTGTGGTCTGAAGAGTTTTCCTTAAAAATGGGAATAGAGGGAGAACAAGGAAGTAAGAATGGATACACTCCCAGCCAAAGAAAGCTAGTCCTGCCCATGACTAGAGTATTGCAGGCTGATGTGTGTCAGTGGCTCAGACAGCTTCATCCCAAGAATTCTATGCTACAGTATGCAGAATATTGTTTCCTGTGTCAGAGATTCTTCTCTTGCCATTTAGCTGAGGTTTTGGTCTCTAATGGTTGACAAAGTTATTTATTTATTCGCAAGGCAGAAAGCAACAGAAAACATTTCCATTTGTTGTTTCACTTCCCAGTGAACAACCAGGCTGGACCTGGGGTCAGAACCAGGGAGCTGGGGACTCAATCCAGGTCTCCCATATGGGTGGCAGGGACCCAGCTATTTGAGCCATCACTGCTGCATCCCAGCATCTACATTAGGAGGCTGGACTCATGAGCCACAGCTGGGAATCAAATCTGGGCACTCCAGTATGGGTCTTGGGCATTTTAGCCGGTATCCCAACAAAGCTTTCTTTTTAAATACATGACTGATATGAGGCATGCACACCACACACACAAATAGTGCTAGACCTGCAGTGTAGAAATAAAGGAAAAGTATTGTGTCTGGTGGTGAAGTGCAGTTACAACCAAAACCTGGGTGGAACAGGAGCATCCGTGCACTGTGGGATGGCAAAGCGAATTGTGGTGTTCATGCGATGGAACCCTAGAGAACAACAGTGAATGAACTTACAGCTACGTGCATCAGCACGAATTAATCTCACAATCATAACATTGATCAAGAGAAGCCAGGCACAAAACAATTCCTACTCTGTGTTTCCATTGAAATAAGACTCACAAACAAGACACACTCATCTCTGGTGTTAGAGGTCAGGAGGACAGTTTCTGCAGAGGAACGAGGGAGCAGTGATGTGGAGGAAGCTAAAGACGGGCTTCCGGGGTGCTGCACACAGCAGTCTGCACCCATGCCACAGTTACACAAGTGTGCTCATGTTGGCCTTTCGCGAGCCCCTTGTATACTTTTATGTGTGTGTATTGTACGTCAATAAAAATGTATTTCAAAAGACAGTGAAGCACCTTCAGGGAAACAGTTGAGGAAACCGTTTTGAAAAATCAGTAAGCAATTATGAGTTGGTGGAAATCCTTTGACCTTGCAAATAGATCATAAACCTCATTGTAGCCAATGAGGATCAGCCAGCAATTCTGTGAACGTTAACAGAGGTATGTATTGTCTTCAGTGGGTTTGCAGAGACTGGAAGAGCAGCTGCCACATATGGGGCATGTGTGTGCTCACATGTGTACGTGCACATTTGTATATCACACGGTGGCATTTCCATAGGCCCACACAGGGTGTGTGGAGTCAGCCTGTGTACTCCTCCCCGGGAAGCATCCCAGCTGCCCGCTGCCAGCCCATGCACTCGTATCCACAGCGGTGCCTCTTTACTGCACCTGTCCAACCTTTACCCTGTGGTTGTTGCTTCTCGAGTCACTTTCTGATTTCATTTTGAGTCTTGGATGCCTCTTATGGATTGTACTTTTGTGGGAAATTTTCCCTCCCAGATTGTATCTCACTGGCTCAGTTGGTCTGTGTTCGTGAAGTACAGATTCTTTCTGATGTCAGTTTGTGAAATAAAACTAAACCTGTCATCACTGCGTAAATGTATAGCACACCCCGAAGTGGGGCAGGTATTAGTGTTGGAACTGCTTGTTGTCATTGACTTCCTCCTTCAGCCTAGAAAAACCTGCATTTGGCTTCTTCAGAGCTGCGAGCTTTTTCACAGTCCGGTTTATTTCAGGTGGAACTTTGCTTTTCTTGGAGGGTGGTGACTCACTTGTGAGGAATTTTGAATGGTTCACTAAGGAAGAGATCTGTTTTTCAGAGTTTCATAAATTTTCACTAGTCTCTTACTCTGCCAGGGTCCATTTTTATTCTTTTATAAGCCTTTTTCAAAGCTATATCTTCACGCTAATTCTGATTAATAAACTAAAATTCCTATTGCATGTGTTTGGAATGAATGGAAAAACAGTCCATGCAGTAAAAAGCAAATTTTGTTTTTCTTTAGTTTGGACTGACTTCAGTGTAGTGAAGTTGTTGACATTGCTAGTAAAAAAAAATTATTTGACTTTTTTCTATTTTTAGGACGCTAAAGTAATTTTTGAAATCAGTAGCTATGAAAGGTGACTTTTTAGTGTCTCTCTCAGAAAGAGTAAAATAACCCCCAAAAGAAACAAACAAGAACCACACTGAGGGCTAATTTATATGAATGTAGTTACAAACTTGAATGGATGATTCTAGAGCATCCATTCAGTGAGGTGAAGAAAAACCCATGGCTTGGGAGCCTGCTGTGTACTTTGTGAGCCAGATCATTCACTTCCATACTCAGCACACTCGTTTCTCCACCAAACGTTGGCTGCGCTGTGAAGTGGGCATGAATAGGGTCCTGTCCTGGCTGTGTTTAACCCAGGTCCAGAGGGCAGGGTGGCCGGTGAGTGAGGAAGCCGTGTGACCCGTGCCGTGTTAGGAGCGTGGACGGCACCCACGGGACCACAGACGAGGACACAACCCTCTCTTTGAGGGCACAGGGAACCTTTCCAGAGGAAATATTTGAACTGAAGGGTGGGTGGGAGCTTGACAGGTGGACGTGGAGAGTTCACGGAGTTCTACGCTCGGGAGTTTTTCTTAGGTAGTGGAGGGGAGCCCGTGAAGGATTTTTAGCTAGACCTGATTCATTCAGATCCACACTTTGGAAACCTGACTGTGGTGTTGATGAGAGGGGTATACAATCTCATGACCGATGCTGGAAGTAGCTCACTTGGGAAATTATTGAAAGAGACATGAGGACTTGGGAAGACAGTGGAAGTGTGGTGTTCATGCGTACTGAGGGGACAGAATCTACTGGCTTTGGTACTTGATGGAGCAGCAGTCCAGTCTGACTCCCTGTTACCCAGAGTAGGAATGTGGGGGTCTACAGAGGCTAGAAAGTGAGGGGAAAGGAGATTTGGAGTGTGGGCTGGAGGGTAAGATAGCAGGCTGAGGCCATGGTTCCTGAGAGTCACAACGTGGACTTATCTAGTAGTCAAATGGAAGTGCAGCTCTGAAGCTTTGAGGAGCGGCATGTACTAGAGACGTGAATGTCAGAGCCACCTGTATGTGACCTTCCGATCTTCATGACGTACATGTGATTCCCTGTTGAAGATGGTGTAGAGAAGTGGGGGTGAACATCACCTTTCAGAAAGACAGCTTTGGCTCCTGGATTCGATTTGTTTCTCAAAAATGGTTTCTTTTTTCTTTTCAGTGTGTAAGTGAAATACACATACATGATCCTTGTGGACAACTTTGAAAGTATAGAAATAGATAAGGATATTAAAATTCACTTGTAATTCAGCTCTTATTCCCCAAGAAAATCACTGCTTGCTGTTTGGATTATTTTCTTTTAGACTTTTTCCTATTCTTACGTTTTGCATGTAACTGAGAAACCACCATTGGACAATTTTGCCTATTACTTTTTCCAGTTAACATTAGTTTGGACATAGTGTTGTCTTTTATTAATAGTACAAATAACATTGCACTTAATGTTTCTGTGCAAGGCTTATTTCTCCTTTCATCACTTAAGATCACAGTGTTTTCTCGGTGTGGATTCTTAGAGGTAGAATAGCTTTGTTAAAAGGTATGGACAGATGTCAGGCTTATCAGTGTTTTCCAAAATGTTTATATTGGTGGCCGGCACTGTGACGTAGCGGGTAAAGCCGTCGCCTGCATACCAGCATCCTATATGGGCACCTGTTTGAGACCCGGCTGCTCCACTTCTGATCTAGCTCTCTGCTATGGCCTGGGAAAGCAGTGGAGGATGGTCCAAGTCCTTGGGCTCCTGCACCCACGTGGGAGACCTGGAGGAAGCTCCTGGCTCCTGGCTTTGGGTTGGCGCAGCTCCGGCTGTTGCGGCTACTTGGAGAGTGACCCAGCGGATGGAAGACCTCTTTCTCTCTCTGTCTCTCTGTCTTTCTCTCTCCCTCTTTCTCACTGTGTAACTCTGACTTTCAAGTAAAATAAATAAATAAATCTTAAAAAAAGATAATAAAAAATGTTTATATCGTTTCTACTTACACTGACAGTTCTGGTGCTTAAGTATGTTATTGGAGGAAGAGCAAACAAAAGAATAGATGAATCAGAAAGTGGTGTGAGGGAAACTAATGGAGGCATTTCTAGATGGAAACATCAGCATTACTAAATACTACAAAGAAACAAAGGATGGACGAGTCCTTTGGGTCTGGAGATTGCAGGTGTTAGTAAAATAGCAGGGAGTTGGCCAGGTTGTAATGAGTTTACGAGTGCATGAAGTGGAAACAGTTTATTCTGGAATCTGTGTTATGAAAGGCAGGAAAAACAGAGGGTTGGTTGTTGGTGGAAAGGCTTTATAATTTATGGAAAATCATGTGTGTGTGTTGTAAAGGTGGGTGAGTCTTAAGGACATTTGTAGGAACTGGAGTTGCTAATTGATAGAACAAGATGCTAGGGGGCACGAGAAGGATGGGACCCAGAGCTCTGGGCCACCTCTTTCTCTGGGACAGGAACAAGGGGATGAGAGTAGACGTAGGAAGCTGGCAGGAGGACAGAGGAGTTTCTGTCCAACAGATTTTACTTTGCTGTGTGAAACAGAAGGCAAGGTGTGGGCTGGAAGTGAAGGAGTGATGGAATCGTGGGCTTGAGGAAGGGTGATTGGCTCTAGCTTCTGGTGTGGACACTGGAAACCAGGCATTTATAACGTCCATCTCGGGGGTTTCCTGGCAGTACTGAGCCCAGGTGCAGTGGAGGAGCAAAGTAAACAGTTGGTTATCTGGAAAAGTACTTATAAGTATCCTAAACAATTTAATTTAAAGTAAGTCAAAGTGGACTTGTTCTCTCATGAGAAGGAGATGGAGACTGGCCCCCATTGGAGGTTGATGATAAAGCCTGGTCCAGGCTCCTGCTCACCTGCCACATTCGCTCGTGCTCACAGGAACAGTTTTATAAAGGATTTGTCCCTGTAAGAAAAATCCCAAAGAACAGGGCATGTGAGATTGAGTTAGGGGAAGGAAAAAGAAGACAGCTTTTTAATTTTGTTCCTGCACAAAATCGCTTAATGTTACTGGAAGTGCAGTCATTGTTGAGTTAGTGGAAGTGGCAGAGAAACTGGCAGAGATGGCAAATGGAGCAGTAGCAAGAGCCATTTAGGTCTGCTACTGCTCAGACCTTCTTAAGTGAAGAATACTTAAAAATTGATAGCAGATACAATTTGGTTTCAAAGCAGAATGACTCCATTCTTTGAGTGTTGCCACACAAATGGCAAGAGAGCAACCTGGTATCTCAGGGCTGCTTTTCTGCATGTGCTGGAGGATGGGCAATCGTCTATTTAAACATCAGTGGATAATTATCATTTTTAAGAGGAAAGTTCGTATGGCTTGAGTCTCTCTTACAGATCATCAAGAAATAGGCATTTCTCTATCAGACTTGCTGTTGTTTTTCTCTCACTTGGTTTTGAGTGACATCAGCTTTCAACGAGTGTAAACAACCATTCTCAGGAATGGTAGCCATTAAATTGGTTTGAAAGCTGCTTGACAATGATGAAAAAAAATGTTGTTTCCCCAAGGACTGCCATAAGACTGATGATTCTTATGTGAGTGGAAGGCCAGTTTTTACCACAAAAATTTCCCTGTAACCTTTCATGATTGAAAACATATTGCTCACTGTTCAAAAACACAGGCAAATTAGTGAGGAGATTTTCTAAAATAAGCGCAAGGGTTAGATGTACAATTTGTGGATGACATGTCATGACAGTCAAGTGTATTTCCTTCTGTGTTCTGTTTGAAACTGCAGAAGGGACATGAAATTCCCCAACTCAAGCTTCAGCCGTGTTTTTACAGCTGTCAGATGAGCATATTCAATGTTGAAGGGACGGTTTGTGAAGTTGTACATGTGTGTATTCCTAATAGTTTCTTCTCTGTCGTGATGTGTGCATCTCACTTTGTGTTACCATGTAAGGGTATTAGGGAGCTTGCCACTGCCTTTGAAATAGCCTTCCAGGATCCTCTTACTGTTTTTTTTTTTTTTTAATATATTTAGGGGGATCGATCTAATTCACTGTTTCATTCTCAGGTGTCTGGGGCCAGGAGCTGGGAATGCAGTCAAGTCTCCCAGATGCTCGTGGGCACCCAGTTAACAGAGCCATCATCACTGCCTCCCAGGGTCTGTGTTCCCAGGATGCTGGAGTCGGGAGCCTGGGGTGGATATCAAACCCAGGTATTCTAATATGGGATACGGACATATTAACCTCACATCTTAACCCCTAGGCCCGACTGTGAGACATGGGACTGCTCTGTTGAATGAGCCCAGCTACAACGGGGCGATAAGCAGGACAGGAGACAGTGTACCAGTAGTTCACACTGAATGAGAGTGTGGGCTGCTCTGAGGAGCAATAGCCATCAGAGAGCTAACCACGGGGCACACTCGCTTCTCTCTCACTCATGACCTGTGCAGCATCCAAGGCATTGAGTCTTCTTGCTCACTCTGAGATTTGACTTAAGAAAGCATAGAGAGAGATGAGTCAACTGTTTGGGTAACTTTTAATTTTGACATAATTTAAAGTGTCAAGAAAGTTGGGAGCACCCATATACTCTTCACCCAGATTCATCAGTGGTTTGACGTTGGGTCTGTCACACACCCCCAACCTGTTTCAGAGTGAGTTGCTGAAGTCAGGCCCCCTGACCCCTAATACCTCAACCAGTACTTCCTAAGAAGAGGGAGGGTCTTTTCCACAGCCACAGCACCAGTACAGAAAATTCTACATTGGATCAGGTAGTTATCAGGCATCAAAGTCCATATTTAGAGTTTGCCAGTTGACCCAATAATGTCTTTTATTACATTCATTTCCTTTTCTAGGAGTCGCATCATACTGCGAATCTCGTTACATTTGAAATGAGCTGACTTTCAAGTGGGCTGGAGGGGGACACATTTTCATCGAATGCATGTCCATTTCAGCACCTTCTCTGAACAGAGTGGCAGGAGATCTTAAGTAGTATTTCTTGTAGGAAATACTGGTACTTTTTGATGTGATACTTCCCATGTTCCAAATGTGTCCTACTGCCTGACTTTGGTGGAAGAACAAGTGGCTGCCACCTTTCTGCTTCAGATCAGTGACTCAGTTTCTTTGCCCTGAGCTGTAATTCTTCTCTGAAGTGTGCGACCAGCAGAGTATGCTTGTGATTCCAGGATCACTCAGACCCTTCCTCATGTTCGTGCCATTGAAAATTGCATGACAGTTTTTAGTTTTGATGTTCCTTCCATTCTATCAAAGTGTGGCAGAGTTGACATTCTGCTTTTAACTCATTCCTGCAAGATAAAAAGAACCCCTAAATGAGGACCAGATAACTAAGTTCAGTATAGTTTTCCCAGGGTCATTCTGTTTAATGTTACTCTTTTACAAATGCCATAAAGATGAGAATTACGCTATTCTGCAATCTGTCTTATCTAAACTTTTGTACATATTTGACTGCAAAGGGAAAGGATGTTCTTCCTGTAGAATTTCTGGCTAACGTGCTTCCTTAATATTTGTGTTGTTGGTCTGTTCTTCTTATTTAATTTATTTAATTTGAAATCTTTGGATAAGTTTTTGTACTTAACAGTTTTTGTAACTGTCATGGTTAAAGTTAACTTTTGTAAGAATTATTTCATTCTCTCTCTCTCTCTCACTATCCACTCTGTCAAAAAAAATTATTTCATAAAGCACAAAATTAGATTTTTCACCCCAAGATGCTTATGTATAGCGAATCTCTGTTAGTAAATCTGAGTTCAGAATTCAAGCATTCTGTAATTTAAAATGCATACACACACTCTCCTCTGGAACCCATTCCCCATGGCACTGTTGAGTGCCTATTTCTTTTTTTTTTTTTTTTTTTTTTTTTTTTTTTATAGGCAGAGTGGACAGTGAGAGAGAGAGACAGAGAGAGAAAGGTCTTCCTTTTGCCGCTGGTTCACCCTCCAATGGCCGCCGCTGCAGCCGGCGCACCGCGCTGATCCTGGCAGGAGCCAGGAGCCAGGTGCTTTTCCTGGTCTCCCATGGGGTGCAGGGCCCAAGCACCTGGGCCATCCTCCACTGCACTCCCTGGCCATAGCAGAGAGCTGGCCTGGAAGAGGGGCAACCGGGACAGAATCCGGCGCCCCGACCGGGACTAGAACCCGGTGTGCCGGCGCCGCAAGGTGGAGGATTAGCCTATTGAGCCACGGCGCCGGCTTGAGTGCCTATTTCTTCCACATCTGTGTGCAACCTTCTGTCCGTGCTGGTGCTGTTGTTGGCTAGCCGTGTCTACAATGGTGAGATGTGGCCCCATGGCATGCACACACTTTGTGGGCAGTGCCTGAGGTGATGTTGAAGTAGGTGTTCAATCAGCCCCAGGCCTGTTCCTGAACCCCAAGGCACAAAGTCTGTGTGGGCAGAAGTAGATGCCCAGACAAAATCTTAGTTCCATCAGAAGGAAGAGGAAGGTGAGTTAGGAAATGCATGGAGTTCACCATGCTGCCCACTGCTGTCCTGCTCTGTTCCCACTCCTCGCTGTTCCTGGACCACCCTGGTTGCCCTGATCAGCCCAGCTCTTTCCTATAGTGGTTGAGAAATCAATCCTGTAGAGTAGGGTCATCAAACAGCATTTTCCTTTGTTTCAAGAGGACAAAGGCTTAGAGAGCCAACACGTGAGTGAGAATCATAGCGTTTCTATGGCGATGAAAGTGTCCTGTCTGTGCTGTCCAGCACTGTAGACACTGTTAGCCGCATGCCGCATGTGGCTCTTGAGCCCTTCACATGTGGCCAGTGCACAGGAACTTATTTTACCTTGATTAATTTTAATAGCCACATACGGTAGTGGCTACCATCCTTTACTGTCACTCACCAATCTGAGACCCTGGACACATCCGTCCACCTGTCCTAGCTCAGGTTACCCAAAAGTGAGGATTGTACTTCCTTTGCCTTCTTTATAGATTCGAGGACTACATGACTGTGGATATAAAAGCTCTTTGAAAATAAAAAATGACACCGTCAATATTACAGCATCCTTGTCTTTTTTCATAGTAAAGCTGGCGGCAACCGCTGTTTGCTGATGATCTCAGATCTGTGCTCCCGTGCCAGTATTCAGTATTTTTTAAAGCAACAATAAGCTGCAATACATTAATAGGGAGAGGAAGCAAAATTAAACTAATTCGTTATTGTTCAACTACTGTTGAAGCTTACCAACTCTTAAAAAGGTTTGAAAGTTAACATTGAAGATGGGATTTTTAAATGCAAACTTATTTATAAAAACAACATTTGGTCCAATTTATTTTTTTTTTTAAATACAGAACCAAGACAGAAAATTATAAAGAAGGAAAAGTAAAAATCATGCAAAGTCTACTACCCAGAGTGGCCATCGTCCATGTTTGGTGTAGCCTTCCAGACTTTTTTTCTTGTATGTGAATAACTTTATAAAAACACAAATATGAGAATATGCTGCATTAGCCTGCAGTTTTCATGTAGAAATGTATTATTAAAATTTTCCCATGACAACACATGTATACCTACTTTAAAGGTACCTATCCTCAAATTTCTGCTTATAAATATAAATCTATATCAAGTTCAGAATTCAAACACTACATAAATGTAAAATGTACAAAGAAAAACTTTTCCCCTTAATTCATACTCCCCATTAGATTGTTTGGTGCCTATTTCTTCTATATGTATCTTCTGTATATATCAAATATGTTTATTTGTATAAAAAACAGATCAGCCAGCACCGTGGCTCACTTGGTTAATCTTCTGCCTACGGCGCCGGCATCCCATATGGGCGCCGGGTTCTAGTCCCAGTTGCTCCTCTTCCAGTCCAGCTCTCTGCTGTGGCCCAGGAGGGCAGTGGAGGATGGCCCAAGGGCTTGGGCCCCTGTACGCACATGGGAGACCAGGAGAAGCACCTGGCTCCTGGCTTCGGATCGGCACAGCGCCGGCCGTAGCCACCATTTAGGGGGTGAACCAACGGAAGGAAGATCTTTCTGTCTGTCTCTCTCACTGTCTAACTCTATCTATCTGTCAAATAATAATAAAAAAACCCAGATCACACTCTGCATACTGTTCTACAACCTGTGTTTTTCACTTGACAGTATGTGTTTTTATGTATATTTTATAGATTATTATATTGCATATACTGGAATATTTATAATAGCTGATTGTAGTATTTTTACTAATAAAGATATTATGCCGATGCATATAGCTGTATGTGTATATATATGTGTATCTTTGACTTTTGTAATATAGATTACTAGAAATAAAACAAGGGGTCCAAGTGTACACACATTTAATATTTTTATCTCGATTGCTGGATTATATCGATTGCTGGATTGAAAAGTGGTGTTAATGCAACAGAGAGTGGGAGTGTCTCTAAAATGGATACTCCTGTATTCGCCTAGAGAGGGAGACAAGTTGGATCGCCATTACAGAATTTTCTTCATGCTGATCCTGGATTGAAACATGAGTAGGTGGTATTATGTGGAGGTGCTCTCAGGAAACTGTAGACCCTGATTCCTGGGTGCGTGCACGAGTTCTTCTTCCCTATTTACATCTCTTCAAGTCCCCCATGGGCAGGGGACTGGAAACTTGGTGACTGGATTTCCTTGGCAGTGCATGTAGAGAGCATGATGTAGTGACTAACGACCACGAGGCTGGTGGTCAGGGCGAAGTGTTCCACCTGATTCATACAGCGTTCCATCACTGAATCGGCAGGTTACTGTACAGCTTTGAATACATTTGCCATAAGCATAATTTTCCATTTTTCTCATTATTCCCAGGAGTCTATTCTTTATAGATACTCAGTGTGGTGTGTGAGTTGTAGAATAAAATGATGGTCATCGCCGTGGGTAGAAGTGATTCCGTGTGCAGTTGGCTCCTACAAGGCTCCCTGTCCACTGGGGCCTGCTGGAATGGAAGCCTCGCAGTGGGCCGCATGTACCACGCTTACATCCCTGTGCTCTCCCCAAATGCTCTGTCATCTGGTTCTCATGCTGCTTCTTGCAACTTCCTTCAGGCCCCAAACTCTCAACCCAAGCCTCCGAACTCCTCGTCTTGTCAACCTTAAACTACATTGTCCCACTGTCCATCAGGGAAAGTCTTAACTGACAGACACCCAGCCCTGGACCTATCAAACTGCTCTTTTAACTTTGTGACTATAGGGGCTGGTGCCGTGGTGCAGTGGGTTAATCCTCCACCTGCGGTGCCGGCATCCCGTATGGGTGCCGGTTCTAGTCCCGGCTGCTCCTCTTCCAATCCAGCTCTCTGCTATGACCTGGGAAAACAGTAGAAGATGGCCCAAGTCTTCCTTCTGTTGGTGCACTCCCCAGACGGCCGCAATGGCTGGAACTGGTGCTGATCCAAAGCCAGGAGCCTCTTTCTAGGTCTCCCACAGGGGTACAGGAGCCCAAACACTTGGGCCATCTACTACTGCTTTCCCAGGCCATAGCAGGGAGCTGGGTCAGAAGAGGAGCAGCCAGGACTTGAACAGGCACCTATATGGGATGCTGGCACTGCAGGCAGTGGCTTTTCCCAGCTACACCACAGCGCCAGCCTCAAATAAATCTTAAAACCCAAAGTTGCTGGGGATGCCTCCTGTGCTTCCCCAGGCCTCCCTCTGTCGTTCCTTGCCCTGCATCTCTTTTGTCGTCTTTTCACAGGTCTGTTTCTATCCTGCCCCCTCCCGCCTCATCACGCTGCTTTTCCTCAGAGGAATACTTCTGCAGACCTGAACTCTCACTTCCTGCTGGCACATCTGGAAGCTGTGTTTTTGCCCATTCTTCCTCCCTACCTCCCTTTCACTCATCTATCCTTCCATCCATTGCAGGAGCTGCGATTCAAAATACAGTGTGGTCCTTCCTTAGGGCTGCTGTTGATTGGCCTGGGGTGGGCACCTGACTCCAGTTGTGCTAATCAGAGTTCTTCACGGGGATTTTATATTTGAAATGAAATATTCTCTCTTTCCGTGTGCATGTGTCTGTGTTGGGGGGAGGGTAGAATGAGAGTACAAGAGAATATAGTGGCAAAAGCAGCATTTCCTGAGTGTTTTCAAAAGCAGTGGCTTCCAGCCTTTTTCATGGCGCGACCCATAGAAGTGAGTCCTGCCTACTGAGGGACAGGGAGGTTGCCCTCACAGCTGGCAGGCCCAGCTATCACCAACACCCACGTGGGGACACCCTGAACAGTACCTGGTCCCAGTGCGTAGCTTGGGTCCCAGCCCTTGGGTACCGTGAGATCCCTGTGTGTCCTTCCCGCAGCTTCTGGTCCCTGCCTGCACTCCCCAGGTGCTGTGATGGTCTCATGACTCCCTGTGTGCCCTGGTGTGTGTGTGAGCCCCAGGTGCACATCTGTCTTTTCATCTTTCCAGCCCCGGTGCCGGTGCCTCAAGCAGCATAAACATCTCCTGAGTGTAGGAGTATGCTCTGCCCACATGAAAAGATGAACAAGAAAACGGGAATTGAAACAAGCTCTCGTCTGTAAATGTTCCTGACTTCTGGAGACGGCTCTGAGTGGGAGCTCGGGCCAGGCAAGCAGGGAGGACAAGGTCTTTCTGGCAATAGCTGCCCAGTGGCTGTGTCAGACCATCAAATCCTTCAGTTTCTCAGACTTGGATGTGGGTTAGATAGCTCAGCACTCCTTATAGAAAACGAGACTCAACCCACGGAACTCCTGGGGAGAAAACACACTTACAGTGAAGGTAGGCATAGCCCCACGGGCAGCTTGTTGGTTCTGTGTCCCTCCTTGTTGATCAGCTGGGAGAGAGTGCAAGGTAGATCCCCCTCTTCCTCACAGGGCGAGGCCCTGGGCTGCCCTGCACCCTCTGTCTTTCCCTGCAGGGTCCTCTGCTTGCTGTGCTGCGTGTGTTCCAGCTCAGGTTCTAGTCCACCGCCTGGCTTCCCTGCAGTGTGCCGGAACCTGAATTCCAGGTGGAGCCACACACGGCTCCTGCCCCCTTAGCCTCGCCCTCTTCGAAGCATTCAAGTCTCCTCTGCCAGGGTCTCTCCATTGCTTTGGTTCTTAGGTCGGGCCACCTTGGCATAGTCATTTTGGTAAGACTGCAGATTGCTGCTGAGGTAGAGCCTGGGTGGTGGCACTCAGGGCTCGAGTCACTCACATGGGAGAAGGGCAGTGAGTTCCTGGCTCATGGCTGCAGCCCAGCCCATTCCTAACCACTGCAGACATTTGAGGAATGAGCAGCAATGGGAGCACCCTCACGTGTGTGCACTCGCCCACTCTCTGCCTCTCAAATAAATAAAACTAACACCTGTTCACATGGTTCTCTTAGTCTTCTGTCTTGCTTAGACTTAGTAATTTTGCTTTCCTTTAGTTTTTGGCATTCCCTGTATTTTAGGTCATGCTGCTAAAACTCTCCTGCCCTTCTCCTTTCTGTTGTTGCTGTTGTTGTTTTGCTTTGCTAATAACCACACATCGTCTTTGCAAAACCATATGGTGAAAGGAGACATAGCTTATCAATGATCATTAACAAATCTGGGGGAAATGATACATAACTGGGTTATTATTCTTCATCAGTCGATGTAAACATTTAATGCAATTTCAAAGAAGATCGCAGTTGGATTGGGGTGGGATTGGGTGTACAGGAGGGCGCTACAGAGTTAATGTGGGAACCTGAATGTGTGAGAGCAGGGTAGAAAAGTCTGCAGAGGAAGTGGATTGCATTGCCTAATCTCCCCAGGGATCCCGACCTGGGCTCCTCAGCTGCGCTGTTGACTTCCTCTAGGAAACCATTCTTTCTCTTATAGCTGAAACCACCTTTAAAAACATATACCCAGGGGCCGGTGCTGTGGCTCACTTAGTTAATCCTCCACCTGAAGCGCCGGCATCCCATATGGGTGCTGGGTTCTATTCCCAGTTGCTCCTCTTCCTGTCCAGCTCTCTGCTGTGGCCCGGGAAGGCAGTGGAGGATGGCCCAAGTGCTTGGGTGCCTACACCCGCATGGGAGACCAGGAAAAGCACCTGGCTCCTGGCTTCAGATTGGCACAACACACTTGCCGTAGCGACCATTTGGGGGGTGAACCAACGGAAGGAAGATCTTTCTGTCTCTCTCACTGTCTAACTCTGCCTAATTAACAAACAAACAAACATATACCCGAACAGTTTGCTCCCTGATTCAGCTCATTAGGATGCTCTGTTCTACTGCCCTCAGGTTAAAGCACAGCCTCACGTTCACAGTCTGTGTGAGATCTAGCCCTCGCTCTTTGTCCAGCCGGAGCAGGTCCCCAGCTCCAGCCAGCAGGATGGTTCTCAAATTCTTCCAGGGCTTCCCTTTCTCTTTGACTTCCAGTTCTTTATGCTACTGCTTCTGCCAACTCCGAAATCACATCTGCCGGCAAGCTTTTCCTCATTCCCCAAGTCCTGACCTGGGGTCTGGCGCCCTGCACTTCTCCTGTGGTGTTTATCTGCTGTGTGGTGACTGTGTACTCGTCTCTGCCCTCCCACCAGCCTGTAAACATCCAAGGACAGGGACAGGCAGTCTGACTCAGCATTTTATCTCTAGGATCTAATCCGATACAGGTGCCCAGTATATGTTTGTCAAATAAAACAGTTACCAGGTCACAACTAGAGAAACAGCATGAGGATATAAGAGGTAAATCATTGCAGCTGAAAAGACTGTCTACATCTACAGTATACATTATAAATAAAGCCAAAGAGAAAAAGGAATGTTTACCAATAAATATGATAAATGATATTGCCATGACTGGTTATCAGTTTGGGAAAAGTTAAGATTTAGAGATGAGACTAATACAGTACACCCAAAAGGACTTGCTAAGGAAGTAAAGAGTTAAATTTTTTTTTTTTTAATATAGAAGATAAGGGCTGGCACCGTGGCATAGTGGGTAAAGCCACTGCTTGCAGTGCTGGCATCCCGTATGAACGCTGGTTCGAGTCCTGGCTGCTCCACTTTCTGTCTAGCTCTCTGCTATGGCCTGGGAAAGCAATAGAAGATGGCCTAAATCCTTGGGCCCCTGTACCCGTGTGAGAGACCTGCAGGAGGCTCCTGGCTTCGGATCAGCTCAGCTTCGGCCATTGCGGCCATCTGGGGAGTGAACCAGTGGATGTAAGACCTCTCTTTCTCTCTCTCTTTCTTTCCCCCTCCCCCTCTCCTTCTCTCTGTGTAACTCTGACTTTCAAATAAGTAAATAAATCGAGAGGAAAGAAAGGGAAGAAAGGAAGATAGATGACTATAGGGAATAATTTCATGGAGAATATTGTAGGGAAAATATGTTTCTAGGCTTCACTTTGACCATAGGATTTGGCTGCATAAAAACTGTAGGGAGTGAGCCTTTGAGATGCCACCTCCCATACTGGAGTACCAGGATTCAGTTTCCAGCCCCTGTTCTGAATTCCAGCTTCGTGACAGTGCAGACTCTGGGAGGTAATGACAATGGCTCAAGTGGCTGGGCTCCTACCTCCCATGCTGGAGACCTGGACTGAGCTCGTGGCTCCAGTCCTAGTTGTTGGGGGCATTGGTGAGTTGACCAACAGACATTCTCTGCCTCTTCAATAATTTTTTTAAAAATAAAAAGTTTTAGAAGCACAAAATATATTACTTCTCTAGAAATGATTCCAACAAACAGTTTTTTAAATATAGTAATATTTAAAAAGAAAAGAGTAATACCTTGAGTGAGTGAAGAAAACTCTAAAAACTCCCTTGATAAATGCACACATGCAAAATAGACAAACCATTTGCAAAAGTGAAAATACAAATGGCCAAATAAAAATATTTCCTTTTCACTGATATTCATAAATTAGGTATTGAAACATTAAAACAAATTTTTTTTCTATCAGAGAGATAAAGGTTTTTTTCATGTCGGCATTAATGAGGCTGTGGTGAATGGTATTCCCATGCATTGTTGAGTATGCAGTTCCCTTTTTTTAATTTAAAAAAATTTTTAAAAGTATTTATTGAAAGGCAGAATTGCAGAGGGAGAGGGAGAGAGATAGAGAGAGAGGTCTTCCATCTGGTGGTTCACTCCCCAGATGGCTGCAATGGCCAGAACTCTGCCAATTTGAAGCCAGGAAGCAGGAGCTTTTTCCGCATCTCCCATGCAGGTGCAGGGGCCCCAGCACTTGGGCCATCTTCCACTGCTTTCCAGGTCCATAGCAGAGAGCTAGATCAGAAGTGGAGCAGCCAGGACTTGAACCAGTGCCCATATGGGATTCTCATTGGCCTCGAGTATGCAGTTTCTTTTCTTCTTTTTTTTTTTTTTTTTTAAGATTTATTTTGGGCAGGGGTCTGTCGTGCTGTGGGGGGCGTAGCAATCCGGAAGGTGTTTTCCTGCGTCCTGGGGTGGGTGGATCAGCAATCCCAGCCCTAAGCCCCACACAGGTGCTTCCATTTAGAATCCGAAGGCTTGGGCCTGGCGGTGGGAATGGAACCCAGCACCTCCATGCGGGTGGAGCTTCCTCAGTGCACAGCTGAGGATGGAAGCAGAGTGGCTTGTATAGGTTCCTGGCTACTTCTCCCTTCCACCCCCTGCTGACTCAGCTTGCCCACCCCTCCCCCTCCGCATGCCACCCTCCTGGGATCAAACATTTCCCTCCCACCCCCTTGCTTTGGCCCTGTCTGCCCATTTGGGCCTTTGGGGGTGGGGCCGGCAGATAGGAGGGGTCTCAATAAAGTTTTAAAAGTAGTTAAAAAAAAGATGTATTTATTTATTTGAAAGTCAGAGTTAGAGAGAGGAGAGGCAGAGAGAGAGAGAGAGGTCTTCCATCTGCTGGTTCACTCCCTAATTGGCCACAAAGGCAGACCTGAGCTGATCCGAAGCCAGGAGCCAGGAGCTTCTCCTGGGTCTCCCACGTGGGTGCAGGGGCACAAGGACTTGGGCCATCTTCTACTGCTTTCCCGGAGCATGGCAGAGAGCTGGATTGGAAGTGGAGCAGCCAGGTCTCGAATTGGCACCCATATGGGATGCCAGCGCTTCAGGCCAGGGCATTAACCTACTGCGCCACAGCACCGGCCCCCCTAGTATGTAGTTTCTAAGAGTATGATTCATTCTGAAGCAGCTTAGCTCTGTATCAATACACTGATTGAATAATTCTACTTCCTTTTTAATTTTTTTTGTTCTATTTGAGTGACAGAGTGACACAGAGACAGGAGAGTCAGATCTTTCATGAACTGGTTCATTCCCTAAATGCCTGCGATAGCTAGGACTGGGCCAGGCTGAAGTAAGGAGCCAGGAACTCCTTCTGGATCTTCCACATAGGTGGTAGGGGCCCAGGTACTTGAAACATCACCTACTGCCTCCCAGGAGCGTTAGCAGGAAGCTGGATTGGAATTGGAGGAGCCAGGCCTCAAACCAGCACTCTGATGGTATGTAGTCATCCCAAGAGGCAGCTGTATCTTTGTGTCATGACACCTATCCCAGGAATTCTACTTCTAGGAGTCTAGGTTAAGGAAAAAGTTAGATAAAACTTTATATTTTACTCATCAAAACATAATCACAGCAAAAATTAGAAGCAGTCTAAATGTCCAGCAGCAGGAAAATAAGTAACCAGTGATACATCTCTAACTGATAGAGTAATATGTAACTAGTAAAAACTAATATGGGGGAGCTGGGTGTTGTGACCCAAGGTGCTAAGCTGCCTCTTGGGTTGCCTATATCCGAGTTTCTTGGATCAAGTTCCGCCTGTGCTCCTGACCCAGCTGCCTGCTAATGCACACCCTAGGACGCAGCAGGTAATGGCTCAAGTACTTAGGTCCCTGCCACCCCTGTGGGAGACTGGATGGAGTTCTTGGCTTCTGGCTTTAGCCTGGCCAGACCCAGCTGTTGTGGATATTTGGGGAGTGAACCAGCAGATGGAAGTTCTCTCTGTCTTTCCCTCTCTCTGTTGCTCTGCCTTTTGAATGAATAAGTAATAACTGTAATGGCTAAAATGGAAAAGGATAACAAAAATCAAATGATGAAGAATGAAGCAATTGAAGCAGGTACATTGCTGGCAAGAATATAAATGAATGCAGTCACCTTGGGAAGCTGTCAGTGTCTCCTGAGGCTCCCTAGGACCCATGCAGTTCCAGGTATCTGTACACACTCAGAAGGAGTCCCTATGTCTACCACAAGGCTTGAGGTTGTTCAAAGCAGCATGACTCTAACTGACCCGACACTGAATGTAACCCAAACGTTTACAAAGCCTGCTGGGCTTTTTAGGGATGGTGCTGGGACCAGTGATTGCCCCACAGGTGCTGGGCTGTGAAAAGTAACAGAACCGAAGCAAAGGTGATGTAAGAAGGCAAGAGGCAAATACAACGGGATGAAGTCTTTGTGCAAACTTGCTGGGAGCACAGAATTAGCAGCCAGTTGCTTCCGTCAACTTCCAGGCTTGTATGAGAAGCAGCCAGAGAGATGGGAGACCATGTCTTCAGAGAGAGGAGATTGTGGAGACATGCAGGGTGGATGAGGCCCATGGGGGAAGAGATGGAAACCCATGTCCCCTCAAGGAGAAGCAAAAGGAGGCCCTAGGATCCCAGCACTTCCCGGAGGCTCCCTCCAGTCTTTCTGGTCCGGTTGGATCTCCCCCCAAGTCCAAGGAGAACATCCCAGCCTGTGTGTTGGTGGCATTGCATAGAAGCTGGGAATTATGTGGGATAACCGTTCTGCCAATGACAGCAGCCTGGCAAGGAAGGCCGCCAGGCTGCAGGAAGAACGCGAGACGGATGCTACTGCGGTCCCAGCTGGAGGGAAGCCCAAAGCAACCAGCAAGGAAGCCGGCAAGGCTGGAGAAAGGAAGAAGATGAAGATGATGATGATGAAGTTGGTTCTACTACAGTTTTTCTGTCTTCTCTATAAACATTTAACACCCTTGTATACAACTCCTTTAAAAAACAATAATTGAGGGGTAAACATTTGGCTTGGCAGTTAAGCCTCTGTTGGTGCACTCTCTTCCCATATCCAAGTCCCTGGGTTTGAGTTTCAGCTCTGCTCGCAACTCCAGCTCCCTGCTAATGCACACATTGGGAGGCAGCTGGTGATGGTTCAAGTAGTAGATAATCTGATCTGTATTCCAGCCAGATCTAGCTCTTGCCATTGTAGGCAGCTGGAGGAGTGAAGAAGCGATGGCAGCTCACTGTCTCTCTCTGTGCCTGTCTCTGCCTCTCAAATAAATAACTGAATACGTAAAACAAAGATTTTCAAAAAAATTTAAAGAAAAAAGTTGAAATGTAAGGTTCTGTAAGCTTTGTAAAATGTGTAGTGTATTTTTTGTGTAGTTACCATGCTACCATGGAAGGCAGAGAAAGAACACTTCCATTTGCTGGTTCACACCACAAATGCCTGAGATAGCTAGGGTTAGGCCAGACTGAAGCCAGGAGCCCGAAACTCACTTTGAATCTCCCAAATTGGTGGTAGGGTCCCAAGTCCTTGAGCCATCGTCTGCTGCTTCCCAAGGTGCGTATTAGCAGGAAGCTGGATTGGAAGTGGAGGATCTGGGACTTGAACCTGGCACCGCAGTGTGGGATGCAGGTACCCTAAACAGCAACTTAACCACTCTGCCAAACACCCAGTCTTTAAATGTGTCTTGAGTTAGCCGTGTTCTGGCAGTAGTTTTCCATAGACACTAACCTTGCCTGGTACAGCATGGTGGTTATAGACTGCATGGAAATTCGAAGCAGCTTCTTGCTGGAGCACAGCACAAGTTGGAGATACATGGGAAGGGCAGTTTTTCATTTTCAGTTGGCTCTGATTCAGCTGTACAAGATGAGTGCTCTCTTAATGGAATGCCACTCTGTAACTGCAACAAGAAAGCTGCTGCTGTTTTCACAACATTCTGAATACTTCTAAGTAAATAGAGTTCAAAATAAATAGTGAGATATTCCTGTGTAGACTGCTGTGTGGCAATAAAGAAAGAACAAATTAGTGTACAGCAGCATGAATGATGCATACTGGTATTATGTGAACAAAGTCAGACCAAAAAGTATGTACTAAATGGTTCCACTGATGTGATGGGAAAATAGTCAGATTAACCGATAGTGATAGAAGTTGGAATAGTGGTCACCCCTGGGTGGGAGAACTGTCTGAGAATGGGCACAAAGAGACTCCTTGATGTAATGAGAATATGCTGTATGGTGATCTGAGAGTGCATATACCTGTCTAAATTCATCAGGCTGTGCAGTCTACACTCCTCACTAAGAAAAAATTGGGGAAAATCACATGGCCTTGGCAAGCTACGACCTTTCCCAAAGCCTCATTGTGCGCATTAGATACTTAATGCCTCATGGACTGTCGCTGGGTGAGCACAGGTCAGTGTGAGGAAACCACCAGTTATTACCAGCTGGAAACACCGAAAGTTGCTTATGACATGTGAAATATTTATAAAATGACGATTTCGTGTGGTTGGAGAGAGAAAAGCCAAGCCAAACCTCCTTATACGTTAAAGAATTAGTTTGCCCATGGTTACCTGATTGGACTTTACTTGATTTTTTTATTTTTTATTTTTTATTTTTATTTTTGACAGGCAGAGTGGACAGTGAGAGAGAGAGAGACAAAGAGAAAGGTCTTCCTTTTGCCGTTGGTTCACCCTCCAGTGGCCACCGCGGCCGGCGCGCTGCGGCCGGTGCATCATGCTGATCAGGAGCCAGGAGCCGGGTGCTTCTCCTGGTCTCCCATGTGGGTGCAGGGCCTAAGCACTTGGGCCATCCTCCACTGCACTCCCTGGCCACAGCAGAGAGCTGGCCTGGAAGAGGGGCAACCGGGACAGAATCCGGCGCCCCAACTGGGACTAGAACCCGGGGTGCCGGCGCCGCTAGGCAGAGGATTAGCCTATTGAGCCACGGCGCTGGCCTGGACTTTACTTGATTTTAGGCATCGTGTGGTACCCCACAAATATGTACAGCATTTGTGTATCTATTAGCAGTATTTAAATTACTAAAGTTATCTGCTAAATTACCAAGTCAGATAAATTTTACTGCACAGCAGTTAAATCACTACTTGAGATGTCCACTTCCCACATCAGTGCCTTGTTTAAGCTCTGCTTCTGATCCAGCTCATGCTAATGCACCTGGGAAAGCAGCAGACGATGGCTCCAGTACTTGGGCCCCTGTGACCAATGTGGGAGATCCATATGAAGCTCTTGGCTTTGGCCTGGCCCAGCCCTCACCATTGCAGCCGTTTAGCGGGTGAACTGGCAGATGGAAGATCTCTCTCTCCCTTCTCTCTGTAACTCTGCCTTTCAAGTCAATAAATAAATCTTTAAAAAGAGAGAAAGAACATTCTTTTTGGCAGTGCTATGCATTCATCCATCCAGGCCCTGAGTGCTTTCACTCTAAGTACAGAGTTTCAGAAAATTGAGTAAGACGTTGATCTATTCAGTTGTGAGCCAGGAAGCTGTGCAGTTACAGATGACGTTTTCAGGGCCATGATGGGAGCGAGACAGAATGCAATGGGATTGCAGAGGAGGGAGCAGCCTCTTTGCAGGGAACTGGAGAAAGCTTCAGATGATGGGTTGTTGGGTATTTGCCAGTGAGGCAGGCAATGGAACTTGTGGGGGTGGGGGGAGGCAAGGAGGCTGTATTTGATGCACCTGTCAAGGTGTTTCGGGCCAGATTGTGCAGAGGCTTGCATACCCTTGTGTAGACATTGGGAAGCTGTCAAAGACACTTAAGAAATGGAGCAGCATTTGCTTTGGAGGTGGTAACTTCAGCCACACTGTGTGAAACACAGAGACTGGTGGCAGGCCGGTGGATAGGAGAAGGCTGTTGGTCCCGGGGCAGGTGCTGGAGGCTGGGCAGCTGTGTTAGACTTGCACTGCTTGTGTGGTGTCCCTGAGGTAGACCCAGGTAGTCTTAGTGATGCATTGGCTAATTGGTTTGGAAGTTTGCTAACTTGGAAAACTGAGGGCCTGCTGATCTGGGCCTTACCCACAGGCAGTCTTGGTCATGATGTGGAGGCAGGGGAGTGGACACCCTTACATGACTGCAAGCTCTCTGCCAGCAGAGACCGCGTATAGTTGTTCACCATTATTTTCCCGGGGACTGGGAAGATGAACAAACGAGCCATCTGCCATCCCTCCCAAGGGAGGAGTGCCATTGGCTTGGTGGCAATTCAGGGACTTCTGTCCTTTGTACTTAACTAATACTGATCAGGTCAGACATAGTATCAGATATGCACATTATTATACTTTGGAGTTTATTTGCTCATAAAACAAATGTTTACCAAATATGTTTATCTGCCAGGCACCATTCTTGGCTCAGGAAGTAAAATAGTAAAAACAAACAGACAACAGTTCATGCTTACAGGGAGTTTTTAATGCTAGTGGGGGACGACACAAGAAAATAATATTGAGGCAAAAATGATAATTGCCATGGAGAAAAGGTACAGTGTGGAGTGAGGGAGCAGCGGGTCGTACGGTTTGGGCTTTTATGTAGGAAGGTCATGGAAGGCCCACTGCCAAGGTGCATCTGAATGAAACAGAAGGAAGTGAGCTGCACATTCAGCTGGGAGGAGAGACTTCAAGGCAGAGGGAACCACAGGAGCACAGGCCCACGGAGCCTTTGCTGGGAGTTCCCAGGAACAAGGAGGCAGCAGTGAGGCTGGAGCCGAGTAGATAAGGAGCAGGTGGTCAGAGCTGGGCATGGATAGGAGTCAGGAAGCAGATGGAGAGATTGGACATTTTTCTGAGTTGGGAAGCCATTGGAGTGGTTGGACAGAAGGACAGCTTGATGTGGCTTATGTGATAACACAGTCAGTCTCGCTACCATTTTGAGAATAATATGAGTGGGGAGACCAGGGGAAAAGCAAGGGATCAGTTTAAGAAAATGTGCAGTAATCGTCCAGGTGAGAGAGGCGTTGGCGACTTGGACCAGGATGGCAGTGCAGAGGTGGTGAGAAGTGGATTCTGAATATGCTTTGAAACTAAGCATTGCTGAGGGGTGTGGAGGGAGGGGGAGCAGGTGTGAGGCAGCATCAGGAGCTCAGTTTGAACATGCCGCATTGGAACTGCCCAACAGCCAGCCAGTGGAAATGCTAAGTAGACAGTTGGCTGTGGTTTTGCTGGTTAGAGGAGGAGGACAGGCTGGAAATAGAAACCTAATTGGAGGAAACTTGGGTGTAGTTTATGATATGAACGCCCAAGACTCAGGGGAGTGCCGTACACAACACTACTTGAGAATCACGTAGAGGTCCCTGGGGGAAATTTCAGGCTGTTTTGTAGGCATAAAAACATTTTACAGACCAAATAAATTCAGCTGCTAACTTGTATGCAAGTTAAAAGTTATTTGCATAAGGGACCGTGAATTCTTAAATCATGTGCAGTGTGTTTCTATTCTTTACTTTTACTTCTAGTTTAAAAGATGCTGCTGAAAGTCAGTGAAATGATGTTTTCTAAATGCTGCTGCGTTTATTCTAAGCACCCACTCCTGTTTGCCTTCTCTTCTCATTCGTGTGTGTTCAGTTTGCAAACTAATTTTGACAAATGCAAAAAAAATCAGTAAATAATGCAGAGAATACCAGGCTTAATCTCTTTTTTGGGGAATTAATAGCTATATGAAGACTGGGAGCTGTATGTCTCAGTTAAAAATTTTTTGCTAAACAATTTATAATATATGACCACTGATGCTCTAGTTAATGTACTGTTACTTTGAAAACCCCAAATATTATTTACTTTGATAAAAAATTATAGAAAACAGCCCTCTTGATACAGTGATATGAAATGAGGTTTTGTTGTTCAGTTACTGAACTCTTTGCCCTTCTTTTAATCTTTAGCCTTCTATATGTGATTAAAGTGCATTGTAGGGAGCGTTTGGCCATTGGCTGGGAGGCTGAGGCAGGTGCTGCCAGAGCTCCTTGAAAAGACAAGTACGGAGATTGAGGTGGTGAAAGAGCAGACCTTGATTCGTGCGTTCTTGTAAGAAACATTTATGAGAGCCCACTCTGTTCCAGGCAGCACATGTAGCAGATGTTAGGTGCGAACCTGAAGGAAGTGTGGTCTGGAAGGCAGACTGCTGGAGGGAAATAGATTCAGGAACCGCGACGCAGCTCAGCTCCACCTCTCAGATCTAATGACAGGAGCTAACACTCCTGTAACGGTGTCAAGCATAGCCTGAGAATTTTGCGTGTGTTAATTCTACTGGAGCAGAAACTCTGTCTCCAGGAAACCTAGACAAAGAGGTGTGACTTGCTCAAGTCTGCACAGCTAAGTGTTAGCGCCGGACTCTGGGCCTCCATAGAAGGCATTGCTTGTGGTGTAGTAGGTTAGGCCTCTGCCTGTGATGCCGGCATCCCATATGGGCACCGGTTCCTGTCCTGGCTGCTCCACTTTCCATCCAGCTCCCTGCTAGTGCGCCTGGGAAAGGGGAAGATGGCCCAAGTGCTTGGGCCCCTGCACCCATATGGGAGACCCAGAAGAAGCTCCTGGCTTTGGATCGCCCCAGCTCTGGCTGCTGCCATCATCTGAGGAGTGATGGAAGATCTTTCTTTCTGTCTCTGCTTCTCTCTCTCTTTCTTTCTCTAACTCTGCCTTTCTGCCTTTCAAATAAATAAATCTTAAAAAAAAGAAAGAAGACATTGGTGTTTCAAACACTCCCTTCTTGCCAGTTGCTGGGCCAGTTGCCTGTGTTGGTCCATCTGATGGATCCTTGTAACCTCACACAGATGACAGGAACCCCCATCTTATGCCTGGGGCCACAGAAGCTTGAAGAGAGGATTACTCAACGTCTCACAGCTGGAAAGGGGCTGAGATGCTAGATGCCAGTGTTGGTGTCACTGCACTGCCTCACCTAAAGTCAGGGGATGGCGAAGACACCCTGCTCCAATGCAATGACAGCGGCATCCCTGGTTACCTGATCGGGCCATTCAGATTCCCAGAAGAGAAAGCAGCAGCTCACCTTGAAGGTCAAATGCTTGCTTAGGGATTGTCTGTAAACCTTAGTAAATTGTAAACTGTAAACCAGCGTAAATTGCTTTTGGGTGTTGAAAAGCGAGCCACTTCTCTGGGGGCGCACAGTGAGTTAATGCATGCAATATATTGTACTGCACCTGTTCTTTGTGTCACATCCATCATTGGCTACATTGCCTTTTGCCTTTTTTATTTATATTTGAGTGTATGTCACTTTGTATGTGATCCCAAACCATCATTCTAAAAACAAATTAATGGAAGCCCGATTGCCACTTTCTTCTGGAAAGAGATTGTAGTGGGATTCCTTCATATTTCATTCTCAGCATACACAGATTAGTAAGAGCAAAAGTGCAATAAATCCCATCTGGGAGTGCTGTCAGTATAGGGTACTTTCCTAGGTCTCCTGCAATAGCAGCTTAGCATGATCAACACAGCCACAGACAACGAAAGCTATTTCATTTTCCTCTACGTGAATATTATATGCTTCAAAAGATGGCATTCCCTTTCTCAGAAGCATTTTGGAAGCATTTTCTGATCGTTTTAGCATCCTTTGAAATTGCTGCCTAGTACTGTGCTGAATTCTGGGTTCTTTTTAACCTGTGACGCTGTTTCTTCTGTCTGTTGGCCCTAAGTCAGTCATATCTCTGCTTGCTTTTTGCACTCCTGTCAGTATCTTATAAGACCTTTGCCTTGTAAATAAAAAACAAAATGTAAACTAAAAATTTAAAAATGAATATAGGAAAAAACACACTGAGATTGTCCCATGTAGTAGTAACCATTCTTAATGTGTTGCTTATCTGCCCCAACTTTTGTTTTCCTACTTAGAGAAATAGATTGTAGGTTAGAGGGTTGTTTTGGGGAACAACGTGAGACTTGGGTCCCCTTGCTGGGGAGGGAGGGCCCTGGGCCCCATGCTCAGGTGTGACTGCTGAGCCACGTCTCCAGCATTCGGACAGAGGTGTGTATCTGCCCCTGAAGTGCATCGTGGGCAAGGATCTGCTGATTGGGGCACCTGGTGACATCCATCCATATGAAGATGGCTGTGTCTGGGGTCCCGAGAAGTACCTGCCAAATACACATAAAAGCCAGGAAAGCATGAGCGTGTCCTGAGAAGCCCTCTCCTGGCCCGCCCAGCAGTCTTCAGATTCCCAGTTCTGGGGCCTGCGGGCTCCTCCCTGTCCGTCCACTCTCCCCTGCTACTATTTCAAGATCCCATCTTAAAAGTGAATGTTTGGTGGTTGACTTTGGCACGCACCATTGCATATTTTCTTTCCATCGTTTCCATTTTCGTTCCTGACTTATTTTCTCCTTGTCTGTGTGGGACTGAGGCCGTGCAGCTCAGGGACTGAGTCCTGAGCACCCTGTAGTCAGACTGAAGGTTTGCCCCTGAACTGTCACCTACTGATGACCTTACAGGAATTTACCCAGCCTCAGTTCCCATGTCAGTGAACGGGAGCATAGCAGTACAGAGCCAGCAGGACCAAACAGAACACAGCGCCCTCGAGCGGCTGCGAGGTTTACAAGAGAAAACAGCACATATGGTCTGCCTGTCTCTCAGCACCAAGTGAGAGCTTTCTTCCAGTCCTGTGCAGTGACTGACTTTGCCACTGGCTCTGCCGCCTCTTTCCTCTCCTCTCCCTCTGGTTCGCCACTGTCCCCACCCTGCATTAGGCACAGAGTGAAAGCAAACCGTGGCCTGTGACGTGTGCCACTGCCAAGAGCCCGCTGCTGTCCACTTCACTGGCCCACCCCTGTTTCCCATCTTCTGATGACAGGAGGAGGAAAGCAGGGCCCTACGTACAGACACAGAATAACCGCTGCTCTCCCAGACATGGCTGGGAAGCAAGTGGTGCCGTTGCAGCCCCTGGCTCCACCTCGGGCTGTGTGCACTCAGCCCTCGCCGAGTGTTTTCCCACGTGCTCCTGCCCCTCCCGGCTCCCTGTTCCGTTCTTTGCCCGGTATTTAGCGGTTTGTGATCACGTGTTTTTGCCTGTGGTGTGGTTCTGAATCAGGAAGAGTTACTTCTTGATGATTTACGATGTTTCCCCTGTTTTCCTTAATGCAAAAGCAGTTCCTAAGAAGGGGTAGGCCTGTGTTACCTGCAAATCCGATTTCTGAAAAGGCTTGTTTAAACGAGAGCAGAGGTTTTTAGCTTAGCTTTTCCTCATTGCTTTGGCAGACGAGACAGTTCCTTGTGTACATAGTCATTGACCATCTGTTTTGTGGGCTGTAGATTGTAGAGTTTGTCCTTAAATGTTATGATGCCTTTTTTCTGCTTGCTTCCCTACTACTACTACTATTATTATTATTAATGACTATTTTTCATTTTGGGGATGGGGTGCACATTAATTGAATAGATTGAGGTTTTAAAACACAGGGAAGTAAATATAAACTTGTTTTTGAAAAGCGTTAAAATGCTTCCTGGTAAGATGAGCATGCAGAATCCCCGTTCTGAGCACTGGTCAGTGCACAGCTGAGGGCTTCTGCAGCACTCAGCACATTCAGTGTTGTGGGGTCTCCTGCACCTCCTTGTCACAGCTGGAACGCCCCACCCAGTGCGCAGTCACTGCCTCCCTCTCTGCCGCCGCCACTGGCCACCAGCAGCTTGCTGTCTCCAGAAGCATGCCTGTTCCAAGTGCCTGATGGGAGTGGAGTCACACAATGTGTGTCCCTTTGAGACTGGCCTGTTTGACTTAGCGTAATTTTGTCCATGTTCTGCACGTGTCAGGACTTTATCCCTGGGGCAGGTGTCAGTGTCCTGGCACAGTGAGCTGAGCTTGGAATACCAGCATTTCCTACAGAAGTGTCTGGTTCAAGCGCAGGCTACTCAATGCTTCCAGTCTAGCTAGCTCCCTGCTGCTGCACCTGGGAGGCAGCAGGTAATGGCCCAAGGGAGACCTGACTAGAGTTCCTGACTTCAGCCTGGCCCAGCCTCTGCTGTTGCAGGCATTTGGGGAGTGAACCAGTGGATGGAAAATATTTATGTCTTTCACCAAAGGGGGAAAAAAGAATTTTATTCTGCATGCTGAATAATATTTTTTCATATAGACCTTTTCTTGCTTTTCCGTTCATCCATCAATGGACATTTGGGTTGTTGCTGCCTTTGGTTGTTGTAGCATTGCTGTGAACATTGGTGTACTAATATCTGTTCAAGGATGAAATTGCTAGATCATATGCTAATTTTATACCTAGAGATGACTCTAGGTTGGCTAGAGCCAGCTCCCTGTTGGCTGCATCATCGTGCATACCTATACTTCCTAACAAATTTAAGCAGAATTTTTTTTTCATTTCTACTTCTTTTTTATTTTATTTTATTTTTTTAACTTTTATTTAGTAAATATAAATTTCCAGTTTTTGGATTACAATGGCTTTCCCCACCCCATAACTTCCCTCCCACTTGCACCCCTCCCATCTCCCGCTCCCTCTCCTATTCCATTCACATCAAGATTCATTTTCAATTATCTTTATATACAGAAGATCAATTTAGTATATATTAAGTAAAGATTTCATCAGTTTGCACCCACACAGCATTTTTGAAAGTTTAAAAATATATCTTTCCAACTATGAGTGTATCATAATGTGACAGGAAACGTATCATAGTGCGACAGGAAATAGCATGAGAAACGCACAACTAAATAATGTACTTTTTCATGTTTCCCCAAGATAATTTTCTGTCCATCAAATTGATCTAATAATATTGGTTCAAATGGAACTTGATATCATGAGAGTGTGGAAGATCTAGTGACTGCTGTGTTGTAAATCAGGACAGGATTTTTGGCATATTGCCTATATAGATCATAATATGGTCACTTTTTTTAGATACCAAATTTTCCTAGATTTCATATTTTAATAATAACATGGAAATTATTAAAGAAATGCATGTTTTTCTACAGATAAATTTTTAAGCCATAGATTTACTCATTTGCAACTAAAAACTTAAGTTCTTGTCCTTTGTAAAATACTAAGCTATAAGGCATCCCTATGAAATTTTCTAAGCATGTCTTAAAAGCATTTACTCATTCATATCAATTAATTTTTTTTTTTTTTGACAGGCAGAGTGGACAGTGAGAGAGAGAGACAGAGAGAAAGGTCTTCCTTTGCCGTTGGTTCACCCTCCAATGGCTGCCGCGCTGCGACAGGCGCACTGTGCTGATCCGATGGCAGGAGCCAGGTGCTTCTCCTGGTCTCCCATGGGGTGCAGGGCCCAAGCACTTGGGCCATCCTCCACTGCACTCCTGGGCCACAGCAGAGAGCTGGCCTGGAAGAGGGGCAACCGGGACAGAATCCGGCGCCCCAACCGGGACTAGAACCCGGTGTGCCGGCGCCGCAAGGTGGAGGATTAGCCTATTGAGCCACAGTGCCGGCCATCAATGAACTTTTGATTTCCTGTATGGCAGACTCTGCTCAACAGTGAGGGTAGAGATGCTGATGGAACAGTCAGGTACATTTTGTGGTTACATTCTGTGGCAGTAGGGTACAGGGTGGTGAGGAGGACTTGGGAGGTGGCAGACTACCGAAGATTTAGAGAGGAGGAAAGAACAGAAGATCCCTAAGATATTTCAAGATCTTTCAGTAAATGTGTGTGTATGCTTCCTAAAGTGGCCACCTTCCAGAATAAAGTAATAATAAACTTTTAAAGAAGTTTCATTTTTTTGAAAAGCAGAGTGACGGGGGGGTGGGTGGGGACGAGAGAGAGAGAATGATTGATTTACTTCCAAAATGACCACAACAGCCAGGTCTGGGCCAGGCTGGAGTCAGGGTCCAGGAACGACATCTGGATCTCTAAAGTGGGTGGCAGGGACCCAAGTACCTGGGCCGTTGTCCCCTGCTTTTCCAAGAACATTATAGGAGGCTGGATCAGAAGTAGAGTAGCTGGGACTTGAGCTGGTGCTGAGATATGGGATGTGGGCATCTCATACAGTGGCTTAACCCTCTGTGCCACAATGTTCAGCTCAATAATAAACATTTTCATTGCACTTGAACTTCTTATCTCATTTGTGAAATGAGTATTGTGTTAAGGAAGCAGCAGTTAACCTCATGCCCAGGCAGTTAAGCTATCAATACTTTCAAAACTCTATGTATGGGTGTTTTAAGTTTAACCTTACTTAAAGTTCATTTTGAAATGAGAATACCCTGTGCTATAAAGTAATACATTATGGAAATATTTGCTTGAGTAGTACTTATTTGGGTGTGAAAATATTTTACATAGGATTGGACAAGCTCAACAACTATTTCTAATATCATAATTTTCAAATAAAACCACAGCTGAGATAACAAAGCTATGTTGTTCTCTGAATAGAACTTTCTAGTCTAAGTAATTATTTTATGCTTTCATTACTTTCAGTTGGTTTACTTTTTTATCATTATTTTAATTACTGGAGAAAAACATGCTAATACCAGGTCAGAAGTAAATGAAATAAAAGAGATTCCCTGCCTCTCCTACCTGCCACCTGTTCAACTTCCCAAAAGTAAACACTGAAGTTCTGTGTGTCTCTGCAGAACACACAAGCACTTGGAAAATCAACTCCTTACATCAATATGAGGGTACATCAAAATGTTCATGGAAAAATAGAATAAAAGATAAGTTTTTGAAACCCCCCTCATGTGTAATTTAAAATAAAAAATATCAAAGCTACCATACCATAATAATATTTATGGTAGGTATGGGTTCTTTTCCATTTAATGCAATGTGTTTTTTGACAGCAGAGTGGACAGTGAGAGAGAGAGAGAGAGAAACAGAGAGAAAGGTCTTCCTTTTGCCGTTGGTTCACCCTCCAGTGGCCGCCACGGCTGGCGCACTGCAGCCGGCGCACCACGCTGATCCGAAGGCATGAGCCAGGTGCTTCTCCTGGTCTCCCATGGGGTGCAGGGCCCAAGCACTTGGGCCATCCTCCACTGCACTCCCTGGCCACAGCAGAGAGCTGGCCTGGAAGAGGGGCAACCGGGACAGAATCTGGCGCCCCGACCGGGACTAGAACCCGGTGTGCCGGCGCCGCAAGGCGGAGGATTAGCCTATTGAGCCGCGGCGCCGGCCACAATGTGTTCTTAACATCTTTCCATGTCATTATATTGAATTCTGCGTCTTTCTAATTGCTGTATTAACTTTTCAGTTTGGATATATTTATTTTTTGGATATATTTATTTTCCAGTTTGGATATAAATTTTCTATTTATTAATGTCACTGCTGTTAGTGATATTTTGGTATTAAAAACACAAGACACTGAAGAGCCACACATATACACACCCACGCATACACCTACACCCATACACACACCCACACCCCTAGTATTTCTGTAGGATAGATGCCTGGAAATGTAGCAGATTCAATTACATATGCATCTATTCATCATGTTAAGGTCCTTCGATACATTTTACTTAATTACTGTCTCAGATGCTTATACCTGTTTATCCAAGACCTCATCCCTTTTAACTCTAGATTTTGTGATTGTAAACAACTTTTTCTAATCCAATGGGTAAAATGTGAAATGTCATTATTTTATTATATATCCTGATTTGATAGTAAAGCATCTTTTCCTGGATGCAAAAGCTATATCTTCCAGATTTCCTCTTCATAGCCTATTTTTATTAGAGTATTTGTCCTATTTTTATTAATTTCAATAATTCTTCACCACTCTTCTATTTGTGTTGGAAATATTTCTTCACTTTCATCTTTTTTTTTTAAAGGTTTATTTATTTATTTAAAAGTCAGAGTTACACACAGAAAGAGGAGAGGCAGAGAGAGAGTTAGAGAGAGAGAGAGAGAGGTCTTCCATCCGATGGTTCACTCCCTAATTGGCTACAACGGCCAGAGCTACCCTGTTCCAAAGCCAGGAGCCAGGAGCTTCTTCTGGGTCTCCCACATGGGTGCCGGGGCCCAATGACTTGGGCCATCTTCTACTGCTTTCTCAGGTCATAGTAGAGAGCTGGATCAGAAGTGAAGCAGCCGGGACCAGAACCGGCGCCCATGTGGGATGCTGGTGCTTCAGGCCAGGGAGTTACTCCTGTGTGCCACAGTGCCAGCCCCTGTAGTCAAATTTGTCAGGTTTGTCTTTATGGTCATAATTATGAAGACCTTTCCAAATTGAAGATTATGAAATTATTCACCAATGCATTTATTAGCATTAATCTAGATTTATTATACTAATTATGAGTAAATTTGGAATTTGTTTTTGTGTTAGATTAATGGAATAATCCTTTAATTGTTATTTGGAAATACAGTCTTTATCACATGCTGTTCATTTGAGTGGGAGTTCCTGAACCGACCTGCAGTGTGTTCTCTGGAGTTGTTTGTTGGGTTGGACGTCAGTTTTGTGAGATGAGTTAGACCCAAGCCCCAGGTCTTCAGGAAGAGGTCCCAGGTCATGTGTGAACCAGGGATGATCCCACTTCACAGGGCTGTGAGGGGCAAATGAGGTAATATCCAGGTCCTGAGGGCCCTGTGGGACCCATGACAGGCACCTGACCGTCAGCCATGAGTGTTACTGTTATACCAGCACAGTAGCTGACTCACGATGGTGTGGTTTGCTGTGCAGAAGGATAAAACTCTCTTTATTCTTCACTTTTGAAGAATTGAACTTTAACACCAACCTTTCAAGTTCCCAAGTCTGTTAGGATTTGGAATGCACTTGTGTTAAATTTGTGAGTTCAATTTTGGCATAAACTTTCAGAATTGAATCTCTTGTGTTCAGCATATAGCTGGATTTCACTTTGTGATCAGAAAGTCTTGCTTTTAATGGTTTATATGGCAGTTTATTGATTTGACGTAATGTTTGGTTTTAGTTCTGTCATTTTCTAGATTTTACACAGCATTAGTATTTGCATTGCTTTTTTGTGTATGTGTTTTCCTTCTGATAGTTTGAACATTTATGATTAAGGCTCATTTTTTTCCTGGTTGTTACCTTGAAATCCTCTTTCTTTCATCATTGAGCTTTTGATTAGTCACATTATTAATTTTTCTAGTGATGTTTCAGCTAGGTTCTGCTTGGTTTCTATGGAAGAGAATGTCCACCTCGCTCACTTAACCAAACAGTGGTTTATATTTCTATAGAATGAGCAGGGCAGGTGAGCAGTTGGGCTGGTTCCATAGAAGCACAGTGCCACCAGTGTCCCTGACCAACGGTGCCCTCCCACTAGGCTGTCCCCAACCTTGGCTCATGACTTCTGTGTTTTCATTTTATTTGAGAGGCAGAGTGATGGAAACAGAGAGCTCCCATTTGCTGGTTCATTGCCTCAGATGATTATAACAGCTGCGGCCAGGCCAAAGCCAGGAGCCTAGAACTCAGTCTGTCTCTCCTGTGGGTAGCAGGGACTCCGCTCCTTGAGCCTTCCCTGGTGAGCACTAGCAGGAAGCTGGCATTGGGAGCAGAGCTGGAACTTGAACCCGTGCTGCTCTGATCCGGGCTGTGGGCATCCGGGCACCGTCTGTACTGCTGCGGCAGACACCTGTCCCTGAGCGTTGTTCCATGCTTCCTGTCCTCCCTGAGCTCAGGCAGTAGTAGTGTTGTCACTGTCACTGTATCACTCCTGTTTTTGAGCTATCACACTTTTGTTATGTTGTTTCATGAAGATTTTATTAGTTTTCTATGACTGCTATAATAAGTGACACAAACTTAGTGGGTTAGAATAAGGCAGATTTATTATCTTTCTGTCTGGAAGTCACTGGTCTGACCAGGGTCTGGCAGGCTGGTTTCCTCTCGCGAATCTGGCCCTGGAGGTCCTCGTCACATCCCTTTGCCCGGGCCCTCTCCCCTCTCACTGTGCTTTCTCTTGTGCCTCTGTCTTCCACTTTTGGACACCTTTGTGATGACATTGGGCCCACTCCCCAGGAATGCTGGATAATCTTCATTTTTAAGAAATGAGCTGATTAGCAACCTCAGTGCCATCAGCAACCCCAATTGCCCTTTGCTTTGTAAGGTAACACAGTCCTGATGCCCACACTTAGCATGTAGGCATCTTTGAGGAGCTGGTGGGGCTTAATCCTGCCTGCCACATTTTAAAATTGTTGTTTTGGGCCATAATTTTTACTTAGTCTGGTAAAATTGTCTTGGTATTATTCTCGTTTTCTTTTCCACATTCATTCTCTCTTCCTCTGTAGTTTTTAAACAAAAATCCTGCACTGATAGGCTTAGCACGCTCTGCAGGCTGGGGGATAAGCTAATGCAGCTATTTGACTTTGAGTGGGCTGTGGAAGTCCAGAGTAGGCACAGGAGTGGATGCCCCAGATCCACAGGGAAGCCCCATCATTGGGGCTGTAGGTTTCTGGGTTTGTCTGTGTTCAACGATTGAATCTTACTCCTGTACTGCTGACAGAGATGGGCATTGCGGGGTTCCTGGCATCCCTTATTTCTCTACCACAGTGGAACTCGTGCCTTATTTGAAAATCCTAAAAATGAATTTATTTCCATATGTATATATTTGTGCATTTTAGACTGTTACTATTGAAAAATTCCTAGAAGTCAGACAATGAAAGTGATGGTTATGCTAGAATCAAGATTGATGATACCCCTCTCAGCTTTGTGGAGGTGTACCTGGCAATCAAAAACTATATGTATTTTTTGTGTGTGTATATATAATGTGGCATACAGTGTGCTGTTTTGATAGATGTGTACGTTATGAGCTGCTTACTGCAGTCAAGCTGATTATCATATCTGTCATGTTGTCACACTGCTGCCATTTTGTGGTGTGCATGGTCAGAACACCTGAGATCTACTCTCTCGAGCAAATTTCAAGTGTGCAACATCTTATTATTGATTATAGTCAGCATGTTCTACCTTGGATTTTAGAACTTACTCCTCCATAACTGCACTTACATGACTCATTCAATTATAACCTCTGACCCTTCCTGATCTCCCTTCTACTCTGTTTACTTTTCAGATTCTGTGCTGTAAGATCCATCATGGGTATTTGCCTTTCTTGTCAGCTTATTTCATTTACAATAATGTCTCCAGGTTCATCCATATTGTCACAAGTGCCGAGATTTCTTTCTTTTCGAAGACTTACTAGTATGCCACTGTGTGTGCCACTTTTCCTCACCCATCCATCAGCAGACACTCAGGGTGGCTTCTCTATCTCGGCAGTTGTGAATGATATCGCAGTGAACACGGAAGTGCAGATATCTTTACCAGATAGAGAGTTTACTTCCCTGGGATATATATACTCAAAAGCAGAACTGCTGGATCATATGCTAGTTCTACTTGCAAGTTTCAGTGGAGCCTCCGTGCTCTTGTCCATCATGGCCGTGCCAGTTTGTGTTGCTGCTGACAGTGTACGAGGGTTCCCTTTGCTCTGCGTCTTCCCCCTACCTCTTTAAAGAGAAAACCGCTCTTCCTGTTGCCTTGCTGAACAGTGGCCCTGTTTTGATCCCCCACTCCCCTCTGCTCCCACCCAGCCCCAGCTGGGATAGGACTTACTCCAAAGCCAAGCAGCCCGTGTTTTAACGACAGCCTGCAGCTAGGTTCCAAAAGCTTAGCTCAGCCAGTGTTCAGCACCACGCATGTCATGTGGGTTCACATTTAGGCTCAGCTGCTAACTGGCTGTGTAACCTGAAGCAGGTCACTGGAGGCTCGCTGTCCCTCACTGTTCTGCTCTGTTTATGTTATTTCCCGTATTGTGTCCTTTAGAAAAATAAAAACAGTTCATCCACCTCAAGTGCTGAGAATAGTGTCCAGCTCACACTCGGAGCTCCATGAGCGGTAGCCATTATCGTCATTCTATTAGAAATTTGGAAGCAGGAAACCAAACGACCGGAAGTGTTCCTATGGGAACTAAAGGTGAGGCATGAGGAGCCGGAGCAGTGGTCAGCGGTCGCTCCTCTGGGCAGCACTGCTCTCTAAGGAGTCTGAGAGCAGGACGGCCATTCCTGCAGAGAGGTCCACATGTGTGTGTCAACACGTGTGAAGTCAGTGTGGACGGCACCTGCTGGAGAGAATCATGGCAGAGGGCCACAGCAGACACGGCTGCATACAAGGCAGAAACCATCGTCTGCCAAGGGAGGGGGTGACCTGTGTGGGAGGAGAGAGACAGACTGGGACATAGCCCTTCCGTCCTAGATCCTGCGGTTCCTACCCGGGGGCTCCTGTATCTCTTCACAGCCAGCTTCCCTGCACACAACCCAGCTGACACAGCCCTCCTGTCTTCAACCAGAGTAGCCACACACACACCAAACCCCATGAAACTGACTTCGGCATGATGAAGGATTAGTGCTGTGTCACTTCGGGTTGCTTTTCGCCATGTCATGTTTTCCTGCGGTGCGATTGTGTCCACAGCAGACACTTTCAGGATGAGTGAATAACCAGTCACCATCACTTTCCAGCAGCTGCTGGCTTTCCTGCTTGTAGGCTGAAAGCTTTCCAGGTATGTCCTTCCTCGTAGTCATCATCTTCTTCCTCTTCCTCCTTCTCCTCCTCCCCTCCCCCTTCTCCCCTCCTCCTTTCTCTCTTTCTCCTCCCTCTTCCTCCTTCCTCCTCCCCCCTTCCTCCTCCTTCTTCTTCCCCAGTTTAAGGAAAAATCAAGGAAAAGGTAACCACAACTTCCCTGGTAGAATTCTCTTTTTATTCTGGTTGAGCTTTTAAGTTTGTTTGGTTTTTTCAAACTAAAAATAAAAACTTCATGTGATTTTTTTTTAAAGGTTTTATTTACTGAAAGGCTGAGTTACAGACAAAGGGAGGGAGAGAAAGGTCTTCCATCCACTGGAACTTCCAACAGCTGGAGTTGGGCTGATCTGAAGCCAGGAGCCAGGAGTTTCTTCTGGGTCTCCCACACAGGTGCAGGGGCCCAAGGACTTGGGCCATCTTCCACTGCTTTCCCAGGCCATAGCAGAGATCTGGATTGGAAGAGGAGCAGCTGGAACACAAACTGACACCCATATGCGATGTCAGTGCTGCACGTAGAGGCTTAGCTTACTATGCCACAACACCAGCCCCACTTCATGCAATTTTATAGCTGGAGAGAATGTTAAAGATTTCCTGGCCTCATCATCTCTTTCAGAAATAGAGCTGGAGCCCAGGGTTGCTTTGCAGTCTCAGGCTCCTGTCGTACTCACAAGGAGTCTGGGCAAGTGGTATGATGCCCTCACTTAGGGGTGAGGACATGGGCTCGGAGATGAGCTCCTCATGCACAAGTGATGGAGGAAGGTCTTTCTGACTTCAAAGTATGTGTTACAGTGTTCCCTTGGGCTCTGAAACCCACCTAGAGAGGAGGGAGGCTTGTACTTTGTACTCCTTTCCTCCGTTGGTCTTGGTTTCAGTGATTGTTCTAGAAAAGAAGGCAGGAACCTTCCTGTCCCACTGTCGATCTGTGAGCTGCAAGGGTCTTCAGTCGTCCGTCTAGCACCTGCCCGCGTAGCAGCGTGGCCTCAGCTCAGGGTGCAGGGGCCTTCATGTGGGGCTACCCCTCCATGGGGCAGCAGAGACCCGGTGTTGAACCTTGGCATAATTAAGATTTGTTTACAGCATAGTTTTAGGATGGAGGTGAGGTTAAGTGCACTGCCACTAGAGATAAAGTGCTTGGGTGAATCTCAGCTCCTCCGTGGAATGCTTGCATGACCTTGGGCAAGCTCTCACTGCCTCTGGGAGTCTCCATTTCTGTATCTGTAATTAAAGAGCTCTCGGGGGAATAAGGTTGTTGTGAAGATTAAGTGATAATGTACCTCTGCTTTTCTCCATGGTGCCTGGTGGGGTACCACTCCACAGATGCTGGTTCTTGTTATGCGCTTTGAAAATGGTTCTAAGAGAAAACAGGGAGGCGTAACCTTGGCTTTTCTACTAGAATTCTTTAATTTTCATTAATTTTCAAAAGTTCTTGAACTGCAAGCAAGTAATAACTTTTCAGGCCTTTATAGCTGGGAAGGATCACTTTCCTTGAAAGTGGCAATAATTCCTGTGTGTTGCCAACAAAACCAGTTTTAAACTGCAGTCATTTCATGCAATGGGAAATGTTAGTTTGAAAGTGCACAAAGTGCAAAGTGCGTATACATTCTTTGGCTGTAATGAAGAAAGGTAAAACTGCACCCTTGTTCCAAGTTGCTTCTTGTTACTAAAGTGTTAAAATAAGGCAGCTGTTGTTTGAAGATGCTTCCATACCTGTATCTTTCAGGACTACATAAAGTTTACATATTTCTATTTGATTTTTTAAAGATTACTTTTATTAATTTGAAATACAATAAAGTGATAGGCAAGGGGATTCACCCCCTAAATGACTATGATGGTCCAGCCTGGGCCAGTCCGAAGCCAGGAGCCTGGAACTCCATCTGGGTCTCCCACATGGGTGGCAAGGACCCAAGCGCTTGGGCCGTCTTCTGATTTTCCAGAAGCGTTCACAGGAAGGGAGCTGGATCCAGCCAGGACTGAAACTGGCACCTTGATACGGGATGCCAGTGTCACAGGCAGTGGCTTAACCCACTGCACCACACCACCAGCCCCAGTTTATACTTTTTTTTTTTGGACAGGCAGAGTGGACAGTGAGAGAGAGAGACAGAGAGAAAGGTCTTCCTTTTGCTGTTGGTTCACTCTCCAATGGCCACCATGGCCAGCGCGCTGCGGCCGGAGCACCGTGCTGATCCGAAGCCAGGAGCCGGGTGCTTATCCTGGTCTCCCATGCGGGTGCAGGACCCAAGCACTTGGGCCATCCTCCACTGCACTCCCGGGCCACAGCAGAGAGCTGGCCTGAAATAGGGGCAACCGGGACAGAATCCGGCGCCCCAACCGGGACTAGAACCCGGTGTGCCAGTGCCGCAAGGCGGAGGATTAGCCTATTGAGCCGCGGCGCCAGCCGTGTATTATCTTTTAATTCTACCTTTATACAAACCCAAATTCCCCTTGTAGTTACTTAATTGTTACATAGATGAATTATGATCATTTTAATTAACCCAAAAGTTTTAACAATGTGGCTTCTCTTGTACCTTGTTTTCTCTTTTTAGTTAAAAATGTCATTTTTTCCTGTTATTAAAAAATCCCCAGAAAGGGATTGTGTTGTATTTGAAGAAGAAAGACCAACTCCTGTTTTTGTAATGTAGAGGGATTAGAGTTTTCATATTGAATTTAAAACTCACATTTAAACTCACTGAATTATTTAAAATTCAGTTTTTATACTAGCTCTGTCAGGGTGGGGGGAAACCCAAAAAATTATTTTTAAAATGTCAAAGGTCAAGTCCTAAGTAATAATGAACATTTCCCGCACCATCTGCTCTGTTCCCGCGGTCCGGAACACCTGTAGTCCTCCCCCTCACCTGTCCTGCTGGGCCCTGCATTTGCCTCAGTGAAGCCTCCCCTAGGCGGGCTGGGTCTCATCTTTAACACTGTTAGCACCTTGCTCCACTCCTAGAGCACCAGTTGGCCTGGGTGGCAATCACTTGGCTATAATTACAAAAAAAAAAAAGTGCCCCTCCCCAGTGGCACCCGCGTTCTGCCAGGCAGGGACCCAGCGCAGGTGTTTTTCACTGTGAGAGCTCCTGGACTGGTGGAAGAGGCTTTGTTTAGGGAGTCTTAGCTCAGAGATACCAAGCAGAATCAACGAACTGCTTCCCACAGGCTTTGAGATCCTGTTAGCTGCTGCTAGGTTATCACGGGTAAAGGATTTTAGTGCTGCAAGCCCAGAAATTTAACTTTATCATTTTTATTATCAGAGTTACTGGTGCTCATCAACAAACTTAACAAGAAACTAATCTGTATGCCAGAATAAAAGTTTTGAATTTCCCGTAGGAAAAGTACCGAAGGACTGGGTGCAGCCGAGGCAGCCAGCGATGAGTAACCAGTACTTCACCACGTGGTACACACAGGTGCAGAAGAGACAGCAAGCACTGAATAGGCAGTACTTCTCCACGTTACCTAGCCCACTGTACAGATCGGTCGGGATCTCAGGCCAGCCCTGGGCAGTGAACCCAGAGCGGAGGTGCTGTGAGTTTTCTGCTTCTCCTTTGCCATGACAGCTTTGTTGGCTACATGTTGTATTTTAAAAATTTTTAATATATTTTTTAAAGCTTGATTTGTTTGTTTGAAAGTCAGAGTTACAGAAAAATTGGGAGGGAGGGAAAGAAGGTGGGAAGGAGAGAGAGAGATCTTCCATTTACTGGTTCACTCCCCAAGTGGCCACAACAGCCAGGGCTAAGCCAGGAGTCAGAAGCTACATCCGGTTCTCCCTCATGGATGGCAGGGGCCCAAGCACTTGTACCATCTTCCACTGCTTTCCCAGGTGCGTTAGCAGGGAGCTGGATTGGAAGTGGAGCAGCCATAACATGAACCGATGCCCACGTGGGATGCTGGCACTACAGGCAGCAGCTTTACTTGCTACACCACAACACCTGCCCCCAGCCACATATTCTATTTGGCAAATCGGTATAGTAGAGGAGCACTGTCTGACGTGAGAAAGAAATAAGCCTCTGTTATGTGGGCCAGGGAGGTTTCAGGGGCTTCTTTGTTTCCCCCAGAATAACATAGTATTATCCTGATGAGTAAAAGAGGAAACTTTCTCTTGGCATATACATGTCCATTCAGAGAATCAGATTACGAGTATGGAGATTGTTTCTGGAGAAAACCTTCCATATTTGCAGCCTTTTTTTTTTTTTGGTTTCCCTGAGCTTGGACTACCTAAAATAATGGCTGTGCTTTATATCAAAAATTATGAGAACAGGCGCTAACATGAAAATTTAGAACATTTAATTAACACAGGGATTTTTGCAGTACTTTAGAATTAGTATTTGTGATTGTTGTTGACCCTCAAGTTTGGAATGTTTCTTGCACTGTAAGTATTTTGGGGGTTGAAGGGTATCTTCTTAGTGAATAAGGAAAATCTGGGTTGAAATGATCAATTTCTATAAATCAAGGTCTTAAAACTGCTTTTTCCCTACAGTTTATGTAGTCACCAGTTAATCTTTTAGTGGTGCATAATGCAATAAAATGGAACTCTTGTAATATATATTTTCATAAAACATTTTTTTCAACATAATTTGAGCACTTGAATGCCTACTTTCTTCAAGATACTGCTAAGCTCTGCAGTTCTCAGAATTTTCCCATCCATCCCAGAGACTTCCAAGTCGTCACCAAAACTTGTTTCCTGTCATTTGGGGCACACCCTCCCTGGCAGTCACCCGGGTCGTGTGACTGTGTACTCACTACTGGAATTTTTGAGGTCTAGCCACTCCCGAGTCTAACTCAGAAAAACCTCCCACGAGATTCTCCATTCTCTGCCCCCTCCCACAGGCTGGTTTGTGATGCTGAAGGTGACCTTGAGGTCCCACATTGAGGCTAGGAGGCTCCTGTTGGGTCACTGAACCACCTCCTAGAGCAAGGGCCCACTCCCTCTCCCCCTGAGTTTGAGGACTGCTGTAAAGTCACAAATGAGTGTCTTATGTTGAAGCCACTGAAAGTTTGGGGTTTATTTGTTACTGCAATTAACATTACCCCAAGGCAACTTTTAATAGTCAACATGGCACTGCCAGAGTATTTAAAATTTCAAGAATGATTAATTTATGTCTTAATTTAATGCATCCCACTTGTAAACGTGGTTTCATTTAAAGCAGTCTGCTGCTGCTTCTCAGTCTTACTGTCCTTCCCATTCCAGGACTTCTTGTAGCAGCCAGCAAGGCGCTCCTTGTTAGAGGCCTGTCTTTTCCCAGCTTCCTCCCACACCCTGTCATGGGGGCATATGTCTGTGCTTACCAGTCCAGGGAGCAGTGGGGAGAGAGGAGGAATCAACTGAAGAGGTTCACACAAGGATTTTTTTTTTTTTTTTGACAGGCAGAGTGGACAGTGAGAGAGAGAGACGGAGAGAAAGGTCTTCCTTTGCCGTTGGTTCACCCTCCAATGGCCGCCGCGGCCAGCGCGCTGCGGCCGGCGCACCGCGCTGATCCGATGGCAGGAGCCAGGAGCCAGGTGCTTTTCCTGGTCTCCCATGGGGTGCAGGGCCCAAGCACCTGGGCCATCCTCCACTGCACTCCCTGGCCACAGCAGAGAGCTGGCCTGGAATAGGGGCAACCGGGACAGAATCCGGCGCCCCAACCGGGACTAGAACCTGGTGTGCCGGCGCCGCTAGGTGGAGGATTAGCCTAGTGAGCCGCAGCGCCGGCCAGGATTTTTTTTTTTTTTTTAATATGACTGACTCGGACTCTGGTCACTTTTCCACCAGGTGCCTCTGCTTTGAGAAACTGGCCAACGTGTGAACCTTAGTCTGTGTTCAGCCTTCTCCCAGTGCCTCGGGCCGGTTCTTTATGATCCTGACCCCTGGCTGTCCTCACCAGCCCCACCTCCTCCTGCTCTGTCAGTGAATGACTGACTCCCTTGGTGCTCTAGTTCAGTATTGGTTAAGTGTCGCATGGGTGCACCTGTCTCAACTGGTCTCCATAGCTTCAGTCTTAATACTTCCATGCTGCAGGCAGAATTACTTTCTAAAGTGCAGAGTCAGCACCTCATGCCTCTGTTGTAAGATCTTTCAGCGACTGTCCCTTGATCTTGGGATAAAGCCTAAGTTTCTTGGCATGACTTGCAAGGCATCGACAGCAAGCAGCTCTGTCTTCCCGCTCTTGTCATCTCTCCTTCCTGTTTCCTCTGCTGTCACCCGCGCTCTGCTGCAGCCTCCCTCAACCTCTGGCCATTCTTTGAGTGTGCACTTTGCCCTTTCTTCTGCTTCCCAGCCTTTGTCCCTGCTGTGACCCTTGTGTGGAAGCCTAACCTTTCTCATCCACCCATCGCCACCGTAAATCCTGCCCGTCTAGTTCTGAACTTGGGTGTTGCTTCTGGAAACACCTCCCCAGGCCCTTGCGGTCAGGGTTAAGGGCCCTTGGTCTGCCCTCTGACACCACCCTGCATTAATTCCTGTGCTCTGGTGCTGGCACTGGGCAGCCTCCCCTGCTGGAGGATCACAGACGTGATTACTCTCAGCCCCCAGCACATTGCCAAGTGCAATCCATACTTGTTAGACAAAGGTGTAGGAGGGTGTGTGAGAACCTGGTCTTTTCTAACTTGTCTTAGAGTGGTATTGGAAGATACCCTAAGGAAGACTAGAGTCAGTGCGGAAGTATCTTTCCAAGTGTCGGGAAACCATCAGTGCCAGAGACCATCCACAGGAGAAATGGTGGAGTGCTGGGTCTGTTTTTGAGGTGGAGCGAACGGGATTTGCTGATTGATTGGAAAATGGATCTGAATGACCCCACACTTGTAGGTGACATTTGCATGGAAATTGTTCATGAAAAAGAGTGTTCTGTTCATGTTAAGGCTGCTGCGAGCATTAAATGACATAATGTGCATATGCAGTTCCCACCTGGCCCAGGGACTGGCGTCTTTCAGGGGCTGGACAAACAGTGTGTTCCTGATCATGAGCAGTGACGTGGTGTCTTCTTAGGGCAGGGAAACCGAGTGCTGTTCCTGAGCACAGCTACACAGCAGGGGCCGTTAGTACCCATGTCCTCGGGGCCCTCTGTGGTCCCCTCCCTTGTCCCACATCCTGCGTGGAATCCTGCTGACTGTCTCAGGGTCAAGACCCCTCCCCTCTGCCTTGCTCCTTCACTGGCCGCATTTCTCACTGTCATGCCTCTTTCTGCTTCCAGGATACTCTTTAAATTTTCCCTTTAGAATTTTTTGTTTGTTTGTTTTTACTTTGCTTGTCTGTCTACCGCTATGCATGGCCCCATTGTTTTCCCTTCCTGTGACTTTGGCGTGGGTGGCACAGCAGAGAGAGTTCTGAGCATTTGCTCTACCCTCCGCTGCTGAGTTTGAATCCTGGCACTGTCACCTTGACTCTGGAACTTTCAGCAAGTGCTAGACCTCCCGAGTCCTTGTTTTTGCCACATGCGAACCGGACAGGGAAACTCATAGGGTTGTGAGCAGTGAGTAACTGGTTTTCATTGTGAGTCATGGTCAGACCTGGTAACTTCAGCCACTCAGTTATGTGACTCCGAACTTAACGTCTTTGCTGATTCTTGAATCAATAAGGGTTTTTCTCACCTCTGCCCAGACCTGGGGATGCTTGCCTGGGTCTGATGGCTGACAGGACAGGGCTCCCGGGCTGGGGGAGGCCGCTCCCCTCTGTGCCCAGGGTTAGGCAGGGGGTGAACACCGTCCAGGCTCAGGGCTACACAGCAGAGGAGGGGGATGGTGCAATAAGTGGGGACAGCACACGTGTCTGCCACTGTGCTTGGAATATTTCCTCATCAGACACAAAGAATCAAATGGAAGAATTGGAGTCAGGGAAACCAGGCGGCAGAGACGACGGGGAATCTGACCAGAGAGCGGCTGAGCAGAGGGCTGGGAGACCCCACGGCCGGGCAGGGCCGTGTTCGGTTTCCAGTCTCTGTCCAGCTCCATGGATGGCCTTTCCTGGAGACTGAGGACAGCAGGCAGAGCAGGTTTACCCGGTAGGGTTGTTGTTAACTTGCAGACAGACAGCCCGCTGAGCCTGGGGACATCCTAGTGGGAAGAGTCACAGGGCCGAGGGAGCGGCTGGCCTGGAGGGGAAGCATCACAGTGCTGGTGTCAGGAGGGCAGACGCTCCGCCCACCCCCTCAGCCTACAAAATTATCAAATTACAAACAAAAAACAAAAAATAACTTCCAAACCAAAACACTTCTACACCTAAGCACGCAGAATTGTGAGAAGTGGACAGTTACTTAAAGGCATATTAATTAAAAGTCATAGACTTACCTTAGAATTCCAAGAAATAATAACCATTTAAAGTAGTGATCCAGAATGCTCATTTTTTTATCCCATCAGTTAGTTTACTGTTTAGGCCAGCATCTCCTGGGGATAATCACTCAGCAGAGCCCAGCCACTGGCACCTCCCTTGAGGCTGTGAACTTCAGGGTCACCCCTAGGGTGCTTTGTGTGTCTGCCCTTCTGCTTCTCCCGCCAGTCGCTCTCCAGCCCTTCCTTCTCCCTCAGCCTTGCTGTCTGCCGGCTCTCCTCTCAGCCCCCTTACCCTTCTCAAGCAAATTCTTATGCAGTCTGCTGTCAGCTGGGTTCCTGGCGCTGGCCACTACCTCCTGCAGGGTTTGCAGGCACCTTGGGCTGCCTCCTGCTCACCTGCACAGGGTCCCAGCGTTTTCCCTCCCCCTTTGCCTGCCTTTAGGTACAGGGGAGACATCTGATAGTCTGGGCCTGCCTTGAGGGCAGCTCAAATACAGTGAGTTTTTATTGTGAAAGCTGTGTGGATCCTTAGCCCATCTGACAGTTATAGCTGGGCCTCTTCAATCAAGATGATGCAAACGTCCCAGAGCTTAGCAGGCATGATTGCTGAGCACAGAAGCATAGCACGAAGGCCTCTTACTTTAGAAACAGCCCTATGGGGGCTCAGGAAGCAGGCTCTCTCTTTGACAGGCATGTTGGAAACAGCTCTCAAAATCCACCCTAAATATATATGTACATACATACTTACATACATATGTATTTGTATCTATAGATCCATAGACATACACATATTTACATAAGTAGGGCACTTCAAAAAGCTCATGGAAAATGGGATTAACAGTTTAATTTGGTGTAAAGCATTTAGGAAACTTTGCATCCTTTTTCTTATAATACACCTTTTTGAATACCATTCATATGCATGGATGTCAAAAACTTTTTGCACCAAAATAAATTTATCTTTTAATTCTGTTCTTCCCTGAGCTTCTGGAAGCACCTTTCACATTTGTATATAGATAGATATACAAAAATGTGCTGATGGGCACAGACAAAATCCCTGTGTCTCAGTCTGTGCAGCATTCTGTAATGAAATGCCATAAGCTGGCTAGCTTACAAACAGCGAAGTTATTTATCACAGTTGTGGAGTCTGAGAAATTCGAGACCAGGGTGTCAGCATGGTCAGGTTCCGTGAGGGCCATCTTCTGGGTTGCGAAGTGCTCCCTGCATGGTTCTTTCTGTGGTGGTCGGGGAGCGACCCACTTCCCCAGCTGCTGCCTGGAAGGGCCCTGATCGCATCCAGCACTCCAGCCTCATTATTTGGTCCCCTCTCCAAAGCCCACCTCCAAATACCATCACTTTGGTGGCTGGATTTCAGCATAGAACTTTGGGGACACAAACATTCCAAGGCAGGCCCTGGAGGCTGTGGAATAAGGTTTGGTGGCACTGCACTTGCACAATTTACGTTTGGGTCGCTGATACGCAGTGGTTTCAGTTACCTGCAGGTCAGCCGTAGTCTGAAGATGCTAAATGAAAAGTGCTGCATGCCCGAGTCCCAGGTTGGAATCCTGTGCCTCCTTGCTCTGTCCCACCTGGGATGTGAACAGCCCCTTTGTCCAGCATGTACACAGTGTGTGCCGCCCACCTGTCAGTCGCTTAGCATCTGTCAGATCCGCTGTGGTGACATCGCAGTGCTTGGGTTCCAGGAACCTGTACGTAACAGCCTTACGTGACATCTGGAGCTGATGTCATCCTCCTCAGCGTGTCTAAGATAAGATAAGATAAGATAAGATAAGATAAGATAAGATAAGATAAGATAAGAAAAGAAAAGAAAAGAAGGTGAGTGTAGTTCAGGGAGATATTGGGGGTGTGGGGGAAACGACCTTGCAGTATATTATAATTATCTTATTATTAGTTATTATTAATCTCTTAGTGCACCTGATTTATAAATTAAACTATCGGAGGAACAAAACATAGACTATAGAGTAGGTACTATGTGTGGTTTCAGGCAGTCATCGGGAGTCAGGGAACACATACCCCGTGGATAGAGGAGCACTGTTGAATAATCTTTAAAATTTTAAGAGAAGTGTGCTGTTCTGTGACTCATCCATCCTGCTTCAAGGAATACACCTCCCAGAAGCATTTGGGTATGTGTTAGCAAGCAGGTGAGTAAAAGGGTGTTAGTGATAACATTGTTTATTGTAACAACAGCAACATTAACCCTAGGAGCAACCTAGAAGTCCATAGGTGGGGGCAGGTACATCAGTTATCACACATCTGCTCTGCTTTAGAACAACTAGGCCTGCAGATATGCTACTGTAAAGGACTGCCCATGTTCTGATTAAGGCAGGTTTGCTACAGTTATACCCAAAGCCCAAATTTCAGTGACTTCAGGCAAGAAAAGTTTATTCCTCACCAAATCCCCTGTTCATCTGGGAGATTCCAAGCAGCGGCAAAGCAGGCAGGCAGCTCCCGGCTTCCGGCGCTACCATCCCAAGCACAGGGCTTCCCTCGCCAGCAGGTGCACACCAGCCTCTCTGCCTTGGCCCAGATGTGTGCGTCCCACAGCCGGTGGCCGGAACCGATGACTAGGCCCTGGCTAACTGCAGGAAGGGGTGGAGCTACGAGGGGACAGATGGCCCCGGCTTTGCTGTGGGATAAAAGACGTATGAATAAAAGCCGCATAGCTCAGATTATGTGCTGTATATCTTATGGAGCATTTATCTAAAGATATACATATTACATGAATTATTTCAAAAGTAAATATACATACATGGGGTATGGGCATTCAAAGTTTCCAGAAAGGACGTTTATGAAGTTTTTTGTTTTTGTTTTTGTTTTTGTTTTTTTTATCAGGTAGAGTTATAGACAGTGGGAGAGACAGAGAGAAAAGTCTCCTTCCTTCTATTGGTTCACTCCCCAAATGGCCGCTATGGCCAGCATGCTGCGCTGATCTGAAGCCAGGAGCCAGGTGCTTCTTCCTGGTCTCCCAAGCAGGAGCAGGGGCCCAAGCACCTGGGCCATCCTCCACTGCCCTCCCGGGCCACAGCAGAGAGCTGGAGTAGAAGAGGAGCAACTGGGACTAGAACCCGGCACCTATATGGGATGCTGGCGCTGCAGGCAGAGGATTAACCAAGTGATCCACGACGCTGGCCCCACATTTATGAAGTTGTTGATAGTAGGAATTCCTAGAGAGCAAGACTAAAGGTGGCTTAGTATTTTCATCATTATTTTTTATATTTTCTACATACTAATGGAATATTAAAACAGTCTCAAATACTGTAATGTAGTCTTCACCTCCTATTAGCATGCATCGCAATTCTTGTATATTAATTTTTGTGGGCTTTTTCAGTCTGATTTAAATTGACTCTGAAATCCTCCATGCCACTGTTAATTTACCTTCAGTGAAATTAAGTTGTAGCCCTCTCTGTGACTGTGTCTGTGATCTCTGGGGATCAGTGAGCATCTCAAACCCACCTCTATTTGTATTTCCTTGTGCTGTCTCGTTAAGCCCTGCATGTTGCCAGCTTTATAAAGTAGGAAATGCCATTCAGCATTGACTGCCCCACTCCTTTCCTGGGCAGGCAAAGCAGTAAATCATTCATTCACAGTGAACCAGCAAGGGACTAGCTAGCGTCCCCTGGCAGCCAAACAGCCCGTGCACTGTGGAAATGCAGTAATGTGTTAGACTCCTTATTCCTCAGAGAAGTATTTAAACAATGCATTAATCTCTTCAGGCATTCAAAATATGAAGATCTGCTTTTTTTTATTTAAGATTTTTTATTTATTTAAGAGGTAGGTTACAGAGAGAGGAGCAGACAGAGAGAAAGGTCTTCCTTCTGCTGGTTCACTCCCCAAATGGCCCCAATGGCTAGAGCTGTGCCGATCTGAAGCCAGGAGCCAGGAGCTTCTGGTCTCCAGTGCAGATACAGGAGCCCAAGGACTAGGGCCATCTCCTACTGCTTTCCTAGGCCATTAGCAGAGAGTGGAATTAGAAGAAGAGCAGCCTGGACTCAAACCAGTTCCTGTATGGGATACTGGCGCCACAGGTGGAAGCTTAGCCCACTGTGTCACTGCGCCAGCCCCCAGAGATTCACTTTTACAGGTTAATGTACTCTTTCTACAAAGCCAGACATTCTAATTTGCAAATGGGATATATACTAAATGTACGTAACTCTAATGGAAGAATGAACAACACGACAGCTTAGGGGCCATGGGATAAAGGTTATTGTTCTAAATCATGAACTTCTGCCTCGCATCAAACCCAGGAGGGCAGTTTAATCCTCGTGTTGCACAGGCCTGAGACTAAAGAGAGTACAGGGCCTGAGACTTACGGTTTGTGCTGTGTGTCTCCCCGGGAGGGTTTCTGGAACCCCAGGGAAGAGCACGGGGTCTGGGAAAAGCTCTGCAGATGCCAGGCGGGGGCTCCTGCAGCAGCCCAGCCCTGCCCTGCCCTGCTCCTGGTTAGGCCGCTTCCTGAATATCAGCTTCTGAGGTCAGTACTTTTTCTCGAGAATTCTTCTGGTTTTGAGGTTATTTCTTTGTGTCTTACATGTAAATGTTGTCTAATTTACGGTTTTATTGCCTGTTTGGTTAGTCATCTCTGCAAATAGCGCACTTTGCCGTCAGTTTTGACTCCAAGACCAGGCTTAGTGTTGAGGAAATCAGAGGTCCGAGTGGAGTCCAGGATGAGCTCTTGGTCTTCATTGCCCTGGACAAGTTTCCACCTCCTAACTGGGGTGACCGTGACTGGACGTGTGTCTGTGTCTTGTAGGGACAGAGGAGTCGGTGATGTTTGGTTTACAAAGGATTAGGCCTAGAATTGAATTAGGACTATAAACAAATACTGTACATGTTCCTCCCGTGGTGTTTCAGTCTGTTCAGGCTCCTGATACAGAGGCCCTTGGGCTGGTCTCCAACAAGCCACAGCAATTTACTGCTCACAGTTCTGGGGGCTGCTCAGTCCAAGATCAAGGCCCCGGAAGAGTGTGCCTGCAGAGGGCTCACTTCTCCTAAGTGCTGCCTCCACACGGCAGAGGGGACCAGCCCGCACCCTTGGGTTTTTCATGTAGGGGTCCTTACCCCTTTTTATGGGTAGAGACTGATAATGTTATCACCCAAAGGGTCCCCCCCCCCCATCCTCAGCAGATTCTGTTTCAGTGTATTAAGGGGATGGGACATAGTCACAGGATAGCACCTAATTTAGCTATTAATGCTAAATTAAACATTGCAAGATGGGCTTTATTGACAATGAAAATGCTGTAAGCATATAACAGTTAACAAATGTTTATATAGTCTTTGATTTTTCACTTGCTTTTGGGTTAGAGTTGATATATTGTCCTTAAATGTTGCCCTCTGTAACATGGTACTAGCAGTGACTGATCCCCAGCTTGTGTCCCACGTGGCCTCAACACAAGAGCTTGACAGCATCCAAGCTGGTCTGTACTTTGTTGACAAAATGAGTTCACTGATCTGGCTCTTGCCTGTCCCCATGATGCTGCAAAACCCTCAAAACGCCGTTCCCATGCTCATCACAGAGCAAGCCCCAAACAGCTTACAGCCTGGGACACCTGGAGTAACACTGTTCTTGGAGAATAAACTGTGGAAACCAGTGTGGAAACACCCAGGAGCTTAACAGGGTTGTGGGCGAGTGCCTTGGTGCCGCTTCCATTAGCTGGCAGATCAGCTGCAGAGATGACGATTGTCCTGAGACCACGTCAGGCTAGCGGTGCCCAGGGAGGCCGTACAGAGATGGGACTTGCACTGTTTCTCAAAGCATGATCAGCTGCTTCCAGGAGAAGTGGGATCAATTGTATTAGTAATGACAGTCTCTTGCGTAAGCCCCGTGGTGAACATCAACATTGGTGATACGCATTAGTAAGAATAAATACTGAGATGTAGTGCTGGACCAGTCTGTGCCATCAGCCTTTGCACAGGGAACTCCCTTTTTAATGTTCTTTTTTAAAAAAAAAAAAATATTAAAAACTTGAAAACCAAAGGTCTTTGTTCTTTGGGATCAGCACAGTTTTCCTGGTAGTTACTGTGCTTGCGCTGGTTCTCTGTAAGGGGGATGGTCCATAAGCGTTCCTTTAAGAGCTCTGTTTTGCAGATGTTGTTTTGTAATCTGGAAGCAATCCCTGCCAGGCAAGTGTAGTTTATATTGCGTCACTTCCTTTGCAAAAGAATTGACTGCAGGGTCCTTGGGGTTGGGTCATTTTTTTCCCCATTGTTCTACACACTGTGTGTTATCTATTTATGGTGTTAGAGCTCTGATTAGTCATGACCAGAAATTACATGAGAATTATTATTATCACACCTGGCAGCTAGAAGTGCAATAGATTGTATACAGCTTAGATTTTTTTCCCCCTCAAACCAATTTTATTGGTTTCCAATGTTAGTCCCATTTGGATGATGTTCCTGAAAAATCCATTTTTTTCCAGCTTCTCTCGAAAAAATCAGAAGTTCTGGCATAACGTGGGCCACAGTTGGGAACAGAGCCGCCTGCAGTGTGGCAGCTGCCCCGTCCGTCCCGGCACAGGCGCGTCACAGTCCCTGCTGTGCCCGAGTGGACCTCAGTCCTTTCCCTTTCACTTGCATGCGTTCCCCACCTGGCTTCCGTGGGCTTCTTAGGTTGGTGACAGGAATGGCGTGATTTGCCCACCAGACCTCAAAGGCTGGAAGGAAAACTCCAGCCTTTCCTGTGTGCTTGTGTGTGTGTGCGCGCACGTGCACCTGCATGCACACATGTGTAATGTGAGAGTGAGACAAATAGGAAATGTGTTGACAGTGTGGAATCCTCCGGGTGAGGGCTGTGGAGGAACTTTTTAAAAATGGTCTTCTGACAGCTTCGAAGCTTGAAATTACTTCAACATGAAAATTATTTTTGAAAGTCACAGCTCTCAACCACAGATTTTCAACAGTGAGAAAGATTTCTCCTCAAGTGATTTATTTTTTAGTCAGAAATGGAGGAAAGGGAAAATTTAAAGCCAACCTAACTGATCCCATGTTTTACAAGTTATTTTGCAGGAAAAAAAACCATTTTCTTGTAGCTGATATTAAGAATAAAATGTGGAAAAATAGTTTTGTGTACATTAACAACTGAACAGTTTGCCTTCAGCTGTGGATGCCCTGACATAATAGTGTATAAACGAATGTGTTGCTTCTCCGTATGTAAAGGAGAGGACCTTATTAACAAAGTAGATAGGTGTGTGCCGATGGGTAGGCACCCATGTGGTAGGTGCTTTAAACAAGCAGCCTTTCTGTCAGCAAAGCACAGACTTGAGCTGTTTGTCCTTCTGTGATGATGGATTTGTGCCAGTTCATTCCCATGGGGCCTGACCTCCCTTGAAATCAATGCTGCGTGTCTCAGGACAAAGGCTCGAGTCCTCGCAGCCTCGATGGCAAACAAAGACAAGGATGCAACTCCTTCTCCTTCTTTTTCCTAATAATCTAAACCATGGGTATTTATCCAAGATTCAGATGGCAGGGGCCCCTTTCAGTTGGCTGCAGTGTCCTTTGACATGACACCTGTCATTCTTGGAGAGCTTCTCTACCTTTTGGCTCATTAAGATATTCCCAGTGCAGGCGTTGTGGCATAAGCAGGTAAAGCTATCGCCTGCAGTGCTGGCATCCATATGGGCACTGGTTTGAGTCCCAGCTGCTGCACTTACAATCCAGCTCCCTTCTAATGGCCTAGGAAAAGCAGCAGAAGATGGCCCAGTGTTTGGGGTCCTGTACCCACATGAGAGACCCGGAGGAAACTCCTGTCTTCAGCCTGGCCCAGTCCTGGCTGTTAGGGTCACTTGGGAAGTAATCCAGTGTCTGTCTCACTCTCCCTCTCTCTAACTCTGCCTTTCAAATGAATAACATAAAAATATTTTTTTCTAAAAAAAAAAAAAAAAAAAGATATTCCAGGCTCATCTCATGCTTTCCCTATCCTGGTAGGGGAATCAGTCCTTTCTCCAAAAGTCCTCGGTTCCTTTAGGGGGACTGTGGCATATAGGGGTCAAGATCTGGGAGGCGGGATGGTTCTTACAGCTGGCATGTCACTGCGTTCAACATTCACAGTGCAAGCAGCCAGTGGATGTGTGCACGTGCACGTGTCTACCTGATTCTTTGTGTATGAGCTGTCATGAGTTCATGCTGTCACCTCCCACCTCAGTCCAACACCAAAACGCTTCTTTCAGCTTTCCCTCTTCCATATTTGTAACTTCCTTCTGAAGCAGGGAAAACCTGGCTTTCGTTGTCCTCCATGTGTTCGCTTATCTTCTGCATCCTCCCGTTTGTGACTAGTGCATCATGACACTAGCTACCTCCTAGAGGAATGAAACATCCTAGCCACCTCCTAGCACCCCCAGCCACACCCCTAGCTCGCTCCCAGTGCGCCAGCCCGGTCCTCAGCCATGGTTTTGCCAAAGACACTGGCCATGCTGGCCAGATGCTTGGTTTTTACACACTCAGATGAATTATAAGCAAAAACTTGAGACAGTGTTTCCTGTAATTTTAAAAGAAGAACATTAATATTTCCATTTGCTCAGTCCCCTTGTCTAATTTCAGTCCTTATCCACAGAGGCTGATGGAGCTTCTTTAAGTACAGATGTGGAAACGAGGCCACACAGCAGTAGGCGGAGCTTGCCTTTCGTGGCTGTGAGACTGTGGGCTAGCATACGTGGAGAGCAAGTGCTTGTGGCCCTGGCACTGAGGTTAAGCGCAAGGACAGCCATTTTGTGAGGTCAGCATCCCTCACCAACGCCTGCAGCTTGCCCGCGGTGGTGCCTGGGCCAAGCTCAGACGCAAAGCAAATACCCCCGGCATTGGTCGGCAATTGGCAACCAATCCACCTACAAAAATTCCTTTCTCAGTGTGATCTAGCAATAAAGAAAAAGGTTTAATTTCTGCTAGAAGAACTCGGGGAAAACGTTGGGGAAATTATTTGTTTTTTCCATTTCCTAGTGTAGTTGATCTGTTTTCAGTTTTTGACTGTCTTCTTTGCCACCACATTCTTCTTTTCTTAGCTCACTTCCTGATGTCTGGTACTCCTGAGCAGAGACAGCACTCGGGTATTTTCATAAGTGGAAAAGGACTGGCTGGCCGGATAAGCGGAGGATGCGGTTATCCTGGTTGCATTTGTTCTTTGGACTGTGTTGACTTCTGTCATCTGAACGTGGGCCCATTTCATACTTTGAGATTTTAGTAATGAGTTGTTCAATGGTTCCAGGTGTCTCCTTCCTTCATAAAAACTCCCCTGGGTCCCACAGCCACGTACTAGGAATAAGTAAAAATAAAAAGGAATCTGGCTCACGGCATCTCAGGAGACTTGATTACAATAGAGGAAAACGGCAACATCTCAAGCATCATTCATAGATTAAGTACTGCAGAGTTGTAGTCGTTGATGCCTTTCACCTTTTTAAAAAGATTTATTTATTTATTTAAGGGGGGGGCAGAATATCTCCCATCCACTGATTGATTCCTGAAATGGCCACAACAACCAGGTCTGGGCCAGGAGCCAGGAGCTCCATCCTCATCTCCCACAGACACTCAAGCCATCAGCTGTTGCCTTCCCAGGTGCATTAGGAGGGAGCTGGATCAAAAATAGAGCATCTGGGACTCACACCAGGCAGGATGTTAGCATTGTGAGTGGCAGCTTAACCCACTGTGCCACATGCTTGTCCCTCTTCCACCTTTCACGTCTTCTTTAAAGACCTCCACATTGAGCTCCCCTCTTACCACAATTACTGTGTGCCAACGCGGCTCCAGTGAGTAGCTTCTGAGGTTTCACACGGGGGTGCCGTCCCACATTGGCACCGGGGAGTTAGAGCATCCCCGGGTCAGCCCTGGGAAAGTTCCGTGTGCCTCCTGACAATCCTGCATCCCAATGGTGAGCGCACCAGCAGCCCAGCGTGTGCAGTCCCCAAGCATGGCTGCCCCCAAGGCAGAAGTCCAGCATGACTGGGAAGGGAGGCCCTCCACTCACCTTATAACTGAAAAGACCTCAGATGTCCTTAGAAGTCTGTCCATGCACACTCTTCTCAAGCCGCGAGAGAATGCTGACGGTGAGCAGTGTCAGGATAGTGCTAAATGTGGAAAGCAGCAGGAGCTTCCTGTGAGGAAATGTGGGTTTCTTTAGGATGCTACAGACTTCCGGCTCAGAGAGCCAAGGAAAGAGACAGGGCAGTGGCCATTCATTCTTTCAGTGATTGTCTTCACTGGTTTTCCGGCTCTGCTCAGTTCTGTGGTGGGTGTTAGTTCACCTGCACAGACGCAAAAGCTAAACCCATGACTTGGGAGCCTCTGGGAAACCAGATCCATCCCTCGGTGGAGACAGAGCCCCTTCCCAGGCCGTGAGGGCTTTGCTTTGTCCTTCTGGTTCCTCCCAACTGGGGTTAAGTGATCGACTTCAGTAAATGGTGATTTCCACCTGAGCTCTAAACGAGGCATGCAGCGTAACAACGGAGGGTTTGGGAGGATTTTTCTACTCATACTTGGTAAGTTTAGGATTAGCAACGTATGTGAAAAGCATCCAACACAGTTCTAGGCACAGAGTAGATACACGGTAAGTATTAATTTCATGTGACCTGCTCATTGAGCTTGAAACAGATGTTGTTACAGTAAACTGAAATGGAAATGATCTGTTCTTGACCTTACCCGTTTATCTCCCTTTGACATCTCCCGTCACGGTGAGCACCCGGCCTGTCCCCCAAAAGCTGCTGATAGGGCTACCTGAAGATTTGCAGTGTCACCTGGGAAATCCTCACTTCAGCAGCATCAATGCTGACAAGTTCACTATGTGTTGGGATAGGGAGCTCCAGTTTTTACAAAGTAGTGCTGTTATATGGATAAGGTTTTCCGTCACTTATTAAAAAATGGCAGGTGTGCTGACAGGCCCCCTGTCATCCAGCGACCCTACCCCCGCTGGAATACCCCAGGGCCCTGGGAGGTGAGGAGGCTTCCTCCCTGCATAGGAGGGATGCGAATCCTAAAGCTGCCCTGCTTAGCTCAAGTCCCCCAACGTCCGCGAGACTGACTTCTTGGCCACCTTTGAAGAGGGTTCTCTGCTGTAGGTCAAGCAGTTCATACTGTTACTTAACATGCCTGATTGCCGTGCATTTGTGTGAGCTTGTGTTTCTACCAGTGGGGTTTCTCCTTGGCTCAGGCAGAGCACAGTTAGCTACTTCCCCACGCAGGCCAGGTAGCCAAATGGTTCCCATATTGAGAGATCATTTTTAAGTGGAATAGATACATAAAACTGAACCTCATGTTAGGGAAATTATAGTATTGATTCCAGGAGAAAACTGCAGTTGTCATTGTATTATTGATAGGAAAGTTTCGTTCTTGGGTTCTGGTCCAGCTCCTTGTGCCTGTCCTTCCTGGGTGCTTGGTATGCCATACTATATATGCCTCTGTGATGTACACACGCGCTGACACGGGAAAGGGGGCAGCACCTTCCCTGGATTCTTTTAATCAAATGCCTGAATCTTAATTGACAGTCTTTTTCTGAGGAAAACTGTTATGTTTGTTTCTATTTTCTTTAACCAGGAAGGTAGCTTGATGTGGTGAAATTCCTCAGTAAAAAAAAATTTAAATCAGAACCCAGATAGCTCCCATCTCTTTAGTGCATGCGGTTCCTATGCAGCTCCTGACAAGTGAGGGCCGCTGTGCTCCTGGTGTGCTCTGTGCTGTCCTCCGTGTAGTCCGTGTTGTATTGTAGAAACAGAGAAAGATTTTTTTTTAAGATTTTATTTATTTATTTATTTGAGACATAGAGTTACAGACAAGGAGAGGGAGAGACAGAGAGAAAGGTCTTCCTTCTGTTGGTTTACTCCCCAGATGGTTGCAATGGCTGGAGCAGTGCCAATCCAAAGCCAGGAGCCAGGTGCTTCTTCCAGGTCTCCCACATGGGTGCAGGGGCCCAAGCACCTTGGTCATCTTCTACTGCTTTCCCAGGCCATAGCAGAGAGCTGTATTGGAAGAGGAGCAGCCAGGACTAGAACCAGTGTCCACATGGGATGCCGGCAGCACAGGTGAAGGATTAATCTGCGCCACAGCACCAGCCCCAGAGAAAGATCTTCTGTCTGCTGGTTCGCTTCCCAAATGGCTGCAATGGATGGAGCTAAGCCAAGCCAAAGCCAGGATCCAGGAGCTTTTTCCAGGTCGCCCACATGGGTGCAGGGGCCCAAGGACTTGGCCAGCTTCTTCTGCTTTCCCAGACCATAGAAGAGAGCTGGATCAGAAAAGGAGCAAGTGGGACTCAAACCAGCACCCATATGGGATGCTGCTGCCATGGGCAGAAGCTTAGCCTACTATGCCTCAGTGCCCTCTCCCCCAGCACACCACCTCATAAATTCTACGTCTACTCTGAGAGCCTACCTACTTCTCTCTTCCTCCACCCACTGCTCTCCATTGTTTCCCGGGAATAGTACAGAAGCCTCCTGGCTTCCTTGTACTCTGCAGCCAGAGGGAACTTTCACAAAAAGCAAAGGTGATCAGTTTTTTAAACTCTGCCCTTGAGATTCAGCCTGCAAGCTCTACGATGCCAGCAAGGCCTTGGGGCTCCATACGCTCCTCGTTCAGCGTGGCCTCTGCTGTCCCCTGAGCCCTTCACCCTACTCTGAACCCCTCAGCACTTTCCTGTTGCTCCACCAGGGCAGCGCCCATTCTATTGCATTTCAGGCCCCATCAGCGCTCTCCTCCTTCCCCAGGCCCAGGGTAGACAAGGGGCTGTTCTTTATTCCTCTTCCCATGGCTCATGGTGCTTGGAACAAGTGCTCATTAAAGGAATGAGGGAATGACTACACATAAAGTGAGAAACATCCATAAGAACATTTCAAAGACATCTCTCCCTGGGCTGGTGCCAGTAGTAGAGGCTAAGCCTCTGCCTGCGGCACCGGTATCCCACATTGGCGCCAGTTCGAGTCCCGGCTGCTCCTCCTCTGATCCAGCTCTCTGCTATGGCCTGGGAAAGCAGTAGAAATCCTTGGGCCCCTGCACCCATGTGGGAGACCCGGAAGAAGCTCCTGGCTCCTGGTTCCTGGCTTCAGATTGGCCCAGCTCTGGCTGTTGTAGCTATTTGGGGAGTGAACCAGAGGATAGAAGGCCTTTCTCTCTGTGTCTCCCTGTCTCTGTCTGTAACTCTAATTCAAATAAATAAATAAATAAATAAAGTCTTTACAAAACTAGTCCTTCTCAGGGCTGGTGTTGTAGCATAGCAGATAGAACTGCTGCTGTGAACTGTGATGCCAGCTTCCCATATGGGCACCAGTTTGTGTCCTGGATGCTCCACTTCCAATCCAGCTCTCTGCTAATGGCCGAGGAAGAGCAGCGGAATACAGCCCAAGTATTTGGGCCTGTGCACCTATGTAGGAGATCTGGATAAAAATCCTGGCTCCTGACTTCTGCCTGGCCTAACCCTGGCTGTTGAGGCCATTTGGGGAGTGAGCCAGCAGACAGAAGATCTCTCTGTCCCTCCCTCTCTGTGTAACTCTACCTTTCAAATAAAATCTTTAAAAAAAAAAAAAGTATCCACAAAGCATTCTTTGACAGAGGATTTCAAAAACTTTGTGGAAAATGGAGTGTTGGTGTACAAAATTATTTTGGAAATCCACACATAGTTTTTTTTTTTCCCAGAATACATATTTTATGTGAATTTTGTGAAGACCCCACGTATTTTGAAAAAGTAAGCAATACTTAGAATGGATCTATCAAAAATGGGACTTCTTTCACTGTGGAAAGTGAAAAGGTAAAAGGGATTTAGCCAGGCGTTTCCCGACTGTACTCCTAGCACAGCATGGTTGCTGCCCACATGAACAGAAGATGCTCTGGGAGAGGAAAAGCAGGAGAGGAGCTCAGAGCATCAGGACAGCCGCCGCAGGGCCCTCACTCACTTCTACTGAGGGCTGCTGGCTTCTGAGGGCCTCATGGACAGCTGGAAGGGTACTCTGCAGACGCGGTGTCACATTCACTCTGCTCCCAGAAGCCCCTGCTGTGGGGTCAACTAGAAAGACAGCTCGGACGCAGCCCTCAGACATGGAGCCTGAGTGGAGGCAGGACGCACCCTGCCGTTCTGGATGACTTACTCATCAAGGTGTTGCTCGTGATAAAAACAGGACTTAGCAAGACTGTGCCCTTAGCACGCATCCACGGTGTGTAGAGCCCTGAGATGGCATCTCTCATTTCCTGTAGTGATCCTGGGAGGGGGGTACTGCCAGCCTTCCACCTTCGAGGTGCGGAGAGGTTACTCAACCACAGAACTGGTCACAGCTAACCCGCCAACAGGCTGCAGAGCCCCCGGCTTCATCCCTGCACCCTTCCCTGTGTTCTCCATGGTCCCGGGAATACCCACACATCTATGCTACCCCGGGAGGCTGTGCTGGTGCTTCTTGAATGTTCTCTGCCAAGTCGTGCATTTTAGTCTTCAGTGTGTTGATAAGAGGTCACCAGAAAGACTCCTGGTGCAGATGACCTTAAGGCAGTGTAAGTCACAACATAGCTAGAACTGCCTACATGGAGACTGCAGGACCTCATAAAGAATTCAGGCACCAAGCAGCATAGCATCGGGAGCTTTCTTTGAGCCTTCCCACTCCTAAAGTTGGATGAGGTGTCCTCCCCTGAGCTCCTTCCCCATGGCATTCTTGCTCTCTTTGATGTTGCCTGAGATATTTTCTGAAACAGTGTGATTGCATGTGGCGGGGTGGAGGGAGGGATTGGAACAAGAGGAAAATGATGAATAAAAAACACCCAAGTTTTAAACCCTGGTTCATTGTGCTTACTATGTGGCATTGTCTATGTCAGCCTTCAAGTGCAGAATGATAATACCGTGCCTTAATCTGTGGACTCTAGCCCTTGGCCTGGCGCCTGGCACGTGGGCACGTCACAGTTACTCAGATGTTCATGAACGGACACGATCAGTAACACAGATCCAGGATTCAAACCCAGGCTCCAGGGCTGGCTAATTCTCAGGCTCAAGATCTGTCCAACATGTGGTCCCTGCCCATCTCAGGCATGCACAGTGTGACCAAGAGGATGAAACTAATTGGTTCTGTTGCTGTGGAGTCAAACTGCTTTCACCCTGGGGGTGATTCTCAGCTGAGAATGGGGAGGTGCACTGGCCCTTTCTGAGGGTTGGCAGCAGCCTAATGAAGGTGGCATAAGCTGGCGTGTCGTGAAGAAAGAGGTCAAAGTTTTGTGTGCTTTGACAGCCACACCGCAATCCAGGCTATCCTTTTGACAAGGGCCGGTATCATTGGTTTAAAAAATCTGCACCCAGAAAACAAGAACTCTCATATGTTGTTGGCAAGAATACAAGTTGGTAGTCTCCTTGGAGAGTAACTTGGCAATGATTGACACATTTAAATTGCACATAAGCCTTTGAACCAGGAATTCCGGTTCCGGAAGTGTGGTCTACAGGTATACACACTGAGAAGTATATCCCATCTACTTAGAGCTGTGTTCTTTATAGTGAAGAGAGGTTGGGAACAAGCCAAACGTGCTCTCGAGACCGATTAGACACAGGTAGATTATTGTGTATTCACCCGTGCAATGGGCCAATGCACAGGCATAAACAATTAGGCTTTTCTCTACCTCTTGAATGAGACTTTGGCCAAGATAAATACTTTCATTGGAGAGAAAAAATTTCCATTTGTGTTTAAAAAAAGCTACATGTAGCACGTGTTTGTGTACGAACAGACTGCTTCTGGGCGGGAAGGAAGCCCTGGCAGTGACTGCCTCTGCGGAGGAGGCCATGGGCAGGATGTGAGAAACCCCGCTCTGCTGGCCACTCAGTCGCATGTTTTACGTCTTGTTCTGAGTCTGCGCTGCCCGTTCAAAGTTAATACAGATAAAAGTCACTGTATATTCTCTTCAATAAGCTTTTGGGTTGGTTTTTTATTAGCAGCTTTTAACTGACATTATTTCAAATTTATAATAGATGGCAAGAATACTGCAAGAAACTCCCTGAGTCTTTACCACATGTTTACGTAGTTTTCTGTTTCTTTCGTGCGTGTGCATACAGACTTGTGAGAGTTAATTGGAGATGTCACACCAGTTAGCCACTGCATGATTCAAGGCAAACCTGCCTTGAGAACATGAGCCTTCAGGACAAGGATACTGTCTTATATACCAAGCAGTGCTCAGGATCAGGAAGCACTATTCTGACACAGCTCTAGTATCTCATGCACCATGCGTGTACAGTCTCAACAGCTGTCTCCATAGCATCCTTAACAGCACTTTCCCACCCTAGCCTGGGGTTCACACTCAGAGCATGCTTCGCATTTGGTTGTCTTGTCTCTTTAATTCCCTGTGATCGGAATGTTCGGCCGTTCTTTGTGTTCAGGTCAAGGCCTTCTCCAGTGTTTGCTGTGAGAAGGCCCTGTCGTTTAGTTTGCCTGATGTTTACTCCTGCTTAGGTTCAGGTTCTGTGATCTTGGCCGGACAGAAGCGATTGTTGTGTCTTTCTGTCTGTGTCCTGCCAGGGAGCACTGCTTTAGTCTAGGTTCTCAACCTTGCGGCTGGGGAGAGAGGGCCCTCTGGGCCAGCTGTGCAGTGCTCGCTCCAGGAATCCGATGGAATCTCTGGGCTCATCCTTTTCCTTCCCCACTCTGACCTGTGTCACTGGGAGCACCCAGCCCACCTCACTGCTTTGGTCAGGCTCCTGAAAACATCCGTCAGCATCGCCTGCACAGCGCCCAGCTCTCTGCGTCTTCCCAGGGGCTGTTAGGGGCATGGGGCAGAGACTGCGCTACTCGATTGCCAGATCATGCCGTGGACTGCCCATGCTCTCCAAAAGTCATCCACGTCTTCCGTCAGACCAGAGAGCAGATTCTAGAATCCCCAGAGCCGACTCAGAAAACTCATCTTTAAAACTCTGTTCCTCCAGACTACTCTTTGCACCGAACCTGTGTCATTGTAGTTTCCCCAGAATTCATAGAAAATAGGCACACGGTGTCCCTCTGACCCCCTGGGGGACTGACTCCAGGACGCCTTTCTCCCCATGGGTACCAAAATCTGTGATGCTCAAGAGCCCCTTACAGAAAATGGCATAGTATTTACATATAACCTACGCACATCCTCCTGAGTATCTGAAGTCATCTCTAGATTGCATATAACATCCAGTAAAAAGGAAATGCAGTACTCATGGTATCTGTTATACTGTATTGTTTAGGGAGTCATCAGGAGAACAGCTGGCCTGTACGTGTTTGGTACTGGCTCAGTTTAGCTTTTATGGTAATTTTAATCTGCCATTGGGGGAGCCCACAGATGTGGAGCTTGCCTGTGTAGATGGCTGACTTCGTGTGTGTGTGTGTGTGTGTGTGTGTGTGTGTTTCCTTGGAGAAGGACGGATGGATACCATGATATTCTCATGTACGTGAAGACGCTGACTGAAGGCACTGGCTCGCATGATTGGAGAAGCTGAGAGCTGAAGTCAGCCACCTGAAGACCCGGAAGTACAGATGGTGCTGCTCCATTCCGAGCCCAAAGGCCTGAGGACTGGGAGGGTGAGTGGCGTGAGTTGCTTCCTGAGCCCAGGTTCACAGCGAGTCGCAGCCTGGAGACGGCCAGGCAGAGGGAGAGTATGCTTTCTTACCTGCCTCTTTTGTTCTGTTTGGGTCAGGAGCAGGCTGCATGTCTCTGTGACTCCATCTACTGATTCAAACGTGAACCACACAGACGCACCCACAACCAAGATTTTGCCCAACACGTGGGCACCCTGTGGCCTCGTCCAGTCGATCTGTGAACTTGACCATTGCAGGCTCATGTGTCGCTTTGCTCTAGTGTTGCTGATGCTGATTTTGGCCTCGGTGTCTCTCGAGAGTAAACTTAACTTTCCCTTCATAATTCCTTCCTGGAAGCTTCATGTCTATGCTGTTCCCTGTCATCCTGTCAACTCATTTCAGCACCCACTGGTCATTCCTCTCTCATGGCATTGCTTCCATGTTTGCTCACTGAGCTCTGCGCAAAGGAAGAGCCTTTCCTGCTCTCTGGCTGCCATCATTACGTCAGATTCTGATTTCTTCACGGGCCTCTGATCTGTTACTAACGCAGTGTAGTTGGATACTCCTGTGCTCCCAGCAGGAGCCCTTCAGGCAGGCTTCTATGTACCTATCATCCTTCGAGCACCTCCCTCTTTCTGACTCAACGAGATATTCCAGACTCGTCTCGTGCTTTGCCTGTCCCACTGATGTCCCTGAGGTGGAGTCAGATTTAGCCCTGAATTCCTTGGTGTTTACAAGCCCATCTCTGGGCGTGCCAGCTTCTCAGCTCTCTTGGGAAGAACACGGGGGCCATGTGCATGGGCTGTGTGTCTCCCTCCTCTGCCTGCTCCTTGCCACCTCCCTACCACGACTTTGTCCTGATGCCTCCAATTCCATTTTGACCCTATGTATTGGGTAACCTTCCCCAGCAATGAAAAGCATCTTGGGTGTTCACTAGGTACCATTTAACTTAATTTTTCTGGAATAAAAATTGCTACCTGTATCTAGGTGGTGGAAAATTGCCCACATAAAGAGAAGAGTATTTTCTGTCAGAACAGTGCAGCTGTGGTCCATGTTTGAAGAACTAGGTGACCTCTTGTTATGTTTAATTCCTTCCTGCATTTTGAAAGTCAGAGGGGTCACCAAGAAAGAAAAGTAAAACTGCATAAATAAAACAAATTAAAGGGATGGTAGGCAACACTCCTGATGACTTGAATATTCTACAGAGTACTGTAACTCATTTCCTGAGAAAAAAACAGAGGTGAGCTACAGGGACTCATGCCATTCCTTCATTTTTTTTTTTCCATTCATCAAATATTTAACTCTCCCTTTCTAAGTGCCCAGTCCTATACTGCATGCTGAAGATAAAACAACATGATAGGTTTGCTCTCAGACAATAAACAAGTAAACAAAAAAACTCTTTGGGAGGGGCCAGAGTTGTGGTGCAGATGGTTAAGCCGCTGCCTGTGCACCCATACTGGAGTGTGGGTGTACACTGTGTATCCCGTACTGGAGCACCTGTTCAAGTCCCAGCTGCTCTGCTTCCGATTCAGCTCCCTGCTGATGCGCCTGGGAAGGCAGCAGAAGAGGACCCGAGTCCTTGGGCCTCTGCTACCCATGTTCGAGACCTGAATGGAGTTCCTGACTCCTGGTTTCGGCCTGGCCCAGCTCTAGCTATGTTACAGGCATTTGGTGGGCAACCAGCAGATGGAAGGTCTCTCTCTCTCTCTCTCTGTCTCTCTCTCTCTCTCTGTCTCTCTCTCTCTCTCTCTCTCTCTATATATATATATATATATGTATTTCTGTCTCTCTCTTTCAAATAAATAAATTTTTGAAATGTCTTCACAAACAACACAAGAAACTACTGTGATGACTGCCATACAGGTGTGGAATGACAGGACAAGGATCCGTGTTCTGGGCCAGAGCATGCCGTGCACAGGGGTTGGTACCGGGAGACGCACCAGTACCTGGGTGTCAGATGGACATGGAACTAAGGCTTCCCATGGAGAAGCTTTAAGGCCGGGGCTGAGCAGTGATGCCCACACCGTGAGGTCGCACCTGCCGCTATGTGGGGAGAGAGATTGGAAGTGATGGAGAGTGGTGTGGGCAAGCCAGTTATGCTGGCAGCCCTGGTAGGACAGAGAGTTGGGGTGTAATATTTTTTGACACTGTTCACTGTCAGAACTCCCTTGACAGCTGTTAATTGAGTATTTCAAAATAGCTAGTAGACAGGATTTTAAATGTTCTCAACACAAAGAAATGTTAAATGTCTGAAGTGATAAGTTCTGTCAGTTATCCTGATGTGATCGTTACTTATTGTGTGCGTGGACTGAACCATCACACTGTATCCCATAAATGTACACAGTTATGAGCTAATGAAAAGTTAAAATATTTTTTCCAAGAAAACATATTTAGTGGAAAGGTTTTGTTGTAAACCTCAATGAAAGAAAATGAGTATCATATTGTGCCTAGTGAAATGATGCAATGAAAATTTTCTCAAAAGATCTTGAGGGTGGGTGCTTGGCCAGTGATTAAGGTTCTGTAGGAGATGCCCACAGCCCGCACCAGAGTGCCTCTGTGTTCTAACCCCGCCTCCCTGCCAGCCCGGACCCTGGGAGGCAGCAGAGATGACTTGAGTAACTGGGTTCTTGCCACCAACGTGGGGCCCCGGAATTGAGTTCCAGGCCCTGGCTTTGGCCCAGCTCAGCCCTAGCTGTTGCGGGCATTTGGGGAGGGAACTAGTGGATGGGTGTGTGTGTGTGTGTGTGTGTGAGCTCTGTCATTAGGAAAATCCTTGATCTGAAAGTGAAAACATGTATCTTATGATTGGTTTGATATGCATTTCTTTCACTGTAAGGGGGATTGAGACATTTTCATAGACTTTCTTCTGGGCTGTACTTGTGTCTCTCAGGTTACTGTAACACATTACCAGAAACCGAGGGGATCCGCGCAAAGCAGCTTGTCCTCCGGCAGTTCCGAAGGCTGGGGGTCCCGGAGCAAGATGGCTGCCTCCGTGCTGTGTGCTCTGCCCGCTGGGAGAAGCCCTCTCGGCTCCCTCTGTCGGTGGTGCCGTCGCCGGTTTGGGTTGCCTGGCTGATTGCGGCACACTCCAGCCTCCTTGACTGTCATCGCGGTGCTGTCGGTTTGCCTTCGCATGGTGTCCACTTCCTCTTAGAAGGGGGCGGTGCTGTGGCGTAGTGGGTAAGGACGCCGCCTGCAAAGCCGGCATCCCATATGGGCGCCAGTTCGAGTCCCGGCTGCTCCTCTTCCAATCCAGCTCTCTGCTCTGGCCTGGGATAGCAGTAGAAGATGGTCCAAGCCCTTGGGCCCATGCACCCACTTGGGAGATCTGGAAGAAGCTCCTGGCTCCTGGCTTCGGATCGGCGCAGCTCCAGCCGTTGTGGCCATCTGGGAAATGAACCAGTGGATGGAAGACCTCTCTCTGCCTCTGCCTCTCCTCTCTCTGTGTCTAACTCTGGCTTTCAAATAAATAAATAAATCTTAAAAAAAAAAATGGACACTAGTTGCCTTGTAGTAAAGTCCACCCTAATGGCCTCATTCTAACTTGATCACCTGCAAGTCCCTGTTTCCAAATAAGGTCACATCTGCGGATCCCGGGGCCAGCACTCCTGCAGTCTTGGTGGGGAAGGCATTCAGCCCACTTCTGCCATTTTCTTCTCTCTACTTCAACTTGACCTTTCCTTTTCATTTTGGCTACTCCTCCTTGCCCTTGTCCATTTTAGCTGGGTCTATTTTCCTTTTTATGTTTCTCTCTTTAAAAAAAAATATATATATATATATTTTATTTACTTGAAAAACAGAGTTACAAAACAAACAAAAAACACAAAAAAACAGAGTTACAGAGAGGCAGAGAGAGACAGAGAGAGAGGTCTTCCACCTGCTGGTTCACTCCCCAAGTGGCTGCAATGGCTGGAGCTGCGCTGATCCAAGGCTAGGAGCCAGGAACTTTTTCCAGGTCTCCCATTTGGCTGCAGGGGCCCAAGCATGTAGGCCATCCTCCACTGCTTTCCCAGGCCATAGCAGAGAGCTGGATGGGAAGTGGAGCATCTGGGACTCGAACCAGCACCCATATGGGATGCCGGCACTGCAGGCATTGCCTTTACCCGCTATGCCACAGCACCATTGCCTTTTTTGTGTCTCTTAATGTGACCTTCACTGTTCATTGCTGTGGGTTTTATTTTTTCTTTAACCTTTTTTTTTTTTTTTTATTTAGCTTTTCCAGTTTCTTGTCTCATTTGAAAAACAAACAAACAGATGTTTGGCCTAAAGGTTAAGATGCCCATGTCCCACATCAGAGAACCTGGGTTCAGCTCCTGGCTCTGGTTCCTGACTCCAGCTTCCTGCTAACACAGACTCTGGACGCCGGCAGTGACAGCTGAAGTAATTGGGTTTGAGCACCCATGTGGGAGACCTGGATTGAGTTCTTGCTTCAACCAGGCTCTCCCCTGCCCCAATTCAGTCCTGTCCCTTGCAAGCATTTGTGCTGTGAACCGTGAATTGAGCATACCCTTTCTGTCCCTCACAAATTTTTAAAAATTTTAAGATTTTTTTTCAGAGCCAGTGTTGTAGGGCAGCAGATAAAGCCAACACCTGTGACACCGTCATCCCAGAACTCACTCTTTCTCTCTCTCTTTCCTGCTCTCTCTCTAACTCTGCCTTTCAAATAAATAAATACATCCTTAAAAATAAATAAAATAAAAATTTTAAGATTTAACCATTTTTTAAATGGTATCTTCCTTGATGCCTTGCTTTAGAGGGTTACATCATCTGTACAATTTGTTGGTTTCATACAGTTGTTTTTCCCATAATTTTTCTAGATTATGACATACCTCTTTATCAGTGTAGTGATTTTTTTAAAGATTTTTTTTTTGTTTATTAGAAATACAGAGTTGCAGAGAGAGAGAGACAGATAGTGAGATCTTCCATCCACTTGTTCACTCCCCAGATGTCCGCAATGGCTGGGGCTTGGCTGTACCAAAGCCAGGAGGCAGGAGCTTCTTTGGGGTCTCCCATATGGGTACAGGGGTTGAAGCACCTGGGCCATCCTCTGCTGCTCTCCCTGGCACACCAGCAAAGAGCTGGATCAAAAGTGGAGCAGCTGGATCTCGAACCAGCACCCATAAGGGATGCCAGTGTGCAGGTGGAGACTAAACCCGTTATGCCGCAGCACCGGCCCCAGGGTAGTGATTCTTAATATGCCTTTTGTCTGTGAAAGTATTTACCCACTTTTTTCTTGTAGCGTCCTGTCATGGGCTCCATGCTTGTCCATTTCAGACATGAGCTCACTCGCCAGATGTGGCTACTCAGTGTGGTCAGTTGTTGGGAGAGAGTGTGGAGTGATGAGGAGACCCTTGAGTCTGGGCTTCGTTACTTCTAAACCCTTTGGCTCCAACACACAGCCCTTAAGTCTCAGGAGAGCCGCCCGAGTGTCAACAAGTGAGCACTGTGAGACTCCTGCAGGGGACGTGGCCTTACTTCTCAGTTGATCAGCATTATCGACCACACAACAAGGTGCTAAGGAAAAAGTACTTATTTTTCCACGTAGCCCTCCTCACAGCCACTCCAGGTGTCTATTGAGACTCGTTTGTTCTGGGCTGCCTGTGTGCCAAGACCCTGCCATTCTTGGCAACCTAGCACCTGCAGTCTGTTTTCTGAGAACTCGGCTCCAATGCCTGAGGCTTCATGGGACCCCATGTTTAATCTTAGCAGCCGCCCTCAGCGAGGTGTGGTTTTCACTGCAGCCCATGGTCCTTCCTCATGTGCTGTGGATGCAAGTGGCGGCTGGAGATCGCGCCATCTTTCCTCCCTGTGGTTTGCGGTCTTGTTGACCTTCAGACAGTAGCATAGCACCAAGATAGCATTGTATCCTGCGTAAGGGTGGGGTGGGGGGCTCGCGTGTTGTCTGAAGTTGCCACTGAACCCAACCTTGGAGAAGGCGAACATTTAGAGATCAGGAAAAAAGGAGGATCCCACAAAGGAGACTGAAAAAGCAAACCAGAGAAACGGGCAGAAAACCCAGAGCACAGGGTCTCCCGGAAGAAGGGAACGGGGTCGATGCTGGAGACTGCGGAGAAACCCACCTGAGGACGGAACATCAACCGTGGGTCCTGCGGGTTCCCTGGGCGCTCCCCGTGGGAAGTCTGATGAAGAGTCTCTGAGTGCGGGTGTGGCACCCAGGTTGGAGCTGGTTGAAGAGGCCACGCAATGTGCAAGAATGTTCTTAGCAAATGACCACCTCTCGTGGGGAATGCGAGTGCTCAGGGCGACTTCAGTCTTTACTGTCCTGAAAAGGCAAGGACAGGCCAGATGGATGTGACCAGCTCCTGCCCGCAGAGTGCGTTCCCCCAGAAGTAAATGAGTCATTTATGAGTGAAGATTTTATTAAATGTGCAGTAGGTCATCCACAGAGAATTTCCCCTCACTCATTCACTCCATGGGTTTGAAGAAGTCAACCAAGGATAACATGGAACTCTGTTCGTGAGTGGATCCAGCACAGCAGCAGTAGAGCACATTTGCAATGTAATCATCTGAACGAAATTCCTTTTTCTCTTCTGCCCAGCTCAAAGTTAAATTTATTTTTCTTCATTTTATTCTTTATGTTTTCAAATTCTTTTCAGTTCCCTTTGTACTAACTCCCTGTCTTTTCCTAATTTCTACCTCCACTCCTCCCACTGAGACCTTGTGATCCTTTTGGCTGCAAGTGTCTTCTCTGATTCCTTGTTTCCTTGTTTCTTGTTCATTTATTTGAGATGCAGAGAGACAGACAGAGCTCCCCTCCATTGGGTCACAGCCTAAATGCCCACAGTGGCCTGGGAGCTGAAGCTGGGAGTCAGAAACTCCATCCAAGACTCCCATCTGGGTGGCGGGAACCCAGTTATTTGAACCATCGCCCGCGGCCTCCCAGGGTCTGCATTTGTTGGAGTCAGGAGCTGGAGCAGGCATTGTGATGCGGGATGCAGCAGTCTTAGCCACGAGGCTGAACACTCGCCCACAGTTGCATCAAGTCAGAGCCTCCTCACTGGCCATCAAAGCCTGTCCTGCCATATCACGTAGGAGCCCGTCGTCTGTTCCGACTGTTGCCGACATTTCTCAGCACAAGTTTTCTGTCTGGTTAGGCCAGCCGCCTTCCTATTCTCTGCCTGCTGCCCCACCCCCCACCCCCCGCAGTGTCTGGCACTTCTCCTAGTGTTCTGCATGTGGCTTGCCCATGATTCATCTGATGGCCTTGCATAGAAGTGACAGGTGCGAGTTAACAAGGCAACGTCTCAGAAAAAAAAAAAAGTAACTGTTTCAGATCCCATGTGGAAAGGGCTGTTGTTCTCCCAAGGCATCATCTTGGTATTTTTTCCACTGCTTCGCATTAATTCAAAACTCTTTAGAACCTCCTTGTTTGATTTGAAAGTCAATGAAAGTATCTGGTCCTTTGAATAAATGTTTTTAATCTTCTTAAAGAAAATAGGTTCTAAAAAAATCAATTGCTATTAGGCAACTAATCACTGGGAGAAGATGGGGTGTTGGGAATTCGGCGGGGGCGGGGGGCGACCTGGTGCTCGGACTTTTGAGGACCCGGTGGCCATCTGCCAAGCACGCAGGGGATGAAGGGGCAGGGCGAGCCTGTGGAGCCCCTGGGAACTGCAGAGAGCTCTCGGATGCAGGTGTGACAGGGAGACGTGGAGAGCTGGAGACAGGCGCGTGCCCTGCCTGGGTCCCTTCCCCGTTAGAGTTCCTCACGAGGGGGCTTGCTGTGAAGACCTTTGCCACTGCAGTCATGCTTCGCTCCTCTTCCCTGGGAGACGAGGTTGGAGTGATCTGTCACCAGGACTTCCCTGGTCTCTACAGTTTCTGTTCATGCCCAGGGTTAGGCCCAGCACAGTAAATACATATTTAGAGAATATGTTATAGAAGTTTGTCATGAAAGATTTGCACACAAAGGTCATAGATACGCCTCCCTTGATCTCTTTTTTTTATTTTATTACTATAGAGAACAGATATTATGTATTTTATAGATAAAATTCTAAGATAACCATATCTCTCACTCTCCCTCCCTCAATTCCCCCTCCTTCCTTCTTTCCTTTTTTTTTTAAACTTTTACAATGACATATTTTCATTTTACTTTATAAACAGGCTTAATGCACCACTAAGCATAATGTTCAACAAGTAAAAATAGGAAGACCACTGTTCCACAGGAAAATAGACAAGGGCTATAAACAGTCATCAAATCATAAAATACCAGCTTCATTCTTGTACATTGTGGGTTTTTTGAATTCTAGATTAATTAGCACATATCAGAGAAAGGATGTGGTATTTGTGTGTTTGGGTCCTGGATCTCTCGAGAGATGGTGTCAGCCTATTTGTCCCGTGGGACTACTGCAGCGCCCCCTGGAGGCAAAGAGTGCAGGTGGCAATACCATACCGTGTCCTTCACACCCGAAAAACCAAATTGAAATCTCCAGCAGGTGTTGAAGTATACACTGGCACCATCTAGTGGTGATTTTAAAGACATAACCAAAATGGAAAGTTTCATTATCCGAGAACTGAGATCAGACTTCAGTGAGTTTTCAACATTTTGTGACTATACTGAAGCATTGTGTTTAACATTGTATTTTACTGAGGCCCTGACATGATCTCCTAGTTAATAGCTATGTGTGCAATGATTGTATACATGTGTGTTAATTGTATTTCAAGAGCATGATGCCTAGAGGTTTTCATAAAATACTTTATGTGAAATAAAGAATTTCAGAAAAGAATGATCTTTAAGTGGTCCTAAAACTTTTTCAGTGGGAGAGGAATGACATTATTGGACACATCTGGAATCTTAGGGCTGCATTCTAACAACTCGTATGTTATCTGCTTTGTCTGATTCATCGAGTTTCGAAGTTATAAAGTCATTTCTCTTTCTAACATTCTTTGGCCCCTTTTATTTATTTTTCCTACTTGGACAGCATTTGTGGAATCTAAAGAATCTCGCCCTTTGCGTCTTTGCTCTTGGAGATACCTGTTGAATGTGTGCTGCAGGTGTCCTGGTTAAGCCACACAGACCTGGGTGACGATTCTTGGTTTATTGTTTGTTTTTTTCAGTCTTTGAACATGAGGTGTGTCGACACTCTGCTTGGAACTTGTAGTTGATTGACAACTGAGGCAGGGAATTGGTTTGCAATCATTGCACTTATTCCTCATGTGTAGGGATTACTGTGATTTCGGCAGCGATGTTAACAAAATAAAAACATTTATTAAAGAATCTCCCTCAAGCGCAACATGATTGGAAGCATAAGATTAATTGCCTTATTCTTAAAAGCACTTGCTGAATGGAAGAGGGACAGAGGGGGTGTTATTGTCACCATTTTGCAGATGAAGTAGCATTCTCAAGGCCTTGCTGTAATTGGGTTTGTAACGTGGGCATTCACACCAAGATGCAGAAGAGTCCACAGTTAGTGCCTTTTGTGCCAGATACACTAACAATAGGGTGCATAGGAAAACCACGTGGAAAGATGCACAGAAAACCTTAGGTGGTCAATACTCTTACTTACTTTCATACTTTTATTTATTTGAAAGAGCAAGAGAGAGAGAGAGATCTTTCATCTGCTGGTTTACTCCCAAATGCGTGCAGCAGCCATCTGGGTCTCCCACGTAAGTGTCAGGGACCCAAGTACTTGAGCTCCGAGAGTGTGCATTAGCAGGAGGCAGAGGTGGAACTCAATCCCAGGCACTGTGCTGTAGGCTGCAAGCATCCCAGGGGAGGTTAACCCACTGCACCACAACGCCCACTCCAATAACTCTTACTTAAGTACATACTAACTACTTGATACAAATCTTGCTTTTAATTTACTGTTGACATTATCAGCATCTCTTTGTTTCTGCTCCTAATTATAGCTGACCATCTTCATTCCGGCTTCAAGGAATTTTAAGGATGTGTCTTTTGCCCGGTCTGTGGGCCAGCATTTGAGCCCTCTGGGTGCTCCTCTTGTTCAGCTCTTGGGAGCAAGACACAGGTACATCTCCCCCTGCCTCTCAGCAGCCAGAGCTTTCTGTGGCAGTGGCTGGTGTAGAAAGATCCAAGCTCTGATTCACGTACTCTGGAAATAGTGGGTACGTGTGGCTTTTCCAAATTTTGTGCATAAATGTTTTCTCTATAAATACAAACACATGGATGTGTTTCACTGTAGTCACGTCAGACATGCTGGGACTTCTCCTCCTTGTTCTTTGGTCTATGGCCTCTTCCCACCTGCCCACATGGCCTTCCTCCTCATCTTCCTCTATCCATATCACCCTACTGTGTGCATAAAGGGATGCATAACACATGCTAACACGTATTCTTCCATGGTTTCTTTTTTTTTTATTTTTTTTATTTTTTTGACAGGCAGAGTGGACAGTGAGAGAGAGAGACAGAGAGAAAGGTCTTCCTTTGCCGTTGGTTCACCCTCCAATGGCCGCCGTGGCTGGCGCGCTGCGGCCAGCGCACCGCGCTGATCCGATGGCAGGAGCCAGGAGCCGGGTGCTTTTCCTGGTCTCCCATGGGGTGCAGGGCCCAAGCACCTGGGCCATCCTCCACTGCACTCCCGGGCCACAGCAGAGAGCTGGCCTGGAAGAGGGGCAACCGGGACAGAATCCGGCGCCCCAACCGGGACTAGAACCCGGTGTGCCGGCGCCGCTAGGCGGAGGATTAGCCTAGTGAGCCGCGGCGCCGGCCTTCCATGGTTTCTCATACCACGTATTCATCTATGAAATGTCTCTGAACAGATATGCAAATAAAAATGGGGTGGCTTTTCACCTTTGTTTTATGGAAAAAATGGGTTCATGCTGTATACTCTGAAAAACCACACATCTCTTTCAAGGAACTCACCCATCCCTGAGACTCTGTCTCCTAGAAATAAGAGCACCACCTTATAAGCTTATGTGTCTGGAGCGTTTTCTGTAGTGCTGTTCATTGTAGCAGAAGGAAGGGGAATTTGTGAATAAATGATGATTTATCAACATCATGGGACTTTAGGCAGTCACCAAAAAAAAAAAAAAAAGTATATAAAATTAGATTTATATCAAGTGTCTGAGTATGGGTTTTTCTGACAGTTGAGTGGGGCTCCCAGAGGGAGAGGAGGACAGTGGAGGTGGCCAGGCCTCTTTGTAATTGAGCATCTGTTGAGTGGATGCAAGCCCTGCTTTTCCTTCCAGAGCTCCGAGGCTGTCTGCACCTGTTTCTCAATTTTTCCCTCCTCTCACCCTTCTGTATTTTGAAAGCAAAACTCCCAGCCCGCAACATGTTACCTTCTTCCTTCTTGCTGGGTCTTAATCGCTACAGATCACTTGTCCCTCAAAGGAAACACAGAAGCAAGGACACGTCAGTCCGGAAACTGCTCCCGGGTATTTGGACTTGCTGGGAGTTACGAGACCCAGTGGAAAGCACTACTCTTTCTCTGTACTCACAGCTGCACTCTTTTCTTCTTTGCTTCTGCACAGGTTCGAGAAAGGGCGCATCTACACCTTCATCGGAGAAGTCGTGGTCTCAGTGAACCCCTACAAGTCGCTCAACATCTACGGGCGGGACACCATCGAGCAGTACAAGGGCCGTGAGCTGTATGAGCGGCCGCCTCACCTCTTTGCCATCGCCGATGCTGCGTACAAGGCGATGAAGAGGCGGTCGAAAGATACCTGCATTGTGATATCAGGTACTGAGAGGGGCCCCGGTGCTTCCAAGAGCAAGATGTGTTGAATTTACCTGGTGCTTCAGGATCCAAACCATGGACTGAGCCCCCCCGCACACCTGGCTAGAAACCTAAGCAATTTTTATAAGAGGGAAATAAAAGCATAATGAACATTAGTGTCCAAGTATTTGTGTCCTGTCTGATCTTCCCTGGGCTTGGTTCACAGACACATAGGTATTACACCTGGGTGACTTGTTCCTGGCTTGTCCGCTGAGCTCCCGTGGAAAATGGTTCCCCTGTCTCACCCATATCAAAGTGCTAGGGAAAAGGTAGCAAAAATCAGCTTGAATACCAGTGGAGTGAAACCGAGAATGTGAACCAATGAGGCGCCAAATGCAATGCAGAGCCAGGCTGGTGCTTGGGAGCGAGGGGTGCGTGCAGGGCAGCAGCAGGCTTTGCCAGCCAAAGTGGGAGAGAGGGCGATGCCAGCCCCTGGGCCAGAGAGCTGGGGCTGATCTACCCCAGTCACATCGAGCGGTACTGGTGACCTATTTACTGGTCAATACGAGAAAACTGCCCACTGACCTAGGGCGGCCTCTCCCACACTGTGGGGATTTCTTTTGGTGCTGATAACACTTCACATTAGCCTTAGTAGTTTCAATGCTCTTCAATGGCCATTGTTCCACTTGGGCTAGCAAAATGGCTAAGCAATGTGTAGAACAGTTTTTCCCCTTTATAGATACGCATACAGGGTCAGAAGAGCTGAGTGACTTGGTAATAGAGTTAGAGAATTACATAGTAGGACTACATGTTATTGAAACTATGGCCTGGTTATGAAGCCGGCAAGCAGAGCAATCACACAAGTGAAAATTCCCATTCTCCCGAACGCCTCATCTCCAGATCCCAGCAGTGCAGCTGGGAGCAGTTGAGTGTTTATCCTTTTATACAATTTCTCTGCATGTGCAAATGCATCGAGTCCCACGTGCACATTTAATTATACTGTAAATACGTAATTATAGGTATCCAATGGTTGAGTATCCCTTATCTGAAAATCCAAAGCTTGGGAGCACTGACGCGGTGCCTCAGGTGGGAAATTCCACACAGGGTCTCCCCTGATGGGTGGTCGTCACAACACAGGCACACTACAAATACCCTGTAAAGTCACCTTCAGGTGTGTAAGGTGTGTATGAGACACAGGTGAGTTCTGTGTCTAGGTTTGGATCCCATTCCCAAGATATCTTATTACCATATGCAAATAATCCAAAATCTGACATCTGCATCACTTCCTGTCCTAAACAGGATGAGGAACACTTAGTGCAGTATTAGTTCATGTCTTTCGTGAAGCACCATGGAGTGGATGTGTTTTCCTTAGACTGTCCGTGGTCCGAGTGGGTTCCCTGTAGCAGCTGTATGGTCTTTTGTCGAGTAGCTCATTCATAATGTATTTACCCTGTTCTCTACTGATGAGCCTAGCCTTGCCTCTACAGAAATGGTTTTTTAAAACTTAGAAAGTTGTTTTATTATCACTTGGGTATGTTCGTATTTTGCAGCATTTCCTTTGGAGAAACTTGTACAGGTATAGTTTTGTAGTCAGAAAACGAGGGCAGGTACTTCCGCATTGGCCCCTTCCCACGCCAACCCAGTCACAGTGGCCGAGATGCTTCGTCTGTGGTGGCTGGGTCTGGAGTTTGACGTTTTGTTTTTCTCATCATAATTACTCTAACTGTAATTAATATTGTCAAATAATTCATTTATCCCATTTAAGATAAAAAGAGACCCTGCTATATAAAATAAGATTATACGGATTTTACTGTGGCCACTGTTTATGTCCTTTCTGGCTGACTCAGGTCAGTGTCAAGTGCAGAGACTCATGATTGAAGAATTGATCTACTGCATCTTAATCCCACGCTGTCTTGGCCCTAAGTCAGTGTCGATCTGTAGTCATCTTGTCATTTGACTTCTGCAAGAGTGTTTGTGCTTTTTATTCATTTATTTTTCAACATGTTCACACCTGTTAGAACCACTACAAGACAGGTGAAATAACTCGAAGGAGAAAAAGAAAAAAAAAAGTGCAACATGAGGGGTTCTAAATGAATAACGAATGTTTCTCTTGGTTTTGATTCTCACGTTAAACCCTGCACAACTTTTCACTGCAGGGGAGAGTGGAGCTGGCAAGACGGAAGCCAGCAAATACATCATGCAGTACATTGCGGCCATCACCAACCCCAGCCAGAGGGCAGAGGTGGAAAGGTAAGAGCCCCCCTGACGTGGGGAGAAATCCCGGTGGCAGCTTCCTTCTCTGGACAGATATGGCCCGGCCTCCACTCTGCCACATGTCAAGCAAGTTTGGGTGGTGAAACCACTTTGATTCTCTGCTTGCGTATCACCTCTCTGCTATCGTTCATACCACTGGCTCTATCTCTGCGTTTCTTTCTTTCTTTCTTTCTTTTTTTTTTTTTTTTTTTTTTTTTAGTAGAAACGTATCGCTGCAATAAACTTTTGCTGCAGTAAACTTTACCTAATTACAAAACAAATGAAGACGTTACTCTGCGAGAGTTGGAGGTGTCCCCATTCCAGTCTATGCGTGCAGACTTACATGAGGACAGCAGAACCGTCAGAGCTGACACTGGCAGGTTTTATTGCTGAAGCTCTTGCAGGTTCTGTGCTTCCTGCTGTACCAGCGTCTTTGTTGCTTTGTTTTTCAAACAAATCATTGAAATTATAAGTAAGATTCATTCTCCCAGAGTGCTGCTGCTCACAGTAAGCTGAGTGGTAACGCTGGTCCCCGCCACCTGGGCCCAGCATTGGGGCGGAGTCTGGCACGCAGTGTTTGCTTAGGAAATGTGTACGCATGACTGGCTGTGAGGTGTCACTGCGTGGTCACTGCTCACTGCGTGGCGTCCTCACGTGGCACAGCCCTTCTGAGGAGGAAAGTGCTTTCCCAGCCACCACTTTGAGGCTCAGCGTTAATTTGCCGCAAGTCACACCTCTCCTACACGCCAGTCTTCAGTTTTATGAGCACGAAGAAAGGACTCCGGGTTCGTGTGAAAGACAACAATTTAAGCTCAGCCACCCAGCTGCGTACTTTCTTCGGTTCATCATTGGGCGTTTTTCTTAATTGTGACGCATCCCCATTTCCGCTTCTGCCTTTGCAGTCTGATATGACGAGTAAATTTTCTTAATTTCCTTAGGAGCGGAGGAGAGTAACAAAGAACCGAACTGATTTTAGTTTCACTAGAGTAAGGCATGTGTGGATTTACTCGTATTTCACGAGCACAGCTTGTGGCGGTTTTAGAAGCAATCTCCTTTATAAGCAAGCAGTCCTCCCCTCCCCCGGCACTCACAGGAACATTTTGCAAGTTTGCCTTCACCCATGGGGAGAGAAGGTTCAAGGGTCACTCCCGGTGTTGGTGGGAGGAGCGAGGACCAGCTCCTTCGTGTAATTTGACTGCCTGGCGTTACTCCAGCAGAAGTGCCTGTATTAGAGGAGTTCCATCCGTGAATTAAAGCAAAGGCATAGGAGCGCTGTGAAGTTTAAATGTATCCGCTGGGAGGGCCTGCACCACAGAAAGTTAGCATTCATGGGATGAAGAATGCATTAAGTGACTGCTGCAAAGGAGAGATTCCATAGAGCTTCAAACAAAATAATGAGCAATTCCTAAACTAGTAAAGACCAAATTTATGATGTATAACTAAGTACAATAAAATTCCACTATTCTGGGTTTTATAAGCAAGGACAGCTGTCTCTCCATATCCGTGGGTTCTGCATCCATGTGTTCAACCAGCCAGAGATTGAAAATATTTAAGGGGAAAATTACATCTGCAGTAAACATGTACAGCCTTTTTTTCCTCTCTTTATTCTCTGAACAGGGCAGTGTGATGACTGTTTGGTCATGTACATTGCATCAGGTGTTAGAAGCCGTCCAGAGATGATTTAGAATATATGCGTGATGTGAGTGGTTCCCATGCAGACACTGTGCCATTGAAGAGAAGGGACTTGAGCATCTAGAGCATTTGGTATCTGCAGAGGGTCTTGGAACTAAATCCCAAAGAACAGAGGACAGTTGTACTAGGAAAGCTGTCATTTCTGTGTTACCCAATGCCCCCCCCCCCAACACACACTTCAGAATATAAAAGGGTACTTCAGAGAGTTCATGGAAAACAGAATTAAAAGACTTTATTTTGGTGCAAGAAAATTGAAATCCATGCATAGTTTTTTCGTAACATGCATTTTCCATGAATGTGTTGAAGACCCCTCATAGCTTTCTAAGACTTTTCTTTAGGTAAATCTTTAAGGGAAAAACCAAAAATTTCAGAATTAATTTGAAGGTAAAATTCCTCTGAATTCTTACCTTGCCCAGCCCATCAACCTCTGTCTAGATGACCTTACTGGGGTGTACTGATCCTTCCAGATTTTTAAACATTCACTAACACATGTGTGTGCGCACACACACAGACACCGTGATCCTGCAGTGCATATTATCTTGAAAGTTGATTTTACACTCATTCATGTATTCAGGATGTCTTTCCACATCAGCACATAATGCTGTACTGCTGTACCTCATTCTTCTTAGGGTCTGGTTGGTATTTTCTTTTTATCTGTTCCTACTGTTGGCCGTTTAAGTTGTTTGTGTTTTGTAATATGGCAAACATCCTGTAGTCAGCATCTGTATATAAGTATTTGTGTGTGTTACAGCAATTTCCAGTTTTTAAAAAGTCTGGTCTCTAAAGCTTTCCATACTAACTTTGATTTGTCTGTGTTAAAGAGTGAAGAATATGTTGCTCAAGTCCAATTGTGTATTGGAAGCTTTTGGAAATGCCAAAACCAATCGTAATGACAACTCAAGCAGATTTGGAAAATACATGGATATCAACTTTGATTTCAAGGGAGATCCTATTGGTGGACACATCAATAACTACTTACTGGAGAAGGTAAAATGTGCTTAATTTCTGAAGGCAATATTTATAAATGCTGAGTATTTAAAAATACTTGATTGGAGCCAGCATGGTGCTGTAGTGGGTAAAGCTGCTGCCTATGAAACCTACATCCCATTTAGGCACCAGTTTGCATTCCAGCTGTTCCGCTTCTGATCCTGCTCCCTGTTAATGGCCTGGGAAACGCAGCAGAAGATGACCCAAGTACTTGGGTCCCTGTCACCCACATGGGAGTCACAGAAGAAACTCCTGGCTCCTGGATTTGGCCTGGCCCAGCCCTGGCCATTGTGGCCATCTGGAGAGTGAGCTAGTGATGGAAGATCTCTCTCTGTTACTCATTCTAATTCTGAATTTCAAATAAATAAATTTTAAAAAACAAAATAAAAATACTTCAATTTGTATAATTTCTTATATTGCTCAATGTAATTAATTCTGTCCGCCCTCTTCAATTAGCTTTCTGTGATATGCTCTTTAAAAAAAAAAAAAAAAAGATTTATTTAAAAGGCAGAGCTACAAAGAGGCAGAGGCACAGAGAGAGACAGATGTTTCTTCCATCTGCGTGTTCACTCCCCAAATGGCCACAATGGCAGAAGCTGGGCCAATCCGAAGCCAGGAGCCAGGAGCTTCTTCCAGGTCTCCCACAGACATGGGTGCAGGGGCCCAAGGACTCGGGTCACCTTCTACTGCTTTCCCAGGCCATGGCAGAGAGCTGGATTGGAAGTGGAGCAGCTGGGACTAGAACCAGCGCCCATATGGGATGCTGGCACTACAGGCGGTGGCTCTACCTGCTATGCCACAGCACTGGCCCTGATATGCTCTCTTTTTTCTTGTTATCTTATTAGCACCTGCAGAATCAAGTTGGGAAAAGTTACCTGTTTTGCAGACACATATTTGGACATGGTGGGGGCGTATTGGCATGTAGCCAACTTCTAGGTATACTTTAACACAAACCTATCTAGGGCCAATCAGTTCTATTCTTTTAAACATCACTGTCTTCTATGTATTTTAATTTGAGTTAATTTGAAGTCTCATTTTCTTCCATTTCTACTTGTTCACTGCTTTCTGGTAACTTGTATGTATTTTGTTATCTTACATCCTCATGATGAAGCATTTGGTCCATGAAATCTGTTAGGCTCAATTTCTAGAACAATCCAATTAAAACTGTCCTCTTGGGACTGCCTGTGTCCTAACCAGCCTTAGTGATCACTGAAGCCAATCACAAGAAAGCAAACGGATTTCATTCACCCGATTCTTACGGTTAATCTTGTATGTCACGAAGTTCAGTCTCCTCCTGAGCTGTGCTCAGGCCAGAGCTGACATGCTGTCCCACTCTCCTGAGCTGTTCTCAGTTCAGGACGCATCCTTCATGTCACTGTAGGGAGGCAGAGTCTCTATTTTTGTTGTTTATATCGAAGTCTGACTGATAAAGAAAGAAATGTTGAATAGAGTTGGTTGAAGGGAGGAAATGCCAGGTTTTGTCTTTTTTCCAAAATGCTTCATGGGCCTCTCTATGTACACTCTTGGTTGAAGGATCCCTTTGAAACACTGCCTCAATAGCAATAGTTTGGGAGCATCTAAGGCCAGGGTCCCTAGAGACCCATCTTACTCAACTGATTTTATTACAGGATGTAAGGCATTGCTCTTTGAAATGCCAGCAGTCCCTGGGGAAGGCAATGTTGAGAATATTCCTCCCTAAGCATTCCTTCCTAGTCCCCCGACTTCCGATCCCTCACCAAATTTCATCTTCAGGCCACAAGTTAAGAAAGAAAATCAAAATAGCTCATTCTTAGGAAAGTTTAGGGACCTCTGTTTTAAGCAGCGGAAAGGACTATCAGAAATTGCACAGGAAACCCCATAGAGAAGACCTTGATTTTAGACGAGCGCCATCTGTGGGAGCCTCAGGGTATTTAAGTGAACTGCGCATGTAATATTTCCCAGCAAAGTGGCTTCCATTTCATTTTAGGAGCACATTTTCAGATTTACCATTTTAATGTGTTTTTTTTTTTTCCCTCAGTCCCGAGTGATTGTACAACAGCCAGGAGAAAGAAGCTTTCATTCTTTCTATCAGGTTAGTAATCCTCTGCTATGCAGATAATTGATCATTTGCTCATTTGTATAGGAAGTGAGTATTTTTTTCAACATTGGACTCTCTCCTGGTTTATCCCTCCCTTTCCTTCATTGACACACACACACACACACACACACACTCCTTCCTCCTCTCCCTACCCTACAATAATCCTGATAATATTTGCATAGTATCAAAAAAAAAAAAAGGGCTAGGAATAGGATTAAAAATTAAAACACTGGTGTCTCAGGAGATCTGCCATGACTGTGATGAAGAGCTGGCAGGTGTCACCCATCAAGGCAACTGCTTCGGTTGAGTTTGACCATCACCTGTATTTCCTTGGAACGCAGATAACGGCTTAATGACTGTGCACATGGTACATTCTAAGCATGTTAAATTAGTTTTATTTTTAATTGGAGCCGTTGTTCCCACCTTAGGGAGTTCCAGGCATGGGAATGCAAATTCAGTGTATTTTGCACATAGAGCCTATAAAGCAAGATGATTACTTTTTTAAAAATAACCAGGATTTGTCAATTCAAGAGAGAATTGTCTTCTTGATCTCAGCAAAGCTTAGGGAGAATACTGAATACCTCTTTGGGGAGTGCTTTCAGAATGTAAAGCAAGATCTTTCCAACAGCCCTCCTGCTGCTGTCTACACTCAGAGAACAACTTTGGCACATTATTATAATGTTTTAAAGCCCCAAGTGATAGAAACCAAGGCTAATAAAAAAGTGTGTGATCAGATTAAGCAAGCTCAGCCTCCCTGTGCGCACTGCCCCTGAAGGTGATCAGATGGTGACAGAACAATTGAATGCATCTCGGGCCAGTTCGGTTGTTTCTGGGTTATGCTGCAGTAGACACTTGTTATTGATATAAACAAGTTCTGTTCTATTTGGTTAAAAACAATTTGATTTTTAAAGTCTGCTAATTAGACCTTTCAAAATAAACCAAAGCCTACAGTTGGATGTGGAGAATTTAAACATAATGCCTATCAGTATTGTGTTGGGTTTTTATTGACAAGTTGCTGTGTTTTGAATAAACACAAAATGTGAAAGCAGTCTGTGTCTCACACACTCCTAGCTTTTCCCGGTGCTTTCCCCATCTGGGTGAGGGTGTTCGGTGTCTTTGTGCAACACTGGAGTCGTGGTTATCCTCCTGGTCTCCCTGCCTGAGGTCTCCAAGGCTGGTGAGGACGTGAGGGAGCACGTGGCTGCCTGCAGGGCCTCTTGCTTCCAAATTCTGAAACCCAGCCATGCCCTGTCATTGTGAGCAGCTAAGCAGGTGTCCACCACAGAGCATAGGATCTCATTCCACAAAGGACCGTGGCCAAAGCCAGAACTTCTCATACCAGGGATGTGGTGAATGAGCTGACTCTTACAGTAATTTTCTTCATGACTGCTTTATGTTCCCTTCGCTGATGACACTGAAGCAGTTACTTACCTGCAAGGGGAAAAATGCTTCTTCAAAGCTAGACAGGAAGCCCAAGGTGAATTAATCCCAGAAAGTGGATAAAAGCTAGATCAGCGCTGACTTAGAGCATTTGGTTTATTTGGGTCAATGTGTCTTTTGCTGATTTTTTCCTAATTGAATATTTTTCAGCTACTGCAAGGAGGTTCCGAGCAGATACTGCGCTCTCTGCATCTCCAGAAATCCCTTTCATCCTACAACTACATCCACGTAGGAGCCCAGCTAAAGGTGAGGTCTGCTGCTCAGACAAGGAAGCAGACAGGGCGGCCCTGAATAATGACCTGTTGGAGCCTGCTGCCTTTGGGCTAATCAGTGTGTCTTCTCTTCTGTTTTATAAATTCTCGGGATCAGTGATTCCGTCTGTTAATGAAGCAATAGCTTTGGTGAAGAGCCTACTTTACGATATTATCACCATCCAACAGGAAAGACGTTTCTTTCTACGCTCAGTGTTTGAATGTTAAGCCCTGTTCCTGGTCCTGTTGTCTTGACACTATACGAATTTCAGCAAGGCCACCTCCTGAGAAGACCCCACGTGATTAGGCCATGGGCAAGTTGGTAAAAAGAAAGAAAATTTAACAGCACTCTGTTTACTCACTGTTTTTTGTGATGTAGCCTAGAAATAGTTTTGTGACCCTGGGGGCATTTCTATTCAGCTTTCACACATACTTGTGTGCCCAGTTTTGTTCTTATTTTTAATTAGTTTTCTGCTAGTCTTTTTTTACAGGCAGAGTGGACAGTGAGAGAGAGAGAGACAGAAAGAAAGGTCTTCCTTTTGCCGTTGGTTCACCCTCCAATGGCCGCCGCGGCTGGCACACTGCGCCCGGTGCATCGCACTGATCCGAAGGCAGGAGCCAGGCACCTCCTCCTGGTCTCCCATGGGGTGCAGGGTCCAAGGACTTGGGCCATCCTCCACTGCACTCCCGGGCCATAGCAGAGAGCTGGCCTGGAAGAGGGGCAACTGGGACAGAATCCGGCGCCCCGACCAGGACTAGAACCCGGTGTGCCGGTGCCACTAGGCGGAGGATTAGCCTATTGAGCCGTGGCGCCAGCCACAATTTTTTTTTAAAGATTTATTTATGTATTTGAAAGGCAGGGTTAGACAGAGGCAGAGAGAGAGGTCTTCCATTTGCTGGTTCACTTCCCAAATGGTTGCAACAGCCAGAGCTGAGCCAATCCAAAGCCAGGAGCCAGGAGCTTCCTCCAGGTCTCCCGTGTAAGTACAGGGGCCCAAGGGCTTGAGCCATTTTCTGCTCTCCCAGGCCATAGCAGAGAGCTAGATCAGAAGAGGAGCAGCTGGGACTCAAACTGGTGCCCAGATGAGATGCCGGCACTGCAGAAGGCGTTTTTATCCACTACGCCAGAACACCAGCCCCAGGGATCACAATTTTAACTGTTTATTCCAGATAGGTGGAATTATGCATATTTATATTCTGCTTTTCCATATTTTTAAATTTTTGTCTAGTAAAACATGCATTACTTTTGTAGTTGGGTGAAAAATTTAAAAATTATTTTAAAAAGGATCTAAGATGTAGGCAGTATGTCTTTTTTAAATTTTTTACTATTTGCCTTAAGCTATTATACCTTCATTACTGGATTAGCTGTATTTTTATTGCTATGCATAGAAATAAATGATATTTAGGTTTTTGCAATTAATTTCCCATTATTTGACATTTAGGTTACATCAACTCTATTTTATAGTTGCCTGAGAGCAGGAATGTGGCTGAAAATTAATTAGAAACAAACAAAAAATAATAGAGGGCCATACTCCAACTTCTGTGCACTGGCCAGGGGTACTTAAAGATGTAAAAGGATCATAAAATCAACAGTTAAAAAGCCAGTGACTATGCATATTTCTTTTCTGTCAGATTGTCTTATTGACCAAATTACTTTTGGCCAGGTCATGTAATGAATTTACTACAGAATGTATTATATTAACATTTAACCTTTTTTCTAAATTAAATTTAGCTTAGGGTCTCATTTTTTTTAAGTGTTCCATTCCTGTTTTTCCATTCCCTTTTTATCTTCCTCTCTAACAAAAATGAAGCAGCAATATATAATCACAGTCAAAACCTAAAATAGGGGTGGGCATTTGGTCAAGCACTTAAGATGCCTGTTGACGCATCTGCCTCCCATGTCAGTTCCTGGGGTCAGGTCCCAACTCTGCTCCTGACTCCAGCTTCCTGCTGATGCACACTCTGGGAGGCAGCGGTAATGCCTCAAGTTCTGGAGTTTCTGCCACCCACATGGGAGACCTGGATTGTGTTCCCCGCTCCTGGCTTTGGCCTGGCCTAAGAATTTGGGGAGGGAACCAGCGAGAGAGCTCTCTGTTCTCAAATAAATAAATTTTGAATAAAAATTTTTGAGAAGGTTGAGCTCCAGGCCCTGATGGAATACTGTCTTCCCAGCATTCTCACCACTGAGAATTCCTGTTAAAACAACAGCAACTAGGGGCTGGCATTGTGGCGCAGTAGATTAAGCAGCTGTCTATGCTGCCAGCATCCTGTATCAGCACCAGTTCATGTCATGGCTGCTCTACTTCCTATGCAGCCCCCTGCTAATGTACCTGGAAAAGCAGCAGAAGATGGCCCAAGGACTTGGGGCCCTGCCACCCACATGGGAGACCCGATGGAGTTCCAGTCTCCTGGCTTCTGCCTGGCCCAACCCTAGATGTCGCAGCCATCTGGGGAGTGAACCAGAGGAAGGAGGATCTCTCTATTTCTCCCCCCACTCTTCTAACTCTGCCTTTCAGATAAATTTTTTAAATAAATCTTTTAAGACCAAAAAACTAAAGCTGAGCCAAAAGGAAGTGAAAATACACTGAATCTTACCATCCAGAAATAATTACTGATAGTGGTTTCTGTATACTTATAAGCAGAATCCTGCAATACATCTTAATTAAGTAAACATCTTCCCATGCAAACAAGCATAAGTTAACGTAATAATTCTAGCAACTATGAAGTATTGTGCTGTATGTTTCTTAAGCAATGTAGGAATCATGTACAATGAAGATATTTTGAGTTGCAGCAAGAGCAAAGTCCAGTGAAAGGTCTCCAAAAGTAATAAAGAACTTAATGATTTCATGTAACAGGAAGCCCTGGCGGAGCATTCCCTTGCTGGTTAATTCATTGCCTTAACAATTCCCCCTGTGGGATGTTCAGATTGTCGCCCAGTTACTTTGTCGTTTCAATATGGTGGCTGTGTCTAACAATTAACACCAGACACTTTTGGAGTGGTTTGTTTTTCATGGGCTAGGAGCTGGGGAGGTGCTTTGTTATAAATTCTCACTGGACTTTCACGGCAACCTGTAAGAAATGTATTGTTATGCCCGTTTTATCCATGGGGAATTCGAGGCTCAGCGGGGTTAAGTATCTCGCACAAAGTGTTAAACAAAGCAAACCAACTACTCAGCAACGGAAGCTGGGGACCTCAGCACCCCACTTGTCAACGGACAGGTCATCCAGACAGAAAGTCAACAGTGAAACAAATGGACTTGGTGTCTGTGGAAGCTGCCCCGCCAGCTGCACGTATACATTCCTACCTCCAGTTTGCACCCTACATTAGACCAACACCAAACGAGGACCAACAGATTTTTTTTTTTTTTTTTTTTTTTTTTTTTTGACAGGCAGAGTGGACAGTGAGAGAGAGAGACAGAGAGAAAGGTCTTCCTTTGCCGTTGGTTCACCCTCCAATGGCCGCCGCTGCAGCCGGCGCACCGCGCTGATCCTGGCAGGAGCCAGGAGCCAGGTGCTTTTCCTGGTCTCCCATGGGGTGCAGGGCCCAAGCACCTGGGCCATCCTCCACTGCACTCCCTGGCCATAGCAGAGAGCTGGCCTGGAAGAGGGGCAACCGGGACAGAATCCAGCGCCCCAACCGGGACTAGAACCCGGTGTGCCGGCGCCGCAAGGTGGAGGATTAGCCTATTGAGCCACGGCGCCGGCTGGACCAACAGATTTTTAAAAACCAAAATCATTTTCTCAGGTCACAATGCAATAAAATTAGTAGTCAACCAGAGGAACTGTGGAAATTAAAAAAATGTGTGGAGATTGAACCACATGCTCATTCCAAATCAGTGAATCTCTTATCAACAGTGACTGAGAGTGCTACCCAGAGCAATTAAGTGAGAAATAGAGGCATCCAGTTTGGAAAGGAGGAAGCCAAATTGTCCCCATTTGCAGTCCTATATATAGGAAAACTAAAACCTCCAACTAAAAACCCCAAAAATTACAAAACAAAAACCCTGTCAACTGACGTGATTTCAGTGAAAGTGCCAGATACAAGATCAGCTTGCAAAAATCAGTAACATTTCAGCACCCTAGAAGTAACAGACAGAAAAGAAATGAAGAAAGCAGTCACATTAAAACAACAGCAACAAAAACTGAAAAATAACTTGGAATAAATTGAAACAAAGGGGTAGGAGAGATCAGTAAGACCTGGAAAGCCATCCTGTGGTCATGGGTTTGAAGAACTAACGTTTTGAATGTCCATACTACTAAAATTAGTCTACAGAGTCAGTGCAGTCCCTGTCACAGTACCATGACATTCTTCACAGAAACAGAATGGGAGAAAATACTTTCAAGCTGTTCAGCTGCTGAGAAGAAAGAATTCAACCCAACACCCACCCCCACCCAAATCCAATTTAAAAAGTGGGCAAATGATCTGAGTAGCCATGTCTGAAGAGAAAATACACAAATGGGCAACAAGTATATGAACTCATCAGGGAAAGGGAAATTAAAAACCACAGTGAAATACTATCACACCTGTTAGTATGGCTAAAGAACAAAAAAGACTCCGATTCCGGTGAAGATGTAGGGAAAGGGGAGCTCTCCTACACCGCTGATGGGAATGTTAATCAGTGCAGCCCTGTGGGAAACTATGGAGTTTCCTCAGAAATCTAGAATTAGAACTGCCGTACGGTCCAACAGTCCCACTGTGGGTTTATATATCCAAAGGAAAGGAAGCCGGAATGTCCAGGAGATGCCTACACTCCCGTGTTTATTGTCCCCCTGTTCACATAGCCAGGGTGTGGAGTTGACCTGGGTGCTCTGTTGGTGGATGAGTGGATAAAGAGCACCTGGTTACCTCTACACCGTGGACTAGTACTTAGCCATAAAAAGGATGCAGTCTTGTCATTAGCAGCAGCAGCAATGAGGCAGGAAGACATTGTGTCAGCACAGAAAGAAAACTACTGCAGGTTCTCACTTCGGTGTGAAAGTTTAGAAAGCTGATCTCAGAAGAACAGTGATCGCCAGAGACCGGGAGGAGGAGCATGGGCCATGGGTGCATGGGTGCAGCTGGGTGGGAGGAGTAACCTGTGATGACCTGCAGCACAGGGAGGTCACTGCCTGAACAGTTAATTGTGTGTCTCAGGGTAGCTAATGGGATTCTGCATGTTCCCAACACAAGTGATCAGCGTTTGAGGTGACGGGTATGCTAATTAACCTGGTCATTACATGTCGTGTACATGCACTGGAAGGCCATACTGGACCCCATAAGGATGTATGTATGTGTAAATTATGAATAAATACACACGTCACTATCTTTAAGCACTGCGGAAAAAAAAAAAAAAAACAAAAAACAAGCAAAACCAAAAACCCACTAGGTAAAGGAGCTGCCCTGGTTGTTGCCTGCACCCCAGAGGAACACGTGCTCAACTAGCAGGGGGAGAGGCCCTTCCTGTGCCCTCCCTCAGCAGGTGAGCATCAGGCCAGGTGCAGCTCACCAGAGAAAGGCTTATCAGGCCCTGTGTAGCTGCTGCTTCGGGAACACTCCCGTGTCTACAGTCAGCATCGCTGTCTGCTGGGTCTCTGCTCCCACGCTGGGGTTTCCCACCGGACAGCCATAGCTCCCGAGGGGCAGGCCATCCATCTTTGAACTCCCTTGTGTCACTTAGAGGAGCTGGCTCACAAATGTCGGTCGAATGAGTGAAAAGGTCAGGATTTGGCCCCGGGCTGAGCGAAAGCTTGCTGAAGGCTGGAGCTGGCAGCTGTGGTTCGGGAGCCCTTTTCCCTCACCTGGGAAATAAAAGGCCTGATGACGCAAGAGTGTGAGTGCTGTTGCCAGTCTGTGAAGATGAATTGTGGGTCTGAGAGCCACCAACCAGAGTAGAAAGCCTGTGTTTTGGAGGCTCCCATGTTCCCTTTTCCCTTTTGCCATCGCCCCTCCCACTGCCTCCACAGATCATGAGGGAATGATGGGCAAGACCTGCTCCCTCCACTGCACTGTCTTGGGCGATGGTTTTCACACAACAGTGGGCTTTGTCTCCCGTGATGATGTTTCCACCCCCGAACCATTTTATTTTCTGTGGACGCTCATCACCCCTGCAAGTGACTTAGAGTAGAGCGGCCAGGACCTTGGGCACCCTTGGTTGGAGAGCAAGGCTCTCGTGAAACATGTCTGACCACAGTCTTCTGTTTCCCTTCCTAGTCTTCCATCAATGACGCTGCCGAGTTCAAAGTCGTGGCCGATGCCATGAAAGTGATTGGCTTCCAGGCCGAGGAGGTTCAGACGGTGTATAGAATTCTGGCTGCTATCCTTCACCTGGTGAGTGGGGCCTCCTCCCCAGGAGCTGTCCGCCCTGGGAGGCCGGATTCCCGTTCTGGAAGCTGTGCTTTAGCCCTGTCAGTTTAAGAGGTGATTTATTTTGAGAACCATTTTGCTCATGCCCTGAAGAAATGACTCTGCCTGTGGCTCTTGCCACTGTTTTACAATCTACGGACAGATTGAGATGATAGCTTGGGTTCATTGTCTTATCGGGATCAGACTTCAACCTGGTCAGGTTCTAGGATCAGGTCCTTCAACAGTGAGCTGATGGCTAGTGATACAGGCTGAGGATGGCGTTTGAAATGTGGAGTGGTAGATTGATTGCTAGAACCGGGTTTTTTATTGTCTGACTTGACAAGTTGGGAAATGAGCCCTGAAGGGTGGGGTGGCTGCCTCCAAACCCCAGCCAGCTCCTCCCTGAGCCCCGACTCTGCACCAGCTGGGCCGACACGTGGCCCTGTTGTATTCTGCTTTGCCAGCCAGTCTCTGAAGAAGTGAAGAACCATGGTTTGGAGATCTTTCATTGCCCTTTACATTATATAATCAGAGATATTTTAAGTGTAATGGACTAACTGTACAGTGTTTGAGCGTGTATTAGCTTTTTGTAACTACGACGAGCTACCTGAGATAAACCACTCGTGAAGGGAGAAGAGGTTTGTTTTAGCTTGCAGTTCTGGAGGTTCACAGTCCAAGGTCAGGCAGGCCCCTTGGGTTCAGCCTCTGGTGACGGTGTTCTGGCTGGCAGAGTCCCAGGCAGCACAGAGCACCACGTGCTTTCAGGGCCTGACTTTTGCTTTCTCCTATTTTTCTTTTATTTCCTGGGAAACTATGCAAGAGTGGGAGTGTTGGCAGCAACGCTGTCTGTCTGTGTCTGTGTCTGTGTCTGTGTCTGTGTCTGTGTCTGTGTGGTCTGTAATGAAGCCACCAGGATTTAATGTTCGAGGCTGTACCCTGAAGACTCAATCCAGTCCACTCTCCTTCCAGAGGCCCTGCCTATTAACACCATCACATTACGTTGCTACCTCTTGATGCTGTTAATAACAGTGAATCAGGAATGTGCAAGGTCTGTATGTGAAACAGCACACAGCACTGGAAATGACAAGTAAATATCCTCACGAGGAAGTCATAAACCAAGAGGCCTCTTTGAATTAGTTTAAAATGCAGTGCAACGTCCCCGTTGGACTCTAAATAAAAATTGTATTTAGTTTTTAACTTGGCCTTAATGATTCCAGAATTTTCTGGGAACAGTAAACCTATAAGAGAAGCAAAGGAAATGAGTGGAGGAAGAGCTGTGGGTTTGGAGAAGGGAAGGAGGAGGCACGACCACTTCTACCCAATTTAAAATGAGAGCGACAGTGACAGCACTGTAAAACCTGTTACACAGCCGGCGCTGCGGCTCAATAGGCTAATCCCCCACCTAGCGGCATTGGCACCCCAGGTTCTAGTCCCGGTCGGGGCACCGGATTCTGTCCCGGTTGCCCCTCTTCCAGGCCAGCTCTCTGCTGTGGCTCAGGAGTGTGGTGGAGGATGGCCCAAGTGCTTGGGCCCTGCACCCCATGGGAGACCAGGAGAAGCACCTGGCTGCTGCCTTGGGATCAGCGCGGTGCGCCGGCCGCGGTGGCCATTGGAGGGTGAACCAACGGCAAAGGAAGACCTTTCTCTCTCTCTCTCTCTCTCTCTCTCACTGTCCACTCTGCCTGTAAAAAAAAAAAAAAAAAAAAAAAAACCTGTTACACAAATCCAGCACCATCAACAGATCAACCCATGGGCTGGTTGGTGTGTTGGATACTTCGTACAGGGTTCATTAGTATTTATCACTTATTGAACGAGTGGAATTTTATTTTAAATTTTTTGACAGGCAGAGTTAGACAGTGAGAGACACAGAGAGAAAGGTCTTCCTTCCGTTGGTTCACCCCCCCAAATGGCCGCTACGGTCGGCGCACTGTGCCGATCCAAAGCCAGGAGCCAGGTGCTTCCTCCTGGTCTCTCATATTTATTCATGCGGGTGTAGGGCCCAAGCACTTGGGCCATCCTCCACTGCCTTCCCGGGCCACAGCACAAAGCTGGACTGGAAGAGGAGCAACTGGTACAGAACCGGCGCTCCAACCAGGACTAGAACCCAGAATACTGGTGCCACAGGCAGAAGATTAGCCTAGTGAGCTGCAGCGCCGGCCACAAGTGGAATTTAAATAGACTCAAATGCTTAGGGAATTTAACTTATTAAAAAAGGTGACATGTCAGATCAACAGAAAAAAGCTAGAATACCCCCTATGTGGTATTGGGGCAGCTCAGTAACCACCTGCAAAAGTTGTTAGATTCTCACTTTATACCGCATACAGTAAGTTCTGGATGGGTTAAAAGTTTAAATGAGAGAAAAAGTGTACACAAAAGTATTAGAAAGAAATACTGAATACTGTATGTTTGTAGCAGGAGCAATGTAAGTATGACATCAAAGAAAGAAAATCCTAAGGCAAAAGATGTACAGATTTGAATAAAAGTGTAAAACTTCTGTCCACTGATAACATGCGCTAAAAATGGAAAAAGAGACGAGCAATTGGAGAAGAGGAAAAGAACAGATGAAGCGCTAGGTTTTTCTGCGTTGGGATATGTGATGTGTTTAGGAAAGGAGATATAAACCAAGTCACTTAATTATATTTCAAATTGACGAATGAATCCCTGGTGCAACATTCCAGAATCTCACTGGAGACGGTGTGTTTTGTTTTCTGACTTCTGCTGTAGGGAAATTTAAAATTCGTGGTAGATGGAGACACGACTCTGATCGAGAACGGCCAGGTTGTGTCGATCATAGCAGAGCTGCTGTCCACCAAGACCGACGCGGTGGAGAAGGCCCTCCTCTACCGCACGGTGGCCACAGGCCGCGACATCATCGACAAGCAGCACACGGAGCAGGAGGCCAGCTACGGCAGAGACGCGTTCGCCAAGGTGAGAGCCCAGCGTGCCTTCCGCAGCGCGCCGCGTGGACATGGGCGGGTGCCCCTCCAGAGTCTGTTGCAGCTTTTAGAAACCACAGCCTGCTGTGGCCAGCACCACCTCAGTGAAACCTCCCGGCCGCGGGCAGCACGGGCAGAGCAGGGCAGAGCAGGGCAGAGCAGACCAGCCGGGGAGCGGGGAGCTGCAGGTGCTGCTCTCCAGGCCCCTCCTCCCCGTGGCCCCTTTCCTAGCTCTCGGTTTCGCTTTTCTCACTCAGAGGAGTTCCCTTCAAGTCAAAGCTCTTTTATAACATAAACTCTAACCCTTTGTCTACCACCTGTGTGGCAAGTGTTGTGTTTTCCTAAGTCTGTTTTTTGGTTTTGTTGCTTTGCTTATTGATTAGATTGCTCTTTATTCAGTTTTTGCCTTCATATAAGTCCCAGGCTCCTAAGTGCAGTGAAGAGCAACTAGAGGATTTTAAGAAGGGGCAGTGACATTAAGTTTGAAATTTTAGTGGCCAGCATTGTGGGGCAGAGGGTCAAATCCTGGCTGCTCCACTTGCCATCCAGCCCCCTACTGATACACCTGAGAAAGCAGCAGGTGATTGCCCAAGTCCTCGGGCCCCTGCACCCATGTGGGAGACATGGGCGGAGTTCCAGGTTCCTGGCTTTGGCCTGGCCCAGCCCTACCCATGGTGGCCATCTGGGGAGTAAACTAGTAGATAGAGGGTATCTCTGTGTCTGTCTTATCTCCCTCTATAATTCAGTCTTTCACATAAATAAATAAATATTTTTTTAAAAAAAAGTTTCAAGTTTTAAACGGATAACTCTGGCCTTGGTTTGGAGAATCTTATAGGAGGTAGAACAAGAATGGAAGCACAGAGACCAAGTAAGGGATGTTTGTTACTCCAGGAGAGATGGTCACAGCTTGGGCTAGGAAGGCAGCAGGAATGGGGAGGCTCGGATGGTTGGAGAGGCACCTGTTGGGAAAATGAAATCACAGAGCTGTGGTTGGGGACAGGAAATGCAGGCTGATACCTGAGGCTCCTGGCTGTCTCCTGCCTCGGTCATCCCATCTTCCAGCTTCCTTTCTGCACCCCAGCACATCGGCCTTCTCTTAGGTCTCCCACGTTATCTTTATCCTTTCTCCTTCCAGACGCAGGGCCCCTGCACATGCTGTTTCCTCTGATTAGATCTGTCCCTTCTGGCCTAGTGACTGCTTCCTCAATCCTTCCGATCTCAGCCAATTGTCACTTTCTCAGAGAAGCCTTCCCCTGAACACTGAGTGGGTCAAGTACCCCGTAGAGCCCATGCATCTGTGTGTGTGTGTGTGTGATTTTTCTCTTTGCTCTATTCCCTAAGCTCCTTGGAGACTGAGGCTGCATTTACATTGCCTAGCACTGTATTTTCAACAAACTTACATAGTAAGTACTCAGCCAATACTTGCTGAATGAATGAATTAATTCCTAAGTGGTGCCATTTATTCATGGATAAAAGAAGGGTAGGAACCATCTCTGAAGGTGAAAAGATGGAGAGTCTTGACAAGTCTGAAGTGGATGTGAGACATCAGAGAGCCACTGTCAGGTAGAGAGAAAGCAAGTCTCAGTCTGGAGCTCCACCGTGCTGTGGAGCTGTTGGTCAGCCTCTCATTACATTAACTAAAATACCAGAGAGGAGGAGCTACTTGGAGGGCAGGAAGGTTTATTTCTGCTACGGTTTTGGAGTTTCACAGTCCAAGATCAGGCGGCCCCTTGACTCAAGCATCTGGTGAGCCGGGAAGCATGCCCAGCCTACGTAACCAGTCCTCCTGAACACCCTCCAAGGACCCACCCCCATGACCTAAAACCTCCTACTGGGCCTACCTCTCAGATGCCATAATTAGATTAAGTCTCCATGCTCGAGCCGCAATCATTAATATAATCAATTAGTCACATTAACCAAAGTAGTTTAAATGTCTGCATGAGTTTGGGGAGCCAAATCCTGTTCAAACCATGTCAGGAGCCATATTATGTTAGCATTATTTAATACTGGATGAGATGACTTACAGGGTGTTCAAGGGTGAAGGGAAAAGGACCAGGAAGAACTCCAACTTTCAGAGGTTAGATAGAGGAGGAGACCTTGCCAGAAATCACCAAGAAGGAGCCGCCAGTGAGACAAGAGCAAAAGGTGATAACGTGAGTCCCAGAGAGAAGGATGTTTCTAGAAAAGACTGGGAAACTCGGTTGAGAGATGCCAAGAAGCTGAATAAGAAGTCCCTAGGAGGGATGAAGAAGTGTGTAGGTAGAGGTGCGTGAGGTCTCTGGTAGTCATAGGACTGACATGAGGACCTGAGGGGACTGACATGAGAACCGGAGGGGGCTGATGACTAACAGGAAATGGGGATTGGAAACAATGTGCACAGGTGAAGGAACGGGCTGCTGAAAGCAGGTGTGCGGACGCTGCGTGCCAGCGTGGTGCCATCGTCTAGGTGTGTCTCGGCACAGGTGCCCCGAGCATCGGGTGCACATCTGCTTCTCAAGGAATTTCAGACCTTGGCCTTTAGACTCAGATCTTTACTTGGCATTAGAAGTCAGTATTTATGTTATTTTGAATTTATGGAGCTTTAGTGGAAGATAACTTCTTAGTTCCCAGCTTTTTATAGTTATTTAAATGAACTCCAGAGCTATGAAGGGACTTACATGAGGGAGTATGCAAATTTCCAACATAGCCAGGCACAGAAGCATGCCTGTGGAGTTGTGTTAGGATGTGTGTGTGACTAATCATACTCATAAGGACCCAGGCCGTTCACTTTAGTTGTACCTATATCATGTCATCTTTTAATAGATGATCCTGCACTTCTAACTGTTTTGCTTGAGGCTAATAGCAGTTTTGACAAACTTTAAGGAAAAGGTGGACAGGAATTTAAAACATAACAAATCCAAACAGAGGACTCACTCCCCGGAGGGCAAGAGTTTATGGTGTCGTTTCATCGCAGGCAATATACGAGCGCCTGTTCTGTTGGATTGTTACTCGCATCAACGATATTATCGAGGTCAAGAACTACGACACCACAATCCACGGGAAAAACACGGTTATCGGTGTCCTGGACATCTATGGCTTCGAAATCTTTGACAACAACAGGTAAAGTGGAGAAAACGCAGAACCCCCCGTTGCCTGTTCTGTGTTTCCGTGAGCCTCATTCATTCCTTTTCCTGTAGCTTTGAGCAGTTCTGCATCAATTACTGCAACGAGAAGCTGCAGCAGCTCTTCATCCAGCTGGTGCTGAAGCAGGAGCAGGAGGAGTACCAGCGGGAAGGGATCCCTTGGAAGCACGTGAGTGGACGGCCCGGCAAACGCCTTTGGGGGCTTCCGCTGTCCTTGATGATGTGACCTCTCTCCATCTTCTTGGGTACTTGAGACACCCGAACCTTAGCTTCCCTTTTTGGAATATGTAATACAGTGGATTTTCAGGTTTGTGACGTGGGATAGATTTCCTCGTTGGTACTCAGAAAATGCTGTTACAGACGGTGAACCTGATGTTGTCACTCTATGGCTGATGATGCCACGTGGGCCTTCTGCCTCACAGCTGTGCGCAAGTGTTTGGCGTCGTTTATGTGTTACTCAGTTTTTGCCTTGATTGGCCGGAGTTGGCTAGACTTTGCTTCCAAATCTGGTGTTTTCTTTTCCCTGCCTTTCTTTCCCTTGGGTTCTTCCTCTTCTTGTTTGTAAACTAAATGGCATTTTATCATCTTCAGTTAATGTTCATGTTTTCTGAATCCTTCCATAAAATCACTTGTGTTGGCTGTCACCCCCATTTAGTTTCCTTTGCATCACACTTCAGGTAGCACCTCTGTGCTTGCGGCTCTTGGTGAACTTGGTATTTGTCAGAGGAGTCTGGTAGGACACAGGCCCAAGCCCCAGGGAACACACAGCTCACAGGCTCACCTTGTCCATCTGATTCCTGTGACTGGAACTCCTGCTGACAGCAGAAAGAAGGCATGGTGATTTTCCTGTTTAATTTGTATTTTTAAACAACTTTGAGAATAGACCTGTTCAGTGGAAAACCTATTAGTTTCTGTAAATTTCTGAGTGGGACTTTATCGTCTGCCAGTACAGTTGCCATCAATATCCACGGGAGACTGGCTCCAGGGTCCCTCTGATACTGAAATCTGCACACTGTGCAGCCCCTCATACAAAATGCAGGTGATTTACAACAGCAAGTACAGCGTCAATGCCAAGTACACAATTGTTATACTGTGTTGTTCAGGGAATGATGATGAGAAAAAGAGCCCATGCACGATTGTACAGATGCAACTTTTTCTCTCATATTTGGAGTTCCAGTTGCTTCCCTAGAAATGGAACTGTAGCTCCACATGGATGGCAGGGACCCAAATATATCACCTGCTGCCTCCCAGGGAGCTCATCACCAGGAAGCTGGAATTGAGAGCAGAGCCAGGACTCAACACTGGCCCTCTGACATGGCATGTGTGCGTCCCAACAATTTGATTTAAATGGTGAAACCTCAGGACAGGTGTTTGGCCTAGCAGTAAAGACACCATGTCCCATGTCAGAGTGCCTCTGTTAGCATCTCAGCTCTGGCTCTCAGTTCTAGCTTGTTCTTAATGAGACCCTGAAAGGAAGGAGGTAAGTGATGACTCAAGTGGCTGGATCCCTGCTATCCACAGTTACAGAGACAGATTGAGAGTGAAAGGAGCTCTTCTGTCTATTGGCTCACTCCACAAATAGCCGCAATAGCCAGGCCTGGGCCAGGCTGAAGCCAGGAGCCAGGAGCTTCTTCCAGGTCTCCCATGTGGGTAACAGGGACCCAAGCACTTGGGCCATCTTCTGCTGCTTTCCCAGACTCATTTGCAGGGAGCTGGTTCGGAAGTGGAGCAGCTGGGACTTGAACCAGTGCCCACATGAGATACTGGCACTGCAGGTGGTGGCTCTTCATGCTACGCCACAGTGCAGGCCCCTAAATCTTTTTATTATGGACCATTTCAAGCGCAGAATGAGGGATTATAGTGTAATGTACTTATGTTGCCATTCCTCAGCTTCAGCAGTTACCAGTAGACTGCCAGGGTTATCTCTGTATCCCCCCAACCCCTCTCCTCCTTCCCCCAGAGTATCTGGAAGCAAATCTAAAACATCACATTGTTGCATCTGTAAATGTTCCAGTCTCTCTCTCTCTCAAAGGTGAAACCTGTAATCACAGTACCCTGATCACACCTCACCAGTCGCCAAGTCCTTCATGTCAGGTATCCAGCTGGTGCTCACATCTCACGCCTGCTCACCTGTCCTGTAGTTGCTGCTGTCTTATGAGGACTGCTGGGTCTGCTGCGTGTCTATAATTTTCTCCTCCGTCCCTGACTTGCTTTGTTCTTGGCAATCTTTTGTTGAGGAGAAGGAATCGTGTGCCGTGTGGTATTTCCCACAGCCTGGGCCTTGCTCACTGCATTGTTCCTTGTTAGGCCGAACCAGTGCATTGTCCCCCATGTGTTTCATGTGTTGTGTGTGAACTTGTGTCTGGTGGTACATAATGCCTGCTTATAGCTCTGATTCATTCACTTTTTGTAAAAAAAAAAAAGTGTTTTTTTTTTTTTTTTTTTTTTTTTGACAGGCAGAGTGGATAGTGAGAGAGAGAGACAGAGAAAGGTCTTCCTTTGCCGTTGGTTCACCATCCAATGGCCGCCGCGGCCGGTGTGCTGCGGCCGGCGCACCACGCCGATCCGATGGCAGGAGCCAGGTACTTATCCTGGTCTCCCATGGGGTGCAGGGCCCAAGCACCTGGGCCATCCTCCACTGCACTCCCTGGCCACAGCAGAGAGCTGGCCTGGAATAGGGGCAACCGGGACAGAATCCGGCGCCCTGACCAGGACTAGAACCTGGTGTGCCGGTGCTGCAAGGCGGAAGATTAGCCTACTGAGCCGCGGCGCCAGCCAAAAAAAAGTTTTTATTTGTTTATTTGAAAGTCAGAGTTACACAGAAAGAAGGAGAGGCAGAGAGAGAGAGGGGTTTGGGGGGTGAGGTCTTCCATCCAAAGGTTCACTCCACAACAGCCAGAGCTGGGCCAATCCAAAGCCAGGAGTCAGGAGCTTCTTCCGGGTCTCCCATGTGAGTGCAGGGGCCCAAAGACGTGGGACATCCTCTACTGCTTTCCCAGGCCATAGCAGAGAGCTGGATCGGAAGTGGAGCAGCCGGGTCTCGAACTGGCACCCATATGGGATGCCAGTGCTTCAGGCCAGGGCGTTAACCCACTGCACCACAGCGCCGGCCCCTGATTCATTCACTTTTAACATCTGTTGCTGCCGAAGTTTACAAATCATTTGTTAACTGCCAAGAACTCGACAGTCAAGTGAACTCTGAGCACATTTACAATGAAGTTCAATTAAGTTTATCAAGCTTTCTAGGAATGAATGTGTGTATAACGCACAATATAACTGAAACTCAGATGGTTTTTATAGCAAATTCAGTCATAAAAAGTGTGGTTCAAATGTGATTCAGACATCCTGCTCAAGAATATCGAGTTGCACAGGCATCATTGATAAAGCTGTGGCATAAACTTGTTGCATTGGAGTGGGAATGGGAGGCCAGAGCCCATGCCCCTAAGCCACTCCATGCCTTCTCTCCCAGCTCCCTATATCTCCTAGAAACCTCCTGGGAGTGCCAAGTTCCTGCAAGAACCTGGTTTGAAAGCTGTGGCTTTCAGTGATGTTTGAAGCAACATTAAACAAATCAGAGTTAGATCAAAGGAGTAAGCTCCTAGTGTTACACAGCATAGTGGGGGAGTGTTTCACGATAACCTAGTAGGTATTGTATGAACAAACAGAAGTGCCAAGCCTCCAATCTTAAAGTAATTTCAAAGAAGGAGAGATGTCCATTTGACTGGTATACATTGTGTACAGATGTTGAAATGTCAAATGTAGCTCCTAAGTATGTACAGTTATTGTTAATATAAAAAATTTAAAAACATACAAACTAAAAGCAATTAGAATCTTCAGCTGAGATGACTTTTAGTGATACAATTTTAGGAAAGGTATTCTTTTGTCACTGGAACAAAGACTTGGTCTTTAATTCCATAGTTCCAAAGTCTAAGATATCAGCTGTTAATCAGTTTGGACTTCCTGCCTCTTGAAATTTTTTTAAGGACTTTTTCCAAAGACAGAGATAATTTTTCACCCTGATTAGAAATGTAATAAATACAATAAAAGTAAATGCACAGACCAAGGCTTGTGTACCTCAGCATCTTTGGAATTTGGGGCAGGTGCCTCTCACAGGACTGTCCTGTGCAGCAAGGGGTGTGTAGCCACCCCCATGGCCTCTCCCCACTGGCAGCTTCAAGCAGTCCTCAGTGGTCCAGAATGTCTCTGAGACTGCCAAATTGCAAAATGATGCCCAATCCAGAATTAACCAATTTAGACAAAATGGAAAAGTAGACAGAAGAAAGTCAACGTGGCCCAGTTTGCAGGCTTCTCAGCACTAGGAAGGGGGAAGAAAGCCACAGATAACTGGCACCAGGCCTGGGCTGTAAAACACGCGCCAAGAATACCGGGGACCTCCACGGTAAGGAAACAGGGCTCACCCAGGTGCCTCCCGCGTGAGATGGGGTTGGAAGAAAAGGGGGTGAGGTGCGCCACTTCCTGGCGTGTACCTTCTCTGTGCCTGCTCTCGGGTGTGCAAGAGCACCTTCCTAATAATCAGGTGTAGCAGCTGCTAAAATGCCAGAGTAAGGTGCAACTTCATCCATTCATGGAAGTAAATGAAAGCTGTGCCTCAGAACTAATAGTTTTATATCATACCCAGAAAAATGTCAACACTCAGACTCAGGCTTTGTAACTTTCAGAAAACAAGAGGAAATGCTGTTTTGCATTTTAGTCACATAAAAAAAACACACAGGTTCTGGGTAGTACCCTAACTTCATTATCAAGCATTGTATCAAATAGTAATTTAAGGTTATCTGTTGGTAGTTAATGGAAGCTAGGTCCTGTGGTTAACAGTAAACAGATTTGGGGCTGGCGATGTGGCATGGGGGTAAAGCTGCTGCTTACAGTGCTGGCATCCCATATGGGCGCCAGTTCAAGTCCTGGCTGCTCCATTTCCTATCTAGCTCTCTGCTATAGCCTAGGAAAGCAGTAGAGGATGGCCCAAGTCCTTGGACCCCTGCACCCACGTGGGAGACCTGGAAGAAGCTCCAGGCTCCTGGCTTTGGATTGGCACAGCTCCAGCCGTTGCAGCCATTTGGGGAGTGAACCAGCAGATGGAAAACCTGTGTGTGTGTGTGTGTGTGTGTGTGTGTGTAACTGTGACTTTCAAGTAAAATCTTAAAAAAACAGTAAGCAGATTTGGAGATTGAGAATAAGATGGGTGTGGGATACACAGACGGGATTAAACAATAATTGGTAATGGGAGAAATGTTGTCTTCCTTGTAATTCTTGCCTTGGGCTACACCCATCTCAGATAAAGTGCTTCATGTTATAAATGTGATGGTGGAACCACACAACCCTGTTGGAGCACGTGCTCATCTGATGCGAGCTAGCTGATGTCAGTCACATGCCTGGGCCCAGGGAACTTTGGCTGAACCATGAAGACAGAGGCACCGTCAGATCACTGTCCCCTCTCTTCCTCCTTGCGTCTGCAGATCGACTACTTCAACAACCAGATCATCGTGGACCTGGTGGAGCAGCAGCACAAGGGGGTCATTGCGATCCTGGACGACGCCTGCGTGAATGTCGGCAGAGTCACGGACCAGATATTCCTGGAAGCGCTCAACAGTAAATTGGCCAAGCACGGGCATTTTTCTAGCCGAAAGGTAACTTATTCCACAAGACCTTCCTCTCATTTTGATCTGTGAGATTTTCTTCATTGTTGAGGAGTTAAAGGACTGTGCATGTTGGATGCAAAGACTGTCCACTCAAATAAGGAAGGCCATAAACACCCAGTAAGTGATTTATTGCTGTGGATAAATTCTGCCTTGGGCTTGTAGTATGACAGCACCAACAAAAATCCTAACGGCCAGGAGAGGGAGCTCCAGACTATCCAATTTGCTGGAAATAGGCAAAATGAACATGATTCTTCTGAAAGCATGATGTCATTTATAACCAATAGGTGCAGAGTCCCTGTTCATGTGCTAGGATTTTACTCCTGCATCTGATGATTCTGGCACAGAAGATGGCTTTTGTCCTTGAGGTTTTTGTTTTTGTTTTTGTTTCTCCTGTAATCCTGGTTTGCAAAATGTGGTGTTTGCTCTGCCACAGTTCTTCAGGGTTGTTGATTTTCTTGACAACAAAGAAATTGTAGTTGTAATTCTGGTTGTTCCAGGGAAACTCATTCCTTAAATAAATGGCTCTCCTTTTAATTCTCCATTTTTCACATCTGAAACTGTCACAGACAGATACATTTCTGCAATAGTTGGTGGCAGTTGTGGTTATCAGACCTCTGTGCCATGCCTTCCATATAATATGTCTGCTACTGCATCGATTCCAGGAATCTGTGTTAGGGAAGGGAGTTCTGTTGTCACCCAGCACTTCCTACAGATGCCTGTGCACCCAGCAGCCATAGCGGTAGGGAGAGCAGGACCCCTGCTCCTTCAGCTCCAATAAGAGAGGGGCAAGCATTTCTTCTTCTCTGCAGTTCCATATACATCTGCGACACGCTGCCTTTTTTTTTTTTTTTTTTGGCATGCATAGATCCGTATTCTAACCTTGCCTTTTTTGAAATTATGTCATCAGAACAGAGAGAGTCCACAATTAACCAGTGAGAAGTCATCAGGAACTAGGTTACTGGCTGACACTCATCCAAGACCAGTTCTTTCTAAAATACTCTAACTGGTCTATTGCTGAGGACTGACTTGCAGCCCTGCCCCAAGTGCCCTTTCAGACACTGCAGTCTGACCTTTGACATTAGGGTGCTGGTTTGGAGCTGTCATCCCCCATTGATACAACACTCAATAAATGCATCTCATTTTCTAGGGGCAACCCCTCGTGCTGGGGACAGAGGGGTGAGCCCAGTGAGAAGCAGCCCAAGTAATTGAGAGGGATGCTGTGTCAAGCTGGTCTGCCCGCACAGGCAGATGTCCCGTTTTTGAGGGATGATGTGCAAGTGCCCCCTGCAGTCGCAGCACAGGTTTTGGACACTTGCCTGGCATTGTGTGACAGACGCTCAATCAATGTTTGTAAAGTTGGAGTGAACTGGCCTCAGTAGGACCAAATAAATCTTATGTAATTAAGTAGCTCTGAGTCCCACAGGAGAAATCCAAACCACCTCATTTTGATATCTTTCACATTGGCCATCTATAGAACTGCATTAAATCTGTCCATCAGCTGTGTTGAGGCAAAAACTCATTCCTGGGGCTGGTGTAGCAGTTCAAGTCACCTCCTACAACACCAGCATCCCATACAGGTGCTGGTTCACATCCTGGCTGCTCCACTTCTGATCTAGCTCCCTGCTAATAACCTGGGGACAGCAGCAGAAAATGGCCCAAGTGTTTGGGTTCCTGCTACCATGTGTTAAGACCTGGAAGGAGCTCCCGGCTCCTGGCTCCTGGCTCCTGGCTTTGGCCTGGCCATTTCAGCTATTTGGGAAGTGAACCAACAGATGGAAGATCTCTCTTTCTCTCTTTCTCTCTTTCTCTCTTTCTCTCTCTCTCTCTCTCTCTCTCTCTCTCTCCTCGCTCCTCTCTCCTCTCTCCTCTCTCCTCTCCCTCTCCCTCCCTCCCTCCCTCTCTGTAACTCTGACCTTCAAATAAATAAATAAATCTTTTTTAAAAAATGAACTCATTCTTAGGAGCAACTGTACTTAGGACTTGAAGCATCTGCTACTGATCTTGATGGGAAGTGCTAAGCAGTCATTTATGTGGAGATGGCCCCCCCTTTTTCTTTTTTAACATAATGAGGGTCCAGATTTCCCAACTCAGATCAAATAGCCCTTTATTTTGCTATTCCTGGGATAAGTACTGAGATAAGGATTTTAAATGTGTGCTTTTCTGGGACTTTTGCCTAATGACGGAAAGAAATGAAATAACCAAGCTGCTGGGATATTTCAATCACAATGCACCTTTTTGTTAAATAATGTATTATCCTGTGTGTTGAGCCAGAAGTCATCATTTGCTACTGGTTACTGATGAACTAGCCATCACTGGAATATTAAATAAGAGGTTCTGGCTTGTCATGGTTGTTTCATTTGGGTGCAAAACTGTTTCCTTATACACTAGACACCATGGGAGGGCATGCAAATGAGCCATTAAACCATACAATTATTATCTTTAAATATTATTATCATGAAAAGTTTGATAAGTATGTAGCTGTTATTACAAAAAAGTAAAGAAGAATCTAAATTGTCCTGCATTCAATTTAGCTGAGAGTTTGCAGTATCCACATGTAAGAATCTTATATTTAAGATACCTCTTAAGTCCATTTCCTTTGTGGGGTTTATAAATAAAGGGGTTTCATAAAAGAGGAATTAAATGTTTTGGAGACCTCTCTGTATGTTAGATGCTTGGGTCCCCACGGTTATTTAACCCTTAGAACAATCCTCTAAAGGTTAAATGAAGGGTAAAAGGAGACAGTGACTCGATGATGGCAGAGCCAGGATTCGAACCTCAGAAAATCTGGCTTCAATTGCCTGTGCTTACTTCCTTCCCCAGTTGATGAAATATTGCGTCAGCCACCGTGGAGAACCCACTGTCCTGGTGCGGCCCTGCCATCTAACAGGAGATCCCGAGTGGTCTCCGTGCAGTGCTGCACTCAGTGCTGTGTAAGTCCTGAGTGCCTGCCACAGGCCGACGAAGTGTCTGTGCTTCTGTAACGAAGAAAGGTGCAGGAGGTGATGGGGACCCCCCACCAGGCCTTTCCTCTTCTCTGAGAAACAGCTGCAGGAATTGAACTTCTGTGCAATGATGGACCCGAACAGGAGTCCCAGTTTGGCAGGCAGATGAGCCAGGTGATCATTCACAGTCCGTTCCATCCATCATCTTTCCCTAGGACTGCCACTTAGTAGCTGTGTGATCCTGGGCCAGTCACGTAACCTCTTTGAGCCTCCATTTTCATGTACATAAAAGAGGGATGGAAATGTTTTTCCTTAAATGTGAGGATTGAATGAGATGGATGTGCCTAGCAGATAGTAAGCCCTCAGTATGGTGTTCCCTGGGGCTGGTGTTGAGGCACATTAGGGACAATCGCCACTTAAGACACCTACATCCCATATTGGATGGCTGGTTCAAGTCCTGGCTGCTCCACTTTTGATCCAGCTCCACTTCTGATCCAGCTCCCTGATAATGTACCTGGGAAAGCAGTGGGGATGGCCCAAGTACTTGGGCCCCTGCTACCCATGTGGGAGACCCAGATGGAATTCTGGCTCCTGGCTTTGGCCTGCCCCAAACCCAGCTGTTGTAGCCATTTGGGGAGTGAATCAATAAATGTGAGATCTCTTTCTCTCTCTGTTCTTCTCTCTCTGTCACTATGCATTTCAAATAATTTTTTAAATTGAATTAAAAGAAAAAAGGTTTTAAAATATGGTGCTCCTGGCCAGCGCCGTGGCTCAATAAGACTAATCCTCCACCTGTGGTGCTGGTACTCCAGGTTCTAGTTCTGGTTGGCATGCTGGTTCTGTCCCGGTTGCTCCTCTTCCAATCCAGCTCTCTGCTGTGGCCCGGGAAGGCAGTGGAGGATGGCCCAGGTGCTTGGGCCCTGCACCTGCATGAATAAATATGAGAGACCAGGAGGAAGCACCTGGCTCCTGGCCTCAGATCAGTGCAGCGCGCCGCCCGTGGCAGCCATTTGGTGGGTGAACCAATGGAAGGAAGACCTTTCTCTCTGTTTCTCTCTCACTGTCTAACTCTGCCTGTCCAAAAAAAAAAAAAAAATGCCAGGATCGTCCATTTTAATCTGCAAGGCCTGGGATAGCCTTACTTCCTTCATTGTCTGGATCTTGGTTTCATGTCCATATCCAACTGCAAGAGTGGCTGGGAAATGTGCCCTAGCTGCATGGATTTCTGGTGGAAGTTCAGTCTTGACCACATAAAGCAGATATTTAATCAATGTAATGCAAATCAAGCACACACTGTGATTTCATTCATGATGTCATGATTTGTGACATCATTATCATTCAGTTGGAATCTATTTTTAGGAAGGTTGAAAAGGACTATTTTTAAAACAATCCCCTTCTTGATTTCTTAGCTCTGTGCCTCGGACAAAATTCTGGAGTTTGATCGAGATTTTCGAATTCGACATTATGCCGGTGATGTTGTGTGAGTATCTTACTTCAGTACCTAACATGACAGGTTGCATGCATGCCTGCTTCAGAAAATAAAACCAGAGAAAATGTACATTGTTTTCCTGTTCATTTGCATTTTTAGGTCATTTCGAATGTCAGTGTATTTTAATCTTTCATTTAAAAGTATCAGCATAGCTTCATTCATCTTTGGCTTTTCAGACATGTATTGAGCAATCACTCTGTGCCCAGGCACAGTTCCTGGCATAGTTGGTAGTCAGTAGAAATCAGCGGATGGTTCAGTAAAGCATGGAAGAGCTGGGATAAAAAGGTGGACGTGATGGGGCTTGGCCAGAAGCAGCTAGCATTCTAGTGGAGGATACAAGCAGGTACAACAGAGATCATCACAATGAAGAATGGAAAGGGTTAAAGGAGAGGAGCACAAGGCATTGTGGGAATGGGGAGGAAGAGTAATTAGCCCAGGGCATGGAATAGGGAGAAGTCTTGCTGGAGGAATTGGCATCTGTGCTGAGCCCTAAAAGTAACAGAGGTGGTCAGGGCAGTGAGTGGGGGAGGGGCAGGAAGAGGGAGGGCTGCAGGGGAGAGAGCAGGCAGGAAAGGTCGCCCGTGGGAGCAGCACTGCAAGCGGTTGGCTCACTGCCTACCTGAGAAAAATCCAGTTTTCCCGTGTTGGTTCTCAAAAAGAAGCAAAATTATTTTAACTCAATCTTCTTACGATTGAGTTATTTATTTACAAGGCAGAGTTAGAGAGAGAGAGAGGAGAGACAGAAAGAGAGGTCTTCCATCCACTGGTTCACTCCCCCAAATGGCCACATGGTCTAGGACGGGCCAGGCCAGAGCCAGGAGCTTCTTCTGGGTCTGCCACGTGGGTGGCAGGGGCCCAGGAACTGGAACCATCCCAGCTGCCTCCCAGGACATGGATCAGCAGGAAGCTAGACTTGGGAGTGGAGCCAGAACTCGAATCCAGACACTCCAATATGGGATGCAGGTGTCGCAAGCAGCATCTTAACCACTGTACCAAACACTCACCACACAAAATTCTTTCCAACTACATTTTCTGATTGTAATACAATAGAAGCAGAAGTTGATGATAACAACAAAAAGCATTTGGTGACCTTGGTGTGTTAGGTTCTCAGGCTGTTGTAACAAATCACCTGATCTTTCACGGTCCTGGAGGCCACACGTTCTCTGAGGCTTCCTTAGAGGAGCAGCCGCAGGCGGCTCTGGGTGTCCCTCGGCCCGTGTCTGTGTTACTCTGCCTCCGACTCACAAGGATGCACCTAACAGTAGTCGGTGCCCCTGAATCAAACAGGCTCAAGAGCCTGCCCCTCAAGAGCCTTGCCAAGATCACATCTCGTACTGTGCGAGGCGGCGTTTTCCCAGTTCCGGGGAACTTGGTGGGGGTCTTTTGGGAGGCAGACGCTCTCCAGCCCACTCTAGTTGGTGGCTCTCACTGTTTGTCCATCGAGCACCACTCCTCACCTTACTGTCTGGAGAACTCTCTCCCTTATTTTCATGCATTAGGAATTCTTTTCTTATAACCCATTACGGGTGGGGCAAGAATAAACAAGCAAAACTAGAGATCATCTCTGTGCACGCCGAGAGGATGGTTGCAGGGATTTTAATAGCCGTCCTTGGTTTAAGTTAAAACTCTAGAATCATAAGATAATGTGGCTCCATCTGTCGGTCCAGCCACCGGTGCTGAAATGGCACTGTCTTCCACTTGTTCTGCTCCTTTCCTAGCTGCAGAATACTGAAGAGAGGAGGGCCGCCCCAGATAGGTGTCTCCCCTTGGAAACCCGAGCCTCGCGTAACAGGCCCTTGTAGCAACTCAGAGTTCCGTAAACACAGAGCTAGACAGGGGCTTCGGGATGAGTTAAGAGAATCCTCTTGTTTCACTGGTGGAGAAGCTTGTGCAGAATGAGTGAAGTTCTTATCCAGGTCACATTGCAAGTCTGCGGAAGAAATGAGACACTAAGTTTCCAGAACTCTTGCTAGTGTTCAGTGTCTTCAATGGCTTCTTCCCCCTCTAAGCTTTTTTGGATTTTTCCTGCACTTCTTCCATGTGTACAATGCTTTATAAGGTATAGTTCTTGCCCACAAAACCTTTCTAAGATGCACACATACATATATGGTTGTGTGTGTATTTATACACTGGAAATACATGCAGGCACATGCACACAGACACACACACATACACATACACCTGCCCAGTGAAAGATAGTCTCAAATAATTGTCAGGTAAGTAGCACTAGGTGTTGCTGGGATTCAGAGCCAGGAAATGGTGTAATACTTTTAGTTTTGTGTGATAAGCCCAGGAAGGCTGGTGTTGGTCTTTGGATGCTAGGAATTATTTTCATAGAAAGAAATGGGAATGGTGCTAAAAACATTCTGGAAATAGCAACGAGGCACATTTGATTGGCATATATCCTTTATGTAGCACAGAGTTGTAGAAATACTTAGAAAAGTGGGTTGAGATCAGATCCCAACAAATCTTGCAATCCAGAATAAGGGACTCTGAAATTTGAATTGTGTGAGTTGGACAGTAGATTGTCAGATGACTTCAGGAGTTGAGTCAAAGTGACTTGAAAATATTAGGAAGAAGAGCTAGGCTGGGGCAGGCCAAGAAATATTTTTGGATGCAGTGACCTTAACGTGCCTATGGGAGGCACAGCTCTCAGGAGCTCTCTTGCAAAATGAGGTGTGTAAGGCCAGGGGTCAGGGTTAGAAATCTGGGAGTTGTCCACATTGTTGTGAGATTCTCAGGGAAGAAAATACAAGCAGAGAGGGGAGTGGAAGCGTAGGGAGTGGCTGCATGGAGAGTTCCTGTTTGCTCAAGCTCCTTGTCTCTGTCTGAATCACCCAGAGCCCCAGTGCCTTCCATCACCTGTCACTGCAGCAGTGGTGCTCCCGCCCCTCCCTCTCCCCACCTGTGGTCCTAGCTCGCTGTCTCCCTTCCCCCAGACCCCTCATCTTCTTTCCACATTCTGCGCATGTGCCTGCTCCTGTCTGCTTTGCATCTGTGTCTCTGTGTGATCTGCTGCCTTCCTGCCTCGGCTTATCTAACTCTCACCGTCCTTTGCAGTTCTTCTTGGATTCTCTGTCCCACCCTGAACACTGAGTGATCCCTAGGCGCTTGGCCTCCCTGCAAATGACACGGGTAGTTCCTGTGTGTGGCTGGTTTGCTTTTATCTTAGGGATGCTGGATAATAGATACAGATCTCTCTCTCTAAAAGTCGTCTTGTTGAGGTAAGCAGTAAACCCATAGAAAGCGATGACCTTGATCATGACTGTGGTACTCACTCTGCTTCAGGAGCAGAGGCAGAGTCCCTGCTGCTGAGGTGGTGAATGTGGACCAGGCGGGCAGCCTCAGCTGTGCAGATGGCCGCTTGCGTAATAATCGGTGGAGAGGCTTTCCAGTGTCTAGAAGAGCTTACATGTGGCTCTTGCATGGTGAATGATGTGTTTTCTGTGTTGTTTTTCCCTAACAGCTATTCTGTCATTGGTTTTATTGACAAAAATAAAGATACTTTGTTTCAAGATTTCAAGCGCCTCATGTACAACAGGTAAGATCAGAGGTTTGCTCATCTTCACACCCAGCTCTCTGACACACGTTACATCGGTGTACACACACATATGTGTGTGTATGCACGTGGTTTTTTTATGTGACGATTTTCAGTGTTTCTGGCTGATATTCTTGCCCTTTTTCATACTCAGTGAATGAAGCAGTAATCGATGTTCTGAGCATAAAAATCTGTAAACTTAGGGCAGAGTCCTGCTACTAACAGTTTCCTTTGTTTTCCCACGGGATGCTTTGGTTTCTGTGTTCACTGCAGCCAGCCCTGTCACCTGCTAACAACGCATGTTCAGCCCTGTGTATCTGTAGGTTGAGATTCAGATTCAACCACCCATGACCATAAAAATACTTCTAAAAAATTTCATCAGTGCCCAGCATGTGCAGACTGCTTTACTTGTCATCATTCCCTAAGCAATACAGGATGACAGCCATTTACATAGCATTTCCACTATATTTGGTATTATAAGTGATCTAGAGATTATTTAAAGTCTGAGGGAGGATTGTGTAGGTTATATGCAAATGCTTTGCCGGTTTATATAAGGCACTTGAGCATCAGTGGAATTTGGTGTCCCTGAGGGGTCCCGGAACCAGCACCCTGAGGACACCAAGGGACAGCTGAACTGAGCGGTTCCCAGGCAAGGCCGTGCACATAAAGAGGTGTTGGGTGGCCTCCGGCCCAGCTCGACCCTTTTTCATACTCGAGTGTCCACTGCCATGCGTTCACCTCTTAGGGAGCACAGATCCTGACAATGTGCAGAATCTCCTCACAACCTACAGAACGTGGAAGAGCTACAGCAAAACAAGGGGGCAAATGACAGCAAATCTCAACCCACCTGGATAGAAGGCCCACAGAAGGGAGATGTTGGCCAGCGTCTCACGGATTCGAGAACTGTTACTCATTCCAGTCTCCTCTGTCAGCTGGTCAGAAGATTATCAAAAATGCATTGAACACCTTCGAGCCACACATTCTTCTGTGCCGTGAAAACAATGTAGATGGGGCCCCTGTCCTCATGGAGTGTGTAGTCTGGTGGCAGTGACAGATTGTAAACAAGAATCAGACTTCAGATAGGACAGTGCTGTGCAGAAACAAAAGGTAGGTAAGGGATTGAAGGGCACCGATGAGCAAGGGCAGGGACACCCTGTACTGGGAGGGAAGAAAAGGCCTCCTACTAAAGAGGCATCTGGGCAGAGATCTGAGTGGAGGGAAGGAGGGAGCCATGGGGTGTTGGGAGGAGAGCATCCCAGGCAGAGGGAGCAGGGTGTTGGGGGGAGAGCATCCCAGGCAGAGGGAGCAGCTGCACCAAGGTCCCAAGGTGGGCATGAGCTTGAGTGTATGGACTTCAAGGGACCAGTGTGGCTAAGAACAGAGTGAGGCATGGCTACTGTGTAAAACACATACAGAAAGACAGTTAGGAGGGCGGATAACCATCCAGGCTGGGCCTGGGGTGGTAGCAGCCCATGATGGAGAGTGGTCGGGCCAGGCGACACTTGGAAGGCAAACTGCAGAAAGATTTGCTGGCGGGTGAAAGACAGAAGTCAGAGGTGACACTGGAGCCCAGCGTGGAGAGCTCAGAGGATACGGTGGTGGACATCAGGAATGATGTTGGGGATGTTGTGTCTGATGTGCATGGTGGACACCTGGCTGAAAGCCCTGACCGGGCTGTTGCACCTGTGGATCTAGCTCTCAGGGGAAAGGTGGGGTTAGAGACCCGAGTTCACAATTGTCCATACATTGATCGTAAAGGCATATGACTCCATGAGATTATCTAAGGAGGGAGTGTAGATACAAAACAAAGCGGTTGAAAGACTCATCCCACATTCGCAGTCAAGTCAGGAAGGAAGAACAAGCAAAGAAGACTGGGAGCATGCGTGCCGTCATGGAAGGAAGGAAGATGGGAAGTGGGAGTCATAGAGGCCAGCCCAAGAGGAAGGTCCTTCAGAAGATAAAAGCGATAACCTGGGCCCAATCCTGTCAACAGCAGGAGCGGCCTGAGGCCCTGCGGGGAGAGATCGCTGAGACTCTTGACGAGCCTGCTTTCCACGGGAAGGTGAAGACGAATGTGTGGTTGACAAGGGCTCAAGAGACTACAGCAAACAGGGAGGTGGAGGCATGCTCAGACAATGCTTTCAAGATGTTTTGCTGTAGGCCGGCGCTGCAGCTCACTAGGCTAATCCTCCGCCTACGGCATCGGCACCCCCAGTTCTAGTCCTGGTCAGGGCGCCGGATTCTGTCCCGGTTGCCCCTCTTCCAGGCCAGCTCTCTGCTGTGGCCAGGGAGTGCAGTGGAGGATGGCCCAAGTGCTTGGGCCCTGCACCCGCATGGGAGACCAGGAGAAGCACCTGGCTCCTGCCTTCGGATCAGTGCGGTGCGCCGGCCGCAGTGCGCCAGCCGTGGCGGCCATTGGAGGGTGAACCAACGGCAAAAATGAAGACCTTTCTCTCTCTCTCTCTCTCTCTCTCTCTCTCTCTCTCTCTCTCTCACTATCCACTCTGCCTGTCCAAAAAAAAAAAAAAAAAAAAACTCAAATTGGAAAAACTGCACCGCATGGCCAGTGGCCATTTGCAGGTGTGCTGCGGGGCTGTGTCCCTCCAGCATGATGCTCGGCACCTCCATGGCCTCATCATGGCCCAGAGGTGCCGCCCTCAGCACACAGCCGCAGCTCTCAGTGGTGCACTGACGCCACCCAAGCTCGCAGGACCAGAGGAGAGCTGAAGCATCATGACCGCCGGTTTCTAGCGAGAAATCTGACTGCCACTTGGGATGCAGTGCATGTGCCAGTTGAAGAGGCCACTTTTCCTTGGTAGAAAACCTGCTCGGAAAGTCAGATGGCAGTGAGAATTCTTATCTATTAATTGGCAGTGATAGCTGCTCCCCACGGAATCCAGAGTACCAAGTTGCCTACTAAGTGTGAATTGGATCAAAGGACCTCAAAGAAATCCTACATTGAAGGCACTGGGCTCGGCTGACACATGTCACCACGTGGGATGGCCTTGCCATAAGTGTGAGGCCCTCAGAAAGTTCAAGCAAGAGCGGAATTTTTTTTTTTTTTTATTTTTTATTTTTTTGACAGGCAGAGTGGACAGTGAGAGAGAGAGACAGAGAGAAAGGTCTTCCTTTTGCCGTTGGTTCACCCTCCAATGGCCGCCGCGGCCGGCGCGCTGCGGCCGGCGCACCGCGCTGATCCGATGGCAGGAGCCAGGAGCCAGGTGCTTTTCCTGGTCTCCCATGGGGTGCAGGGCCCAAGCACCTGGGCCATCCTCCACTGCACTCCCTGGCCACAGCAGAGGGCTGGCCTGGAAGAGGGGCAACCGGGACAGAATCCGGCGCCCCGACCGGGACTAGAACCCGGTGTGCCGGCGCCGCTAGGCGGAGGATTAGCCTAGTGAGCCGCGGCGCCGGCCGCAAGAGCGGAATTAAAACATCAGTTTATTTTGGTGCAGAAAAGCCCTTTGAAATCCATGTGCATTGTTTTCATTAAACTCATTTTCCGTGGACTTTGTGAGGACCCCTCCCCCAGCATCTCTGGACGTTGAAAGCCCTTGCCAGTGTGGGGGAAGTCTTGAAATCCTTCCAGCTAAAACTACCCTCCTACATGGTGCCTGGTTGGGCCCTCTTTACCTCTGGACACTCTTGGATGTTTCCAGAGCTAACCAGCCTCCCAAACTGTGAATCTGTTCTTTCTTTGTGTGTGTCGATATGATCTCTGGAGGTCTCTCTGTGTAGCATACGTGTGTCTGTGTACATACGTGTGAATAAATGGAGGCAGGAAAGGAGCAAGCAGGTGCCATAGCAGGTGCACAGACTTTTACACTTTACCACTGTCTCCTTAGCCAGACAAGATCTGCCTGCTTTTAGGGGCTGGTGCTGTGGCGTAGTGGGTAAAGCCGCCACCTGATAGAGCTGGTCATCCCGTATGAGCGTGGCTCAAGACCCGGCTGTTCCACTTCTGATCCAGCTCTCTGCTATGGCCTGGGAACACAGAGGAAGATGACCCTAATCCTTGAGCACCTGAACTCACTTGGGAGACGCTGAAGAAGCTCCTGGCTCGTGGCTTCAGATTGGCCCAGCTCCAGCTGTTGCAGCCATTTGAGTAGCGAACCAGAAGATGGAACACCTCTCTCTCTCTGCCTCTGCCTCTTCCTCTGCCTCTCTGTAACTCTGCCTTTCAAGTAAATAAATAAATTTAAAAAAAAAATCTGCCTGCTTTTATGCAAACTGGTTTTCTGGATGAGTTTCCCCTTTCAGAAAAGGGCTCTGATATTTTAGTTTTTAAAGATTTATTTATTTATTCAAAAGGCAGAGCTGCAGAGAGGCAGAGGCAGAGAAAGAAGGGGAGAGAGGTCTTCCATCCGCTGGTTTGCTCCCCAGATGACCAGAAAAGCCAGAGCTGAGCCGATCCGAAACCAGAAGCCAGGAGTTTCTTCTGGGTCTCCCATGCAGGTGGAGGGGCCCAAGGACTTGGGTCATCTTGCAGTGCTTTCCCAGGCCATAGCAGAGAGCTGGATTGGAAGTGGAGCAGCCGGGTGTTGAATCAGTGCCCATATGGGATGCTGGCACTACAGATGACAGCTTTACCCACTATGCCCAATCAGTCCAAGTTAGTCCTCATGCCACCACTTATCTGCTCTCCTCTGTTGTCATCTATTCTTTCATATTGCAGGTATTACTTTAAGTATTTATGTGTACAGGAATTTAGTGGGTGCTTTGGGGAACCAACTCAATTTTCTCATTTTTATGCAAAGCAAAGAAAAGTGGGCAAAATGGCAGTTGGGCAGGAGCGAGCACATTAGCAATGCATGTCTGTGTGAATTCATTTCTCTTTTCAACCCCCAATTTTTATAGAGAAAAATTTGTGGCAGGAGAAAAGTTTCCAGGAAACAAGCAACATTTCAAGCTCCAATTACTTTAAAATAAAAAACACCCAAAATGAAACAGAAAATCACAGTTGAGGTCACCACACGTTTTTAAAACTATCTCAATAAGCCAAATAGTGAATATACAATTTTTATTTATTTATTTATTTAAATATTTGTTTTAATTTATTTGAAAGAGTTACAGAGAGGGTAGAGACAGAGAGGTCTTCCATCTGCTGGTTCACCCTGACATGGTCACAATGGCTGGAGCTGAGCCAGTCTGAGTCAGGAGCCAGGAGCTTCTTCCAGGTCTCCCACATGGGTGCAGGGGCCCAAGGACTTGGGCCAGCTTCTACTGTTTTCTCAGGCCATAGCAGAGAGCTGGATAGGAAGAGGAGCAACTAGGACTAGAACTGGCACCCATATGGAATGCCGGCACTTCAGGCCAGGGCTTTAACCCACTGCACCACAGCACTGGCCCCAAATATACAACTTTTTTTTTTAACTTTTATTTAATAAATATAAATTTCCAAAGTACAGCTTATGGATTACAATGGCTTCCCCCCCATAACTTCCCTCCCACCCGCAACCCTCCCCTCTCCTGCTCCCTCTCCCATTCCATTCACATCAAAATTCATTTTCAATTCTCTTTATATACAGAAGACCAATTTAGCATATATTAAGTAAAGCTTTCAACAGTTTGCACCCACACAGAAACACAAAGTGAAAAATACTGTTTCAGTACTAGTTATAGCATTAAATCACGATGTACAACACATTAAGGACAGAGATTCTACATGAGGAGTAAGTGCACAGTGACTCCTGTTGTTGACTTAACAAATTGACACTCTTGTTTATGGTGTCAGTAATCACCCTAGGCTCTAGTCATGAGTTGCCAAGGCTATGGAGGCCTTTTGAGTTCGCCGACTCTGATCATATTTAAACAAGGTCATAGTCAAAGTGGAAGTTCTCTCCTCCCTTCAGAGAAAGGTACCTCCTTCTTTGATGGCCCCGTTCTTTCCACTGGGATCTCACTTGCAGAGATCTTTCATTTAGGTTGGTTGGTTGGTTGGTTGGTTGTTGTTTTGTGGTGTGTGGGTGGTGGTTGTTGTTATTGTTGGGTTTTTTTTTGTTTGTTTGTTTGTTTGTTTGTTTGTTTTTGCCACAGTGTCTTGGCTTTCCATGCCTGAAATACTCTTATGGGCTTTTTAGCCAGATCCAAATGCCTTAATGGCTGATTCTGAGGCCAGAGTGCTGTTTAGGACATCTGCCATTCTATGAGTCTGCTGTGTATCCCACTTCCCATGTTGGATCGTTCTCTCCCTTTTTTATTCTATCAGTTAGTATTTGCAGACACTAGTCTTGTTTATGTGATCCCTTTGATTCTTAGTCCTATCATTATGATCAATTGTGAACAGAAATTGATCACTTGGACTAGTGAGATGGCATTGGTACATGCCACCTTGATGGGATTGAATCGGAATCCCCTGGCACATTTCTAACTCTACCATTTGGGGTAAGTCCGATTGAGCATGTACCAACAAATATACAATTTTTAAGTTGAGAGTTGACCTGAAGTGCATTTTGAGAATTAGAGTACAAGAATTTTGGTGTCACATCAATAAAATATTGCAGCTTCCAGTGCTGCCTGTCAGTGTACTCAGCCATGCAGCTACAGTGTAAAGGGCCTTATTAGACATACAGGAGTGGTTACTTTAAACCCTGTCTGGATTTTTATAAACAGCTGGCTTCTTATGGTGTTACCCATTCTGCATGAATATTTATTTTAATTAAGAATGTTTCCATTTCCAAGTGTTCTGCCGTGACCTTGAATGCCGTTTTTCCAACTAATGGTTAGTCCTCACATTTTAGCCAACACAAAACCAATTAGTTTTATGCTCAGATATATTAAAACAGCCCTATTAACCATAATGGTCCCAGTTATTCATGTATATATTGTTTTACAGAAGTTTAATGGCTTTTTAGAGGCAGGTGTTGTGGCACAACAGGATAATCTCCACTTGGGACGCCCACATCCCACATCCAAATCCCTGGGCTCAAGTCCTGCTGAAGCACCTGGGAGGCGGTGGGTAACAGCTCAAGTGCTTGAGCCCCTGCCACCCATGTGGGAGACCCAGATGGAGTTCCTGGCTCCTTAACTTGATTCTGGCCCAGTCCTAGCTGTTGCGGACATGGGGGGAGTGAACAGTGGATAGAAGAGCTAACTCCCTCTCCCCCTACCCTGCCTTTCAAATAGATAAATAAATACTTATGAATTTTTTATTGTGCTACAGCTTGGAAAATTCTTGATTGGCAAAGCAGTTAGGTCATGGCACTTCGAGCATAATTCTTCTGGGTGGAATAATTTTACCAAGGAAGAAACAGAAAGGCCCTCTGCGAGTTCCTTCTGCAGTCTTGTTGTGAGTTTCAGGATAGAGTCCAACAGGAGAGTTTGGGGCTTTTTTCCCAGTTTATTTGAATGTGACATCTGAATTGTTCTCTCTGTGCCTCTCAGTTCAAATCCAGTACTGAAGAACATGTGGCCGGAAGGCAAACTGAGCATAACAGAGGTGACCAAGCGCCCACTGACTGCTGCCACCTTGTTCAAGAACTCCATGATTGCACTGGTTGATAACCTTGCGTCAAAGGTAATTATTTCCTTTTCTTAAAAACCCATTTTAACTTACAGATGTCCCTCTTGATGTGTGTTTCATTACAGAGAATGTGTACAATTTGCTTTTTGGATAATTTAGGTAAACCAAAAACACAGTATAAAGTAGATGTTACACAATTTTCATTCCTGCTTTTCTTTGCTCTTTTTGCTTTTCCTTAAAATTGCCTGGGTAGAACAACTGTTTATGTCTCAGCCGAATGCTTTTCTTAAATTTGAGCTGTTTATTCCACTGTCGTGGTCAAGGGGAAAATCCTAATGAGATTTTAAGAACACATGAGGTCTAGCGTGCCTGGCAAAATGAACTTTGGGCCTGTGCTGATGACAGGGCATGGAAAAAACAAAAACAAAACAAGTTAAATTGGAATAATGAGCCACCCACATATTGTGTTTGAAGATAAATGGCCAAAAGAGACTTTTATAAGAAAGTTTGGTGTGTAAGTGTTGTCCTTGGGCTGTTTTAAACAGTGGAAATAGAAATCTGTATTGTTGACAGTTATTTCTGCTTTTTATTGTTCCTTTGAGGTCTAATGCTGTTTGATTAACTATAGTCTGTTTCCTTTTTTTATTTTCTTCTTTAAGAACAGATTTCGACCCTTAACTGCTGCTGTTGACAAGTGTGATAAATTAGGCAGCACCCTGGGACTCATTATTTTTAGTTCCTTCATTTTTACCTTTCTCTTCTGTTGCACTTCTGATACATTTTCTTCTTCGTTATTACCCATTGTAAAAAAAAAAAAAATCTGCTTCCTCTCTAAGAATTCACATCGATAGCGTTTCTGGTTACTTCACTGAGAATAAATGAGGCAGCAGCCATAAGGACGCATTTGCTGAGTAGCTTTCTATTTCTGTTCACGACTCTGGCCTCAGGTGACGGCCCGTGGCTCTGTATGTCAGCTTTGTCAGCTCACACCCCAGAAAGGCGGCCGAAAGCACACTGGCGCCAAAGACTGGAGTACCTGTGAGGGCCTTCCCTCCATATCTCAGTTTCTCTGCGTATCACCGTCAACCCGCCTCACCCAGCAAGAACCAGCGTGAGCCCAGAAGGCAGGCAAAACAGGGAACGGAATTGAATGCTGAGGTTTTCCAACGTTTACTTAACTAGAAAAAAGAATCGTTCTTCTGTTTTCTAAAGCTGGTAGTTAACTGTGGCTTAAAAAAAAATTCTAGAGCCTTCTATAATTTCTGGATCAGGAATTGCATTTAGCTTCTAATAAAAGAGATCCCCAAATTAGTGACTTCAGCAAGAAAGACATTCATTTCCCTCCTGTAAGTGAAGTGCCAGAGAAGGCATGCCAGGGCTGGTGCCAGGGCTGCGGGGGACTCAGGTGCCTTCTGTCTTTCTGCTCTCCCGTCCTGGGGCTTTGCCTCTGACCCCCTAGTCCAAGGTGGCCGCTGGGGCTTCCTCCCTTTTAAAGAGACTTCCTGGAAATCTCACACAACATTCCAGCTCTAGCCCATTTGCTGTATATAGTTGCCAAGGAAGCTGGGAAATGCATTTTTATTCTGGTCAGCAGTGAACCAGCTGGAAATAGGAGTTCCACTTCAAAGTGGGAAAAGGATACTGTATACAAGTTAGGCAAGTAACCGGGCAGTGTCTATATAGCTCCCCTGCTGTGTGCATGGAGGTAAGGAAGGGAGGGCGGAAGCAGAGACAAGCAGAAGAGTGGGGACACTTACCAGTGCAGTAGCAGGGCAGGAAGCAGCTAGAAGCAATGAAAAACTGATACTCAGAAAACCCAAAATAATAATAGAAAAAAATCTAAATAATGGTATGTACGATCAATGTAAATAGCCTAAACAACTAGCTCTGTGTCGCCTGAAGGGGGCACACCGACAAGCACTGTGCAGAGAGCTCCAAGACGAAGAGGTGGATAAAGAGTTATCAAAGCAATGTTAATGTGAGAGAAAACAGAATTTAACAAAAAGAATTGTTAATTCTTCTTTAGTATTATTAATAACAAAAATACCCAAGAAGTAAAACCATGTTGAACTAGATACCTAACAATGTACAAACGCTATAACCAAAAGAAGAGCCTGAAAAAAATGAAAGGCCCAACTGACACATCTGCAGCCTGAGTGGGAAATTTTAAACCAGCTGCAGAAACTCATAGATCAAGCAGACAGAAACATTAGTGAGAATGTGGAAGCTTTGAAAACCAAATTTAAACTTTATGTAATAGATCAAAAGAACCCTTATACCAAGGGAGTAAGATATATATATATTCCTTTCAAGTACACATGGAACATTTTCAAGAACTGACCACATATGAGATCACAAAGGAAGTCTCAGCCATTTTTGAAAGAAGATATTTACAGATACATTTCCCTTCCTCAATGCAAGTTTGAAAAAAAAAATGAAGCAGACCCTGGGAGACAGCAGTGATGGCTCAAGTAATTGGGTCCCTGCCACCCCAGGTTGGAGACTGAATTGAGTTCCCACCTCCCAGCTGTGGCCCTGGTCCAGGCTCAGCTCCAGCCATTGCAAACTTGTGGGAGTGAACCAGCCAATGGGAGCAAGTGTTTCTCTCCCTCTCCCCTCCTTTCTCCTCCCCTCCCTTCCTTCACTTCCCCTCCTGTCCTCTCTCCCCTTTCCCCTCCCCTCTCCCTCTCAAATAAATAATTTTAAAAGATATAATTTTTAAATAAATGTACTTGGAAACTTTTTAAAATGCTCTCCTAAGTAACTCATAGGTTGAAGAGGCAGTCATATTGAAATTTCAAGACATTTGGAACTGCTTGACAAAGAATTCATCAGAACTTGTAGGATCTTATTAAAGTGACCCACTTGTTGTGTCTTTATAAAATAACAAGGAATACAAAAAGTAAGTGGGTAAGTTTGGCTCAGGAAACCAGAAATGGGAACACCAAAGAAAACCTAAAGGAAGAAGTCAGAAAACAATTTTTAAATAGAGAAAATTTAAAAGAATAGAAAATCAAGCATGTATAACCAAACAATAAAACTGATAAAGAAAAAGTATTATTGTTAGCAGAAATAGGTGGGATAGGTGCTTGTCTTTGCTCAAGAAAGCATTCAGGCATGAGACAAGAGCAGTGGCGAGCAAGGTAGCAAGGTTCAGCGGGTAGGGCATCATCAACACGGGTGGGCCCTGCAGACGAAATCAGAGACAGCGCCTGGCCATTCAGACTGGGGTGGGCAAGGACATGTGGTTGATGGCGAGAATACGCCCGACAGGCCAGGCAGTGCCTCAGTGAAGTCCAGAGAGCCCATCTGTATCCAGACCATGGCTCATAAGGGAACGGGCTCCAGTTCTTCCCACTGCTTCTCCCCCTGCTCCCTCTCCTGGACAAGGGTTTGCTGAGTGTGCTGCAGGTGAAATTCCTCCCAAGGTGTTCCCGCCCAGGGCCACCAGGCTGGGTAAGCCATTGGGTGCTGAGCAGAGGATTCTCCTGGGGTGCCTTCCTTGGGGCAGGGGAGAGGCTGGGACCACCTACAAAGTTAGAGGGGTATGGGCACGCCTTTGTAGTGTGAGATACTGGGTGGCTTCCCGGTGTACGACCCAGGCTGCTCCATTCCTCTGCATGGCTGCTTTGCTTTCCTTGGGTCCCTCACACACATGGGCTGATCTCTGACTTCCTCCCTAACATTAGGAATGAAAAAGGACGACAGTGGAACAGCTGTATGTCAGTACCTTTGAAAATTTAGTTTTCTAGAAAAGTGTGCTAAAAAAAATCAATGCTAGAAGATCTGAATAAGCTTGTGACCTTGAAGATTCCGAATCACCCATCAGAAGTCCACCCTCACCTAGCTCAGCCAAGGACACCAGGATAGATGGTTGCAGATAAATGGTGTAAAACCCCAGGAGCCCATGATCTCCAACACAGGCACACTGTTGTGGAGGACTGGGGCAGGTGAGCCTCTACCTGACTCATCCTGGGAGAATTCCACCTTATTATAGGATTAATATGAGAAAAAAATACAGGTCAGTCTAATCTAGGAACATGGAAGGAAAGATCTTAACACATGTGAATAATGCAATTTCTGGTAAAAGAGGTGCCCACTGCAGCCAACTGAAAACAACTGGATTGTTGGGTAAAATACATTTGAGCCGACTGCTCGAATGAAGCCGGGAACTAACACAAGTGAGGAATATGCAAGCCAGAGGCTGTGTGAACACGAGGTTCACTTAGCAAAGGGGAGAAAGTTGCCGGAACCCTAAAGCTGCCTTTTACCCTGTGGGGGTTTGCCAGCAGTAGCGAGCTTTGCGTGTAGTTATTTGAGTCTGGGTCCAGGGTCTACCCAAAGTAGGATATCTGGTAGGAGAGCTGGACACAGATGCTGCCACACCGCCACACGGGGGGCTTCTGAGAGCTCCACCTAGACTGACCTGGAAATGATGCTTCATCCATAGCAAGGCTGCCGTCTTGTTCCCGGCACTGAGCCTGGGCTGTCAGCTGGGAGACTAATATCTCCTGAGAATGTGTCACCATAAGCCGCGTTTCCCCATTGGCAGCCCCGATTGGCAAGCCTCAGGCCAATGATCTGGTAGAGAGGGCCAGGTTTTGGTTGCCCCCAGGTATGTGAAGTAAGCAAACACAGATTTTGTTCTCTCGAGAAAATCACTTTCCTACACAACTGTGTAGAAGTCCCACAGATGCATTTCTGAGAAAGGTAAGCAGCTCACAGTGAGGAATCGCCACAGGATGCCGTGCATGAGATCAGCCCACACATCAGACAGGTGGTATGGACCCCGAAAGCTACCGACATCGTGGTGATCACGAACGGTAGCCTCAAGAACTGATAATGAGAGAAAGAGCAAGCCAGGGGACAGAAATAAAAACCAAATGACTATCAAAATCTCGGTGCAGGCCTTCTGCACAGTGGTTAAGACAGTGCGTGGAATATCCACATGGCCTAAAAGTCCCTGATTCGAGTCCTGGTTCCCCTTCTGAGTCCAGCTTCCTGCTCGTGTGCCCCTGGGAGACAGCAAGTGATTGCCCTAGTGGTTTGGTTCCTGCCACCCCTCTTGGAAGATCCAGGTTGAGTTCTGAGTTATTGGCTTTGGCCTGCCTCCTCCTTGGCTGTTGTATGCATCTGGGTATTGAACCAGCAGATGGAAGATCTCTTTCTCTCTCTGCCTTAAAAATAAATACCAAATAAAATATAAAAGTAAAGACTCAGTGGGTAGGTTCAATATCAGTTTAAGCAAAACTGAAAATAGTGAAATGAAGATAAAAGTTAAAGAAATCAGGCCAGCGCCGTGGCTCACTAGGCTAATCTCCGCCTTGCGGCACCGGCACACCAGGTTCTAGTCCCGGTCAGGGCGCCGGATTCTGTCCCGGTTGCCCCTCTTCCAGGCCAGCTCTCTGCTATGGCCAGGGAGTGCAGTGGAGGATGGCCCAAGTGCTTGGGCCCTGCACCCCATGGGAGACCAGGAGAAGCACCTGGCTCCTGCCATCGGATCAGCGCGGTGCGCCGGCCGCAGCGCGGCGGCCATTGGAGGGTGAACCAACGGCAAAGGAAGACCTTCCTCTCTGTCTCTCCCTCTCACTGTCCACTCTGCCTGTCAAAAAAATTTTTTTAAAAAATTAAAGAAATCATTCAGAATTCTACCTAGAGAGACAAATGAAACAGCTTAAAGCAACAATAAGTGACACAGAAGATAGAATGAAAAGATTGGACATGCATCTAGTCAGTCATGGAAGAGAGAATGGGCAGAGCAATATTTGAAGAAATAATTGCTGAGGATTTCAAGAATGTTGAAAGAGGGGCTGGCGCTGTGGCATAGCAGGTGAAGATGCTGCCTGCAATGCCGGCATCCCGTATGGGCACTGATTTGTGTCCCTGCTGCTCCACTTCCAATCCAGCGCCTTACTAATGTGCCTGCAAGAAGCAGCAGAAGATGACCTAAGTGCTTGGGCCCCTGTAGCTGCATGAGAGACCTGGACAAATCTCCTGGCTCCTGGCTTTGACCTGGCCCAACCCTGGCCATTGCAGCCATCTGGGGAGTGAAGCAGCAGATAGAAAATCTCTCTCTGTCTCTCCCTCTCTCTATGTAACTCTGACTTTCAAATAAATGAATAAATCTTACCAAAAAAAATGTTGAAAGATACCACTCAACAGAATCAGGAATCCCAGTGCATCCTAAATTAGAAAAATTAAAAGAAATCTACATGTGGCAGCTAGTGTACATCCCAGAACATCGAAGACAAAGTATCTTGAAAGCAGCCAGAGGGAAAAAACAGATTAGCTTCAAAGGAATTACACTTAAGCTGAGAGAAAAGAGCTATAAACCAAAATTTTATACCCAGAGAATATATACTTCAGGAACAAAGACACAATAAGGAGTCTTTCTGGAAAAGAAAAGCCAAGGGAGTCTTACTAACCTTAGGACTTTACTAAAGGAAATTCTGAAGAATATACTTCAGGCATTGGGAAGAATATACTAAATGAAAGTGTGAAATGCAAAAAGATTGGTTAATATGTGGATGCACATCAACTCACTCTGTAATATCCTATAGGATTAAAAATAAAGAGTAGCATCAGGGACTGGCATTGTGGCCAACATTCCATATTGGAGCACCAGTTTGAATCCTGGCTGCTCTGCTTCCAATCCAGCTTCCTGCTAATCTGCCTGGGAAAACAGTAGAAGATGACCCAAGTCCTTGGGGCCCCATTACCCATGTGGGACATCCAAATGGAGTTCCTGGCACCTGGCTTCAGCCTGACCCATACTTGGCTATTATGACCATTTGGAGAGTGAGCCAGGAGATGGAAAATATATTCATTCATTCATTCATTCTCTCTCCTCTCTCTGTCTCTCTCCCTCTCCCTCTCCCTGTCTCTCTCTCCCTCCACCTCTCCCTCTCCCTCCACCTCTCTCTCCCTCTCTCTCCCTTTCTCCCTCGCTTTCTCCCTTGCCCCCCTCTCTTTGCCTTTAAAAAAATAAAATCTTTTAAAAAAAAAGATTAGAATTAGATAGCATGACAACAATAGCATCTAAATTGGAAGGGTGAGTAATTTTAATCAAGTGTTTTAGATCTTTGCTTCTTAGGAAACTAATAAAAACACAGCTTAGCTTTCATCTCTGATGAGTTAAAAATACATGTAAAGGAGCAGGGGTTTGGCCTTGTGATTAAGATTCCCCAGCCCACACTGGAGTGCCTGGGTTCAATATCCACTCCATTCCCGAGTGCAGCTTCCTGCTCATGCAGGCCCTGGCAAGCAACGGTGATGGCACAAGTGAGTGGGCGCCTGCTGCCCACCTGGGAAATCTGGACTGAGTTCCTGACTCCCGGCTTCAGCCCCAGCCAGGGACCGTGTTGTACATTTGGGAGCAAGCCAGCAGACAGGAGCTCAAGTTCTCTATTTCTTTGCCTCCCAAATATGCCTATTAAAACTTTGTAGTGAGATCTTTAAGAGTGGAAGAAGTCATAAATGCTCAACAGGTTGTGGGGGCAGGGGCCAGATTAGGAGAAAAATCACCCTAAATAGTGCCGTAGCCAGGAGACAAAAGAACACCAGAGTAAATGGTGACGGCAGAAGTAAACCCAAATACATGAGTAAAAACTGTCAGATCACAAAGAATCCAGATAGTGACAGTGTATTGGTGATGTCTGAACATGAGGAAACAGAGGAGTTGGAGGTTGAAGCCTCTATCAGACAAATTCTTCATCCTGTTTCAGCAGTGCAGCAATCAGCCCAGTGAGGGGCTGCAGCCCTGACGAGGCCAGAGGAGGCCAGGTCTGCCTTTCCCTTGTACTCGCAGGTTTAGCCATTCAGGATTCCTGACCGAAGCACAGCCCCTCCTCCCACGTCCTGAGTTCCAACCTCCACCCGCCCAGCCTGCCCAGCCTCACAAAGATGGAGGATCGGAAGCGGGCTCGGCAGTCGCGTCTCAGAAGCAGCCCTGGAGGCCGGGTTCACCCCGGTTTTAGTGGTCGTGGACTGGCTCTCCTCACTATCTTACATGTCACGGTGACGCATCCCCTCATGCATCTGGCCCCTCTGTCTTAGGGGAAAGTTGCGATCCCGGGTCTCCCTCACCTCCTCAGGGTCCACACAAGGCTTCCAGTGCATGTCTTCTCTGAAGTTAGACAGTGGATTCCATTAGTTTTCTATGCCTCTGGGTACCTGTTAAAGCACTAAAACAGATGGTCCCTAAGGTATTGAGTGAACTTAAATTTGCTTTTGTTCTAGCTGACAGTCCAAAGCAGGTTAAATAGATGTATATTTAAATACTATGTCCCAGCGCATACATGTATGTACACACCTCAGTATACTTTCACAGATGACATTTTCCACATAAGAGAGAGGGAGAGGCAGATTAAGAAGTTAAAGAGAATAAGATCACTATTAACTTTTGCAGTTTAACCTTTGTAAGGCGTGCTGTATTTGTCAAATTTAGGATTTCTTAGGCTTAGTCAGTCTGGCTATTTATAAATGAGAGAGGAGGCGGCATTTATAAGACAGAATGCTGATTAAATATAGAGAAAGTATTCCCACTGGATTCCTTATCCAGAGACATCCATATCTCTAGGCAGGATGAAAGGGCTTTCTCCACTCCTTACCCGACCACTGCTGGCTCACCCTGTGTTGCCACTTTCTGTGCATGGTCTCTCTAAACAGGCCAGGTAAAATTCCATTCAGCCAGTTTCTGTTCAGTTTATGTGCACTACACAAATGAGGCCTCATACTCAGAGTGCTTTGCCTACATGATTTGTTCAGTTGTTCACTTCAAAATATTTTCAGTTCCCATTGTGGTTTCCTATTTGACCTGGGGTCATTAAGAAGTACATTTCTTAATTTGAAGACACACCAATTTTTCTAATGATCTTTTTGCTCTTGATTTCTGTCCTAGTCTTATTGTACCACAGAACATACTCTGTAATTTCAGCCCTTAGAAATTTGTTGAATTTGTTTTGTTCATACGTGGTATGCACATTTCAACATAATTTGCATGCAGTATTCTATACAAGTCAGTTAGATCAAATTTGCTAATCATATTCAAATTTTCTATATCCGAACTAATTTATTGTGTCAATGTTAAAAGGTATTATGTTAAAATCTACTTTGATTCTGAATATTTCTGCTCATATCTTCAATTTTTGCTTAGAGAACTTTTGCTTAGGTTCATTTAAGTTAGACCTGTTAGTTATATCATCAAACATCTCTCTCTTTCCATGGTGCTTTTTGCCTTAAAGTCTGCTTTGCGTGATCAATACAGCTGTACCCACTTTTCTCTTTGGCTGGGTTGGCATGGTATGCTTTCAGGCTTCCTATAGCCTCATGTTTCAAGTATGTCTCCTAACTAACATAAGTAATGTTACATTGTCTGTATTTTTCAAGTCCTTTCTGACAATCCTTGCCTTCTGAATAAATCATGGTCCATTTATTTTTACAGTAGTTACTGTGTGTTGCATTTAAACCAATCATCTTATTAGTACTTTGTATTTGATTTTTCCCTTAGAAAGAAAAGCTGGGCAGAGGTAAACAGAATTCTTCTCCTTCTGCTGGGCAACTGAACCTCAGTTAAATTTCTAGCTCTCTGTCCAAGATGTAACAAGTGTATCGCTCAGCAGATTGTTTATAGTTAAAAAAAAATAGAAAAGAAAGAAACTATCCCTGTGGGGGAATTGCATCTAGACTGGAGAAGATCACAGTCTGGATGACGCACGTTAGGCTTGCCTGAGCTCGGTGAGCCTTGCACTAGGCATGCCCTTTGTGGGGACCCTGCCACAGAACCTATCGAGTTGTTGGAAGAGCGCTCGATGGCTTGGGTGAGACAGGAGGCTTTGAAGCCAAGGACGCCTCCCACACCTGCCCAGTGGGAGTCTCACCTCCAGGCCCCCTGGCTGTCAGCTGAGTGCTGTGTGGACCGCCTGCTGGCACGCCCTGTTCCTGGCCTTCTGAGGAAATCGGTGCCAAATGTGGTCTCCGAGTCTTGAGACAGAACGTTTATCTGGATCTAGGAAGGCACCCTTCCCCCTCCCAGTGTTAGAATGATTTTTAAAATTATCTCATTTCTTCCCTTTATGATTTTAGATGATTTATACCTTAATATTGTTTCAGAGGTTACTTGTTTCAATACCATTCTTGAATATAAAAATATAATATTATTCAATATTTTTACCTCCTCCTTGGACAGCAGCAGGCCAATAAAGCATTTTAATGTCCTTTAACCTCCTCCCAATCTATATACTATTTTGATCATGTATTTTAATTATGTACTTTTCACAAATATTTATAACTGTATACAGTTTCATTATGTAATATGTATATCCAGTAAGACATTATTTTTGTTGTTGTTAGGTATGGTCAGTGTCTATTTAGATCTATTCACTCATTTTCACTTCTGCCATCCTCTTCCTGTGTCACTGACCATTCACGTTACAGGTACCATTTTCTTCTGCCTGAGCTTATTTGAGATCTGACAAGTTTTGTTTACCCAGAAGCATGTCCTATACTGTTTCTTCATATTCTAGAATAATATGTTTTCAGGCGTGAGATTCTGGGTTGGCAGTGTTGCTCAGCACTTCCCAGATACTGATCCTTTGTCTTCTGGACTCCACAGTGTGTTTTGAGAAGTCAGCTATCACTCCATTTATTGCTCCTTAAAGTGATCTGCTTTTTCTCCTCTGGCAATTTGGCTTGCACAAATTCTATTTTGATACACCAAAGTGTTGAATTTTTTTTTAATGTGGCTGGGGTTTGTTAAACTTCTTCAGTTGATAGGTTGATTGTTTAAAAGATATTTATTTATGTATTAGAGCGTGAGAGAGAGAGCACACTACCATTCATTGGTTCACTCACCAGATGCCCTTCTAGCCAAAGCCAGAGCCTGGGGAAGTCAATCCAGGTCTCCTATGTGGATGAAAGAAACCCCACACCTTGTCATCACCCTGCCCCCAGGGTCTGCGTTGGCAGGAAGCCAGAGTTGGGATCTGGAGGTGGTTATGGAACCCAAGCACTCCAGTCAATGCAGGATGCAAGTGTCCCAGCCCAGCAACCTGACCATTGGGCCAGACGCCCACTCCTGTGGCTTTTCTTTTTATCCAGTCAGTTTTAGGAAGCTCTTGGCTATTATCTCTTCAAATATTTTTTCCCTCTGTTTCTTCTCCTTTAGGGCTCCAGTTATATGTATATATTTTTTATTTTATTCTGAATATTACACTTAGAAAATTTTTATAGAAATAATTAGCCCAAATCTATGCCATATCTCTATAGGGAAAATTTACTTTTGCTTCTTTGGGGCATCTAGGAGCACCAGTACTCCACATTAGCTATTCCAGTTTCGAGGACTGAAGTGGAGCTGTGATCGCTGTGGAGGACCCACACTCAGAGTGGGAGGGGTTTGGCCATGGCCACCTCCTTTTCAGAATCTAATCTGTAATCTCTTCTCTGTCCCACTGGCCCCAAGAAGCTGTCAAACCACTACTTAGCACCCACCCACAGCTCTGGAGCTGGCAGATTCCCCCAGGGCCCTCTCAGGCCAGAGCTGCCCTTCTCCCTGAGTGCTGGCCCAGTGTTTCCCAACTGTCTTGTTAGCTTTCCAGCGCCTTCAGACAATGGCTTTGTGTGTTCTGTCTGTGTATTCAAGTTATCACCAGCATGGATGTTGGTTTAAATGGCCTCGTTGGTCATTGCTCCAAGTGGAGACTCTCATACCGTAAGTAGTCAGTAGCAGAGACGCCCAAGATTCTGTGCAGCGCTCTCTGTTAGCCTGGCACCAGCGCATGCAGACTGACCTGGGAGCATTTCGATCTTCACTCCCCTCGGGATGACTTTCATTTGTTCACCAAGCAGTGAAGACCCTGTATTCCAGGGAACGTGCCCAAAGCCCTCACTTGCCCGTCCGATGGTGTTTGTTTTGAATGCATTATAAGCCCTTTTTAAAGATGAGCTACCACTGCTCCCCATGTAAATGTGCCAGAACAGATCTACATTTTCACATGGGATGCTGCTTATGTACCATAATGCTACTGAGCTTAACTATACAAGAATGTAATGTCCAAGCCAAAGGTTGGTGTCCCAAAATACTCCCAGGGAATAGGAGCCAGTTATCTACCAATACCCAATAAAGTATTCTACAACGTGGGTCTTAAAACAACAGCAAAAACAGTTCCCATTTCTCATGAGTCACTGGGTTGACCAGACAGTTCTTTGGCTGGGCTCACCTGTGCTTAGCAAGTGGCTGCAAGCTGGGGCTGGGTGGTCTAGGGCGGTCACTCAAATGCCCTGGCTGGTAGAACATCATTCTTCACCTTGTCTTTCATCCCAGGCCATGAGGGCACAGCTTCTCACAGCCGCGTCTTCGGGAGTAACTGGTGTCACTTCTGCAGAGTTGTATTGCCTACAGCGAGTCACAGGGCAGCCCAGAGTCAAGGCGCGGGGCGGAGAACCCACTCCTAGTGGAGGGGCTGCATCCAGCTGTGCTTGTGCTTGTCCTTCTTCCACACACTGTGAGGTGCAAAGGACAGATGTGCTGGGCGGAGCCACCGTCCCTCACTCTGCACCTCTAGCCCTTGACACCAGTTAGCTGTCACGATTCAACTCAGTCGTGACACTGACCCCAGAGTTAGCATCCGATCCCACACGTTGAAGGGCAAGGCCCCAAATAAGACTGCCCTTAATTCACAAGTGGGGTCCCCAAGACACTGAGATACAAAGTAGGGACTCCCGTGACCCACCCCCCAACATTGGATAACTTGCTAGAATGATGTACAGAACTGAGGAGAATGCCATCCTGAGGATTAGTTTGTAGAAAATACAGAAGAGCGGCCAGATGCAGAGAGAGCCAGAGTGACAAGGTTTGGAAGCAGGTCCAAGCGCAGCAGCTTTTGTCCTCACGGAGCTAGGGTGCACATGAATGTGTTCATCTCCCAGGAACCTCCCTCAAGCCTTGGTGTCCTGAGTTCCCATCAGGGCATCACTATGAAAGTGTGACTAGGGAAGCCATTGGCTACAGGACTGAACTCAGCCTTCAGCCCCCAGCCTCACCCAAAAATGCAGCCCCTGATCTGAAACTACCTAGGAGCCCAGCCGTGAGCAGCCTCGATAGCATAACCGAGACTCTCTTGCCACTGAGGAAACTCCAGAGGTTATCCAAGATCTGTGCCAGAAACCAGGGGCTTATCTATCTGCGTGCTAAATAGACAACTAGCGCGTCCCTTCACAGGGGTTGAGAAGTGCTATTCTGTTCAAAATGCAAGTAAACTCAGTCTTCAAGCTTCGCCTCTTAAATTATTTACTACTCCTTTCCGCCTCTATCCCTCAGCGGAGCTCAAAACTGCTGAATTTAACTACTGAGAGCTCTGTATCTTGATTACAGTGCCTCTGTGTATCTGATAGATTACAGATTCAGAGAAGAAAAAGGAACGCTTGAAGCTTATAAGAAGGGCACATTTGACCTGATGGATTCATCCAATTATTTATTCATTATCTTCAGTGTATCAGGATGCATGCCAAGCACAGTTTTATATTTAAAAGGAGTTATGATCTAACGCATCGTACAAGACTTAATTGGCACACAAGGAAGGATTACTAGTGGGCTCTTTCATAGAATCACTGATGCCTGCAGGTGCTTTTGCAGCTTCTCTCCTCACCCATAAAGTTTAATCCCTTTGCAAAAACCCAAATGAGGGGCGGGTGTTTAGCCATTAAGGTACCACATATCAGGGGACCTGGGTTTGATAACCCTGACTCCACTTCCTGCCAATGCAGATCTCCTGGGGAGGAAGCAGGTGATGGTTCAGATAGTCTCTGCCAACCATTTGGGCAACCTGGATTGAGTTCCCAGCTCTTGGCTTCAGTCTGGCGCAGCCCTGGCCATTGCAGGCATTAGAGGAGTGAGCCAAAGAATTTTTTATAAGAAGTTTTTGTTTATGAGATACTCTACTAAAAATTTTTATGAAAATAAATTCATTTCTTAAAATTCCCTGAAATTAAGTATACAATTATTTTTAGAGCCAAGTTGCTGTGACATGGACAACAGTAATAGGAACAATGCTGGCTGACACAGAAGGCGTACCTGCTGGGTAGCCTCAGACGTCACATCCCTGGCCGCCTTTCTCCTCTGCCTTCACTCCTCCAGTTACTCCAGAGTGTTTCCATCAGGGCCCCAGACTTGGAGTTCGCATGTCTCAAGTTTTCAGCCCCTTGCCCGCTCTCTTTCCTGCTATTCCTGGTGAATCCTCAAACACAACAAAGGGAAATTTTTAGCTTGAGTGCTTGAGAGCTTCTAACCTTGAATGGAAGGGGAAAAGGAAGCATAACTCCCATACTCAGGAGTATGTGCTCGACAAAGTAGAGGCCCTTGGTGTCATCTGCCGCAGTGAACGCCGGTTCCACATCAGGGTGCGTGGTCCGGGCTTCCTCCACTGAACTCAGGCTGGCTGATGTGTCTCCCCAGGAACCTTACTACGTGCGCTGCATCAAACCCAATGACAAGAAGTCCCCGCAGCTGTTTGATGAGGAGCGCTGCCGGCACCAGGTGGAGTACCTCGGGCTCTTGGAGAACGTCCGCGTGCGCCGCGCGGGCTTCGCCTTCCGCCAGAATTACGAGAAGTTCCTGCACAGGTGGGACCTGGCCCCGTGGAGCGCCTGGGGCCCAGCGCGCGTGGCAGGCGGGCTGTGAACGCTGGCAAAGGAACCGGAGTTGAGGAGGGGGGAGGCCTCTGGCCTGGTTAGGACGGCTGTGTACCGCATTCCAGTGCCTGGGGTCAAGTCCCAGCCTGATTCAGTGCAGACCCTGGGAGGCAGCAAGCATGGGTCCCTGCCACCCACTGGGAGACCTGCATGGAGTGCCAAGACCTGCCTGTCACCACGGGCATTTGGGGAGTTAACCAGTACATAAAAATCAATGTCTTTTTTTCTTTATTTCTCTCTCTTTCTGTCCCTCTCTCTATTTCTGTCTCTCTTTCTCCCCCCTCCCTGTGTGTGTGTGTGTGTGTGTGTGTATCTCTGCCAAATACATAAATGAATTGAGGAAATCACAAATATGAAGCACTCCTAGGACCAACAGCAGTCCCTGAGTTTATGATTTATGGGCTGTGGAAAAGACTAGGCAAGTGTTGCCATCATTAGTATAGCAGAAAGAACACAAATTTAAAGTCAAGTCTGGGTTGAAATCCCAGTTCTGCCTTTCCTTTGCTACATAATCTTGGGCCAGGAATTTAATTCATTTGCCTTTGTTTTCTGCATTTTTAAAATGTGTTTAATATGAACTCATAGACTGTTTTTGAGATGATTAAATGAACCTAAGTCAAAAGACTAGGTTCCTGGCACATCACATTCAGTTAATGCTACTTATCATTACTGGTATTAATAATTAGTGTAATAGTAAAACATTAAGAAGTTAAGCCTAAAGGTCTTTAAATTAATTTACCTGGTGTGAATTCTAACTTGGCCATTTTTAACTTGTGTCACCTTGGATAATCTCAGAATCTTCCCATGTCTCAGTCTCCTCATGTATAAAATAAAGATAATAATTACTGTGGAAGGTTGCTAACTGATTAAATGAGAGGATATGTGCGAAGCAGTTAGAATTGTACCTGGTATAAAGTAATGACTCAAAAGTATAAGTTTTTCCACGTTGCTAATTTGTTAACGATAATGATAGTTGGCAACTGGAAACCGGGGAATATTTTAAATTTCATCTGTTTTAAAATATTTTTTTGGCATTTCCTATATTCTAGATTGTAAATTCCACCAAAAAAAATGAAAGTAACTATATAAAATTATAAACCAGAAAATTCAGATACATTGGTTTGTTGACAGAAGAGATGCTAAGGAGGAACAGTGATGAGGATCCAGCCACACAGAGGCCACAGAAAAGAGCAGCTTTGGGTGGGGGGCAGCGGGGGAAAAAGCCGTGCTGTGGTGACAAGAGTGGCATGTTGGGGACCAAGTGCAGTGCAGCTTGGAGGATGCTGAGTGAGGGGGTCATGGCCAGTGTGAGATGAGGTCAGAGAGATGGCCAGGGCCCACAGCACGTTGAACTTGACAGTGAGACTGAAGCATTTAGATCCTGGCTAGGTGTGATAGAAAACCCTGGTTGGGTTGTAAGAGCACAGTTTTGGGGCTATCTTAAGGGATCATGGTGGCTGCCGGGTGGATAGAAGGCCAGGGGATGTTGTGGGATGCTTTTGCAGGAGTCCAGGAGAGATGACCTCAAGAGAGTACCTTAGGAAGGGGTGACTGCAGATAGAAGAGGGGCAGGCAGACGGCTTCAGGGATAAGTCAACATTGACCGCTTCCAAATGGTTGGCTCTGAAGAGACAGGAGTAAGGAGTGGAGGGTGACCAGTTGGTTTTGGCTTGAGCTTCTGGCTAAAAGGGAACCATTGACTGAGACAGCACTGTGTCAAAGAAGTATGAGGAGGACATGGAATGGGAGCATGGATGCAACTGAGGTGGTTCTCTTCGTGACCTGTGAAATGCCTCCTAAACATTTAGCAGAAGAGAAATAAGCTGTTAGATACACATACCTGGAGTGCTGGAAAGAAGTTCGGGCTGCAGGTAAGAGATTCTGGATTTAGGGCCGGCGCCACGGCTCACTAGGCTAATCCTCCACCTTGCGGTGCCGGCACACCGAGTTCTAGTCCTGGTCCTGGTGCCAGATTCTATCCCGGTTGCCCCTCTTCCAGGCCAGCTCTCTGCTGTGGCCTGGGAGTGCAGTGGAGGATGGCCCAAGTACTTGGGCCCTGCACCCCATGGGAGATCAGGATAAGTACCTGGCTCCTGCCATCGGATCAGCGCAGTGCGCCAGCCGCGGCGGCCATTGGAGGGTGAACCAACGGCAAAAGGAAGACCTTTCTCTCTGTCTCTCTCTCTCACTGTTCACTCTGCCTGTCAAAAAAATAATAATAAATAAATAAATAAAAGAGGTATTCTGGATTCATTAGGGTATAGATTACACATGAAGTCTTGAGACTTGGGGGAGATGGGGAGGGGAAGGGTCCAGGACACAAAGGAGCAAGCAAAGAGATGAGAAGGAGCAATCCCTAAGGTAGAAGAAAGGCCAGAAGAGCGTTACCAGCACAGGAGCCAAGAGAAGGTGGCGTCTCAAGGAGAAAGATGTTGCACCATCCCAAAGATTGCTGTACCGTCATGTAAGACACAAGCAGAGGTGAGCCACTGGACTTGACAATAGAGGTCAAAAGTATGGGCTGGAGCCTGACCTGAGCAGGAGGAAAACTGAAAGTAAGGACTTCAATGCCTTGTAGAAAGAAGGTTTCTGTTGTGGATGGGAGCAAAGGAAAGTAGAAAGAGGCACTGGGCTAGGATGTGAGGTCTAGAGAGACGAGACCTGTTGTCTACAGGTGGGGATGAGTCACAGCAGGAGAAGCCCATGACACGGGACAGGGAGGATCGTTGGACTAATAACATCCTTGAGAAGGCAAGAGGGTGGACGCCCAAACAGGAGTGGAAGGTTTGTCAGCCTTGGATGGGAACAGGAGCCCCTCGCCCATAGCTACAGGATGACAGCAAGGCGCGGAGTATGAGCTACCTGGCGCTCAGAGCCCTCGCTGACAGCAGATGAACTTGGTCCTGTTGGTGTGCTTCCCTTTGCTCCGTGAAACAGGAGGCAAGGCCATGAGCTGAGAGCGAGACTGAGGAGCAGCGGGACGGAGGGCTTGAGGGGAAACAAGAATACTCATTTGGAGGGGGAGGAAGCTTAGCTTTGTGTAGCGTTGCCTGTGGGAACTGCAGAGTGCTCACTTGTGATGTGAGGTTATAAACGCAAGGGAAGACCACCTAGCTCTGGTGGTTTTCTTTGCCCGTGTTCAGCCCTGTGCCGAAGTAAGAGACTGCACCAAAGGGAGACTCTGGCTTGAAATGAATAACACTTTATGGCATAATAGCCTGGAAAATTGAATTTTAATTTTACATTAATCAAACAGTTATGCTCAAAGCTAATCATTTTTCCTTGTTAAAATCACAGGGTTCAAAATTGGAGACTGTAATAGGAGTGGTTTCATGAATTGAAATGTATTCATTCTGATTCTTAATTTCAGAACAGTGTTACATTATTAGAAAGATTTTTTTTCATTAGAAAGATTTTGTGTCCATTCTTGTTGCCTGCAAAAGTCTAGCAATTGATCAGGCATACAATCTGTTTTGGGGTCGTCACCTGTAGGAAACCAGCAGGAGTTAAACATGAAACCAGTAGCATGGGAATGGGTAACCCTAGGGGCTGACCTGAAATATATTTTCATGAGTCGCAGCAGAAGTTGAAGTAAAGAACAAGAAGCGAGCTTGATGTGGAGGCGACATGCACATCTTTACTTTGAGCTGAAAAGGTTAGGGTGTGTTTGTCTTTTGACTTGGAAGATGTGCTGGAACGGTTAGAACATGTTTTTCTAATACTCATGCTGGAACAGAAAAGAGGAAATAAGCTGTGAGTTTCAAATAGGATGGTCTCGCGCAAGTTTCCATCTCCCGTTTCCACTCCAGAACAGCCTCAAATAATTTAAAATATGTATATTTAAATGCATAGCCATGCTATAGAACCTTAAAGGGGTGTTTCACAGTGAACCCTAAAGATGTCAATCACCCTCCAAGAGAACTAGCAGCTAAGAAGACCCGAAAGGAACCCAAGGTCGCAGTTCTCAGCAAACACTGGCTTGTGAGGCTGGAGCTGCCCCTGGGGGAGCCATCGCCCCTGCCCTGCCAAGGCTGCCGTGCTGGCCCAGACCAGGAGCCAGCTCAGAAGCTGTGTGGGAGATGGAGCTCATCTCACAGGAGCGCCAGCAGCAAAGCACAGAAAGCACAGGGAGGCGCATGACGCAAACTGTGGCCAGGAGCTTGCCTGAACCGGAAGACAGTCATAAATCTGCAGACTGAAAGAAAACCCTGACTGTGAAGCATATGAACCTAGGAAAACCAAAAAGTACGTTCTGGTCACGTTTACAGTGTTAGAGAGGGGGGCCGGCACTGTGGCTTAGCAGGTAAAGCTGTCGCATCCCACATGGGCATCAGTTCATGTCCCGACTGCTCCACTTCCTGTCAGCTCCCTGCTGATGGCCTGGGAAAAGCAGCAGAAGACGGCCCAAGTGCCTGGGCCGTGGCACCCACTGATGCTCCTGGCTTCAGCCTAGTCCAACCCTGGCCATTTGGGGAGTGAACCAGCAGATAAAAGATCTCTCTTTCTCCCCCTTTCTCTGTAACTCTGCCTTTCGAAATAAATAAATCTTTAAAAAAGAGAGAGATAAAGAAAATAGCTCCTAAGAAAAAAGCACTATGTGATGGAGTGGACAAAGGAGCAGTATCTTCACGGCGGAGGGAAAGCAACCGTGTGCGTGCAGTTGTATTTCATGACAAACTACCTCTCAAGAGTGTGAGTAAAAGAAAAAAGGCTTTTCTGATATACCTGGACTCTGAGAGTTTCTTATTCATAAGCTCTCCCAAAGAAATCTTCTAGAGTTAAAAAAAAAAAAAAAGAAAGAAAGAAAGAAAGAAAGAAACCTGAATCCTGAAGGGATTCCCTGCCTTCTTGGTCTCCACAAGGGAAACCACACATCACTGTGATGATGAGTGGCGGGGAAGAGGTGCCCAAAACTAGTAGCCGTAGGAAGAATCGGGGAGCGGGGAGATGTGTTGAGGTAGGAAGGCCAAGAGAAGACCACAGCCGTTCCAGGATTCGGTGAAGTGCACTCACCGAACAGCACATGCAACAGCTCTCAAGGCAAGGAGGCAGCCACGCTGCAGAGCCCTGAAAAAGCCAAGGTCATTGAAGGTCAGGCAGGAAAGAGGAAGAGAGCAGTTAAGGGGAAAAAAAAAGCCACTACCATTTAAGCTTTTTATAAAATTGCCGTGGCTGATGCAGAGGGAATGGGAAAGGAACTAGAGGATGACTAAGGAGTCCACTGTAGCAAATGAGAGGTGGCTTGTAGTAGGACTGCCACAGAAAGAGGAGGATTGTTTTAATTGTATTCTGGAGCTTTTAATGATGGATTAGAAGCAATGATAGAGGGAAAGGCATTTGGTACACTAGCTGAGATACCACTGGGGATGTCCCCATTCCAAGAGGGCCTAATTTGAATCCCCGCTCAGCTTCTGACTCCGGCGTGCTTCTATTTGCACCCTGCCAGGCAGCAGGTGCTGCAAGTAGTTGGGCTCCTGTCACCCACGTGGGAGACATGGGAGGCATTCACAGCTACTGGCTTTGGCCTTGCTGTTGGGGCCATCTGGGGAGTGAACCAGCAGATGGGAGATCTTTCTCTGCTTGTCTGTCTCTGTGTCTGCCTCTCTCTGCCTTTCAAATAAAGTAAAAATAAAATGTTTTGAAAAAGAAGTAATGATAGGGAAGGAATGGGATAGAAATATTCCCAGTATTCTGACTTTAGTAACTGGGTGGATTGAGATGAGAAAGACAAAAAGATAAGTGGGTATTTTTTGTTGTTGTGTTTTTAATATTTATTATTTTATTATTTTTTAATATTTATTATTTGGAAGAGTTACAGAGAGAGAGAGAAGCAGGGAGGGAGGAAGAGACAGAGAAAGAGAGCCCATCCATCCACTAGTTCATTCCCCAGATGATCACAACTGTCAGTGGTGGGCCAGGCCAAAGTCAGGAGCTTCATCTGGGTCTCCCACATGGGAGACAAGGGCCCAAGGATTTGGTCACTTTCCTAGGCAATTAGAAAGGAGCTGGATCAGAAGTGGAGCAGCCAGGACACAAACTGGCACCCATAAGGGGTGCTGGCATCACAGGCATTGGCTTTACCCATTGTGCTCCGATGCTGGACCCTGAAAGAGAAGTTTAAGATGTCTTCAGGGGCTGGTGCTGTGGTGTAGTTGGTAAAGCCGCCTCCTGCAGTGCCAGCATCCCATCTGGGCACTGATTCTAGTCCTGGCTGCTCCACTTCCGATCCAGCTCTCTGCTATGGCCTGGGAAAGCAGTAGCAGATGGCCCAAGTCCTTGGGCCTCTGCACCCATGTGGGAGACCCTGAAGAAGCTCCTGGCTTCAGATCGGCCCAGCTCCAATCACTGCAGCCATTTGGGGAGTGAACCAGCAGAAGGAAGACATCTCTTTGTCTGATTCTCCCTCTCTCTGTCTGTGACTTTCCCTCTCAAATAAAAATTAAAATGAAAAAATCACAAAACAACGGTGCGTTGAGCAGCCCTGTTCGGTGGAGAGGAAGAGTGCTGTGGCACGCAGCCTTCTCCATTGCTCCGTGACCCCTGCCCCTTGGCAGTCCCGCCGTTTGTAAGCCCCTGCCTTTGGGGCTGGCCTGTACCACAGTGGATGAGTTGACTCCCAGTTCCAGCTCCTGACCAGCTTCCTGCCAGTGCAGACCCTGGGAGGCAGTGGTGGTGGCTTGAGTAATTGGGTCCTATGGTCCTTGTGGGAGTCTCTCCTGTTCCTGACCATTTCTGGCATTCAGAGTAAATCAGCAGAGGAGGGTGCACGTACTCGCTCTCGCTCTTGCTCTCTCTCTCTCCACCTCTCTACTCCCTCCCCCCCCATATAAATAAACAAAACAGTCTACTTTGTAATTCCCTGCCTTTGAGTGTAGGCTGCACCTGGTGATTGGCTTCTAACCAAATGGAATATGGCAAAAATGACGGAACATCACCTTAGAGATGACACCCGCATGGCTCACACTCACCCGCATGGCTCATGCTCATGTAGGTGGAGCCAGCTGTCTTGGGAGAGGCCCACGTGGCCAGGAGCTGCTGACTGCTTGTGTGTACAAATGCCACTAATTCTTGTATGTCGATTTTACACGCAGCAGCACCACTTCATACTTGTTCAGTTGTAAGAGGTAAGCAGAGATCTGCTTGGCTTCCTTTGAAGAAGCCCATGCTGTCCATAAGCAGTGGCAGTTCTGTTCCTTCCCCATTCACCAGCTTATATATGAATCTCACTGTGCTAATTAAACAAGCCGAACAGTGTTGAGTAGAACCCACAATGGAGGCATGCTTGTCTTGTGTCTGCTTGAAAAGAGAATGTGTCCAGGGTTGCCCATTTACTGAGGATATTTGCTGAAATTTTTTGGTAAATAACTTTTATTAAATTAAAGAAGCCCCAGGGCTAGCATTATGGCACAGCCAGTTAAGCTGCTGCTTGTGATGCCAGCAGTCTATATCGGAGCACCAGTTCGAGTCCTGGTTGCTCCTCTTCCAGTCAGCTCCCTACTGATGCATCTGAAAAAACAGTGGAAGATGGCCCAAGTGCTTGGGGCCCTGCTATCCACATGAGGAGACCCAGGTGGAGTTTCTGGCTCCTGACTTCAGCCTGACCCAGTCCTGGTTGTTGAAGTCATTTGGGGAGTAAACCATCAGGTGGGAGACCCTCCCTCCCTCCCTCCCTCTCTCTCTCTCTCCCTTTTCTCTGTCACTGTGCCTTTCAAATAAATAAATCTTAAAGCAATTTAAAGCAATCCCTTCTATGCATAATTTTGTAAGAACTGTTGCCCTGAAGGAGTGTTTCGTTTCTTGAAGGCTAGTGAAATTGTTTCTAGTACCAGTCTGCTGAGGTTTGGTTTTGTTTTCTCTGAACCATGTAGAATTTCGTTGGCTAGTTTTACTGCTGACATTACCCGAAGCTTTCTCTCCGCTCATCTGTGCCTGCTCTGTCCGTCCAGGTATAAGATGATCTCTGAGTTCACCTGGCCTAACCATGACCTTCCGTCAGACAAGGAGGCCGCCAAGAAGCTCGTTGAGCGGTGTGGTTTTCAGGATGACGTGGCTTACGGGAAGACCAAGCTGTTCATCCGCACGCCCCGCACACTGTTCACCCTGGAGGAGCTCCGCGCCCAGATGCTCGTGCGCATCGTCCTCTTCCTGCAGAAGGTGAGTGGTGTTCCCCGTGAGGACGAGCTCTTGAGGCTTTGCTGTTCTCCTTCATTCGAGACGCTGTGGGTGGCACTTTGTGTGCAGGTGTCCGTGCAAACCTTGGAATGTGATGCCTGCACACTTGGAATGCTTTTTATCTATTCAAGTTCAAAATCAGTTTATCCACAAAATTTTGAAGGCATTTTGTCTTCTGTTGTTAAAACCAGAGAGCCCATGTGAATCAGCCTGTTGTTTTTTTGCCTTTTATAGTTAATGGGTTTTCCCCTGAGCATAACTGTTGAAGGTCCTCTTTATCTTGTCCTACAAACATTTTGCCAACGTGTTGGCAGCTGCTCCCCTCACCCATCAGTACAGCACCACCACTGGTTGATGTCAGGTAGAGTGCTGTCACCGTAATGCTCATTGTTAATTGTGACACCTGTCACCTCTGACCTGGGCAAGGCCCTGGTCTCATTTCACTCACTCACTCATTTTTATGTTCCCCATACCCTTTCCCAAACCTTCTACACGAGCCATTTTCATGCAGAGTAATAAGTCGCCTACCTCAGTGAGCTGTCCTAGGAGGAAAGTAGCTGGGCCCTGGGTGTGCGTGTGCCCGATTGCTGCAGGTGCCACGTGGCCCCAGCAGCGGCTGTCTATGAAGGTCACCGGGTGCCCACCCTCCTGCCGTGTGACACGGCCACAGTCAGACCTCGTTGTCATTCTGCTGCGTGTTTCCCTCATGACTGTTGAACGTGAGTGTGGCATTACATGCTGGTGTGCTCTTTTGGGTTTTTCTTTAAGCTGCTTATTCATATCCTTTGTCATTTTTGATTTGATTTTTTATTTCATTTTGATATTTTCCTGTTGATTAGCAGGACTTTTAAGATGTTAACCTTACATTCACTTTAGGCATTGTAAATTCATTTTCCTATTCTGTAAACATTCAGAGGAGCTTTATCCATGATATATTTTGTTAAACAGAATCCTTCATTTTGACATATTGAAATTCTTCAGTTCACTGCTTATACTTTATGCCGTGGAATTTTAAGAAGACCTCCCTCATCTCTCTATCACAATGATATTATTGTATTTTCTTCTGTAAACATTATTCTACCTTTCACATTTAGGTCCTTATTCCTCTTAGAATCTACCGATGTGGGGCTTCTTTTAATTTTTAGTTATTTGAAAGGCAGAGAGACAGAGTCAGAGAGAGACTAATCTTCTATTTGCTGGTTCTCTCCCAAATGCCCACAATAGATGAGGCTGGGCCAGGCTAAAGCCAGGAGCCCACCCCAACCTGGGTCTCTCCCACACGGGTAGCAGGGACTCAAGTACTTGAGCCATTCCCTGCTGCCTCCCAGGATGCTCGTTAGCAGGAAGCTGGAAGCAAGCAGAGCCAGGACTCGCACCTGGGCTCTCTAATATGGGATGCAGGTGTCCTAAGTAGCATCTTGACTGCCGAATGCTCCCCCCAACCATTTAGGGTTTGAGATAGGACTCCAGTTTTATTTGCCTTCATATGGTAGGCCAGTATTCTCAGTAACAACTATTAAACCATCTTTCTTTTTTCCATTGATTTGTGGTGCTGCTTTTCATCTATTAAGTTCATATATGGATAGTAAATTCTGTCTGAGAATTCTGTTCCATTTTTCCATTTGCCTGGTTTTGCACTAACGCCACCCCATTTTTATTGTAATGTGTCTTTGAATATGTTAGGAAAACTCCATCTTCTCTACTTTTCTTTAATAAGATGAATTAACCTATTTATAGACCCTTATTCTACAATACAAAATTTAATATGTGTAATAAGTCCATTAAATTCAACAGTAATCTTTATTGGAGTTGCATTGAATTTCTAGATTCATTTGAAAGGATTAAAATTTTTACAATGTTAATTCATCTTATAAGGAATATAAAATAGGTTTGTTTGGATCATCGTCTTTGACCTTTAGATTGAGAGAGGCCTTATGAATTCATAGTCAATTTGGATACTTTGGTGTTTTTGTTGGCTAGTGTGAATTTATGATTAAGTTTTCTATATAGCATTACTGCAAAGAAATGATACTGGCTCATGTTGCTTTATCTGTATCAAAAAACAGCACCTTTCTTGGTCCATATTTTTCAATATTGGTTTTTCCGGGTCAGCAGTTATATCATATGCAAGTGACAGGAGTTTTCCCTTCCAATTGTCAGAATGTTTCCAAGTGTTGGTTTCTTTATATTTATTTTTCCTGGAACTCAGAATAACTTACTTGCCTGGAATACTAAATTCTGTTTCATCCTGAAACACCTTCCTTCTACTGCTTTCTATATTGCTTTCATTCAGTCCTATTTTCCTTCTCAAGAGTGCTTGTAATTTGCAAGTTGGATCTGTTTTCCATCTGCCATAGTGAGTTAGTCTCAGGCGTCTGTTCTCCTGTATTTTCCAGTCCTCTCCCTTGGTCTTTTTTTACTGATTTTCAGATCTGAGAATATGAGAGGTTTTTGGTTTTTTTTTCCCTATCTAAGATTTAGAGCCTGAACCAGGGTGATTGTACCTCTCAGTCTGCTTGGGACAGCCCTGTTTACAGTTGTCACCTGTTGTTACCAGGGATGGAACCCCTTTCGCTCTCAGAAGCACCACAGGGTAGATAAGAAACCGTGGCCTTCTACCTGAACTCGCTTTACGTCCACTTGGCAGCTGGTGGAATCCTCTTCCTACACCCACAGTTGTCAGTGCCACAGACGTTAGTGTAATACGGCTCTGCTAGCCCAAGCAGGGTTCCTCCTGTGCCCGCCCCCAGCCCCGCGGCCTAGCTCACACAGCTGCCGGGCTGTTCCTCCAAGCTGTCGGACGGCACAGTGCTTCCAGAAGCTAGCATGTTGTGTCCTCTGCTGTGCTTCCTGGTGCGAAGCTACAGTCTCTGGCTAGGAAAGAACGCTGCTCGAACACCGTCACCCACGCAGCGGAGGGGAGGCTGCCGGCCTTCCCTGAGAGAGATCCTGCCTTTCCTGACCGTGGGGTGGTGCAGCAGGGAGCAGCGATGTCTTTCCAGGGTGTGTGCATTCTACTGATGATGTGTTTGAGACCCTCCACAGGCCGTAAAATCAGCTTCAGGAGGTAGGTCCTCGGCCACCTGACTGTGTGGGGAGTGTTTTCACTTCTTCTGGATCCTTACAGGAATTAGTGAGAAATGATAGGGCATTATTGGGGCTGCTGTATTTTTTTTTTTAATATGAAATAGCTATCTATCTGAGAGGCAGAGAGAGCGAGCAAGCTGCTCTCCACTGGTTCACTCCTCGCATGCCTAGGGACCAGGCCAGGCCCAAAGCCAGGAGCTGGAGATGCAGTCCAGGTCTCCCACATGGGTGGCAGGAGCCCAATCACTTGAGCCATCACCACTGCCTCCCAGGATCTGTGTCAGCAGGAAGCTGGCGACAGGAGCCGTAGTCAGGAATTGAACCAGATTCTCTCCTGTGTGCTACAAAGGTGTCTTAACCACCAGGCTAAACACCTGCCCTATTGACCTGTCTTCATTGTTTGTCTTTTATAAGATCAAGTTTGGTAATTTATATTGTCTTTAAACATCATATTTTTTTTTAATTTATTTGACAGGTAGAATTATAGACAGAGAGACAGACAGAGAGAAAGGTCTTCCTTCCATTGGCCGCCACGGCTGCCATGGCTGGAGCTACACCGATCTGAAGCTAGGAGCCAGGTGCTTCCTCCTGGTCTCCCATGCGGGTGCAGGGCCCAAGCACTTGGGACATCCTCCGCTGCCCTCCTGGGCCACAGCAGAGAGCTAGACTGGAAGAGGAGCAACCAGGACTAGAACCCAGCGCCCATATGGGATGCCGGCACTGCAGGCGGAGGATTAACCAAGTGAGCAACAGCGCCGGCCCCAAAAGTCATATTTTTTTAAAAAGATTGATCTATTTATTTAAAAGGCAGAATTACGGGGTGAGGGGGGGAGATCTTCAAATCCATTGGTTCACTTCCCAAATGCCCCAATGGCTGAGCTGGGCCAGGCCCAAGCCAGGAGCCTGAAACTCCATATGGATCCTCCATCTGGGTACAGGGGCTCAAGTACTTGGGCCATCTTCTGTTTTCCTAGACATGTTAACAATGAGCTGGATTGGGAGTGGAGTAGCCGGGACTTGAACTGCCACTCATATGGAATGCTGGCATCTCAAGTGTCAGCTTAACCCACTGTGGCACAGTGCCAGCCCCTAAAAATCATATTTCCCTGTAAAAATGTAATGAAGGAGCCAGTGTTGTGGCACAGTAGGTTAAGCTGCTGCCCATGATGCCAGCATCCCATGTGAGTGCCAGTTCCAGCCCCGGCTGCTCCACTTCTGATCCAGCTGCTTGGGCCCCTGCCACCCACATGAAAGATCTGGATGAAGTTCCTGGCTCCTGGCTTCGGCCTGGCCCAGCTCTGACCATTGTGACCATTTGGGGAGTGAACCAGTGGATGGAAGATATCTCTCTGTGTCTCTCCCTCTTTTTACAGCTGCCTTTCAAATAAATAAATCAATCTTTTTTTTTTAAAATGTAATGGTGGGGCTTTCGCTGTGGCATAGTGGGTAAATCCGCCGCCCACAGTTCCATCATGCCACATGGGCGCCGGTTCGAGTCCTGGTTGCTTCACTTCTGATCCAGCTCTCTGCTGTGGGCTGGGAAGGCAGTAGAAGATGGCCCAAGTCCATGGTCCTCTGCATTCAAATGGAAGAAGCTCCTGGCTCCTGGCTCCTGGCTTCGGATTCGTTCAGCTCCGGCCGTTGCAGCCATCTAGGGAGTGACCCAGTGGATGGAGACCTCTCCCCTCCCCCTTTCTCTCTCTCTCTCTCTCTGCCTCTGCCTCTCTGTAGCTCTGCCTTTCAAATAAATAAATAACCTTTAAAAAATGTAATGGAATCAAATTGAACAGAGAGGTCTTTTATACTTTTACTGGTTTCCCTTGTATCTGTAGTCACGCCTCCTCATCATTCCTTGTTTTGTGTATTGGATTCGTGCCAGCCCTCTTAGTCAATCTTAGTTCATGGTGCATCTCACTATTTGCTCAAAGATTAGGGTATTAATCCTGCCACTTCCTCATTTCTAATTCATTAGTGTTACTTTTCATCTTTATCAGCTGCTTTTTATTTTTCGCATATAAAGAATGCAAGAAACAAGAGATTTTATTGCTCCATCTGCTGGAGTCAGACTCTTCCTTCAGTTCCTCTTCTCCCCTTTCTTAGTGGGCTGTGAATTTGCTCCGAGATCTAATTCTGCTGTCCTGTAGGACCCGACACGCCACCGTTTACTTACTCTTTTATGTTTAGATTTCCTCTGTCTTCAAAAATTATCTTAAAATATTTTTGTAATGATTTCCAGGTGACCCGTGGTTTGTGTATGTGTTTTGTTTTCTTTTATGATTTTGTGATTCTCAGTTTTGCTGCTTCAGGAACATAAAGAGTTAAACACCTATTTCTGCTTCATGGAGTTTCATTAGACTTAGAATTGGGACCTGGAATATGGTCATTTTTGTGACTATAATGTAAAAGAAGTGCATGTCCTTTTTCTCTTTTGATATTTTTCTTATGCAAAATCGCAGCTGTTCACAATCAGTATACAGTGTGTGTGTCATGAACTCCTGTGTCGCTGTCACCCAGAACAACGGTTAACAACGTCTTGCCATCCTTACTGCGTCTAGAACTTGCCTCCTGCCTCAGTGTATGTGTGGTTTGGTTTCAGTTGGAGGCTTTTAAAGAATGTCCCAGAAGTCTGATCCTTTCAGCCTTTTGTGCGGTTATAATCCCTGCCGGTAAGGACTCCAGACCATTATGAGCTCCTGTGCACCACCTGCGGCCTGGTGTCTGTTCAGTTTCCTGGTGCCTGGCGACTGTGTTCTCACAGATGGCTGGGAAGAGACTCAGTCGCCTGTGGAGCGGAGGCAGGAGCCCACTTGTCCTCACCGAGATGCAGGCAGGGGCAAGGCTGTCAGCTGTCTCTCAGTGAGCCACGTTCCAGACCCTCGACACGTACGGGGTTCTCAGTGCCTTGTCAGTTCTTTCTCCTTGTATGTTTTAAAGGTGGCGCGTGTACCACAAGGACTGCCCTGGTTGGTCTGTCTTAACAGTTGAATATTATTTGCATGCTCTTATATTTCTTAAATTTGAATTTTGCATTCTTGCTGTTGGATTAAATTATATAGCACCAATCACAAGAAGAATTTTGTGAAGGATTAAAAGTGGCCCATGAAAGCATAAGCATATGATGAAAATAATAAACTAAGAATAATATATCATTGTTAATTACAAGTGTCCTCATGGATTAATATAGACCTGAGACTGATAATTTTATAAATCATGCAAAAGGAAAAAGTGTGAGCAGAATCAGTATCTGAAAATTGGATTTCATTGGCTTCGTCATTGTTTGCCCCTGAGTTCCGCGTGAGGAAATCCTGGGGGCTTTCAAACTGTTTCCAGACAAAGCAGGCTGACTGTTTGGAGAAACCAGTCACGCATCTTTCTTCTCAGACTAAAAGCAAAATAATTATTTGTCATGTGAAGTGGATTGCTTTTAAAATGTTTTTAATTTGAAAACATAGCAGATGCAGAGAGATTGCACATCTTTATGGGGCACTGTGTGATGTGTCTGTACATGTGTATACCGTGAAGTAGCCAGTCAGGTTAAAACACTTCTCTTCTAACCTCTCACACTGCTTATGGTGAAATCCCTGCAAGTCTTAGCTTCATGCTTTTTAAAGAGAGAAACATGCAGCACATTCACATTGTCTACAGTAGAACCACAGAGCCTCTCACCCGTCTGGCCGCACCCCAGCACCCATCAGTAAACCCATCCTCCCACCCACCCCTGCTCCTCAGCCTCTGGGCACCACCACTACACTTTTTTTTTTTTTTTTTAAGATTTATTTTATTTATTTGAAAGAGTTACAGAGAGAGGTAGAGACAGAGAGAGAGATCTTCCATCCACTCGTTCACTCCCCAGATGGCTGAGATGGCTGGAGCTGCGCCGATCCAAAGCCTGGAGCCAGGAGCTTCTTCTGGGTCTCCCATGTGGGTACAGGGGCCCAAGGACTTGGGCCATCTTCTACCACTTTCCCAGGCCATACCAGAGAGCTGGATCGGAAGAGATTCAGCCAGGACTCAAACCCACACCCATATGGAATGCCGGCGCTTCAGGCCAGGGCTTTAAGCTGCTGCGCCACAGTGCCAGCCCCGACCACTATACTTTTAACTTTTCTGGGGTCACCCGGTTTTAGGCTCCACCTGTGAGTGAGATCATGGGGTATTTGTCTTTATGTCCTCAACTTATTCACTTAACCTAAAGACCTCCGGTTCCATCCAAGGTGTTGCCAATGGCAGGATTTCATCCTGTTTTTTGGCCAAGTGATGTTCCATTGTGTGTGTGGACACGTAGGTTGTTCTGTCCTCGGCCATTGTGAATGATGCTGCAGTAAGCGTGGTAACGCAGATGCCTCTGAGACATGCTGCTTTCATTTTCCTTGGAGATACCTATGTATGTGTGTGTATATATATCTCCAATATTATCGCTGGATCATATGGTGATTCCATTTTTAGTTTTTTGAGGAATCTCCATCCTCTTGTCCACAATGACTATAGTAATTTACAACCCCAGCAATAGCATGCAAGGGTTTCCTTTTCTCTGCACCCTCATCAGCACTAACTATCTTTTGTCTTTCTAATACTAACCAATCTAACCAAAGTGAAGTACTCTCATTGTGATTTTGATTTGCATTTACTTGATAATTAGTGATGTCAAGCAGCTCCTCATGTACCTGTCATTTGTATGTTTTCCTTTGAGAAATGTCTGTTTAGAACCTCTGCCCATTTTTTACATTGCATTATTTGGGTTTTGCTATTGAATTGTTTGAGTACAATTGATGACTTTTTTGCTCAGAAACTAAAAAAAAGCTAATATACTACTATATACTAATACTAATATATATATACTAATATATATATACTAATACTTATGGAATGACAAGCACTATTCTGGTTATTTTACATATATTAACTAAATGTTTACAAGAGCTTGTGAATGGGTGTCTATTATTATTTCCACTTAACACATAAGGGAACTAAAGACACTGAGTGGTTATGTATCCTGACGGGGGTCACACAGTGAATGCCAGAGCTGGGATTTGAACCCTGGAACCTTGCACCCACGCACACTCTCTTGACCACTACACACTTACACAATGGTGCCTCACTCAGGATGCACTCCCTGCAGGAAGTACAGATATGACTCACACTGTTACACACAAGTTTGTAAAAGCATCCACAGTGGTGATGATGGCATCATGCTCAGAGAGAAAGCAGAATGAGATTTGATAAAAATCCTTTTATTAAATAACCTTGGCGTGGACATCTAGGGAGGTCTGAGTCATTTACTTGTAGACTATTTGGATTAAGATATATTTGCTGTTGAAAGTATGAATAAGCTTTTGGCATTGGTACAGTAATGAAAAGTGATCTGTGGCTCTTTATTATTATTATTATTATTATTATTAAGAATACATATTCCAAGAGAAGAGATTTTTATTTGATTTGGTAAAATTGACTTTTGAGCCATGAGTTGTTTGGGAAAGGTGTGTTTGGATGGCTGTGAACAGCAGGAAGGGGGTGTGTCCCGTGCAGTGAGAGAGGTTACCCCCAGTGCCAGTCCATTCATTGCTTTGTCCAAGTGGACTATTTAGGGTAAAAAAATATATCTGCTACTTGATCTTGTCTGAGAGTCAAAAGACATAAAGGGAAGTATAACGCCTTTGACCAAATGGCGTTGTTGGCTCTGTGTCTGTTCAGAATTCTGTGAGGAGGAACGGGTGGCAGGTGTCCTTTCTGACACTGATTTGTGGCTTTGCAGGAGAAGGTGCCCTTTTGGATTTTTAAATGAGCAATAAGTGGCTCCACCCAGAAGCAACTGACAACCCTGTCAGGAGGGCAATGTGTTGGCCCCAAGCCATGCAATGGAGCAGTTGTGACGCCCTGGATTAGGCAGCGCCTGCCAGGTGGGCTCAGAAAAGAAGCCACACTCTGGGCTTGGGGAGAAGGCTTCCTGGAAGAAGAAATTCACCAGACTCTCAGCTCTGCTAGATTCATGATCCACTTGAAAAGAACCTTACGGGGAGAACAGATCTTTTTTTTTTTTTTGACAGGCAGAGTGGACAGTGAGAGAGAGAGACAGAGAGAGAAAGGTCTTCCTTTGCCGTTGGTTCACCCTCCAATGGCCGCCGCTGCAGCCGGCGCACCGCGCTGATCCTGGCAGGAGCCAGGAGCCAGGTGCTTTTCCTGGTCTCCCATGGGGTGCAGGGCCCAAGCACCTGGGCCATCCTCCACTGCACTCCCTGGCCATAGCAGAGAGCTGGCCTGGAAGAGGGGCAACCGGGACAGAATCCGGCGCCCCAACCGGGACTAGAACCTGGGGTGCCAACGCCGCTAGGTGGAGGATTAGCCTATTGAGCCACGGCGCCAGCTGGGAGAACAGATCTTAATTTGTGTTTCACAAACCATGGATACAGGTTGAGTTCATTAGAGCTGAATCACTGATGTGCTAGAAGGTTCATTGTCACCCAAGTTAGTGGGCAAAATAAACTTCCTATGACAAAGAATGGGGAATAAAGGTTTCTATAGCAGTCTCCAGGTAAGTTTGTTTTCTGCAATAAACATAGGTTAGTCCTAGTCATTAGCATTACTCAAACAGCCCTTCCGGTTTGTAGGAAAAGTTCTAGCCCTACTTAGCCAGAAGAGCGATGAGCAAACAGCCAGCCAGAGCAGTGGTGCAACTTAGGATAACAGGATTGAATTTAGATTCAACTTGAATTTTATAACAAGTATCTAAACATTTCCTAACCGTTTCCTTCTGTATCTGACAAGATGTAAAGAACCAGCTCTGGACTTGACTTCTCAAAGCACTGGGAACACCAGACTCCCATTCTGTCAGGGTTCCTCAGTGGTAGCTGCTAGTTGAGGCTGACAGCCTCTGATCTGGTTATACTTTTTGTGGCCATGGCTTATACTATTCTGTTTCCACATTATATTGTATAATATAACAACTTCAGCAACTTGGTTATATTTTCCCCCAGTATGCGTAATGGTTTTAAAATTTCTCTGCGTCCCTAAGTGTAGCTATATTTTATTTGCTTTTACTTCTTTATGCTGTTTTATGGCCAAAAAGTCAGTCTTCCTATTTACTTAATAATAGTCACTTCATTTTCAGTTTCTTGTCATTGCATGGCATGCTGCAGGGAGCAAGCCCTCCTGCCTGCAGGGACCGAGTCTCTGTGCGGCAGCTGTTGTCACATGTTGAGGACTCTCAAGAGCTCACTTTCGAAAATTCTACAAAATGCAAGACTATGCACATACTCCTTCCATTAGCGATCAGAATGTTGGTGTCATCCCGGGCTCCATCCACTGTAAACGTGGGGGAGGCTGAGAATGTAAGAGGCAGGTCACCCGCAGGAATTCTTAGGAAATTAGTTCTGATCTTGAGAGTCACTGGATAGGAAGGACTCAGTGACGCTCAGTGGTCCCCAGACCTCCCTCAGACAGTGACTATTCTAACGTATGTACCCGGAGCTACAAATGCAAGGCTATGGAATCTGCACATTTGTAAGTTCACTAAAGGCTGCCCAATTGCATTCTAAGAATAATTATGCCCATTTACACTTGTCCAGAAGTGTATCAGGGTTATATTAAATTGCCAGACTTTTAAATTTTGGCCAATCTATTTTGAACCCAAAGTATATGACTTTTACTTTCTTTCAAGCTCAGCTATGCATGGAGGTACCTGTTAACATTTTTATAGCAGTTCAGTATCATGTTTTGTATTCTGATACTGCCCTGCCACATTCATTGGAAATCCCACTGGAAATGTGAGAGAGAGAGAGATGTGATCAGTTTTTGAATTTTCAGTAGGTCTTTGTCAAGGAGAGATTGGAAGCAGGGGAACCAACCAACAAAGAGTTTCTTACTGTAGTACAGGGGAAAGCTAGCGAGGGCCCACACCATCCAGTGACAGATGGAGAGAAAGTTGCGAAGGATTTAGGGAGTCAAATCAGCAGGCCACGATTGTTGTTTGGATAGGAGACTGACAAGATCATCAGCGATCCCTAGGATTCCCACGGAAGGTCCTGGGTTGCTGTTGCCACTGACAACTGAGGTAGAGATGGAAGCTGGGAAACAGGAGCCGCTGCTCACTGTGTGGGGCTGCAGGAGCCCGTGAGATGGCCAGCAAGCAGTCGGGTGTGTGAGGCAGGAAGCAGAGGAAGCAGCAGGTGTCACCCAGGAAGGAGCGGTCAGCAGTGTCAAGCACAGAAACACCCAGCAATATCCGGGCGGCGGAGTTCCCACTGAGTCTGGCAATCAGGAGATGGTTGGCTTTGTGAAAACCAGCATGTCTCAGTTGATCAGGCTGAGTGCAGAATGTAAGAGAAGAAAAGCAAGCCAGGTCCCAGCAACCTGCAGCAAGAAGACATATTAGCCAATTCATTAGTAAATCATGGTCATGAAAATAGATATGGGAAAGGACGTATATTCTTAATCAAGAACCCAAGGCGTGCTTCTCTTCAATGACAGTTAGTGAATGTTGGTTATTGAACCCCAAAGCCTTCCCCCTACATATATTACTAAGCAGAGCTATTAGAATAACATTACTATGTGCAAGTGATTGATTTTGTGATTGTAAAGAAAGCTGTGGAGTTACAAGCCAATAACTGATCTGAGTAAATATTTGTCAGCATTTAAGTGCTGACAAATGTAAAGCCCTTTTAGTGCAATAAAAAGGCTTCAGCAAGAATTTAACATGGAAGCAATAGAACATTCTTCCCACCCACCCACCCCTCCCCACCGCCTCCCTTTTTCCTCCTCCCACCCAACTGGTGAAGAAAAAGATAAAAGCATATTTAGAAAATAATGGTGACATGTCAAAAATAATTTGTTTCTTATTTATCTCCTCTCAGCTACTGCCAGTGAGAAACCATGGCCACCCCTGCCCCAGCCCACTCCCCTGTAAGCTGGAAGCAGCTGATTTGCTCCCCTGAAAGAGCAGCGAATGCGTTGCCTGGGTGATATCTCATTACTAAGGCAACCAATTTGGCGCATCAGTGTGAATCCCAATTTTAAAATGTAATTATGCCAAGATATGTACATATGCTGGAGATGTACTTAAAAGAAATCTGTTCGCCTTTGGAAGGAAAACATTTCCTATGTTAGATGAAAGAGGGGGAGAAGGAGAAGTCTTGCTTCTATTTTTCGCTAGCTTAAATCGACCTTTCGATCGAGCCCCACTCTATTTAGTGAAACAGCTTGGACTGGTTTCTCCCGCACCACTTTTTTTTAAACTTGAGATGCTCCCTTTCCAAGGCACTTCTCTCTTGAGACCTGTCACTCATCACCCACCAGCTGTTGTCTCCATGACAACACTTTCTGGCCCCTGTAGGTGGTGGTGGAGAAAAAGGGAAGGGGATGAAACATGGCTGTGTTTTCATTTCACTTTCCCTTTTTTAATTACTACAAGCTCAGGAGCTGATTCTTGGTAAGGAATTAATTAGTGAAGAAGTGATTGAGTGAATAAATGTTCACTTTAGATTATGAAACTCCTGAGCCATTTATTGAGGATTGCTACCCCCGACTCACAGGAAAAACCGTGTAGATAAGATGTGTACAATCAAAAGCTTGTCTGGAGGAAGATTCTTTATTATAGAAGCAGCTGAAGATGTGAATAGCAAAGCCAGAGAAAATGCCGGTGAATCACTGCTGAGCAAGTCATTTTTTCTTCCTCCCCAACAGAAATTATTGTTTAAAAATAAAAAGGGCTTATTTGGGTGCAGGGAGGATTTAATTGCCAGCCTCATTAAAGACTGCCTATTAAATCATGAAATCCTTGCAACTCATTAAGTTTCCCATGTGCTGTAGCTGCCAGGAACCTCAGGGCTCAGATTTATATTCAAATCCAAGAACTGGACTGGGATTTCAGGTGTGACTGCCCCTCTCTCCCACTAACACCCTTGCCCCCTGTGCCTGGCCGCCCTCTTTTTGTTCTTCAATAATTCACTTGTCTGTGGACTTGCTGTTCTAAGTTCCTGCCAATCAGTGGGAGATAAATACGTAGCAAATGTTAAAGGCCAGGATGAAATTGTTAATATTTATTTATTTTTATTGATGTGAAAGGCAGAGTGACAGAGATTTTCTATCCACAGATTCACTCCCTAAATGGCTGCAACATTTGGGGCTGGGCCAGGCTGAAGCCAGGAGCCTGGAAGTTACCCACATGGATGGCAGGGACTTACTGCCACCTGCAGGATGGGCATTAGCAGGACGCTGGAGTCAGAAGCAGAGCAGTTACTCTGAGCCAGGCGCTATAGGAATGGTGCGGGCAGCCCAAGCGCACCTTCACCATTGGAGCTGTCCATCGCTTAGTGATGTGACATATCACCAAAATAAATGATTTTTAAAATTGACTTCTAGGCCAGTGCTGCGGCTCACTAGGCTAATCCTGCGGCGCCAATACTCTGGATTCTAGTCCCGGTTGGGGCGCCAGATTCTGTCCCGGTTGCTCCTCTTCCAGTCCAGCTCTCTGCTGTTGCCTGGGAAGGCAGTGGAGGATGGCCCAAGTTCTTGGACCCCGCACCTGCATGGAGACCAGGAGAAGCACCTGGCTCCTGGCTTCGGATCAGTGCAGTGCACTGGCTGTGGGGGCCATTTGAGGGCTGAACCAATGGAAGGAAGACCTTTCTTTCTGTCTCTCTCTCTCTCACTGTCTAACTCTGCCTGTCAAAAAAAATTGACTTCTAGAAAGGCTTTTAGTGCCTTTTTTACTACCTATCAAAAACTAACCTAAAAACTTTTATGGGTACCAGATCATATCCAGTTCATCAAATCAGATGTGTAACAGGATATATGTAGTATACATATATATATATATATATATATATATATGTATATATATATATGCTATAGTGTTGAGATTTATTTTATTCATTTTTTTTACTATAGAAAGTGTTTGTAACTACTACCAAAGGATCTAAGTGTGCCAAATACTGTTCATGTTCTTCATCATGAAACAGTTAAATATATTCCGCTTTGACTATCAAGCTTTGCTAACAAAAAAAAAAAAAAAAAACTTATGAAATATTCAGCATGTTCTGGGAAATGTGTCATTATTTTTCTCATACGTGTGGAGCATTCAGTTTCTACTAATGAGGAGACATGTAGTGGCTTTAAGCTTTTTTCTTGTTTTTCTTTCAGTAAGTACAGAATATGAATACCTTTAATAGACATAAGACCCTCCCCAAAGAAATGAAACCTAAGTAGAAAACTAAACAAAATATGGACAATCATGAGAGAGGGAGAGAAAGAAGGGGAAGAAGGGAGGGAGGAAAGGGGAGTAGAAAGGTAGAGAAGAAGGGGATAGGAAGGCAGGCAGGCAGGAATGAAGGAAGAAAGGAAGGTAGGTTAGATAAATAAGGAAGGGAGGGAAGAAGGAGAGAGAGAGAGAGGGAGAGAGAGATAGCCAGCCTACCAGTAACACTCCTACATCAGAGTACCTGGGTTTGATTCTTGGCTCCAACTCCTGACTCCAGCTTCCTGCTAACGCAGACCCTGGGAGGCAGCGGTGATGGCTCAGGTACTTGGTCCCTGCCGCGCACGTGAGAGACCTGGTTGGAGTTCCTGACTCCTGGCCATGGCCTGGCTCAGCACGCACTGCTGTGGGCATTTGGAGAGAGAACCAGTGCATGGAGGACTCGTGCTTCAGCACTCACCCTCTCTGTTAATTAATTTTTAAAAAGAATAAGAACCAGAGTCTGTGTTTTCACCTATCTAGGATGAGGATAAGCTTTGCTTTGCTTTATTTAATCACTTGGTGTTGCTGAGTGTGTATGCACTGCTGGTGTGACAGTGGGTTGGAGGGCTGGCATGTGGCACAGTGAGGTAAGGCACAGCTTGTGGCACTGGCATCCCATACAGCCCTGGCTGCTGTAGGCATTTGGGGAATGAACCAGCAGATGGGAGATCCCTCTCCCTCTCCCTCTCCCTCTCCCTCTCCCTCTCCCTCTCCCTCTCCCTCCTCTCCTCCCCTCCCCTAATCCCTACACTCCTCCCTCTCCCTCTCTTTGTCATTGTATCTTAAATAAGAATAGTTCGGTAAAAAATTTCTGGAAAATAATTTAGCACTATATTTCTAAAATAATTAAAAATTTTGTTTAATCCAGTCATATACTTCTAGAAATTAATTAGAAAATTCTTAAGAAATATGTACAGTTTTAGATGTAAGAATTTCCTTTGCAACATTTATTATGAAAGTGGAAAATAATGGATAATCTTTTTTAAAAAGATTTATTTATTTATTTGAAAGTCAGAGTTACACAGAGAGAGAAGGAGAGGCAGAGAGAGAGAGGTCTTCCATCCACTGGTTCACTCCCCATCTGGTCACCCATCCAAAGCAAGGAGCCAGGAGCTTCTTCTGGGTCTCCCACATGGGTGCAGGGACCCAAGGCTTTGGGCCATCTTCGATTACTTCCCCAGGCCATAGCAGAGAGCTGGATTGGAAATGGAGCAGCTGGGACTCTAACCAGTACCCATATGGGATGCTGACATTGCAGGCGGTGGCTTTACCTGATATACCACAACTCCAGCCCCAGTAATGGATAATCTTAAATGCTATGAAAATAGTTATGTAATTATGATACATTTGTAAACAAAAAACTAACCATTTATAGTAACAATGTAAAGAAGCTGTCCCATCAAAAGTATTCTTGATAAATGCTAAGTAAAGTATGTTACAAAAAAAATGTCCAATATCATTCCATTTTAACCACACTATTGTGTGATTCAAAGGTAGTTCAAAAGTACTTAAAAATTCATGGAAATGCAGATTCTTGTTTAATTTTTGTTTTAATTTTTGATTTGAGTAGCAGAGAGTTTTCTTCTACTGATTCACTCCCTAATGCCAGCAGTGGCTGGAACTAGGCTGGGACTAGAAGCCAGGACATCAGTCCAGGTGTCCCACGTGGGTGGCAGGAACCCAGTGACTTAAACTATCCCTGTTACCTCCCAGGGTCTACATTACCAGGAGACTGGAGGCAGGTGTTGAATCCCGGTATTCAAAAATGGGACTTGGATGTCTGAGCCACTAGGCTAAATGCCTACCTGCACCTCCTCTTTCAATCCAATTATTCCACAAACTTTCTGAAGTAGCTGCATATTCACATGTATGTACACGTTCCCATTACACGTGCTCCAGAGGAACTTGAGTCATTGTTGGGGAGCCTTATTTGTAACTAAAGATTGCTACTTTCATTCAGTGGTTTTAATGCTGTCAGACATCCCTGTTCAAATTCATTACCATAATAAGGATCCATATTTTTTAGAAAATTTCATTTCAAACCAAGATGTTTACTAGTTGGCTATCCTGAGTTGTTTGTATTGTATTATATGAATAAGAAACCAAACCTTCCTAGAAAGCATATTGGTGACAGATATCCTCCAGGGAACTGAAAATACTCGGTCAAGCATTTGTCATTTGTTTTATTTACTCATTTGAAAGGCAGAGCGACAGAAAGATTCCCATCTGCTGGTCCACTCCCAAAATGGCCACAGTAGCTAGACTGGACCAGGATGAAGCCACTGGAGCCAGGAACTCCATCCAGTTCTCCTGATGTGTGGCTGGGGCCCAAGCACTTGTCTGTCGTGCACTGCTTTCCCAGGTACATTAGCCGGGAGCTGGATCAGAAGCAGAGCAGCAGGGATTCATGCTGACACTCAGACGTGGGATGTGGGCATCCCGAGCCGTGGCCTAACCTGCTGCCCCACAACATCCACCCAAGTGTTTGGAATTTAAATGCAGGTTCACAAAGTACTTTATTCATAAGTTCATTGTAGTTTAAATAAATAGATTCCAAATGGGCAGAACATAGAATTACAATCACATTATTTCAGTCTAAAATTTTAAGGAACAATTTCTATTATAAATATGTGTTTATTGGGCCAGTGCTGTGGCGCAGCGGGTTAAAGTCCTGACCTGAGGCGCCAGCATCCCAGTGCCGGTTCTAGTCCCAGCTGCTCCTCTTCTGATCCAGCTTTCTGCTGTGGCCTGGGAAAGCAGTAGAAGATGGCCTAAGTCTTTGGGTCCCTACACCCACGTGGGAGACCCGGAAGAAGCTCCTGGCTCCTGGCTTCAGATCAGTGCAGCTCCCGCTTTTGCAGCCATCTGGGGAGTGAACCAGCGGATGGAAGACCACTCTCTCTGTCTCTACCTCTCTGTAACTGCATCTTTAAAATAAATAAAATAAATCTTAAAAAAAATATGTGTTTATCAGGAAATGTATTTTAAAAGTAAAGAAGGTGATAACATTACACATCATGTCACAACTCCTGACGTCTCTTCCCAGTCTTTGTTCCTCTCTCTTACACACTGAGGCCACACTGTGCGCACTGTAAGCGGCCCTCCAGGGTGCACTTTAGCAGGGTTGCAGTTCTCTGCCCCTCAACCTTCTGGGCTGCTTTCCTTGACTCCAACCTACACAGCGTTGTGATCTTATTATTAATCAAGTCATTCCTCTGTTGAGAAACCCTTAAGTCACCTACAGAATTCAGCCCAGCCTCTCCCAGAGTCTGGCTCCCAGCAGCCGCACACCCTGCTACGGCACAGCCCAGCAGCCTTGCCTGCGTCCTGTTCCCTGTCAGTGGTCTGCTCTCCCACACTGGCCTTCCACACGCTGTTTGCCTTACTTTCTGGGTTCTTCATGTCACACTCCATCCCCCACACAAATCCTCCTGGCCAGAGCAGTCTAAATAAAGCCCTGCCTGCTTTTTTTTTTCCTTCAATATTTATTTATTTATTTAAAAGGCATAGTTAAAGAGAGAGGGAGACAGAGACAGAGAGATCTTACATTTGCTGGTTCACTCCCCAAATGACAACAGCCTGGGCTGGGCCGGGCCAAGCCAGGTCAGGCTGAAGCCAGGAGCTCCATCCCTGTCTTCCATGTGAGTGGCAGGGGCCCAAGCACTTGGAACATCTTCCATTGCTTTCCCAGGTACATTAGCAAGGAGCTGGATCAGAAGTGGAGCAGCTGGGATTCGAACCAGCACCCATATGGGATGCTGGTGTTGCAAGCAGTTGACTTAACCCAGTATGCCACAGTGATGGCCCCAGTCTCTGCTGTTTTGACCAGAACTCATTGTCAGTTGTCTACATCTCTGTGAAACAGTGACTTCCATGGGAGGCTGGAACCCTGCTATGAGTTTTAGGATGTGGGTTTACCCTCACTTCTTTTATCTGTGAAATGATAGGATTGAATGTGGGCACTTCTGTCCCCATCCGGGGTATGGTAGGCAGTGGGTAATTTGTTACCAAAAGATATTGATTGTGAATGCATTATTTTATATGTAGGAGCTTAGGGTTATTTCTGTAAAATTTATGCCTCCTTTCTTAAGTGGACAAGAAAGCTATGTCTCTGGGGTTGTCTAACCCCTGGAGCAGGCCACAGGTGTGAGTGTGCCCCTCAGGTGTGCTGTGGACGATCTCCCAGTTGTGTGATTTACAAGTCTTCAGCTCACCACCTCCTGGTGGATCCTGTAATCCCTGCAGTCTCTGTCCAGGGTGCAAGGCTTAGGTCACCTGTTACTTGGGCACATGTGTCTGGTCTCTTGAGCTAGATTATAAATGGCTGCGGGAAGCAGCCCCTTTGTGTTTGATTATGTTTGACACAAAGCCCCCATGGCGTGAGGCCCTGCACATGGTGGCCCTGGGTAACACTTTATCAGAAATGTAATTCTGCATTATTAGCACAATGTAGGAGTTTGCTCTGGATTTCTAAAGTCTCTTATTAGCCATGTTATGTATGAAAGCAAAGTGTTTGTGAATACTTGGGAGCTGTTCATATGTGCATTCAAATGAAGTACTTTGGTATTGCCAAGCAAATGGAGTAATTAGTAGGCACAAGAGTTATTCCCAGCTGGGAAAGAAGCTTCGCAGTTTTACCTCTGCTGCCAGAGTTAAAGATGACAAACTTCTAGATAATTTCTATACTCTACTGGTGCCTCACCAGTGGATGGTGCTTGGCCTTAATCAGCCACCAGGCACCTAGGCTCCAGCATGAGCTCCAACACTTATAGGATGATATACGTGGGCCTTGCTGTGCCTGAGTTTCTTATCTATAAAAGGGGAATAAAGTAATACCCATCTTATTGTGTAGTTGTATTAGATGAGCTAAAATATTCTTTGAACACTTGGTCAAAGCAGGTCACATCCACGGGGTGTGATCCATGGAAATCAAGAGAGAAGAAGTGAGTATTTGCTGGAAAAGAATATAACATAGCATAGGTTGTTATCTGTAGATGACAATAACTTTAAATTAGTAATATATTTATTTGGCATAGGGAGAAAAATCTAGCACTAGAAGTAAAGTTATTTAGTAATGGCACAGTTTTCTGTAGTTCTTATTTGATGACTGGCTCAAGGAGCTAAGACTATAGTGGCCTTAGTGTGGTCCAGTAAAAACACTCCTTTATTTTCATTTTTACTATTTATTTGAAAGGCAGAGAGAGACAGACCTCCCATCCACTGATTCACTCCCCAAATGCTCCAGCAGCTGGGACTGGGCCAGGCCGAAGCAGGAAGCCAGAAACTCAGTCCAGGTCTCCTACATGGTTGACAGGGACCCAAACATTTGAGCCATCACCTGTTCCCTCCAAGGGTGCACTTTAGCAGGAAGCTGGGGTTGGGTAGCAGAGCTGGGACTCACACCCAGGCACTCTGATTCGGGTGCCAGCATCCCAAGCAGTGTCTTAGCCAATGCCAAGTGCCCAGCTACACGCACCCTTCAGGTGACAATGCCCGGAAACCTGTCCATGATTATTTAGAGGAAAAACCTCTGCAGATGTGGGTACTCTGAGACTCCCTTGGGCTACCTGGCTCCTGTTGCCATGATATAGTGACTGTGGCTCTCACAGAGGTGTGAAAAAGAAGCAAGCGTTTCCTGCCCTGTGGGGGAAGAGAGGGTCTATGGGCAGCCTCACCAGAAGAGCAGGGCCAGCAGCTGTGCCAGAGCCAGCGCCACCTCGGTCCTGGTATCTTCACGCGTCAGGAGCTCGGAAAAACTGGTTCTTCTGAGGAATCTAACCAAGCGTCGGGTCCTTATTTATAACTTGGAATCTGATTTTGGCTCACTGGAGAGCCAGCATATAATATTTGTGTATTTGAATATGATAGAATTTCCCAGCCTTGTTTTTCCCCCTTTCCTCTCACTCCAATAATAGAGGAATTATATTATCTCCCAAACCCAGCGAGAAAAGGAATGATACACAATCTGGAATGAACCAGGAAGCAGAAACTTAATTTAGAATATTCGCATTTCCCTCACTTAAGCTGAGGATTTTACATTTTCAGTGAAATTATTTTAATGGAAAAGGAATAGTCAATGAAAATCAGACTCTTTCATGCATCAGGTTGCTCGTTGGCAAACAGGAAGCAGTTTTTGCAAGTTCATGCTCATTCACGCTAGACTGCTGTAGAACCATCAGCCATTAGCGTTGGTTTGGAAATTCTGCTAAGATTTGGGAACTGCATGACAGCTGCAGGTGCTTTCTTCCCGGAGCATTTCAGATCTGCCCGGCCCAGGCTCACAGTGTGAGACGAGAGGAGCTGTCCGTTTCTTTTCACTCTGGGGTTCCTGAGCTGCTCTTGGGTGTGAGGCTCTCCCCAGGGCCTTTGGACAGATGAGCGAGGCTTCTTTCAAATGCAAGACATTTAGTCTGTTCCCACCAACCACCATTCCTGCAGCATGGGTGTACTTTTTAGAAATACAGTGGTGAACAAAGTTGAAATAATCTTTATCCTCCTGCAGCAAACATTCCAGTCAAAGAGCAAAACAGGGCCTAAGTGAATGGGTAGATAACTGGGAATTGTGAGTTATGAAGGAAAGGAGAAGCCGAGTTAGGCAAGGGAGATGTATTATAGAGAGCGTGGTTGGGGAAGATCCCTCCAAGGAGCGGCTGTGAAGCTGAGACCTAAAGAACGTGAGGGATTTGACCCTAGAACAGTTCAGGGAGCGAGGACGGGAGCTGGGCACACGCGCAGGCAGGGGACTACGGCGAGAAAGAGCTTGAACCTTGGGAAGCCTCTTCAGCGGGATCACTGCGAGTGCCTGCTCCCTGCTTTCCAGCGCTGTGGCACGTCCGCCTCTTCCCAGCTCAGTGCAGCACAGTTGATGTCTCTGCAAGGTCTCAGCTGGAGTGTCAGCTGGGCCTTCCGCAAGGACACCTGGAGGGCAGCTGTAGAAGAGTGCCATGAAATATTGATCACAAGCCAGTCAAGAAGAATGGAGAAAGACCAAAAGGAAGGGTAGGTTTTGATGATCCAAGAATATTTCCATGGTTCACACACACAAATAGTTGCTGAGGCAGTCTAATGCTGGCGTTTATTTGAAAAGCAGTCTGATTTGTTTTCTGGATTCAAGGTCTACATTTCTGCCTTGGCATCAAGTTACTGATTTACTTTGAGTGATATATTAAAATGTCTAATTCATATCTTTTCATTATAGCTTAGGCTTTTTGTAATCAGATAACTTGTTTAGATGTATTCATCCACCTCTATTCTCTGATTACTTTCTTTTAAAAAAAAAAAAAAAGACTTATTTATTTGAAAGTCAGAGTTACACAGAGAGAAGGAGAGGCAGAGAGAAAGAGGTCTTCCATCCAATGGTTCACTCCCCAATTGGCCGCAACAGCTGGAGCTGCACCAATCTGAAGCCAGGAGCCAAGAGCTTCCTCCAAGTCTCCTACATGGGTGCAGGGGCCCAAGGACTTGGGCCATCTTCTACTGCTTTCCCAGGCCACAGCAGAGAGCTGGGTGGGAAGTGGAGCAGCTGGGACTCGAACTAGCGCACATATGGGATGCCAGTACTGCAGGCAGCAGCCTTACCCACTACGCCACAGCGCCGGCCCCTTCTCTGGTTACTTTCTATTCACTTTTTACACTTTTGTGTGAGAGGAGACATTTTAATTTTTTAAGATTTGTTTTATTTATTTGAAATGCAAAGTGTTAGACAGATCTCCCATCTGCTGATTCACTCCCCAAATGTCCACAAGTGCTGGGCTGGGCCAGGCCAAACCCAGGAGCCACAAACTCCATCCAGGTCCCCAACATGGATGGCAGCATCCCAAACACTTGGATCATTCCCCCACTGCTTTCCCAGGCGCATTAGTTTGGAGCTAGATCAGAAGCAGTGCAGCCAGGACTCGAGCTGGCCCCAGAGAGGAAGTTTTTGTGAACATTTCTGATATTCACCCTTCTTAGTGTCTGATCAGGTAGAAGGTGGCTGAGATTCAGCCCACTCATGTAGAAGTGAACCATTGCCTGTTGTATTCCTTCGCCCACAACTGATAAGTCATCTGTATTACAAAGAACCCGCGTGTTAGTGGACATTTCACACATGTGAAAGTTTGTATATCTACTGGAACAGGAACAACCCGTTGCCACTCATGGAGTGATGGTAAAATGAAGGTGGGCTCCTCATTGGAATTGAGTCTCCTGTGCCCACACATCACCCTACAACTTGCATTCTAACAAAACCATGCATTGTATGGGCACATAGCAACAGCAAGAGAAGATTTCACAGGCAGAAACAGCATTCTTGCATAAACATTTAAAACTTCCATTTCTTAAAAAACACCACCGAATCACAATGTGTTCCGTTGCAGAAGCAGAAAATGTGATTCAGTCTAGCACCAAGGGTAACAGGAGTTGGAGTCACCCAACAGGGAGCCCTGTCGGCCTTCTCCTGGGTCCGCTTCCTCCTCAGTCTGGCTCCCCCTGGTGGCTTCTAGCAGTTTCAGCAGTCATGTTTTCTCCGTATTGAGGGAATCTCTCCTAGACATCCTTGGGTGTTGTCTCAGAAAAGTGAGGTATTTATGTTTTTGTGTTTTCAGAATCCTGCCAAAACCCATCCTGCAGCAGGTGCTGACAGCAAGATGGGTCACCTGCGCGGGAGACCAGGTTGAGTTCTGGGGTCTGCGTTTCAGCCTGGCTCAGCCCAGCTGTTGCAGGCATTTTGGAGGCAAACCAGCAAATGAGAGATCTCTGTTTCTCTCTCACTGCATTTCAGATAAATGAAAAACAAATAAAATTTTTTAAAAATTTCTCACGTTTTATTGGTCTGAACCAATCACCATGAACAGGAAATGATAAAATGCTAAGAAATTTTTGTGACTGTAATAAAAGGTTAGCTTATTTTCATGATAACTAGCTTAAAATCATTATGTAAAATTATGAACAAGCGATAGACAAAACAGGGAATGAAGAGACAATTCACAAAAGAAAAAATTCAAATAACTAGTGATTTTTTTAAAGTTGCATAACACTAATAATGCAGTTTAATCATAGCAACAGTACATATTCTGTCAATCAGCTGGTTCTTCTTCACTATTTGCATGTTAATTCTCTTTATTCACATGGTAGATTTTAGAAACAGTACTTCAATATACGGCAGTTGAAAATATGAATGGATCACAGCACTTCTATTTTTAGAGCTTTTTCATAAATCACTTGTATGCTTAAGTTATTATACTAAAATGTTGCAATTGCAAAAAAACAAATCAAAAATACCAAAAATATCTCACAACAAGGAACAAGGGTCTGGTTGACTAAGTTATATGTGGATCTAGCTCAGTCCTGCAAGACGACTCAGAATTACATTATAGGAGACCACTTGATCCCATGGGAAAATGTTGACCCTACTGTGGTTTGTCCCCTGTGGTTCATGTGCTGGAGGCTTTGTCCCCTGTGTGGTGGTCTTAGGTGGTGGAACCTCTAACAGGTGGGGCTATTACAAGGTAGTTAGGCCATAAGGGGCATTAATGCTGGTCTCATGGTCCAGTCCCTGCCCATTCTTTGGCTTCCTGTCTTGCCTGCTGTATGATCTCTCTATATATCTCTATTTCTCCCCCCTCCACACACACACACACACACACACACACACAATACTGTCCACCCTTAGCTTCACCAGATGCTAAACAGACAGGGCTACCCAGTCTCAGACTTTGAGCCTGCAAAGCTGTGAATTTCTGTAGTACCCAGTTTCAGGCATTTTCTTATAGTGACAAAATATAGACCAATACAGCATTATAAAGCATTTTATGATTACTATGTGAGTATGAACTCATATATGATTATGATTACTATGTGAGTATGTGAGTTTGAATTCAGTTTTGTATAAAGCGTGTAGGCAAACAGAAAAATAAATATTTGGGGGCTGGTATTATGACACAGCAGGTTGAACTGCTGCCCACAGCATCAGCATCCCATATCGGAATGCTAGTTCCAGCCCTGGCTGCTCTGCTTCCAATCTAGCTCCATGCTAATGCACCTGGGAAGGCAGCAGAAGATGGTCCAGGTGCTTGGGCCCTTGCACCCATGTGGGAGAGCCCTCACTCCTGGATTTAGCCTGGCCCAGCCACTGAGGCCATTTGGGGAATGAGCAGTAGATGAAAGATATAGATCTCTCTGTATCTCTACCTTTCAAAAACCTTTTAAAACCTTTAAAAATAAATAAATGCATTTCAATGCATAGCATATTTTAAGGAACAACTTATTTAGGGCAGTATTCCATAAACTGCATCAAAAGATTATTGACAAACCAGAAAAAAATAATTAAAACACCAGTGACAGAAGGATGATTCTCTTCCATTTATAAAGAGCTTGTACGCATCAGTGGAAAAGCCAAAAGAAGTGGGTAGGAGATATAAATATGCAGTTTACCAAAAGACTTACAAGTGATGGATGAAATGTGTTTACTTTTTAAAAAGTGGTGAAAAAGTATTGATATTTCTGTTGACATCCATCAAAATATGTTCCAACTTGATTGTTACACAACTAAGAAGCTTCAGTTTTCAAATACTGTGTTATAAGACTTTTTTGGGGGGGAAGAAATGGATGAGAGAGGTTTTCCAGATTGACTGTACAAGGTTATGTGTTTGGTAGGGTTTTCAGTATTCTAGTTATGGCTGTGTGTGCAAATACAAAACCTCAGCATCACCAAGCATCACCAGCATGTCACTGTTAGATTTCTATAGAGCAGTGAGTTCTTTCTTCCTTTCTCTTTTTTTTTTCTTTCCATTTATTTATTTATTTATTTATTGTTACATATGCAAAAGGCAAAGTGACAGGGAAAGAAGGAGATCTTCCATCCACTGTTTCACTCCCTAAATGCCCACAACTGCCATAGGTTGGCCAGGCTGAAGCCAAGGCCAGGAACTCTATCTGCTTCCCCATATGGGTGGCAGAGATCCAAGTACCCAAGCCATCACCAGATGCCTGGCAGTATGTGCACTAACAGGAAGCTGGATTAGAAACGGAGTAGCCAAACTGGAACTCAGATATAGGAAGCAGGCATCCCAAGTGGCAGTGCAACCTGCTCCACCACAACACCTGCCCCATCATGTCCTTCTTTCTTTATCTTTATTTTTTAAAAAATATTTATTTATTTTTGAAAGTCAGAGTTACAAAGAGAGAAAAAGAGAGAGAAAGGTCTTCCATCTGCTAGTTAACTCCCCAAATGGCTGCAACAGCCAGAGCTAGGCCCATCAGGAGCCAAGAGCTTCCTCCAGGTCTCCCATGTGGGTACAGGGGCCCAAGGACTTGGGTCATCTTCTGCTGCTTTCCCAGGCCATAGCAGAGAGCTAGATCAAAGTGGAGCAGCTGGGACTCAAACCAGCGCCCATATGGGATGTTGGCATTACAGGCAGTGGCTTTACCTGCTACGCCACAGCGCTGGCCCTATTTCTTGCTTTATTATCTTGTTATTCCAGCATAAGCTACTTATTACTCTGATCACTTCTCTTACCTACTATTACAATCAACCATGCACCCAAACAGTGCAGGTTTATTCCCTAAGAAATATCTTTTTTTTTCCTTTTCATAACTTAGATAACCGATAATGGCCCTCATAGTTTCTTTGTTTTGTTTTGACTTGTATCATGTAAACTGGCACCCTTGAAAGTGTATCTGACCTTAGTAAATGTACCTTTTCTTATCCCACCATTCCCTCTTATATCAATTTCAAAGAAAGGAAAATGGAGATGGGAAGCCTACTTGATGTTTGCCCTGAGTAACCAAGGGGCCTCTTCTAGATGTTTGCCTTCCCCCAGGATCCTGAAATCCTTTCAGGAGGCATCTTGCCTGTGTGTCACTCTGACAGTGAGCACTGGCAACCGATGGATGATGGGGTGCCAGGCTGCGTAGAGGAGCCAGCACAGTTGTCCATCTCCTGCAGCCAGAGCCAGGCTTCCAGCAAGAGCTGGGAATGCAAAGTGCATTTCTCTGTGGAAGCATAGGCTTCATGGGGCTGCAAAATGATTGTTTTCCAAAACCACGTGTTTGCCCGCAAACCTATTGATGTATGCCTTAAAGAAGCTTAGGACAAGATACTCCCTGCTCTTTGTGGTGAATTATTAGTAAAACAGCACAGTACAAATACATGTTGTAGATAAATGCTTTTATAATACTGCTCTTAATGGATGTCAAGTGTCTGGCACAGGGCATGGCACATAAAACTGAAGTGATGTTTTCTTCCCCTTCTCTGAGGGGTAATAATGGTCTCCATGGCCAGCATTGTGGCCCAGGAGGTGAAAGCCTTTGCTTGTGGTGCCAGCATCCCATGTGAGAGAGCTGGTTCAAGTCCCAGCTGCTCTACTTCCCATCCAGCTCCCTGCCAATGCACCTGGGAAGGCAGCAGATGGCCTAAGTTCTTGGGCCCTGGCCACTCATGTGGGAGACCTGAGATGAGATCCTGGTTCCCGACTTCAATCTGGTCCAGCCAGTTACAGAGAGAAGGAGGGAGATGTAGAGCTCTTCCATCCACTGGTTCACCCCCAAAATGGCTGCAATGGCCAGGGCTGACTCAGGTTGAAGCTAGTAACCAAGAGCTTCATGCAGGTCTTCCATGTGGATGCAGGGGCCCAAAGACCTGGGCCACCCTTCGCGGCTTTCCCAGGCACATTAGCAAGAGCGAGATTGGAAGTGGAGCACCCAGGACTCCACCCGGTGCCTGTATGGGTTGCTGGCATTTCAGGCGGCAGATCAGCCCGTTACACCACAACGCCAATCCCTGCTATATGCTCTTAGACATCGTCTGCTATGCCAGTCTCCATTAATAGGTGGAGAACCTGGGGCCTGTGAGTTTATTTGCCCAGGTCCCAGCAGGGGTGGGAGATGCTGGCCTCTGCCTGCAGGGTAGGGCTCTTCGCCACACCCCTACAGAGGCAGGCAAGGAGCTGTCCATCTCTGTGGTGCTGGACTTCCCTGAGACAGCCCCGCTGTCTGAGGCTAAGGAATTCCAGCTACTTTACATGGCCTTTGCACTGTTGTGGTGCTGGATAGCACCTTACCTCTTAAGGAATTGGTCCTAGTTATTCCTGTCTCAGAGGCATCCTTACCTTGTCCTGGGATACTGTAGTGTCTGCTCTGTCCTTCGTGTTCCCCATAGAAACCACACATACAGCAGGCCTGTGGCAGGTGCTTGCAGGAGGAACCAACACTGAATTCTAGATCCATCCCTAATTGTGACAGTAATATCCTCCACATCAAGAAAAAGTGAAAAGGGAAAATCTCCAAATGCCAGTGGGTTTTTTTTTTTGCAAATACACAACAATATTTCGAAATTAATAATGTTAACACAAACGTAAGTGATACATGGACATCCGTTTGCCCCCAAAGCAACTAAGAATTAATGAGTGTTTAATGTGCCACTGGTCCTCCTACAAAGAGTTCAAAAAGTTGTCAATTTTTAAGTGCTACCAAGATTTTCCCAAAGCTTTTCACATCATTTTTTAAAACTATCCTTTTTTGACAAGTGCTAAATAGAGTTAACTCAGTATTGTTAACTCTAATTTCATGGCATTGCCAAAATATTAAATCATATTTTCTTCCATCACAGATGTCTCCCCAAACTGTGATTTCAGTGTTATTAGAAATGTGACTTGCCAAGCGCTGTGGCTCACTTGGCTAATCCTCCGCCTGCGGTGCTGGCACCCCAGGTTCTAATCCCAGTTGGGGCGCCGGATTCTGTCTTGGCTGCTCCTCTTCCAGTCCAGCTCTTTGCTGTGGCCTGGGAAGGCAGTGGAGGATGGCCTAAGTGCCTGGGCCCTGCACCTGCATGGGAGACCAGGAGGAAGCACCTGGCTTCTGGCTTCTGATTGGCGCAGCGCCAGCCATAGTGGCCATTTGGGGGGTGAACCAACAGAAAAGGAAGACCTTTCTCTCTGTCTCTCACTATCTAACTCTGTCTGTCAAAAAAAAAAATGTGACTTGTGATTTCCAGCAATGGTTCCCCCAGAAGTTAATGAAGAAAGTCTTAAATAATAAAGAAATTTATTATCTTTGCAACTATGATTTAAGCCCCAAAATTTTCAATATGTGGTGACAAACCATGGTCTACCTTTTGGTACACACATCAGCTACAGAAGACAGACTTGTTTAATCTCAGTGGCCATGTCTCTGCTCTTATTGTCAGAATTCCATGAAACTGTTCCTATCAACACAGCTGAAATTAGACCGATGCAATTAGAAAGAGGTCATACCCGATTCAAATAATTGGGAATTATCTATCTATATATGAAGACTACAACAGTTTGGATTATGTTTGGAACCAAGCCTTGTGTTAATCCTTGTAACAAGTCCAAGGCTGTCATTCAGAGAGAAGTCTGATACAGTCGTCATTGCTTCTATGTATACCTCAAGCTACTTTAAGTGTGATGCTCCGGGAGATCACAAGATCTATTCTTGGAGCTGGACCAAGCTGAGATGCAGTTTATTGTTTACCAAATGACCCAGAACCTCATCTGCACCTCAGCTTCCTCCTGTATAGAGTGCTCAGAACATCTACCTGTTGGAGCACCAGGAGAATTAAACGAGATGGCATGCATAAATCCACTGTTGACGTGCGCACGTGGCCAGCCTTCCCTTCTCCCTCCTCAGCAGATGCTGCACTCACTTGGTTCTGTAATGTATGTTTCTCTCTGCAGGACCAGGACTAGAGTAGGCACGTGAGGTGCTCCATTCTGATGTAAAACTTAAGGAGGTGCCAAAAATGTCATCAAGACAAATAATACTTTCATGCAAAAATGTTTTAAAAATCAAAATGCAAAAATAAATTCATGATGAACAAAAGATCAAACTTTTAAATAAGGACAAAATCTGTACAATGGGCTTTTGTCATTTTTGCCTCAAGCTTGAATATAGCCCAGTATCTTTATATGTAACTCCAGAGTAAGTTAATATGTGAATTAACTTTGCATCCTTAGCCACCTGTTTCTAATCTGTTTAATTAGGCTTGGCTAATTTACATACTCATAAATTTGCCATAATTTTTAATTTATGAGATATACTTGCCAGTATTGAAAAAATACAAGTACAATAAAGTCTTTAGAACAATAGTCCATTTTTTAAGTACAATCATCACTCTTGCTTATATAAAATTGCTAAAAATATTTTGTAGTTGCTCTTCTCTATCCCTTAGTGATATGTTTTAAGTTATTTTTACTTTGAAATAATTACAGAGTTACAGAAAAGTTGCAAGATTAGTATCAAGAAGTCCCATACCTGCCTGCAGGTGCTCCAAATATTAAGCTTTCACTTCAGTTTTCATGCTTGTCCTTTGGTTTTCTTGTTCTCCCTCACACTCTGTGTGTGTCTTTCTGTGTCTGCTCACAGAGGAGAGATGTTTGGAGTACAGAAATATTTATGTGTATACAAATTGGCCTTTTAATTATTTGAAAGTAATTTGCAGACTTAATTCCCCTTTACTCCTAAATATTTCATGTGTCCTAAAAACAAAACATTCTTTGCCAGAGCTCCCACGATCAGGAATTACCAGAATCAGGAATTAAGAATGTTAGAATATTCTTTAACAGTACTCAGTTCAGGAAAGCGTGTCTTTCCTGACAAATGTGTGTGTCTTAGCTTTAAAAAAAAAGACAAGTACATTGTCCCATTTCTCTTTCTACTTTGACTTTTTAAAAACTATAAATTTTGGTTTTTAAAATTTTTATTAACCTGTAATACACATTTTTATGAGGCAAGGTGCAATATCACAACTCATGAATACACCGTAAACTGATCAGCTCAGGCAGTTAGCATTCCCACTGCCTCTTGTTTGTGTTTTAGACCTTCCCAGCCCCTCTCTTCCAGTTCTTCCATGGTGCACCGTGCACTGCTGTGAGCTGGGGCCCCCTCACTGCCGCGTCCCTATCTCACTGCCTTGCTGGGACCGCCTCACTCCATCTCACTGCCTCGAGGTGCCTGTTGACAGCCTCCCTGGAGCTCCACGCCCTCCCCGCACCCTGCAGCCGCTATTTAGGTTTAGACCGGCCTTTTCCACCTTGCACACATGAACGAGCGTGTGCAGTGTCTGTCTGTCTGTGTCTGGCTTATTTCCTTTAACGTAATGACCTGCATTTCCATTCATTTTGCTACAGCTGTCAGGATTTTTTTTTTTTTTTGTGGCTGAATAATGTGTGGAGGACCACATAGATACAGCTGTCAGTCACATTTTCTTTATCCACTCATCCATCAGTGGACACTTGGCTGTTGTGAATACTGCAATGAACACAGATGTGAAAATATCCCTTTGATAGGCTGAGTTTGTTTCCTTTGGATATACACCTAGAAGTAGGAGAGTTGGGTCATGTGGTGGGAGTATTTTTAGATTTTTGTTAGGACCATCCTTAATGGTCTCCATAATGGATATACTAATTTGCATTCCAGTCAGCAGTGTGTAAGGGCTCCCTTTTCCCCATATTCTCACCAGCATTTTTCGTCTTTTTTATAATAACCATTGTATCTGGAGTAAGGGGAAACCTCACTGTGATTCCGATTTCTGTTTCTTCGAAGGCTAGTGATATTGAGCATCTTTTTCTCGTGTGTGTTGGTCATTTGTATTTCTTTTGAAAAATGTCTGTTCAGATCCTTTGCCCATTTCTTAGCTGTATTGTTTGGGTTTTTGTCATTGAGTTGTTTAGTTCCTTATATATCCCTGAATGTTGATCCTTTGTCGGATGCAGAGTTTGCAAAGACTTTCCCCCGTTCTGTTGGGTGACTCTTCACGCTGTTGATTGTTTCCTTTCTGCGCAGGAGCTTCTGAGTTTGATATAATTCTCTTTGTCTAGTTTTGCTTGTGTTGCTTATGCTTTTGGAGTGCTACCCAAAACATTGTCAGCTACACCGATGCCTTGAAGGGTTTCCTCTATGTTCTCTTCTAGTAGTTTCATAGTTTCAGACCTTACATTAAATTTAACTCTTTGATCCACTTTCCACTTTGACTTTTAATTAGTTTAGAATTCTGTATACAACTAGAGTAGCTTTCCATAGTATATAGTTATTATTTATTGTGTGAGTAATTCTGTTATTTTGCTTTAATTTAGTGTTTTCCAAAAACCTGATACTTCGGAAATTATAGAGGAAGAGCGACCTTTTCTCTGCCGTCCTACAGGCAGTGCCTGGAGCCTGCAAATTTGACAAAAGGCAGATTAACAGGAGGAAAGACAACAGTTTTTACTGCTATTAAGATTGTATTTGTACAGAAGCTTCAAAGAAAAGAAGTGAAAAACAGGCAAAAGCCATATGCATTAAATAATTGCCAGGCTAGTGGATCTGGACAAGATCATGTATAAAATGTACATAATTCTAAGTGAAGAATACTAAGTCAGCCACCTTGGCTTAGTCTTGCAGACCCAGGCAAGGCTGCTGGAGCCGTCCGTTCTGAATTAGTTTCCACAGACACACACACATCACCAGCACAGCCTGTAGTGAGCAGACTCACATGAGCTGCGTCTGTGTATGTGTCTTTAGTTCGATGATTTCATATTTTTTATTGACTAACAATTTGCTTATCTCATGGCTCCTTAGCTTTCCCCTAGGTCATCACAAAGCATCAGTAAGGTATCTGTAAAGCCAGGTAATTCTCTGTCAGGAACTGTGCTGCCAGCCCGCCCGGTCTCTGCTGCATCTGTTCTTCTTGGGGCATTGTATCCTGCTGTTCTGGTGAAACATGGGAACCAGCATTTTCAAAACAGTACACCGGGTCTTTATTCATCTTGTTCCTCATGACGACACTTGAGCAGAGGAGAATACCTCGGGGAAATTTTTCTGTCTTTCCATCTTGCTCTAAAATAACTCTTCGAAGAGGCTGAGTCTTCATTAATCCATCATGAAATTTCCCAGAGCGGACACAGCTGTCATGTTCTAAATCTGATGAGGTACGTGGCTATTTTAAAGCTAAAGTTGGTGAGTTTTTTCAGTTTTCTCAGAGTTCAACCTGGTACCTAAATAAATGCTCCCCTAACATAGCCACAGCCACTCATTATCAGCCATGAATTAAATAACTGGGGAGGGAACTTAGAGAAGAAACGGAAGACAGACACTCCCACGAACTCTCCCTAGGCAAGGAGGGCCTAGGGAACCGGGACACTGCACTCGTGAAGGATGCTGGCTGTGGAAGCTGAGGGGACCCATCTCCGAGCACAGAGAGCCGTGAGAAGGACAGAGAGCCCAACACCAGAGCCCAGGATAGAGCAAACGTTAAGAGATGTGGAGAATCAAGGAGAGAAGGCAGGGAAGGCCGAGACCACAGTGGGGGCGTGGTGACCTGCTTCTCCATGGGCACCCCCGGCGCCTGTGAATCTCCAGCACGCTCTGGCACTTTGCTGACCCAGCTGTGGCCGTGGAAGGCCTGACCCCTGAGGAGCTCTGCACCAGAGGAAGAGATGGCGCCTTAAAGCACCCAGTTACACCCAACCACTCACAGCACCTGGGAATGGGCAACAAGGGGATGCAATTCGATGGGCAGAAGCGCAGTGGACGCGACAGACAGGACGCAGCGACATGGCTTTAGGAGCGCGTGAACAGTGGTCGCTCCCTAAGCAGATGGAAATGGAGCCAAAGCCTCGAGACGTGTGGGAATGAGGCAGGCCCGCAAGAGCCGTGGGAAGGACCAGGCACCTCTGTAGGTGGGCAGAGGCCAAGGCTGGAGAAGGCAGTCGGGTCAAGATCTGTACCAAGGAGACTCCCAGACGACCTCCCTGCCCCGCAGCTCACGACTGCCACAGACGCATTCCTGCTACAGACACTGACCCAAGAAGTGCTGCCGTGGGGTGGAGACGGCCAGGCACCATACTGAACCAAGGATCTTCCGTGACAGTATAGACACCAAGGAGCAAGCCCTCCCGCTCTCCACCCGTCTTCTCGCTGCGGACTCTGGGACCCCTCACAGGTGGCCCACCCTCACCTCCTCACCCACCACGCAGCCTGCCCCCAAGAAAGCATGGACACAGAGCTTGTCACTGCCCAGTGCGAGGGGATGGCTGGGGACCTCCAGGCATTTGAAGAAGGCCCCTGGCACAAAAGCCTGAGACCAAGACAAGTGGAAGAAGAGGCATGGAACAGGCACCACGCAGTTGGCAGTGTCAAAAACAAACCGAGAAGTCGTATTCTCAGAGAGCAAGTGAGATGCTGCCCTTGTGGGACAAGCACAACGTGCTTTCAGAAGGAGTCTTCCGAGAACAAGGGTGAACTCCTGAAGATGGAACACGTGAGAGCCAAGATGAAAGATTCCGTATCAGGCTTGGAGGGTGAAGCTGAAAACGTGCCTTCGTTTCACAGACAGCGCCAAGTGGCTGCGATGGCCTCGGCGCTGTTCCGGGCAGTGGAGCGGCATCAGTGGGGGGAGAGATGGACCTCTCTAACCTAGCGGAGCTTAGTCCCTGGAGGAAGGAGCTAAGGACACAATAAGTGAGAAGGTGTTAGTGCTGGGGGGAGGAGCGAGGCTGGAGCCTGAGGAGGATCTGGAGGCTGGACTAGCTGGAGGGCAGCGAGGGGCCATGTGAACAGTAGGGAGGGCCAGGACTGCTGCCACTGGAGCAGGCACAGAGGCAAGCATGTTTGCCAGGTGGCCTCTGGGGGAAGAGCCTTCCAGGCAGAGGGAACAAGTAGCACAAAGGCCCTGAGACAGAGGCGCCAGGCCCGTGCAGGATAGAGCAGAGGGTGGGAGCAGGCAGTGAGGTTGCGAAGGAAGCAGCAGCAGATCCCCTGGGGCTAGCGATGGCTTTTACTCGCTGGGAAGTGGAGAACCAGGCACTGCAGAGTCAGTCTGACGGGGTCTGGCCCCGGTTCCAGCAGGCTTGCTCTGGCTTCTGTGTGAGCATGGCCTCTCAGTAGCAAGGGGTGTGCAAGGCTTCTCCAGCTTCTCTGCCTGGACCTCAGCTGTGCCCTCCAGCGCTGTGTGCGCCTGCCCTTCTGTCTGGTGGCTGCTCGCCCTCTTGTGCCCTGCACTTCCCTACACCTTGGGGCCCAGGATGCACCCCTCCCTCAGCTCCGCCCCCTCTCAGGTTCCTATCCTATAGCACACACACCACCTGGCTGTTTCCATGTAACTTTTTTTAAAAGATTATTTTTTATTTATTTGAAAGGCACAGTTAGAGAATCTTCCATCTGCTGGTACACTCCCCATGGCCGTAACAGCCCAGGGCTCCCAGGCCAGAGCCAGGAGCCAGAAGCTTCTTCTGGGTCTCCCTCATGGGTACAAAGGCCCAATCACTTGGGCCATCCTCCGCTGCCTTCCCAGGCATATTAAGAGAGCACTGGATTGGAAGTGGAGCAGCTGGGACTTGAACCAGCACTAGCTGCACCCGCTGCGCCACAGCACCAGCCATTCATTTACAGTGTTAATATCATCTCACCTTGGGCCCCTTTTGGCTCCCGTGTTGTTGGTTGAACCCCTTAGGTGTATGCAAAAGAGTTCTAAGCGTTTGTTTGTTTTTTGAGCATAACATTGCATTTTGCTTTCTAAAATACTGTCCTCACACAGTCATCTCCTGAGGTAAGCTTTGTGTGGCTTTTGAAAAACCCAGCCATTGAAGCTGTTTTAACCAAAGCAGGGGGTGGGGCGGGTGTAGACAATTGATGAGACAGTTAAGGCACTGCATGTCCCAGCTCCAGTCCCTATCCTAGCTTCCTGCTAATGCACACCCTGGAATGCTCAAGGAGTTGGGTCCCCGCCATTTATGGAAAGGCCTGGTGTGAGTCTCAGCCCCTGGTTCAGCCTGGCCCAGCCCTGGCTGTTGTGAGCATTTGGGAAGTGAACCAGCAAATAGGAGTTCTATCTGTCTGCCTCTCTGTCTCTGTCTGTTTCCCTTCCTCAAAAAAAAAGGGGGTGGGGGAATGGGGAAGTGAAGGATTGAAAATTCTTCCTTATACCTTAAATTCCAGCCTGCAGACCCTGGGTGGGAAAATCAACAACAACCCTCCCCCAACAAGTACACATGACTTTTATGAAAGTGTAACCTACTAAAACCAGCTATGCTTAGATGATTAGGAAAAATACATAAATCCTTCTTCCCAAAGAATCCTTTTCCTCTTTAGTTTTTCAGTGCTACTCTGTGATGTTAAAAACTAAATAAGTAAAGCTCAAGGGACTTCTGATGAATCAATGATACAGTTGCAGGCTCACAAAAATACCCCCCAACTCCCTGCCAAACTGCATGAGATTAACAAATATCAAATGTAAAAACCACAAAGAACATGCCATCCATCCTGAAACCGAAAAGAAAATCAAAATCAAAATAAAACCAAGATTCCAACTTCCTTCTATACACTTTGAGAAATGTCACTCAGGAAAAGGAGAGTGGACCAAATTGGAGACTAAGATGTGGAGCAGTACCGCAGGGCATCTGAGAATCAGCCTGAAATGTTCCGGAAGGAAGGCCTGGAATACCCCCACACACACACCCCAGGGATCCTTGCTTCCTCAGGGAGAAGAGTCAGCGAGGTTTCCCGTCTTTTCTGCCTCTGATTTATCCATCAGTGGGCAGGGAATGGGGAAAGCACCTACTGGCAGCCATCATTATAGCCGAACCAAGAGAAGGTTCCCCTGGACATGGGAGTAGAACCCACAGCACACCCTGTTTGTGTCCTCAGAACTAAGGAACAGCCTCAATGGCAGCTCCCTCTCCACTCCTCCAGGGCAGCTGGAAGACTAGATAAAGCCTCTAATCCATGGCCATCCAATCTGCATTAAAAGTGAATAAAACAGGGACCAGTGCTATGGCAGAGGTTAAAGCCACCACCTGCAGCGCTGGTTTGAGTCCTGGCTGCTCCACTTCCAATCCAGCTCTCTGCTATGGACTGGGAAAGCAGTGGAGGATGGCCAAGTCCTTGGCCCCTGCACCCTCATGGGAGACCCGGAGGAAGCTCCTGGCTCCTGGCTTCAGATCAGCCCAGCTCCAGCTATTGTGGCCATCTGGGGAGTGAACCAGTGGATGGAAGACCTCTTTCTCTCTGCCTCTGCCTCTGCCTCTCTGTAACTCTGCCTTTCAAACAAATAAATAAATCTTTTTAAAAAAGAAGGAGGAGAGGGAGAAGAAGAAAATAGCACAGCCTACTAAAGATGAAGACTAGGCTTCCAAAGAGTCATAACAATTCCTGCCTACGGCACTCTGACCACACACCAAGCATCTTTCTGTTCTATGTGTATCAACTCCACTAATACAACAGTACTATAAGGCAATCTCCACTGTCCTCCTCATTTTGCAAATAGGAAAACCAAGGCATGGAGAGGTTACAAAGCTCACCCAAGTCTACCCTGCCCTCAAGGAGGGGACCAGGGTTTGAACTCAGGCCTCTGTGTCCAGAGCCTGTTCCCAGCTGCTCTGTTCCTGTACTCCTCTGCAGAGGCAGGCAACAATGTAGGCAACTACTTGTACTCTCCAGGACATGAAAGAGGACAGAATGTACTAGCTGTGCACCTGTTCTTGGAAGCTACAAGAGGGAAGAACAACCAGAAATCATGGATCCAACATAGGAGAGTAGAGTAGCTCAAGAAGCCCCAGGATAGGAACTCTGCGGCAGATCTCAAGGCACAAGGAAATAAGCAATATCAAAGAAAAAGGTTCAGCCAATGCACTGGCCACTTGGAGAAAAGTATTGCTGATCATTTGATGGCGCTGTAAGAGCAGCTGGCAAAAAACAGCAGTAGGTACAAGGAAACTGAAGCAGATTTTTTTAAACAAGATGGTTATTAACAGGTAAAAACAAATCTACATGATAAAGCAAAGGAAAAATAAGTAAACCCCTTAGCAAAGTGATGAGCCAAATTTATATGATATATAATATAATACACATGTGTATATATGTATTATGTCAGTTATTCACTATGCATATGATGTGGTTATTGTATGGAATGTAAACACTATTGACTTACAAGTTTTGATGTAACCACTGCTGGGACGATAGACAAAAATGATGGTGTGAGAGCCAAATCTCCACCTTCTATAATTTGGACAGTATCCCAAAGAATCAACCAAAAATCACATTCTGTGTATCATTTATGAAAGTGACAGTCAGTAACAGAAGATGCAGCTAGAATACTTTGCATGGAATCAGATGTGAGCAGGGTGGTTGGTTTGGGTGGGCAAGGGAATAGGCTATTTTCTGTTATAAGCGTTTTTATACCCTTATTTTTTTCAAATACACAAAATCAAAGTGAACTAACAACACAGATGAAATGTGAACAGTTGCCCCAAAGTTGCATTAAAAAGCATGTATAAGATTGTTTTTTTAAAAATTACTTAAGAACCTAACCAAAAACATTTTTAAAAGAAGCTCTACAAAACACTTATTGAAAATTAAAGATTGATTTTCTATATAGATGTGGTTCCATGGAATCTTAATTCTTCCCTTCCCCTTAAAAAGAGATAGAGAGAGAGGCAGCCACAAACAGTACGAAACTTTAAAACTGTGTGTTGTCAAAAGAATTGAACCACATACTTACTTCCCCCCTCTAATTGTATTCTTTTGGGTTTTCAAGATACTAAAGAAGGGACCTTTATTTTAGCACTTGGGTGGAGGCGTCACAAAGCCATCTGTGGGATGGATCCGCCGCAAGGAAGAGAGCCATGCCCACTAAAAACGGTCGCTGTGCTCAGGCACGGGAGATGAGGTCGTTTTCGTTGCCTAGTGGTCTTTAAATCTTCTGGGTAGAGGCAAGCTGCAGACCCCATCACAGATGGCATATGTGCCAGGCTTCCCTTATGTGTTGCCTGCAGCCAGATCCGTGTTGACTGCGCAGCAGGCTGGAAGGAAGCACAGAGCAGGCACGTGGTGCACACGCAGGAGCCTGCATGAAGATGAACCTCCAACGACTGCGCAAAGAGGCTCGAGCCTTTGCAAGGGCAGTCGATGAGCGCAGATGGAGATCTAAGAAATGAAAGAGACCTGAGGGAGTCTGGAGGAGCCACACTGAGGACTGGGGTTGGGAGGCTGAGAATCTGGGCCCTAAAAGTCCAGGGACAAGGAAGGGGAATGATGCAGGAGTTTAGGTAGCAGCATCGGCATCCACTGGAGTGTGACCGGGACTGTGCACACACCTCCCCAGGGACACAAGCAGTGTGCGCAGCAGGGTCTCTGCTGGAGGGAATCCTGGGAGAAAGCCAGTTCAGGGGGGAGGGGCGGTGACAGGCGGAAGGTGACATCAATTCCATCTTGCCAGAGAGGTCGAGAAAAGTGGACACCTGGACCAAAGAGCCCGAAGAAGTGTTAGTGTCTTGTCACGCTTAGATGAAGCCAACGGGGAGATGTTCATATGTCGTCTGATTGGTTTCTGGACCCTGAAAACGGGTAGTAAAGATCCGTGTGATCTTGGCGATCCCTCTTAGGCTTTCCCCAGGAATGCGTCTCAGTTCTTGGGAGTTGATGCCCTGCCTGGGGAAGGGGCCGCACAGCGCGACTCCACGTGACCTTTCTCTAGGGGCTGGTGTGTGTGTCCCGTGTCACGGCAGGCTCCACAGGAGAACTGCCTGTGTCTGTGGCATTTGATCCTGGCTCCTCTTGCTTTCCTTCACCATTCCTAAAAAGTTTATCCAAAGATGTTTGCAGTTTGGCTTTCTTCTTTTCCTGACAGTGAAAGCTAACCCAGGACTCTACTTCAAACAGTGCACACTTGTGGGTAGTGCAAGGAGCAGGTGGACAGTGGGAACCCAGTGATCGCTGTGCCTCCTCGCGCCATCTGTTGGTGGCAGGTAGAGCTGCCAGGCCCTGCTGAGTGCATCCGAGAGGCTTCCCTCACGTCAGTCATCCACCACAGAGCCAACCAGTCAACATTTTCTTTCTCTCTGCTGCACAGGTGTGGCGGGGCACCCTGGCCCGCATGCGGTACAGGAGGACCAAGGCAGCTCTGACGATACTCAGGTACTACCGGCGCTACAAAGTCAAGTCCTATATCCACGAGGTGGCCAGCCGTTTCCACGGTGTCCGGACGATGAGAGACTATGGGAAGCACGTGAAGTGGCCCACCCCTCCCAAAGTGCTTCGCCGGTTCGAGGAGTACCTACAGGCGATTTTCAACAGGTAAGCGCTCCTTGGCACAGGCCATACAAGGCCACAATCCCGAGGCCTGGATGGTGGCTCAGTCACTTGCCGTTATGACCTTTGCCGTTGCCTTCTGCCTTCGCTTTTGTGGCTTTTGCTTCCAAAGGGCCTCTGCTCAGCTCACAGAATGTGAACGGTCCATTTATCTCTCTTGCAAGTAGGTGACAGCCATGTGCCACCTTTTGGAAATGAGCCAATAGTGCCACTCTCTGTTATTAGCAAACAATGGCTGTGGCTTTAAATCCCCTCGCTTGGCTCGCAGGAGAAAGCTCCTCAGTGTGACAGCTCTGGGTCCTGCTGAGCCTCACCTCCACACGGGCGGGCCTGCTTGGTGCTGGGACCCAGGCAGAGAAGTCGTTTTTAACATTGCCCATGTGACCTTGAGGAGGGAAACAAGCTGGCTGTTAAATAAGTGAACACCCATGTAAAATGTGGGCCTGTCCAGCCGATCTTCATTTCTTTATAACGTGCCCTGCATCTGAGTCTGCCCTTTCAGAAGGCCTTTCCCGTGCCTTTTGGACTTACTTGGTGCCAGCACGCGCCAGACATGCAGCCATCCCTGGGTGTGCACGAGAGATAAGTGCCAGGACCCCCAAGGATACCAGACGCCACCAGTGCTCGAGGCCCTTCCATAAAATGACATCATATTGTGTATAACTTATGCATGTTTTCCCACACCCTTTAAATCACCTCTGGGTACTTACAACACCTAGTTATGTACAGGCTGTGTAAATAGTTCCTATACTGCATTGTTCAGGGAATAATGACGAGGCAAAAAATTTGTATGTACTTGGTACTGACACAGCCGCCGTAGGCCAAGTGCATTTTTTATCAGAAGTTGATTGAATCTGCAGATGTGAAACCTGTGGACCTGGAATGATGACCGTATTCCATGCTGTCTCACATATAGCCATCTGGTCATGTACACTAAGCTGGTAGTTCTCAGACATAGCGATTTGATATGGTAAAAGAACACTGACACACAGAATGTAGGAGAAGTAATTTGTAAATCTATGCTAAATCAGATTTTATCTTCTTTAGATTGTGCTGGAAGATGTCCAGTGATAAAGAAACATGCATGAAAGAAATTCTCCTTAATATGTATCTCACATGCATTTTTCTCAAAATGATCAGGAGCCAGCGCTATGGCACAGTAGGTTAATCCTCTGCCTGTGGCGCCGGCATCCCATATGGGCGCTGGTTGGAGTCCTGGCTGCTCCACTTCCCATCAAGCTCCCTGCTATGGCCTGGGAAAGCAATAGAAGATGACCCAAATCCTTGGGCCCCTGCACCCTCATGGGAGACCTGGAAGAAGCTCCTGGCTTCAGATTGGCTTAGCTCCGGCCATTGTGGCCATTTGGGGAGTGAACTAGTGGATGGAAGACCTCTGTCTCTGTCTCTCCCTCTCTGTCTATAACTCTACCTCTCAAATAAATAAATAAATAAAATATTTAAAATAAATAAATAAAATAAATGATCTCTCATAAAAAGAAAAAAATTCAACCAAAATTACTGAAAGCGAAAGTACCTCAATTCTCAGATGGATTACTATGAGTATTAGTTTTCAATCTTAACAGACTTTTTAAAGTTTATTTATTTTCATTGTATTAGAGAGCCAAAGAGTGATCTTCTATCTGCTGGTTCACTCGCCAAACGCCCATGACAGTCAGGGCTGGGCCAAGAACCTGGAACTCCATCTGCATGCATCTCCCTTGTGGGTGTCAAGGGCCCAAGTATCTGAGCCATCCCTTGCTACCAACAAGGGTGCACATTAGCAGGAAGATGGATCAGAAGTAGGGGGAGCCCAGACTTGAGCCCACTCCACATGGGGAGCAGGCCTCCCAAGAGGCGTCTCACCCACTGCACCAACGCCTGTCCCCTTGGCAGGCTTTTTAATGCAGAGAGAAAATTTTGACGCAAATGGTGTCATTTGTAATCTGCATTGTGACATAACGTACCTTATGCAGGAGCTGAGATTGAAAGCAGAGCCACTCCAACCCAGGCTCTCCAGTATGGCACACCGGTGTCCCGAGAGGCGTCTTCACCACGGTAGCAGGTGCCCACTCCCCAGGGTCGTGTTGTTATGGCTACAAGAGATCACCATTGCTACAGTTACGTTGCACTCTGGCCAGTTCAGTCATCCTTTTTAGATTTTGAGGTTTTTATTTGTGGCCTAGAACTGACTGATTTGTGTAAAATTCAGTGTAATGTTTCAGTGAATGCTTACTGAATGCCTTCTGTGCTGAGGCACTGACCAGAGATACGGTGCCTAAGAGACAGAGGGGAAAGGATGCCCAGCCTTCCCAGGGGTTCCTGTCTGGGAGCAGTGAACACAGCCACTGTCATCGTGGGTGCACACAGACATACCACACACTGCAGAACACACCCTGTAGGCTGTGCAAACCTGGTCAGAGGCCAGGCAGCTTTTTCTATAACGAGCCAGCAGGAACTGTTGTGGGCTCTGCAGGCTACTGGTAGTCTGGCACATTTTCTTCTTTTTGTTAAACATGTAAAATTGGAGGCCGGCATTGTGGCATAGCAGTCTAAGCCTCCACCTGCAGTGCCAGCATCCCCTATGAGCGCCAGTTCAAGTCCCGGCTGTGCCTCTTCCAATCCAGCTCCCTGCTAATACACTTGGAAAGCAGTGGAAGATGGCCTACGTCCTTGGGCCCCTGTGCCCATGTGGGAGACCCGGAAGAAGCTCCTGGCTTCTGACTTCAGATAAGCCCAGCACCAGCCACTGTGGCCATTTGGGGAGTGAGCCAGCAGAAAGAAAACCTTTCTGTCTTCCTCTCTCTCTCTGTGACTCCACCTTTCAAATAAATAAAATAAAATCTTAAAAAACATGTAAAATTATAAAACAAAACAACAGAAAACTCTTCTTAGCTCACAGGCAGAACAGCAACAGCCCAGGGGTTAGCTGTGGCACAGACTGTGATGTGCCAAACCTGATCTTGAATTTTTTAAGCTGTGAAATTATGAGCAAAAGCGCATTGAGGGAGTCCATGGCTGCTGGGCTGGTTTTGGTTTTTTCTTTCCGTCTTTCCAGTCTCAGTGTGCAACAGTGTCATCATGTTGGTCACTCCCAGTCCTTGCACTCATTCTTTTTCACTGTGCCTCCGTCATGCCCAGCTGCTCGTACTTACAGGCGACAGTTTGCTGGATCAGGATAAAAGCCACATGGCTCTCACCAGGGTTGTGTAGGTCAGGTCTCTGAGGCCTGGCAAGGTGCCGAGCTGTGGGCCTCTGGAGCCTATCGGGTACAGACCTTATCCTGGGCCACCATGAGAAGTGAAAAGGGACAGGGTGACCAGGCCCAGAGGCTGGGAATTGATCAGCAGACAGAGCAAGGACTCTATGCTTCAGTAATGACATTCGCAACTCAAGGGCTAATTGGGGCAGGTGCTTAGCAAGCCGCTTAGTGTCTCAGGGCCTGCCTATCACCACTGCCCTTGGCTTTGCTCCAAGCCTGTCACTCTTGCAGCCTCTTATGGAATGAGCTTGGGACAGTGTGTCTCGCTGGAGAGTTGCTGGCTGTAAAAAGCAGAGGAAAGGATTTCACTGTTGTGTTGGGCTCTTACTTTGTCATGGTGGTCGTTTGGGCAGCCTGCCGTCTCGGACCCTCTGCAGCAGCAGATGTCCCACCCGACCATGGTCAGCCCTTCCACGTGCGTGCAGCTGGCACAACTCCCACCCTGAAATCCGCCACCTCCTGCCCTTGCTACCAGCCCCCGCTGCGACAGGCTCGGGATCCCTGGGATTTTGTCGAGAATCCCACTCTTGCCTCAGGGTCTCTCTCCTTCTGCAGAATGGATTGAGCCACCTGGAGCTGCTTCTCCATCTGCCCAGTCTACCTGCTTCCTGTCTCCCAGAAAGTCTTCACATCTCCCACTTTATTATCATTTCCATTTCCTGATAGAGTTGCCGATTTTGCCCTCTTTTTATACTTTCCTGATTATGTCAGTGGGGATTTTCAGTTGCTGCCATTCCGGTGTTCCCTGGGCGCATCCGAGCACCACTGGCCTGGAGAATTCACTTGGCCGAAGGAGGTTCGCGGTCTGCTTCCGGGCTCTGCTTCAAGCTCCATGGTAGAACAGAGGACATTGGTGTCAGCAGGGCTCAGGTGCTGCTGAGAGCATTAAGGAACTGTTATTTTTGCTTTATACTTTGAGTTGCTCAGGCACAAAAAAATCTTGGAGTCATCTTCAGATCTTCTCTCGCCCTCACAACTCATCTGTCAACTGATCCTAATGGCTCTCCCTTTAGAACAAATCCAGATGTGATGCTTATCTCCGGCTCCACAGCCTCCTCCCTGATTCAAGCCACCTTCCTCTAGGTGTGCGTTATGGCAGTGGCCTCTGCTTGCAGCCTGCAGCAGTCACAGGAAGCCTTCCGAAGCTGAGTCGGTCTGCATCCTCTGTTCAGAACCTTCCTGGGGTGTCTCACTCAGAGTCCTGGAAGCAGCCTCCTGGCCTCGCGGATTCCTGCCCCAGCTCTGCCTCTGTGCTTGCCCCCTTCCTTATGCCGCTGAAGCACACAGGCCTCCTGGCTGCTGCTCTAACGCTCCTGACAAACTCATGTCTCAGAGCCATGGCACCTGCTGGGTTCTCTTTCCTAGATGCTCCTGCTCTATCTCTGCGAGACTGGCGCCCTCACTGCCTGTGAGTCCTTGCTCGAGGCTCCTTCTCAGCAGTGCCTCTCCAAGCCACAGCCGCTACTTCCCTCTGCGGCACTCCCTGTCCCTCTTGTCCCGTCTTCCTCATGCGCCTGTCCCCCCCCATCCCCACAGTACATCTGCTCATTGGGTATTTTGTTGTCACCCCTCCATACAACATAAGCACCTAACAGAAAAGAGCTTTGCCTGTCTTGCTTACTGCTCTGCCTCTACTGCCCAGAACAGCGCCTGGTGTTTAGTAAGTGCCTAGAAGATATTAGCTGGGGGCGGGCACTGTGGCACAGCAGGTTGAGCCACCTCCTGCAACACCAGCATTCCATATGACTGCAGGTTCAAGTCCCAGATGCTCCACTTTCCATCCAGCTCCCTGTTAATGCACCTGGGAAAGCAGCAGCAGATGGCCCAACTGTGTGAGTCTCCCATGTGGAAGACTCAGTTGGAGTTCCAGGCACCTGGCTTCAGCCTGGCCCAGCCCCAGCCATTGCAACTATCTGGGGAGTGAACCAGCAGATGGAAGATCGATCTCTTTCTCTGTCTCTCCCTCTCTCTCTATCACTCTGCTTTTCAAATAAATAACTATATCTTTAAGAAAGAAAATATTGGTTGAATGAATGAGAGATGAATCTAAATTTTCTGTGCTCTAGATATAAACATTATTAAAGTCCAAAGTAAGTTTTACAAAATATCTATTTTAGCAATTTCTGTGTATATTTTTATAATTTTGGAGGGATTTAGCTTTTTCTTAGTGCAGCTTTGGCTTTATTTTGCTTGATGGCAGTAGCTTCAGTTATTGTTGAGAATGAACGGGATTACATCCCTAAAGTTTAACACATTTTGTTTACATATTTGTAGGTGGAGAGCATCCCTGATTATCAAGAGCCTACCCACTTCAGATCTGCCACAGGTCCGGGCCAAGGTTGCAGCCATGGAGATGCTGAAGGGCCACAGAGCTGACCTTGGCCTCCAGAGGGCCTGGGAGGGCAACTATCTGGCTTCCGTGAGTCCAAGAGAACAACATGGAATCTGCTCCTGCTCCCTTTCACAAGACAAGAATTTATCTCCAAGAACTCATAAAAGAAAGAAAACACCTTCAGAACTAAATAGTTCCTGGGAAAGATACTAAATTAGAAGGTGTTATTGCTTCTAAGTGCACAGTATTTGATATCTTCCCTACTTTGCAAAGGGCCATCTTTGCTGTGCCAAGGTGTACGAGGTACACTCTGTAACCTGGTCTGCCGCCATTGAAAACTCCCCTTCCAGAATTCCACAGCAGGTTTTCAATTGCCGTCTTTATATTCATTATTCCTGAAGCCACATTTCATCGCCCCTCCCACTCCCTACTCTTAAAGCATCATGGGCTGATATTATACCAGCCCTCTCGTAGCTCACCATTGGGGTGGGGGTGGGGGGTGGAAAGCAGATGTCTGAAACCATGAAAAGATAGTTGTAAAGCAAACTGCAAGTGCCTGTTCACCTAAAGTGCTCGGAAGGGAGGCAGACATTGACCTGGTCAAGATGTCCACGTCCCATGTCGCAGTGCCTGGGTTCTATACTCGGCTCTACTCCTGACTCCAGCTTCCTTGTGGATGCAGACCCTGGGAGGCAGCAGCAATGGCTCAAGTGATTGGGTTTTTGCCTTCCACATGGGAGACCTGGACTGAGTTCCTGGCTCCCTGCCTCAACCCAGTCTGGCCCCAGCCTTTAGAGACATTTGTAGACTGAATCAGTAAATGGGATTGCATGCTTGCTCACTATCTGTCCATCCAACCATCTGCCTGTCTGTCTATCTAAAATCAATATTTAGAAAATAAGTAGAGGCTGACACTGTAGTGTAGAAGGTTTAAGCCACTGCCTACAGTGCCAGCATCCCATATGGGTGCCTGTTGGAGTCCCAGCTGCTCCACTTCTGATCCAGCTCCCTGCTAATGCTCCTGGGAAAGCAGCAGCAGATGGCCCAGGTGCTTGTGCTCTTGCACCTGCATGGGAGACCTAGACAAACTCCTGACTCCTGGCTTCTGCCTGGTTGTTGCAGCTATTTGGGGAGTGAACCAACAGATGGAAGATATCTCTCTTTCTCCCTCTCTCTCACACCCTCCCTTCTATCTATATATCTCTGCCTTTCAAATTAATCTTTGGGGAAAAAATGAGTAAAAATAAACTGCTAAGCATAATCATTCTCTGTCTTTTCCTTCTGCTTCCAGAAGCCAGATACACCTCAGACATCAGGCACATTTGTCCCTGTTGCTAATGAGCTGAAGCGGAAGGACAAATACATGAACGTGCTCTTCTCCTGTCATGTCCGTAAGGTAAGGCAAGCTCGTGACAGACCATCTGGGAGAACCCCAGCTCGCAGCACGCCCACTTGGGCAGGCCCACCGTGAGCCAGCTGTAGATCCCCAGCCAGCTGCTCCCTCAGAGAGCTCTGCCTGTCCGTCCCAGACCTCATTGCAATGACTGCTGCAAAGCCTTCCGAAGGCAAAGGAATCTGTATGGAAACCATTTCTGTCAAACCAGCATGGACATCCCCTGGAGGCCAGGGACCTGTATTTTGCTCTGTGTGTGTCCTCCCTGGTGCCTGCACACGGGCTTGGTATGGGATGGTCACTGAGTGCATTCTGTATGTCTGTTATCGCTATTTAAAAAAAATAGGACTGAGGTGGGGAAGAATGTAGTTTGGCAAAGAGGAGTAGCCCACATGGTTGTTTGGAAGGTGGGACCTTTACACACGTGCTGTACATGCAACCTGTCCACAGATGATAGCTAGCAGTGGGCAGTGGAAGGCAAGTGACACATTGGCTTTTAAAAACCTTTTAAAAAGCTTGTTTCAAAGAATAGCAAAGAAATTGAAAAAAATTATAAAGGAGCATTTTGTGGGGCTAGGTGTTTAGCACTGCAGTTGAAATGCTACTTGGGGTGCCCACGTGCCCTCTCAGAGTGCCGGGCTCACGTCCCAGCATTCTTCCTGATTCCAGCCTCCTCCTCATGTGCACCCCAGGAGGCAGCAGTGATGCCACCCATGTGGGAGACCCAGAGTGAGGGCCCAACTCCTCTGGTCAGTCCCAGCCTACTTCCTGCCATTGAGGGCATTCGGGGAGATCTGTGTCTGGTGTGTACACGTGCGCTTGCTCACTTGCTCATTCATGAATTTTTTACAAAAGAGCATTTTTTGTAAAATTATCCCAATTTTAAAATATTACAGAAATGGTGAGCTTAAGAAAAATATTGCCTAGATTGATGCAACAAGAGACATGGACATACCTAGAGGAAGAATTAAGAAAATTGTCAGAATCGCCTCCTAACAAAGGTCTAAGTTTAGGTCCTTTTACAGGTTCATCACTTCAGATCTTTAAAACAATATGTAATTTCTTTTTTTTTTCTTCAGTATTACTCAGATCAAAATAATGAAATCAGTTTTTCATCTGTATTAATGGCATTTAATGTGAATATTTAAACATTGATAATAACCAGTATTTACAAAGATATAAGAAAACACTGTTGGGAGCATAAGATACAGTCCTTTGGAGAATTCATCAGGATTAAAATGCCCATGCTACTTAATCTGGGAATTCCACAGCTTAGCATTTATCCAAAAAAGATATTTGCACAGATATCCAAAGGTATATATGTACACAATTAAACACACATATATTTGTACATTGCAAATGTACATGCACAGTTGACCCCATATATATTTGTATATTGTAACACCAAAAAAAACTCAGAAGAAGATGTCAGCATACATCGGTGGATGGTTGGTAACCCATCCACTGAATTGTGTGTGTGCCCACAAGAATACCATGTGGCTGTGAAAAGTGAATGGGAAAAGGACAGTAGGTGAGGAAAGGGCAAAGTGAAATAATGGTCTTCAAGACACCGGACATCAGGCGAGGGAAGACAGTGATCCCTGAAACACGAGACGTGAGATGACAGCAGCCGGTTGACTGCCGAGGCAGACTCTCCCGTCTGTGGCAGGGACAGGGGAGCAGTGGCCGTGCCCCAGTCTACTCCTTAGTTAAAGAGAGCAATGAAGGCTGCGAGGCTACTAGGGTTTGCAGAGCAGAGGATCAGAGAAGAAAGAGTTGCAACAAGAGAAAATTCCAGAGGTCTTTAGAAACTCTACTTTGGGCTGGCACTGTGGCGTAGCAGGTAAAGGCACCACCTGCAGTGACAGTATCCCATATGGGCACCGGTTCGAGTCCCAGCTGCTCCACTTCTGATCCAGCTCTCTGCGATGGGATGGGAAAGTAGTAGAAGATGGCCCAAGTCCTTGGGCCCCTGCACCCGCATGGGAGATCTAGAAGAAGCTCCGGGCTCCTGGTTTCAGATCAGTGCAGCTCCAGCCGTTGTAGTCATCTGGGGAGTGAACCAGCACACGGAAGACCTCTCTCTCTCTCTACCTTTCTACCTCTCTACCTCTCTACCTCTCCTATGTTCTCTGTGTAACTCTGACTTTCAAATAAATAAATAAATCTTAAAAAAAAAATTAAAAAAAAAGAAAAGAAAAGAAAGTCTACTTTGAAAATGCATCTGAAGAAATTGCTCGAGCCTGGGGACAGCACCACCCAAAAGGCTTAGAGGTCAGCAGGCCAGGCCTCACACGGGGCTGCAGGTGGGGCCTCCCCACCGGTCAGACTGGGGACCTCCGGAGCCATGGATGCTGCAGGGACAGTGGTCTTGATCGAACACTGTTCCAACCCTGCCCAACAAATCTTTGAGACACAACAGGAAAGAATCCAGTGGTTTCCAGCTCATTCTATCAGCATCTGAAAAGGAAGCTCAGAAGTGTAAGAATACAAAAGTCTCCAGCACCTGGAAGGTAGAATTCAGAATGTGTGGCATCCGATCCAGATTACCAGGCATACAGAGCGACAGCAGACTACAGTGCATGATGAGAAGAAAAGTCAGTCATTCACCAAGATTAAAAACTAACAGTGTCACTAAAGCCATTATTAAAATGGTATGCTATGTCTTCAGAAAGGGGAAAGATCAATAACACGTGGAAGGTTTTGTAATGAACTGCCCTGAATTTACAAAGATGAAAAATACAATGAGGAAAAAAAAATATTCTCCATGAGGTTAACAGCAGATTAGACTCTGCAGAAAAAAATTAGTGAATTGAAGACAGCAGCAAAACTGGCCAGCGTTAACCAGAAAGGGAGAGGGAAAACAGACTCAGTACAGAGCACCAGGAAGCTGTATAATCTAGAATACATGCAGTCCCTGAGGGAGGAGAGGAGGGAGAAGTGGAAATTGTCGGGAAAAGTGCTAGCTAATGTCTTTCCAGATTTGACAGAAGCAATAAGTGCACAGATCCAAGAAGCTCAACAAACCCCAAGCACAAGAAACACAAAATAATTATCCCAAGGCACACTGTGATCAGATTGATCAGTACCAGTAATAAAGAGACAACACAGAGGAGCAAAGATAAGGATGCACCCTATCTCTGTCAGAAACAGCACACGTGAGAAGACAACAGAGCATCTAGGATGTTCCAGAATGCACTATAGAAAAGTAGACCAGATGAACCATATATATATATATATATATATATATATATATGATGAAATAGCAAAACAGTTGTAACTAATGTCATAACAGGAAGTGAAATGGAATCTTTCAAAATCTCATTGCTAAAGAAGGCAGAAAATGTGGAAACAGGAGCAGTGAACAAACAGGACAAACAGAAAACAAGCTAAAAATCATAAGCTGAAGCCTGACCAGCGGCCCAAACGCCACAGTTAAAGGCAGGGGTGGCACCCCAGCCTGTGCATGTGCTCACCAGCTCAGCAGCTCTCCAAACCCCTGATTTCAGGGTTTGTGGCGGTTTGATCACAAAGGCATGAGCAGTTAAATCATGGGCTTTTGGCAATGACTTTACTCCTTTCTCCCTCTCCCCTTACCACATGGCTCGGAGTAGAGCTGAAGGTTGCAGCCCTGTAATCAGGCCTTGGTCTTGGACACCAGACCCCATCCTGTGACTAGGAGCCCCCATCAGCAGTCACCTCATTCGTGGACAGAAGACCCATCTTTGCTTTATAGTTCCCCAGGGTCTTAGAAGCTCATGTGTCAGAAGGCTGGAACTAAGACTAAATATTCCTACAAAAGATAATCCTATTACTCATAAAATTCCAAGGGCTGGGCGAACTCTATCTTAGGGACGGGGCACAAAGACCAAACACAGGTTAAGCATCCCTAATTTGAAAATCCAAAATCAGAACTGCTCTGAAATCCTAAACTTCTTGGCCACTAACATGACACTCAGCATGTTTCAGATGTCAGATGTTCAGATTAGAGACACTCAACTGGTAAAGCCTGTGCAAATATTCCAGAATCTGAAACCTGTCTGATCCCAGGCATTTTGGATATGGGATACTGAACCTGTACATGTTTCTTATGGCATCACAGTGTTTGAACATTAAGGAAGGAGAGCTCAACTCAGTGTGTGATAGAGGCTTTTTAGCAAAATAGAGAGCAGTATATTTGAAAGTTAGACTGCAATCAAGGAAAGGCTGTATCTCGAGGTGTTTGGCACACTCCAGAATGTAGATTTGGAAACTCTATTCTATAAGTGTGCCTAGACTTGATGAGTTGGGAGGAGACTTTGCCAGCCAGGTTTACACACCCAACACAAAAGACAGTAGTGTGTGTATCAGCCACAGCGCCAGTTTGTGAAGATAGCAGATGCCGGTGTGCCATCTCAGTGAGTCCTGTGGCCACTGTCAAGTGTCCATCCATTCTGGCATCAGGACATGTAGAAGCTCCAGTTAGTTGCTGGAAGAGAGTAATGGCTTTGTGAATGAGGTCACCGACCGCACAAAAGCCCGGGTCTCTAGGCTTCCAGTGAAGACAGTTTTATGCCTGGCAGAGAGCATGTCCCTCTCTGGGTCCTGCAGGATTAGAAACTGAAATTCCTATTCATGGTCCTGTGTTTCTAAGTTCAAGAGGAAGCACCCCTTCCTTCACAGCTCAGCTGAGATCGCGTCGTCTCTCGAAGCTTACACTCGCCAGCGAGCACACGGTAAACTGGAGAAGACTTGAGCAAAGTCTGCTTTATGCTGTGATTCTTGTTGAAACGGCCAATTTCATTAACTGTCGTTACGCCTTGGAAGGCGGGAGCCACCTATAAATGGCCACTTTCGCCCTTCATGTGCCTCCGCCTGGCCCAACTCCCCAGGGAAGCTTCATCTCTGGCCTGCTGCAACACTGAGGACATCCGTGAACACTGGACGGCGTTAGTTACCTAGTGCTGAGTCTGTGCCCCAGTTCTCTCTCTCACTTTTTTTCTTTTGACTTTATAAACTTAGCTGGAAGACTGAGATAGTGTTCCTATGCCATGACCATATTAAGTAACTCCGGGCTTACGTTATGTACGTAGAGTTTTTTCTTTGCTGTTTCGATATGGCTCAAGTCAATGCAGTTTAAGGTTTCCACTTCACTCCCCAACGTACTTCCCTTTCTGCTTTGGTGTTTTAGGATGATTTGAGTTACTGAAACAGAAAGCAAGGATTTGTGATGTATTTTATTTTAAAAATTACTTTTTTTGCATAAATAGAAAGGAAATCTTTCTAAGCAGGGCTTCTTACACTTGCCACTTTTAGGGCTTTCTCTCTCTCGGTCCTCGGATTAAGTCGGGGCGTGTCATAAACAGGATACGGGGCCTACCTCTTTTGACTCTGAACTTGTAAAAGTTGTGAAAAGCCTTTTCAGCCCTCTCTATAGCGTCTGCAGATGCCTGCACAGCAGATGGGGTTATTCAGGTTGCATTCTGGACGCCCTCTGTTCCACACACTCTAAGGTTGCTTTAAACGAGGCTGAGTGTTCCCCAGCGTGACTGAGCACTGGTGTCCTATAGAATAGCAACAGATGTCTGTTGACAAACATTTCTGTATTTCTCAGTGTATTTTGGAAATGCTGGGTTAAATGTGCTCTTTAGATACAGGATTCTCTCAGCCTTTAAAAACACTCTCAAGTTACGAATATCCTTGTGGAGGCTGTGGTTTGCAATTTCTCAAACTGACCTGTCTGTGGAACCCTGTGTCTCACAAAGCTCTGCATAAGACTGAGTTGTGCAGAGCAGACACTCAGGAGATATGGACGGCGGCACACTGCCCACACCTGACTCCGTTCCCCCGGCAGGCGCAGGCACAGGTGCAGGCTGCTGTGGTTGAGGGCATTTCATCACATAGACTCTCGCTTGCACACACGGTGTTTTGTCAAGTTGAAGACTGAAAAATATACTTTGATTATAAAGGAAATGTTTAAAGAAATGACTGATTTCTCCTTTTTTTAAGATTTATTGGCCGGCGCCGCGGCTCATTAGGCTAATCCTCCGCTTTGCGGCGCCGGCACACCAGGTTCTAGTCCCGGTCGGGGCGCTGGATTCTGTCCCAGTTGCCCCTCTTCCAGGCCAGCTCTCTGCTGTGGCCAGGGAGTGCAGTGGAGGATGGCCCAAGTGCTTGGGCCCTGTACCCCATGGGAGACCAGGATAAGTACCTGGTTCCTGCCATTGGATCAGCGTGGTGTGCCGGCCGCAGTGCGCTGGCTGCGGCGGCCATTGGAGGGTGAACCAACGGCAAAGGAAGACCTTTCTCTCTGTCTCTCTCTCTCTCACTGTCCACTCTGCCTGTCAAAAAAATAAATAAATAAATAAAAATAAAAAGATTTATTTACTCCAGAGGCAGAGTTAAAGAGAGAAGGGGAGGGACAGAGAGATTTTCCATATGCTGGTTCACTCCCCAGATGGCTGCAGTAGCCAGGTCTGGGACATGCTGAAGCCAGGAGCTTCATCTGGGTCTCCCATGTGCATGGCAGGGGCCCAAGGACTTGGGCCATCTTCCACTGCTTTCCCAGGAGCATTAGCAGGGAGCTGGATCAGAAGTGGAACAGCCAGTACCCGTACTAACACCTATATGGGATGCTGGCATCATAGGCAGCAGCTTTAACCTATGCCAGAAGAATGACCAGACTGATTTCTAAAATGATGAGGCAAAAGGGAGAAGATTGAATAAAATTTAAACTACATTTTGAGCTTTAATTTGTCTTATCCTACCTCTGCAGATATATCCTGCCATATCATGTCTTATTGATCTTAGTTAGTATGGTATCCCACTGAGACAAACTACATTTTCAAATTAATCTCTAACTTCTTCGTTTGCATGTAGAGAATAAGAACTTGGGAAAGGGTCTGGGGGAATATATATAAACACACACACACACACCTTCTATTCTAGTTGGAGGAGGGGTTTCAGGGTTTTTGCTTTTGTTTTGTTTGCCTTCTTTTTCCTTCTAGTCACTAAGAAACATAGCTCTACAATGATTCAAAAATTTTTAGTGCTAGATGCCTTGATTAAAATATAACACAACAGTGGCTCAAGTCCCAGCTGCTCCTCTTCCAATCCAGCTCTCTGCTATGCCCTGGGAAAGCAGTAGAAGATGGCCTAAGTCCTTGGGTCCCTGTACCTATGTGGGAGACCCAGAAGAAGCTCCTGGCTCCTGGCTTCAGATCAGCTCAGCTCTGACCATTGTGGTCATTTGGGGAGTGAACCAGCAGATGGAAGACCTCTCTTTCTCTCTAGCTCTACCTCTCTAACTCTTTCAAATAAATAAAAATAAATCTTTAAAAATAAATAAATAAAAGATGACCCAAGCCTAAGATTGAAATAGCTGCATTAACAAGTAGCTAACCACTTACTTATAAAATGTTCTGCAAGTAATTCTGTCTCAAGAAAGATCTACTGGAAAACATGGAAATTTTCAGACCTTCTGTCTCATAAATTGATACTCTACTAAGAAACACACACACATATACTCTTTCCCAGTTTCATTATCTAGTTTTATTTTCTTTTATGATCTTATGTTTTCACTTACTAGTTACTTATCTGTCTTAGCCCCATATACTAGCCTCAGCTTCTTAGAACCAGGGACTTCTCTTACTCCTCTGCAAAACTGGCTTCTTTGCTTTTAACTAGTGATTTGTGTTATGAGTTCTTTGTATGTTCCAAATGCACATCGCTTCTCAGAGACAGGACTTGCAAAACGTTTGTCCCATTCTGTGAATGTCTCCTCTCTTTCTTGATGGTGTCAGGTCATATGTTTTTAAGTCCTTTCATTCTGTGTGTTTCCAGTTGCATGGCAGAATTGTGAAATCGCCATTGCCAGATTCCACACATCTGGGACCTCCAGCTCCTTTGAAATCCCCTGGCATCCGGCAAAGTGGCCACACACTGGCCACTTCATTGGAGCATTTGTCTCCATAGCCGGTCACCTCTGCCCTGGGGTTCTCCAGGCAGATAATCCGATTTTCTTTGCGATGTGCTGAGACACTGTGGTTTATTGCTTTATTTTGCTTTATTTTCCTACAGGTGAATCGATTTAGTAAGGTGGAAGACCGAGCAATTTTTGTCACTGACCGTCACTTGTATAAAATGGACCCCACTAAACAGTACAAGGTGATGAAGACGATCCCGCTGTACAATGTAAGTTCTCCACGCTTCTCTCCAAGTGAGGTCTTACTCTGGGGCTCGTGAACAACTAGAGCCTTCAGGCTGCTCTGATCTTTGGGGCTACACGGAGCCTGTGAATCCTGAAATTGTATGCCAGTATCGTGCTTTGTATAAATGTACAAGTTCCTATAAGGAAAGATCCAAAGCTTCTAAGAGCTTAATGAAGAAAAAAAAAAATCTAAATGTAAGGACTGTGGATTCTATGTGATCTTTCCCTATTCCTTATCCCACTTGCTTCTTAAATGTGCTAGCTCTAACGTGTCTTCTTACTTATTTTCCTAATGTTTATTTCTATACGGAATTGGATTCAATCAGAAAAATAGTAGAGGATTACCTTTGAAAACATCCCTGGTCTCCCACATGTGAAAAGTTACTCTTTTTGCCAGTATATTTTAGACAGATGGAATTGCTGGTTGAATGATCTCTGATCTGAATTGACTATAGTGTAACAATAGCCATAGGGCTCTCAAATTCCATGCCATTTTTTATTTGAAATATGAAATCTAGCAGGATCTCTTTGAATCTCATCATGACACTTTCTCAATTTTTCTGTTCCCTGGGGTCTGCTTTACAAGTGACTAATTCTGATTCTTCATAAAAATCCTACTGATCTTTCCATGTCTCTAGGATTTTTCTCCGTCTGCTCATTAGTAAAAAGAGAAGTCTGTGGTCTGTTCTAGGATGAACCAGGAGCATTGTTTAAGCATGATTTTAAATCCTTTTGGTGTTTGCATAAATGAATAGGAAACACTGAATTGCAGTTTTATTTTGTGAAGTCAAGGGTGCTCGGGGTTGGAAGGCACAAAGAAAACGCACTCTCTGTGGCTTTGCTGAGTGGCTGAGAAAGGCTGGATTGTGGCACCAGGGCTTCCCTTACTTCTTACATCCCCGCCATACACCCACACACCTTTGTCCCTTTCAGTAGGCAATGGATTGCACCTAGGAAGAAACTGTCTAAGAAAGTATTCTGAGATACTCTGCCTGGGGGTCAGCTCCTGGGAGGAGCTGACTTCAGAACAGTGGCTGCCTCTTAGGAAGAAGGTGGGTGGGACAGGGGACTCCCAACAATATCTATACTTTTTTTAAGTCTAAAGCAAACATGGCGAGATAATTAAGTCTGGATGATGAGAATATGGACATTTGTTACATTATTATGCTTTTCCATATGATTGAAATATTTTGAAATTACAAAAAGTTTAACACAGGAACCTTTTAAGACAAAATGATGATGCTAACAGTTGAGTTAGACATACTAGGGTCAGTGAAGGGAAGCAGATTCCATTGTAGCTGTGCAGGGCCTCAGGGTGAAACAGAAACTACACGTTCTATAGCTAACAGGAAGCCTGTCAATGAGAGAGAACTCAGCACTGATGAGTACAATTTAAGAATGGACCCAAAATCTTCAAAGAGGGAGGTGCCTTTCTCTGAAGGGAGGAGAGAACCTCCACTTTGACTATGACCGTGTCTAAACAAGATAAGAGTCGGAGAACTCAGAGGGCTTCCATAGCCTTGGAAACTCATAACTGGTGCATAGGGAGATTACTGATGCCATAAACAGGAGTGTCAATTGGTAAAGTCAACAACAGGAGTCACTGTGCACTTACTCCTCATGTAGGATCTCGGTCCTTAACGTGCTGTACACTGAGGCTTAATGCTATAACGAGTACTCAAACAGTATATTTCACTTTGTGTTTCTATGGGGGTGCAAACGACTGAAATCTTTACTTAATGTACACTAAACTGATCTTCTGTAAAAAAAAAAAAAAAAAAAAAAAAGAAAGAAATTTTCAATTCCCAACTTGACTCTCACTGGGATTAAACATGACAATAGGTCTGATCTGATTTCATCATCATTTAAAAAAAATCATCTATTATTTTTCACTTTATGTTTCTGTGTGGGAGCAAACTGTTGAAATACTTACTTAAGGTATACTAAGCTGATCTTCTGTATATTAAGATAATCGAAAATGAATCTTGATGTGAATGGAAGGGGAGAGGGAGTGGGAAAGGGGAGGGTTGTTGGTGGGAGGGACGGTATGGGGGGGGGAAGCCATTGTAACCCATGAGTCGTACTTTGGAAATTTATATTCATTAAATAAAAGATAAAAAAAAAAAAAGAATGGACCCAAAAATAACTAGAGCCAGGAATTAGGAGTCTGGAGGAAGAAACGAGGCAGATTACCCAAGAACACCACAGTCGGGGGGAGCATTTGGTGATGGTTGGGATGCCCGCATCCCACGTCAGAGTATCTGGGCTCAGGTCCAAGCTCCAGTTCCATAGACCAGCTTCCTGCTTCCTGGGAGGCAGCAGGTGAAGGAGCAAGTAACTGGGCCCTGCCACCCATGTGGGAAACCTAGGCTGAGTTCTCAACTCCTGGCCTCAGCCTCACCCAGCCCTGGTGTTTGCCAGCATTTGGGAAGTGAACCAGTAAAAGGGAGCTCCAACGATCAATCAATCTCTCTCTCTCTCTCTCTCTCTCTCTCTTTGCCTTTCAAATAAAGTTAAACAATTTTTAAACTTAAAAAAATCTCAGGGCCAGCACTGTGGCATCATAGGTAAACGCCACTGCCTGCAGTGCCAGCATCCCATATGGGCAGCAGTTCAAGTCCTAGCTGCTCCACTTCCGATCCAACTCTCTATGGCCTGGGAAAGCAGTGGATTATGGCCGAAATCCTTGGGCCCCTGCACCCACGTGGGAGACCTGGAAGAAGCTCCTGGCTCCTGGCTTCGGATTGGCACAGCTCCAGCCGTTGCAACCATCTGGGGAGTAAACCAGCAGGTGGAAGACCTCTCTCTCTCTCTCTCTCTCTCTGCCTCTGCCTCTGCCTCTGCCTCTCTGTAACTCTCATATAAATAAATAAATCTTTAAAAAAAACTTAACCTTAAAAATTGGTAAATAAACAAACAAAAGAACATTACAACTAAATGGTAGGGAAAAGAAAATTGGATGGAAACATAATAAAAAGCAAAACCTTTTTTAAAAGATTTATTTTTATTTATTTGAAAGACAAGAGTTACAGAGAGAGGTAGAGACAGAGAGAGAGGTCTTCCATCCACTGGTTCAGTCCCCAGATGGCTGCGGTGGCCGGAGCTGCGCCAATCCAAAGCCCGGAGCCAGGAGCCTCTTGCAGGTTTCCCACGCCGGTGCAGGGGCCCAAGGATTTGGGCCATCTTCTACTGCTTTCCCAGGCCAAGCAGAGAGCTGGACCAGAAGAGGAGCAGCCAAGACTAGAACTGGTGCCGATATGGGATGCCGGTACTTCAGGCTAGGGCTTTGCGCCACAGCACCGACCCCAAAGCAAAACCTTTTTATGGGCCTCCATTTTCTCATGTCTCTTTAATGTGCTAAAAGAGTGCTAATTCCCTCCAGATCCATACAACTATGGATTATTCTAGGAAGGAAGAGAGCTCTGGGAACACCATGTTCCGGAATCAAACCGGGAAGTTTTCAGAATCAGGGTATCAATAGGAGCCTACCGCAAGGGCCTCACATGCCTCTCCTCTTGCCTCTGCTTCGCATTCCCTGTGTCTGCAGGCTCCTTTCCTGTCTCAGCAAGGCTTTGCTGGCTCCAAGGAACAGATTGCAGCCACACATTATCTTAAGTCATGCCTTGTTCTTAGCAAGGATGCGTGTGGTAGCTAGGGAGAGGAATCTCACAGAGCCCTGGGGAAATAAATGCTGCCTCGTGGGTTTTCAGGCTGCCCAAGAGGCTGATAGCCTGCAGTGCCTGCAGCATGGGTGTTGCAGAGGCTAAGTCTGTGACATTTCGTGTGTCTGCTTCTCTTTGCCTGTCATGGTACAACCATCACCTCTTTCTTGCCAGCTTGGGTCAGCTCTATGTTTGGTCTGCATCAGCCACCCCAACAAACCAACAGAGTCTCAACCTGCAGAAGCATACTGAACGCTGTCTCAGATGAGGCCTCACCAGAGCAACCAGTTATGCATGATCCAAATAACTTTTACTTATGCATTTATTTAAGAGACAGAGAGCACCCATCTGCTGGTTCACTCCCTAAATGTTTTGGCGGGGGGGTGGGGGGGGTGTTGTAGAGGAGCTGGGAACTCAGCCCAGGTCTCACAAAAGGGTAACAGGAGCCCAGTTACTTGAGTCCTCACCTGCTCCCTCCCAGCGTCTGCTTTAGCAGGAAACGGGAGTCAGGAGCCAGAGCTGGGAACTGAATCCAGGTGTTCTGAAGTGGGACACGAGAGTGCTATGCACAGCCTTGTCTTGACTGCGAGGCCAGACGTCTGCCCCTAGTGCTTGTGTTCCTGTCCAACAGGCAATTCCCTGCACAGTCCCTCTGGACACTTCCTGACATGACGTGGAGAATTCCCACAGTCCATCCAGGGCATGTCTGATGTATTCCCTCCCCCGTGGCTGGTGGTGGTCCTCAGGCCTAAGCCACATTTGGATCGTGGTATCAGGAGGTATTGGACACCAGCTCCATGGTTAGGTTTGCTCAGTAGGAAAGAGGAGAGGGAGAGAGGAGCTTCGGTGAGCCAGGTTCACTTGCATCCTTAGGTCATCTAACACCTGCAGCTGTCCCCATCTCGCAGCGAGGATCCTGGTCTTTGTCACACTGGCCCAGAAGTTGTGCTCATGAAGCCCCCCGCATGGGTGAGACTCAGCTGACGCTGCACCTTGGCAACGTGTCTAGGCCGTCTCAGAGCCTCGTTGTCGTAAGTTCTTCCTGCAGAAAGCGTTCCTTCTGTTTCCTGACTGCTTCCAGCCAGGTGCTGTGGGACCAGTGTTGCGGCTTTCCTCACACACCATAGCAACCTCAACCAGTGGCTAGCCCTGTAGCCCTGTGAGTTAAGCCTCTGCTGCAGACACCCACATCCCCTATCAGTGTCAGCTTGAGTTCCAGCTGCTTCACTTGCAGTCCAGTTTTCTGCGAATACACACTGTGGAAGGCAGCAGATGATGGCTCAGTGCTTGGGCCCCTGCCACCTGTGTAGGAGAGCCAGACAGAGTTCCCAGGCTCCTGGCTTCGGCTTGACCCAGCCCTATCTGTTGCAGGCATTTGGGAAGTGAACCAGCATATGGAAGATCAGTCTGTGTGTGTGTGTGTGTGTGTGTGTGTGTGTGAGAAAGAGAGAGAGAGAGACAGAGAGAGAGACAGAGAGAGATTGCCTTTCAAGTAGATGAAAGCAATTTGAAAAACTCAACCAACTCCACTATCTTTACGTGTCCTAATTCACTGAACTTGTGTAACTCAGCAATAAGAGCGAACCCTGACTGCTCGACTTTGACAGGCACATTAGCCACAAACCTTCTGAAGCACCCTCACATGTATGTGCACAGGCACACGGCTGTGGGTGTGGTATACACACATGCAGGGGTCTTGTATGAACACAAGGTTTCATCACCTAGAAGTGCAATCACTCAGTCCAGCAGCTAGACCAAGTTTAGCTCCGCAGGAGCCGCCAGCTGTCTCCCACAGCGGCTGCTTCACCGTCTCACCACTACTGGGCATGGGGTGTTCTTTTAGCCCTTCTGATAGGTGTCTTATCGTCTACTTTCCAGTACCCTAAACCAGATGGCAGCACACTGAGGCCTCATCTTTAAGAGAACAATCTCTCTAGTTTCTAACAAATAGGTTTGTGTTCAGGAGATAAAGGCTGCCTTTATTATTATTATTATTTGAAAGGCAGAGAGAGAAGGGATCTTCAGTCCACTGGTTCACACCTCCAAATTTTATTTGAAAGGCAGAGAGAGAGAATGAGAAAGAAAGAGAGAGAGAGAAAGAATGAGAAAGAAAGAGAGAGAGAGAGAATCTTCAGTCCACTGGTTCATGCCCCAAATAGCTACAGCAGCTGTGGCTGGGCCCGGCCTAAGCCAGGAGCCAGGAGCTTCATCCAGGTCCCCACGTGGGGGCAGGGGCCCAAGCACTTGGGCCATCTTTTGCTGCTTTTCCCAGGAGCATTAGCCGGACAGCTGAATCAGAAGTGGAGCAGCTGGGACAGGAAATAGCGCCCATGTGGCATGCCGGCTTCGCAGGCGGAGGTTTAACCCGCTAAGCCACGACACCCATTCCCTAAATACTGCTCTTTAAACCGAATGAATAAAAGATAAGTTGAGTGCCTCTACTTCCCCTCTGCTTAGCAAAGATTGTTCCATCAACTTCAAGTTCCCGTTTCATGATGGGCCCCGACACCCGAACAAAGTGGGAACCCATGACAGGTTTTGGAGAATATTGACAGTCAACCCTGTCCTCACAGATGGCCCTGGGAAACAGCGGCCAGCGGCCATCTGAGCGGGAGGTTCCGGTGCCAGGTGGTTGCTTTAGTAGCTGCAGAGTGACTTCCTGCGCGCAAACGCTGGATGCTCAGGAGTCTGTTATTGTCCAGTCATCATCCTCCCCCTTGAAGTCACTGTCTACACCGCACTCTAACTCCTATATCAAATGAAAGCGCTGCTTCCAGCCGAGCTGTGGAGAAAGCACAGAATGCGGGCCCGGGCCGTGGTGTGAGACCGGCTTGTCAGCGGGGCGCTGGGCTCCGGGCAGTGCGAAAGCGGGCGACGCCCCGCACCGCTCCTAAAGCCTCCAAAACCGCCAGCGGGGGCCCCTGTGGCCCCGAGATTCCTCGTGGAGGCCGCAGTGAAAGGGCAGCCGCCGGGCGGATGCCCACACCAACCCACGTTCCACTCCGCGGGGAGGCGCCCTGGTGCGCGTGCGCGACTGCCCGCAGAGCTCCGCGAGCTGCCGTGGGCTGATGTGCCTCCCGGGCTTGTTTTGCAGGGTGGGGGTCGGTTTTGTTCTGACAGAGCCCCTTTTCTCATCAGTAGGGGCTCGCTGGCTAAGGGAATAGCCGCTTAATTTCCCAGATGCCTCTTTTCGCCATGCGGGGAGCACGAGGTAAAGCGACGGTTTTGTGGCGACTCTGTCTGACGTGACTTGCGGGAAGGCGCGCGTTGTGGGTGCTGGGCTGGCGCAGGCGCGAGGCGCCCCCCTCCCCCGCCAAGGCGTTTCCATGGGAACCCGGAGGGGGGGCTGCTGCGGAGGGCTGGCGCCCCGCCCCCAGCCATCCCTGGGGCCTTTAAGCTGTGTTTATTAGTCCTCTTAAATGGAAAGTATATAATCCCGTAATGTCAGGGCCTGAGTGGCACTCGGGTTTATTTATTTATTTAGGTAATAAATTTTCCTTCCTAATTAATTCTCAGCAGGTCCTGGGAGCTGTACCGTCTTGAACATCTTGTGCAAATGTTTGTATTTCTGTCGAACAAAGAGAGTCGCTTAGTAAAATCAGATAATTTTGAAACCGCCTGTTCTTTGAGGGAGGGGGACTGGTGGGTATATAGCAGAGAAATTTAGGGACATACAGATGTCAGAGTCTCTGTTTAATATTCCAGGATTTTATTTTAGTCTGATGGCTTTGGCTGTGAAGCCACCTTTCCCCTCTTCTTATATATATATTTTTTTAATTCAGTGATTTTACTGTTGGGTTTGAATGAGCTACATGGTTTTAAAATGCTTCTGAGAAATGTGACACCTAAGCTGTGTTCTCTCTTTTTTTTTTTTTCTTAATAAGAAAGAATACAGAGTTTCAGAGCTCCCCTATTGATTGCCTTCCTGACATGTGTTCAGAAGTAAATGCCTTTTGTTACACTGCTTAGAGATCACTGCTTATGCTAACCAGCACTAAGCAAACCGATTTATCACGGCAGAAGTTGGCGTTTTGGGGCACAAGACAGTCCATTTTCATCAGGACTAGGAAATTCAATTTCACATGTAAAAGATGGATCAAAGCAGTGTGAAAGCAACAGTCATTAGGGCCAATTTATGACTGCTTTAAGAAGCTGTCTTGTTAAAGCAACACAAAACCATTTAGGAACCAAAGTATACAGAAATACGTACATGGTCACTTCACTTAGAGGTCAGGTTGCTAGAAGCAAGATCTTAAAATGAAGCCCTGCATGGATTCACACAAAGACAAAGAGCTGTGCCTTCGCAGAACCAGAGGCTGCCACGCTGGTGCGAGAGGGGCTTCCTTTGACAGAGCCGCCTTCCAGAGCCCTTTCTAGGCACTACTACACGTACGTGAGCACCTGCCATGTACCATCCATTTGGCAGGGGTCGGCACAGGGCCTGGACACCCCCACCCCCCAGGCAGACGTGCAGGTGTGGCCACAGAGAGGCTTTGCTCTCGAGAAACTGGTGCTCAGGAAGGTGAAACTGTCGCTCCCACAGTCACAAAGCTCCCAGGGAAGGAGCTGCACGGCACACCCCAGGCTGTCTGCATGAGCACCCAGTCCCCACTCCCTGCTGCCTCCCTCTTATGAAAAACGACACAAGCAACTGAAGTCCGGCTTTAAGAGCAAAGAAACAACAGGGCTAACATTTGCCATATGCCCGATGCCAGGCATTTGCTGGACAACGTGATCATACTATATCTCAATTGTTATAAGACTCCCGTGAGGCAAATAACTTTCATAAATGAAACCAGTTCTCAGAGACATGGATCTCTAGGCTTTCAAAACGAGGTTTTCTGACCTCAAACCCAAGTTAGCCACAAATGTAGGCATCCTCCGGTTTCATTTCCTATGTTGCACTCTCTCACGTTTCCTTTATTTGTTTATGTAAGTCTTTCTTGTATTAATAATTGCTCTCTGAAGTATTTTACCTTAGCCTTTTGAACAGAGGTGATGTGTAGGCCCGAGGGAAACTTAAACAAGGAGGGAGCTTGTCTGTTAGCCCTGCTCTGTGTGTCAAGGTATGACCCATTAGTATACAAAACAGAAAGAGAAAATGTTTTGCTTCATTTCTGCTGGGGGAAAAATATAGCACCTTTGAAGGGAGCTGCTGCATTGTACTTCTGTTTGCACAGCTGTTTCTCCCCTAATTGCAATCCTGTCATTTCGAAAAAGAAACTTGCAGGAAAAGATACTACAACCTCCGGAAGGGAAGAAAAAAGATGTTGAGCTTGACTTTATTTAGATTTCACTTTTAAAGCCAAACTTAAAAAATAAATGTCAGTGGGTTCTCATTCAAGAGTGCTCAGCCTTGGCTGTACATTGGAATAGCCTATGGCCAGGGTGGGGGATGGGGGGAGAGCCAGGCCATCCCCCCGACCAGTGAAGACAAGGCTATGCCATCAACCTGGGCGTCTGCATGCTTCGGAGCTTCCCCTGTGCAACCAGGGATGAGAACCACTGGTCTGACTCTTCTCGTCCTGAAACGTGTTCACTTTTGTCTTTCTAGATATTTCATAGACCTTTGTTGGAAGGTGTACCTACCTGCCCCCAGATTCAGTTCTGCCATCGTGTTTTTCTTTCTTTCTTAGGGGCATGAGTGAGAAAGAGTGCTGTGGTCTCAGTGTTTCTCTTCAGTTCTAGATGTTCAAACCCTCAGCCTCAAGGTGAGGGGATTACAGGTGGGGAATGAGATTGGTGCTGTTATACAGGAGACCTCAGAGAGACTGCCACCCTCCCCAGCACGTGGGGCCCGCTGGCCCCTGCCAGCACCGTGGTCTCAGACTTCAGAACCTCAGCTTCTAATAATGCAGATATCAGGCTGGCACTGCCGCTCACTAGGCTAATCCTCCGCCTTGCGGCGCTGGCACACTGGGTTCTAGTCCTGGTCGGGGCGCCAGATTCTGTCCTGGTTGCCCCTCTTCCAGGCCAGCTCTCTGCTGTGGCCCGGGAGTGCAGTGGAGGATGGCCCAAGTCCTTGGGCCTTGCACCCCATGGGAGACCAGGATAAGCACCTGGCTCCTGGCTTCAGATCAGCGCGGTGCGGCGGCCATTAGAGGGTGAACCAATGGCAAAGGAAGACCTTTCTCTTTGTTTCTCTCTCTCACTGTCCACTCTGCCTGTCAAAAAAAAAAAAAAAAAAAGCGGATATCAAAATGATTTGATTTTGTTGGAGTTTCATCTAAACAGAGACACCCGTATAGTGTGCCAAGGATGTGAGACGCCCTAGCGGGGACAGTAAACATGACAAGTTCAGGGTCTTCTCGTCTGGCTGTGCTAATGACTTCTCTGGCTTCTGTGGGGTGAAGCCACCTCCAGGGTCTGCCCTGACTTCCCTGCTAATCCACGCCCTTACCACTTCCATCACGCGTGTTGAGTTGTCAGACTATCTTACGTTGCATTTAGAGGTCATCCATTACGTGTGGTGAGGGACAAAAGTGAAACCAGCTCTCAGTGGGCGCTGGCGCCCGGCACTGGGATGCATGGCAGCACGGTTGGGTGCTGAGTCGGGCCCACTTGAACAGCAGCTCTCAGCCCAGGGGGCTGGGAAGCCTGAAGCGAGGTGCGTGTGAACAGGGCTGAGATGCTGCGTGGCGAGTCCTCAGCGTGGCTCTCACCACATGGTCAAAGTCTCGGTGATTGTCAGCTTCTCTTAGCCACCTGGCGAGCTGGCATCCAGCACCTGCAGACACCAGAGGAGCAGGACAGTTGGCCTCCAGCGCCCTCACTGTCCGTTCTTTGCCCTTCCTTTTCGCTCTGCTCCTCCCAGATAACTGAGTGGCCTCCACAGTGTGCTCAGGTTTCTGCTCAAAGATAACCCTCAAAGGGGTTTGTCTAGAATGATAGCCAGCACCCCATCCTCTCCCTAGCCACACCGTCACAGCACTGTGGACAGATTCATAGATGTCACCACCGCCCATCCCCCCCAGAACAGACTCCATGAGAGAAGAGTTACAGAGTGCTGTTTTCAGAATGCTGCCAAGCATGCAGTAGGTGCTCAATAAATGGGTGTTGGTGGATGAGTTGCAGAGGTCAAGACTGGGGCAAGCACTGTGACACACTGGGCTAAGTCACCCCTTAGGATACTCGCGGCTCATGTCAGAGCGCTGGCTGCAGTCCTCACTGCTCTGCTTCCGATCCGGCTCCCTGCTAGTGCATCCCTGCTAGTGCAGCAGAGGATGGCCCAAGTGCTAGAGTCCCTGCATGCACGTGGGAGACCCAGATGGAGTTCTTGGCTCCTGGCTTCTGCCTGGCACAGCCCCAGCTTTTGTGGCCAATTGGGGAGTGAACCAGAGGATGGAAGATCCCTCTTTGGATCTCTCCCTCTCTCTCTCTGTAACTCTGCCTTTCAAATAAATAGGTAAATCTTTTTTAAAGAGGGATGCAGGGGTGGGGGAGCAGTTGAGAGGCTGCAGCTGTGACCTGGTAGGAAATTAGAAGGGCTTGGACTCAAGCAAGGCCAGGAAAGAGAGGGCAGGGGTTTGGATCCAAGAGCGATTTACGCTGTGGAAACAACGGATCTTGGGCGTTGAGAATCTAGACACATGGGTCTTTTTCTCGGAAAGCCGGGCCAGAGTGTGGTGCTGGTTACTCACCAAGATGAGACGCATAGGAAAAGAAGCAGGGACGTGGGAGCAGAGTGTGGAAATACGGTCAGTCTTAAATGAGTCTCATCTGAGGTGGGAATGGAGCGGCCCCATGGAGAGCTGACTGCAGAGCAGTCCGGGTGGAGGCTGCCTCAATGATTCGGGCTGCTGTAGTGACACAGCCCAGCCCAGGGGACTTGCTCACAGCCCTAGAAGCTGGCGAGCCCCAGGCTGGGGTGCCAACGTGGCGGGGTTCCGGTGAGGGCCCTCCCCCTGCTTCACAGACCACTGCTCTGTACTGCGTCTTCACGCAGTGGGGAGAGAGCAAGCAAGCTCTGTCCTGTGTCTCTTGTTGGGGCACAGGTCCAGTCAGGAGGGCTCCACCCTCAGGACCTGGCCACCTCCCAAAGGCCCCGCCTCCAGGTGCCATCACCTCCAGATGAGGGCACAGCGCTGGATGGAGAGGCGGGAGGAGGTGTAACCACGAGAGTAGGGCTCTCAGAGCCCGTGACCTAGAGACTTGCTTTCTTGAGTCTCCTGAGCAAGCAGAGGGAGCCCTCTGAACTCGGCTGAACCTCCCCCCACTCCGCCCCGTTTTGTACACATGCAGTGGAATTTGATCATCTGTTGTCGGCCACGTACTCAGGAAGCAAGGATGAGCAAGACACAGCCTCTGCCTATTGTTCAGGGGGCAAGGCAAATGTGGTCAGAGATAGTCACAGTCCATGGTCCACGTTAAAACGAAGACCACCTGGAAGGGCCGGGGGAGCACAGGAAGCAGTGGGGCGGCTCCCAGGGCTTGTCAGTCATCGCAACAGTGTGTGCATCTTTCTGCACTGGGCACGTGCGGTTTTTCTCTTTTTCTCCCCCAGACTCTTAAAGGGGTGTGTGAGCCACTGCTGTTGGCAACGCTGAGGAACAGATTTTAAACGGTGTGATGAGGCTTATTTTTTAGGAAGCTAATTCTGACAGCATTACAAAGTGCGTGCCAAAATGGGAAGAGGCTGGTGAGATAAATACCATTTCAGGCAGTCTTGGAGCGATCTCTGTGGGTGCAGTGGCACCAGAAATGGAGAGAAGAGACAAGACACATGAGGTTTCTGAGTTATTCTGAATTCAGTTTAACAGCTTTCTGAATATTTTGAACATGCCAGGCACCAGTTTAATTTTTCTTCATGTATCAATTCGGATCATTTTTGCCCCCCCCCTCACAGTTGGGCAATGCCATTGCCCCCATTTGCAGGTGCAGAAGCTGAGCTGCACAGAGCACGAACAGGGTTGAGGCATGGATGCAAATTCACGAGAGGTGGTACCCGCAGTCTGGCCCCGGCGCCCTCAGTGCCGTCTCCCCAGTGAGGATGGAGGACCTCGGGAAACCGAGGAGGACTCCTCTGTTGGGGTGGGGAGCTGGGCAGCCGCATCTCATCACAGTCAGCCCTGGAAGGAGTCGATGGGACAAGGGTTTCCTTTTGTTTGGGTCAAGCCTGTGGTCCCTGAGGGTCTGCAGGTGACTCGAGCTCCTGCTCTCCTGGGACAGGCAGACCCAGCCGCTCGCGCTGCCAGACGCTCACGCTCGGGAAGGGTGGATGTTTTGGAGGGGAGCTTGGAGTCCCTTCTCCCGCACAGGGCGGGGGCCTTCCAGCAGGGAGGTGCCCTGCTGGCTCCTCAGCTGCGGATGAACCCCTGAGGAGAGGAGAGCTTCTCCCGTGTGTTTGCACCAAAGGCTGGAATAGGGTTGGCACGCGCAGTGCTCAGCAAAATGGAACAGGTTTGTTTTCCTCCGTCCACCCTCCCTAAACCCAGCTAAAACCCCTGGACATTTCGTTGTAAACCAGACAGAAGATTCCGAAAGCTGGAGAGAAGGAAGTGACTGGCAGGACTCAACAAGCAAGGCGGCACTGAGGCCGCAGCCCAGTTTTCTTTTTGCCTGTCTCTGTTCTGGACCTGGTCCTGGAGAAGCCCATGATTTGTACACTCTCCACAAAGGACCTGGACAGCAGCCTGGCCAAACAGAGACTAGGTTAGCACCAAGCACCTTCTCCAACAAGCAAAGCACCAGGGGGAAAAAAAAGAAAAAAGAAAAACCAGGGCATTGTGGCCAGCATCCCGTGTTGGAGCACCTGTTCAAGTCCCAGCTGCTCCTCTTCTGATCCAGCTCTCCGCTATGGCCTGGGAAAGCAGTGGAAGATGGCCCAAGTGCTTGGACCCCTGCACCCACATGGGAGACCCTGAAAAAGCTCCTGGTTCCTGGCTTCAACCTGGCCCAGCCCCAGCTATTATGACTGCTTGGGAGTGAACCAGAGGATGGAAATATTTATGTTTCTCTCTCTCTCTCTGTTTCAAATAAATAAAATCCTTTTTAAAAGGCAGGCTTCCCCAACTGCCACCAACAGAAGCCCAGTGGCAGTCAGAGTGCCCCTCTGCAGGCTCTTCCTTGTGGAGGTGCTGTCAGGGGTGCCCAAGAGGGCGCAGATCCCTCCCTCCACCTTGGAGAGGAGGCATCCCTTCCTCTCTGTGGGTGTCCATGGAGCCAAGTGAGGCTGCAGATTCCTGCCTGCTCCTGGAGGGTCCAGCTGGGAGCCCTGGACTTTCACTCTCATCCGGCAGCAAAGTGTTGGCTCCCACCTTCCCTCGCTGGCCCATTTTTGGCAGAAGTTCACTAAAGCAGAAGACTTAAGGAAGAGCCAGAGTCTCATAACACAATACCCCACAGGACCAGGATACAGTCAAAGATCACTTCTTGTCCCTGAAACAGACAAATGACAGTGTGCCACTTGTTGACAAAGGCACAGGAGAGTACCTAAGATGATGAGTGAGTAATATCTTTTTTTGCACCAAGAGGGTCATTAATTTATAAGGTAAAAAAAATTCACTTAGAAGACCAATAAGGAAAGCAATTTAATTGAGTTGGTATTTTAAGTGAAAGCAAAAAAATAAATAAATAAATTTAAAAGAGAGATCATGTAAAACTTGATTCAATTAGTAAAACAATTAACTTTGTGAAATGATGATTTGATGATCTAGGACCCAATTATTTAATAGCTTTACCTAAATCGGGGGTTTTCTATTATTAGAATCACATAGGGAGTGTCTCCCTCCAGTAGATGCTCAGCCCAATCCCAGACCAAGTAAGTGAGAGTACTGCAAGATCCTAGCGTGTGGCCCTGGTTAAAAGCCACTGGCCCAAATGAACCATACTCAGAGTCAAGGTGTGGGAGGGTTTTCACACCATCCATGTGGTCAAAATAGATGTGACTGGGCCTGTGCACGAAAGCTGGCATGCTCTTTCTGAAGGAGCACCCCACTGGGCCATTTGTCTTGCTTCATGTACCCTCCTGATGAATTTGATTATCTGCTTCCCAAGCCCGCGATCATAAATCTGAAGTGGTAATTACAAGGGAGTCAGCCTGCTCCAGGCAGGCATATGGATGGCTGCAGCACGTGCAAACTGAAAGTACAGGGAGCTCTGAGATGTAGCTCAGCCCCGCTGCATGGCTTGGTGTCTAAAAAGCTTGCTGGAGTAGATTCTTGAGCTATTTCCTCAGAGCAGTCTTTTTGGAATTAAAATTAAACTTTTCACAGAAGTACTGTACCGAATCCCAAGTTGCCAGACAAACCTGGGAACTAAAACTGCCAGGTGTACTAGGAGAGAGACCTCCAGTAGGCTGGCTGAGATTTCTAGCACAAAGAAAACAATTGCCCATTTGGCCAACACCCATGAACTAGTAGGTTCTAGCCACCTTTCTGGTAGGGAAGTTGGCAAGTTTAGTCTAACTATGAAAAAGCTGTGTTTGCTGGCTACAAATGAGGCACTTGCAAAGAAGGAAGACATGACTCAAGCATTCAAATGCATAGGGGCGGCTGTGGTGGGTCCACCTCCTGTGCCTCCCTCTCTAGAGGAATCTGTCCCTAATTTGGAAAGTACAAAGTTGGTTTGCAATGAAGAGCATCATCCAGGTTGTACGTTTCCTTCTTGATGGGGCCCCTGAGCCCCTGTCAGGAAGAAGTTGAGGCTGCATGTGGAGCTGCGATTTCTTCAGTGTTGGAAACTCACTGGAGGGTTTCACTGAGCAGCTTTCTTTCATCAGGCTGCTGAAAATCAGGGCTTGAAAGCCTTTGTCCATCAGTGATAGAAAGCAGCCCTTTAATCAGTGGATTAGTTATTGTAATTGACCTGAATCATATGGATCAATAGTACTGGGCTTCTAGCAAGCCCTAGCTTATAAAGTCAATTCTACCAGCTTCAGTTGTCTGTTACCTCTCAAGACCCGTGTTTTATGCAGTAGGCTTTGTTTCATTATTAGACTGCCATGTGGTTCACACATGTCAGTGTGGTTTTAGGAGGATGTGGTCCAGGGACAAAGTCATATGGACTCCAGTAAGCTCTGAAGATATATTGGTTTTTGCTTGTTTGTTTTATTTTATTGTCTGTCATCATCTGAGAAGCAGAGAGGGAGAGAGACTTCCTGTCCACTGGTTCAGCCTACGACTGCCCACAATGGCCAAGCTGGGCCAGGGCCAAAGCCAGGAGTTGAGAGTGTAGTCCAGGTTCCCCACATGGGTGGCAGGGATCCAGCTCCTTGACCATCGCCGCTGCCTCCCAGGGTGCGCATTAGCAAGAAACCGGAGTCAGGAGCCAGAGCCGGATAGCAAACCCAGGTGTTCCATTGTGGGATGTGCACTGGTGTCTTCACTGCCAGGCTAAGCACCAGCTCCAGGACATTGTTTTAAAGCATATTTACTAATTAATGCTTACCGTATCACCTCTGGATCCAAGTGAAAAAATGCTTTTATTAAGGTGGAAAATTTATAATAAAAATTTAAAATTTATAATAATACATTTATACAATGTATTATTTTCATAAATGTTCCCCCACTCTGTTAGAATAGAAACAAAACAAAATGTTGAGGGCAATATAGAGGAATGCGTTTATCCCTATGCATTCTTCCCATGATGCCTTTACAAAGTTAAAAGCTGACTATCTAACGAACTGCCCTAAACTCACAGCCACACCATTTTTCAAGATCTTGGGTTCTTGGGTCAGGAGTTCAGAAAGGGCAGAGCAGGTGGCTTGTCCTCGTCCTACAGGATCTGAGGCCTCAGCTGGGAAGACTCGAAAGCTGGCGGTGACTCAGGGGCTGAGGGCTGGCATCTCTGACGCTCATTCACTCACGCGATGCACACCTGGACTGGCAGAGTGTGAAGGCTGGGACTGCCCCTGGGGAGCCTTGAGAGACCTCTCGGAGACGCTCAGCCTCCTCACAACCTGGGAGCCTCGTTGAACTTCATACAGAGTGGCTTAGGGCTCGAACCATGAGTGTCCACTGAACAAAGCAGGAGCTACGTGGCCTTTGATGAGCCAGCCTCAGAAGGCACAGAGCCTCACTTCTGTGAAACTTTGCTAGTTAAATGGAAGTGATAGAGTCAGCCCAGTTATAAGGGGAGAGAGAGGACGTAGACCTCCCCCCATCCCTGCATGGGAGGAGCATCAAAGAATTCATGAACATGTTCTAAGTCCTCCACATTCAACCTTCTGGTTAAAAATTCGTGACCTCATTCAGACATTTAAAATGCACTCCCTCCCTCCCAAGGTGCCCCCAAAGTGTCAGTAGGTACAAGGTCAAGAGCCAGGCTCTCATGTCTAGATGATATTCCTCCAGTCTGAAGACCTGTGAACTAAAAGGACAAGTTGTCTGCCCCACAGACCCAGCGTACAAGGTTGGTACAGGCAGAGGGTACCCACAACAGGCACCCCTGTCCAAAGAGGAGAAGATGGGCGGCACGTGACAGTTGCCATCTGGGTGTGTAGCTAAGTGGTCTTCTTTGCCTGCCCCCTGCCTGCCAAAGCCTGGGGGGTCCAGATGCTCTTTGCATTGTGTAATGTCTCTGCCCCGTTCCATCTAGTCTGAACTCTTCAGTCCAGTCCTTTGAAATCTCGGGCTCATGGCACATCAGTTTATAATCTGCTCCATTAGCCTAAAACCACAGCCATAGCCTTCTGGACAGTGGACTGCGCTGCACCTTGAGACCCTTGTGAACTCCTGTGGAGCCGTCCTGTCTAATGTGGAGAATTAGTGAGGAAGGCCCTGGGGCTCCTCCAGAGCCTTTCACCTGGAAGACTCCACCAGGCAGTGCCTCGGCTCTTCCTGGGGTTGTAACGAAGCACCTTCCCATTCCACTCTGGATGTGGCCTTGCCCTGAAACCACTCCTTCATTTGGGAATCATTTGCCATCTGGAGAAGCTGGGAATCAGAAACAGGTTTATTTTCAAGTCCAGTTAGTGTGGGCTTCTTTATATTTCCTGTGAATTTTGCATGAAAGTGGAACAGCTCTTCATTAAGGTCACATCTCCCCCCTCACATTTTCTTCATAGACAGCAAGAAGCCAGATGGCCCCTACGTCTTTCTGTCTGGAAACCTCTGGATTGTCACGTTTGTTGGGTGCACTTTCAGTTCTCTGCCTCCCCATAGCCAGCGGTGTTTAACAATTTTCTGCCACTTCATAACAAGGCCCCCTCTGGCCCAGCTTGAAATAGCATTGCTTTCCTTTCCCTGAGGCCTGCTGCCTGCCTCTTGAAGGCCTGTCCTGTGTGCCCGCCGGATCCTGCAGCTCCCACCCACTCCCCAAAGCCAGTGCCCACTGAGGCATGGCTGTGCAGCGCCCCACTCTGCATGCCGAATGTTATAGCAGTTACTGTGGCTATGCAACAAACCACCGCACACTGAGCAGGGTAAAACAACCACCGTCGTCTTCTGTCCATGGTCCTGTGGGCTGAGTTTTGGAAAGCTGCCGTGGGGCCAGCTCGCCTCTGCTCCATGGCATCCAGGGCCTCAGATGAGAGACTGAGGGTTGGAGCCGCTGGAACCCACACTCACCCATCTGCCACTGGCACTGCTGACCCCGTGTCGCACAAGTGTCCCCTATGAGAGGCTTGGCTTCCTCCCAGCGGGGAGCCTCAGGACAGGCAGCCTTCTTACCTGGTGGCATTTTCTTCTGAGTTGCCCCAAGCCATGTATTGTTGCCATGATGAACCAGCACAGTGAAGATCCCTGGTTTGTAGCGAGTTGAGACAAGGAGTAAGGAAGAAGCAAGGGGGTGACAGTGGGACAAGGAAGAGAGAGGAAAGGAGGGTGATGGAGAGAGACACGGTGAGAAATCAGGAAAGGCACTGACATCCTGCGGAAAGCCAGAGCGACTGTCTTCCAGGTCTCTGGATCGAAAACAGCATGAACAGAATGTTCTCCATCGAGGAATAGCCAAGTCAGTTTGTTAATTGTGATCAAAAGAGCATAAATACTATAACTCAGCAGTCAAACCAAGAACTGAGGTAGAGTCTAATAAATCCCAAAAGCCAGTGTGTAAATCAACACCCAGATAGACAGCTGAAGAAGCTGAGTGACCACCACAATCTCATGAGATCCCTTCGTGTGTCAGGCATGTCTGTGTTCACAGGAGAAACCCAAGCTCCTAGAGTTAACTCCTCCCTTGGAGAAACATGTAGGGAGCAGTAACCAAAGAAGGAAGAGGGGTTCCCTTTCCAAAAAACCATGGGGCAGCTGCATGCTGGGAGAAAGTGTGGACACAGCTGCCCGGATTGAGAGCAGACATGAAGCACCATGAAAAAGGCACAGATGAGGAACCAGCCCTGGGACTCAGCAGGTTAAGCCCCCACCTGCAATGCTGACATCCCTTGTGAGCACCAGGCCCAGCTACTCTGCTTCCAGTCCAGCTCCCTGATGATACACCTGGGAAAGCAGAAGATGCCCCAAGTGTTTGGGCACCTACCACTCACATAGGAAACCTGGAAGGAACTCCAGGCTCCTGGCTTCCGCCTGGCCCAGCCCTGGCCATAGTGGCCATCTAGGAAGGAAACCAGTAGATGGACGACCTCTCTGTCTCTCCCTCTTTCTCTCTTTGTAACTCTGCCTTTGGAATAAATAAATAAATATTTTTTAATGAAAAAGGCATAGACTTACCTATCTGGTTAGTCCTTGATGATTTTGTAAACAACATAATCATCATTTTTAAAAGTGAACTCTTTTGCAAATAATGAATGCCTATGGCCTATTATGTTACTGGAGTCTTTTATCATAAAATGCCAGTGCCTTTTCCTGTGATTCACTTATTTTCTAGAAATCTACAGCTTATTGAAACTAACGTTTGGGACTCTAGGTTTGGCAGCCAGCATTGTCAGGATCACAGTGTTCACTGGCATAGCACACAGTGAGCACGTGAAGATGAGACAGGGCAGAGTGGGTGTTTGGTGCATTTAGGCCACCTATGTCCCCTACCAGAGTGCCCAGATTCTAGCCCTAGCTCCACTCAAATCCAGCTTCCTACTCATCCTCCCCCTGGGAGGCAGCTCAGGTTACTAGGTCCCTGCCACCCATGTCGGAGAATGGATTCAGTCTTAGCTCCTGGCTTGGGCCTGGCTCAGCTCCAGCTGTTTTGGCATTTGTGGAGTAAACCAACAGTAGGGAGGGTGGTCGATCTCTCTCTCTCTCCCCCCTCCCTTTTTTATTAAACATTTATTTATGTTATTTGAAAACCAGAGTTAGAAAGGAGAAGACAGACCAGAGAGAGAGAGAGAGGTCTTCCATCCGTTGGTTCACTCCCCAAATGGCCACATTGGCCTGGGCTAGGCCAGGCTAAAGCCAGGAGCCAGGAGCTCCTTCTGGGTTTCCCACATGGGTGCAGGGGTCCAAGGACTTGGACCATCTGCTGCTGCTTTCCCAGGCGCATTAACAGAGCTGGATCGGAAGGGGGAGCAGCTGGGACTTGAACTGGTCCCAATATGGGATGACAGTGCTGTAGGCAGCGGTTCTGCTGTGCCTCACATTAGCCCTTCTGCCCTTCAAATAAATAAAATAAATATGAATTTTAAAAAAATATGCCAACTAGAAAGTAAAGTGGAACATGAAGCAATCTGACAACACGGTCCTTGGTGACACCTTAACCCCTCCTTCGACTTTTCATGGTCGTAGGCCTGAAGATGCAGTTTAACAACTGTAGGCATAGATCTGGTGTTGGTTCTCATCCTACAAAGTGAGATTCAGTCTGATCCCACAACTGTGGATTTATAGCACAACATAAATGTTTTGAATTATGGAAAACTGGATATGGGATCACCTGCCTGTCTGTTAAGAAATCAGGTGGCGTTAAATTCCATCATAGGGAATCTTGCTATAAGAACAATAGATGGGCAACCAAAATAATTTTAATTCCAAGCCATCCAAGTAATTTTGAATAAACCTTATATTTATCCTATTATTATAAGAATATAGGTCATCCCCTTAAGATCATCAGTACAGTGTATGATGTGCTAAGATTAGCTGTTTTCTTTGTAAGATTCTCATAGTTCTAACTGGCACTACCCAGGGAAACATAGAAAGGATGGGGAGAGAATTCAGTGCTTTGTGCTTTTATTCTAACCACAGTGGACCTTTAGATTTCTAGGTCTAAGTAATGATCTAATCTTTTTAGCTCTCAAGAGTTTTTAAGCCAATTTGACTTGCAGACAAAAAACTAAGACTTCAAGAGCAGGACTGCCCTCACGTGTGGGAACGTTCTGCATCTTGACTGGGGTGTCAAAAATCATCTAGTTACACACCTCCAAGACTGTGGAGGTTACTGAGTGTCGCCCACACCTCACCTGTACTTGGGCTATATGTAAATTACATCTCAATTGTTTAAATTCTATTTGATGGGTCAAGTTGCATAGAGTTGAGGGGTATGCGAGAGTTACATGTTTTCATTTCTAATGAATAATTTTACTGACCTGCTATTTGTAAAAATAAGAACTAGGTGGTATCTATCACATACCTGGTCTCTCTATTTTAGAATTTGCATTGCAAGATGCAGACACAAGTCTGTGCTCAGCCATGTACCTATTTGAAGTCCTTTAATACTTTTGTGCCTCAGAGGGAGCCTGTTGTTGTTTCTTATCCACAGTCTATTGCTGCCAAAGATTACTGGGTGGTTAGGAAAAAATTAAAACCAATATAGTGATGAAACGAATACATTTGCGTATTTATCACTATGGGGAGAGGTGTTGTTTTACATACCATGGGGTACTATTGGATTTTTCTGTCTGTGCTTGTGAGATTGGTCTCTGATACTGTGTGTGTGTGAGAGAGAGAGAGACAAAGAGACAGAGACAGAGGGAGGGAGGGGGAGGACTCCACAAACATTTGTACTTTACCAAGTGTTGCTACCAGGAGTAAATAAAAAGAGAATGGTTTCTATGGTTTTCTGTGTACCAGAGCATTTTACTATTTTTAAGTGTTTTCTAAGATTTATTTATTTATTTATTTGAAAGGCAAAATGACCAGGGAGGGGAGGTGGGAGGAGAGAGAGATAGAGGAAGGAAGGAAGGGAGAGAGATCTGATTTACTCTCCCAGAAGCCCTCAATAGTCAGGGTTGGCCAGGCCAAAGCTAGGAGCTAGGAACTCCATCCAGATCTCCTGCATGGATAGCAGGGGCCCAAGGACTTGAGCCATCATCTGCTGCTTTGCAGGCACATTGGCAGGAAGCTGCATCAGAAGTGGAGCAGCTGGGGGTGTTGTGGTACAGCAGGTTAAGTCCCTTCTGCTCTACTTCCAGTCCATCTTCCTGATAATGTGCCTGGGAAAGCAACAGAGGGTGGCCCCAGGTACTTGAGCCCCTGCCACCCACATGGGATACCTGGATGAAGCTCCTGGCCTCAGCTTAGCTGGCTGTTGTGGCCTTTTGCAGAGTGAACCAGCAGACATGAATCTCTCTGTCTCTTTCTGTCTGTCTCTTCCCCCTCTCTATGTAACTCTGACTTTCAAATAAATAAACAAACTTTTTTTTTTTAAAGAGGAGAAAGAGGAAAAAGCAGTAGCAGCAGCAGGAGAATAGCTTGGACTCAAACCAGTGCCCTGATGTGATGCATGGGCATCCCAAGCAGCAACTTCACCCTGCACCTCAACACCTGCCCTAGAGCATTTTAAATATCATAAAAATCACCTAACTATCTGGGCCTTGAGAGTTTGCTTATAACATCATCTGTGCCCAGTAACATTTAGGAGACTGTTTTACTGATAACATAAAATAATTTTTTGATGATGAGTTGTTCTGGTTTTTCTTTCAGTCAATTTTAGTAATTTATATTTTTCTGTAAAATCGTGGATTTTGTAAACTTTTAAATTTGTTAGTATGAAATTACAAATATGTCTCTCTTATAATTTTGAAAAGTCAGCAGACTTTTTCTTAAATCCCTTTCTCATTCCTAACATTAGCTACTTCTGGTTTGCCTTGTTAATATTTTTTTAGATCAGCTTACATATGTGAAGTTTTTTTTTTAGATTTATTTATTTATTTGAGATGCAGAGCTACAGACAGAGAGGGAGTGACAGAGAGGTCTTCCATCCACTGGGTCACTCCCCAGACAGCTACAAAGGCCTAAGCCAGGACCTAGGGGCTTCCTCCAGGTCTCCCATGTGGGTGCAGAGATCCAAGTACTTGGGCCATCCTCCACTGCTTTCCCAGGCCACCAGCAGGGAGCTGGATCAGAAGTGGAGCAGTTGGGACATGAACCAGTGCCCATATGGGGTGCCAGCACCTCAGGCAGAAGCTTAACTTACTTACTACACCACAGTGCCAGCCCCATTAAATTTTTCTTTTTTTTTTTTGCCAAGCAGACTTAGACAGTGACAGAGAGAGACAGAGAAAGTTATAGACAGTGAGAGAGAGAGAGAGAAAGGTCTTCCTTTTCCATTGGTTCACCCCCCCCCCCAAATGACCACTACAGCCAGCACACGGCGCTGATCCAAAGCCAGGAGCCAGGTGCTTCCCCCTGGTCTCCCATGCGGGTGCAGGGACCCAAAGACTTGGGCCATCCTCCACTGCCTTCCCGGGCCACAGCAGAGAGCTAGACTGGAGGAGGAGCAACTGGGACAGAATCCGGCACCGCAACCGGGACTAGAACCCGGGGTGCCGGTGCCACAGGCGAAGGATTAGCCTAGTGAGCCGCAATGCCAGCCAATATTTTTCTTGATAAAAGTCTAACTAGGGTTTGTCTCTCTTATTGGTCTATTGAAATAGTAAACTTTTTAAAATTTTTATTTATTTTTGTTTTATTTAAAAGCAGTGAACCATCCACTGGTTCACTCCCCCAAAAGGCCACAATAGCTGGGCTGGGCCAGGCCAAAGTCAGGAGCCTGGAACTCCATTCAGGTCTCCCACATGGGTGGCAGAGATCAAATACTTGGGCCATTACCTGCAGCCTTCCAGGGAGCACATTAGCAGGAAACTGGCTCAAAAGTATAGCAGCCGGGACTTGAACCAGGCACCCTGAGGGATGCAGGCATTCTAAGTGGCAACATAACTGCTGTGCCAAACATCTGCCTTTTATCATATTAAATTGTTTTATGCATTCATTGTCTTCTGTTTTATCTTAATTTTCATTTTACTAAGATTTCTTTTGTACTTTTCTCGCCTTTTCAGTTGACCCTTTAATGTGCTTCCTTCTTTTTTGTTTAATAAAGGAAGTATTTTAGGCAATGTATTTTCCTCTGAGTGTGCTTTTGGCTGCATCCTACAAATTTTGATGTGTCAAAGTCTCTTTCTCACTAGTTTTATTCTCTGTCATAAAGTCGGGGTTTTGTTGTTCCTGTTGTTTCCAATGATAAAATTGTTTTGTCTGGCCAATGCATTTCCTACTCCCTATACTTGGAAGAAATGTGTTCTGTGGTGGCCTAAGATATAATAAATGTGTGTATAAGTTCCAAGGAGTAGAACATGGGTGAGAAAGCCCTGTAAAACCCCGTGGATCTCTTGGTTAATCAGCCCCTCCAGACCCTCCTTTGCTTTTTGTCTGCTTGAAATGCCAGAGATGAGGCCACCAGGGGAATCAGGTCCAGAACGTTCTCTCTCGTCTCATAACAGCTCTCTCTTTTACATGTTTCTATGCTATGTCATTCAGTGCAGGAGGACTGATCGTTTTTATCTTTTAAGTGACATTTCCTGTCAAAGCCAAAACACCAAGTTTGTAGTTTTTGCCTTGGATTCTGCTGTATTGCTGTTGTCTGCATGCCCGCTTTTTTTCTGGGACACCTTTGTCCATTCGTTTATTTTTTGTCTCCCCTCGTTGTTCTGTTTTGGTGCTGTCTTTATGCACAGAGTGCAGTCATCCCTGAGGGTCCCTGGGAGACTGGCTCCAGGCCCCCTGTGTAAGATGGGTTAGCGTTTGCCTGTAATCCACACGCATCCTCCTGTGTACTTCAATCATTTCTAGATTACTTACGTCTAATTCAATACAGAGGCTGTGTAAATAGTATTATTTAGGGAGTAATGACCAAAAATATTCTACTCACATTGAGTACAGACGTAAGTTTTCCTGAATAATTTTGATTCATGGTTGATTGAATTAGCGTTGGATGTGGAGGGCTGGCTGTGTAGTTAAATTTTTTTTTTTTTTTTTGCCTAATCTGAGAGCTTTGTTTGTCCAATAGAGGAGTTGTGTCCCATTTCCTTTTCTTACAGAAACCAACCCTGTTTCCCCCCTCCCCAAATATTTACTCATTTATTTGAAAGTCAGATATACAGAGGGGATGGGGGGAGGGAGATAGAAAGAGAAAGAGAGACCCCTCCATCCACTGGTTCACTCTCCAAATGGCTGTAGTGGCCGGGGCTGGACCAGGCAAAAGGCAGAGCCAGAAGCTTCTTCCAGGTCTCCCATGTGGGTGCAGAGACCCAAACACTTGGGCCATCTTCCACTGTTTTCCCAGGCCGCTAGCAGAGAGCTGAAATGGAAGAGGAGCAGCAGAGACTCAAACCCATGCTCAGATGGGATGCAGCACCGCAGGTGGAAGCCCAGCCTACTATGCGACAGCACCGGCCCCCAACCTTGCTTTTCTTAAATTTAATCATGTTATTTAAATCCTTTTGGTTTTTCAAATACTTTTTTTTTGCCTTTTTTTTTTCCATTATTTGAAAGGTGCAGAGAGAGAGATATCTTTCATCTGCTGGTTCACTTCCAAAGTGACTATAATAACCGAGGCTGGACAAGGCCAAAGCCTGGAGCCATGAACTCTGTCTAGGTCTCCCACATGGATGTAGAGGCCCAAGCACCTGGGCCATCCTCTGCTGTTTTCCCAGGCCCTTAGCAAGGAGCAGGATCAGAAGTGAAGCAGCCAGGACTTGAACTGGTACTTAGATGGGCTGTGGGTGTTACAGTCGGCAGCTTAACCCATTGTACCACAAGGCTGGCCCCTGAATTCTTTCCATTTTTTATGCTCCCCAGCTTTTTCCTTTTTTTTCCACTGGCTACATTGGTCAAGCTTTATTTATTCCCGTTTGATCAATGGTTAGGAAGTTACACATCCTTTTTCATTGTAATCATGTTTACTATTAGTTGTTTTTTAAAGGTGTTTATTCAAAAGATAGAGTGACACAGAGAAACAGAGAGCTTCTAGCCACTGGTTCATTCTCCAAATGGCTGCAACAGCTGAGGCTGGGCCAGGCGGAAGCTGAGAGCTGGGCACTCCCCCTGGGTGTCAGTGACTCAAGTACTTGAGTCATGATCTGCTGCTCCACGGGCACATTAGCTGGAAGCTGGTACAGTATGGGTTGCTGGTCCAGTATGGTTGTCCTAAGCCGCAGCTCAACTCGCTGTGCCACGACGCCCACCCCACTGTAAGATAGGCAAGTGGATCTTTCTCTGTCAATAGCAGTAATAAGGAAGCAGCTAGCTTGTGTGTGTGCAGTAGCTGCCCAGAGGGGACCGAGGCAGTGACCCCCTCCTAACCCAGGAGTTTGCCCACCACACTTCCTCTCAGTCATTGTGTCTTACTGCCCTGTCCTCTTACCATGGGAAAGCCTTGAAGACAAAGGCAGGTTTTACTTACCTTAAAAATAAAAAAAAAAAATTATTTACTTATTTTGAAAGAATTACAGAGAGAAAGGGCGAGAGAGAGCTTCCACCTGCTGGTTCACTCCCCGGATGGCCACAACTACCAATGCTGGGCAAGGTCAAAGCCAGGAGCTTCTTCGGGTCTCCCACAAGAGTGGCAGGATCTTGCGCCATCTTCCGCTGCTTCTCCCAGACCATCAGCAGGGAGCTGGATCAAAAGTGGAGCCAGCTGGGCCTTGAATTGGCACCAATATTCAATGCTGGTGTTGTAGGCGGTAGCTTTACTCACCACTCCACAGCACTGGCCCCTTTGCTTATCTTTTTTTTGTAAGATTTATTTATTTATTTGAAAGTCGGAGTTCAAGAAAGGAGGAGATAGAGACCTGCCATCTGCGGGTTCCCTCCCTACATGGCCACAGCAACCAGGACTGGGCCAGGAGCTTCCTCCAAATCTCCCACGTGGGTGCCGGGGGCCCAAACACTTGAGCCATCCTCTGCTACTTTCGCAAGCCATGAGCAGGGAGCTGGATGGGAAGTGGAGCAGCCGAAATCCAACCATCACAAGCAGAGGCTTTACCACGACACTGGCCCCTGCTTATCGTTTTGTACCCCAGAGTTGCTACCACTTAACCAGGCATCTGGTGTTACTGTTAGTTTGAAGAAAAGGAGACAGATTCAGCTCCAGTACCTTCAGTAATTTGCTCAGATCACGCGGCTGCATTGGGATTCACTCCCCAGGCATGCCCACGTCCCCGGCTCCTCTCACCACCGTCCTGTCTCCCAGAACCTATGCGGACATTCTGGATGTGTCCGTCCGCTTTGGCGACATCAGTGACTTAACCTTCTGTTTCCTGTGAGCACAGAAAGTTAAGTGCTGTTCCCCCCACCCACCCACCCCCCCGCCCGTGCTTCTAGGGGCCTGACACGCCCCTAGGGTTTATCAGTGAGGGACTGTTACCCTGGCAGACAGGCTACCCAGTCAGGGAGAAGGAGGTGAGGCGGGAGGTGGCAAGGGAGAGCCACAGGCCCTCTCCTCTGTCCTGGCGATGTCAGCATTCATTGCTGAATCTGTCGCTTCCCTGAACCAACACAACTAACACTCCTGGGGTACGCTGGCAGCCGTGGCTCTACAGTTCTCATTTTATTAGGTTTTAATCAAGCTCTCCTTGTGAGGTGCTACCTAAGTCCAATTTTGAGTTTCACATGTGAAGTAGCCAAATGACTGTGAAGCATCATAGACAGAAAATGTTTTCAAAATTGAAATTATCCCTTTAATCCTAAAAGTCATCTGGGTGCAGCACATCCAGCATGGCCAGCAAACTGCGATAGTCTCTCACCCTGGCCTCAGAAAGGTCATGATCTGTGTGAGTGGGCAAACAAGTTCCGATCCCTTTTCTCTGTTAGGCTCTGACCTTGGCATTCTTCATGTCCTATGAAATCTTACTCACAAGAATACTTATTTACGCAGCTTACATTCTTGAAAATGCCTGGTGTGATAGAAGAGCGTAGGCATCAGTCTGCAGACCAGCTGAGCTCCCTGGACCCCGTGTCCCTGTCTGTAGAATGTGAGCCTGGGACTAAAGGCCCTTCCAGACCTACCAGCTGGCTCAGCGCTCGGCACTGGGCCGATGGGTATCACTTCCACTAATCCACCAACCCAGCTGTGAATCCCCAGCATGAGGGGTGACGTCTTCAGACGATTTGTATATGTAAAGGCTGAGTTACAGAGAGACAGAGAAATGTCTTCCATCTGCTGGTTCACTCTGCAAGTGGGCCACAACAGCCAGTACTGGGCCAGGCTGAAGTCAGGAGCTAGGAACTTCATCCAGGTCTCCCGTGAGGGTAACAGGGGCCCAAGCACTTGGGCCGTCTTCCGCTGCTTTGCCCAGGCCATCAGCAGAGAGTTGGATTGGAAGTGGAGCAGCTGGGACAGAAGCCAACGTGCATATGGGATGCCAGCTTCACAGTGGTAGCTTTTCCCACTATGCTGCAACACCAGCCCCTATAGCAACTTTGATACGTCCATCCCCACACTAGGCTGCCAGCGACGTGCAGTGTCCCCATGGCTGCCTTTCCTTGCGCATTGCCTGCCTACCTGATAGTGGCACTTTGGTATTTTCTGCAATAGAAGAACAAACCACAGAGTAAGGACTCACTGAGGCTTCTGTTTTATTGACCAAAGTAGGATATCTGGGAACCAAACTAGCCAGGAGTGAGCTCTATTTTTTTAATATATACATAATAAATAAATTGACCAGTCTATGAGTCTCAACTCCTGTACAGAATTGTGTTACCCCGCTACTATCAGGATACAGAGCAGGTCCACTACTCAGTAAGAAAAGCCCCCTGAGGGACCGGCACCATGGCTCACTTGGTTAATTCTCCGCCTGCGACACTGGCATCCCATATGGGCACCCGTTTCTAGTCCCGGTCGTTCCTCTTCCAGTCCAGCTCTCTGCTGTGGCTTGGGAAGGCAGTGGAAGATGGCCCAAGTGCTTGGGCCCTGCACCTGTGTGGGAGACCAGGAGGAAGCGCCTGGCTCCTGGCTTCAGATTGGCACAGCTCTAGCTGTGGCAGCCATTTGGAGGGTGAACCAATGGAAGGAAGACCGACCTCCCTCCCTCCCTCCCTCTCTCTCTCTCTCTCTCTCTCTCTCACTCTCACTGTCTAACTCTGTCAAATAAAAAAGAGAAAAAAGAAAGAAAGAAAAGCCCCTGTGTCACAGGACTCCCAAACCCAAGTCCTGACAACTACTGAGCTGCTGTCCATCCTTAGCATCTGGTCTCGCTGACACTAGAGCAAATGCGGTCATGCAGCCTGTCGCCTTTTCAGACTGGCTGCTCTCATTCAACATAATGCCTTTCAGATGTCTGCGTGTTGTCCCTTATCAACAGCTTGTGCCATTCATCCACTCCTGCTTACTACAGAGCCGCCTTCTACAGTATAGATAGCTCCCAGCTTCTGTATCCATTCACCTGTTGATGGACAGTCAGATTGCCTGCTTCCTGTCTGGGGAAGTGTAAGTAGAGCTGTCATAAACGGCCATGTGTAAGCTGTTGCATTGATGACATTTTCGTTTCCTTAGGGTGAATGCGTAAAAGGAAGAATGCTGGGTCATTTGGTAATTCTATATTTAACTTTTTTACAGACTTATTTTATTTATTTGAAAGGCAGAGTTGCAGAGAAAGAAGGTCTTTCATCCACTTCCATCCAAAATTTCACTCCATAAATGGCTGCAATGGCTGGAGCTGGGCCAGGCCAAAGCCAGGAGCCAGGAGCTACATCCAGATCTCCCATGTGGGTGCAGAGAGGGGCCCGAGCACTTGGGCCATCTTCCACTGCTCTCCCAGGCGCATTTGCGGGGAGCTGGATTGGAAAAGGAGCAGCCAAGGCTTGAACAAGCACCCATAGGGGATGCCAGTGCATGCCACTCACTGATCAACTTAGGGAAAATTGGCATCTTAACAGTGTTGCATTTTCCAATCCATGAACACTTTATTTCTCCCATTGATTCATGTTTTCCTTTTCCATTCTTCAGCATTTTAATTTTACTTCTTCAACATTTTGTAGTTTTCAATATATAGTTCCTACACACGTTTTGTTAGATTTGTATCTAAGTATTTTTGTTTTTAGAATTGTTGGTGATGGTTTTATTATTAGGTTTCTGTTTCCAGTCATTCTTTGCTAGTATAAAGAAGTAATTTTATGTGTTGGCCTTGTGTCCTACAATCTTACTAAACCCATTTATTAGTTCTGGGAGTTATTAGGACTTTCTATGTAGATGATGGTACAATCTGAAAATAGAGGCACCAGTCACTTCCCTCTCAACCTGTATACCTTTTTATTTTCCTGGGCTGCCTTATGCACTAGTGGAGGCATTATAGGAGGCTGCATAGCAACAGCAATAGTGGAATTTTTGCAGGTCTTAGAAAGTGTTGTCCTTGCTAAGTACAATGTTAGCTATGGTGCTGTCATAGGTGTCATTTGTTAGATTAAGTCTTCTAATCCTGGTTTGCTAAGAAATTTTTTACAATGTTTATTTATTTATTTATTTGAAAGAGTTACAGAGAAATTGGTAGAGAGAGAATCTTCCATCTGCTGATTCACTCCCCAGATAACCACAACAGCCGTGGCTGGGTTGGGCTGGGCTGGGCTGGAGCCAGGAGCCAGGAGCTTTATCTAGGTCTCCCACATGAGAACAGGGGACCAAGCACTTGGGGCATCTTCCACTGCTTTCTCAGCCCACTAGCAGGGAGCTGTATTGGGAGCGAAGCAGTTAGGACTCAAACCAGCGCCCCTATAGGATGCTGGCACCACAGCCAGGGACTTTACTCACTGTGCCACAACGCTGGCCCTGAGAAATTTTTTAAATGTTCATTTATTTTTCAGCTACTTGAAAAGCATAGCAACAGAATGAAAGAGAGAGATCTTCCATCAGCAGGTTACTCCCACATGGCCACAATAGTCAGTACCAGACCAGCCAAGAACTCAACCAGGGCAGCCTGTATAGGTGGCAGGATTTCAGTGCTTGAGTTCTCATCTGCAGCCTCTCATGTGTATTCACAGGAAACTGAAATTGGAAGCAAAGCAGTGGGGACTGGAGCCACACTCTGGTATGAGATGTGGGTGTCCAAGAGGTGGCTTAGCCCACATTACCACAGTGCTTGCCTCTGCTGAGAAATTTTTATCAGGAAAGGAAGACAAATTGTATCAATGCTTTTTCTGCATCAGTTTATGTGATTGTGTGGGTTTTCACTTTTAACCTGTTATTATATTGATTGATTTTTGAATATTGAAATAACTTTGCATTTCTTTTTTTTTTTTAGAGATTTATTTTATTTGAAAGTCAGAGTTACATAGAGAGAGGAGAGGCAGAGAGAGAGAGAGAGAGAGAGAGAGAGATCTTCCATCTGCTGGTTCACTCCCCAGTTGGCTGCAATGGCCAAAGCTGCGCCGATCCGAAGCCAGGAGCCAGGAGCCTCCTTTGGGTCTCCTGTGTGGGTGCAGGGACCCAAAGACTTGGGCCATCTTCTGCTTTTCCAGGCCATAGCAAAGAGCTGGATCGGAAGTGGAGCAGCTGGGTCTCAAACCGGTGCCCATATGGGATGCTGGCACTGCAGGCCAGGGCATTAACCTGTTGCACCACAGTGCCGACACCTAGCCTTGCATTTCTTAGATAAACTCTACTTATTCATGATATATTGTTTTAATACATTACTGGATTTGATTTGCTGACATTTTGTCCTCGTGGCATCAGGGTTCACTCCCCAAATACCTTTAACAGCTGGGTCTAGGCAAGGCTGAAGCCAGAAGCCAGGACCTCCCTCTGGATCTCCCCCATGGGTGACAAGGACCTGAGAACTTGAGCTGTCACCGCTGCTCCTCAGGCTGTGCATTAGCAGGAAGCTGGAATCAGCAGCAGAGCCACAACCTCAGCTCGGGCACTCAGACATGGGTGCACGTCCCAAGCAGTGTGTTAGCTTCTGCCCCAAACACCCGTCCCCTTCATGAGCCTTTTTTTTTTTTTAAGATTTATTTTATTTATTTGAAAGGAGAGTTACAGAGCAAGAGGGGGAGAGAGGGAGGGAGGGAGAGGGAGAGAATGAGAGAGAGAGAGAGAGAGAATATCTTCCATCTGCTGCTTCACTCCCCAAATGGCCACAAGGACAGAGTTGGGCCAGGTTGAAACCAGGAGCCAGGAGCTTCATCCAGGTCTTTCACATGAGTGCAGGGACGCAAGCTTTTGGGCCATTTTCTGCTGCTTTCCCAGGAACATCAGAGCTCCAGATTAGAAGTGGAGCAATGGGACTCAAACCAGCGCCTGGGTGGGATATCAGCCCTGCGGGCGGCAGCTTAAGCTGCTGTGCCAGAGTGCCAACGCCTTCTTTAGTCTTTCAGTCCTTGTGTAGTCTGCAGGGATAGCCTCGCGTCTGTTCCCGATATTGGCAGTAAGGTCCTCTCTCCTTCTCTTGGGCTGGAAGTTTAATAATTGTGTGATCCTTTGAAAGATATCCTCTGGCCGGCGCCGTGGCTCAATAGGCTAATCCTCCGCCTTGTGGCGCCGGCACACCAGGTTCTAGTCCCGGGCAGGGCGCCGGGTTCTGTCCCGGTTGCCCCTCTTCCAGGCCAGCTCTCTGCTATGGCCAGGGAGTGCAGTGGAGGATGGCCCAAGTGCTTGGGCCCTGCACCCCATGGGAGACCAGGAGAAGCACCTGGCTCCTGGCTTCGGATCAGCGCGATGCGCCGGCCGCAGCATGCCGGCCGCGGTGGCCATTGGAGGGTGAACCAACAGCAGAAAGGAGGACCTTTCTCTCTCTCTCTCTCTCTCTCTCTCTCACTGTCCACTCTGCCTGTCAAAAAAAAAAAAAAAAGATATCCTCTTTGCTCTCTTGTTTTTCTGTTACAGCTGCATTCGTTTTTGCTCTTATCTTCATAATTTCCTTCCATCTGCTTGTTCCTTGAAACTTAATGAAGATTAATCAACATTACTGAGCAAAACCATTCGACATGTGTCTTACAGTCCATCGTTTTGTAAACCGTCCTCATGGTTGTCCCCGTGTTGTCTTTCTTCAGTTGACTGGTCTGAGTGTCTCCAATGGAAAGGACCAACTTGTCGTGTTCCACACAAAAGACAACAAGGACCTCATTGTGTGCCTCTTCAGCAAGCAGCCCACCCACGAGAGTCGGATTGGAGAACTTGTTGGAGTCTTGGTGAATCATTTCAAGAGGTAAGATGTGGTTTTCGTAACTAAAACAAGCTTTGATGATATGCAGTCTTCAGTCATAACTGTCACTGAACCTGTTTTGTGCCAACTGCGATGTATTCAGTTATTTTCCTCCATAAGGACAAGTGAAGTCATGTGTTTCACAGAAGGTAAAATTAGCATCCAGGCTGAGTCTCTGGATTAGGAATGCTGCTCCACTTTCCCAGCCTCGAGCTGAACGAACAGTAAGAGGTTCCCCTCATGGTGATTTCTTCACTGCCAATCCAAATGCAATTAAATCCACCAGATAAAAAGCTACTTTACACTCTTATTGTTACAGCCTCTCGTTTGCCCCAACTATGATCAGATAGTTTGTGTGCTGTCACTATAAACAAATTAGAAGCAGACTGGGGATGGTGTGTGATGAGTGAAAGAGTTCCTGAGACAGGCAACAACCACTGCAAAAGCATGGCGGAACTGGATGTGTCCCGAGATCTTTGTCGTAGGGTGAGTGTGTGGTGGACGATGGTGTGAGAAGTACACACAGAGACGGGCCCTGCGGGTTGCTGGGAACCAGCGAATTGGTACATTTAAGCAGAGGAGCGTTCTGTTTGTCTGTTGAAATGTCTGGAGACAATGTGGGGTGGGCGTGTCTCGCCCAGGTAAGATGTCCTCCCACTGGAACACGGTCTTTGCCTCCCCTTCCCCACCACCCCTGCCACTGGGAGAAGCCCACTCATCAAATCAGTGACTGAGAAGTGACGTGTGTCCAGTTCCTCTTTCTCCTAAAAGACGTAAGTTCCCAGAAGTAGCGGAGTACTCCCTGGTAGCCCTTTCTTCGTGTTTGGATGGGCTTCTCATTCTCCACACAAAGACACGTTTAGGGTCACATGTCCACATGTCTGGGTCTGCAGTGCTGATGCGTGCACTGCACAGAACATGAACTTGTGTTCCAGCTCAAAATGGATCTTTAGATATTTTAGGTAATTAAATACTTGTAAATGCCGCAAATAAAATAATGCTCAGTGGTCATCTGGTTGGGAAAAAGTAGAATATAAGGAATTATCAAAAAATGAGAATAAGCATACAGACCTTTCAGGAAAGTTTCCCTTCTATCTCCAAATAATCATAAAAGAAAGAAAAATACAACAGAGTTTCAAATGGAAGGGAACGACATCTCTATACTAAATGTCTAAAACTCACATAAGCAGCCTTATTTTCTTGCTAATATTCATTCATAGTGAAATATGGACAACTAAAATAATTCTGGAGGTTTTTTTAGTTAATTGTACCTATTTCTGAGGTATGATATGGTAATACATGTACACAAGCATGATGATCAAGTCAGGATAATTAGGATTTCTTTCTCCTTAAATATTTGTCAATTCTTTGTGCTGGGAACTTTCAAACTCTTCTTTTCCAGTTCTCTGTAAAATGTACAATACGTCATTGTGAGTTGCAGTCACCCTGTTGTGCTGTAGAACAGGAGAACTTACTTTGTCCCTGTATCTCCCTGCCCCCGTCCCCTCCCCACCACCCGTCCAGTGGTCACCGTGCTCCTCCCTTCTCCTATGAGGTCGACTTTTTTAGCTTCCACATGAGTGAGAACATGTGGTGTTTGTCTTTTTATGCCTGGGTTACTTAACATAAAATCCTCCAGCTCCATCTGTGTGGACACAAATGACAGGATTTCATTTATATATATGTATAATATATATAATTTATATATAATATATAATATGTACATAATACATATATCACATTTTCTTTATCCATTCCTGTGTCGGTGGATGCCTTGGGTGATTCCACCTCTTGGCTATTGTGAATACTGCTACAGTGAACCTGGGAGCAGCGCGAGTACCTCTTTGATAAACTGATTTTGTTCCTTTGACTGCATACACAGCACTGGTATTGCAGGATCATATGGCAGTTCTATTTTTAGTCTTTGGGGACCATCCATACTGTTTTCCATAATGGCTATGCTAATTTACATTCCTACTGTGAGTGTGTAAAAGGCCCTCTTTCTCACCAGCCTTTGTGGTTTTTTTTGTTTTGTTTTGTTTTTTGTCTTTTTGATAATAGCCGTTCTGACTAGAGTGAGATGATAACTCATTGTGACTCTGATTTGGATTTCTCTGATTAGTGATATTTAGGCTTTTTTCATATACTTGTTGGCCATTTGTATATCTTAGAAAGATGTATGTTCAGCTCACTGGCTGAGTTTTTAATCAGTTTATTTGATTTTGGGTGTTGAGTTTTTTGAGTTCCTTATATATTCTGGATATTAGTCCCTTGTTGGATGACTAGTTTATAAGTTTGTAAGTAATAGTTTGTAACCATTTACCAGGTTGACTTTTCATTCTTTTGATTGTTTCTTTTGCTATATGGAAAATTTCTTAGTTTGATATATTATTTTGTCTATTTTTGCTTTTTTGGGGGAGGGGGGAATCTTACCAAAAAACTCATTGTTTCTGACAATGTCTTGAAGTGTTTCTGCTATCTTTTCTTCTAGTGGTTTCAAAAATTCAAGTCTTATACTTAGATCTCTGATCTATTTTGAGTTGATTTTTGTGTGTAATGAGAGATGGGGTTTAGTTTCATTCTTTTGCACATGGATAACCAGTTTTCCCAGCACTTGATTGAACACACTATCTTTTCTCAGAGTATTTTTTGGTACCTTTGTCAAAAATCAGTTGGCCAGCCAGAGCTAGCACTGTCACTCAGCCTTAAGCCACCACTTAGAACACTGGTGTCCCCTATCAGGGTGCTAATTTGAGTCTAAGCTACTCCACTTCAGGCTAACGTGCCTGGAAAAGCAACAGAAGATAGCCCTGCCACCCACATGGGAGACCAGGATGGAGTTCCCAGCTCCTGGCCTCTCCTGAGCCCAGGCCTGGGATCTGGGGAGTGAACCAGCAGACAGAACATATCTCTCCCTCCCTCCCTCCCTTCCCCACTTCTCCTCTCCTCTCCTCTCTTCTCTCCCCTCCCACCGTGTGTGTGTGTGTGTGTGTGTGTGTGTGTGTCTTCCTCTCTATCACTCTACCTTTCAAATAAATAAATATTGTTTTAAGAGTCACCTTTTAAAAAAAAAATAACTGACTGAGATGTATGGATTCATTCTGATGTCTCCATTTCGTTGTCCCATGTGTTAGTTGCTATGCCAGTATCATGCTATGGTGGTTACTATAGCTTTGTGATATGTTTTGAAGTCATATATTACGATGCCTTCAGCTTTGTTTTTGTTTTGTTTTCTCCAAAATTTCTTAGGCTATTCGGGATTTTTTTTTGTGGTTGCATATGAATTTTAGGATTCTTTTCTGTAATTCTTTAAAGAATGTCATTGGTATTTTGATGGAGCCTGCATTGAACTGTAAATTGTTTTGATTGGTATATATTGGACATTTTAATAGTCTTAATTCTTCTAGTGCATGGAGCATGGGATAGCTTTCCATCAGCGAGTTGTGATTATTGTTTAGAGAATAGTCACTTCCTTGGTTAAATTTATCCTGAGTATTTTGTGTGTGTGGCTATTGTGAATGGAACTGCTTTTTTAATTTTTTTTCAGCCACAGTTTATCTTAATTCAGATGCCTGTAGTAATGAATAGGATAGCTTTTTCCTGGGAAATTGAAATATTTTGCCTCAATCTAAGTAATTTGCTTAGTAAATTTGCTTAGTAAATCCTAATCGCTGATAAACGCCTTCCACAAGGAACAGAAACATGTGAATCTGGTCCTAGAAGCCATCAGTGGCTTTCCTTTCCTAGCAAATACATCCTGAGATGCAATTTTAAGTGCATGTTTCCTGTCTTCAATAAGAGTGAGAAGTGTTAGTTTCTTTAAAATTCAAAAACTAAAGGAGGAAAAAAAGCTTTCAAAATGCCAGAGTTAAAGAATTCAGAGGTTGAGTAGAAAGGGAAGGTCGCATCTCTGCTCCCTGAAAGCTCACCTTAGAGCTGCAGGCATCCGCTGCTGTTGGCTGCTGGAGGAAAGGTTGACCTGATGTTTTTCCAGCCCTTTTCCTTTACCGTCAAGTACATATTTTTGCCGTGAGGCTGCAATTCACACTGTGTTTTACAAGCATGGGGACGTGCTGCGTGATCTCATTTGTCCCTGGATTATGTGTGGAAATCCAAACGTGAGAAGGATTTCACTCCAGACCAGTTCTTTACCTTCCAGAAGATTTCCCTGTACCATATCCCAAGAAGTTCGGTTCTCAAAAGTTCGGAGGAAAGGGCTCAAAATTACAAAGCATACCATAGAGAGATTTTAATAGGAGTCATTGTTTTTTACAAAAATTTTAAAGAGAAATGATGAGAAATTAAAGTCCATGAGTAAAATTCTAACCATGTTTCAAAGATAGGAAAAAAAGTTAAAATTTTGAAAAAATGGGTATTTCATTAGTAGACTAGTACAACACTAGACACAAAACAAAAAAGAATTTCATATATATAAAAAGGAAATTAAAATCTAATCCCATGTGGTGTGGAAAGTTTATATATAAGTGTGTGTGTGTGTATATATATGTGAATAAATTTCATGTATTTAATTCTACAGATTTAGGAGCATGGTGACATTCCCACCCCCACCCTACCCTCCTCCTTCCTTTCTTATTTTAATTTCTACAATGACATACTTTCAGTTTATTTTATACTTACAAGATTAACCCTCCACTAAGTAAGGAATTCATCAAATAGAAGAAAAAAAGCACCATTCCTCCACATTGGAGATAAGGGCTGTAAACAATAATTCCCAAAATGTCAATTTCACTCATATACATCATTTTTTTTTTGGTACTCTAGTAGTTACCGCAGATCAGGGAAAACGTGGTATTGGTCTTTTTGGGGACTGGCTTATTTCACTAAGTATCATGGCTTCCAATTGCACCCATTTTGTTGGGGAAGATAGGATTTCATTCTTTTTTTATGACTGGGTAGTTTTCCAGTAGAAAGTTTTGGATGGACATCTGACCTAGAGGCTAAGACACTACTGGTTAAGACTCCGTATCCCACATTGCACTGTGTGGGTTCAACACCCAACTCTGGCTCCTGACGCCCGCCTCCTGCCTCGTGGAGACCTGGATTGAGTTTCGGGCTCCCAGCCCAGTCTCAGCAGCCATTGTAGGTATTTGGGGAGGGAACCAGTAGGTTGGGGAGTAGGAGAGTACACTCAGTTGCTTGTTCACTCTCTCTATCTTCCCTTTCCTTCCAAATAAAATGAAAATAAAAACTAAGTAAGTAATAAAGCCCTAAATAAAATGCCCACAAATTAGAGCCAAGAGTGTTTTGAAAGGCTGCTGCATCAGCACCCGTGAAACTGTACCCTAGGAAGGCACGGCTGGTGAGTCTTAGGAAGCTCTGTTCGTCTGTTCCCCAGATTAAAGGAGAAAATAATTTAGTCTTCCTAAGAAAAGTCAAAAACACTATTTGTTAAAATTCTAAGCTCATTTCCAGTAAGTCAGCCCACAAACAAAACAAATACCTAAAGGAATAGGAACAAATGAGAAGCAGATTTGCAGCTGCCAACAGAAATCACAGGGCTCGCACCCAGAGCATCCGGGGCCTAAGGAAGTGTCTTCTCCATCCTACTGCCTGACCCCCGCGAGGAGGAAGGAGATGAGCAAGCTGGGGAAGTGGCCTCGGGCAGAGGACATGGCAGTTTGGAGAGAGGGTGATGGGAGGCCGCAGCCTGAGTGGCGACGGCAGGACAGCCCTACCTGGATAACCTCATCTCTTCAAGTAATAAAGCAAAGGGGAAACAGCATGGGCAAGATGAAAATCAGCAGCAAAGAAGATAAGCAAAGCGAGGAGAAGCAAGGAAAGGCTCTTCTGCTCATGCGCACCCTGGGAGGCCGCGGTGGCGCTCAAGCACTTGGGTCCCTGCCTCCCATAGGGAGACCTGGATGGAGCTCCTGCCGCCTGGTTTCAACCCCAGCTGAAGCTAACTCTCTCTGTCTGTCTCTCTTCCTCTCAAATAAATAATTAAAAATTTTAAGGGGTAGACATTTGGTGCAGCAGTTAAATCACCACTTGGGATTCCTGCCTCCCATATCAGAGGCTTGGTTCAAGTCCCACTACTCCCCTTCTGATCCAGCTTCCTGCTAGTGCACCTGGTCAGGCAGCATATTATGCCCCAGATACCTGGGGCTCTGCACCCGTGTGGGAGACCCAGATGGAGCTCCTGGCTTTGGCCTGGCTGTTGTGGCCATCTGGGGAGTGAACCAGCAAGTGAAAGATTTCTCTCTCTCTCTCTCTCTCTCTCTCTCTCTCTCTCTCTGCCTTCCAGATAACTAAATAAACCTTAAAAATAAATGACAAATCTGATTGCTTTTCTGTGAAATAAACTTCTTCCCATCTGCATCTTCACTCACGAGCGAAAGCCAGGCCGGTCCTGGCATTTCCTTCCACACGAGGCCTGAACTTAAATCCAACCAAGCGGAAATGAGCCTCTTTCTCTCACCTCCTCAACCCAGTCCCCACCCACACATTCCATATTTTTCTAACACATTGGAGGTATGTCCGAAAGATTGGCATTCTGAATATTTCACAGGCAGCTTGGCTCAAGCCTGGAGCAGTCAGGAGAAACATTGCCAATAGCTCCTGACACAGCCGCCGCAGCCGGTGCAGCCGGGGCTGCAGGCCCAGTACGCTCAGGACGTGCTAGTGGAGTCAGACAGGTTCTCTCCTGCAGGACTTCTCAGGGCCTTTACTATGCCTCTGTTCATTTCGAGTGCAGGCAGTACAAGGTCAAGAGAATTCTGTGTTGGTACAAAACTGTAGCTGGAGTATATTGCTCCGGGCGAAAGGGCAAGGTGTGTGCAGCCTACGACCATTTGAGCAAAAATGATGCAAGAAGAAACCAGGGCTCTTCAGAAAGTTCCAGGAAATGCATATTATTCACAGATTTCAAACTCTTTGTCATCCAAATAAACATCCTTTACCTTCAGTGCTCCTTGAACTTCTGGAAGCACCGATGTGGCTTTAGTCAGGCTATAAACTGCTGTGATGAAGGAGTACACATAAAGGGCCATAAAGCGCTATCCAGGCTCCGGGCAGAGGATGGGGAGGCACGCACAGGACAGCAGCAGGCCACCGTGGGTAACTGCACGGTGGACAGAGCGTGCCTGGAGCAGAGGCCTCGGCGAGGCCGCCCCCACCTCCCCGGCCCCTCACCTGTCCTCCTCCGTGGCCACAGCAAAACGCAGCCAGCAGCCAGTACCATGCCGCCTGGAAGAGTCACCCAGATATGTTGAGTGCAAGTTAAAGAGAACATAAGCCACAGCAGGTCAGGAGATCAGTGACAGCCAGTGACAGCAGATATTCAAGATGCTGCGTGCGAAAGACACAAGAAGCAGATGGCATGGACTTCTGGCTTTGATCCACAGCGTTAGAACAGGAAAAATCAGAAATTTCGGCGCTCAAGACTCTGGTGAGACCGAGGTTTGCAGCATGCAGACAGGCAAATGCCTGGACAGCTGCTCGGGGCAGACGGGTCCTTTGACAGCTTCACGTGGCGGAGTTTCTGACGATTCTGTAGTCAGGGAAGTCAGCGTGAGACCATCTGTTCACTGATGGGCAGAAAAGCTCGCTGCCAGCAGGTAGTCGCTGCTGAGACCAGAACAGACCAAGCGGCATGGCCGCCATGTCTCTAACCTCTGTGAGGCAGGCGGCCTGGCCCACGGCGGGCGCTGCAGCCGCAGGCTGGGAAGCCTTAGGTGGGGCTCCTGGGATGCGGTGATGTTCTGAGAGGCTTCACTGGGGATTATTTCAAGGTGGTGAAATACCACGAGAGAGTTTCTTCACTTAGGAAGTTGTTCTTTTCCACCTTGCTCAACAGGAGAGGGAAATCATGAGTTCAAAGCCCTTTCGAGTATGCTTAAAAACTGGTTGCCATGTGCTTTATAATTGCAAGTCTTTGAAAATTAGATAAATAAAGCAGGTTTGTTGCAAACAGTTCCCAGTGAAAACCAGGTGGCTGTCCCTACCCCCTCTCTCTCCCGACACGCAGCCAGCCCAGGTCCCTTCCCGAGAGGAACTCTGTTATCTGTGATACACATAGTCTTGTATGTGTGTGTACGTGTCTGTCTATACCTTTACCTGGTTAAGTAGCGGCAGGGAAAAGCAAGGTGCAGAATTTTTGGTGCAATTCCTTTGCACCTAAATAAATTTATCTTTTAATTCTTTCCTATGAGCTTTTCAAAGCACCCCCATATATAAGTGACATAATGTCTGTTGCCACCTGCCCAGGCTCCCTTGATGAAATTTGGATGTACTCCGTGGAGGCTTCGGGCCCTCTCAGAGTTTCCCTAAGGAAGTCTTCTGAGTGACGGTGACAGGAAAGCGAGCGGCCACAGCACACCCTCCCCTGCTTTCCGGTGGGGAGGTGGGAAAGTAGAGCTGTCAACCGCCCGGGACCCTCCGGGAGGGCGTCCTTCCCCTGCTGTGCCGAGCAGCACAGAGGGGAGCTGGCGACCCCTCCTCAGCACCGCCTGCGCCTGGCAGACCCAGTCTGTGTGCGTGTACGGTGTGTGTTCCCGCTGGACCATTAGCGCATGTGCCCTGCAAGCAGATGCTTGATTTCTGCCGCCCACCGTGGATTCCCTAGCGTTCCCAGCAGGGCCCGGCACAGGGAAGCTGTGTGGAGTGCCTACGGTTGAGGGGGTGATGCTGAGCTACAGGGCTCTCCCCGCCCCTTCTCAGGGACCAGAGGAGGGGACTCAGACCCCCTTCCCACCCAGTTCCAGGGGCGCAGGTCTAAGCAGCGCTCCCTGGCTGCGGACAGAGTGATGAGCTCTCTTGCTGTGGCTGGAAGAGCCATCAGGACCAGGACGCTGACGTTTGCAGCTTTTCACCCACTTTTCCTTAACAACCAAAGAACCAGAATAATTTCAGACTCTCCTTGTCAGTGAGGGCGCAGGCTGTAGGGACTGCTGCTCAGGTCAGCAGTTTCGTGGGTAAAAGACGTTGAAACTACAGCCAGCAGCTGTGCGTGGAAGGGAGCTCTCCAGCGTAAACGCTGAGAGAGGTACTCTGCCTGCAAACAGCTGGGCTCAGGAAGGACCACAGACACCCCACCGGCCCCTCTCACCCCTGCGGACCCCAGGCAGGAGCCCAGCCCACACGGAGATAAAGTAACAGAAAGACGTAGACTCCAAGACTCAAAACAGAAAGGCCTATTTCTGAGGATTATAATAGAAAATTCAGATTACAGACATGGGCTGCTTCAAGAAAGCACAGATTAGAGCCAGCATTGTGGTGTAACAGGTAAAGCCACCACCTGAGACACCTGTATCCCATGGGGGTGCTGGTGTTCCCGCTGCTCCAGTTATCATCCAGCCCTGCTAATGGCCTGGGAAAAGCAGCCAAAGGTGGCCCAAGTGCTTGGGCCCCTGCACCCACATGGGATACCTGGATCAAGCTCCTGGCTCTTGGCTTCCACCTAGCCCACCCCAGCCATTGCAGCCAATCAGGTGGGTGAATCAGCAGATGGAAGGTCTGTCTCTCTCCCTCTCTCTCTGTGACTCTAATTTTTCAAATAAAAAAATGCAGATTGTACATCCACGGATTAAAGATTATGTGACAGACTGAGATGAAGAGCATAACGACTGAGAAATAAACAGGGGTGGTTAATTATTTAAGTAGGAAAAGATGCTAAAGAATTTAAATCAACATTGAGATCTGAACCCAGCAGCTGATGTGGCAGGAAGTAGGGCTGATACGGAAAACAAGTTTGAGATTCAAGGGACAACAAGAGAAGCTGACGAACGTAGAGGACTGAGAACAAAAATATTGACATTGAAATAATAGGCACACTTGAAAAAGAGACACAAAGCAAGCAAAATTATACTGTATTTCATGGAGTCTAAAAAGCAAATGTTTTGAAATTTTAGTATCTCCAAAATTGGGATGCAGCTTACAGGTATGGATTCTCACAGTTCTAATGGACAGTATCTTTCTTAGCAATATACAAAGGAAGGGCACATCGTACCAAAAAGGCATCTTACACTCACTTTAAAATGTGCCGGATGAAAACTTCCTGCACTGCAAGCTTCGTCTGAGGGTCTGACTTGCCGACTTTGCGTGATGCCCTGTTTTCATTTCAAGGATGCATAGCTGTTTAGGTGTCTGTGTGTTTAAGCACACAGACCTGCAGAGGAGGAGATTCCCCTAAAAAGAAACCAAGTTACTGTTGCCTCAGTCATCTGTTCTGCTGCAGTATGATGCTGGGGTCCAAGGAAGCAACTTCTTGGATCTTTTAAGAGAGGTTAGGGGTCAAGAATCATATGCCTAGCCAACTTGTGTGTGTGTGTGTGTGTGTGTGTTGACAGAGACAGAAACACAAAGAGGGCGCCCATCAGCTGGTTCACACCCCAGATGTCCAGGAGCGAATGGCAGAAGCTAGGCTGAGGCCAGGAATGCAATCCAGGTGTCACTCGGGTGACAGGTGCCCAGCTACTTGAGCCATCATCACTGCCTCCCAGGGTGCACATTAGCAGGAAGCTGGACTCAGAGTGGAGCCAGGACTTAAAGCCAGGCACTCTGTTACAGGATTCAGGTATTCCAAGCTGCTTGTTAATCACTGCACCAAACACCCACCGCATCGTTTGTGTTTGATAGACAAACACACCTCAGAAAGTGCACTGGAGGTGAGTGTCGTGGCAGAGAGTTAAACCACCACTCCAATGCCTGCAAACCATATCAGAGTGCCAGTCCGAGTCCCAGCTACTCTGCTTCTGATCCAGCTCCCTGCCAGTACATCCTGGGAGGTTACAGGAGATGACCCAAGTGCTTGGGCCCCTGCCACCCAAGTGGGAGACGTGGAAGGAGTTCTTGGCTACTGACTTCAGCCCGGCCCAGCCCCTGCTATTATGGTCATTTGGGGAAAGAACCAGTAGATGGAAGATCTCTCTGTCTCTCTCTCTGTCTCTGTCTCTCTATCACTCTCTCTCTCTCTCACTCTCTCTCACTCTCACTCTTTCAAATGAATAAAAAAGTCGTTAAAAATAAGAATGAAAACAAGTCCTTTGGAAGAGGAAGACGTGATCCGGAGCCCACGCTGTCCCGATGCCCCCCTTCCATCTTCACCTCATTATTTGCAGGCCCAGCTCTCCCACAGAGGCTCTCTCACACGACTGGAAGGGCCAGAAAATAACTCCCAGGATCCGCCTTCCCGGCTTGACCTCCAGTGAGGGACACAGGCCCAGCCACGTGCTCTGGGTGATTGTCCAAAAATCTGGGCAAGTGCTCCTGCTGACGCAGTAACTGCTCAGAGAAGTGGGATTGTTGCAGAGAGGGGAAGACCCTGCTGTGGGAGCACTCCCATTGGCCTGGGGAGCCCTCTTCAGTGATACCAGGAGAGGCACGTGTTTTGGGAGAGGGTGAGACAGACCTGGCTCACAGGTGTTTGGGAGTGAAGTGTATGTGGGGACCTAAAAAGTCCATGGAAAAGGTGTGTTGTGGGAAAACCATACCTGGATTTTGAAATATGTTTGCACCAAAGCGAACTTAATTCCCTTTTTCCATAGACTTTTTGAAGTGGCTTCGTGTAAAGACCAGCATTGCCCAAAAGAAGCAGAAGTAAGGTTGGGCGAGAAAAACAAATTGTATGGCATCGTGTTTAACTGTGAGCACATAGAAACCAGAGTAGTCCATCAGAATCAGCATGACTAAGCGCAGTACCGTATTTCCATGCAATGAAATAGCACGCAGCCACACGGAAACAAAAGACTGCCCAACACGTCTGCAGGGGAATCATCTGAGCCTGCGCATTGCAAAGGCAGATCCCACCCAGGCCTTCCTGCTCGGAGTCTCTGGGAGTCTATGCCTTCATAAACGGCCCATGCGGGGCCACTGACAGAGGAGATGACCAGGATAAGATAGGCACATTCTCCTCCTGCGGCGCCAGCACCCCGGGTTCTAGTCCTGGTTGGGGTGCCGGATTCTGTCCCGGTTGCTCCTCTTCCAGTCCAGCTCTCTGCTGCGGCCCGGAAAGGCAGTGGAGGATGACCCAGGTCCTTGGGCCCTGCACCCGCATGGGAGACCAGGAGGAAGCACCTGGCTCCTGGCTTCAGATCTGTGCAGCGTGCCAGCCATAGCGGCCATTTTGGGGGTGAACCAACAGAAGGAGGACCTTTCTCTGTCTCTCTCTCACTAACTCTGCCTGTCCAAAAAAAAAAAAAAAGAAAAGAAAAAGAAAAAAGAAAAACACATCCTATTTTATAAGGGCAAATAGTGGCTAAAGTGATACAGGTAGGTTTTTTTTTTTATGAAACCACTAAATATCCATGTTTTTAAAATTATTACCAAGTAAAGTGCAAAAGAAACATAGAGGGAAGGAGATGAGAAATGGGTTAGTGTCAGCAGAGAGGTTGCGGTGGCCAGGAGTCTGGTTGGGAAGAATCCTTGTCTCCCAGGGACCATTGGTCACTCCAAGCAATCATTTTTAATGACCCTAAGAAGATCACAAGGAGGCCCCACCTGCCGTTTCTGGATAGGAAAACTCACCTGCAAATAGCAGGCTTCCTGGTGGCGAACTTAACCTGTTTGTGTAGACTAAGATCCATCCAGTATACACCAGAAATTACAGAGAGATATCTTTAAAGGTTCTCAGTGTGACTAAGCCAGGGCCAACATCAAACAGTGTTAAGATGGAGCAGCTGTGGTGTACTGCAAGCTATCCACGTCCTCGCTCTCGCTCGCTCGCTCCCTCTCTTCCTGTCTCCTGCTCGCCCGTCTGCATTGAGAAGCGGCTGCCCTTGGACAGAGCTCCCTCGGAGGCCACACAAGGGCACCCAGTCATCCTCGGTGCAGCCTGCTTTGATGGAGGAGATTTTCTGGGGCTTTTTGTGCAGATCAAAGACACTTATTTGCTTTATGACGTGTTCGTCGTTGCCTTTCATGTCGAAGGAGTGAATCCCATGGTGCGGGGAAGTTGATCATCTTTGCACATCTCTGCAGGTGGAGATTGTACCTTCAGAACAGCCGCAGTACTTTCTGAAAGGCCACAGCACTCAGCTTTATGAGAAATGTTAAACTGGAGAGAGCCCTGGGAGGCACGCGGGAATCTAGCAGGTGATCAGTGATCAGATCCCCTGGTCTGTGCTCTCTGCTGGAATTTCCTCCTAGATTGAATGTCAGATAGAACTCCTTTCACTTAATGGGATTTTTAAAAGCTTGCTTAATGTGTTTATTTCAGGTCTTATCAGCTATATTGGAATCAGGGTTTCACATAAGCATACTATGCTTAACCAAGTCTTTTATCCGCAGCGAGCGGCGTTCTCTTTTCATGCCACCATGCAACATGTATGCTGAGCACTCTCCGCAGGTCAGGAGGGATTCAGGGTCGGGCCAGTGGGTGCTTTCCATTCCCACGACTCTCGACACCACGGGGAAGAGGGCTGGTACAGCATTCTGCCTGCAGCTTGGGAGTGAACGGGGTCCCTGTCCGTGTGACAGGGAAGCCCTGGTGGAGCAGGTGGGCACTGAATGGGGCCTGCAAGTCCGGCAAGAGGCTCTCAGGTGTGGAATGAGCTCGTTTACCCCAGAGATGGGAACAGAATATGCAGAAGCTTGGAGGGGAGATGCACGCTGGAGATGTGGGGCCGACAGGACTCCAGCCAAAAATGGGACTGGGAAAATAAAGAGGTGCTCAATTAAAGCTCATGGCAACAAGTTTGGGCTTTATCATAGGAGTAAAGGGGAGAAAACAGGCACAAAAATAAAACTGCCTAGCAAGACAAAGTGTAATAATACAGGCACCATCCAGCCTGGACACAAGCAAGAATGCACAGTCACTGTGCATGTCAGGGATGTGGGGACTTAAGCTCATATCTCTTCTGTGGCCCCCATGTGCCACAGAAAAGGGCAGGCAAGGTTAGAGGAAAGACGCCACCTTCAGGAATAAAACTAGAAGTCTGAGATCTCCCTGGGGAAAAACTATGACCAGATCCCCTGGCCTGTGTGGCTGCCCTGCCGCTTGTTCTGTGATAGAATCTGTACTAACTCTGCAGTTACTGGCAGTAAAAGTCCCTCAGATGGGAAGGACCCAGGTTGTTGCTTTCAGGACAGCAAGGAAGCAGGAGATTGATGAAGCCTCGCTCCATTCTCCACTGTGTTTGGGGAGAGAAGATCAGCAGGGGATAGAGCAAATGGCGGACATTGTGAAATAAGGGGAAGCCTGTGTGTGGCACATCTGTTGTTTGATTGGTGCAGCAGCCCCCTGGAGACCGCCCTCTCCCTGTCACTCATCTGTATGGACCCGCCAGAGATCCTCATGCTGCTCTGCTCTCTGGCCACAGGTACTCCCAACCCATGGGCGACCACTTCTCCCATCTTCATGATTTGGGTCTTTGGGGCAGAGAAGATCACAAGCCCTTGCCTCTCCCAGCTCTGCAGGGGGACACTTGTTAGCTGTGACTGTTTCCAGAGAGGGTAGGGCAGGGCTGTTCACAGGTGGAGAGAACAGCTCACAGCATGTGGATCCGCAGGGAGAGGCAGAAGCTGGAGGTTCTCGGGCCTAAGTCTGCTTACCTGGGAGGCCAGCCCCATTGTGGTCTTCACGGTGGATCCTCGTTTGATGGTGAGGTCTTGTGTGTCATCTGATGCAGGCCCATTTGCCAAAAAACAGTCTACTAATCGTGCCTACATTTGGCAATGTTGTACTGCACACTTGGACACTGTGGGGAGGGTCAATTTTATGCTACATGGACTTTTGCCACAGTTTTTTAAAAATAAAATTTAAAAGTCAGTTTGCCCAATGCCAATTCACTGCATTTGCAAAGTTACCAAAACCTAGCTTCAAGGAACATGCTCCTTGAATATGTTCCTCCTCACAGCATTCAAAAGCATGTTCAGGTTGACAGAAGCCAAGGCTGTTGGGCTGATTTCGCCTTTTTATGAATCATGGCAGAAAAGTGGATTACACTCAGATTTTCAGGGATATTTGGCGTTTATCTGGAGTGTGCAGGGCAGGCCACCCGTCTGCTGCATGCCTTCATACAAGCATTAGGCTCTTGCAAGGGCTCAGCAGGCCACAGAGCACTCCCCAACAGCTGGCCTGGTTAGCAGGGCTTGATCTCCGGAAGTAGTCGGCCTGTGTGTCAGGTGGTGCAGGTGCACCTGGGTCACAGAACTGGCACTAAAATCTTTCCCATCAAGGTCTTGAAACACAAAGCACTGGCCAAAAATCCCCCCAGATTTCAGCATTCTCTATGGGAATTTTAGGTTTCTACTAAATTCTGAAATCCTCTTGCAGTTATCTTCCATTTGATATTTAGTATTCTTCCATCGAGTTTGCTGAATGACTAATTCCTGCAGACTCTGTGCATGAATTTACCAAATGTGTGAATTTACCAAAAATGAATTTCTTTGGGCTCTTTATAGTTTGCAGCAATTCAATTGGCAGAGGTGGCAGTGAGCAGCCTTTGAGGATTTTGGTAAAGCTCTAGAAGGTGATCAGTGTTGGTTTTGTTCTCGTAACAGCACTTGAAGGAATTGTCCCTTTGTTTTCTGGACCTACTGCTGCAGCTGGAAATAGCCAGAACAGAGGAAGAGAGAGGTGGCTGTGCCTGGAGTCTCCGGGCTGCCAGTCAAGCAGAGAGAGGAGAGGCCAGGGGGCCAGGAGGGAGGCTGAAGGGTGAGGGAGTATCTGCAGATCCCAGGAAAACCCCAAGTGCTGTGGCCCTCATCAGCCCTGCCGCTCCATCCAACAGAAATTGAGTAAACAAAGAACAGCTTTGTTAAATATGCAAATTCAGTAAATTTGGCAAATTGGTCATTCTGCACATGGAACCTGTGGTGAATTCACCATTTGGCGAGTGACTTTCCATCACTGAATCGCCTTCGTTCACAACAGGCTCCTCTTTCTGCTCAAGTTGGTCTGAATTGGGTTTCCGTCACCTGCTCGCAAGAGTCCCAACCTCAGCCGAGGAGGGAGGGGTGCTGCTCGGTGAACAAGGCTGGGCAGACGCCCTCCAGGAGCAGGGCAGCAAGGTGGCCGGAGGTGTCACCTCTCACCCGCCAAGAAGTACATTTCTGAAAGTAAAAGGAAGCAACAGGAGGGGGCGGAAGCCCCAGCTAGAGAAAAGAGGACAAGTGGGTGCTTTTTTTTTTTCTTAAGTTTTACTTATTTGATTCTATTTTCTATTTGAAAGACAGGGAGACAGAGGGACAGAGGGACAGAGAGAGGTCTTCCATCTGATAGTTCACTCCCCAAATTCCAACAACAGCCAGGGCTGGGTTGGGCAGAAGCCCAAAGCCTGGACAGAGCTCCTCCTGGGTCTCCCATGTGGGTGGCAGGAGCCCAGGTGGTCGAGCTGTCATCTGCTGCCTTCCCAGGGGAACATTAGCAGGAGGTGGAGCAGCTGACATTTGAAGGAGGCACTCCAGAATAGAACGTGGGCGTCCCACGAAATGGTTTCACTCCTGTGCCAGACGCCCACCCCCGGATGCCAGGTAACTTCCACCCCAAGTGAGTCTTGGAAGTCTTTGGGCTATCACGGGGAAGGGAAAGAGCCAGAATGCTAAAGACAGGTCAAGGTTTTCCTTGCTTTGCAAGACAGGATGGAAAAATTAGTTATCATTGATCTTGATGTAAATTTCTAGGAAAATTCTTGTCATGATTTGTAGTACTGAAAGGAAAAACCAACAAAAATTGGCCTAAGTTGAGTGAAAAGAAATCGGGTAAAACTAACATGGTCTCATTTAAACAATGCCTTGGATGAAGACGTACTTACCAAATTTGCCAATGAGGCAACCCCAGGAAGGAGAACATGTTTTGAATGACAGAATCGGGAGTCAAAATGTCTTGGCAGGCTGAAGAAGAAACCACACATGGAAGTAGATGTCATTTGTAAATGCCACCACATCTGGGACTGGGCCAGTGTAAAGCCAAGAGCTTTGAACCAGGGCTCCCATGGGGGTGGCAGGGACCCAGCTACTTGAGCCAACACCTGCTGCCTCCCAGTGTGCCCGTGAGCAGGAAGCTGGAGTCAGGAACAGGACTGGGACTCGAACCCCGCACTCCCGTATGGATGGGATGTGGGTGTCCAAAGCAACACCTTAACCACTTCGCCAGCATCTTAGCCACTTTCTGCCCATTGGAGAACGGATTCTTACAATTTGCTCAGTTGTTCTCAGATGAAATACGTTTATGGCCAGATCCTCTGCCAGTTCCAGGCTCCTGTGACGTAATGGAGAAAGGTTTCTTGTGTTGGATTCAAAGACTCTAACCGTTTTTTGTTTTTTGTTTTTTGTTTTAAGATTTATTTATTTGAAAGGTAGAGTTACAGAGACAGAGGCAGAGAGAGTCTTCCATCCACTGGTTCACTCCCCAATTGGCCACAATGGCTGGAGCTACACTGATCCGAAGCCAGGAGCCAGGAGCTTCTTCCGGGTCTCCCATGTGGGTGCAGGGGCCCAAAGACTTGGGCCATTTTCCACTGCTTTCCCAGGCCACAGCAGAGAGCTAGATCATAAGTGGAGCATCTGGGTCTCAAACTGATGTCCATATGGGATGCTGGCACTGCAGGCAGCAACTTTTCTCACTACACACACACTCTGGCCTTTTGAAAGGGAACAGTAGGGAGCAGGCAGCTAGTGCTGCAGATGAAATCCCACATCCCGGGTCATTGGCTCTGGCTCCTGATTGCAGCTTCCTGCCGAGCCGTCCCTGGGAGGCGGTGGTGATGGCTCCAGTGATGCGCTTGCTGCCACCGGGTGGGAGACCTGCGCTGAGTTCCCAGCGCCAGCTGCCACCGCCATATGGGGAGTGAGCCAGCAAGTTGGGGGGTGCACTCTCTTTCTTAAATTAAACAATAATAATAACAGCACTTACTTTCTTTAGTTTCTCTTTGACACACTGAGAAATGATCCCAAGCCTCCTTTTTCTCAATATTTGAATCCCAAAAGTAAAGCTAACATATTTATAGGGAAAAAGGGGATTTGCATTTGTATATTTCTTAATTTTGATGCTATTTTTAACTCCTATCCAAAAAATGCAATGTCAACTTTTCTGTAGTTTTCATGTATTAATTTTATAATTAGAGAAAAATCATTGAAATGTTGGGAGATTATCTCTTCTTCCAGAAACAAAGCAACAAGTAAATTCACATAAAATTTTCATAATGGAATAAAAACCATCTTGATCCACACAGCTGTCCTTGGTAAGACACAGTCGTTACCAAGTGAAGGCAAGGGCTATCTCTGCTCTAGGAGAAAATACAAGGCCTAGGATGTCATAAAAAATGAAAAGAATCTGACGGAGGACAGAAGGAGAAAGGAAATTTCAGTATGAAATGGGAAGGGAAAGCAGCTTCCCAGTACCAGATGACTCAGAGAACTTGTCAGGGGAAAAAAAAAAAAAAAAAAAAAAAAAAAAAAAAACCTTGGGGAACAATTTGTTAAAGGATATTCTATCGCTTGCTAACCAAGACAAATGGAGAGAGAGAGAGAGAGAGAGAGAGAGAGAGAGAGAGAGAGAGAGGAGAGAGAGAGAGAGAGAGAACAAACCAAGCCTGGCCCAGCTGACTGGTGCTCTCAGAGTGAGTCGCTCTCCAAGTGTGAGGCAGCAGCACAGCAGCCGCCTTCTCTCCGTAACGCACACGTCAGATCCGCAGACGGAGCAGGAGCGAGCCTGCGGCAGGAAGCAGACAGCGTGGCTGCTGTGCTCGCTCCACCTCCTGCCAGCTCGCAGCCTCTGAGCAGACCAGCACTCTTCGTTCCGTGGCTTGTCTGTACGATGAAAAGCCCGTGTCAGGTCTGTTCACTCCTGTGCAAGAGGAGGAAGTTCTGGAGATGTGTTTCATGACAGAATACCAGGCTGTGCACTTAAAGCTGGCTAAGACGTTACATAGCACGATTGTCGTGCTGGTGAGCCAGCTCCTTAAAAGTGAGAACAGGTGTGTGTGTGTGTGTGTGTGTGTGTGAACGCTCAGTGACCTGGCAGACGCGGTCTCAGGCACAGTGACACAAAGCCCAGCCCCTGCCGGCCTCTGTGCTCCGTCAAGGGACGCGCATTACGTTGTGGAGATAGAAAGAGAGCGTCTCGAAGCACAGAGGCTCTCGGAAAATGTCGCCAGAGAGAGGTGGGGAGCGTGTCAGACCTAAAGGAGATCTCTCCATTTAAGAAGTAGGTGATGGGGCAAGTGGTTGACCTAGCAAGTCAGGTACCCGGGGCCCCCGTCACAGTGCCTGGGTTCCATACCCACCTCTGGCTTCTGACTGCAGCTTTCTGCTAAGGCACACCCCAGGAGGCAGCAGTGACGGCTCACGTAGTTGGGCTCCTGCCACCCACGTAGGAGACCTGGATTGAGTTTCTGGGGGCCCCTCACCAGCCAGTGTGGACAGTTGGGGAGTATACCAGCAGATGGGAGCTCTCTTTGTTTCTGTGTTCCTCCCTCCCTCCCCCCCTCTCCCTCTCTCTCTCCCCAAAGTACCAAGTTACTTCCCAACTGCAACCCAAAGAAGTGATTTATAGGAATGCAAAACCATGCAGCACCCAAGAAGGTGAAATTTACATCTGGTGTCCAATCAAAAATTAGCAGGCCTCCAGAGAAGCAGACAAATACAGCCCATTATGAGAAGAAAGATCAGTCACAGCCAATCCAGATCTGCCACGGATATTAAAGACAGCCAACAGAGATGTTCAAACAGCTGTCATAACCTTGTTTTAACAAAAAGTAAAAGATGTAAATGAGGGGTAGATGGTGGCACATGGCTCACACACCACTTGGGATACCCACATCCCACACCAAAGTGTGTGAGTTCTGGTCCCAGCTGCACTCCCAATTCCAGCTTCCTGCTAATGCAGTTAGGAGACACCAGGTGATGGCTCAAATATGTGGGTCCCTGCCACCCATGTGGGAGACCCAGATGGAGTTCCCAGCTCCTGGCATCAACCTGGTCCAACCCCAGCTGTTGCTGGCATTTGGGGAGTGAACCAACTGAGAGAAGATCTTTGTGTGTCTCTGTCCCTCTCTCTGCCTTTCAAATAAAATAAGTTAACTAGGAATGTAAAAACCATCCTCTTGTACCACCACTATTAATAGCACACATTTTTCAAAAAGTGAAAGATATAATAAAGACCGAAATCCAAGCCGGTGCCGCGGCTCAATAGGCTACTCCTCCGCCTTGCGGCGCCAGCACACCGGGTTCTAGTCCCGGTCGGGGCGCTGGATTCTGTCCCAGTTGCCCCTCTTCCAGGCCAGCTCTCTGCTGTGGCCAGGGAAGGCAGTGGAGGATGGCCCAAGTCCTTGGGCCCTGCACCCCATGGGAGACCAGGATAAGCACCTGGCTCCTGCCATCGGATCAGCATGGTGCGCCGGCCGCAGCAGCCATTGGAGGGTGAACCAACGGCAAAGGAAGACCTTTCTCTCTCTCTCTCTCACTGTCCACTCTGCCTGTCCAAAAAAAAAAAAAAAAAAAAAGACTGAAATCCAACTTTGAGATGTGAAAATCACATTTCCAATACAAAACACAGCAGTAGAAACTATCTAAAGTGAGCCATACAGAGAAGTGAGAAATTGTTGAAAAGTGAACCGATCTTCAGGGAACCATGGGACAATGCCTGTGACATACATGTAAATCAAGCCCCCAGGGGAGGCAGGAAGACCTGGACAATGCCTGAGTAACAGCTGACGTTATTCCAGATTTGACAGATGCTAGGTAAATGCACAGATCCATAGTTCAGTCACCCCTGAGCACAACCTAATCATGAAGATAGATGCAGTAAGGGAGTCACCATGCATTTGCCCAAAGCCAATGATGAAAAGTAAAATCTTAAAAGTAGCCCAGAGAGGGTGGGCCTATCTCTCCTTCTTTGCCATTCTGCCTTGCAAATAAATACTAATAAATCTTAAAAAAAAAAAAAAAAAAAAAAAAAAAAAAAAAAAAAAACAGAGAAGTTAGTAGTTTAAACTGCATGAAGACAAACATGTTAAACTTTGTGTCACACTGCTAAAGCAGTACTTAGCTGGAAGTATGTAGTGCTAAAGTACCCAGATCAGAAGAGAGATCTCAAATCAATGATCTCAGCTTCCACTTAAGAAAACAGAATAATAAGAGCAAATTAAGGCCGGCGCCATGGCTCACTAGGCTAATCCTCCACCTTGCGGCGCCGGCACACTGGGTTCTAGTCCCTGCTGGGGCGCCAGATTCTGTCCCAGTTGCCCCTCTTCCAGGCCAGCTCTCTGCTGTGGCCCGGGAAGGCAGTGGAGGATGGCCCAAGTGTTTGGGCCCTGCACCCCATGGGAGACCAGGAGAAGCACCTGGCTCCTGCCATCGGCAGTGCGGTGCGCCAGCCGCAGCGCGCCAGCCGCGGCGGCCATTGGAGGGTGAACCAACGGCAAAAAGGAAGACCTTTCTCTCTGTCTTCCTCTCTCTCACTGTCCACTCTGCCTGTCAAAAATAAATAAATAATTAATTAATTTTAAAAAAAAAGAGCGAATTAAACCCAAGAAGGCAGAACAAAGGAAACAATACATGAGAGCAGAAGTCAGTGGAAATACATATCAAAAAACCGCATCAGGATCTGAGGGCGATCTGGCTGCGACATCTGTCACCCCATTAATCGCCAGGGTTGATTCGGCTGATCTGGCTGGCTAGGCGGGTGTCCCCTTCCTCCCTCACTGCTCCATGTGCGTCCCTCCCGAAGCTGCGCGCTCGGTCGAAGAGGACGACCATCCCCGCTAGAGGAGGACCGGTCTTTGGTCAAGGGTATACGAGTAGCTGCGCTCCCCTGCTAGAACCTCCAAACAAGCTCTCAAAAAACCGCATCAGTTATCAGTGAGACCTAAATAAAATTGATCATGTATAGTCAGAATGATGAGAACAGTCAGAAGACAGAGTCCTTTAAAAAAAAAAAAGAAGAAAGATTTATCTATTTATTTGAAAGTTAGAGTTACACACAGAGAGAAGGAGAGGCAGAAAGAGAGAGAGAGAGGTCTTCCATCTGCTGGTTCACTCCCCAGTTGGCTGCAACGGCCGGAGCTGTGTCAGTCCAAAGCCAGGAGCCAGGCTTCTTCTGGTCTCCCACGTAGGTGCAGGGGCCCAAGGACTTGGGTCATCTGCTACTGCTTTCCCAGGCAACAGCAAAGAGCTGGATTGGAAGTGGAGCAGCTGGAAATTGAACAAGATTCTGGCACTGCCGGTGCGGCTTTACCTGCTATGCCACAGCACCGGCCCCCAAGACAGAGTCTTAGTATCGGGGTGAGAGATGTGACATCAAAATGAGCTGTATAAGTACAAGTACCGACGGCCACAAGGAAGCTTTTGGGGCAATGTTTTGATTGTGGTGATGGCTTCAAGGTATGAATACATTGCAAAATCTGTCAAAGTGTATACTTTAAACAGGTAGGAGTATATTATGTGTCAGTGATGCCTCAATAAACCCGTTAGTAAAAGGGGCTAGGTCTGGAGCCTAGAGAGGGGTGCCCCAGTGAGGTCGGGCAGCGCCTTTGGGTAGAGGAAAGCAGTATGAACAGAGACCTCGGGAGGGCTGGAAAGTGCACTTGGGCTGCCCTGAGACTGAGCACAATAGGTGTGGCAAGATCAGAAGTGGTGTCGGGGCGAGCAGTGGGTCTGTGGGTGTGGCCAGATGGCCAAGCAACTGGAAGAAAGGTCAGTGACTTTGAATTTGTGCCAAAGGAGGAGGAAGTCACCAAGGAGGACATGAAGAGTAAGTAAAGGGGCCAGGGTGTGACCGCAGGACAGTTTAGGTGCTTGATGGGTGGGAGGTCAGAAAGGGAAGACTCAGGAGGTCACCTCCCAGGAGGAAGAGGTGGACACATGGCCAGAGCCTCAGCATAAAAGGAGACTGACCTAGAAAAGTCCGTTTGATTTGGTGCTGCTGAAAGAGCCACTAGGTGTGGGGGATGAAAGCCAAATTGCACACAAAACTTAAAAGATGAACCAGCAGTGTATTACCTGATGTCTTTCTATTCTAGAGTCTGTGCTTTCAAACTCAAAAGTGGGATTTTTTTTTTTTTTTTTTTTTTTTTTTTGGTGCACAAATTCATGAAAACCAGCTCCAGGCGTCTGCTCTGTAGGTGGGAACCTAGAAATCCAGTTAGGGATGTGTTCTAAGCTCAGACAATTAATGCTGACACCCAAACTGGCCAGATTCTAAAGTTGCCCTTCTGTAATGGCTGGAAGCAGTGATTCTGTGATTTGGGGGTTAGCAGGTGACCCTGAGGAGGTAGGGGTGCAGCGTTTGAACCAGGAACATGTGGGGATCCCGAGCCGCAGCACTGCCGAGGCTCTCTGCCTAGGGACCCTCTGTGCCCAGATTGCAGCTTGGTAGACCCCTGCTACGGACAGAAGACACAGGGCCACCACAGCGGGGAATGTGTTTACCATGTAACCGATTTTGTGTATGTGACACTTCACAGCCATACTCTGCTTGTTTCTCAGGTACAGCTTCTGCTGCCCTATTTTATGTCTTAAGCTTTCCAGTGGCTCCCTTGAGAGCCCTTGGCAACCTGTTTCTGAATCTGGAAGGTTCCACCTGCTGGATTATTTAGGCTCCATTTTCGGCTGTCACTGGCGGAAGCTAAATCCTACCTGTTGTTTTGTGGTGAGGCTGTGAGTCCATGGCCCTGCTCTTAGAGGGTAGCTACCTGTCCAGAAGAACTGAACTCAGACCTGAAAGGAAAGACGTAAAATAAATACGTGTGCCCAAGCAGGCCTGGATGGACTGTGGAAGGTGACATATCATCCCTGGTCTGAGTCACTTCTCCTTTTTAAAAGAGAGGCAATGGTAGGAGGTCAAAGCTGACGGTAAATTAAGAAGATAGGTGCCCCCCCAGCTACTCAGCCGTGCCCACGTGGGCTGCCAGCCTGCCATTTAGCCCAATTTGTTAGGTGGCTCAGATACCCTGATGTACTTTGGATATGCATCACAGAACTGTCTCTAGAGTTTTGTACTTGTCTTTAAAAAAAAAAAAAAAAAAAAAACTTTCCCCCTTCCTTTTATAGCAGTTTGGAGTCAGGAAGTCACAGTTGTTCTCAGAAAGCCTGGCAGGTGACTCTGAGGCAGTCCCCAGCTGTGCTGCCCTCTGTGACTCTCTCTCCCAGAGAGGGAGGAGTGGAACAGTCAGGAGACCAGGGTTCCTTTAAATATAAAAGCTTGTGCTTTAAAGGCTTGCTGTCAATCAAAGTGCTCGGAACCTAAATAGCAAATAGGGCAGGGTTGTGCGGTGCTTTGGGGGAGGTAGATATTTTGACATGCTCCCTCTCCCTTCTCCCTGACTCACCCCGTCTACCTAACAAGGAGCTGATTTTATGGCCGTTCTGTTCTCTCTGTTCAATTAGTGGGTTCTCTCCGGTAGATACAAAGGAATCACACAGAAGGCTTTTTGTGGCCTGATTTCCTGCCTGCCTGGTTTCTGCATGCTCATGGTTATGAGTGTGTCTCAGACGAAGGCGGCGATCGGCCAGAAGCCAAAACTGGGAGACAGTCCCTGGATGCTGTGCGGAGTGGGAAGCTGCCTTCTATGAAGCCTGATTTCTTCTCCCTTGCTATGCATCTGCGGCCGTGGGCCGTGTCGCTGGAGGCAGCCAAACGCAGTCGGCCCGGGAGTTCTGGAGCCTGCTGATTTAGTCCTGACCCCTCTGCTTCTGAAGGGCAGGATCCAGGCAGACTCCAGTGAGAAAAACATAGGGATCCTTAGAAGATAACAGAGAGGAAGAAGTCAACTTAGGGGAAGCACGCCCCAGAGGGAGTGATGGGTGAAGGTCACGGCCTTCCCTGTACAGGTGGGAGAAGGCAACACCCTGGGTGGATAGGAAACTGGCTGTGCACCTGCTGGGTCTCAGATATTAAGACCCGTGTCCATCCACCACCCTAAACCCTGCTTCCTGCTTGTCAATAATCACACCTAGGGGTGGGCTCTGTGGCGAGGGCGTAAAGCCGCTGCTGTGACACCAGCATCCCATGTGGCCACTGGTTCATGTCCCCGCTGCTCCACTTCCCATCCAGCTCCCTGCTAATGGCTTAGGAAAGACATTGGAAGATGGCCCAAGTTCCTAGGTCCCTGCCACCCACGTGGGAGACTGGAATAAAGTTCCTGGCTTTAGCCTGGCCTAACCCTGGCCATTGCAACCATCTGGGGAGTGAAGCAGCAGCTTGAAGGTCTCTCTGTTACTCTGCCTTTTCAAGTAAATAAGTAGATCTTTAAAAAAATAATCACACCACATGAATAGTTGATGCTATGTTTAACCAAGCAAGATGTATTATAAACATAATAAACTTACGATAAAATTTTGTTCATTTGTATCTTACACATTCAAAATTTTCATCAGTAAGAAGATTCAAAAGAAATCTAATGCAAGGCTTTGCAGCTTGAAGCTCCTATTTATTTATTTTAACTGAGAGGCAGACACACAGGCAAAGACACTCAGAGAAAGAACTCCCATTTGTTGGTTCATTCCCAAAATGACCACAGTGGCATAGACTGGGCCAGATCAAAGCCAAGGGCCAGGAGCTCAATGCCTCCTCTAAGGAGTTGAGCCATCCCTGCTGCCTCTCAGGGTGTGCGTTAACAGGAAGCTAGAATCAGAAGCAGAGCTGGGACTCAAATTAACTCAAACCCCAGCACTCTGGTTTGGGATGCAGACATCATGGCCAGCATCCTAACCACTTGGCCAAGCACCCACCTAGTGATGTTTCAGTTGATTGAGTTGTACAGGCAGTCAAAGATCTTGGGATTGGAACTACAGGAAGTTTGAAGAACACTTGACCTGGACAAAAGGAACCTTGCTAATTATTTGTCTTGTACTGTAGAATGCTTTTGTGGGGAGCAGCCCGGACTAGACTGAGTTACTGGAATTAAGACTTATTCTATGCATCTGCTCTCCCACAATATGGCGCTGGGAGAGAAGTAAACAGCTTCTACACAGCTGCCTCCAGTTCAGCTAATAAACTGTAGGACTTGCTCCTGATTGGAGGAGAGCAGCGTACTCGGCGTGTGGGCAGCCGAGTTGGGATTGGCGGAGGAGGACTATAAAGGAGGAGAGAGACGGCATGCACCAGGGACATCTATGGGGAACATCTAAGGGGAACATCTAGCTGAAGGAACACCTGTGCAGCCCCCGAGAAGAGCCGGCCGGCGGTGTGCCGCTCCCCTGCGGAAGTGGGGAATGTGGCCAGGGGGAACTGCCCTTCCACGGAGGTGGAAGGGATAGTAGCCAACCCGGGAAGAACCAGCAGCAAACCCGGGGAGGGCCGAGCAGACGAAAGAACAGCGCAGGGCTTAGTGTCGTTCCTCCACGAAGAGGGGGAGCGACAGCTTTCATCTTAATATTTTGTGCAATTGTACATAAAATACAGAAATTCTGAATTATTTCATCAAAATTAGTGTTTTAGACTTGGTTTCCATATATTAACATTTTATTCACTTTATTAGCAATAATAGTAGCAGCTACTTGTTGCTAGCTCCTCATACTATGTCAGTAACTTTAAATAAATTATCTGATTTAATCTTCTAAGTCACTCTGTTGTTGCAAGACAGGCTTTTCTCCACAGAGGAAGAAACTGGGGCTCAGAACTTCCGAAGTTCATGAAAAATGGAATTTAAGAACAAGTTTATTTTGGTGCAAAGAAAATGTGAAACCTTATAAGTTTTTTCATTGACCTTTTTGAAGACTCCTCGTATTGCTAATTTACTGAAGATCACACCACTATTAAGTTACAATGCGCACTCAGAGTCAAACCAGCCTTGTGGCGTGGCAGGTTGAGCCCCTGCTGGAGATGCCAGCATCCTGTGTCAGAGTGCTGGCTCAAGTCACAACTGCTCTGCTTCCGATCCAGCTTCCTGCAGATGCACCAGGGAAGGTAGTGGGAGGATGGCCCAAGTGCTTGGGCCCCTGCCATCGGTGTGGGAGACCCGGATAAAGTCCCTGGCTCCTGGGTTTGGCCAGGCCCAGACCAGGCATTTAGGGAATGAACCAGCTGATAGAAGATTTTTTGTTAGTTCCTCTGTCCTGCTGTCTCTGCGGTTCTGCCTTTCAGATAAATAGTAAACATTAAAAACAACAACAACATTCAAGATAGAGCATATTTTCAAACATTACTTCAATAGTGAATTATAACTACATAGTCGCAGTCATGAAGCCCTGTTTGAAGTTGGAAAACTTTTAGAACTAATCTTAGCCAAGCATGGAAGCCCTGTTCATAGTTACAGGACACTGAATTGATGGGAGTCAGTTTTCTTCAGTGCTTGCTATGTGCCAGGATACAGGTAGCAAATATAACAGTTCTCAGGGAGCTCACAAGCTGCAGAGGGGATGAGCCATGCACACAGACTAGAAACTGACATCCCGAAGACAAAACAGGCTGACGGCAAAGAGCCTCACTGCAGAAGGGAGGCCACAGGGAACTGCCAGAGGGAGTGGCCCTGCAGCTGAGGTCTGTGCGACAACTAGAAAGGCAAGATTTGGGGTGTAACCAAGCAGGAGTCAGCTTGTGACAGTGGCCAGGCTGGCGGGAGCGGCGGGCATGGGCGGGGAGTGGAGAAAGGCAGAGATGGCCCACACCAACTCACTAGAGGTCATGCGTGCAGAGAGAAGGCTCCTTAACAAGGAGACTGACGTGGCCTGGGCCACATGGAGGCTGGGTTAGCATCAGCAAGAGGGAGGCTGGCCCTGGGAGGGGGAGGCAGCCGCTCACACTAGTGCTTCAGCCGTGGCGGTGGTGAGAAAGGACTCACCTGGGCTGGAAGAAAAGCTAGACTTTATTTACAGCTGGAGTGCCTGGGTAGGGGGGCCTTGGCAGAGAAAAGCAGCCCCTCCGGGAAGTCACGTCAGACACCCTCTGTGGGAGATGTCGCAGAAGTTACCTCCACCCACACGGTGTGAAACTCAGCTGACGGGAGTGGGGGATGGGGGGACTGAAGTGCCAGGGGCCAGGGAGAGATGCTGCGTCCTTGTTGACAGAGGGAAATAGAGGGTCCGTGATGTGTTGTCAACAGGAGTGAAAGCAGCGTGGACTAAATTGCAGATGAGGAGGAGAGAGTGGAGGCTATTGGTGTATAGACCCAGCTCTGTCATAAAAGGAAACCAGTTGATAATACCTAAAGTTGATAAGCTAAGCAAGAGCAGTATCCACATGTCAGTAGTTGGAGTTAGCCATGGAAAGGAATTATAGAAGTTTATTTTTTGAAAGAAATTTTTTAAAAAAGATTTTGTTTATTTGAAAAAGTTAGAGAGGGAGAAACAGAGAGAGTGTGCTTCTGTCTGCTGGTTCACCCGTGGTAAGGAGCCAGGTGCTTCTTCCAGGTCTCCCATGTGGGTGCAGGGGCCCAAGGACTTGAGCCATCTTCCCCTGCTTTCCCAAGCACATTAGCAGGGGGCTAGATGGGAAGTGGAACAGCCAGGACACAAGCCAGCACCCATATGGGATGCCAGCATCACAGGCAGTAGCTTAACCCGCTGCTCCACAACAGCGGCTGTATGAAGTAAGGGAGCAGGGGTCCAAGGACTGTTGCTGTCTGGCTGTGTCAGTCCTCTGTGCGGGTAACTTTTCCAAGGGACAAAAGGGCAATGTTTTTAATTCCTTAAGTCAGACTTTCTGGATGTGGAATGGAAGTGCTTATTGATTTCCCAAAACTAATTGAACATAGAGAAGAGGCATTGAAAGTCTTACTTCTTCAAAATAATAATTCCAAAACATTCCCATTTTTTTTTTTAATTTTTTTGACAGGCAGAGTGGACAGTGAGAGAGAGAGACAGAGAGAAAGGTCTTCCTTTTGCCGTTGGTTCACCCTCCAATGGCCACCGTGGCTGGCGCTGCGGCCGGCGCACCTCGCTGATCCGATGGCAGGATCCAGGTGCTTCTCCTGGTCTCCCATGGGGTGCAGGGCCCAAGGACTTGGGCCATCTCCACTGCACTTCCCTGGCCACAGCAGAGAGCTGGCCTGGAAGAGGGGCAACTGGGACAGAATCCAGCACCCCGACCGGGACTAGAACCCGGTGTGCCGGCGCTGCAAGGCGGAGGATTAGCCTAGTGAGCCGCGCGCCAGCCAACATTCCCATTTTAAAACATGCTGGGGGGTGGGAGGCATTGTGGCACAGCAAGTTAAGCCTCCACTTGGGACACCCACATCCCATACTGGAGCACTAATTCAAGTGCCTAGCCGTGTGGGCACTTGGGGAGTGTGCCAGCCAATGAAGATCTCTCTCTCTCTCTCTCTCTCTCTCTCTCTTTATTTCTCTTTCTCTTTCTCTTTCTCTCTTTCTTAGCCTTTCAAATAAATAATAAATAAACATTTTTAAAAATACCTTTTAAAAATGAAATGTGCTAGACAATGATGTTGGGAATGCCACAAGCATCAGAAGCAAGGGTTGGTTCCCGTCTTGCCCTGCAGTAGTTTGAGCATTTCCTACTGAAACCCTACAGCCCTAGAGACAGCAGAGCACGGGAATCACCACCCCAGTGCCTACCAGAACCTCTGGTTTCTGTCACCCATTGGGCAAGCTCGATGGGACTGCGTGTTCTAGGAAGGAAAGGCTTGGTGCGGGCAGTAGTCTGAGGGAGCACCCGGGGAGTGGGCACACAGAAGTTCCAGCTGAGACAGTGGCAAGTGCATGTGGAATGAAGACCTGCATGGCCAGTTTATGAAGTGCACACGCGCACACGCCCCACCCACTGCCGCACCCGCTCTCCCTCCTCCTGCCCCGCACACTTCTCCCTGTTTCACTGACCTGAGCAGGAACAGCAGGAAGATCCCTCTGAGGTCTCCTTTCTGGGTCCAGTTTTGAGTTAGTTTTGGTCATAAAGAATTTTCTTCTTCTGTCTTTTTATTTACTTTTCTCTCTGCCCCTAAGCCTCAGTCTTTGCTGCTGTGACTTTTTTTCCCTCTGTTTGATGTAAGGCGGAGAGACAGAGACAGACAGAAATCCTCCACCTGCTGGTTTACTCCCAAAATGTATGCAACAGCCAGGGCTGGGCCAGATCACAGTAGGGAACCAGGAAAACCAGAAACTCCATCCAGAGACTCAAGCAGCTGAGCCATCCCCTGCTGCCTCCCAGGGTCGGCGTTAGCAGAAAGCTGGAATCGGAGCCAGGACGCAATCCCAGGCACTGAGATGTGGGCTGTGGGTTCCCCAGCAGCAGCTCAACGGCTGCTCCAAGTGCGCACCCTGGAGCTAACCCTCTGCCCTCACCTGAAGACCAGTCTGCCACTGCTGCCCTCACCGTGGACTCCCTGACAGCAGAGATGTGGATTCGTGGAGCATTGTTTATGGCATTTGTTGACATGTTTAGGGTATGTGTGTGTGAGAGAGCGACAGAAACAGGGGAGTTGTGTTAAAAATCCATTCTGTCCCTGACTCCTCAGTATGGCTGGGATTTCACCCAGTCTTTTAGATTCTTGAACTTCACAACTGTGGCTATAAAAAAGGCTTTGGAAGCATGGAGAGTGTTGGAAGAGCCTTACAAAGCCTGATAACCTTAGTGTGCGGCGGGTGGGGGTTGGGGGGACACCATCTTATCCCCCACCTCATGGCCAAGGAATTCGAGGAGCTATAAGACAAGGCCTTGACCTCCAGAGACAGATGAGGACCTGGGGCACAGGGACTGCTCCTTATCCTTGGCAGTCCCCGAACACACAGGTCATACAGCCCTGACAGGCAGCTCGGCAGCTCCTCCGGAGGAGGACCGGGAGGAGTGTGCAGGGCACGGCAGGCAGCCCTCAGCCTCCCCTGCCCCACCACTGACTGTGTGCAGAGACTGTGGGAGAATCTTCCCACAGTTCCCTTGGTGATGGAATGACCATCACCATCCCGCTCAGGGAGTATGGTCCTGTCTAACCAGAGCCCCTGGTGCTGTGGCTTCTTGTGGCTCCCAGGGACTATGGGAAGCCGCTGTCTCCTCCTAGGGACTCTGCTTGTGATACCTTCACATACTCACCCTCCCTCTTTATTCCTGAATCATCTTTTCTGGCTCTGGGATCTAATCCGACTATACCTGCCGGAGGTGAGTGCCCAGTGGAAAGCTGTCACAGCAGGTGATAGACAGCTCAACGTGTACAGTCAGCTGGCTGTGAGTTCACCTGCCCTTAGTCATCGCTTGGGGATTAAGGCTTTAGGAGAAGGAAGACACTGAACCAGGGGACTCAGCTTCCTGGGTGTGTGCTGTGGCTCACCCAGTGGGCGGTGGGAGGGGACACTCCTGTCTGTCTAAGGCACTTCCTTCCCCTACCACGGGCATCCACCTGCTAAGACACTGGTTGGTAGGAGAGAGCCCTAGGAGAATTGCGTGGAGCGTCTTCCCGGCAGCCGGGCAGGTCTGACAGCAGCACAGGCGAGTTCCTGTTGGCGACACCTGTGCCACTGCCAGGATTAGTCACCGCCCAGCAGGCCTGTGACGCAGCCCAGAGCAGGGGGATCCCCAGTGCACAGTAGAAGTGAAATTCGCCCGCCACGGTCTGCACCCCTGAGAAAACACGCTGCTCGCAGAATAGTACGTTTTCCACATGCCCGCATGGGAGGGCTCTGTGATGTGGGGGCAGTCCACAGCTCTGCCGCTAACCATGCTGGTCGCAAGCATTCACTCACAACATCAAGCCGGATGCATTTGTTTAAAAGGTACCGAGTGATCTCGTCATGGGATTTATGGGTTCCTCACCAGCTAACATTCACCGCGCACTGGGAACACACAGGACTTCCCCAGGCATTTGGGGTGGCTCTCAGCATGACTCAGAGCCCCCAGTGAAGGCCAGGTTGGAGCACCTGGAACCAGAGAGCAGATCCCTGGACTGTGCCTGAGAGAGGCAATGCCACTGCCCTTCCAACCGGCCTGGGGCATGTGTACTCTGGCCAGGGCGGGGCACCCTACAGAAAGCATGAGAAAGGCAGGTCCCTCCCCCCGGAGCTGAGACTTGAGTGGGGAAGAGTCACAGAAGGTGGGACCCGCTCTGATTGTCAGTTCCAACTTCTATCCAAAATGCCCGTGTGTCGTCATCTGTGGGGACAGTCCTGGTATCTGCCCATTGTCCCAACATGACAATCAACACAGAGGCCTCCTTTGGCCCTCAGGCACGTCCCAGACACGTGGCAAGTCCCTCGGGCTCCTGACTTGCCCACTACACAAAGCAGGTCACAGGGCACGCGAGCTCATCCGTCAGACCCTCTTCTGGCAGGCAGCGCTAGCCACAGTGAGGGAGACTGGCCTTCCAGCGAGGGCAGTGGGATTGTCACCACTTGCCTTGAAAACAATCTGGACTGGCCCTTGCTTACCTGCTGGTTGTAAGGATGTCTCGGTTTCTGATTATAATTTTTTGTTCTGCCACCAGTTGCATGGATGTTCTGAGCTCACTTTGGTCCTTGAAGTTCTTGCTGATTCTCAGGAATGGTACCAGCTGTCTGGCTGCCTGCCAACCTGCCCCCACCATTTTTTCCTTTGATGCAATATCATAGAGATATAAAAAGGATTCTGAGAAATACTTCTGGGGGAAAAATAGATTTTTGGAGGGGAAAAGACCTTACCCATTCAGAGGAGCTCTGCTCACCAGGGTTGGGCTGGACATGTGCCTGGTCTTTTCTAGGAAGCGGCCACTGACCATGACAGTGACAAACCACACCAGGAGTTGCTTTGCGAGCCTTGCAAATCAGTTTGACCCAGCCATCCCCACTTCTGAGCCCTGTCTCTGAAACTAATGAAGGTACCTTTGAGATGATGATTGGATCCGGGCCTAGTTGCTGCTGAGGTTCAGGGCTGAGCTAATTGGGTGTGGCTGCAGAACCTGTAATGGTGGCCTCATTAGCACCCCTGAACAAGCCGGCTTCCACCCAGGTATACAAGGTGCTTTTGGTAAAAATGCACCTGGTAGCTGTCCCTACACTATGGCCTGCTCCTAGTGCTCCTGGACTTCTGTGTTCTGAGAATGTGTGCACTTGATGAAGGGGCCATGGCGGGAGCCCAGGCACCCAGCATGTCTGAGCCTCAGAACAGCAGCACCTGGCCTGGAGGACGCAGGCTGTGGGGTGGGGCTGGCCTGCTCTAGAACGACCCTGCTCCTTACTGGACGGGAGCACGTGGGGGCTTTGCTCAGCCTTGCACGCTCGTTTCCTTGCAGTGCGGTGAGGAGAGCAGAGCCTGCTCCACGAGGTTGTTGGGGAAATCTGGCCCCGTGGTTACTGAGCACCTGGCACGGCCAGGGCCCCTCACAGGTGCTCAGTGGCTGGAGGCCTCTTTCGTTTGTGATGTCCTCGTGAGAGCAGGGTCTGACCTGATACATGTGTCCAATTACTCAGTGTGTATTTGCTGAGCACATGTCTCTTGTCCAACAGAGGCATCTGTCCTGGATTTCCAGCCAGGATCCTGTTTATCTCAGGCTGCTCAGCCCTCATGCAGCTCTTCTCTCTTGCTTTTTTCCCAGTTTGTTAACTTTTTTTTTTTTTTTTTTTTGACAGGCAGAGTTAGACAATGAGAGAGAGGCAGAGAGAAAGGTCTTCCTTTTCCGTTGGTTCACCCCCAAAATGGCTGCTGTGGCCGGCACACCAAGCCAATCCAAAGCCAGGAGCCAGGTGCTTCCTCCTGGTCTCCCATGGGGTGCAGGGCCCAAGCACTTGGGCCATCCTCCACTGCCTTCCCAGGCCACAGCAGAGAGCTGGACTGGAAGAGGAGCAACGAGGACAGAATCTGGTGCCCCAACCGGGACTAGAACCCGGGGTGCCGCCGCCACAGGCACTGGCCCAGTTTGTTAACTTCTGCCATCACCTCCCCATCTTGTGAGTAGTTTCCCCCGCCCTAGGCCAGAAACTGCCATTCCCAGCAGGGCTTCCTTGCTAACACCCGGGGCAAGCGTGCCTGCCTCCCTTGCGTGGCAGCACGGGCCAAGCTCAGGCTTAGGTAGCAAAGCCCCCACTGGGGAGGCCCAGCCTCTGCTTCCCTGGCTGGCTGGTTGAAAGCATCAGACAACTGGCTCGTTATGGTGCCTCCGGATGTAGTTAGCAGGAAGTTTAAAAGGAGAAAGACCAAAAGACTTCTAAAAGTTGCTTTTTTACCACACTTCTGGGGAGTTTGTAGTTGAGGCTCCAAGTGTGTAGTCAGTTTGTGCATGAGAAACGCTGCCTGTGCTGTGGTGGGCAGCCAGGCCTGCTGCCACCTACCACAGCAAGGGCTCTGACTCAGAGGCTGGAAAGTGTTCTCCCCACTGTGGCCATACTCAGTTCACTTTCAGAGCATCTCACTGTTGTTCCCAGGAGCTACAGCGTGGCCCCGCCTCCTGCATGCACCTGCAGGCCCACACCCATTTCTTCAAGCAATATGCACCCCCTCACTGCCTGCCCCCGGGGTTCAGTTTTTGGGGTGTTTTTGTTTTTGTTTTTAAAGATGTATTTATTTATTTGCAAGTCAGAGTTACACAGAGAGAGGAAAGGCAGAGAGAGAGAGAGAGAGAGAGAGAGGTCTTCCATCCGATGGTTCACTCCCTAATTGGCTACAACAGCTGGAGCTGTGCCAATCTGAAGCCAGGAGCCGGGACCTTCTTCCGGGTCTTCCATGCAGGTGCAGGGACCCAAGGACTTGGGCCATCTTCTACTGCTTCCCCAGGCTATAGCAGAGAGCTGGATTGAAAGTGGAGCAGCTGGGTCTCAAACCGTTGCCCATATGGGATGCCAGCGCTTCAGGCCAGGGCGTTAACCCACTGCTCCACAGTGCCAGCCCCTTTTGTTTTTCTCATTGATTAATTTTAAAGGCAAGGGTTGTCGAGGGGAGAGGTCTTCCATCTGGTAATTCACTCTCCAAATACCAGCAACAGCCAGGGCTGGGCCCAGCCGAAGCCAGGAGCCAGGAACTCCCTCTGTGTCTCCCTTGTGGGTGGCAGGGATCCAAATACTAGCATCAGGAGGGAGCTGGATGGGAAGCAGAGCAGCTGGAATTCAAGCAGCACTCCAGTGAGGGATGCTGAGTCGCAGGCAGTGGCCGCAGGCAGCGACCTAACCTATGTCACTCTGATGCTACTTGTTTGATTGCTGTCTGTGCACGTGACCCGCCTCCTCCGCTAATGAAGTGCAAGTTCATAGATAACAGGGAATGTGTCTCTCTTGTGTGTGTCTGAGTCACTGCCGACACCTGGCCCAGGGAGCAGTAGATAACTATCAAAGGAGGGAAGGCGGGAGGCAGGGCCATCAGCCTCAAGTACTTGAGCCAATATCTGCTGCTTCCCAGGATGTGTCTCAGCAGGGAGCTGGACCCAGAGCAGAGCTGGGACTCGAACCAGGCACCCTGATAACTGATGCAGCCATCCCAAGCAGTGACTTGACCACTGTGCCAAATGCATACCCCTGGTTACTAAGCATTTGGGGAAAAAAATGGAACTTCATTAATAGTCTATGTATCTAAACAAAATGTTTCCCTTCATGTCAGGGCTGTGTAGTGATTACTGCCTCTCTCCCTGAGAACCCAGTAAAAATCCCCATCGATACCTTGTTGCTGAGAGGTGACTGATACAAATCAAAGCCATTTGGAAGTGTGAATCAAAAGGCTTTCAAATGTGCCCCCCCCCTCCAAAGACAGAAAAGACACACTTTCTCATAGCATGAAAGGTTCCCGGAAATGATCTCACAGATTATGGTGTACATCTAGAGTCAGAGGGAAAAAAAACTCGAAATTTTCCAGCACCTATATCCTCTGCTCTAAGAATTTCTTTGAGAACCATATCTTAATAAAATAACACTCTGATGCCAAAGGAAAGTGCTTATAGAAGGGTTTTTTTTAATATATAATCTTATATCCAAATTGTGATCACGGTTTTGAAAAGAAAATACAAGGTACTGCAAAACGTTGGTGGAAAATGGAAGGGAAAGATAAGTTTATCTGGGTTTAAAAAATGTTTAAGTCCCTGCATCCTTTCTTCATAGAACACATTTTCTGTGAGCTTTTCAAAGACCCCTCAAATGCATTAAAAGACTAAGGGGTTGAAATACATGAAATTTGCCCCCCCCTTAGATAAATTTTAAATTTTTTCCAAAAAAGTCTGGAGAGGGGGGCGAGTGAGCTTTGTGGTGCAGCAGGTTAAGCTGCTGCTTGGGACACCTGCAGCCATATGGGAGCGCCACTGCCAGTCCCAGCTACTGCAGGTCCTGGGCAGCTTCCTGCCAATGTGCCCACAGTGCCTTCCGCAGGCATTTGGGGAATGAGCACATGCTCACTGTCTCGCTCTCGCTCTCTCTCACTTTGCCTTTCAAATAATCTTTTTTAAAAAAGTGTTAGGGATGGAAATAATGAAATGTGATTTTAAAAGAAGATAATGGTCATAAATATTTGAGAAAATATGTTGAACTTCAAACAGTCTAAATCCCTATTGTGTACAGATTATAAAAGTATGAATTTTTCACCATTTTTTATACAAATTTTTCTTTAAGGAACGTCCCCTGACAAGCAAAAGACAAACAAAAGACCCCATTCAGTAATTTAGGTGCCCTTGAGGGTCATGGCTTTGGCTGCGTGTTCTCCATGAAGGGGGGTCATTCCTGTGTGAATTGTGTGCGTGCTGTCACTCACACAAGCACACATTCCCAAGTCCTTGGGAAGCAGAAGTTAGTGATAAGTAGAATTGACTTTTGTCTACCCCAAAGGCCATGCTAGGCTCTGCTCAAAACACTGTGCATCTTAACTCACACCAACTTCACATCTCAGGGAGGTGGAACCTTTCATAACTGAAGAAACTGAGGCACAGAGACAATAAGTAATTTGCTCAAGATCACAGCTAATTAATAACAGACAAGAACCCAGCATCTGAACCCTGGACTACACCACCTGATGTAAGGTGCTGGTATGATTGAAAGCACAAGGAGCTAAACACTTAGAGCAGAAGCACATTTTAGAGTAGAGAATGAGAGGGGCAACAGAGACCGACCTTTGCAAATGACCTCCGTTCCCTCTCCTTTGCTGGGGATTCATTCCATAGCAAACCAGGGGGAATGGTGGAGTAAGAGGTAACATTAGGTTTTCTAGTCCTGCCGCACTCACAAGCAGCTCGTCTTCCATGGGGCCTGGGCACCCAAGTGTCGCCTCTTACTCCTCCCTGCAGGGAGGGCCCTGCCCCACAAGGAGTTCCTGTGACTACCCTGCAACCCCCCCTGAAGATGATCTGAGTTAAACCAGATGAGAGGCTTGGCAAGTACTGGACCACCACCAACCTGGGTTTTTGCATTCTTAAATCTTTGGAGGGGTCAGCCAGCATTGTAATACAGTGGGTTAAGCTGCTGCCTGCAACCCCAGCACCCCATATAGGAGCACCAGTTCGAGTCCTGGCTGCTCCACTTCCAATCCAGCTCCCTGCTAATGCACCTGGAAAGGCAGTGAAAGATGGCTCAAGTACTTGGGCTCCTGCCACCCATGTGGGAGACCAGAATGAAGTTTCTGGCTGCCAGCCTTGGCCTGGCCCAGCCCTGGCCATTATAGACGTTGGGGGAGTGAACCATCAAATAGAAGATCACTTCTCTGTGTGTGTATGTGTGTGTGTGTGTGTGTGTGTGTCACTCTGCCTTTCAAATAAATAAGATAAATCCTTTGGGAAAAAAAGCCAAAAAAAGATAATATTTTGTGACACCTGGAAATTCTATGAAATTCAAATCCCGTGTCCACACGTAAAACTGTATGGGCTCACGGCCGTGCCTGTTGGCATCCATGCTGCAGTGTTGGGCAAGGTGAGTGGTCGCAACACAGGCCCACGCAGGCACAACCCTTACTGTCTGGCCCCTCACGGGAAAATGTGGCTGACCCCAAACCAGACCCGTGGAGCAGCTCAGGCTGCCCAGAGAAAGGCTCATGTTACTTTGCTGAGTGGCGGCTGTGGTGCCAAAACCTTGGATTTCACCTTTTTTGGGGTGTCCCATGGATCCTGACCGTAGTTTGCATTCGTCATAGCCTTGGGACACCTTCCCTGCATTGACTGTCACCAGGCCACATGCAGATTCCTCAATGAGGAGCTTAACACAGCTCACCTTCTACAGACCCAAAACACTGTGACACTCACATTTTCACTTCTTTTTAAGATTTTATTTTCTTATTTGAGAGGCAGAGAGACTGACAGCATTCCCATCTGCTGGTTCACTCCTCAAAGGCCCACAGTACCCAAGACTGGGCAGGGTCGAAGGTGAGAGCCAAGAGCTCTAAAGTCTTCCAGGTGAGTGGCAGGAAGCCAAGCCCTGGTGCCGTCACTGCTGCTTCCCAGGGCGTGCATCAGCAGGAAGCTGGAATCCGGAGCTGAGCCAAGTCTTGAACCCAGGCTCTGTAGTGTAGTACACAAACATCCTGACCAGAGGCTAACCACTAAGCCAAATGCCCGCCCCCTATTTTTTACTAGTTACTGTTGTCCATTTTTAAAATTTGAAGCTCAAGCATTGGTTGCTGAGTAGAACTTCATTTTTAAAACTTGAAACCTCATAGCCACAGACTCCACCTCTGCAGGTTCTGTTCCACTTTAGCAAACTTTACCTGCAGGCGGTGTTGCATGGTCTGTGTGACTTACGGCAGCTGCTCGGCCCGTGATGGTTTCCTGCACCTACCAGGCACCCCTCAGGAGCCGCATTCGTCTCCCATTGAGTGCCTGCCACGCTCCAGGCCTGACCACTCTGCCCGGGCCGCGTCTCAGAGTCCACATTGGGAACAGCCGTAAAGAGGCAGCTGAGAGGGAGGGAGGGATGTTGGGGGGGCAGTGAGGGACGTGTGCTTGTCTTCTTGGAACTGTACCTATGGAAGGCACAAAATCTGTTATCTTTATATTAATTTCAACAAAAAATAATAAGGAAGCAAAAAAGGAGGGGGGAGTTTAAAAAATCTCCTTACAACCTATTCCACTTGTCTTATTATAAATCAGTGCAGATGAATAATTTGGACATGTTATTAATAATTTCTTGAAATGAGATCACATAGCCACCTAAATTGTCATTTATTTTAGCCAGACAGTATCATGCTGTATAAGTTCAATATGAATGTTATGATTAAAAATTTGAATAACAATATAATACTTAAAAATGAAAAAGAAACAGTTGCATTAGAGTTAGAAAAATGTAGAGTGCCAGGCAGTGGGCCTAGTGGTTAAGATGCTGTGTCCTGTATCAGAGCCGCTGGGTTCTATGCCCAGCCCCAGGCCCTGTCCCCAGCTTCCTGCTAAGGTAGGCCTTGGGGGGCATCAGATGATGGCTCAGACAGTTGGGTTCCTGCCACCCCCATGGAAGACCTGGGTGGAGTCCCTAGCTCCAGCTTCAACCCCCATCCCAGGGCCACTGTGGGAATTTGGGGAATGAACCAGCAGATAGGAATGTTTTTGTGTTTTGTTTTGATTTTAGAAAATTATTTTTTAAAAGAATGAGGAATAGGTGAAGCTGAATGTTGGAGTCCGTGGGAGCCCAGAGGAAGATGTTCCAGAACAGTAGGGCCCTAATAGCCGTGTCCACCCACCACATGCTGGGCCCTGGGTTCCCCCGAGCACAGCCCCTGTTCTCCTCCACCTTCTGGTGGGGCAAACACACAAGAACCAAGGACACAGATGAATAAAATCAATCTCATATTGCAGTAAACGCTAAGGAGGAGTAAGCAGGATTCTGAGACAGAAAGCTAGAAGAAGGTGACCGCCCACACACAAAGCAGTCAGAGAAGGCCATGTGAAGAACTGACGTTTAAGCTAAAGCTTGGGTGATGGAAGACCAGTCCAGGCAAAGAGAGCAGCTGGAGCAGAGGCCCTGAGATGGAACAGAACTTAGTGTGCCTGAGGACCTGGAAGGGAACCAGCAGCTGGAGAGACAGACGAGGAAGTAGCTGAGCGTGTGCACATGGTGGAGGGGCGAGGAAGCCTGAGGAGGGGCAGGCGTTGCAGGCAGGGGTCTGGAGCAGCACAGCTCGCTGGGAGCTGTACCCGAGATGCCCTGGGGTTCTGGCCAAGAAGAGCAGGAAGGGCAAGCTGCGGAGTCTGGGAGGAGCAGGTTGTGACAGTGCGTTGTGTTGGGTTGGGCAGAGGGGCTGGAGTTTTACCCAGCAGACCCCAGGCAGCCAGAGCAGAGGGGGACCGTGTTTTCAGTAACCTCTCTGACAACAAAAGTCACTCTATTTAGAAAATTTGGAAAATGTTCACAAGTAAATTAAAGAAACTCTGCAAGCACACATTCAAACCATTGTCAGTATTCTATATCTGCTGTGTGTATGCTTGTGTGGTTTTCCAAAGTTGAGAATTTTCCTCTCGTTCTGTTTTATCATTGCTTTTCCCTTAACAATACACTAGCAAACATTAGGAAAATGTCTTCCTGAGTCACTGACCTTTTCCAGAATAGTTTGTAATGCCTGTGGCCGCTGCAGACTAACAGGGAACTACATGTATTTAACCAGCCCTGTGGTTGAACATCTGGATTGTTCCTGGTCTTCAGCATTATGAACAGTGATGTGATAATTATCCTTAGAGAGATACATTTATTCATGTCCATAGCTATTTTCTTGAGAATTCCTAGAAATTGAATTCTGGGGCCAACGGGTATATATTTTTTGAGGTTTATGGTATATATTTCTCGATTAGCTCCATAAAAAGCTTGTACCACTTTATGCTCCTGCCAGCCAAGTATGAGCTTGCCTCATCTACTGAATTAGTCACTCAGCACTACATTTGATTTGCCAATTTGACAGAGAAAAAACTTTGTGTATTCACTGTTTTAGACTGAGTTTCTTAAATGAAATTAAATATGTTCTCCCAGGGGTCTATTTGCCATTTGTGTTTCTTAAATTGTTCATATCCTTTGTTTTTTTTTTTCTTTTGGTGTATGCATCATTTGGTTACTAATTTTTAAGAGCTGCTTACATAAAACACTGTAAACTGTCATTTTTGTTGAAAATATTTCTTCAGTCTATCTTTAAAAGCTACATTATTTTTTTCTATAGAAGTTTTGCATTTTTATGTGGTCAAATCTATCTTTTCCTTTATCATTTTCATGAAAGCTTTAAAAATTATTACCTACCCAAAGATCAGGTAAATGTTCACTTATATCTATATCTCCTTTTAAAAAAAATTTATTTATTTATTTGACAAGTAGAGTTGCAGACAGTGAGAGGGAGAGACAGAAAGATCTTCCATCCACTGGTTCACCTCCCAAATGGCTGCAACATCCAGAGCTGGAGCCCATCCGAAGCCAGGAGCCAGGAGCTTCTTCTGTATTTCCCACATGGGTGCAGGGGCCCAAGCACTTGAGCCATCTTCTGCTGCTTTCCCAGGCCATTAGCAGGGAGCTGGATTGGAAGTGGAACAGCCGGGACTTAAATCGGCGCCCATATGGGGTGCCAGAACCACAGGCAGAGGTTTAACCTACTAGGCCACAGCACCGGCCCCTATACATTTCAATCATTAGTTTTTGTGTTATATATTTCGATCATTTGTCATCTTTAGTGGATTTCTGTGTTAAAAACATAACTACTGAATTATGGAGGATTGGGAGGGGAAAGAACTGGTATCAGGGCCACCAGTTAGCTGTGTATTGCAGTGGGCCAAGAGAGACGCATGCATGCCAGTAATTCCAACTCTTTCTGCCCCGCACACCTGGCCCCTGGCCCTGTACAGGTGCATAGCATGTGCCCACCTGCCACAGCTCCTCTTAAAGGCCTTGATTCTCAACCAGTAGGGGGCAGCAGTGGGAACTCTGAGCTCAGTTGAGCATTCCCTATTTTTTTTTTTTTAAGATTTATTTATTTATTTGAAAGGCAGGGTTAGAGATGCAGAGGCAGACAGAAAGAGAGGTCCTCCATTTGCTGGCTCACTCCCCAAATGGCCTTAATGGCCGGAGTTGGGCCAATCCAAAGTCAGGAGCCAGGAGCTTTTTCCAGGTCTCCCACATGGGTGCAAAGGCCTAAGGACTTGGGACATCTTCTACTGATTTCTCAAGCACATTAGCAGGGAACTGGATCGGAAATGGATCAGCCAGGAATTGAACCAGCGTCCATATGGGATGCCGCTTTACCCGCTATGCCACAGTGCCAGCCCCTTCCTAGAGATTTAAAGGAAAGGCCATATTTAACAGAGGTTTCAGAGGGTACTGTCAGGACCAGCAAACAGATGGCTGCAGGTGATGAACTGAGTGACCAGTGACTGCCTAGACCCATGTTCCCTTAACCTCGATAGTAATGACCGGGGGCAGACAGAGCCTTAGGGAGAAGGAGTCATGATTTGGACAGCTTAAGACTTAATCTGGGCTGGCGCCGCAGCTCACTAGGCTAATCCTCTGCCTTGCGGCACCAGCACACCAGGTTCTAGTCCCGGTCGGGGCGCCGGATTCTTTCCCGGTTGCCCCTCTTCCAGGCCAGCTCTCTGCTGTGGCCAGGAAGTGCAGTGGAGGATGGCCCAAGTGCTTGGTCCCTGCACCCCATGGGAGACCAGGATAAGTACCTGGCTCCTGCCATCGGATCAGTGCGGTGCGCTGGCCGCAGCGTGGCAGCCATTGGAGGGTGAACCAACGGCAAAGGAAGACCTTTCTCTCTGTCTCCCCCTCTCACTGTCCACTCTGCCTGTCAAAAAAAAAAAAAAAAAAAAAAAAGGGCCGGCGCCGCGGCTCACTAGGCTAATCCTCCGCCTTGTGGTGCCGGCACACCGGGTTCTAGTCCCGGTCGGGGTGCCGGATTCTGTCCCGGTTGCCCCTCTTCCAGGCCAGCTCTCTGCTGTGGCCAGGGAGTGCAGTGGAGGATGGCCCAAGTGCTTGGGCCCTGCACCCCATGGGAGACCAGGAGAAGCACCTGGCTCCTGCCATCGGATCAGCATGGTGCGCCGGCCGCGGCGGCCATTGGAGGGTGAACCAACGGCAAAAGGAAGACCTTTCTCTCTGTCTCTCTCTCTCACTGTGCACTCTGCCTGTCAAAAAAAAAAAAAAAAAAAAAAAAAAAGACTTAATCTGAGCAGTAAGAAATAGAAGTCTGGAGCCAGCTGGGGAATGTGGATTTGGGAGGCAGCTGCTATAGGAAGCTGAGATACGGGAGTACGGGAGTGAATGGAACAAGTCATACGTGGAGAGTCCAAAGGAAAACATGGCCAAGGAAGATCAGGATGGGAAAATCCAAAGGTGGGGATGGGTGTTGGAGTGGAGAAATAAGCCAAAGAAATGAAAAAGAGCTTATCACGTAGACAGAACTCAGCATGGCTGTGGTGCCAGGAGAAAAGGGTTTCCAGGGATGGCCTCAGCACTAGAACCTTCTCTCTCTCTCTCTCACTCTTCTCTCTCTCTCTCTCTCTCTCTCTCTCTCTCTCTCTCTCTCTCTGTGTGTGTGTGTGTGTGTGTGTGTGTGTGTGAGTGTCTGCCTCTGTGGCTTCCAGCACGATGCTGCACTGTTCGCAGTGCAGTCGCAGCCTTCGCCCTTCACCTGCCGCTACGCTGCTCCCCGTCTCCCCACCCCAGGCCCCTTTGCCAGTCTCACGGTCCCCACGCTGCTTGCTCTGGCCACGTGGCCATCTTACTCCCACCCATGAGCCACTCGCCTTCAGGAGCCCCCACACGTCACCTTCCCAGGATGCACTGCTCACTCCCACCACTCCTTCAGCCCAGCAATTCTGCCTCTATGGCTGGCAGTGTCGCCGTGTGTGGTTTTCTGCTTACCCACATCTTCCAGACTGTTCTAAGGAAGTCCCTCCAGCCACGGAGCACAGCCCAAACCGGTCCAGGGCGTGCTGCTGCTGAAGTCCTGTGTTTTTTGAAACAATGAATGCTGTCTCATTCTGTCATTGTAAACACTGGCCAGAGGGTGTGTGTGTGTGTGTGTGTGTGTTTTGATTTGAAAGGCAGAATTAGAGAGAGAGAGGGAGAGACACAGAGAGGGCTCTTCTATCTGCTGGTTCACTCCCAAATGGCTGTAATGGCTGGGGCTGGGCCAGACCAAAGCTAGGAGGCTAGAACTGCAGCTGAGTCTCCCACGTGATGGCAGGGGCCCAAGCACTTGGACCATCTTCTGCTGCTTTTTCAGGCATATCAGCAGGGAGGTGGAACAGCCAGGGCTTGAGCAAGCACTCATCCGGGATGCCAGCATGGCAGGCGGCAGCTTAAACTGCTGTGCCACAACGCCAGCCCCAAATGTCGGCTTTAATTGAGTTGAGCACTCCATTCCTGCAGTTACTTACATCGTGCCGATTTCCCAGCATGCTCCTCCATCGTGGTCCCATGGCTCCCCTGACTGTAGCACACTGCTGTGCATCCCAGGGAGCTTGGACCTTCGTTTAAGAAGCTGATGTTTACACCCATGATACAAACCCGTGTCTCTTGCACTGGAATGAGAGCACTTCCGTTGCCGAGACTGTTGTCTCCAACCCTCTCCCTAGAGCCCAGCGTGGTGTAGACGGTCGTAGAAGCCAAGGGGTTGGGGGAATGGGTGGATAGGCAGAGGAAAGGAGGCAGGAAAGCGGCAGGTAAACAGACGTGTGGGCGCAAGGGAGGGAGGCAGAGAAGGCATGGACAGTGGACTCACAGAGTGCAAAGGTCAAAGGACATGAGGAGAAGCTGTGGTGTTTGGTGTAACAGTCAAGATGCTGCTTGGGATGTTCACGTCCCTGTCCCTGTCCTATACTGGCTTCCTGCTAATACGCCTCCTAGGAGGCAGCAGGTGATGGCTGAAGTACTTGGACCCCCGCCACCCACATGGGAAACCTGGACTGAGTTCCCGGCTCTCACCTTTGGCCTGGCCCAGCCCCAGCTATTGTGGGCGTTTGAAGAGTGAACCAGCAGGTGGACGATCTCTCTCTCTCTCTCTACTTCTGTCTCTCTACCTTTCAAATAAATAGTTTATAAAATAATCAGCATGACAGAAGGAAAGACCACATGTATCAACTATTCTTTTTTTAAAAAAAAGATTTGTTTTGTTTAGTTGAAAGGTAGAATTGCAGAGGCAGAGGCAGAGAGGGAGGTCTTCCATCCACTGGTTTACTCCCCAAATGGCAGCAATGGCTGGAGCTGCACCCATCCAAAGCCAGGAGCCAGGAGCTTCTTCTAGGTCTCCCATGTGGGTACAGGGGCCCAAGGACTTGGTCCATCTTCTACTGCTTTCCCAGGCCATAGAAGAGAGCTGGATCAGAAGTGGAACAGCCGGGACTCAAACCAACACCCATATGAGATGCCGGCACTGCAGGCAGTGGCTGTACCCACTACACCACAGCGCCAGCCCCACAACTACTCTTTTAAGCAACTTGACCGTGAGGAGTGATGGGAGAAAATAAAGCAGCTATGGACAGGTCATTTGATCTCAGGGCATTTGGTGGCAGTGGGGGAGCAGCAAAGGGCAGGTGGGCTTTTGGTTTTTCATTTAATGGAATCAGTTGACCAGTACAGGGAATTCTGAAAATACCAAGTCAACTCACTGAAGATGTGTGTATGCAGTAGGAGCAGCGTGCCAGGCGCTGTACCAGGCAGAGAGGCAGCACCCAGGGTGTCTGTGCCATGGAGCTTGATTGCAGCTCAAGAGACAGAGAGCAAAGGGCCAGCACCAAGAGGGGATGGCACCTCGTGCTGCCCGGTGCTCTCTTGGGAGGAGGACAGCGTCACGGGGGAAAGACGAGCCTGCACACGCCCTGGTGCCTGTGCCTGTGTGTGAGAGACACCGAGGGCGAGAGTACGCTGGATGGGCCAATGCCTTCGCCAGAAATGTCTCCGTCCCGGGATTCAGACTTTCAGGACGTGGAAGTGAAACGGGCAGGGTGAGACACAGGCGAGTCTCTGTCTAGCCAGTTAGCTTAAGCCTTTCTGGTCTCTCATAAGTGACTCACTTCCCTTTTGCTGTGTCTTCTTTTTATTTATTTATTTGAGAGGCAGAGAAAAAGAAAGAAACTCCTATCCCCTGGTTCACTCCCCAAACGCCTAAGACATTTGGTGGCCCAGTGGTCTCTGCTCACTGCCCATGTAAGGTATTGAAAAAAGAACCAAGAACCCAACTATATGAGCCATCGCCTGCTGCCTCCCAGGTGTCTTCAAGCAGGAGGCTGGGCTCAGGACTCAAACCCAGGCTCTGCAAAGTGGGAGCTGGGAGTCCTGACCTGGGCCAAACATCCTCCCTCGCCTGGTTTTCTTGCCGTACTCTGCATCAGACTGGCTGTTACACCCACACGGGAACAAAACGGGTGTTCTGAGCACGTGCTGCACCCCCTTCCCTGGACTGAGCCCTGTGGCCCCGCCCTCGAGGTCCCTGGCTAGCAGAACACGGCAACTCTGAGTTCAGCTCCGGGCCACACACTGCGGATGCTCACATCTGTAACTCCAGATTAATTGTTTCACAAATCAGGGTATGAGATATGCCTGTGAATCAGATGAAAAATAACTTTTAACCAATTTGCGTTTATTACTTCTGTTCCTTTCACTGTAGCTCATGCCCAATACTTTGTGGAAGCAGGCAGAGTACATTCACAAGCACCTTTCTAAGGGCCCAGAGAACAAACTTACAAAGAATACAGGCACTAGCTCTGGGCTGTGATGTGCTCATTTGTAATGATATGGTATTACAGAGGGGCCTCCCAAATCCTCTGTGACTAACTGGACATTTTTCCTTTAATCTTTGCAACTGCTTACCTCTTGAGAGAGTGAATATCAATTTTAAAAAAACATAACTCTATAGTATTGAAATGAGCTTGAAAATCATTGTTTTCGTGCTCACGTTCATTCGAGGGAGATCCGACCTGACACTGTGACCACTGAGCCTCTGATCACGTGTAAGTGTCCACCCCAGGCCATGGAGCTTCATACCTTCCCCAGAGCCTTCACACTTGGCCCTTTATAATGCTCCTGCAAGGTGCGTGACAGGGGATGACGCACTGGACACGTCCTGCATTTGGCAGAGGAGGGAAGAGACTTCCTGAGGGTCCAGCAGGTCACTGGCATCCACGTATATTACAGACCTCGCCACCAGAGCAGGCACGTGCAGGAGAAAACCTCCTAGCACGGCGTCTGGCTCATGGCAGGCCCTCTCCAAATGTTAGCTACATACTGGGTATTTAAAAGGACAGTTCCCATAAACAGGTAGGAGCAACATTAACACTGTGGAAAACAGGCGCTCATCCATTAGAAAGTTCTATGCACTTCCTGTGACCTTGCTGACATTCTCAGAAGGTGGCCGCAGGATAGTGGCTCGCTGCCCATCTTTAAATTTTAATGCTTACATTTGTAACAAAGGTTATGCATTTTGTAAATCATGCGTGTGTGTGCGTGTGTGTCCCACGTGTGCATGTAAATATTATATAGAGTGATACCAAATACACAGTCTGCCGTCTCCTCGATCTGAAACCCACCCAAGTTGGCCACGCCCACCAGCCCTGGGGAGCAGGTGGATCCTCACCTTGCTTCAGCCGCTTCCTGCTGGCCCCCTGTCTTGTCTCTCCTCCCCCTCACATCCCCATGCACGCCAGAGGATATAGGAGCCAGAGCTGAATGCCTGCAATGTGTGATAAGCCCAGAAAGCAAGCAGGGAGGGCCTGGTCGCAGTCCCAGCGGTGACTGCTCTTCACCTGTGTTAGGAACAAACCGAGGAGCTCACAGACTGAGCTGTGCACACGCGGCCGCTCTGGGCAGCGAGTCCTCTGTCACTAGCGACACTCGAGCTGAGACAGACAGCACTCAACATTGCAGGAGACGCTGGTTGTTGGGCAAGACAGTCAGGAAAGCTTCTCCTAATCTGAGCTGTGATTCCAAGGCAACAGAAGCCACTGCTGTGCCCATGGACACGGGGGTGTGATGTGTTAACCACGCAGGACAGAAAAGCACAGCTTTTCTTTAATACACCTATTCTCGCGAGCATCACATTCCCTCGCTGTAAGAAGTGGGATAAAAATACCGGCCTCGTGGGGTTTTCGTGCAGATTCATTTAAATCAGGAAACTTAAACTGCCTGGTGCCGGATCTGTCCGGTGCTTGGCGAGCGACGGCCATGTTTGAAGATCCCGGTGTACCACGTGTGGTATCACAGACAAAGACTCGCTCGCGGCTCTGAGTCGGAGTTGTTCCGCGGCTGGGTCAGCCTTCGGTGACGGGGCCCAGGGCTGCCCCCACCACAAGCGGAACAAGATGCGAACATTAGTTCACTCTTTATTTGCATTTGGGCATTGCTGATCCAATCTCTACTGTCTAGATTTTGCAGATTAGGAACGAATGAAATTCAGGAATCCTTTCTTGCAGTCTCTCCTGAAAAGTAGGGGAACTCACTTTTCCCTGTTTGGAAGCATAAAGAGAGAGCAGGTTCTCTTTAAGTGAGTATCCTGGCATCCATCCCTACCCGCCACCCCCCATCTCCCCCCCAAATCCTTTGTCTGCTTCTCTAGGGAAGGTGCTGGAAGGGAGCCAGCATGTTGGAATCAAAAAGACAACTGGTGCAGGAGAGAAATGTGTGCTAAAAATACAAACCCAACACGGATTCATCATCTGAGAGCCCTGCTCCTGGACCCGCTCACGGCCCTGACGGCTCTGTGTTATTTAGGGGTGACAGTAATTATGGAGCTGGAGTGCTCCTTGGCAGAGACAGACAGAGCTCGGAGCAGAGGGATGGTTTCCATGGCAATAGCATCAGCATCTGAATGACTTCCTGTCACAACAAGTTGGTGATTTAATGAGTTCATTACTGAATTCCAAAGGAAAGCCGCAGCGTGGATGAGCTACTGTTCAGCTCTCCAAGTGGCTACATCCATGGTGGGGGAGCCACCTCCACCTGGTGCCCCTCAGAATGGAGCAGCCGTCAGGGCTGGGGCACAGGCAGCCTGGGTGCTCCACCGCAGGGTGGCGCGGGCAGGGAGTCCACGCTGAGAATCAGCAGCCATGCAGCCCAGGAGGGCCTCCGAGGCTGGCTTCCGGGAGCATGAAAGAATCGCGTGAGTCTCCATTATAAGCTTGCCCTGCTTCAAACCCAATGAAATTAATGATCACGGAATTTAGCCCAGGGCTTCAGATGCGCATGCTCCAAGAACCCCAGGTCCTTTAGGAGAGGGAAACAGACCTCAAATTCTACTCGTGTGCAAACAGCAGCAGAAAAAGCATGTCACGCTCGACCTTCAATGTAGTGTAGAGAGAGCTACTGACACGGAACCAAAGCATTCACTTATGTCCTCAGAAACGGGAGTGTCACTCGTGGGTCAGTTGCACAGTGCATCACAATAAGAATATGTCATCATGACCCTTTCACACTTTGCTATCTTTCCTAATGAACATGGCTAGTAGAACAGCGTAGCCAGCGTCTGGTGGAGCGACTAAGGGCCGGAGAGTGTGGTCACGATTCCCCCCGCGTTAACCAATGGCAGGGGGAGGCTGTTCCATTCCTCCCACCTGCCTTCTCCCATTCGTTCAATAAGTATTTAATCCCTGAGTGTTTGCAGCCTAATAATGGGAACAGAATAAATTCACAAGGAAGCATATAATAGGAAAATACTGTGCTACCAGCTATTGATTCATTTGTTTTGCTCTGTTTATTGGCTGCTTCCTGGGTGCTTCCATGGAGCCAGATGCTTCACAGAGGTTTTTCTCACCTGACCTGATATAACCCTGGGACATGGGCACCGCTGCCCTTTTCCCAGTGAGGGAGCCCCGCCCTGGAGCCCAGCGTCACTGACTGTAGGTGCCTGTGGCTGGGAAGAGGCAGTCAGGTTCCCAGCTCAGTTCCAAGCCATCAGCCCGTGTTCTGACTCTCACCGTCTGAAGAGGTGCAGACCAGTGCCATGGGCGTGCAGGGCCAGAGGTGGGGCCTGGGCCGGAGGCCGGGTGCTTCCTCCCCAGGTGCGCCTGGCCTGCAGGGTCACCAGGAACCAGGTAGGGGACCAGCTCTGCTCAGTTACAAGGAACTCAGAAGACTCAGAGAAAGAAAATCACAGAAAACTAAAACTATCTGTCCTATCTCCTACCAAATATTTTACCAGAACAAGTAATAAAGTAGGTAATGACACACGCACATGCACACGCAGACTCACTTAGAACAGTGTACTAGGGAAAGGGTGTGAGGATCTGTGTCTGTGCACTTGCATGCCACTGTTGACCCTTTTCTGGTGTAATAAAGAGGAAAGCAGCAGGCTGATTGGAGTGTCATAGAGAACACGCAGCTGAATGTCGTTGGTCTAAACGCAAGTGTCCAGGCTTTCAGAAGTCACATCTGGCATGTTTTCCTGAGAGAGCTGCTGATCCATCCTTGTCTCTCTAATGTTAACCAAATATTCTGGGGACAAGAGAAGGCTGTGGGTTATGTTCTGAGAGTACTGTCCTAGGGTGTGGCCATAACGACTTTTTCATTTCTGGAGATTCCTTTAACAAGGCACAGTGGGTTAAGTCGCCGCTGGAGACACTTGCATCCTGTATGGGCGTGCCGGTTCAAGTCCCAGCTGCTCCACACATCTGACCCAGCTTCTGCTGATGCATCCCAGGAGGCAGCAGAGAAGGGCTCAGGTATTTGAGCCCCAACCACCAACATAGGAGACCCACATGGAATTCCTGGCTCCTGGCTTCAGCCTGGTCCAGCGCTGGCTGTTGTCGGCATTTGAGTAAGCCAGCAGACTCTCTCTCTCTCTGCCTTTCAAGTAGATAAAAATAAACATATAAATATTAAAAATTAAGCCTCCTGTAAAATATAAATATATATATATATATATATATTTGAAAGGCAGAGTTACATAGAGAGGGAGAGACAGAAAGAGAGGTCTTCCATCTGCTGGTTCACTCCCCAAATGGCCGCAGTGGACTGAGCTGCACCAATACGAAGCCAGGAGCTTCTTCCAGGTCACCAACGCAGGTGCAGGAGCCCAAGGACTTGGGCCATCTTCCACTGCTTTCCCAGGCCATAGCAGGGAGCTGGATCAGAAGTGGAGCAGCCAGGACTTGAACTGGTGCTCATATGGGATGCTGGCACTGTAGGCGGCGGCTTTACCCGCTATGCCACAGCGCCAGCCCCAGGGATGTTTAGTGCATCACGCAGGCCCACTGGCCTTGCCCCTGGACTGTGTAGTGACGGGGGCGGGGGGTGGTTTAGAAACAAGTCCTCCTTGAGTGTGGCGTCCTACAGGGTTTGCAGTGCCTGTTCCCTGTGCTGTCAGGAAAACACCACACTCACTCTGCTCGTCATAGGTCCCATCCCAGTAAGTGCGTGTCCAGACACGCGCGTCGGTAACGTGTTAGGAAATGGACTGGGCCGCAGCTGGAACAGGGCTGGCCTGGTGTCACAAGAGAGGCAGCTGCCTCACCTGCCTGTCACACTGCGAGAAGCAGGCCCACACATGCCCACCTCGAAGGCCAGGCCCCTCAGCGAAGCCCGGACATGAGATGGCGAGGGCGACGCAGCAAGTGTTGTCTTCAGGCCCAGTGGCCGTGTAGCAATCACGGTCCTTCCTCCTTCACTCTGCTGGGCCTGAGCCTGGAAGGATGAACGGGACAGGAGGCAGACAAAGCGCCCTTGACAATGCAGGGAGGAGGGGAGAGGAGGCTGTGGCCCTGGCGGGGCAGCTTCCCCGCATAGCCCAGGACACTTGGGGGAGAAGGGGGATTAGCCAGGTGAAGGCAGGGGAGAGACAAGAGCATTTAGTGAGTTAGTGAAACAGGAAGTGTGAAACTGTTTCCAGGGAGGCCGAGGGTTAAGTGCCCCTGCCTATGAGGTGGGAGCGAGTGGGACCACCCTGGGCTAGAGTGAAAGTGATGAAAAGGGACCAGACAAGCAGGGGCAGGTCCTGCGAAGCTCCATGCAGGATAAAAACAGCACACACGTGCTGAGGACCCGCCGTGTGCCAGGGACTGTGCAAGGGCCTCATACTCTCACATAGCTGGGCCTGGAACAGACTCTGATACCCCGATTCTAGATCTTTCCACGTGTCCAGCTGTCGACAGAAAGGGCTCTACTGAGACGTAATTCACATCCTCTACAACTGACCAGTTTCAAGTTTCCACTTCAGTGGCGGTGGGTATATTCAGACCATGCACAAATCAGAGGGGACTTCATCACCTCGAATGGAAACCCTTGGCCGTCAGCCCCCGATCTGCCCACTCAGATGCTGCAAGTGCCTGGGTCCCTGTGGTACGTGGGGCTCTGTGGCTTGGGACATTCACTCAGCATCGTGATTTCCAGGCTTACCCACCTTGTGTGACCCTGCCGGCACTTCACTCCTTTTCACTGCCAAGTAACACTCCGCCGTGTGACAGACCGCGTTTCAGTTCTCTCTCTGCCAGTTGATAGCATTTGGGTTGTTTCCAAGTTTTGATGTTATGAATAATGAACACTCATCTACAAGCTTTCGTGTGTACATGTTTTCATTTTTCATGAGTATATACCTAGAAGTTAAATCTCTGGGTCCTATGGGAATGTGTCTCTAACGTTTTGAGGAAGTGCCAATTTTCCAAAGCAGCTGCATCGTTTATACTCCCACAGCAGTGCATGAGGGTTCCGGTCTCTGCACCCCTCGCCCTTACCTGTCACTACCTGTCACGTTGATTACAGCATCCTAGTCGGGACAGAGCAGCTTCTCACCGTGGTTTCACTCACGCTTCCCCGATTACTAATGACGTAAGGCATCGTCTCATGTGCTGAATGGCCATTTGTTTATCTTTTCAAAAACCATATATTTGGGGACTGGCTGGTGGCATAGCAGGTAAAGCCACCATGCCAGCATATCACATGGGTGCTGGTTCATGTCCTGACTGCTGTACTTCCAGTCCAGCTCCTTACTAATGGCCTGGGAGAGCAGTGGAAGATGGCTCAAGTGCTTGGACCTCTGCACCCCTGTGGGAGACCCAGAAGAAGCGCCTGGCTCCTGGCTTCAGCCTGGCTCAGCCCTGGCTGCTACAGGCATTTAGGGAATGAACCAGTAGATGGAAGATTCATATTCATCCATTCTCTCTCTCTCTCTTTCTCTCTCTCCCTCCCTCCCTTCCTCCCTCCCTCCCTCCCTTTCTCTCTCCCTTTCCCCCTCTGTAAATCTGCCTTTCAAATAAATAATTTTTAAATGCCTATTTAGATCTTTTTACTATTGTTTAAAGATTGATTTATCTATTTATTCATTTATTCATTCAAAAGTTAGAGCCAGAGAGAGAGAGCAATATGCAGGTCTTCCATCTGCTGGTTCACTCCTCAAATGCCCACAATAGCCAGGACTGGGCCAGGCCACAACCAGGAACTCCATCTGGTCTCCCCATGGGTGGCAAGCACCCAGCTGCTCGAGCCATCATCCACTGCTCTCCCAGGTGCATTAGCAGAAAGGAGGGTCTGAAGCAGAGCAGCTGGGACTCAAACCAGCACTCTGAGGTGGGATGGATGCCCCTGTTACAAGTGGCAGTTGAACCCGCTGCACCACAACTCTGGCCTCTCCTTTGCTTATTTTAAGATTTGTTTATTTCATTTTTATTTGAAAGGCAGAGTTTCAAAGAGAGGGAGAGAGAGAGAGGGAGGGAGAGTCTTCCATCCACTGGCTCATTCCCCAAATGGCCCCAATGGCCTGAGCTGGGCCAGTCAAAAGCCAGGAACCAGGAGTTCCTTCCAGGTCTCCCATGTGGGTGCGTATAGTGTGTATAGTGTCCTGCCAACACTTTGATTTCACACTTCTGGCCTTCAGAACTATAAGAGAATAAACTTGCATTGCTTTAAGTCACTCAGTTTATGGTGATCTGTTGCAGTAGCCACAAGAAACTAATACAACATGGCTCAAAGAAGTTGCAGTGGGAGGATTTGAAGCGAAGGGGTCGTAGCAGGTGTCTAGCCTGGTGGTCTGAGGCATCCATGCCTCTTCAGAGTGCCTGGGTTGGCTGCTTTGCTCCAGATCTCAGTGCCAGCATCCTCCTTATGCAGACCACAGGAGGCAGTGGTGTTGGCTCAAATACCTGGGTCCCTACCATCCACATGGGAGACAGGAATGGAGTTACCAGCTCCTGGCTTCAGCCAGGCCCAGCCCTACCATTGCAGATATTTGGGGAGTGAACCAGTAGACAAAAGTGCCGGCCAGCACCGCGGCTCGCTAGGCTAATCCTCCGCCTGCAGCACCAGCACCCTAGTTCTGGTTGGGGCGCCGGATTCTGTCCCTGTTGCTCCTCTTCCAGTCCAGCTCTCTGCAGTGGCCCTGGAGTGTAGTGGAGATGGCCCAGGTGCTTGGGCCCTTCACCCACATGGGAGACCAGGAGGAAGCACCTGGCTCCTGGCTTCAGATTGGCACAGCACACCGGCCACAACACGCTGGCTGTAGTGGCCACTTGTGGGGGTGAACCAACAGAAAAAGGAAGACCTTTCTCTCTGTCTCTCTCTCTCTTACTGTCTAACCTAGTCGGGGCGCCAGATTCTGTCCCGGTTGCTCCTCTTCCAGTCCAGCTCTCTGCTGTGGCCTGGGAAGGCAGTAGAGGATGGCCCAAGTGCTTGGGCCCTGCACCCATATGGGAGACCAGGAGAAGCACCTGGCTCCCGGCTCGGATCAGCGCGGTGCGCCGGCCGCAGCACACCGGCCACAGCAGCCATTGGGGAGTGAACCAATGGAAAAGGAAGGCCTTTCTCTCTGTCTCTCTCTCTCTCACTGTCCACTCTGCCTGTCAAAAAAAAAATTTTTTTTTAATTTTTAAAAAAAGAGTGCCATGATTTTTTAATCACATTAATTTTTTTATCACATTTTCTTCTGGCCTCTTTGAAAGATGGTGGCTTTTTCAGCTGAGTTTGGTCATTCCATCTCAATTTTTATTTGCTTTTTCAGTTTCTTTGGATTACTGCTGGTTACTCCTGCCTTGAAGTACTGTACTGTATCATAGAATCTAAGATGCACCATTATGTTATTTCCTACTAAGGGGAAAAAAAAACATCAATTACACTTGTGTGACATTATGAGTCAGGAGCATCCCAGTTCAAAGATATGAAAGGGTGAGAAACTGGGTCTTAGGACCAGTGAAATCTGAAAACACCCCAGAGCCTCTTTTCCGTGCTCCGTGAGCCTCAGGCAGCGTCTCCTGACTCAGCCCTGTGTCATCAGAAGGCGTGCGCAGCCTCCCCCGACTGCTGCTTGTCTCCTGCTCTGAACTTCTGCCACCAGAAACTTCACTTTCACGTTGTTAACATGAACACTTCCATTGCTTTATGCTTTGGTGACGGATTCTGAGCCGGTAATTGGTATTTCTATTACAGTGGTCTTGTAAATAGCATTTCCTTCCGAGCTGTGCGGTATTCCAGGATTGCATCTCCTTCTCGTGGATTCACTTCCTGCTTTCTCAGGAACTCCTGCCCTGCTGGGTGGCTAACCCGCAGGCCGTGCCGTTCATGCCACAACTGAGCCACGGAGAAGCATGAGGCTAGTTCTGGAAAGCAGTTAGAGCCTAAACACTGAACACGGCTGCTGCTGGCGTGTTCCTCTGCTCACTGACACTGCTCTCTCCATAGAGCTTCTCTTCACCCCCTCAGTTCACCCCCAAGACCTGAGCTCACCAAAATGTCTCCCCAACAGTCAGGCCGTGGGGCCAGCATTGTAGCACAGTGGGTTAGGCTGCTGCCTGTGGCATTGGCATCCCCATAGGAGTGCTTGATTGAGTCCCGGTTGCTCCACTTCCCATCCAGCTCCCTGCTAATGCACCTGGAAAAGCAGCAGAGGATGGCCCAGGTGCTTGAGCCCTGCACCCACCTGGGAGACCTAGGTTGGAGCTCTAGGCCCCTCATTTTGGCCCCAGTTGTTGTGGCTATTTGGGGAGTGAGCCAGTGGATGGAAGATCTCTCTCTCTCTCTCTTTCTCTCTCTCTCTCTCTCACCTCTGCCTTTCCAATAAATAACAGAAACATTTTGTAAACAGAGTCAGATAGTAAACATCTCACCTTTCGCAGACCATCCCGTGTCCGACCCAGGCTCTGAGTTTTCCCATGGGGGCACAAAAGCAGCCGTGGACAGAGGCATGTAGGGCACTGCTCAAGCCTGCGTTCCCATAACACTGTACTTACAGACACAGGCTGAGAGCCACGGCCTGAGCCTGCCAACCCCTCATGTAGAAGAGGTCCTGGGGGACACCAGAACCTCCATTGGAAGGTTTAGAATTACCTAAATGGAAGTGACTGTGACACAGCCACACAAGCCCAAGACAAGGAAACAAGATGTTCACTTACGTCCGTAAGATGTGGCCGATATGGGTCATCCCAGAGCCCCAAGGAAGCAAGTCTGCTGAAGCCGCGCTCTCACGCATGTCTCCCTTGCCCGCGCAAATCGAGGAAGACAGAAGAGAGAAGCATCTTTCAGCCAACCGCACACTCCTGGGTCAAAGGTGGCCTTCCAGTGCCAAAAATAGAATGCTGCTGAAGCTGCTTCCTGCTGACGGAAGGGCGCCCCCTGGGGCTGCCCGCTGTGAAAGGGCGTGGTTCATGAGACTTTTGTCGTTTTCCAATCACCAAATCAAATCACGGGCAGTGACTTGGAATAGGAGTCAGTCACCATTATCGGAATATTGCTGGCATTTGAAGGAAAATTCTAGACGATGGCCAGGATCAGATTCCAAGAAATACCTCTAAGCTTAAGAGCAAACATACCCTGAACCATGTTTTCTTCTCCATACTATCACCCTTCCCCTCGCTCATATCTGACTCCAAGAAGCTAGCCGGCCGGCATTGCCTTTGGAATTGCCCATTTGGAAATCTGGGACTACCAAGATTGCCCGGTCACGGGCCCCCCAGCCACATCGCTGATTCATTTCCGCGTCTACACCAGCACTAACCCCCTCTCCCTGTTCAGTCTGGACATCCGAAGTCAGGTTGGAGTTCCAAAGGCCTCCTCCTCCTCAGGACGTGACTTACGATTTCACCTTTGTGTCCTTGTCTGCAGAACTGAAAAACAGTAAAGTCAGGGGCTAAAGCCTGGGGAGAGACCCCAGCCCCTCTGTGCCCACAGCCTCCTCCCCACGCCCGCCTGCTGCAGCTCGGAGCGGGAGCAGGGTTACATAAGTAAGAGGGCCACCTGCTTGAAGATCCTCAAAGACTAACGTTCTCTAGGGTTCCTGAGTCCTCCGTCAGCACAGGTGCAATGCGTCGTGTTTCTGTGTTCTCAGAAACGGCAGCATTTGTTTCAAAAGCTGTGTTCTGAAGTCACTCATGTGACTAACAAGCGCCGCACGCCAGATCGCAGAGTGTGAACCCGACCAGCTCCCAGCCTCGGGTGAGCAGGGTTTTCAGTGCCGTGCCCTACAAGACGTGTTTTCATAAGCTAGAAGTAGACCCTTCGTGTGCAACCGCTTGTGGATTAAACTTCACACTGAATGGCCACTGCAAAAGCACCTGTAATGGAAACAGCACACGCGCTCGGCTTGCTGAGAAAGCCCCTTGGCTGTCACTGTCTCGGGTCTCCACCGAAGGTCTTGTGTTGCTTTGCAGAGACTTACATATCACAAATGGCCACTGGCCGCAGCTGTATGGACTTAGCGGGATGATCTTCGTTTTTCTAGAGAATGAGGCCTGCATGTCAGCTTTTCATTCTCCGGGGTAGCTGCGCCCAGACCCACACCTGTTGTCCCCCGCTGACTGAAGCTGGGCAGCTGGGGCTCTGGGGTCTGACCGTGCTCGGCTCCCTTCGTTCCATTTCTTCCCGCAGCCTGGTCCCAGCTGCTCCCCCAGCACCAAAGCACGAGCCTGTGTGGACAGGGGGAGAGAGGAAAGGAGGGGGCTTACTCAGTAATGGAAACACATCCGCCAAAGGGGGAGTTAATATTAGCCGAGCACCTGTGGGGCGGGGGATCCCAGCAGGAATGCCCCACACCCTCTTCAGCTGTCCCTGGTGCTTCACCCTTTGCAGATGGTTGCAGGAGTCACTGACAGCTTCGGGATATTATTGTGCCCCTTGGGGATCTAAATGTTCCATCCGGGAGAGGGTAGCTGGCCAAGTGGCTAGGACACTGTTTCAGATGCCCGCATCCCATATCAGAGTGCCTGTGTTCGAGTCCCAGCTCTGCTTCCAGCCTTCGGCTGATACACACCCTGGCAGGCAGTAGGAGAGGGTTCAAGTGCTTGGGTTGCTGCCACCCGCATGGAAGACCTGGGTGAAGTTCTGGGCTCCTGGCTTCAGGTTGGCCCAGTTCCAGTGGGCATTTGAGGAATGAACCAGGAGATGGGAGATCTATTCTGTCTCTCTCTCTCTGCCTTTTTTTTTTTTTTTAAGATTTATTTATTTGAAAGTCAAAGTTACACAGAAAGGAGGAGAGGCAGAGAGAGAGAGAGAGAGAGAGAGAGAGAGAGAGAGGTCTTCCGTCCACTGGTCCACTCCCCAGTTGGCCGCAACAGCCAGAGCTGCGCCGATCTGAAGCCAGGAGCCAGGAGCTGCTTCTGAATCTCCCACACATATGCAGGGGCCCAAGGACTTAGGCCATCCTGTACTGCTTTCCCAGGCCACAGCAGAGAGCTGAATCGGAAGTGGAGCAGCTGGGACTCAAACCAGCGCCCATATGGGATGCCGGCACCACAGGCATCTTACCTGCTATGCCACAGCACTGGCCCCTCTGCTTTTCAAAATAAGTAAAACAGACTTTGTGTCCAAAACACTCCTGCCTGAGACACAAAAGCATCACTGCCTGCTCACATCTGCTCTCCTATTGCCTTGCTCAGGGATACTTTTCTTTTAAATTTTTTTTAAAGATTTATTTATTTAACTTGAAAGTCACAGTTACATAGAGAGAGGAGAGGCAGAGAGAGAAAGAGCGAGAGAGAGGCCTTCCATCTGCTGGTTCATTCCCCAGATGGCCCCAATGGCCGGAGCTGCGCCAATCCAGAGCCAGGAGCCTCCTCGGGGTCTCCCATGCGGGTTCAGGGGCCCAAGGTCCTGGGCCATCTTCTACTGCTTTCCCAGGCCATAGCAGAGAGCTAGATCGGAAGTGGAGCAGCCGGGTCTCGAACCAACACCCATATGGGATGCTGGCACCACAGGCAGCAGCTTTACCCACTGTGCCACAGTGCCGGCCCTTACAATTTTTTTTTTCTCAACAGTAAAAGTCATTATTCCCTGTTCATGGGGAAATTTTTGGAAAACACAGAAAAGCATAAAGAAAAAAAGGGAAATAATCTGAAATTTTTGCATGCAGAAATTATTTCTGCTTCCGGATTAACGTAGCAGAGCAGTTGTGATGGAAAACAAGTCTCACGGTGGGCGTTTCCCACTCACACAGAAACTTCGTGCCATTGAGTAAAGATTGTACTTACTGGCCATCGTGATTGTTCCTGATTTTTCCCTTGTAGTTTATGCTGTGGTGAGCATCCTTGCAGCAAAAGTATCTGCTGCACCTCAGACTGCTTCCTGAAGACACACTCTGGACTAGAAAAGGGGTGGAGCAGCAGGCGTGAGAGCCAGGGGCAAGCAGACAGCCTGGCGTGAGAGGGACTGGAAAGACCGGGCAGCAAGCAGGACGCCTGGGCCTGGAGAGGCAGCTGGGCCGCGGGGACCCCCAGCGTTCAGACTGCTCTCTAGGCAGTGAGGAGCTCAAGGGAGGTTTCAAGCCACAGGTGAGGCTGGTACTGGAGAGAGGCACTTCTGCAGGGCCACTGGTTGCAGCTTGAAGAGCGGACAGCAGGTGGGGAGCCCAGGGGCTGCTGGGAGGATGGTTTCTGCGCCATATGATGGACGTCTGAATAGCAAAGTGGCAAAAAGGAGGAAGGGAGAGGATGTGCGTTTGGGACAGATTAAGAGGCACTGCCTCCAGGACCTGCTGATGGACTGCCAGGGATGATGGATTGCCAGGACTGGAAGATGGATTGCCACAGGCTTCTGGCAGTGAACCTGTGGGCTCCTAGCCACGTGCTGATGCCCAGGAGGCAGCTGAACATGAAGGCTGGAGCCCAAGTGTGTAGAGATTTGGGAGTTTCCAGCTTATGGGATTATCTGAAGCCATGTGAGTGGAGGAAAGCAGATGAATGTCAGGGCGAGCAGCATGAGAGAGCAAAGGCCATTGTGCTGAGCGCTTCCAGGGGGTCAGGGAACGGGAGCAAAGGCAGACCACCTTCCAGCTGGCAGAAATCTATGATCTGGAAAACCAACGAAGCAGGTGGAATGCTGAGGCCTGGCTTCCTGGGGAAGAGCCCTGTTGTTCAGCTGATGCCCAGCAGACAGGTTGGAAATGGGCATGTCTGCCCCAGGCACTCCCCAGGCCACCAACGCTGGCTCCCTCAGGACTTCCTTTTCTAGATTCATTCATATACTTGAAAACAGAGTTACAGAGAGAGGAGAGGGAGGGGGAGAGAGAGAAAGAGAGTTAGTTAGTTTTCATCTGCTGCTTCACTCCGAAGTTGTGTCAGGCCAAAGTCGGAAACCAGGAACTCCAGCCTGGTCTCCCATATGGGCAGCAGGGACCCAAGCACTTGGGCCATCTTCTATTGCTTTCCCAGGTGCATTAGCAGAGAGCTGGATTGGAAGTGGAACAGGGGCCAGCACTGTGGTATAGTGGGTAAAGCCACTGCCTGCAGTGCCGGCATCCCATATGGGTGCCGGTTCTAATCCCAGCTGCTCCACTTCCAATCCAGCTCTCTTCTATGGCCTGGGAAAGCAGTAGAAGATGGCCCAAGTGCTTGGGGCCCTGCATCTGCATGGGAGACCTGGAAGAAGCTCCTGGCTCCTGGCTTTGGATCAGCACAGTTCTGGCCATTGCAGCCCTTTGGGGAGTGAACCAGTGGATGGAAGACCTCTCTCTCTCTTTGCCTCTGCCTCTCTCTAACTCTGCCTTTCAAATAAATAAATAAATCTCTAAAAAATAAAAGTCTTTTTTTAAAAAAATCTTAACAAAAATAAAAGTGGAGCAGCTGGGACTCAAACTGGTGCCCATACAGAATGCCGGTGTCAGAGGCACCATGCTGGCCCTTTGATGACTTCTCATGACGCCTCTATTGTGCTTCTTAGATTAATCCAAATATCTCCACTCTGGGCACCTCATTCAAGGCCAGGGGTCACTGCTGTCCCACTGCTGCCAGCAAGCTCCTGATTGTGCACTGGTGTCCCTGAGCAAACACTACTGGGAGCAGATCCTATCTGATTGAAAGACAAAAGGCAAACATCAGAGAGCAAGTCCCAGATGGGACATTTTACCCTTCCAGTAACTGCCAAATCTCTACCCATTTGAGTTCCAGGTTTCAGATTCAGATTTACCACGTCCTGGAGCTCCTTATTTCATTATCCATCCCCGAGTCCTGACACTTACCTGAGGCCTGGGAGTTGTCAGGGAATTCCCGGGAGCCACAGTGCAGCCAGGGAGGGCCGAGTGCAGGACTTAGCCCGTGGTGCAGTGCAGTAGTCGCCATGGTTGCTGATTAGAGGCATGAATTGTTGCTGCTCAGTAAGCAGACGATATGAAACCTAATAACTGCTACTGCACATTCTAGAAGCGTAAATGTTGTTCCAGCCACCTTTCTCCACCTCTCTCAGCATGACTGCCTGCGTATGTGTTTGGATCTACCTCCTGGTGCTGAGCGTGCCGGTCAGGTGTTGGAATGATCTGGCCCAGCCTTTGTTGAACGCTTCTCACTGCACTGCTCCTCATTCTGCACCCACAGGGCCCTTTATGCTGGATTCACACAGAGGGCTGTTAATGCCTTGAGCCACATTTAGCAAACCGGGGATTAATGTCTCCAAACACTGAGCTGACGCCCTTTTTTCCCCCAGAAAAACACTTCCCTTTATAGAACCTTGTCCCAACAACACTCCATCAAGCTTTATGTGGGGTTGCAGAGTAGGCTCACTACACAGACCTCGCCTCCCTCAGGTGAAGCAACCAGTTTAAACTCACAGCCCAACGGCCTGGTGTTGTAGGACCCTGGGGACTGAGGCTCCGTCCAGACCCTGTCTTCCTCCCACGTGCACTCTCTCTCCACTGGCCCGGCTCCATGTTGGCTGTGTCCTGCCCCACCCTAGGTTCTGCACAGTGGAACCCCTGGCGCAGGCAGCTTTGGAGGCATATTTTTCCCAAGCTGTCAACCTAATGGGAAGAGGAAACATTTCCTACTTCCAAGTCTAGGATTCCCAGGCATAGCCTCCAGCCAGTTTGGATTCCATGCCCTCTGCCCAGGCTCACCCCCTGGAATCAGGGATTGGTATCCTGGGAGTGAGTGGCCCAGGGCTGTCCCGAGGCTGGGAGTGTGGCCCTGCACTGGGCAGCCTCTCCCACGGAGGAGGATCAGTTCCCTGAAGGGGGAGGAGGCAGAGATGTAAGGAAGAATGGACAAGACCCACTGCCAGTTACGCTCGGTACCAAGATGTCCTTCTCTCCTGAGTGACATGTTTCACTCCTGTCCCAGGGTGTGCTGTTGAGTCGCAGTGCAATGACTGCATTCTTGAAGTTAGGCTAATAGTCTGTATCATTTGTGCCACTGTCAGCCGTGTGATTTTTGTGTTTCCGTGTGCTATACACTACATCATACGTTGAGTACAGTTATTATATCTTTAAGACAGCATTCACTTCCATTATCTCATCTAATTCTTATGGCCATCTGGACTGTTGGTTATGTCACCAACCCCATTTCACAGCTGGACAAGAGGCCTAGGGAGGTTCTGTGACTTCCCCAGGGGCTTGGTGATGGCAGACCTGGCCCCTGCCTGCTCTCCTTGGACTCGCCGCCTTAGCTATTTGTCCTCTGCAGTGTCTTATTTCTATTTGCCTGGCTCTCCTCAGCACCTACTCTGGCTGCTAAGCCACCTGCAAACCTCCTGTAGTGCTGCAGACCCCAAGAAGGTTCTGTGGGTGACACCGGTCAGTTGCAAACTGAGGAGCTTCCGGGGCTGCTGCTGGAGTGTGGATCCAGCGGCACCTTTGAGGCAGGAGCCCGGGGGCTGTAAGACAGGGCACCTGCATTAGCTCCCAGCTCACTGGTCCACGAGGTCCCTGCACACTGAGCAGCCTTGTCTGCAGAGCCTCTTGGAAGGCGGCCTCAGCTCAGGACAGGAGTGCTCTTGCCTCAGTGGGGAACTCTGCCTGTGCCCCTTCTGAGAGACTACAGAGCCTGAAGCCATCCCTGCCCACCCAGGCTGCTGCAGGGGCACAGGGGCCCAGGGACCCCAACAAGCAGCACCCCCAGTGCCCCATCCTGGCCACTTCCACAAAGTACACCAGTGGTTCAGTGCCCTATGGTCCTGACATCACACACACACGCATGCACACATGTACACTCACGCACACTCACACTCTTTCTCCCCGGGGAAGACATTGTAGAAAGAAACAGAAGAGGGCCAGGCCCCCCTTGCCCGCCTGCCTCTCCCTGAGGAAGCAGCTCCTTGCCTTGTAGCTGCACCGCGGCTCCCACAGCTGCCCCCTTTCTTGTGCTCTGCCCGTCTGCCCTCTGCAACAACCCCTCGCCTTTCTCTGCCATCTGCTCTTATCTCCCCCATGACTGTGATGCTCCTGGGACCCTCCTGGACCACCCAGGGCAGCTGCTCTCACAAGTCTCCTGCGCCGTCCGCAGCGCCTGTTCCCACATACCACGACTCACTCAGAAACAACCCAACTGCAGTGCTGGATGAGAACGGACACGGATTCACGTGCTGGGGAGGGGCGGGGGGAAGGCTGACATCGCCTCTGCCTGCCCCGCAGAGCCACATGCAGAGCTGGCTCTCCTCACTCACCGGCCCCGCCACGCAGTGCTCGCTGCATCAGAAGGCACCGCCTATCTGTGCCTGTTTCCCAGTGCTGCTGAAACCACTGCGGCTTGTTTTCTCACAACGCCCACGGTCGCCAGGCCCCACCATGGTGTCAGTGGAAGGGTCGGCCACTCACCTCCCATGATCCTGGGTGCCACCAGCAGTCCTTGGCTTGTGGCCACGCCACTCCAGTCTCTGGCTCCGTAGGCGCATCACCTCCTCCTCTTCTCCCCAGGGCCAGTCTCCCTCCGCCTTCCTCTTGTGAAGACATGGCGGGGTAAATTTTGTGACCTTACATTAGGCTGTGACTTCTTAGATGCAACACCTACCGTATACGCCACCAGAGGAAAAATAGACAATACTTCAATTAAAAAATATGCTTTTATGCTTCAAGGGACACTGAAGAACAGACAAATCTCAATGTGGGCAAAAATATTTGCCAATCATTTATCTGATGAGCATTTATATGCAGAGTATATAAAGAGCTCTCACAACTCAATGCTATAAGGGGCCCCAGGGTCTACCTGGACAATCCAGGATCACGGCCCCTCCCAGAGAGCCCATACCACACAGGGTAACATGCACAGGCTCCAGGAGTCAGGACACGGGTGTCTTGTGGGGGGAGCTTATTCAGCCTCACACACTCCCCATAATCCCGGTGCTGCACCTGTGCTTTCCCACAGCCAGCACTGCAAGGGGCAGGGGAGGAGGCGGGACATCTCCCAGAGGGCTGCCCCCTCCCCCAGCACAGGCCCGGGAGAGGGGCAGCTCTGAGGAGGGCAGCTCCCAGGTGGCTCTACTGTGGGAATGGAGCCGTTTTGTTTTCTCACAGCTGTGAGGAACATAGAGGATGGCTCGTCTCTGCCTTCCCACCATGCATCTCCAGAACGTACGGTCAGGGAGGACAGGCACCGTCCTTGGCTTGCTGTCCTCAGTGCTCCTGGCTGCACTTGCACGGACTCAACACATGGTCACCATATCTCCTGGGAGAGCCTCACAGCCTCTCCTAGCCGGGTCAGCCACCTCCTGCCATCAACTTGCTGGCATCCAGGGCGGATCTGGTAGCAGCAGGCATGGCTGCCGAGGCTGTGTTCTGAAGGCTATTTTGAGATAGATCTTTTTCATGTGGCCATTGTTTTGTGGGGCAGGGGGAGGCAGAGCAACAGAGAGAGGGAGATCTTCATCTGCTGGTTCACACCCCAGATGCCCACAGTAGCCAGGGCTGGGCCAGCCCAGAGCCAGGAGCCAGAAACTCTATCGATGTCTCCCAGATAGGTGGCAAGGACCCAAGCACTTGAGCAATCTTCCACTGCCTCCCAGGCTGTGCATTAGCAAGGAGCTACATCGGAAGTGTGAGTAGCCTAGACTCAAACCAGGAATTCCATGGGGCCAGCATGGTGGCATAGCGGGTAAAACCACTGTCAGTGATGCTGGCATCCATATGGGTGCCAGTTTGTGTCCTGGCTGCTCTATTTCCAATCTAACTCCCTGTTAATGGCCTGGGGAAAGCAGCAGAATATGGCCTAGGTGTTTGGGCCCCTGCTACCCTCGTGGGAAACCTGGAAGAAGCTCCTGGCTCCTGGCTTTGGCCTGGCCCAGTGCTAGTCATTGCAATCCTCTGGGGAGTGAACCACTGGATGGAAGATCTCTCTCTGCCTTTCTCTGTCTCTCCCTCTGTGTAACTCTTTCAAATTAAAAAAAAAAAAAAAATTCTGATACAGGATGCAAGTAGTGGCTTAACCCACAGAGCCACCTGGCCCACCCCTGTGGCCATCTGTTTTTAAAACAGAAAATTGAAACCTGAGCCAAGCACAGTGACGATGGAGGGCTGGGGAAAGATGCTCACAGTGGCCCTAGGAAAAGGCGCTGAGTGTGGCAGCTGATGATCGCTGCCCTTGGCCGAAGTTCCTATCTGCTGAGGGCAGGCGGCTGGGGGCAGGGAGGACCGAGTGCGCCCGCAGCCCCTGTCTTCTGTGAGAACAGTTCTCCTGCAGGGAAAGGAACGCCGGTGCCACACAGCCCAGGGGAGAGTTGTCCTGGTTAGAAGGAGACCTCAGGCTGGCTGCCTCCTTGTCAAAAATAACTATACCTTGAAAGCAGGGGCTCAGACCCAGCAGCCTGCCGAAGCCGTGGTGAAGGGAGTGAGACGAGGATGTGGTAAGGGGTCGCTGGCTCTTGGCACCGGCCCAGCTGCCATCTGCACTTCTGACCTGTCTGTCTTAACACAGGGTCCCTGGGACCCAGCAGTGCCGCAGTCACACAGATGCACAACTGAAGGCTTATTTGGAAACTCAGAGCCAACAAAGGACTTGAACAGACGTTGAGATCAACTAAAATAGAAGGTTTAGAGAGGTAATTTGAAGAACCAAGAATGGGGTACAGTCTAAAAATCTGTAATAAGCGGGGGGGGGGGGTCTGTGTTGCGTCCAGAAGGTGATAGACCAGAGGTTCACTGCACACACGCTGCATGCCAGGCCAGAGATGGGGGTACAACAGAGAGCGCAACACGGGCCCTGCCCAGGAGTTTACAGCGTGGTGGGGAACCAGACAAGCACAGCGCAGGGACACACAGCAGGGGGACAGCTGGCCCCACCTGGTAGGATGAGCAGTCTCCCAGAAGTGGTGCCGACACTGAGAAACAGCGTACACACACAAGTGGGTCTGGGAAAAGCCCGAGAACCTTCCGGGCAGGAAGCAGCATGTGTAAAAGCCGCAAGGCAGGGCACCGAGGCTGGTAGCTGGGGGGGTGTGGGTGAAGCAGCAGACCCGCGGCTTAAGGGCCTAGAGAGGAAGGCCACAGGGGAGGACATACAGGCCAGAGAGCAGGGGACTGTGGCCTGGTCCTGTTCCTCCCGGGCTGCGTGACCCAGCTGCTGTCACTGAAGATGGGCTCCAGGCAGGCCAGCATCATCCCTGGCCGCACACCCCACCCCCAACCCACAGTGATCAGTGGATCCGACACTTCCGGTGGACAGGGGCCTTGGTATCCAGTGAGAAAGCAGGGTCAGGGCCATAAAGAAGCTGCCAAGCAGAGCCTGTGGCATTGTCTCTGGCATACAGAAGCCTGGGACCCGAGAGTTAGAAGCACCCTTCCTCTGCAGCCCGTATCTGGATTTGCCTCCCAGATGCACAGGTCTGCTGGCATACCTATACTCCAGGGGGACAGTGTTTGTGAGATCACAAGGAATTTTAGGAATCACCTGACAAGAAATGTCAAGTGATACTGATCAGACGGCAGACCCCAGCAGCTGCTCTGCACAGCCGCATGCTGTGTGGCCAGCTAAAAATAGCTGGGAACCCAACCTCTCCGCTGGGGTCTTTCAAATGGGATAGCCACAGGAAGCCAGGTGGGGAAGAGAGAGGGGAGGGTTGTCCTGGGACCCCTGGAATGTCACAGCAGGCGCCTGCAGCTCCCCACTGCAGTCCGCACTTTGCAGATGGTGGAAAAGCATGTTGGCCCCTGGACTCTGAGAATTTCTCATCTCAGCTGTATCTGCCTGAGGTCCACAGAAGTTAGGCAGAAGCAGAAGTAAGCCACTTGGCCGCTTGCTGTGACACCTGAGCCGGCGGGGCAGCGTCCCGGGCGCTGACGGAGCCACAGCCCCGCTCTCGGCTGTGAAACCGTGAAACCGCAGCTGGGACTTTCTCAGCGGCAGAGGAAGCGAGGCGGCCACGACAGGACGGCAGGACGAAGCGAGAGGAAATTCAGAAGATATCTATAGAGATACTCATTGCCCCCAGAGGAAGCCGGGACACTCCCGCGCGGGGAAGGGCACTGGCGGGGATTTTTGGTTTTTTTCCACTGCACGTTTCAAGGAAGAACAACCTCCTCACCCCTCGCGGCGCCAGCTCCCCGGCCTCTGCTAGTGCCCATCGGCCCCGCGCCGAGCGCTCCTGTGCAGCCCACAAAATCCACAAAATCAGGGGTGCGGAAACCCAGGCTCCGTGGGGCCGCGTGGGGCAGCGGGAGGCGCGTCTTCCACTTCTCATTTGCATCCTGCCCCCTGGCTACCGGTGGTTACTCCTCCGCACGTACCCACTCCTTCCACCCGTGGGTGCGGCAGATGAAAGAATTGGGGGTTGGGAGCTTCAGGTGGGCAGGGGCTCGGAGGGGGTGGAGGGGATGGGGAGGAACAGTCCTCGGGTTCTAACCAGGCGCATGCGCCACGTTCGCCGTGGAGCCAGAAGGGACTCAGCCAGCAAAGGCGGCCACGGCCCCCATGCGCGGGGCCGCCTTCCACCAGCACAGCCGAAGTGGCCCTCGGCATGGCCGCCTAGACTCCTGTTCCTGTCGCCTCCGGAGCTCCACCACCACACACACACACACACACACACACACACACACACACACATGCTACACTCCCATGACCAAGTGCAGCCACGGAGTAGCCCCGTGTAGCCCATTTTGCAAGTCTGGAACTTGGAGGGTGGTGTGGACAGGTTCCCTCTGGCTCCCGGGTGACAGCCCGCTGGGACTGCCTGTGCCTTTGTCACCTCTCATTTTTCCTCTGACCACAGAACATAAAATCATTGGCTCCCAGAGTAACAAACTTTTTTGGACATGAATATTTGGATTTTTTTATTCAGTCCAGGCTGGCTGGTGAGGGTGGTAGGGACCCAGCAGACTTTAGTGTGCACCCAGTGCTTTCCCGCGGCTGGTCATTACTCCTATGGTGTCCACACTCTTAAGTATTCCTTTATAGCTCTGGCTACCGACTGAAGCTCCCCCCCCATGCACGCGCCCTGTGTGGTTTTTGTTTGTTTGTTTGTTTTGTTTTTTGTTTTTTTTTTTCTTATTTGAAAGGCAGAGAAGGAAAGAAAGATCTTCTACCTAGTGGTTCACCCCAAATGCCAACAACAGCTGGGGCTAGGCCAGGCCAAAGACCAGGAAGCCAGGAACTCAATCCAGGCCTCCCACATGGGTGGTGGGGAGGGTAGCCCTGTGTCTTGGGCGCGTTAGCAGGGAGCTGGCTGGGGAAGTTCCCTTTCTTTGCACTTCCTCAAAGTTCTTTTCAGTTTGTCCTTGGCTGTGGAAATGGATGGCTTTCATCACACAGTCCCCCCACACAGAAAAGAGGCAAGCATCGCCTGCGCCGGCTCCGTGCTATTTTAGGTGTGTTTCCAAGGAGTAGGTTGGTTGTCATGGTTTACAGAGAAGCGGGGAGGCAAGGATCCTGGAGGATCCTGGAGCGGGCAGCCGAAGGAGGCACGGCCATCTGTCCTGAGGCCAGGTTTCAAATGCATCCCTGCTGAAGGTCAGGTGGCATCTCGAGGCCCTTCCAGAGGTCCAGGCTGCCACGCTGAGGGCTGGACCTTGCAGTGAGCCCATGGGAAGGCCATGTGTCCTCCTGAGGTTCTGCTGGACCATGGGCCTCACACTGCCCACTCATCCCGCACCCCTGTCCCGCCAGAGACCACGTGCAGGGAGGAGGAACTTGGCCCATCCTCCTTGAGGGCAGTAAAGTCTGCGTCCTGCAGTGTGGGCGTCACAGTGTGCTGTTTGTCACCCAACTCAGATGGTCCGTAAGTGGCTATGGCAAGGCCTGTTGGAGATCGCTTCCTTCCCTGGGATACCAGAGTGGCTCACCCAAACAGGGGACACCAGGGACTCAGGTGTCCACCTCTGATAGAAGGAACCACGGCTGGAGGTTGGGAGGTGGCCCTCCAGGCAGGCCCCCCGCCCTCTGAGCCCTGGGACTCCCACCAGCCCACGCCGACCTGCCATATGCCAGCTATTCATCAGTACCTCTTTATGACCTCACTAAGCCCCAGCTCCAGGAGACGTGTGTCACCCAGGGGAGAGCTAGCTGCCTGGCAGATAAAAAGGTGCACGTTCCTGCCCACGCTCTGCCCTTTGCTGAGTCGTCAGAAACTCCAGGACCACGCCCCTTGCTCAGGGTTTGACTTGGTTGCAGGGCAGGGCTCTGGGCTCAGTGCCTGCTGTGCGGCGAGGCTGATGGCACGCAGTTCCCACTGTGTGCTTGCCTTGCGCGTGGCAGCCCTGCCCTCACCCCGTACACGTCCCTGTTCACACCCAAACACACAGTTTACAGAGGACACCGCGAGGCTGGGCCTTGAGCACAGGTGCACAGATCAATTTTCTGGAGCAGGAGTTGAGCAGAAAAACCGTCAGGTGAGGCAAGCCGCTGCAGCACAGTTCCCATTAATCCTGGCTCGCCTGGCTGCAGGCCTCGCCCCGTCGCGACTCCTGGGTAACACATGTCCCTGCGTTGGAAAAGCAGTAGGCCGGCTGCTCTTTGCCCAAGTCTCCCCTTGCTCAGTGCTTGTGTCTCCCGCTGGTCACACGCCCTGAGCCAACCCAAATCCAAATCCCCATTCCTGTTAGGCAACCCCATGAGCTCACCATCGGTATATCCGCGCATGCTCTAAGCTCCAAATCATCACCTCCCCTGGAGGGATAGACACGCACACGCGCGCAGGAGGGAGGATGACAGCGGCACCGGGGCGTGCGCGTGCCAGCCTCCGGGCCGCGCAGAGGGCCGCGTTGCCACGGCAACGGCGCTATAGAGCTGGGAGCAGCGGCCTCCGCCAGGCGCCCCCGCCGCAGGTGCGGAGCCTTTGTCTGGGCCTCCGCTCCCCGCCCCCGCACATCGCAGGTGCCCAGTGCCCTTCGCACGGCTGCCCCACAGAACCCGCTGGTTACGCTTGGAGGCCTCAGTGCCTCCCTGGAAATCAGATTTTAAAGGTAGGAAGGTCAGTTGTGGAGGCGCCACACGGGGACTTCACTTACTTGTTGGCCGGGACTCCCAAGGCCTCGGCCGCTGCCGCCCATTGCTACTCGCAAGGGGCGCCAGAGTCCCTGCTGCGGGGCCGAGAGAGCCCATGCAGATCTCCCCGGGAGCGCGCCTCATGGGGTGCCATGTAGAGCAGAAGGCAGGTGCTGGTTACGGGTTGTGGGTTCTGTTCCTGTCCCAGCTCTGGCCAAGGTCCCAGAGCCCATGCGCTTCTGGAGTGCTTCCCCGAGGTGGGACTGCTACCCCCAGATCCGCATTTCCCAGGCTTTCGGGATGTGAGCCCTTGATGCTGGCAGGAGCCTGTGTCAGCCCCTCCATGTGCGGCCAGGGGCATCTTAGTCTCCCGGTAACGACCCCACCCCAGTGCCCCCGTTTATTCCTGCGACCTGGACCAGCATGAAGCTCCAATTTCAGCGACTACAAACGTCAGACTGACCGATATTCTAGCTGATGTTCACCTAAAGAAAACAGGTTGAAGCGCCATTAGGATGTCCACCAAAAAAGAACATGCCATGATCTAATTAAAGTTGTGAACAGTTTGCCTTTAGACACGTTGTCCAACACACAATTAAGCGTGTGGTTTAACACTGTATTTTGGAACTATTTCTTCTGTGTTCTGAAAGTCACACCTAATATTTAAATGGTGAAACACAGATTAACCACCAGAAACCTTGGACTGCTCTCGTTAGGGTTTTGAGTCAGTAACTCTCCAATAGTTTTAATTTCCCTCACTTCAATTTTTTTAAGATTTATTTATTTGAAAGGCCAAGTTACAGGGCAAGACAAAGGGCTCTCCCATCCGCTGGCTGACTCCCCAGATGGTCACAACTGCCAGAGCTTGGCCAGGCTGAAGCCAGGAGCTTGGACCTCTAGTTGGGTCTCCCACGTGGGTGCCGGGGCCCAAGCACTTGGGCCATCCTCTGCTGCTTTCCCAGGTGCATTAGCAGGGAGCTGGATCAGAAGTGGAGCAGCCGACACTCAAACTGGTCTAGAGATGCGAGTGTCACAGGCAGCGTCTAAACATGCCACACCACAACCCCAGCCCCTCTCCAGCACCTTCTTCTATAACCTACCGTGATCCATGGCTGCCATTCCTACATGAGAAATAAAAGGTATGCCTTAAGATGGCTAAAAGACATTGTGGGGAAGAGGTTTGAGTCCTGCCTCTACTTCCAATTCAGCTTCCTGCTAATGCACACCTCGGAGGCAGCAGATGGTGGCCCAGATGCTTGGGCCCCTGTTCCCACATCAGAGACCTGGATGGAGTTCCTGGGCTCCTGGCTTTGGCCTGGCCCAGCCCTGGCTGTTGCAGGCATTTGATGAATAAGCCAGAGGATGGAAGCTTGCTCTGTCACCCTGCCTTTCAAAGAAATAATTTTTTTTTTAAGAAAGAGCTTTGGGGGCCAGCACTGTGTTGAAATGGGTAAAGCCACCACCTGCAGTGTCGGCATCCCCTATGGGCACCGGTTTGAGTCCCGGCTGCTCCACTTCCAATCCAGTTCTCTGCTGTGGCCTGGGAAAGCAGTAGAAGATGGCCCAAGTCCTTGGGCTCCTGCACCTGCATGAGAGACCTGGAAAAAGCTCCTGGCTCCTGGCTTTGGATTGGCGCAGTTCTGGCCATCTAGGGAGTGAACCAGTGGATGAAAGACCTCTCTTTCTGCCTCTACCTCTCTGTAACTCTGCTTTTCAAACAAATAAATAAATCTTAAAAAGAAAGAAAGCTTTGCAGACAGTCCTAAAGTGAAGTCCAGGCTGAGAATCATTGCGCTGTGATCTCCTAGCCACAGTGGGAAGTGGGGATGCTTAAACTCACCGAACCCAGAGATTGGATCTCAGCGCTGAAGCTGGTGCCAATACACTCAAGCCAGACAAAGGGGTCATTTGCCTTAGCCACCTCGTGTCATCGTAGTGCTGCTCACAGAGCCCCCAGCAGCCACCTGTGACGGTCCTTTACAACAAATATGTAACCATCTAATCAGGGCACAACCATTTCCCAGACTTGCCCAAGCAGCAGTGACCTAAATATTACTCAGGGTGTCTGACTTCCAGCCCCAAAGGAAGAATGTATTTGGTTTGATTGTTTTCATGCTAATGAACTTGGGCCAGTAATGCAAAGTCCCCATCAGGATGGCTGAATCATTTGAGGCTATGAATTAGTTCTTCAGACAGAAAGCCAATGGTGGTGTGGTTTTATTGAATTACTCACTTTTCAATAGAATCATTTATGCACCCACTCAGTCTAATTTGTTGTGCCATTTTTTAATTGATGGAAGATAAACTGAACAGGAATAGGGCTGGGGGTGGAGTTGGGGGTAGTTTTCCGTGGAAGTGGCCCAGCACGTTTATGCCAGCTAGATCTTTGGAAAATGTGACTAGCTCACTTACAAGGCAGCAGCACAGGAAGTAGCGTATAGCAGCAGATTGTTCCACACTCTGTCCCAGGTAGCCCTGCAGGCAGTAAATGAGGTCCCTATTAGAAGCCACTATCGCTGTAAACACACACAGCAGGGAGATCCACCCCCCTGCCCACCCAGAGGTCAGGGGGATTGGCCCACCAGAAGGTCAAGGTCAAGGCAAATTTGGCAAGAAGCCCCGTGGGGACACGTCACATTTAAATCTCCTAGGAGACCTGGGGCAGAGCAAGGAAGGTTACTGTGGGCCCTTAAGTCAGTGCTCACAAAGAAGATGGGAGCCATCCATGGCCACCCGCAAAGCACACGTGTCCCCCAGGAGGGCCCACACGCTCCTTCCCAGCCAGCTCCAGGAGGGACCTTACAACCCCGCCAGTGGGAACAAACAGGCACGCAGCCACAGGGCCCCGAGACCCCGCGGGGCCTCCGCTGTGCCTACCAGCAGCAGTAGGGTGAATGCCTCTGTGATGTGGGATCCCTGAGCACGAAAGCCTGGGCCACTGCCACGGGCTCCTCTCTCATTAGAGGGCCACAAATAGATGCCCCATCCCAGGAAAAGCGAAATGAGGCTGTGTGGAATACGCTGTGCGTTGGAATACAGTTCTGCTCTGCCTGACACGATTACTGAGTTCTCAGTTCTGTACAAGTGGCTTTGAGTAAGAGTCTGAAAATTGACTCATTCTGTCCTCGCCTAAAATAGCACATGCAGAATAGGGAAAGCAGAGCTGCTAGGAAGTGTGCGGAACAGATTGAAAGAAAGGCCTGCCCTGCTTCTGTTACCACCAGTGTACATCGGAGCAGGGGCTGGATTTCCCACCCAAGGCATCCGTGTGACGCTCGCTCCTTCAGCAGTGAGAGCAGGGGACCGTGTTTAGCTAATGTGGCTGAGCACAAACCCCTCTGTTCTCAAGCAGGCAGTAGGAAATGGACAGTGTTTCTTTTCATCTCAGTGTTTGGGCTTGGCTTGTGAGATGCTTGCTTCTGTTTTAACCTTTGGGAAGCTCAGCAGAACAGAAACCCCTGTCACCAGCTACGTCATCACAGGTTCTTCAACATCGGTGCCAGGTGCCTGGCCGGGCAGCAAGGCTTAAGGACTGTAAGGTGAGAAAGCCATAAAAAGGACTCTGTTGGGGCTGGCATCCTGGCACAGTGGGTTAAGCCTTAGCCTGTAATGCAGGCATCCCAGATGGATGCCAACTCGAGTCCCAGCTGCTCCACTTCTGATCCAGCTTCCTGCTAATGCACCTGGGAAAGCAGCAGAGGATGGCCCAAGTGCTTGGGGCTCTGCCACCCACATAGGAGACCTGGATGGAATTCCAGGCTCCTGGCTTCTGCCTGGCCAGCCCAGGCCAGTATGGCCATTTGGGGGATTTGGAGGATGAACCAGCAAATAGAGGATCTTTGTCTCTTCTTTTAAAAAAAATTAATTTAAAACAAAAAAACAAAACTGTGTCATCAGCCCCCAGGAATAAACCTTAAGTCAGATTTAAACACACCCAAGAACAAGTTCAAGGGCCTCCTGGATTTGACAGGCCTTTCTACCAATACTGCTCCAGAAGGCAGCATACGTGGTCCCCTGAAGAGGCCTGGAGATGGGAGGGCAAGGGTCCTTTGCACCCCAAATAATTTGTTCAATGAACATTCCAAACCTAAGGACCTCAGTCCCCAAAGAACTTGATTCCCTTACCAGTGGGGCACTGGCTTAGCCCCCACAACTGCACTAACCACTGTGTGTGTATTTGCTCCTTTTAATCCCACCAACTCATTGTTTTTTAAGATGGAGAGTAGAGGCCGGCGCCGCGGCTCACTAGGCTAATCCTCCGCCTAGCGGCGCCGGCACACCGGGTTCTAGTCCCGGTCGGGGCGCCGGATTCTGTCCCGGTTGCCCCTCTTCCAGGCCAGCTCTCTGCTGTGGCCAGGGAGTGCAGTGGAGGATGGCCCAGGTGCTTGGGCCCTGCACCCCATGGGAGACCAGGAAAAGCACCTGGCTCCTGGCTCCTGCCATCGGATCAGCGCGGTGCGCCGGCCGCAGCGCGCCAGCCGCGGCGGCCATTGGAGGGTGAACCAACGGCAAAGGAAGACCTTTCTCTCTGTCTCTCTCTCTCACTGTCCACTCTGCCTGTCAAAAAATTAAAAAAAAAAAAAAAAAAAAAAAAAAAAAAAAAAAAAAAAAGATGGAGAGTAGAGTTTGGTGTGTTTTCTGTTTGTTTGTTTTGGAAAGGCAGAGACAGACAGAGATCTTCCATCCTTTCGTTCACTCCCCCAAATGCCTGCAACCGGGACAGGTTGAAGGCAGCAGCCCAGGACTCAATGCAGCTCTCGCACGTGGCTGGCAAGGACCAGGTACTTGAGCCATCACCTGCTGCCTCCCATGGTGCCCGTTAGCAGGAAGCCGGAAACAGAAGTGGAGCTGAGACTCGAGTCCTTACCCTCCAATATGAGCTGCAGGCACCTTAACTGGTGCACTGAGACTCTTTGGAAGAGAAAATTCTCACTGATCCCAGTTAAGGAAGGCGAGAACTAAGTGGCTGCCCAGCCGTGCAGCCGAGTTTGAACCCTGGTCTAGCTGACTGCAAGCCGCACGTCCTGCCCTGTGTGCCCCAGCCCTGTCCTCTTTGCATTGAGCAACATTCCTAGAAACACACAGAACCTGGAGGTCCCCTGCCCCCATCTCTTCCTGCAGCCTCTGCCGCCAGCTGCATGCATGACTCCCACATGTATTATACGTAAAGTTCCAAAAGGCCGGTTAGTTTCTGAGAGAAACGAGAGAATTCACATTTTCCAGGCTCAGCCAGCAGTGCGCTGTGCTAACAGCCCCTAAATGGCGACTCAAACCAGCCATTCAGCAAACCATAATTTGCTGATTGTCACTGGACGCTGACCAGTTTCCAAATTCTTCTAGGTCACCACAGCAGTGGGGAATGTGACCCTCTATTGGCAGAGCAAATATAATTTCACTCTTGCCCCAGGAATACTGTTTTGAAAGGTTTGGATACTGTCAGGTAAAGATCATTGCAAGAATGGTGGGAAAGTGTGAAAATCAAGTGAACAGCACTGAATGGCAAGTTAGAATCTCGAGGCTGGGTAAGAATGGCAGCCACACACAGCGGAGCAGGCTCCACGGTGCGGCCGGCCTCGTCCCTGCCGTTTTCACACTAACTGTTCTAACTCTGGGCTTATTTGCTGTTGCTTGCTGTAGCCACAGCAAGTACCCCTATAATAACATGAGTACAGTAGGTTTTGTGACCATTTTGATTTGAGGGTACTTCCAAAAGTTCGTGCAATTTGAAGATGTATATCTTGTTGCCAAAAAACCATTCAAATCCACACCTAGTCTGTTCACAGTACACATCTCCACGAGCCTTCTGAACCCTGCCCCCATACATGACACAGTACTTTGACAGGTGATGGGCCTCCCTGGATCACACATTGCCACCTTACGAGGGGGCTAGCTGCGATCTGGTCTACACCTTGTGTAGTCAGGCGCGACATCATCAAAGCAAAGTCACCGTGTCTTGCTCTCCCTTCTTCCACCCCACCCTGGGACATGGTGGACTCTGTGCGGTCACCAAGGGCCCCCACCCCTCCCCACCCAGAGCTGACCGCTCACAGCACTCTCCCCATGACCGACGCTTTCCTGCCTGGCCCTCCTGCCTCCACGTGACCCCATCAGTCTTAGCTCCCCGTCCCTGGCTGCATCCTCCCCTTTATCAAGCACCTCCTGTTTGCCGGCTGCTCTTGTAGGCATAGGGGATGTCCATGAGGTCCCCCTCCCAGGGAGCATACCTCGGGGGAGGGGCTAGGAGCTGTAGCAGACAGAACAGAATCAAATACTACAGGGTCAGGTGGTGGTCCGTGCACTGCAGAAGCACGGTGTCAGCTCAGAAGGTTCCCCTACTGCTGGGGGAGTGAAGCCCACCTGCCTGGCTCACCTCGACCCCTCCCACACTCACATCCTGAACGCCAGGCCCCCTGCTAGCTGCTCCCATGTATTTCCCCAACTTCACTTTTGGGTCAAGGGGTCAAGGTGCCTGGGCTGCTAGCCTCACTGTCCAGTTCCCCCTCGTCCTCAAAAAAGGCAGTTCATTGTCATCCTGTCTAGGGTGTTGGGGATCCCTATGAGCAGGGGAGGCCCAGGTGGGCTTCAGGGAGGAAGCAGGTAGCGCTTGAGGGGTTCCAGTGAAAAGAATGAAGACGCTGGCAAAGCCAGGGAGTTAACACTGTCAGCCCCGGCCCCTGGGCTCGCCCCGCTGCGCCCCCTGTCCCAAGGCTGTCTCGTCCACGCCTGTGGGGTCTGGCACATTCCAGACCGGAGGAGGCCGTGTGTGCACACCTGAGCCCTGGGCAGCACAAAGCGAGGGGCCGCCCTCAGCCCTGCCCTCATGCGCTCTTCTGCCCTTCGGTGTGCCGACTGCCCCGCATCACACAGAGTAGCCGTGTGTGCGCACGGCCGCCTCCCTCCCCAGACCACGCACTGCTCCAGAACAGAGGCTGCTCTGCGATTGATCCCGCAGCCTGGAGCCCTAGAGCCGATCGATGTTTATCGAGAATGAACGCGTTTGAAGACAGAGCCTAGAAGTTCCAGCACCTCTGGCACACACTGCCCGGCCGCGTCCTGAGATGCTGCCCTGTAGCCCGGGACCGGCGACAGGAGCTGGGGTTTGCGTGCGTTCTTCTAGCGGCTCTCCTTTGACGGCTTTGCCCCCAGTGCTTTTGTGGGTTTTGCTTTCAGTGTTCCATTCACAGAGGGCAGGGACTGGGGTCCTGTTAGTGCCTCTGTCCACTGACCCACTCCCTCCCCACCCTGGAAAGCCCCAGTGCTTCTTGGGATGGCGACCAGAATAGGCAGATTCTGGCAGACGGCTGCACATCATCTGCTCAGGGGGAGTGTGGGTGCTGGCGCACACCGGATCCAGTCTTCCTTAGCGCCTTCGTTAATGATGCGACAGAAAACAAACACCAGTGTTCGCAGGTGGTGCTAACTTTGGAGGTGCTGCAGCAGAGGTGTTGGGGGGGGGAATAGAAATGTAAGCAGGAAACAGCAAAGATGGGGGGGCTCAAACCAGCAAAGGCAAAGACCCCTCCAGATAGAAAGTAAAGCCCAAAAGATGTTAGAGCAAAAAGCATCAAAAGATAAGAGGGTAAGGGGGAGGAGCGGGGAGGAGGGGAGGAAGGGGGAGGTGGGGAAGAGAAAGGGGAGGGCCTCGGGCTCTGATGTCCCGCCAGCACCCCGGGCGGCTCACTCCCAGCCTTGTTCCGTTTGTTTTATGATCAGGTTCTTATTTGGTTTGGTGTTGTCTTGTTGCTTTTTTGTCCTTTGTCTTTGAGGGAGCTGTGGTATGATTTTATTCTTCCGGCTAGAGTTTGGGAAGTCTCATTATCCCTGGGGGAAAGCATCCATTTGGACATTTCGGGAGAGAAAGAAGAGGAAGCTTTCCAGAACCCAGGCTCCCAGCGTACATAGCAAGAGAGGGGCTGGGATACGGGAGGGACAGCCACCAGCCCCACCACCACCACGTGGAGGCACTGACCTGGTCCACCTCGCCCTCACCAAGGGACATTGGCCACAACACGAAGGAAGCAAAACTGGGAGTCTCTGGGGAGTGACTTCCCCTCGGAGACCCCAACAGAAAAGACAAAAGATGGGTGCCAGGGAATAGTCCAAGAAGTGCCCAGATTCCCCAGGCCCCAGGAGAGCGCCCTGTTCTCTGACAGCCCGGAATCACTCAGGCCTGAAAGAGCAGGTTTGGGCCAGACGGAGGCCAGGGGCAGAGGGAGCAGTGCCCAGCAGAGAGCTACTCCGGGAGCCACTCCGAACGCTTCCTGCTGTGACTCAGCCGGCCCCAGAGGCACTGCTCCAGGCTGGGCCAGACCTTCAGAGGCCCTGGCCGCACCGTGCTCCAGCTATGAAAAGCCATTGACCTCCACTGCCCCAAGCTGCCCCAAGCTGCCCCATCCGCAAAGGAGAGCTTTGGGGAGGATTAACTGAGATGACGCAGGCAGAATGTTTAATGCGGTGCCCAGAACATGCCGAGTTCTTAATGAATGGATGATGATCAGTCTCAACCCCCTTCCCCAGTCCAAGACCCCTTAAGAGCTACGCCAGGCACAGTGCTAAGCGACCCCAGCCCCAGCCGGCGAACAGCTAAGCAGTCACGGGGATAGCTCTGCACATCACTCAGGATGTGGCTGAGACATCTGCCAGCATCTACTCATCTCCATTAAGCCTCAGGGCATAACCATGACACCAGGTCATTGATAAAATCGCATCCATGCTTCCCAAATCCATCTGTCCAAATGTTTTCCGCTCCAGCAAATATCTCTATTTCCCTGAGAACTTTGGCAGTAAAGAGAGAGCACCTCATACAAGTATGCACCCCGCAGTTTCCATGGGGGACTGGTTCCACGACAGCCCCCCGCCAGGAAACACCCAAATCCACAGACGCTTCAGCCCCTCGTGGATATAAAATGCCATAACCTGCCCACCCTCCGGTGATCTTCAGATCATCTCCAGATTACTCAGGCCCCCTCCCTCATATGTGGAAAGCGCGTGTCGGTAGTTGCTGTGCCATAATGTTAGGGAGCGCCGACACAAACGATGTGCACGTGACCCGCTGTTTTTTTAAGTTTTCTATATTTGAGAGGCTGAGCGACAGGGGGAGATAGAGAAAGTTTCATCCACTGGTTCACTCCCCAAATGGCCACAACAGCCAGGTCAGGGCCAGGCCAAAGAAAGGCACCTAGAACTCTATCCAGATCTCCCACATGGGTGGAAAGAACCCAAGCACTTGAGCCATCTGCTGCTGCCTTCCCAATGCATTAGCAGGGAGCTGGCAGGAAGCAGACGAGACAGAGCTCAAACTGGCAATCGGATATGGGACGCCGGCATCACAGGCAGCAGCTTAACCTGCTGTACCACAACGCCAGCCCCTGTGAGTTGTTTTTCGAGTTTATGTCCCATTTGCCGTTGGTTGAATCCACGGGCATGGAGCCCACGGATGTGGAGGGCCAACTGCATGTAGAGGTCGCACTTACAAAGCAAGATAATGAGTTCTCTTTGCAAAAGGATTCTTCGGTTCCCAGAGGGCACCCTTCAAAGAGCGAGTGTCCCTAGTGCATCCGAATGTTTCTGTCATGCTGCACACATGAACAGTCCCCTGCACAGAGCAAGGACCCGGGAGAGCACATGCCCTGGGATGCAGCCCCACCTCACTGATGGCTCCGTCTTTCTTCTTGACGACCCTGCTACGAAGGTGCTTACTGCTGGCCCCGCGTCTTCTGGTCGTGTCTTGTGTTGAAGATGCCACAGCTGCTCTCCCCACCGCGTCATTTTATTCCAGACAATGACAGACCTCCTTGGGTCAGCCAGCGCATTGGGAGCTCCTGCTGGGGGCATCAGAAATGCATGCGCCACCACCACGCAGAAGCACGCAGGGAGCCCAGCTGGTGAGGAGTTACTGTCTCAGGGCAGGAGGCACAGCGGTTAAGGCTGGGACTCTGGTGCAGATTGCTGGCGTTCAAATGCTGGCTCTTCTGTGTGGCTTTAGTCTTTCATGTTCAGAAGAGGAAGCATAAACACTCACGTGGTAACGAGAAGCCCCATGAAGCGGTATGTGTAGGGCACGTGGTGAACGCTGTATACTGAGCACCGTACACTTTGCTGTTAGTCTGCTCATGCACAGTGAAGTCCCATAGACCGGGTGCTTTTGAACAGCAGAAATGGATCTCCTCACAGCCTGGAGGCTGGGAGGCCCAGGGCCAAGGCCGGCACGGCTGGGTTCTGGTGAGGGCTGTCTTCTCGGGTTGTAGACCGCTCCCCTCTCGCTGCATCCTCCCGAGGCAGAGGGGAAGCGAACGGCTGGAGTCTCTTCCGGCAGGCCAGGGCCTCACCCTGATGACGTTCACTCACCCGTTTTGGAAGTGATGAGGTTCTGTCTCCAAATACAGTCCTGTCGAGGGGTAGGGCTTCGGCGTCGGAAGGAGGGTGGGGGTGCGTGTCACCATTCATAGTGCTACTGCTACATTGGTATTATATTCTTCTTTTACAACTATTGTGCTGTAGGCCAAAACCTGAATTCTGTGTAATGCCAACAGTTCGGTTCTTATTGAAAAATTGAAAAAATAGTTATTATTTGAAAGGCAGAGTTATAGAGAGAGGAGGGCAAGACAGAGAGAGAGAGAGAAAAGATCTTCACTGGTTTACTCCCCAGTTGACTGCAACGGCCAGGGCTGGGCCAGGCCTAAGTCAGGAGGCTGGAACTCCATCTGAGTCTCCTAATGGATACTTGCCATCTTGTGCTGCTTTCCCAGGCACATTAGCAGGGAACTGGGTTGGAAGTTAACAGCCAGGACTAGAACTGGCTCCCGTATGGGATGCCATTGTTGAGATAATCTGGCTTAACCTACTTAGCCCCAGTGCTGGCCCCTCTTTATCAAACTGTCATGGTCTAGAACAAGTAATATGTGTACTTTCAAAGAACAAGCATTCTCTAATTGATGAATATAGGAAATACACACAGGCACCAAGTTTCTTAACTGTGTTGCTCAAACCTTTGTTACTGTGGCCAACATTGTGGCAAAACAAGTTAAGCCATGGTCTGCCATGATGGGCATATCATAAGGGTGCCAGTTCGAGTCCCAGCTGCTCCATTTCCTATCCAGCTCCCTGCTAACATGCCTGGGAAAGCAGCTGAGGATGGCCCAAGTCCTTGGGCCCATGCACCCATGTGGGAGACCTAGAGGAGGCTCCTGGCTCAGGCCTGGCCCAGACCCAGCTGTTGTCGCCATTTGGGGAGTGAACCAGCAGATGGAAGATAACTCGATATATCTCTGTCTAACTCTGCATTTCAAATAATTTTTTAAACTCTACTTTAATATTATTGTCCATATTTTAATATATTGTCCATTTAAAATTTTTTAATTGAGTGGCACAGAGAGCAAGCTCCCATATGCTGGTTCACCCTTGAAAAGCCTGCAATATACCAGACTGGGCTGGGGCTAAGCCAGGAGCCAGGAACACAATGCAGGTCTCCCACAGGGCCACGAGGATTCAGCTCCCTGCTGCCTCCCAGGGTCTGCATCAGCAAGAAGCTAGACTCAGGAGCCAGAGCCAGGTACTCCAGTACGGGGATGCAGGCATCTCAACCAGTGTCTTAACTGCTAGGCCAAACCCCTGCCCCATCTACATTTTTGAAAAGACGTAACATCTTCCATGTGGACTTGTCATTACGTGTTCGTAAATTATACACACACACATGCACAAGAATACTCTTCAGAACTTGTGGGAGATGAAATCAAGGGGTGCACGTTAAGCACGGTGGTTAAGTCACCACGCGGAACGCCCACATCCAGCTTGAGCGCCAACTTCACTTCCAGCTCAGCTTCCTGCTAATGCTCATGCCAACCACCAGTGGACAGAAACTCTCTCTTGCCTGTTTCTCTTTCAAGTTAAAAAATAATAAGTTTGTGAAAATGCAGTTAAAACAAATTTGAAATCCATGCATGTTTCAGGTATTTAAAAGGTTAATAGAAAATATGTATTATGAGGCCGGTGTTGTAGTGTAGTAGGTTGAGCCGTTGCCTAAAATGCCAGCATCTCATATAAATGCATCTAGTCCCAGCTGCTCCACTTCTGATCCAGCTCCCTGCTAATGTGCTTGGGAAAGCAATGGAATATGGCCCACGTGCTTGGGCCCCTGCACCCATGTGGGAGATTCAGATGGAATTCCAGGCCTCTGGCTTTGGCCTGGCCCAGTCCAGGCCATTGCAGCCATTTGGGGTCTGACCCAGAGGATGAAATCAATCTCTCTCTCTCTCTCTCTTTCAAATAAATAAATAAATCTGTTTTTAAAATTTTATAAAAAAAAAAACTGATCTCAAAATTGTTTTGCACAATAAACTTTTTTTTTAAAAAAAGGAGTTGTTTATTTGAAAGAGTTACAAAGAAAGAGATACAGAGATCCTCCCTCTGCTGGCCACAACAGCCAGGACTGGGCCAGGCCAAAGTCAGAAGCTTCCCCCAGGTTTCCTACATGAGTGCAGGGACCCAAACACTTGGGCCATCCTCTGCAGCTCTCCCAGGCACACTAGCAGGGAACTGGATGGGAAGCAGGGCAGCCAGGACATGAACAAGCACCCATATGGGATGCACCCTCTCAGGGTGCACCTTGGGGTATGGGTGTGTATGTGTGTGTGTGTGTGTAAGTATCTGCCTGGTGAACTACTACCTGATAAAGGAAAACAATCATGCAATGAGCTTTTTCCCCAGGAATGCTTTTGAGCAGATCACTTTTGATTACTATTTCACTCATAGGAGCAGGCAACTGGCCTGCTAAGGACACCCACAACCCATATCAGAGTGCCTGAGTTCAAGACCCAAGCCACTCCCAACTCCAGTTCCCTGCCAGTGCACACCCTGGGAGGCAGCAGGTGACGGCTCAGGCGAGTGGGTCCCTGCCTCCCACGTGGGAGACCTGGATTGAGTGCCAGGCTCCCGGCTTCAGTCTGGCCCCGCTTCGGCTCTTGTGGGCATTTGGGGAGCAAACCAGTAGAAGGAGGCTCGCTCTCTCTGTGTGTCTCTCTCTTTGCTTCTCAAAGAAATAGTCTCTGGAAAATGGAATTAAAAGATAAAATTTAAGACATAATATTTACATATTTTATGAGACTTCTATATTTGCTTTATACATAATTTATATATTACGTAATATATATCTGAGACTCATATCTTATTCTATCCCCCTTTTAAAATTTTCCTACGTCCTGATTTAGCTGGGCTTCTTGTAAGTAGCAGACATTTAAAATCAAGTCTGCGAAGACCCTGTTCAGCGGAGTTTGCACGGATGGGTTTGTCGTGCAGCTCCCTTGTCAGTATTGACTGCATCTGGGCGGTGCGTTCTTAGTCCCAAGCTTCTTTCTTGCGTCTCTTGTTGCCCTTTCCCACCGCCCATCGGATGAGTCAGGTTTCCTTTTCACCTTCCCTCTCCTCCTTTGGAAGTGGCCATTCTTGACGTGACAGCTGAGACTGGCCATCTCGCAGAGCCCACGTGGGCTCAGGGCGCCCCTGCTGTGGCCTCGCTCCTTAGGCCGGTGGCTGTGAAGGATGCGTGCCCTGGTCTCCTCAGCCTGGATGAGAATTTCCCATGTTCCTTTGCAACAAGTGTGGTCTCTCCCTGGGCCCCCGAAGTTCTTCCCCTTGCCTTTGGTGATGCACAGATTGGCTTTCCAAGAGGTCAGGAACGGGGAGAGCTTGAGGACTCTGGGTTTGACTGAGAGGCTGTTTGCTTTCCCATCCAGTGGTTCCTGGCCAGTTTGGCAGGCTGGAAGGCAGACTCCCCAGCTGCATGGCCACCCAGGCTGGGCGCCGGCCCCACCCCCCACCTGCACTGCCTTCCCCTCCCCCGCTCCCTGTGGCCACCTGGAGGCATCCTCTTGCCTTTAACCCACACTGTGATCTCAGAGACGGCAACAGAGCAGAGCTGTGCGCTTGGTGCCTGGGAGCTGAGGCCCCAGTGAACCTCCTGCTCAGCCGGGCTTGGAAGCCAGGCCCCAGCAGTCCTCAAAAGCTCCAGGAATGACTGAAGAACTACTCACACGGGGGTGGCAAGATCTTTTTGTGTCTTTGAAAGGCTTCCGTGATGACAGTGCGGAGGGTGTGGGACAGGGGGACAAGCTAGGAGGTCACAGGGAAAGCAGGTGGGCCTCCAGGAGGAAGCAGCTCTCTGGCCTTAGCAAGGTGACAGGGGTGGGGCACCAGGAGGACCAGAGATGGACACTCAGAGACGGGTGTGCAGGGTTCTGTCCAGGAGGTGGCTAGAAGATGTCCCCATGCTAGGACTGGGGACACTGACTGTCGGGTGGTGATGGCGTGAGAAACCACGCCCAGAAGGCTCCTTCCCCAGGGGCCCTCCTTGCCCTGGAGGCATCCGACGGGGAGTGGTGTCCTGGCTGAGCACAGAGGCTGGCACCACCCCCGCGCCCGGGCCAGGCGGCCAGATAGGTGCCAGGCTCGGGGGAGGCCCACAATGGCCCCCGCACGCGACCCAGCTTTCCACCTGAGAACGGTTTTGTTTTCTAGATAAAAGGGCTTCTGCCCCCGTCCCCCAACAGCTGTGAACCCAGCGGGGAGTGCGGTGCTGCCTGCCCTGGGTTCCGTGAGCAGGGGCCGTGGTCGGTGGTGTCACGGAGACTGACAGAAGCAGAAGTGACACTTCCCATGGCAGGGTTTTGAAAGAGGTGCCCTCTGTGGTGTGCCGGCCACCAGCGGAGGAACTTGCTTCTGCGAGGAAGTGAAGCGCTGAGAAAGCGCCCTGGGGACGCCCTACCCAGGCGGCCTGGGGTCTTGGCGACACTTTGGAAAGCGGCTGTTCACTGCCTGCCTGTGCCTGGCGCTAGGCCAGGTTCTGCCCACCACATCCTGTGGCCAGTCGCCAGACGACCCTGCTTTATCCCCACGAAGTTCCCAGGCGGCCATCTCGCTGTGCTACCGCACCGCAACCCTCTTCAGACGCACTTGGGAGAGCCGGGTTCAGCCCCACGCACCGCCAGAGGAAGTGCACGGGAGTGCCAGGGAGACTGGAGAGAGGCCCCGCGCTTCCTCAGGCCCTGCGGGGCTCAGCAGCCTAGCCAGCGCCTCAGCCTGCTAATCCCAGCTTAGCCGGGGCGCCCAGCTGACCCCGGGCCTGGGAGGAAGGGATGTGGGCCCTGGGCCCCACCAGCTCCTGGAGCGGCGCAGGGCCCGGCGGAGCACAGCTTCTGATGGGCACGAGACAGGGTCTACACAAACGCATGAAGGAAAGGAGTGCCTGGGAGGACGGATGGGTCACGGAATTCCCTAACATGGACAGGGACAAAAACACCCTCCCCCTCGCAGCCAGCCGTGGGAGGGAGACCCTCAGCTCTGACTCAGGTCAGAACCCAGTCACTGACTCCCGGGCCGCGGTCCTGGCCCCAGCCATCTCACGCTGGTCTTAAAATCTGGGTTGCACTTGAAGTGAGCGACACAAAATTTACCGCCGCTCACATTTAGTGCACACACCACGCCGTGCACCCCTCGCCTCTCTGGTTGCACTCCCTGGAAGCAGTGCCCCCATACCGACTCCTCTGCACAGCCCTTGGAGCCGCTAAGCTTGGCCCCCGCCGCCGCAGACCTGCCTGGCCTGGCCGTTTCCCGTGAACGGAGCACCGTGAAAATGCTGCCTTTCGCAGCGGGCTTCCGCGGCTCGGCACGTGGCGGCCCGGGTCGCCCGGATCCCTCTTTCTTGCAGAATGATTCTCTGTTGAATGAAACCATTCTGCGTTTTGTGGACCCGCTCATCCGCTGATGGACATCTGGGCTGTCTCTGAGTTTTGCAGATCGTGCCACTACACGTGGCCACACACGGGTTCGTCTGAACACCTGCTTTCATTCTTCCTTGGCGCATGCGTAGGAGCGGAATTGCTGGGTCCTGTGCTCGCCTTCTCAAGGAACCGGCAGAGTCAGCCCAGATTTTCCTTACTGTGTCGTCTGGCACCGGCAGAGCAATGCCGGGGGGCGGGGGGGTGTCTCTTCAGCCAGTTCCTCCTCCTGCCCACACTGTTCTGTTAGGAATCCAACCACATCACTCAGCCTCCTGCCTGCCCAGACCCCACAGCAGCCCCAACCTGAGGGCCAGGCTGGGGGTCAGGCCACGGCCACTCAGGACTGTGCAGAGGAAACAGACAGAAGCCTGGACATTGGCTGTAGCTTCACACGACAGAACAGAGTCGAGAGCCGGCCATGCCCCCTGGACGTGACCTTGTGTGAGGGTCATGCCCACTGCCCTCCTCACCCCTCACAGCCGATGAAGGGCACCTGCAGTGACTGCGCTCCTGACCCAGCTCCACGGGGCCTCCCAGCATTGACTGAGAAAGGAGCGGAAATGCGCAGGAAAACACTAGCGCAGGCTTCTCACACCCACGCTGCCTCTTCCTGAGTGCACCCTGCGCGTCACTGCCCGGACTGACCCCATGGAGGGTGGGGGCGCCATGGTGTCTGGCCTTGGTGAAGCCACTCTTAGTTGGACGCCTGTGTCTCCCATCAGAGTACCTGGGCCGAGTCCCGGCTCTGCTTCCAGTTCCGGCTGCCTGCTAATGAGCACCCTGGGAGGCAGTAGTGGTGGCTCAAGGACTTGGGTCCCTGTCACCCGTGTGGGAGACCTGGACTGAGTTCCCGGTTCCTGGCACTAGCCCAGCCCTGCCCCAGCCATTGCTGGCGCTTGGGAGGGAACCAGCAGGTGGGAGAGAGGGCTTGCTCTTTGGCTCACACGTGTTCTAAGTAAGATGAAAATAAGCAGGCAGCCTGCTGAGGCTGAGAGGACCCCGCATCTGGGGCTGCAGGCATCAGAAACCATGGACTGGGGCTTCCTGGATTCCCAGTGCCTCACTGGGCGCCTGGGAGGGGCCCGGAGGCCGGGGCCACACCGATGGGCCGGTGCTGGAATTATTTGCTCCCTCTGCAAAGCAGGCCGAGCACAGGTGGATTATGCACACCTCACAGCTGCCAAAGGCTCACAGAAGTCTGAGTGATTTGGAAAAGGTCATGAAGCCAGCATGCCAGCAGAGCCGGGACAAGACCCAGACCCCTAGTCCCGAGGCCCCTGCTCCTGTATTAAGACCTTAAAGCAATCAATCCTGCAGACAAAGCGTGGCACCTGCCCTTCAAGGCCACCTGGTGCTGCCCCTCAGCTGAGAACACTGCCGGGAGGTGGGGGTTGGATCTTCGCTCCAAGCAGGGCCACTCCCTCCAGCTAGTGCCACTGGGCAAGGAGAGGACAACTGGCCACCCTGGGACGCGCACACGGCTAAGGCGGGCACCAAGGGGAGCCGCCAGCTAAGGGGCGTCGTATCATTAGCTGGGGGCTCTGCTCTGCTGTCTGTGGCAGCTCCACACACACACACACACACACACACACACACACACACACAGCTCCTTTGCACTTCCTTGCGCGGCTGGTATTCACCCCACCACGGGGTTGGGGGTGTGAGCGGCGGTTCTCCTCCACTGTTCCGGCCACCCTGGGGCGCCGCTGTGTAAGCGTCATTCACACCTCCCCACGTCCCTGCATCCAGACTGTGGCGCGGACACTGGACACAGCAGAGCCCAGGAGGCAGGGGCCACTCTGCTGATGCGGAGCACAGAGCGGGGGTGGGCAGGGGCTGGAGCCAGGAGGTCCCGGCTGGCAAGCCCCCTTGGCTCTTGCTCTCTGTTAGCTTTTTTCAAGCTGACCTTGGATGTAGCCACTTAGGGCCTATCCTCTAAGACCCCAGGTCAGCCCGTGATTCCGGCCCCCAGCAGTGTGCTCAGCTCAGGGCACAGGCCATGCCCGCCAGGTCTCTGCCCCTCCGGCAGGGACGAGTGCGGGGCCCACACAGGGAGGCCGCCTGAGCTCAGGAGCATCTCCGGCCTCTGGCAGGCCACACTGCTGGAGCTTCGCTCGCTCCTGGCCTGCACGGGCACTGCAGGGGCCCCACACCCAGGCCCCCATAGCCACGGCCATGCGTCCGCCCCACAGGGCAGCCCTGGCTCCCTCGGGGACAGAAGGGGCCTGAGTCACTGCCTCTGATAGGCTCTGCTATTTTTGTGTCCAAGTCCGGTTAAAAATAGCAGTCAAAGCCAAGGTTTGAGCTGCAGCTGACAAGACATCAAGTGCTGGCTACCTAACGGCCACAACAGATAACCGTAGGTCTCTCCCCGCGTCCACTTCCTGTCATCAGTGAGAGAGCAGGCGGAGCAGCTGGGGGGAGCCCTAAGCCAAGAACGCCCCACCTCCCTTTCCCAGCTTTGGAGCCTCCTGGAAGAGGTTCCCTGGGGGTAGGCAGCTCAGCAAGGACCCCCCACCAGTCCCCAGCACTCCACAGTGCTGCCTCGCAGACCCTCTCCCCGAAGTGTGTGCCACCCGAGGAGTTGCCTGGGAATCTGAGTTGTTTCTCCCGGCCAGCAGGTGCTTAGAAAGCGACACACACACACTTCTCACTGCAGGGCCAGCCCCTGCCCTTAGTCCACTGCGCCCAGCGGGGGTCCTGCCCACGCCCCAGAGGCCCCCAGGGTGACACTCCCAGGGCTGCCGGCAGCGCCAGCCCACCCCGCCTGGAGGTGCCCAGGCTGCAGTCCTGTCTCCCTGCCCCTCCCCTCTCCCAGCATGGGGAGAGCTACCAGGGCCAGCGAGTTTCTCAGCTCCCGAAGGACGTGCAGTGCGGGGCGAGGAGCTGACAGGTAGAGCAGGCACAGCAGGCCGGCAGGGACACATGGCGCCCCAACAGGTAGAGCGTGGGGTCCCCAGGGCCGGGGGCTCTGCAGCTGAGTCACGGCCCCAGACTTCAGAATGAGTCTGCAGGGGCCGCGGGGGAACCGAGGCAGACCTACTTCTAACAGGTGGACTCTGTGACAGGCAGAGACCGGCCAGCTGGGACCCAGGGGGCACTTCTCAGGGAGTTGGCGGTGGGGAAGGGTCTCCCGAGACCCAGACCACCGGGAGGTCGTCGCCTGTCAGAACTCTGCCCTGCGTCCGCGATGCCCAAGGGCCTCAGCCTCTGCCTGAGCACCGCTAATTCTGGGTTCCCCGCCTCCCTCCCCTGTGCCTCCTCCACACACAGCTTTCCTGGGGCTGAGCCTTGCCAGGGCTCGGCTGGAGGCTGCAGCCCCCGGGAGCCTGGCACAGAGCAGGGCCCCAGCGGAGGCCCCCATTCTAAAGCTGCCCACTAACCACCCGCCCGTCTCTTTGGTTCTTCCAGCGAGAAGCGCCACCTGCAAGTGAACGTCACCAACCCGGTGCAGTGCAGCCTGCACGGGAAGAAGTGCACGGTGTCCGTGGAGACGCGGCTCAACCAGCCTGAGCCCGACTTCACCAAGAACCGCTCGGGCTTCATCCTCAGCGTGCCCGGCAACTGACCGCTCCAGCCAGCCGAGGCCCAGCCCGAGAGCCAGAGGCGTGAGGCACGGGGCCTGGGGCGCGGTGGCCAGAACACACAGCCCCCCAGGAGCAGTGGGCCTCGCTCAGCAGCCTGGGTTCCAGTCTAATTGCTACCTCCCCGCTAATGCCTGCTAGGAATCAGCTCGCAAGGGTCCGCGCCTAAGGGAGGGGCTCCCCTCTGCCTGCAGGACTTCCTCCCAGCTTTCTTCCTTCCGTCTCCGTCTTCCCATATCAGCTTTGTATGGCGCCCACTCAGTCAACCAAAGACCCTGGTGCCCGCCCCAGACCACACCTCCCACACGGCCAGGTCACACCAGCGCACATGACCCAGTGACCAGCTGCTGACTCCTGCAACCGGATGGAGTTGGGCAGCCCAGGACGCAGTCACTCTCACTGGGAGCCCCTCCTGCCACCACTCCCCTCCCAAGGTGATCACCAGGACCCGGCTCAGGGAGGCTGTGCTCAGAGCTCCTGGGCAGATGTTCCCGCCCCACGCCAGCAGCCAGCCAAAGCCTCCAGGTGAGCAGGTCCACCCGCAGAGCCCGCAGCTGGCAGAGCAGCCACGCCCCTCCGGAGCCTATCCTGGGATGGTCCCTTGCTGCCAGGGCCCCTCTCGGGGGAGAACACCACGAGCGTGGGCCAAGAGCCGTCTTCCCAGCCAGCAGTCGGAGCCCCTCTGGTCAGCCGTCCTCTCTGCTGTAACCACACCTGTGTCTGGAAGCCTGGGAGCCAAGCGGAGTCGCTGGGGCCGGAGCCAGGCCAGGCAGGGGCATGGCATTTCCTGCACCTCTAATTGTGCTCCCTGCTCACCAGGAGAGCCAGGACCAGGGCAGGGGCCGCAGCACAAGGGACTCACGGCAAGTGGAGCAACAGAAAACAGCACAGGGTCCTGGCACTGCAGGCCAGGCCAGGATGCCCACGCCCCAGGCCCTGCACTTACCCCGCCTGCACCCTTACCCCAGGAGAGTGCCACCATCTTGCCAGTTTCTGCCCAGCAAAAAGCCTGTGCCCATCAGAGGTGCTCAGAGGCCCCTCGTCCCCTACCCCCGCTGCTGAAGGGCCACCTGCCAGGGACCCTGCAGGGAGAAACGGAACGCTTGCCTTTGCTGGAGGGGACAGAGCAGTGCGGCTGGCGCTGTGGCGCAGCAGGTCAGGCTGCTGTGAGCAAAGGCTGCAGTCCCGGCTGCTCCACTTCCGACCCAGCTAATGCTCCTGGGAAAGGCAGCAGCAGACAGCCCATGTGCTTGGGCCCCGGCCACCCATGTGGGAGACACAGATGGAGTTCAGGCTCCTGGCTCCCACCTGGTCCAGCCCCAGCTATTGTAGCCATCTGCGAGGTGAACCAGTAGATGGAAGATATTCTATCTCAAATAACTTTTAAAAATAACCCTGGGCGGGGGGGCACGTGCAGAACACGCTTCCCCACGTTTCATGGAGGGACCGGCAGGGGCATAAGAGAGGAACTCACTCAAATTCCTTTCACCATCTGTGATAGACACTGCCCCCTCCCGGTGCCCCGCCCCCACCGCCCTGCCCCAGCAGAAGCCACCAGTGCCTGCCTGCAGCCCCCCGCGCCTCGCCCCGGGCCTGCCCCACCCCTGCTTCCCACAGCCGGCCCATTTTGCACTATGTGCAACCCGCAGCACAGCCTGCTCCGCCGCTGCCCGCACAGCGCCTCGGGCCCAGAGCAGCAGCGCTTACGGCTGTGCCGGGCTCCACTGGACACCAGCCGAACCCCTAACTGGAGCTTCTCCTCCCCTCCTCTCCTCTCCCGCCACGTGCAGGCCTGTGCTCTCAGCACCCCGAAGCAGAGCATGCCAAATGAGTTGCCTGTCAGAGGCAGGAGAGGACGGCGTGGGCTTGGACCCCCTCCCTGCCTCCTGATGCTGCCTCAGGCCCCTCAACCCAGCGCCAGGGCCTTCTGCCGGGGCCGCAGGACGCCGCTGTCCACAAGCACTTTCTTTTTTTTTTCTTTTTGATGTACCAAAAGAAGGGTTGGGAATTGGAGATGCGATCATGGTTACGCAGCCAGGGCGCCGAAGGGAAAGGAGACCCAGTGATTGTATGCAATGAGTGTTTCTCGTGATCAGATGCAGTTTTATGGTTTGGTGCGTATTTTCCTATTTTCCATTAAATTAACTATTTCTAAAGCATATTTTGATTTACCACCCAGAGCAATAAAGCATTAAATCTTATTTTTAAAGGTGTTCTGCTTATCTGTCATTGGAAACTATCACTGTGACATTTTCACGTACACAAAATCGGCCGTCATCCCACAGCACAAATAACGTCAAATAGAGGGCAGTGGGCCCGAGGCTTTTCAACAAAGTGCTCACCAGGGTGGGGGCGGGGGTAGCAGCGGCACGCAGCCCAGACGCTACCCAGGCACGTGTTTATTGAGCGAAGGCTGCAGCTTGGGGACACCAGACCGGGAAGGGTGGGAGGGGAGAAAGCACAAGGCAGCTGGCTCAGCAGGGAGAGGGGAGCTGCAGCAGACACAGCCAGGCCCCAGGGGGGAAACCGGGCAGCCCCGCCGCCTCCGCGTGCTACCCAGCCACCATCACTGCCAGGAAAGAGAAGCCGCGGGGTTTCTGCCACTCAGACCAGGAAGGGCAAGGACCCTTGTCACTGGGCTGACAGCACCGAACCACAACCTGAGCACAAGATGGAACTCCATAGTGCCCGGGGCAGCTGCAGACCACGGGGTGCAGGGCCTGGGGAAGGCCAGGTCCCCCCACCCTCCCCTGAGCCTGGTGGCACAAGCACACCCAAGGGGCCAGCGGGCAGGACCAGGCGCAGACCACAGCGAGGCCATGGGCAGCAAGACCCCGCCCTCCACGGCTGCTTATCAGGGAACCCCAGGGCTGGCTCTCTTGGAAACCCACACAGTGTGGCACTGGCAGGGTTGGGCCACAGTGACACCAGTGCACTCCTGCTGGCCTGGAAGCCTCCAGTGAGCGCCAAGCAGTGCCCAAGCACTGGACGGCAACACACAGGATCTAAGGCCAGCCAGCCCTACCAGACCCACTGGGCCAGCCCTGGCCAAGCCGAGGCCGAGGCGCTGGTCATGCCTACTCCAGCAGCACACACACGCGCGCGCGCACACACACACACACACACACCCGCGCCCCGGCAGTAATGCGAGCAGACCTGACCTATGCTGCCGCTCTCCTAATCACCTTAGCGTGTTAAGTCCGTTCCCCAGCTCCGTCCCCGTCCCCCCCCCCCCCCCCCGCCATACACAAATCCAATTATGTTCTCAGCACACGAACCATTTACTAAAGGGGCCCCCAACCTGCCCACAAACGACAGACCCACAGAAAGAGGCCGTGTGATGGATGGTCAGTGCGTTTTATTGAATCAGCACAGTACAAAAATAAATAAAAATAAGGGAAGGGGAATTAAATTACAGCCACACTGAGCCTCATGACTTTGTCGGATTATAAACCACACATACTCACAAACACGCGGTACATACATACAAAATGAGACAAATATAAATTAATATTAACAATACCCACAGTTTGGTCAAAGAATAGCTACAGAAGAAATTGCACTAAAAAACCAACATCCATCACACGTGTGTAATTAGCAGTTTCAATTATACAGCTATGAACAGTTCCAAGTGGGAAAAATGGCACGTTTTCTTTTCATTGCAAGTTGAACAATTGTTGGAACAAAACTAAATTCTAATAACTGCATGGAAAGAATATATCAACTCTTCAGGTTTACAAGAAAAAGAGGAAAACCAGATCCTGAACTATTCCTGCGGCTGGGTCTGTGCGTGGGGGAGTTCTCACAGCCATCTGTTCTAAGATCATTTTTCTTAAGACACAAAATGCTCCTGGCTTGCATGCACAATATCACTGTAAAAGCAACGATTAAAGAATAAAGGGTTTTTTTCTTTTTTTGAAGTCAGTTTTTTTCATTGTTCTAAAAGTAGTCTTCATAGCAGCATGTCAAACGGGGTCCTGGCGTGCACACTCCAGCGTGCCAGCTGCTCCTTCACAATACCGAGGGCCGCGGCCGCCTCCATGGTGTCCGGCCACTCCCGAAACGTGCACCTCCTCCAGAGACGTAATAAATAGAGAGAAGGAAACAGACACAGAACCGGAAGCCCGTGGACCTGACTCGACGGCACAGACGCAAGTCCCTTCAGCCAGCTGGGTGTGTGCTCTGCCCCTCCCCCATGCCGCCAGGGGCCAGCTGCCCCTCAGGTGGTGCGCGGCGCAGGCTGAAGGCAGGCTGTGTGGAAACTACAGCAGAGGAGAGACGCCGGGGCTGGGGGGTGTCTGTGCCAGCAGCCACAGGGCCCCGCCGGCCCCGGGTGTGTGCACACAGGCCCAGGGCCAGCTCGGCGTGGGTCCCGGGGGTGCAGCTGCCCACCTCCGGGAGCTGGGGGCCGGCAGGTGCTGCTCCAGGCCTCGCCAACCAGGACCTCAATTTCACAGCTTTCTGTTTCACAAGAGTCTCAGTAGTGCTTGTGCTGAAGTCGGCAGCCCCTAGGACCCACTCCTATGTAAAACGGCCCCCAGCTCCATCCTCCCAGCGGCCGGGACTGGGCAGATCCTCCCGGCATCTGCCCGCCGCTCTTTGTTCTCCGAAGCCGGAGCGACAGGCCACGGAGGAAGACCCGCTCCCTTCTCTTGCCCCTCTCCCGGGGTCAGGCCAGCAGGGGAAAGCAGCCGTGAGGCACACACCATGTGTTCCCGCAGCCAGCAGGCTAAGGGGGAAGCAGCCCCAGCGGCCGAGAGTGAGCGGGGCACAGTCAGCAGTCACACTCGCGTCCCTTACTGTCTCCAGGGCAAGACCGAGCCATCTTGCAACAGAAATTAACAGGGCTGGGGGTGGGGCTAGTACGCCACTATCATAAACCCCCAATCCCCGACACCTTCTGCCCCGGCGCTCAGCAAGACGGACGTCGTGGGCGCCAGCAAGAGGCCTGGGCACCTGGGTGGATGCCACCTGCCCAAGACGCGTGCTGCTGCTGACGGGCACCTGTGGCCGTCCTGGCACACACCGCAGGTGACCGGTCCGCGTCACTCAAGTGAAAAATTCAGCCAGGAGAGGAGTCGGCCCCAGCTCTGCCCCACCCCTTTAGCTAGGACCCAAAATGAGAGAACCGAATGAGTCAAACCAGCTTATTGGCCAACGCTGCCCACACAGCTGGGCGCAGTGGACAAGGGTGCAGATGGGGCGAGTTGCATTTCTCCACTGAAAGGAAGCCCTTCTCCCTAAAAAAGAAGTAAACCAGGGCCTCGTGTGGCCAGATGACCAGACGCAGTCCCCGCACTACGGCCGCCGCTCTCCGCCCCACCTTGGCTGACGCCGCGGAGGATCTCGCCCCACAACCCCGCTCGCCGCCCCGCTGGCCTCTGGGAGAACGAATGGCTCAAAACGGCTGCCAGCAGAGAGCCACCTAGCACAAACCCCAGTTCCTCCCCGGAGCCCCTGACCAGGGGCCCCTCTCCAGCACCCGTCCAGGGAGCAGAGGGCAGCCCGGGCACCAGCAGCAGAGGCGGGTCGGTCCTTTGCATTCCCCGGAGCGAGAGGCCAGCAGCCTGGCGGCTCTGGCCGCATCTTCTGGGTCTTGCACAAGGTCTGTGAGCTCCAAAGTACCCAGAGGTGCCGGTGAGGCCAAAAACGCACCCGGAGGAGAGACGGTGGGAAGGGAGAGCGCCCCGGCGGCTTCGCTAGACACGTACTGTACACAAAACTCCGATTCTGTTTAATAAATTTTTAAAAACGCACGGAACCCGCGAGCCCCCGGCGTGGGCCCCGGGGCTCACCGGTCGAGCCCGAGGAGGAGTCGCTTCTTGTCCTCCTGGCTGCTCTCGTTCTTGAGGTCGGAGAAGACCTGTGTGAAGTAGTGGGGGTCGGCGTTGATCTGCAGCATCTTGGAGCTCATGAGGTTGATGACGGAGAGGCAGCGGTCCCAAAAGGCCTCCTTGCGGCTCTCCACCAGGAAGGGCTTGAGGGGGTAGGAGATCTCGTTGCCCATGTAGGAGTAGGAGAGGTACAGGCAGGTCAGCAGCACGGCCTGGAGCTCGTGGTCCGAGCCCACCTCGGAGGAGATGACATCCCGGCAGAGCATGTACAGGAAGACCACGTTGGCCGGCGTGATGAAGCCCTGGTCCTGCCAGCCCTGCAGCAGGAGCGAGCGGTCCACACTGCGCAGCCAGAGCACGGGGTCCGTGGGGGACAGGTGCTTCAGGCGGTAGCACCGGCGGCACAGGAACTCGCCCAGGCAGCGCAGTAGCTCGCTGGTGGACGCCTGGACGATGACCCGCTTGGGCGTCCCCGCGGAGCTGACGGCGGGATGCGGGGCCTTCTTCACGGAGGAGGAGCCCCCGGTCTGGGAGCCCGGGAGCTGGCTGGCCGCGGGCGCGGGCGGCTGGGCCGGCGGGGGCTGGGCGAACGTGGACAGGTTGGCGCACGACAGCGACTTCTTCAGGTTCTCATTGTTGAGGTGCGTGATGTTGTTCTGGTAGCTGCTGTTGGGCTGCACCTTCTTGGAGTTCTTCTTCTTGGCCGACACGGCCACGATCCTCTTCCACGGGAGCACGGAGATGATGGAGTGCCGCTTCAGGTTCTTGTCCTTGGCGTTCTTGCTGTTCTGCACGGCCGTGTAGTGGCCCACGGTGGCCGCGCCATCCTCAAACAGCGCGGCCTTCCGGTAGCTGGGGGACAGGGACAGCACCGTGCCCATGGTGCCGCTGCACGCCCAGCCTGCCGGCCGGCGGGGAACACCAGCTCACCGCGCCTGTGGCCGCCCCGGGGAGCAAAGCGGGCGCTCCTAGGACGCGTGCGGCCCCTCGGATCTGCGTGGAAAACAAGATGGTTCTCAGCACCAGGCGGGGCTCCGCGCCTCGGCGGCGGCCCCCACGGACCCAGGCCCAGGCCCCCGCTGCGGGGGCCCTCGCCCCAGGCTCTGCGGCCCCGCCCGCGCCCGCGCGCCGCAGCCTCGCCGTCTCCACTGCGGCACCCCCGCCCGCCGCCGCCGCCGCCGCCGCTGCGGTCCCGAGGCGCAGCCGGGAGGGGCCCGGGCTCGGGCGGAGGCAGCCGCAGACCCTAGCCTCGACACCCCGCGCGGCCCCTGCCCCGGCTCCCGGGGCGGCGAGACGCTCGCCCAGCGCAGGCTTACCCGGCAGGCGGGGGCTCCTGCGCTCCGGGCCCTCCGCAGTGCGCGCCGCGGCTCCGCCGCCGCGATCCCGGCGCTCGGCGGCGGTGGCGGCGCTGCCGAAGCTTCTGTCCAAGGTTCTGCAGGCGCCGCGGCCCCGCCCCCCGCCCGGCCGCCCTCGCCGCGCTCGCGCTCCCGCCTCCGCCCCCGGCGCGCACCCCACAGGCCGTCCTCTCGGGAGCGAGCGAGCGCCGTGCGCGCGCCGAGCCCAGGCGGGCCCGGTCTGACCCGGGAGCCGCGGCCACCGGCGTCCTCAGCCCGAGCTGCGCGCGGTGCGACAGGACGCAGCCGCGAGCGAGGGGCGGCGGGGACACGCGGCGCCGGCCCCTCCCGCACTGCTCGCCGCCGCCCCGGCAGCGGTCCGGTCGCGCGAGGGTCCCGGGCGCTCGCGCAGGCGAGCTCGGCCGGCGGGGCGCGCCGGGGCCGGGCGGGGCCGAGCGCCGACCCCGCCCGCCGCGCCGCGCCGCCCCGCCCAGACACGTGCTGCCTTTGTTCCCGCCGCGGCGCCCGCAGCTGCCGGCCGAGCCCCGGGCCTGGCAACGCGCAGCGGGCCCTCCGCCGAGGCCGCGCCCGGAGCCCGTTCCCAGGAGCTGGGGAAAAGAAGGCTGCGGCGGGGAGAGGCGAGGCCGTTCCCGAAGCCGCCTGAGAACCACGCGCACCCCCGGTGGCGGCGGTCCCCCGGGGGCCTCCGTTTCCTCGCGCGGCGGTCTCAGAAATCCAGGCCGCGGCCGCGTTCCGCACTCCAAACCTGCCGTGGAGCCCCGGGCGGGCGACTCACCCTCACCTGTCAGGGCAACGCGGAAGCGACTGCTCCTCCAACCAGCCTCTGCCTCGGATGTTTTCCCTTCTACACCCGCCTGATCTGACAACCTGACGCCAATAAAACTGCGTAAAATCCCGGTCCCAGTAAGAGCCGTTCCTCAGACGTGACCCCAGGCCCTTGGCCAAGACCACTGTTCACTTAGTGCTTTTGATCGGGTGGTAACCTCTTCTCTGCCGGGGGTGCAGAGGTGAACGAACACCCAATTCCCTGACACTGAGCTGGCACCACGCCGAACCTTGCTGCCGTCGAGTCAGGAAGCGCTAGCATTCAGTTACCTATCAACCAGAAGTCGTTCATGGTGGCGACGCAGTTTTAGGAACCTTGGTGCCGGCGCAGGCATTACTCTGTACCCAAAGGGCTGCTCCCTGCCCCCCACACACACACACACACAAAGCGAGTTTATCCCTGCAGAACCACCACAGCAGCTGTTGCTGATTTAGAAGGCCGAGTCAGCTCAGCGTGCCCCTTTGAAGTTCCGCAGTATACAACTGTCTTAGTCCATTTTCCGTTGCTAAAACACAACACCTGAGCACTGGGTGATCCATAAAGAAAAGAGGTGTACCTGGCAGCCAAATCCGCTCAGCTTCAGTGGCTTCGGCTCAGCAAGGCAGAGGAGCAAGCCGGCAGGCACGTGGAGAGGCACGTGTACCAGCGAGAGGAAGGTTTTTTATAGCCACCCACTCTGCAATAACCACCCACCACCCATTCCCCCGAAAACCACAGTAGCTCCTTCAAGGGGGTGGAGCCTCCATGACTTTAAAGCTCCCACCTCCTGCCAATGCTGTTAACACTGGAGACCAGGCCTTGTGGGCTTTGGTGAAGACAAGCCATGGACACAGCAACAATCCTACCTGCTTTTCAGGTGGGGCAGTCCTCCGCCTTCAGGGCAAGACACTCAAAGTTGCTCCTGGCTGTTCCAGTCCTCTGGTCCACTGTCTGTCCTCCTAAGGCCAAGCTCAACCCCAGCCCGTGCCTCCAGCCCTCAGCGGAGATGGCCAAGCCCCCTTCAAATGCTCATGTGGAGCTAAACACTCTCCATTTCCCAAATTATGCCAGAGTCCTAAGCCTGTGATCCACCCCTCAGAAGAAAACTCAACCTCAATTCTAACTATTCAGTTCCCAAGCCAGAAGAACCCCTGCATGGGCCTTTCCCAGCCTGCCTGCAGTTTTTTTCTTTTTAAGATTTTTATTTGAGAAGCAGAGTTACAGAGAGAGAGGCAGATTTTCCACCTGCTGGTTCACTCCCCCAAATAGCCACAGCTGGGCTGACCCAAAGTCAAGAGCCAGGAGCCTCTTCCCAGGTCTCCCATGTGGGTGCAGGGACCCAAGGACTTGGGCCATCTCCTACTGCTTGCCCAGGTCATCAGCAGGGAGCTGGATCAGAAGTGCAGCAGCCAGGACTGGAACCAGTGCCCATGTGAGATGCCGACACCAAAAGCAGAGGGCTGGTCTACTATGCCACAGCACCAGCCCTGCCTGCATCCCGCATTCCCGCCTGCTCTCTTACCTTTGCCCTGTCAGCCAAAAGCACCTTCAAAAAGAGCTCCTTGGCGCAAGTGACCCAAACTTCTCACACCTGCCAGGGGCAAAACTGCGTCCAGCTGAGAAGCAACGGCCCTGACAGCCCACTTGTAGCTGTGCCTGAGGGACAGGTTTCTTCAGGAACCCCACCCACCCGCTGTGCCCGCTCCAAGGCACCACTCACAGCTGGTGCTCACCCACTCCCCACCCCCAGCTCCCACCAGTGCTCCAGTCGGGAGGCAGGAAGGGCCAAACAAGGACCCAGAAGGCAGGTCTGGCTGAATGCTGCAAGGCTGTTTTCATCCCTGTCATCTTCACCAGAGAACCATGGGGTCCTACCAGTCAGCCTACTTACCCTGTGGCCCACCCCTAGCTGCCGGCTTGTTGTTGCCTGGCAACAACAGTGCTGGGATGCCCACGCACTGCCCACCAGAGCCCACCCTTGGGACCACCCACTTCCCATACTCCCCCAGGAAGGAAGGCTGGCCAAAGTACGTGCCAGCTACAGCTTCCGGAAAGGGTTCCAGAGAAAGCCAGGCGGAGTCCTGGCTCCCGAGGAAGTCAGCCTTGTGACTGCAGAGATCACTGAGCAGCATCTAGTGGCGCTTCTGGGCAGCACGGATTACGTAACCACAGGACACGAGAGCCAGCCGCTGAGCCCCGGCCTTGGTTCCCAGCACCAGCCATCTCACTAGCACAGGCCTGGCATCGTGAGGGCTGGTACCCAGAAGGGACCCTCAGTGAGAGTGCCCGGGCACAGGCCAGCCAATGAGCCAGCCGGCCTTCTCCCACGCCTAGACTCGGCTTAAGAGAGGCCTGGGAGAGGAGCACTGTACAACCAGTCTCAGGGTCTGCAGCAGTGCTGGCGCCACCTTGGCAAGTCATAAAGGTTCAGTACTTTTAGTAGCCACATTAAAATAGTAAAAACATACAGGTAGATTTTAATAATTTATTTTATTTAACCCAGAATACCCAAAATATTTCCACACACATATAAAAAAGTGAGTGAGATAGTTAACATTTGTTTTTCATACTTGGTCTTTGAAGTTTGGCTTGTTTCTACACTTGCAGCACGTCACAGTTCAAACTAGCCCCACTGCAACGGCCCGACAGCCGCACGTGGCTCCAGGCTACCTGTGTACTGGACAGCGCAGGTCTACAGAAGTCAGACTGAGGCCCGAGAACGAGCAGAGAAACGCTGTGCTGTCCTGAGTCCCGCAGGGCTGCCCTGGGCGGGGAGACCCTCTCCCCACTGCTCCAGGTCTAGATCACTCTGGAGTGTTTACATTTTAAAGTCCTTTATAGAAGCAAAACTCTCTGCAAGTAAAATTACATACAGACCACGGTATTAGACCAGAATAGCAGAACTACTCAAACTGCTGGCCCCCAGAGCCCCCACAGTCCCTCAGAACTACTCCCAGAGCCTGAGGAAGTAAGAAAACTGCTGCTTCTGAAGAGCTCAAAAGGAAACTGAACCCCACTTGGTTGTCAGGACTCTCCCAGCACTTCCCCTCCCTTCCTGGGACCCTCACATCAGAATCACCTCCAAGGAAACATCCTCCCAGCACAGAGGAGTAAATGGGCGGAGGGTCTTGCTGCCCAAGCCCACTCATCGTCTCCACACCATGCCGCCTTGGAAAAACACAGACTCCATTCCGAGTTCAGACCTCACAAACCAATGTTCTTGCCCAAAACCCTCCAAATTTGGACTCCAAACCTGACCTAAGGGCTGCCCTTGAGCGAGTGCAGTAACAGAGCGTTGGCGGGGTTGGAAGGCTAGGCGTCGCAGGCTGTACAGAGCTGTTTGGACTTGCTCAAAGCCCTACAGCACTCAAGAAAGGACACCTTTTGAAAAAAAAATTATTTTTATTGGAACTCATCTGAACATCAGATATACCTGGTGTTGGTTAGCAAGAACCGTTTGTACATTTGATATTGATGGTGCCAAAACCAAAACAGTGACTGGACATGACGGGGAGGAAAGATGTTGAGAACAAAACCTGATTTTGGAGAGGAAAATAAAAGCCAGTCTGATTCAGTGAAGATGCAAAACCTGGTACAACAAAATCCTTTTACAAAATATAAATTTATTACGAAAATCTGGAAGGGTACTCTGAGAAAGGTAAAGAAAGAGAAAAGGAGGCCAGCAGGGAAAAGGCAGGAGGAAGGAAAGAGAAAGAGAAAGAGAACAGAGAGAGAAGACAAAATGTCGTTAAGCACAACAAAGGTGCAGAAGCTTACCTGCCCGGTGGCATTAGAGCCTTGTTATGTAATCGAGCAGAACACAAAGCATGCTGAAATAGTGCTCTACCTCCCATCCCTTCCACTCCAAGAGGTAAATAAAGAAGCTCCTCTGAAGGGCACATGAGGTTGCTCAAAAACCCAACGAGGAAAATTTTTAGAAAACAAAAAAAGAGAAAAAACCACACCCCACAGTCTCATTTCCGATGTTCACTGTTTAAAAAAGGAAGAAATTCATCTGCCAGCAGGAAAGGAGGAGTGGGAGAGCTGATGGATTTCAGACAGCCCAACTCCTCTGGAGGGGAGAAGAGGAGACGTGTGATGGTCTCCTGGCTGAGAAGAGAGAAGGGGAGACAGAGGAGAAGAGAAGAGGAGGGGCAATTAAAACACTGACGTCTCATCTGGTTTACGGTGTTAGAAGCGCCACATGCACAGCAGGCCCGGGGCTGAGGGCCCACACTGCTCCCTGCGTGCCGGGCGGACACCAGCTCCGGGCCTTGTCCCCATCCCTTCACAGGTCAGCGCCGAGCCCTGCAGGTGCTGCTGCTGCTGCTGCTGCTGCTGTGGTGGCGGCGGGACTTCGGCTCACCCGCTGGAGCCAGTGGCGGGGGGAGGGGAGGGTGGACAGGCCATGTGGCGGGGGTGGGGGAGGAAGAACACGGAACGCCTCATTTCAAATAAAAAAGAAAACAGCAGTCTATACACAGTTGTTTGTTTTGGTTCAGTACAAACAGAATAAAAAGTCGTTGCTTTCGATGGTCAGCAAACACCCAATTCTGAAGAGGAGAGGTGACACCCAGAGGGTGGACGAGGCCCCACAGTGGTGGGCAGGGTGCCTGGCTTTGCAGCCCTCTCCCGAGAGGCAGAGAGCACAGCTTTAGGTAGTGTAAGCCTTTTTCCTTTTATTTAGAATAATCTTTTTTTTTTCCTTTTCTTTTTTTTTAAGCAATTTCCCCACTCCCAAGTTGGGCCAGTAAAGATTACATGAAAACTGGCACACCTATCGGCTGGAATACAGATGCACCAAATGAGGATTTAAAAACTTTCCGAGCGAAAAGTAGAACACAAAGAAAAAAGAATCTCCTAGCATTTTCCCCCAAGGTTCCACTCTCCCGCCACACACACTCGCCAAAGGACCGCTACAGATCCAACTCTGTAAGAGAAGACAGGGCAGCGTCAATCGGGAAGCCACGAGGACACCAGGAGCAGGTTTCAGTCTCGACAGGCAGAAGACAGCGCTGCCTGGCCCTGGGTCCTAGAGCCGGCACTCACCTATGTCAGTTTCTTGGCTTTGTTGTAGAGGGAATCCACTACTTTACTCATGTTCTGAATTGTTTCCAGAGCAGCTTCGTAAGTTTTATCTACTGGGGGTTCATCGAAAATAATCAGGACACCCTCCCCCTGGTCCAAAATCCCTGCAAAAGATACAAGGGCAACCCAGGTAAAAGACAAGATTAGACCAAAACACAGCTGTGAAGCGGCCCACTGCCGAGCCGCCTCCATCTCTCCAAACCTGTCTCCCGCTCCACTTGCCCATGCTTATCACACACTCACCATGGGGAGGAGGGGTCAGGGTCCCAGGGAACCAGCAGGACAAACAGAGCCCTTTTTTTTTTTTTTTTTTTTTTGACAGGCAGAGTTAGACAGAGAGAGACAGAGAGAAAGGTCTTCCTTCCATTGGTTCACTCCCGCAATGGCCGCTACGGCCGGCACTGCACTGATCCGAAGCCAGGAGCTGGGCACTTCCTCCCGGTCCATGCGGGTGCAGGGACCCAAGCACCTGGGCCATTCTCCACTGCCCTCCCGAGCCATAGCAGAGAGCTGGACCAGAAGAGGAGCAACCGGGACTAGCACCCGGCGCCCCAACTGGGACTAGAACCCGGGGTGCCAGTGCCCCAGGCAGAGGACCAGCCCAGTGAGCCACGGTGCCAGCCAAACAGAGCCTTTTAAAGAGAGACCTCTTCCCTCTTCAACCACCTCATCAACACTCCCAGCCCCTTGCCTGTGTGACTATTACTCACCATGAAACTTCTTGTCAAGAATCATCTGTGATAATTTCCTTTCCACATCGGCCTAAAATCAAAGCACACAATTAAAGGGACTAGTATCCATTAGTTAGAGATCACCCTGACAGGAAAGGGTTGTAGAAGGGGTTTTAGGGCAAAAGGATTGGAAACAAAACAGCAACAATGCAACCAACTCCAGCTCTGAGCCCAGTGTTGCGGTTCTCCGCTGAGAAGCTTGGCAACTTTCCGACAGACCCATCAGGTACAAATGCCAGCCCCTCTGCACCTTCTCCCCATCCCTACCCACTCAGTGGCCTCAGGGACTCCTTACCTTGGAGAGTTTGATGAGGCTAGATATGTGTTCAATCTAAAAAGAAAGCAGAGAGACACCAACACTGAAAGTTTTACTTTTGTCTCCAATAGGAGATGGGGATATGGGGGTGTGGGAGTGAAACCGCTGTATCTCTTGACATCCTTGCTAAATATTTCATTGGCTGAGCCTCAGTCTCATGTGATCTGTCCATCTGCCTGCCTTTCTCTAGACAATAAACACACTCATGTCCCATACCTTCAATACAGATAACACTGGCCACAGGCACGGTGACCACAAAAGCAAGAAGACTACAACCAGAACTCAAGCCTCTCCCTACAACATCTCTCTCCTTAATTCACGACTATCAAGACAGCTCCTGGTGGCCTCGTGTCCACCAGGCACACCCCTGGAATTGAGTTCCTGTTTTGGGTGGCTGTGTGAAGACAAAGGATGCCAAGGCAGAAACAGATGGAGTCCCCAGAGGGTTCTTACCTGTACTCGTGAGAAAGGCTCAATGACCCGGATCAGATTCTGTTCCAGTAAGTTATCATACAACTTGGCCAGGTGTGTGCTGATGATTGGGTCATCACGGAGCTCTGCCCGATAATCTGTCAGGGCCTGTCCAAAGAACCAGGAACAGAAATTTGGCACAGAGAAGGGCTTTTAACGTCATGCTACTCCTAGCTTTCTAAGTAGTCTGCTGGCCCTGGTAACTATATGGTTGAAGGAAGTTCCAAGAGATCTGAGGAGATGAGAGAAAAACCAAGACAGAAAGCAGAAGAAAAGGAATGTCAAGAACTAAAAGACACAGGTAGGAACTGTGGCAAAGTGGGTAAGCTGCCACCTAGGATGCCCACATGTCAGATCAGAGTGCTGGTTTAAGTCCCAGCTATTCTGCTTCAGATCCAGCTTCCTGTTACTGCCTCTGGAAGCAGCAGATGATGGCACCTGACACCCACATGGGAGACCTGGTAGAGTTTCTGGCTCCTGGCTTCAGCTTGGACAGCCCCAGCTGTTGTGGCTATTTGGGGAAAGAACCACTATATGGAAGATCTTAAATTAAAAAACAAAACAAAACTTAAAAGATAGAGCTATTTGGGGCCAGCACTGTGGTGTAGCAGGTAAAACCGCTGCCTGCTGCACTGACATCCCATATGGGCACCAGTTCTAGTCCCGGCTGTTCCTCTTCCAATCCAGCTCTCTGCTGTGGCCTGGGAAAGCAGTGGAGGATGGCCCAAGTCCTTGGGCCTCTGCACCCATGTGGGAGACCCAGAAGAAGCTCCTAGCTCCTGGTTTCAGATCAGCGCAGCTCTGACCATTGCAGCCATCTGGGGAGTGAACCAGCAGATGAAAGACCTCTCTCTCTGTCTCTCTTTCTCTCTCTCTCTGCCTCTGTGTAAATCTGCCTTTCAAATAAAGAAATAAATCTTAATTAAAAAAAAAAAAAAAGAGCTACCCACTTTCAGTCTGAAACCTTTCCATCAACAGTTCAAATCTGTAACCCCATGGTTACAGCTGGGTCAATTTAACTACAAATGTATTTCAGCATGTATTCCAAAGAACATATATGGTCTCCATGAAAAAGAAAAAATTCTGGGGTAAGCAACAGAAAATACTGAATTCTACAAGTAGCTCTTTGAATTTTATGAGGAATATGAGCACAGGATGGCCCTGCACTCATAAGAAAATACAAGACCTTTCCAGTTTTGTTGGCTCTTGATGCTTCCCAAATGTCTCATCATAGAACCTCTTCTCCCAACAGCCACATGGAACAGAAGTGTTTCATCAGATATCCCCAAGTCTGAGACAAAATGCTCTTGACTTATTCGTGTATGTACTTATTTACCATTACTAACTGTCTCAATACCCCAGCCTCACATCGGCTGTGCTGCAAAGGTGTTAAAAGAAACAAGTAAATCATGACAAGTAAGGGGCAAAGGAATTGGAAAGAACCTTCCAAAAAGATGAAGAATGATGGGAACAGTCAGAGCCACATAGTCTAGTCTCCACACTACGTCCTTGCTTCCAGATCTAGTTTTGTTATTATTAATTTGGTCTTTACACTAAGAGGGGAGAAATTCAGAAAAGAATACATAAGCCTCACTCTAAGGTAAGTTGTTCTTCCTTTCTGAAACGTCCCAGACAATGAGCAAAAGGCACAGGAGTCAAAGGAAAATTGGAATAACACCCTGGGGAAGTGTCTAGACTTTCCGTTGTGCACAGAGAAGAAGCAGACCTAGCATGTGCGGAGCAGATGGAACACCTATGACTGCAACACATGCAACAGCTGCAAGTCAGACCCCGTTAGCTGTGTGACTTTGGGCATCCTCCTGAACCCTGGTTCCCTCAACCACACAATGCAGGTAACAGATCTGCCAGGGGAAAGGATGACAGAAAAACCTCTGAAATTGAAAAAGTTCCCATATATAAATTATATATCATTTAGATCACCTTAAGTTTCACCGTATACAAGTGCATAAACATTTTCTGGTTTTGATATTTTACCAGGTGACTCGTACAAGGGATCACTATACTATTTTGCAACTTTGTGTGGAATTCTATTTCCGTTAAGTTTTCTTAAATATACATCCATTCTCCTCCACCCATTCCCTACCAACCCAACACCATGCTCACCTTTTCAAAATCTGCCAGTGATCTGTTCTTGCTAGCCTGAGCCACGCATTTTAATGCTTCTGTCTGAGAATAAAGAGACAAATCGTGAAAGTGATCTATTGTGCACTCACATTCACCCAAAAAGTCTCATGAGCAGTCTGTCGAAGAGCCCTCCCCACCACTGCTCCTTCAGAGGTCTGGGAAGAAAAACTACAAGTGTGGATATCACTGACAACCAGTTTCCTTTTGAAATCTTAAAGACACTAAGAATACTAGGAAATAGGTTTTCCAAAAAGACCCCAATGTAGCATTCTCCACAGTTGACACGCTCAGAGGGGACTGATGAGACAACTGTGGTCTTCCTCCTTCCTCCAGGACTCCCTTATCTCCACACCCACCCCACCTCCCTCCTGCCCTCAGACCTGCCTGCACCTGTGCTTTGTCCAGTCACTCGGAGATGTCTGGGAAAGTACTAGGGCCCACTTTCATTAGGGCCGAGGCGTCAGTATACACAGAATACACACTCACAGGGATGAAACCACAATCGGTGGTTATGGGGAACTTCTCATATAATTATAAAAGGCCAAGCTACCAAGTCTCCACTCCGTAAGAAATCTGCAATGCTCATTTTTTTTTTCTGGGAGACCAGCCTGACTGCTATTTGAAAGCTGTCATCCAAGTATAAAGGACAGAAGGAGCTGCTCTTCTGTCAGACTACATCCTTAAAGAAGGACAGTATGCTTTACCACACAGCGGATTAAATGGTGCACAGCTATCGCAAGGGCGGTCTGCGGTTGACATTTCTAGAACAAATGTTAATGCTACAATGACAAAAGCCTGAACCCAGAACCATATAACTCAAGCACAAAGTCCAGCTCCATTAGCTACCTGACCTTGTACCAGACACTTGACCTATCTGCACTCATCTCCTCAACTCTAATTCTAAAGAGATTAGTGCATCTGTCACTACAATAGTAACAAGTATTTTTCAGGTCAAAACTAGGAGCTGACTTGAAATTTTTACAGATGGAATGCCAATTTCAGGGCTACTTGTAGAGAACAAAGAAATTATGTTGTGGCCGTTCCTCCAAAAATATGGTGAGATAGCCAATTTGCTTGTTTGCAACAATTGCATTTGAAATGCAGAAAGTCTGCTTTCACTGGTGCTAATCAGGCAGAGTACAAACAGGGGATGGCCCACATCTGAGAAATGAGACTTACATAGGTCACAACATACTTGCTCTTTTAAGCCCATTCATACCCACTCAGACATAAGGTATCACAAAAAGGGCTACCAATCACCAAGAGTCTCTTTTTTCATCAAACTCAAATTTTAAAGCATGAGTGAAAAGGTACTGGGGCTGGCACTGTAGCAGAGCTGTGGCGGAGCCGGTGAAACACCAGCCCTGGCTGCTACAGCCATTTGAAGAGTGAACCAGCAGAAGAGCTCTCTCTCTTTCTTCCCCTCCTTTCTCTGTAACTCTGCCTTTCAAGTAGATTAAAATAAATAAATAAATCTTTGGGGGAAAAAAGGTACCGAGCTGAGAAGCACTCAGGTTGGTATCAAAGCCCAGTTTTACGCCAGGCAATCTAACCTCCCTAAAGCACATATGCAGCAGAACTGACCAGGTTCCTGACTCTGGAAATCCAAGATTTCATAGGCTCATGATAGTTAATCTTTTGGTCAAAGTTAATGCAACCTAACTTACTCACTCTACAGTTCAGTTCTGGAAGTCCCTCAAACCACTTGACATCCATAAAAGCACAAAACACTGAATTTCTGGCCCAAGAATTTAACAGCATAAGAAACATACTGAGGGGCTGGTGCCATGATGTGGCAGGTAAAGCCACCGCCAGCAGCACCAACACCCCATATGGGCACCGGTTTGAGTTCTGGCTGCTCCACTTCCGATCCAGCTCCCTGCTAATGCACCTAGGAAAGCATCAGAGGACGCCTCAAGTACTTGGGCCCCTGCACTCACATGGAAGACCTAGAAGCTCCTAGCTTCCAATTGGCCCAGCCCTGCTGGTGTGACCATTTGGGAAGTGAACCAGCAGATGGAAGATCTCACTATCTCTTTGTCTCTCTCTCTCTCTAATTCTGCCCTTCAGATAAATAACTAAATCTTTAAGAAAGAAAAAAAGAAACATACTGAATGTGCTTAAGGGAAGGAAGCAGGCAGGGGGAAGGAGAGAGCAGCATGGAGCCCTGAACAGCACTAGTCTCATCAAACAAGGTGACTGACAACATGCCGGCCTGAGTGAGAAGTGCAGTCAAGGTATTCCCTACCTGCCTCCCTGCATACCGAAGTGCAAGCTTCCCGCTCACCAAAGCCTGGACATCTTCTGGGCTAGAAAAAAAGACATACTCGGTCAATTGCTCCAGGATGTTACGCCTCTAAGCATAGGTTTAGGTGAATTTTCCTTTTTCCAGAATTCTACTGTGAACACTGGGAAGACACTGCCCACGCAAATAATCAGCCCCAACCCTTGAACCCATAGGCCCCTCATTCCAAAAGCTAGGCCTTCTCACTCTGAGCCAAAGCTGAGCACTGAGTAGAAAATCTCCAATGTTAAAAGAAAGTCAAATGGAAACTATTAAAAGCAATACACCCAGCCAGCGCCGCAGCTCACTTGGCTAATCTTCCAACTGCAGCGCCAGCACCCTGGGTTCTAGTCCTGGTTGCTCCTCTTCCAGTCCAGCTCTCTGCTGTGGCCTGGGAAGGCAGTGGAGCATGGCCCAAGTGCTTGGGTCCCTGCACCCACATGGGAGACCAGGAGGAAGCACTCGGCTCCTGGCTTCAGATCGGCACAGCGCTGGCTGTGGCGGCCATTAGGGGAGTGAACCAACGGAAGGAAGACCTTTCTGTCTATCTCTCTCTGTTTCTAACTCTGCCATCAAAAAAAAAAAAAAAGGCAATACACCCAACAGGCAGAACGATAAATCAAACCCCAATATAATAGGTCTTATTAAAACACAACCCCTGTGTAATCCAAAGATGAAAAACAAATCCCAGTATTTCATTTATTCCCAAAAGTGTATGAATAGTCCTGTAAAATTCTTTATAAAAAGATTTGTCATACTCTTTGTTGTTCACGCTTCAAAATTCTCCTTACCTCTTCCCTCCCCATTCTGCCTGGCTGGGTAGCACTGGTCTCCAAGCTATTTCCTGACCCTCTGTCCTCTGTCCTATGCTCAGTATCTATGAGGACAGAACTTGAAGGATGAGGAGACTGGGAAGGGGCCTTCTAAAATCTGTATTCCCAATTCTCAAAGTCCAGCAAACAACACCTCTGATCCTCCCACTCCACCGCAACCCGCCCCAGAGGCTGCAGTTGCTACTGGCCACTCCCAGCCCAGGCCATTTCTGCCATGGCATGGCAGACAGACAGCTGAAGGACCTGAGGCTCTTATATTCCAGAGTTAATGTGCACCTACGTGTTGAGCATGATTTTGCACAGCAACATGTACTTCAGAGATGTGATGGCCTTGGGGCTATCGATGGAGTCATAGCCCTCAAATGCCTCATAGAAGTACGAGTATGCAGTTTTCCAGTCCTTCTCCTCTGCTGCATGGATAATACCTGGGCATTGAAAAGAAACGAGTAAGAACCATACAAAATAATAAAACCATTAAAGATCAGAGCTGGGAGGGGCCTCAGAAATCTACTCCAACCCCATCACCTTATTGATGAGATCAGGAGAGAATGAAAGTATCTGTCCAAAGTCACAGTCAGCTAATGAGAAATGAGATCAGAACCAGGTTTTTCAATTCTCAGGTCAATGTCATATTGCCATAATCCATTCCCGAAAGAGTCAAAGACCCAACTAACTCAGAGAGAATCATAAATACTATACAGTGTCCCATCTTCCTCCTGTGCTTCTCACTACACTATCCTCAGCTCTGTTGTCTTTTGGGGCCACTGTAAAAGGCCATGTTTATCCTCCATGACATAACTTTCACAAGTAGGAAATTGACCTAAACATCCCTAGACAGCCTAAATAACCTATTTTAATAATATCAAGTACTTTAAGATAGCTTTCCAAAGCTTGACATTTTTATACTTAAGCAGTTTGCATGGAGGGGAAGAAAGAGAAACAAGTTTCTTTTCGTTTCACTTCAATATTTGTCAATTTATGGATTCACTTCTGCCTAGATGTAATCAGTGTACAGATCTCATGAACTTAGCTGTACATGGATAAGCAGTATTTCTTTAGGTTGATAAAGCATAGTTCAGCTAACCAATCCATAGTTTGGCTAACAATCCTGTGTAGATTACGGGGGTGGGGAACATCTGGCCTGCAGGCTGTGCAAGGCCAATGAAATCATTTGGTCTGGCCCTGCCAAGGCAACCCATAGGCAGGACTCAAAATTCAGTAAATCTTTAGCAGGTTAATTTTTCCACTGATAATTTTATATGGCCTGTAAATGATGTTTTAACTATCCAGATGGCCATTGGCAGAAAAAAGTTCCCAATCCCGGGTTTAGAAGTTGTGGTTGCTCCCAATGAAATTAACTTTGATTGAACCTGCTATTACTTCCAACCTATGCTATCACTTGGGATAACACAAAAATTAGTTCTTCCAACACAGGCTATACTTCTGTATATCAGCTCTAACTTTGCATCAGGCCCTCATGTAGTCACAGACCACAGCCCCATCCATTTTCTAACCCAGTGCCTCCCAGTATGTTTCACATCAAGTGACACGAAGGAAGTATTTAGCACAACCAAGGTAAAGGATGAAGCTGCTCATGGAAGCAACTGATGTTTCAGCACACCTTCTACCTACCTGTGGCATTCTTGTGGTCATGGCATGCAATGGCAAACTGCTCACCTAGTAATTTACTAATGACATGTGCCAACCCCAGCCCTTTTATCCTGCCCAAAGAACTTCCCACTTTGAGGCTGGAGGAATCAAATCCTTTTTCTACTATTGTTCTTAACTGAAGAGGCTTGGAGGAAAACCTGCCCTTTCCTGCAACCATGGAGGGTTCCTAAAGAACCCAACCTCTTTGCTAAATTTTTAAAGATTTATTTTTTTGAAAGGCAGAGCAACAGAGGGAGATAGAAAGAGAGATGGACAAAGAGAGATACTGATCTTCCATCTACTAGTTTATTCCCTAAATGGCAATAATAGCCAGGTCTGGGCCAGGAAGAAGCCAATAGCCAGGACCTCCATCCTGGTCTCCCACAGGGGTAGCAGGAACCCAAGTACTTGTGCCATCCTCTGCTGCCTTCCAAGGTGCATTAGCAGGAAGCTGGATCAGAAGCAGAATTGCAAGGACTCGAATCGGCACTCAGATATGGGATGTCAGTGTTGCAAGTGGTAGGTTAACCCGCTCTAACACAATACCAGTCCATTAATTTTAATTTTTATATTTTCATTTATCTTCACTTTATTTGAGAGTCAGAGACAGGAGAGAGAGATTTTCCATCTATGGGTTCACCTCACAAATGCCTCCAACATCCAGGGCTAAGCCAGACTGAAGCTAAGAGCCAAGAACTCAATCTAGGTCTCCCATGTAGGTGGCAGGGACCCATATACTTTAAGCCGCCATCTGCTGCCTCCCAGGGTGTATATTAGCAGGAAGATGGATTGGAAATGGAAGGGTCAGGACTGGAAACAAGCATTTTGATATGAGATACAGGCTTCCTAAGCAGCGTCTTAACTGGTAAGCCAAATGTCTACCCCCAAAAATACTATTAGTGATGCCAAACTAAATGAAATACATTCCCATTTCCCCATATCTCTAAATACAGAGCTAGTACAGAATAGGCCAGACCCAAAATATGTATGGTTATTTTTAAAAAAAAGTAAAGTAAGATCCAAAAGCCAGTATACAGCCTTAGCAAACAAGTGAGTAAATATGGACCATGTGAGCACCAGGAGTGTCATGGTCAGCATATGAGGTTTACTTTTAAAAACTAGACTGTTATTCATCCAACACAAACAAGCTGATAGAGCAACAGAGAAAACAAAGGAGTTAATTCATCACTTAGGATACCTGAATCCCATGTCAGAGTAGCTAGGGTCCCAGCTCTGCTCCCAGTCCCAGCTTCCTGCTTAGGCACACTTTAAGAGGCAGCAGGGGACGGCTCAAGTGCTTGAGTCCCCGACACCCATGCAGGAGACCTGGAATGAATTCCTGGCTCCTGACTTCAGCCTGCCCAGCCATGACTGCTGCAGACATTTGGGGAGTGAACCAGTAGATGGGACATCTCTTCTTGTCTGTCTCCCTCTTCCTGTCTTTCAAAATATTAAATAAAAATTTTAAAAATAAAAATAAAAAAAACAAGAATAAGCTCTGAAGGAGCTCACAGTCCGGCTGGAAACAGTCACTAACTAAAGTATTACCAAAATACATACAAAAGAACGTTCCGTTGATAGGGAAGTCCAAAAGCAAAGAAGATACAGAGGGAGGGGACATCTGAGCTGGATCTAGAAGGATGTATAGGGGTTTGCCACAGGGACAAGGTGAAAGGGGAATTCCAGCAGAGAAGACAAGATATACAATGGCACCAAAACAGGAGACAGCATGAAGTATCCAGAGAATCTGATACCAGAGAGGAAAGTAAAAAGGGAAGGATGCCTTCCTTTGAACACCACATTAAAGACAAAGTTTGCCTGGAGACAAGAAGAAATTTTTAACAAAGGAACTGTATGATCAGATTTGTGACTCAGAAAAATGACAGTGAAATCAGTAAGAATGGATGAGACAAAGCACCAAGGTACTAGCGTCTAGACTGTGAAGGACTGACTGCCTCAGGGGCCTGGGTGGTAACTCACAGGAGTGGCCTGTAGAAACAGGAAAATCCACATGATTTGGTAACTGGCTTAACGGATGGAGTGGAAGGAGTCAAAACTGCTCCAAAGACAACAGCTTGAACAACTAAGACAATAATAATACCATTAACTAAGACAGGAAATGCAGAAAGGAAAAGCTAGGCAGGAGAATTGGAAAATAAATTTAGTTTTGATATGTTGACACTGAGATACCTATGGGATATTACATACATACATCCTTTAAGTAGCTGGAAACCTGGATCTAGAGTTTAAGAACGAGGGAAGCTACCAGAAATCAGTATTATGTGGAAGCTAAGCCACGGGAGATGAAACTGGACAGAAAATGAGAACAGGAAGGAAAAAGAACTAAAAAGCAACATGCATGCTTTAGGGTTAGAAGGAAATAGCAACTATGGCCACAAATATTTACGAGGAAAACCAAGAAGACAGTGACAAACAAAACCCTATAATGTTCAACAGGGTTGGATTCCCATAAAAGAAATTTTTTGGTATTTTTTTTAAAGATTTATTTATTTGAAAGTCACGGTCATATAGAGAAGGAGAAAGAGGGAGAAGGATCTTCCATCTGCTGGTTCACTCTCCAAAGGGCCACAGCAGCTGGGCTGGGGCTGAGCCAGGCCAAAGCCAGGAGCCAGGAGCTTCTTCCAGGTCTCCCTCATGGGCAGCAGGGACCTAGGCACTTGGGACATCCTCTGCTGCTTTCCTAGGCCATTAATAGGGAGCAGAGTCAACAGTGAAGTACTCAAGACTTGGACTGGTGCCCATATGTGATGCCAGCATTGTGGGCAGCGATTTTACTCACTATGCTACAATGCCAATCCAAAAATCAGAAATTTTTAGGGAATCTGTTGACTTCTTCCAAGGCGTTAACACAGACACCAAAGTAAGGAAAATTTCAACTTTTTCAAGAATATTAACAGAAAGGGGAAGATAGCAATTGAAAAAGGAGAAGGGGGAGGGCAGTGCTGTGGTGTAGCAGGTAAAGTCGCCACCTAAAGCACCGGGATCTCGTGTGGGCATAGGTTCAAGCCCCAGCCACTCTACTTCTGATCCAGCTCCCTGGTGATGTGGGAGACCCAGATGAAGCTCCTGGCTCCTACCTGGCCCACCCCTGGTTGTTACAGCCATTTAGGGAGTGAACCAGCAAAGGAAAGATATTTCAGTCTCTGCTTTGGCCTCTCCTCTGTACCTTTTTTTTTTTTTTTTAAGATTTTATTTATTTATTTGAGAGGTAGAGTTAGAGACAGTGAGAGGGAGAGACAGAGAGAAAGGTCTTCCTTCTGCTGGTTCACTCCCCCGATGGCCCCAACGGCGGAGCTGCACCAATCCGAACCCAGGAACCAGGTGCCTCTTCCTGGTCTCCCACATGGGTGCAGGGGCCCAAGGACTTGGGCCATCTTCTACTGCTTTCCCAGGTCCTAGCAGACTTGGATTGAAAGTACGGCAGCCAGGACTAGAATCGGCGCCCCTATCGGGTGCCAGTGCCACAGGAGGAGGATTAACCTACTGCACCACGGTGCCAGCCCCTGTGCAAAGGAAGGAAGGAAGGGGATGGCGCAGTGGCTCACTTGGTTAATCCTCTGCCTGCAGTGCCAGCATCCCATATGGGCACCGGGTTCTAGTCCTGGTTGCCCCTCTTCCAGTCCAGCTCTCTGCTGTGGCCCAGGAAGGCAGTGGAGGATGGCCCAAGTGCTTGGGCCCTGCACCCGCATGGGAGACCAGGAGGAAGCAGCTGGCTCTTGGCTTCGGATTGGTGCAGTGCTCCAGCCGTACTGGCCATTTGGGGGGTGAACCAACGGAAGAAAGACCTTTCTCTCTCTCTCGCTCACTGTCTAACTCTGCCTGTCAAATTTAAAAAAAAAAAAAAAAAAAAGGAGAAAGGGAAGGGAAGGGGAGGGGAGGGGAGGGGAGGGAAGGAAAGAGGGAGGGAGGGAGGGAGGGAGGGAGGGAGGAAGGGAGGGAGGGAGACACGCATTTGGCCTAGCAGTTAAGATATTGATTATGATGCCTGAATCCCACATCAGAGTACCTGGGTTTGAGTCTCAGCTTTGCTTCTGATCTCAGTTTTCTGCCAGTACAGACCGTGGGAAGCAGGGATGATAATGTAAGTAGTTCGTGCCCTGCTACCCACATAGAAATCTGGATTGAGTTCCCAGCTCCCAACTTCAGTCTGATCCAGTCTCAGACACTGAAGGAACTCAATGAGTGAACAAGTAGATAAGACATCTTTCCCTCTCTCTCTTTCTCTCTCTCCCCTTCTCTCTCTCTCTCTTGCCTCTCAAATAATTTTTTAAAAAAGGAGAAGGTGCTGTGGTTTTTTTAGCCGGGACAGATCAAAAACTGAGAAGACAACCTCTGGTTTAAAAGAAAGACTAAAGACTTATTATGGAACAAAAAGACAAGTGGAAAATCACTCTTGATGAGGGGTAAAAATGGACAGTGGTATAAATTCTGTAAAGGAACCATCTCTATTGTCTCTCAAAAAAAACAGGATGCAATTCAAATCTTGATTATTTAGGAAGGGAACAGTTAATAGAGTAGTGGCTTAAACAAAGTTGCCAATATTTGGCTTAAGCTGCACAGTTCTATGAGGGGGTACAGTGACTGGCACCACTTTACAGACAGCAAAAGTTAAAGATAAATTAAGGAATTTGCCCAAAGTCACACATCTAGCAACCAAAGAACGAGATGTCAACCTAAGAAAGTCTGATTCTAGAGCACAACACCAATGCAAGCTGGTGGGTTTATCTTTTACCCATGAGACTGAACATCAGCACCCAAACCAATCTTCTGCCTCCAATTCCAACACTCCCTCAACAGCAATGTCTCCTGGGAAAAAAGCTGCTGAATTCAAGAAACAATATCCCACCTGCCAACCCCCGGGCTTAACCCTAACATTGACACACTATACCACAAAGCTACATACTATACTAAGCCCTGATCTAAGGCCCTTTCAAAAAGTCCAACAAGCTTTACAAAGGTCTCCAAGAGTTAACAGAGTTGAGTTAGACCAATCTTGAAGAGAAATGTCAGCATTCTGCATAATGACACAGAGGAAAATTAAGGAAGACGTCTCTAGAGAGTTCAGCTGTACCAGCCAGGCTACCTGGTCATGCACAGATAAACACATTCTTAATCCATGTGAAGTAACTAACAGGAGGCAGACAGCTATGTAGAGGTAACAGGAGGGAGACTAGCTAGTTAGAAAGGTAGCCTCTAATCCTTTAAGGATTAAAGTGTTGATTTGGCTTAAACCAAATCAGCCCACTGGATTCCAGACCCAAGCCTCATTCCTTGCAGCTGAAAGATGAGCTCGAAGAAAACACATCCCAGAAGTAGCTCCAAGTTACCTGACTGCATGTCCAAGGTGGCCTGCAGTTTAGGAGGGCAATAGATGGCATTTGCTGTGGTTCGAGCAGAGGTTAAGGCAGCTCGGGCTTTCGGCAGATTGCTCAGGGCGTGGTATGTTTTGCTTTCTAAAAGTTGTACTTCCACCAAAAGGGCTTTATCATCCATCTTTTTTAATTCCCGAAGCAGTTGAGAACCTAGAGAAGGAAAGGAGATAGAGATATCTCTTTGTTAGCCATAATCTTAATACCATAACACTTATAAAATCTCACTTTCCCATTCTCATAACTCTCAGGATAAAAAAAAAAAACCTGCCTGAGGGGCCGCCATCACGACATAGCGGGTAAGCCGCCAGCTGTGACGTCGGCATCCCAAATGAGCACCAGTTTGAATCCTACCTGCTCCACTTCTGATTCAGCTCCCTGTTAATGTGCCTCAGAAAGCAGCTGAAGATGGTCTAAGTCTTTGGGTCCCTGCACATACGTGGGAGACCCAGAAGAAGCTCCTGGCTTCAGCCTGGCCCAGCCCTAGCTGTTGCAGCCATTTGGGGAGTGAACCAGTGGATGAAAGATCTCTCTCTCTCTGTCTCTGTCTCTGTAAATGTGCCTTCCAAATAAATAAAAATAAATCTTTAAAAAAAAAAAAAGGTTAACATCTACTTCAAGCCGGCGCCGCCGTAGCTCAATAGCTAATCCTCTACCTGCGGCGCCGGCACACCGGGTTCTAGTCCCAGTCGGGGCGCTGGATTCTGTCCCGGTTGCTCCCCTTCCAGTCCAGCTCTCTGCTATGGCCCGGGAGTGCAGTGGAGGATGGCCCAAGTCCTTGGGCCCTGCACCCACATGGGAGACCAGGAGAAGCACCTGGCTCCTGGCTTCGGATCAGCGCGGTGCACCAGCCGCAGCAGCCATTGAGGGTAAACCAACGGAAAAGGAAGACCTTTTTCTCTGTCTCTCTCTCTCTCCTGTCCACTCTGCCTTTCAAAAAAAAAAAAAAAAAATCTACTTCAAAGGACATCATCAAAAAAAGTGAAAAAACAATCGACAGAATGGAAAAAAAATTGCAAATCATGAATCTGGTAAGGGACCTGTATTCAGAATAAAAAACAAAAACAGAAAGAACATAACTAAAAACTAAGTAAAGGGGGCCAGCACTGTGGTGTGGCAGGTAAAGCCACCACCCGTGGTGCCAGCATCACATATGGGTGCTGGTTTGAGACCCGGCTGCTCCACTTCTGATCCAGCTCTCTGCTATAGCCTGGGAAAGCAGTAGAAGATGGCCAAAGTCCTCAGGTCCCTGCACCCATGTGAGGGACCTGGAAGAAGTTCCTGGCTCCTGGCTCTGGATTGACCCAGCTCCAGCCACTGCAGCCATTTGGGAAATAAACCAGCAGATGGAAGATCTCTCTCTCTCTCTCTCTCTCTCTGTGCCTCTGCCTCTCTCTAATTCTGCTTTTCAAATAAATGAATAAATCTTAAAAAAAAAAAAAAGTAAAGTATGTAAATAGATATTTCTCCAAAGATGTACAAATGACCAAGAAACACTTGAAAATAATCAATATCACTTGCATTAGGGAAATGCAAATCAAAATCATAATGAAATACTACATGGCCAGCGCCACGGCTCAATAGGCTAATCCTCCGCCTGCGGCGCCAGCACACCAGGTTTTAATCCCGGTCAGGACGCCGGATTCTGTCCCAGTCGCTCCTCTTCCTGTCCAGCTCTCTGCTATGGCCCGGGAGTGCAGTGGAGGATGGCCCAAGTCCTTGGGCCCTGCGCCCACATGGGAGACCAGGAGAAGCTCCTGGCTCCTGGCTTTGGATCAGCGCAGCACACCAGCCGCAGCGGCCATTGTGGGCTGAACCAACGGAGAAAGAAGACCTTTCTCTCTCTCTATCTCTCTCTCTCTCACTGTCCACTCTGCCTGTCAAAAAAAAAAAAAAAAAAAGAAAAAGAAAAAGAAAAAAGAAATGCTACTGCATACACATCAGGATAGCTGGAAGAAAAAACAGATGATATTAGGCGTTGGTAAAGATGCAAAGAAACTACAGTCATTCATACATGGCTGCAACTCAAATGGTGCAGCCAGTTTAGAAAACAGTATGGCAGCTCCTTAAAAAGCTAAATGGTAATGTGGCAAAGTAGGTTAAGCATCTGCCTGTGACACTGGCATCCCATATGGGTGCTGGTTCAAGTCCCAGCTGCTCCACTTCCAATCCAGCTCCCTGCTGATGTCCTGGAAAAGCAGCAGAAGATGGCCCAAGTGCTTGGGCCCCTGCACCTGCATGGGAGATGCATAATAAGCTCCTGGCTCCTGAATTCAGATCAGCCCAGCTCCTGCTGTTATGGCCATTTGAGGAGTAAACCAGCAGATGGAAGACTTTTCTCTCTGTCTCTCCATCTCTCTGTAATTCTGCCTCTGAAGTAATAAATCAATCTTAAAAAAAAAAAAAAAACTGAACAGTTACTATATGATCCACCAATTCTACCCTAGGTATATACCCAACAGGAAAACATGTCCACATAAAGCCTCTTCATATCAGTATTTCAAATTCCAAAAAGTAGAAACAATCCAAATGTCCATCAACTGATGATGGATAAACGTGATAAATCCATACAGTGGACTCTTAATTCAGCAATAAAAAGAAATGAAGTACTGACACATGCTACAACATAAACATGGAACATATTAATATTACAGTCCGTGAAAGAAGTCATTCGCAGAAGACTACATACTGCATAATCTCACGTATATGAAATGTCCAAAGTAAGCAAACCTACAGAAACAGGAAATACATTAGGGAAGCCTCGGGCTGGGGCATGGAGAACTAATGGAAAATGACTACACACAGGGTTTCTTTCTGGGCTGATAAAATGCTCTGAAATTAGTGGTGATGACTGCTAACTTAGTGAACATGTCAAAACCACTAAATTGTACAGTTTAAAAGGGTGAATTTTAGTTTGTGAAATATCTCAATGAAGCTGGAGTTTTTGTAATGTTACTATTTGCTGCTGTTGTTTTTAAAGATTTATTTATTTATCTGAAAGCCAGTGTCAGAGAGAGAGAAAGAATCTTCCATCTACTGGATCACTTCCCAAATGGCTGCAACAGCCAGAGCCAAAGCCAGGAGGAAGGAACTCCATCCAGATTTCCAACATGGGTGGCAGTGGCCCACGTACTTAGGCCATATTCCACTGTTTTTCTGAAGCTATTTAAATGCTACTATTTGTTTAAACCACATAAAATTGCCAGTTTTGCAAGAAAAAAATTATATACAGGCAATTTTTTCAATTTAAAAGACCATAAAAGTCATGAAGTCTTCCTGTCTACAGAAAATATTCCAGATCTACTTATAAATAAAAAGGAGCAAGGGAAAGTTTCATTGTGTTTAAAGGACACACATGGGGGCCGGTGTTGTGGTGTTGTTGCCTGTGACAACAAGATCCCATGTAGACACCAGTTCATATCCCAGCTGCTCCACTTCCAATCCAGCCCCTTGCTAATGGTCTAGGAAAAGCAGCAGAAGATGGCCAAGTGCTTGGGCCCTGCTACCTACATAGGAGTCCTGGATGAAGCTCCTGGCTTCAGCAAGGTCCAGCACTGGTCACTGCAGCCATCTGGGGAGTGAACCAGTGGATAGAAGATCTCCCTCTTTGTCTGTACCTCTGACTTTCAAACAAATAAATATCTTAAAAAATTTAAAATTAAATAAAGGCCACACAGGGGAAAGCCTTAAGTTGGCCCAATCCAGCTTCTACATATGTTTAGACCCAATTAATTTCTTGATCTTAAAAGTAGATTTTAAATTAATTATAAACATGTAATAAGTGTGACATGTTTAAACATGTGCCATTTTAAAACGAAAATCTGAAATGTAAAAGGGGTCAAACACAAAACATATATACACATTGAAAACCGTCTCAACTATTAAAATGGAAAGATTTTACTGCTCTAAATTCAAGAAACTTAAACACTAAGTTTAAGTTCTCTAAATCTCTAGCCACTTTCTCAGAACTTCAAAACAGTATATGGTATGATAGAGTAAATTTAGGCTACTTTAAATTCTTCTTAGAGCAGGTGAAATATGTTATTAATAGGCAATTATTAAGAACAGTCAGAATTAGAAAAAATTCATTTAGATAGCTAAAATGGCTCATCAATTTCTACCAGTTTACTTACCCAAATGCAATGCTTCCTGGTACCTCTTGGTATCAAAGTACAAAGACACTAGTCTTGCCTAGGAAAGAAAAAAGGCATTGATTCAAGGGAAGGGCATAAAAAAAAGCCACAGAAAGAAATCAAAGATTGACAGTCACAGAAGTCCTGATGATAACATCAAATTCAGCATGACAAATCATCTTGTCCACAATACTGTCTCCTGTTAAGGCCAGTGCCAACTAATTTTACCATGTTGTTGTTTACTTCCCTGAACCAAGTTTCGGGTCTGTATTAAAACTTCAACCAGGGAGTAGGACCATCGTCAATAATCTTTAGGTGACTGGGTAACACAAGTGCTGAAAACACTTTTGACTGGGATGGCATTACCTAACCTAGTACCTAGAAACCTACAATCAGTTTTAATGTTTACACATACCTCTAAAGCTTGGCGTAAGAAAGTTCTTTTCTCTGATTTGGCCCATTCAATGCACTCTAAACAAAGTTCGACCTGCAACAAGTAAGACAGTACATGCAACGTTATGTCTTCACATTCTTCCTACAAACCATGCTTTGGAGAACAGCTTTAATTTCTTCTTTACATATTCTATTTAGTGTCTAAAGAAATTAAATGTAAGATAAAAAGCAACTGATTTATAACTACTGTTTTTGTAGGATAGTATTCTACACTAGCTCCTGCAGTAAACCATTAGGTATCTTTGACATGGTAGCTCTGAAAAAACACAGAGTAAGTACTACAGACCTTATTTAACTTCTGTTACTTTAAGCTTTGTATTGTGGTCACTAATCAGAGCATAATACAAAAGGAAATGAAATGAGAAACCCTGCTTTCCAGAGAACTGCTTCATCCAAGTTTTTATGTAAATAAATCCCAAATTCTCTTAAGAGATGTTGTAATGTTTTAGTTTTAAAGTGCATAATTCAGACTGCTAAGAGTTTTTTGTCTCGAAATACCAAATTCAAGCTCAAAAAATAAACTGGCAGATGAATAGTACACAGCATATGGATGATTCACCAGTAAGAGGTTCAGTGAAATCTTTACAACTCCTCATTAGAGCTGCTTGGTGGCTACTTAATCTCCAATCCTAAACTCAATAAAAGTTTTAATAAAAATAAAGATAGAATCAAAAATTAAACTAAAAAGCAAGCCAATTGGGGCTGGTGCTATGGTGTACAAGGTTTAAAGTCCTGGCCTGCAGCACCAGCATCCCATATGGGTGCTGGTTTAAGTCCCAGCTGCTCCACTTCTGATCCAGTTCCCTGCTAACATGCCTGCGAATGTAGCCAAGGATGGTCCAAGTCCTTTGGCCCCTACACCCATGTGGGAGACTTGGAAGAAGCCCCCAGCACCTCACTTTGGATCGGCTCAACCCCAGCTGTTGCGGCCATCTGGGGAGTGAACCAGTGGATAGAAGACTTCTCTCTCTACCTCTCTCTGTAACTTTTTCAAATAAATAATTTTTTTTAAAAATCAAGTCAACTGCAATTTCAAAGTTTTGGGTTATGTTTAAGAAGCCAAACTCAAAGTAAGATCTCTGCTCATGTTAGAAACTGAAGAATATTCACTAAATAATTTTTCTTTTATTTATTTGAAAGGCAGAGCAACACACATACACAGAGGGAGGGAAGGAGGGAAAGAGAGAGGAGAGAAAATAGGGAGAGGAGAGGAAGAGAGGGGAGGGGAGGGGAGAAGACGGAAGGAGACGAGGGAGAAAAGAAACAGAAGAGGAGCACGATCTTCTATCCACTGATTCACCCACCCACTCCCCCATCCCACCCCCATGCCAAATGCCCACAACAGCCAGGGATGGGCAAGATGGAAGCCAGAAGCACAGAACTCCATCTGGGTCTCCCACATGTGTGGCAGGAACTCAAATACTTGAGCCATCATCTGCTGCCTCCCAGGATGCACATTAGCAGGAAGTTGGATATGGAGTTAGCCAGGACTCCAACCAGGCACTCTGATATGACCAACCACACCACAATACTCACCTCTATTTCCTTCTTTATTTATTATTTATTCATTCATTCATTTATTCATTCAGAAGCAAAGAGACAGAGCAAGCTACCATTTCCTGGTCCATTTTCCAAATACCTGCAACAGGTGGGGCTAAGCCAGCGCCAGGGCCAGGCCAAGAGCAGGAAACTCAATCCAGGTCTGACACATGGGTGGCAAGAACCTATTTATTTGAGCCATCATCACTGCCCTCCAGAGTCTGCATTAGCAAGAAGCTGTAGTGAGGAGCCAGAGCCAGCATCAAACCCAGGCACTCCAAATGCAGGATGCAAGCATCTTCACTGCTAGGCTGAACACTGGGCTCCCTCAATGAACTATTTTTACAAAGAATATTTAAGTCATTAGCTCTCTGTGACTTGGGAGCACAGAAGGGGAGCTAAGAAATGCCTATCAGAGATTGGCATTCTGTTACACTGGGTTAAGTTGCAACTTGTAAAACAGGTATCTCATACCAGAATGCCAGTTCAAGTCCTGGCTCCTTAGCTTCCAATCCAGTGCCCTGCAATGTGCCTGAGAGGCAGCAGAAGATGGCCCAAGTGCTTGGGCCCCTGCACCCATGAAGGAAACGCAGAAGCTCCTAGCTCCTGGCTTCGGATGGGCCCAGCTCTGGTCATTACAGTCATTTGAGGAGTAAACCAAGGGATGGAAGATTTCTCTCTGTGTCTCCCTCCCTCCCTCTAACTCTTTCATAAATCTTTAAAAAGATAAAATAAATTAACAAAATGATCAGAGGCCTACTTACTAAGATATCTCTGTCAATGGTAACAGGACAGATTGAGGCTTTTGCAGTAGTTCAAATAGCAAATAATTAAGAACCAAGCTAGCTGCTAGTTGTAAAGAGGGAACAAAGAGAAAAGAGGTGGAGAAGCAGACATCAAAAAAGATGAACAGGACTTAACTAATAGTTGGATATCAAAGTTGGCCATGCTGAATATGACATACAGATGAAGCAATCTAGATGAGTCATATTTGTTCCAAAACAAGCAAATAACCTATAATCTACAAAAATTACCAAAAGAAGTTCTTCTTAGTATATATAGTAAGACTCTAGCTCATGATAAAAGATAAATTGCTAATCAAAAAAAAAAAAAAAAGCAGTCTTTACTTCACACTAACACACTAATAAAAATATTTTTTCCGTACAAAAAGTTTCTAGTAGGAGCTAGTGTTGTAGCACAGTGGGTTAAAACATGGTCTGCAATGCCACCATCCTGGATGTGCGCAGGTTCAAGTCTTGGTTGTTCTACTTCCAATCGAACTCCTTGCTAATGCAGCTGGGAAGGTAGCAGATGACAGCCCAAATACTTGAGTTCTAGCCATCCACGTGGGAGACCTAGATGAAGTTCTTGGCTCCTGGCTCCCAATGGGCTGCAGAGATCACTCTTTCTCTCATTCTCCTATTTTTCTCTCTGTAACTCTTTCAAATGATCTTTATTAAAGAAAGTTACCAGTAACATTACTTTCAAACAAACATTTAATGGTCAGCCAACTTTAAAGTACCCAATTTAGGGGACAGTGCAATGGCTCGGCAGGTAAAGACCTGGCCTACAGCGCCAGCATCACACATGGACACCAGTTCAAGTGCCGGCTGCTCCACTTCACATCCAACTCCCTGCTAATGCACCAGGGAGAGCAGCAGCAGATGACCCAAGTACTTGGGCCTCTGAACCCATGTGGGAGACCTAGAAGAAGCTCCTGGTTCCTGGCTTCAACTTGTGTCAATCCTGGCTGTTGCAGCCATTTCAGGGAGTAAACCAAGCAGATGGAAGACCTCTCTCCCTCTCTCTCTGTCTCTCCTTCTCTCTGTAACTCTGCCTTTCAAATATATAATCTTTAAAATAAATAAATAAGTAACCTATTTAAACTAAATAGGATTCACATTCATGAGAAAAAAACACATTTTTTATTTTAAAAAGTTTATTTATTTGAAAGGCAGAGAGAAAAAGATACAGAAACAGACAGGAAGTTCCCATCCACTGGCTCACTTCTTAAATGCCTGCAACAGCTGGGACTGACCAGTGCAAACCTAGCAGACTAGAACTCAATTCAGGACTCCTCCATGGGTGGCAGGAACCCAAGTACCTGACTCATCACCTGCTGCTTCCCAGGGTGCACATTAGTAGGAAGCTGCAATCAGCAGAGCCAGAACTCAAACTCATGCATTTCAGTGTGGGATGTAAGTGTCTCAAGAGGGTTCTTAACCACTAGCCAAATCCTGCCCCAAAAAGTACAATTTTTTTTTTTTTTTTAACAGGCAGAGTGGACAGTGAGAGAGAGACAGACAGAGAGAAAGGTCTTCCTTTTCTGTTGGTTCACCCTCTAGTGCCCACTGCGGCCGGTGCACTGCGGCTGGCGCACCGCGCTGATCTGAAGTCAGGAGCCAGGTGCTTCTCCTGGTCTCCCATTGAGTACAGGGCCCAAGCACCTGGGCCATCCTCCACTGCACTCCCGGGCCATAGCAGAGAGCTGGCCTGGAAGAGGGGCAACCGGGAAAGAATCTGGTGCCCCGACCGGGACTAGAACCCGGTGTGCCGGTGCCACAGGCGGAGGATTAGCCTATTGAGCCACGGTGCTGGCCAAAAGTACAATCTTAAAAAAGTAGGGTTGGTTAAAAGTTAGGGTTAGTTAAGACAAGTATCTAATAAAAATAATTTTCTTTTATTCATAAAAATAATTCTAGGAGCCAGTGCTGTGGCATAGTGAGTAAACCCACCTGCAGTGCCACCATCCCACATGGGTGCTGGTTCAAGTCCCGGCTGTTCCACTTCCAATACAGTTCACTGCTAATGTGCCTGGGAAGGCAGTGGAGGATGGCCCAAGTCCTTGAGTCTCTGCATTCACATGGAAGACCTGGATGATGCTCCTGGCTCCTGGTTTCGGCCTGGCCCAGCCCTGACCACTGCAGCCATTTGGGGAGTGAGCCAACAGATAGAGGGGCTCCCTCCCTCCCTCCCTCCCTCTCTCTCTCTCTCTCTCTCTCTCTCTCTCTCTCTGCCTCTGCTTCTCCTTCTCTGTAACTCTTTCAAAAAATAAATAAATCTTTTTAAAAAATAAAATAATTATAGGGGTCCAACACTGTGGCATAGTGGGTAAAGTTGCCACCTGCAGTGCTGGATCCCATATGGGTACCAGTTCAAGTTCCTGCTGCTCCACCTCCTATCTGGCTCCCTGCTGATGCATCTGGGAAAGCAGTGGAAGATGGCCCAAGTGCTTAGGTCCCTGTACTGACATGGGAGACCTGGAAGAAGTTCCTAGCTCCTGACTTCAGACCTGCCCAGCTCCTGCCGTTGTGGCCATCTGGGGAATGAACCAACAGATAGAAGATCTCTGCCCCTTCCTCTCTCACTCTCTCTATAACTCTGCCTTTCAAATAAATAAATGTATCTATATAAAAAATTTCTAACACTTTGGTCCAATAGGCAAGCATCTAAATATTACTTGTTTTTTGATCTATCATCATAAAACATAGCCTGCCAGAAACAGATGAATTTGAAAACTCTATAAAAGAAGTCAAAAAAGGGGCCGGTGCTGTGGCTTAGCCGGTAAAGCTGCCACCTGGAGTGCCAGCATCCCATATGGGCACTGGTTCGAGACCCGGCTGCTCCACTTCCACTCCAGCTCTCTGCTATGGCCTGGGAAAGTAGTAAAGGATGGCCCCAGTCCTTGAGCCCTCGCATCCACATGGGAGACCCAGAAGAAGTACTGGGTTCGGATAGGCACAGCTCCAGCCATTGCAGCCAATCAAGGAGTGAACCAGCAGATGGAAGACTGACACCTCCCTCCCTCCCTCCCTCCCTCCCTCTCTCTCTTTCCTTCTCTGTGTGTGTAACTCTTTCAAATAAATAAATAAATCTTTTTTAAAAAGAAGTCAGTTATGGTACTTTAAAGCAGGTCTCAACGAATCACTAAGACAAAAAGAAAACAAAAACAGTTTTTACAAAAGACATGACTTCAAAGTAGAACTTTTGTGTTGTGGGTTTTTTTTACTATTCCTCACCATTTGCTCAATATGCTACTATGGCCTTTCAAATCTTTCAACTGTATACCTACATAGGCTACAGCAAACAATCAGACCCATAATCAACTAGCAATTCCTTAATATTTCCTGACATTTTATATATTTATTGCCTGCCTTCCTCAACACATAAAAACACATAAAGCTTATAAGAAGAGTGACTGTCTTTTTTTTTTTTTTTTTGGACAGGCAGAGTTAGACAGTGAGAGAGAGAAAGACAGAAAGGTCTTCCTTCCATTGGTTCTCCCCCAAATGGCCACTACAGCCAGCACGCTGCACTGATCCAAAGCCAGGAGCCAGGTGCTTCCTCCTGGTGTCCCATGCGGGTGCAGGGCCCAAGAACTTGGGCCATCCTCTACTGCCTTCCCGGGCCACAGCAGAGAGCTGGACTGGAAGAGGAGCTACCGGGACAGAACCAGCACCCCAACTGGGACTAGAACCCTTCTTGAATCTACCACTTTTTACAGAATGACTTTTAAGATTATTTATTTATTTAAAAGACAGAGTTACAGAGAGGAAGAGAGAGAAACATAGAAAGAGACAGAGAGGGGGCCAGCGCTGTGGCATATCTGGGAAAGCCACAGCCTGCAGTGTCGGCATCCCATATGGACACCGGTTTGAGTCCTGGCTGTTCCACTTCTGATCCAGCTCTCTGTCATGGTCTGGGAAAGCAGAGGAAAATGCCCAAGTCCTTGGGACCCTGTGGGAGACCCGGAAGAAGCTTCTGGCTTTGGATCGGCGCCGCTCCAGCCATTGCAGCCAATTGGGGAGTGAACCAGTGGATGGAAGACCTCTCTCTCTGCCTCTCCTTCTCTCTCTGTGTAACTCTTTCAAATAAAAATGCATCTTTTTTAAAAAAAATTTAAAAATACATCAAAAAAAAAAAAAAAAGAGAGAGAGAAACAGAGAGATCTTCTATACACTGGTTTACCCTGAGATGGCCACAACAGCTAGAGTTGGGCCAAGCCAAAGCAGGATCTTCATTTGGGTCTCCCACATGGATGCATGGGCCCAAGCATTTGGTCCATATTCCTCTGCTTTCCTAGGCAAATCAGCAGGCAGCTGGATTGGAAGGGGGGCAACCAGGACTCGACTGGAACCTAATGGACTGCTGGCCTTACAGGTGGCAGCTTAACCCATTAGGCCACAACACCAGCTCCCAGAAAAAGTTTTAATTTTGGTATGTGTCTTGTCCTGAGTTGCAGAAAATACAGCTATGTCTGAAATGGCTGGAAGAAGTTCCGTGATTCCAGAGTGGCACTCTTCAGTACAGTTCAAGGTCTGCTCTGATCTCAGAGTCACCTACAAGAACATCAAAGTCACGTGTACCAATGTAAGACACAAATAAGTAGATGCTCACCCCCAACAGAGGCATATATGCAGTACAAAACGTGCCAAGAAAGGGTGCCACAAGACTTAATTAGTGCTTAGAAGAAGCTCTGTGACACAAGATGAAAGGTACCGCATACATAGAAAACATTACAAAGGTGTGGCAATACAATACCTCAAAGACAAGAATCAGTTTGTGACCCTGATGTAATGAGGATTCCAGGGACCACTGACAATCTCCACTTACAAAGCAAAGCATGGAACAGACCCAAAGTATCAAATGCCCTGTAACAAAGAGAAACTGACTTGATAAGACCTGAGCTGTGCCTTCTACACAGCTCCACAATGAAGCATGCATTTCTTTCACTGAAGCAGGCTTTTGTGCATATTGTCTACTTTCTGTCATCAACATAGCTTACCTCCTGCCCTGTAGCTGCTTCCATATCAAGAAACAGATCAAGAAGAGATCGGACCAGACGAGCTGCTTTAGCCTTGCTAATGGAATTCAAGAAGGGTCGAACATACTTCAGGAGTCCTCCAAGCTCTGTGTAGAAGGCAATTCAGGAGAAAAAAAAAAGTGAATGCCATTAAACAGTAATACAAGATCATAAAAATCAGTACTTGTATCACTGGAACCAGTCTAAATGACACTTACTAGGAGTTTAAAGCATTCCCATCAGGTATTAGCATTATGAAAATAAGCTATCACATATCAAATTTGCATTGTAGTCCCTTCCCAGTCACTAAATTATTTTGAAGCCCAAGTAAAGCTCATGCTTATGCCTCACTTACCCATATTAATGAAAGATAAATAGCAAAAAATATTCATACTCTCAAAGAGCAGTTTTCTAGAACATGAAATCCTCTGTGCCTCTTGTCCATCTTGAACAAAACCACTGATAAAAATCTGATCAGGTTACAGGAGTCATTTTTATTTAATCTATTTTTAAAGATGGCTACAAGAACCGGAGCTGGGCCAATCCAAAGACAGGAACCAGGAGCTTCTTCCGGGTCTCCCACAGGGGTGCAGGGGTCCAAGGACTTGGACCATCTTCCGTTGCTTTCCCATGTACATTTGCAGGGAGCTGGATCAGAAGTGGAGCAGCCAAGACTCAAACCAGCACCCATACGGGATGCCAGCATTGCAAGTGTTACACACAGGCACTGAGCAGTTCCCTTTAAACAAGTTTTCAATTCTAAGTTCCCTTCCTCCCTTCCTGAAGTATTCTACAATTTAGCCTTTCAGCAGTATCACCCTCCTGACACTCTTCTTTATTATTTATGTGTTTTGTTTTGTTTTGTTTTGTTTTTGACAGGCAGAGTGGACAGTGAGAGAGAGAGAGACAGAGAGAAAGGTCTTCCTTTTCTGTTGGTTCACCCTCCAATGGCCGCCGCGGCCGGCGCGCTGCGGCCGGCACACCGCGCTGATCCGATGGCAGGAGCCAGGAGCCAGGTGCTTTTCCTGGTCTCCCATGGGGTGCAGGGCCCAAGCACCTGGGCCATCCTCCACTGCACTCCCTGGCCACAGCAGAGAGCTGGCCTGGAAGAGGGGCAACCGGGACAGAATCCGGCGCCCCGACCGGGACTAGAACCCGGTGTGCCGGCGCCGCTAGGCAGAGGATTAGCCTAGTGAGCCGCGGCGCCGGCCCGTTTTTTTTTTTTTTTTTTTTTTTTTACAGGCAGAATGGACAGTGAGAGAGCGAGACAGAGAAAAAGGTCTTCCTTTTCCGTTGGTTCACTCCCCAGTGGCCACTGTGGCCAGCACGCTGCGGCCGGCGCACCGTGCTGATCTGAAGCCTGGAGCCAGGTGCTTCTCCTGGTCTCCGATGTGGGTGCAAGGCCCAAGGACTTGGGCCATCCTTCACTGCACTCCCGGGCCACAGCAGAGAGCTGGACAGGAAGAGGAGCGACCAGACAGAATCTGGCACCCTGACCGGGACAAGAACCCAGTGTGCCAGTGCTGTAGGCAGAGGATTAGCCTATTGAGCCACGGCGCCGGCCCTCCCTGACACTCTCCTAAATAAACTTTTAACTGAAATATTGCAGTTTCACCCTTGAAGTCCTACCATACTTTTGGCCTTTTTTTTTTTTTTTTTTAAAGATTTATCCATTTACTTGAGAGGCAGAGTTACAGACAGATTTTCCATCCACTGATTCACTCCCTAAATGGCTGCAGCCGGGCCAATCCAGAGTCAGGAGCCTGGAGCTTCTTCTGGGTCTCCCACACCCCTGCAGAGGCCCAAAGACTTAGAACATCGTGTACTGCTTTCCCAGGTCACAGCAGAGAGCTGGATCGGAAATGGAATAGCTGGGATTTGAACCGGCGCCCATATGGGATGCCAGTACCACAGGTGGATGTCCAACCCATTACACCACAGTGCTGGCCCCTTACCACACTTTTCAAAATTTCCTCATTAATCTGGAAAAATCTAAGTCTTAAACCATAACCAAAAAAGGTGTCATCTACATACAGGCTTGTTTTCCTTCTTGCAGAAAAGTGGGGTGCGGCCAGTGCTGTGGTGCAGTGGGTTAACCCATGGCCTGCAGCAATGGTATTCCATATGGGATGGGAAAGCAGTGAAAGACAGACCAAGAAGTAGGGCCCCTGAACTCACGTGGGAAATATGGAAGAAGTTCCTGGCTCCTGGCTTCAGTTCAGCCCAGTCTGGCCATTGCAGCCATTTTGGGAGTCAACCACAGAATGGAAGATCTCTCTCTCTCGATCTCTCTCTCTCTCTCTCTCTCTTTCTCCCTCTCTCTAACTCTGCCTTTCAAATAACCAAATAAATCTTTAAAAAGAAAATAGGGGAGTTGGCATTGTGGCATAGTGAGTAAAGCTACTGCCTACAGTGCTGCCATACCATATAGGTGCCAGTTCGAGTCCCAACTGCTCCACTTCCAATCCAGCTCTCTGCTATGCCTGGGAAGCAGTGGAAGATGGTCCAAGTGCTTGGGCTCCTGCACCCGCATGGGAGACCTGGAAGAAGCTCCTGGCTTCTCATCAGCCCAGCTCTTGTCACTACAGCCAGTGAACCAGTGAACCAGCTGATGGAAGATCTCTTTCTCCATAAATCTGCCTCTCAAATAAATAAATAGTTCTTAAAAAAAAAAAAAAAAAAAAAAAAAGAAGGAGGAGGAGGAGGAGGAAAACAAAGAGCGCAGTAAGGAACTATAAGGAAGAGTTTTTAGAAACTGTGAAGTAGGGGTTGGCATTATACTGGGTTAAGCATCCACCTGTGAGGCTAGCATCCCCATATGGGCACGGGTTTGAATGCTGGCTGCTCCACTTCTGCTCCAGCTCCCTGCTAATGTACCCGAGAAAGCCGTTGAAGATGGCACAAGTCCTTGGGCCCCTGTCACCATGGTGGGAGACCAGGATGAAGCTTCTGGCTGCCAGCTTTAGCCTGGCCCACTCCTGGCTGTGTAGCCATCTGGGAAGTGAACCAGCAGACAGAAGTTTGCTCTCTCTTGCTCTCTAATTTTGCCTTTCAAATAAATAAATAAATAAAAATCTTTAAAAGAAACAATGAACTAGAGATTTGCTTGTCAAAAGTAAAAATTAGAGAATCTTTCAACTGAACAACTAGGAAGTATTTTTGGAATGTAGGTTAAGATTTCTTTAGTGCTTCTTCCTCTTTAACATTCTCCAACCGCAGACCTATCCTCCTGAGAACTTTAATTCAGGGCAAGCAAACCTCACCCTCTTGAGAAAGCTAATTCCAGGTCCTGAAACTTTCATCTGCCTGAACAGCCAGAGGACTCACAGGACCGTGTCAGGTATTAAAGGATCTCTATGGAGTGGAAAAATTCACCTTTCGCTTTACTATCCAGCACTGACTTTCGGTTCCCTGTAAGACTTTCCCATTCAGCTACCCTATTCATTCCTACACAGAGTACAGTCCTGCTTTCACACGGCACTGGTGCCACATCCCATCTGACAATGTCTTCCCATCTTCTCAATGCATCTGAGTTTTAGATATTCTTTTAGGTCTAGTAAAAATCCTATTAAGCCTTTCATGCTAATTCCAGTATACAGTGATTTCTCCCCCTCAAACTCCTTTTGCATGTATGCAAATTACATTATATAACCATAACTTTTTTAAAGAAGGCTAGTGCAATGTCTTTTCTCCCATAGCATTTCCTAAGTATACTTGAACAATTGTGCACAAGTGAGCTCTAATGAGAAATGTTCAGAAAATAACATTTACAATGTTGGTCACATTGAAGACTTTTTTTGAAAACACAAATCTATACCTCCTTCCATGTGTCTCCAAATATTTAAAGATATTTATCAGTTCTGTCTCCCTAACTTTCCCTTTCTCCAAGCTAAACATGTTTAGCCATTTCAATTGCTCCTCTGACAGCCTGGTATCTCGATTACTTCTGTAAAGGCACCATTTGTCTGCTGTGGTAACCACTGATAACAATGCTCCAGGCAGAGTCTCATGGTGGGATGGTTGGCTTAATTAATTTCCTGGATCTGACGCAAGGAAGGAAGCATGCTTTGCTATTCTCTATGGCACTCTTTGTTCAGGCTGAGTCCATTAAGGTCTTCTTGGTGACAGACTACACCAAGGCAGGTAATTACTCACCTTCTTTTTTGATAACCAAGTATTTCAAGTATATAACTTGATACTTATTCAACTGAATTATATTTTCCAGTCTTTGGCAGTAACTGTGAATCTAAATTCTGTGCCTCTACTATACTGAACTATCTACAAAAATAAGCCTACCTTCTGAAATGGTTTTAACCATGACGCTAGATGCTGACCAGACAAACAAGAATAGAATCCCACAACATGATGCTAGAGACTTCTCCAGGTTGACAAATGATTCCATTTAAGAGACATTTAGCCAATTGTAAAGTCATAACCTATATTTGTCATATGAGTATCACGACAATTCTCACTTATATATGGAAGCAAAGTTGAAGAAACAGAGAAGAGTCCAGCACTGTGGCACAGTTGATTAAGCCATGGTCTGCGGCACTAGCATCCCATATGGGCGATGGTTAAAGTCCGACTGCTCCACTTCAGCTCCCTGCTAATGCATTTGGGAAATCAGTGGAGGATGGCCCAAATCCTTGGGCCCCTGTACCCATGTGGCAGACACAGAAGTAGTTCCTGGATACTGGCTTTGGCCTGGCCCAGTCCAGGTCTTACAGCTATTTGGGGAGTGAACCAGCAGATGGAAGATCTCTGTCTCTCATGCTTTCTCTCCATATAACTCTGCTTTAAGATCAATAAATAAACATTTTTTTAAAAAAAGGAAGAAAAGAACAGTAGTTACCAGAGTCTAGGGAAGGCATGGGGGAGATAGAGTGGAGAGAGCAGGTAAAACACATTAAGGACAGAGATCCTACGTGGGGAGCATGCACCCAGTGACTCCCGTTGTTGATTTAACAATTGGCACTCTTATTTATGACGTCAGCAATCACCCGAGACTCTTGCTATGAGCTGTCCAGGCTATGGAAGCCCCTTGAGTTCACCGACTCTGAACTTGTTTAGTCAAGGCCGTATCACAGTGGAGGTTCCTTCCTCCCTTCAGAGAAAGGTGCCTCCCTCCTTTATGGCCTGTTCCTTCTGCTGGGGTCTTGTTCACCATGATCTTTCATTTAGATTTTTTTTTTTTTTTTTTACAGGCAGAGTGGACAGTGAGAGAGAGAGACAGAGAGAAAGGTCTTCCTTTTCCGTTGGTTCACCCTCCAATGGCCGCCGCGGCCGGCGAGCTGCAGCCGGCGTACCGCACTGATCCGATGGCAGGAGCCAGGTACTTATCCTGGTCTCCCATGGGGTGCAGGGCCCAAGTACTTTGGCCATCCTCCACTGCACTCCCTGGCCACAGCAGACAGCTGGCCTGGAAGGGGGGCAACCGGGACGGAATCCGGCGCCCGTAGATTGTTTTTTGCCACCATGTCATGGCTTTCCATGCCTGTGATACTCTCATGGACCTTTTAGCCAGATCCGAATGTCCCAAGTGTTGATTCCGAGGCAGGAGTGTTGCCATTCTATGAGTCTGCTGTGTGTCCTGTTTCCCCTGCAGGATCATTCTCTCCCTTTTAATTCTATCCTTCATTATTTGCTTACACTGGTCTTATTTGTGAAATCTCATCGACACTTACCCTATCTTTTTGATCGGTTGTGTATTTATACTTATCACTTTACCAAGTGCGCTGGCATTGGTACCTGCCTCCTTGGTAAGATTGAGTTGAAATCCCCTGGCACATTTCTAGTTCCACCATTGGAGGTAAGTCCGAGTGAGCATGTGCCGACCTATATAACTCCTCCCTCTCTTATTCCCACTCCTATGTTTAACAGAGATCACTTTTCTGTTAATTTTAAATGCCTAAGAATGATTGTGCATTGATTACAGAGTTCAACCAGTGGTCTTATGTAGAACAGAGCAACAACAACAACAACAACAAAAATACTAAAAGGAATAAAATAGTAAGTTGTTCCTTAACAGTCTAGACAAGGGCTGATCATGTCATTGTCTCTCATAGTGTCCATTTCACTTCAATTGGTATCATTTTAGATGCTTGTTTAGTTGCCATCGATCAGGGAGAACATATGATATTTGTCCCTTTTGGACTGGCTTATTTCACTCAGCATGATGTTTTCCAGCCTCCTCCATTTTGTTGTAAATGCCCGGATTTCACTGTTTTTTACTGCTGTATAGTGTTCCATAGAGTACATATCCCATAGTTTCTTTATCCAGTCATCCACTGATGGACATTTAGGATGATTCCATGTCTTAGCTATTGTTAATTGAGCTGCAACAAATATTGAGGTGCAAATGGCTCTTTTTTTCTCCCCTTTAATTCCATTTGGGTAAATTCCAGGGTTAATGGGTCCAGGGGTACAGGAGAAATAACTTCTAATGTTCTATGGCACAGGGATAACTAGGGTTGATAACAATTAACTGGTATTTTAAAATACCAGCGTTGTGACACAGGGGATAAGCTGCTGCCTGCAGCACCAGCATCACATATGAGTGCTGGTTCAAGTCCCAACTGCTGCTCCACTTTCAATACAGCCCCCTGCTAGTGGCCAGGGAAAGCAGTGGATGATGTTGGCCCAAGTCCTTTGGCTTCCTCACCCACATGGGAGACCAGAGAAAGCTCTTGGCTCCTGGCCTTCAGTCTGGCCCAACCATGGCCATTGCAGCCATTTAGGGAGTGAACCCACAGATAGAAGATCTCTGTCTCTACCTCTCTCTCTGCCTTTCAAATAAATAAAAAAAAATTTTTTTAAATAGCTAACAGAAATAGCTAACCCAACAAAAAGAAAAATTTTATGTCTAAGGTGAAATATATGCCAACTAACCTGATCTGATCATTACATTGTATAAATGAATGGAAATGTCACTGTATCCCATAAATATGTACAATTACTATGTATCAAATAAAAATATATGCATTTTTTAAGAGTTATTTACTTATTTGAGTTACACAGATAGAGAAGGAGAGGCAGAGAGAGAGGTCTCCCATCTTCTGGTTCATTCCCCAGTTGGCCGCAACGTGTGGAGCTACACCAATCCGTAGACAGGAGCCAGGAGCTTCTTCCTGGTCTCCCACATGGTGCAAGGGCCCAAAGACTTGTGCCATCTTCTAATGCTTTCCCAGGCCAGAGCAGAGAGGTGGATCGGAAGTGGAGCAGCCAGGACTTGAACTGGCACCCATATGGGATGCCAACACTGCAGGCAGCAGTTTTACCCACTATGCCACAGTGCCAGCCCAAAAAATGTGTATTTTAAAACATTCTTTCCAAAAGTATGGCTAGGGGCTGGTGCTGTGGCATAATTAGCAGCTAAAGCCACTTTGGGCACCAGCTCCAGCCCCAGCTGCTATACTTCAGACCCAGCTCCCTGCTAATGTGTCCTGTAAAGCAGCAAGCAGCAGAAGATGGCCCAAGTGCTTGGGCCCCTACACTCACATGGAAGACTGAGAAAAAGTTCCTGGCTTCTTGCTTTAGATTGACCTAGCCTGGCTGTGCAGCCATTTGGGAGTAAACAAGCAAATGGAAGATGGATTGATTCATTCTCTCTCTCTCTTTTATTCTCTGTAAACTCTGCCTTTCAAATAAATAAATAAATCTTAAAAAAAAAAAAAGTATGGCTAATGTTTAAATGCCCTACTTACATCAGATATATAGTCTGTACCATTTCTCTAATTTGCTGTCTGGCAAACTTTCTGGGAAGGACATTCAGTAAATATTTTTGTCTTTTCAGGTTATATGGTCTCAGGGGCAGCCACTCAACTAAGCCATTGTAGTACAAAGGCATTCATAGACAATATGGAAACGAACAAGTATGGCCATGTCCCAAAAATAGTTTACTTACAGAACAGGAGGATGGCAAACCCACACAAATCTACCAGAAAGAGAGACCAAAGATAAGTTGGAACAATCTGTTTATAACAGACCCACCATTTTAAGTAATTAAAATCTCCTTACCAAATAGCCTGTCCCAGAATTTCACAGTTTATTACCAGTTTATAGTATCCAGATCTAGGCTTTTGTTAAAGATTTTTTATTTATTTATTTATTTATTTGTTTATTTGAAAGGCAGAATTACAGAGAGGCAGAGGCAGAGAGAGAGAGAGGTCTCCCATCTGTTGGTTCACTCCTCAGATGGCTGCAATGGCCGGAGCAGCGCCAATCTGAAGCCAGGAGCCAAGAGCTTCTTCTGGGTCTCCTCACACGGATGTAGGGGCCCAAGGACCTGGGCCATCTTCCATGGCTTTCCCAGGCCATAGCAGGGAGCTGGATTGGAAGTGGAGCAGTTGGGACTCGAACCGGCACACATATGGGATGCCAGCACTGCAAGCAGCGACTTTACCCACTACGCCACAGCACCAGCCCCCAGATCTATGCTTTTATTCTTCTCATCTTTTTGAAAGGTAGAATAACATTTGCCTAGCCTCAGTTTCCTTACACTCCACTGTCCTCCAGGATTTTTTTCAGAATAGTAACTAGCTCTATCATTTTATCTGCTGGAACTATTCTTCTGATATGAAAACAGAGATAGATAGAACCTAAAGATTTGAACTATCCTCTCTCTTATCAATCATTGGTCTAATTCTCTAATATTTCTCTTTTTTTCTGTTGGAAAATTTTTCTTCCTAGAAAAGGCAGAAGCACAACAAGCTAAGCAGCCTGCTCTTCTATCACCTGCTAGCATTACGGTATTTTCTCTGAGCACTGTTCTTCTTGCCCCAACAGAGAAACAAATGATCCCTTAGCTGCCGTTTCTCAGAACACTCAGTTCACGTTCCATTTTCGTCTACTACTGTTTACTTCTCATATTCATACTTGGTTATATACTGACTGATTCTACTCATTTTCACGCTGTGAGTTAATTTTTCTTTTTAAACCTCCACAAAAATCCTGTCAACTTCTTCCTTTCACTCACCGGAATTATTTGCAATAAGATCAGAATTTCAGGGCTGGCATGGTGACACAGTGAGTTAAGCTGCTGCTTAGGACACTCACATTAAACATCAGTTCAAGTCCCTGCTCCTCCCCTCCATCTTTTTTTTTTTTTTTTTGAAGATTTATTCATTTATTCGAAAGTCAGTTACACAGAGAGGAGGGGCAGAGAGAGAGAGGTCTTCTATCCGCTAGTTCATTCCCCAGTTGGGGGCAATGGCTAAAGCTGAGCCGAACTGAAGCCAGGATCTAGGAGCTTCTTCTGGGTCTTCCCACACGGGTAGGGCCCCAAGGACCTGGGCCATCTTCCACGGCTTTCCCAGGCCATAGCAGAGAGCTGGATCGGAAGTGGAGCAGCCAGGTCTCAAACCTGTGCCCATATGGGATGCCGGCACAGCAGGTGGTGGCTTTACCTGCTATGCCACAGCACCAGCCCTCCTCCACTTTCAATCCAGCTTCCTACTAACGTGCCTGGGAAGGCAGCAGATGATGGTCCACATACTTGAGTTACTACCACCCAAGTGGGAGACCTGGATGGAATCCAGGCTCCTAGCTTTCGCCTGGCCCATCCTTGACTGTTGTTGGCGTTTGGGCAGTAAACCAGTGAACAGATCTCTCTCAGGGCCAGCATTGTGGTGTAAGCAGGTGAAGTCACTGCTTGTGACGCCAGCATCCCAATATGGGCACAGGTTCCTGTCCCAGCTGCTCCACTTCCAATCCAGCTCTCTGTTAATGGTCTGAGAAAAGCAGCAAAAGATGGCCCAAGTGCTCCAGGGCTCTGCCACCTACGTGGGAGACCCAAATGAAGATCCTGGCTTCATCTGGCCCAGCGCTATCCACTGCAGCCATTTGAGGAGTGAACCAGCAGATGAAAGATAGATACATAGACAGACAGACAAACAAATAGATACCTCTGTGTAACTCTGACTCTAAAAAATAAATAAACCTTAGGGGCCGGCATTATGGCATAGGAGGTAAAACTACTGCCTGCGGTGCCAGCATCCCATATGGGTGCCAGTTCATGTCCCAGCTGCTCCACTTCTGACCCAGCTCTCTAAGATGGCCAAGGAAAGCAGAAGATGGCCCAGGTCCTTGGGTCCCTGCACCCACATGGGAGACCTGGAAGAGGCTCCTGGCTCCTGGCTTCAGATTGGCTCAGCTCTGGCTACTGAGGCCATTTGGGGAGTGAAGCAGATGGAAGATTGATATCTCTCTCTGTCTCTCCTTCTCTCTCTGTGTAACTCTGACTTTCAAATAAATAAATAAATATTTTAATTTAAAAAAAAAAAAAAAGAGTCCCAGACTGTGAAACATAAAATGAGCCTGGGCATCTGGCTTCAATCACTATTATACATTGTTTTTGTCATAATCCCCAAGCAACTGTTGTCAGTCAGGGATCCCACCCTAAATTTGCTGTATATTCAGCACAATGTATATTAAATGCAAAATAAAACAAAACTTAAGATAAATAGAACACATATTTTGTTTCTTGGGAGCCAAAATCAAAGCAAACTAACAATACAAATTTATCAATAATCAGCAGCATAGATAGATAAGATAGATACCTCACCACAGGCCCCAGGACTTCCTTGGGTTTCTACTGTATATACCTATACACATGGAATTTCTTTAGGAAACAATGACAAGTCATCTGGTAAAGTTTTTGAAAGTTTTTTTAAGTTACATATTAAATTCCAAAAGGTTTAGCAGGATACTTCCAAACCTATTAGGTACTGGATCACAAGGAGGGAAAGCAAGGAATCAGAAAATAATCAAATTTTGGGGCCGGCGCCATGGCACAGGATGTTAATCCTCCACCTGAGGCTCCGGCATCCCATATGGGCACCAGTTCGAGTCCCAGCTGCCTCTCTTCCCATCCAGCTCTCTGTTATGGCCTGGAAAAGCAGAAGAAGATAGCCCAAGTGCTTGGGCCCCTGCATCTGCAAGGGAGACCAGGAAGAAGCTCCTGGCTCCCGGCACAGCTCTAGCCATTGCAGTCATCTGGCGAGTGAACCAACGGAAGGAAAACTTTTCTGTCTCTCCCTCTTACTATCTGTAACTCTATCTCTCAAATAAATAAATAAAATCTTTTTTTTTTATATATGTTTTTAAATTTTTTTTATTTATTTTTTTTTTTTGACAGGCAGAGTGGACAGTGAGAGAGAGAGACAGAGAGAAAGGTCTTCCTTTGCCGTTGGTTCACCCTCCAATGGCCGCCGCGGCCGGCGCGCTGCGGCCGGCGCACCGCGCTGATCCCATGGCAGGAGCCAGGAGCCAGGTGCTTTTCCTGGTCTCCCATGGGGTGCAGGGCCCAAGCACCTGGGCCTTCCTCCACTGCACTCCCTGGCCACAGCAGAGGGCTGGCCTGGAAGAGGGGCAACCGGGACAGAATCCGGCGCCCCGACCAGGACTAGAACCCGGTGTGCCGGCGCCGCTAGGCGGAGGATTAGCCTATTGAGCCGCAGCGCCGGCCCAATAAATAAAATCTTTAAAAAAAAAAAAAAAAAAAAAGGAATTTCAAGCTGGGCCAGTATTGTGGCACAGCAGGTTAAGGCCCTGGCCTGCAGCACTGGCATCCTATATGGACACTGGTTCAAGTCCCAGTTGCTCCTCTTCTGATCCATCTCCTTACTAATAAGCCTGGGAAAAGCAGCAGAAGATGGCCCAAGTGCTTGGGCTCTTGCACCCATGTGGGAGACCCTGAGGAAGCTCTTGGCTCCTGGCTACAGCCTGGCCCAGCCCCAGTTGTTGTTGTCATTTGGGGAGTGAACCAGTGGATGGAAAACTTCTTTCCCTCTGTCTCCACCTCTCTCTGTAACTCTGCCTTCCAAATAAATAAAAATCTTTAAAAAAAAAAAAAAAAAAGGCCGGTGCCGCGGCTCACTTGGCTAATCCTCCGCCTGCGGCACCGGCACCCCAGGTTCTAGTCCTTGTCGGGGCGCCGGATTCTGTCCCGGTTGCTCCTCTTCCAGTCCAGCTCTCTGTTGTGGCCCGGGAAGGCAGTGGAGGATGGCCCAAGTGCTTGGGCCCTGCACCCACATGGGAGACCAGGAAGAAGCACCTGGCTCCTGGCTTCAGATCGGCCCAGCGCGCCGGCCGTAGCAGCCACTTGGGGGGTGAACCAATGGAAGGAAGACCTTTCTCTCGTTCTCTCTCTAACTCTGCCTGTCCAAAAAAAAAAAAAATTTAAGTAAACAGTACATTTATGGATGCGAACTACAGAAGGCTTAACTATGTATACTACAGACTATTTAATTTATCCTCACTACTAGAGGAAAGTAAACTTGTATATTTCCAGAAAATTGTACATTTCAACAGAAAAACCTTAAATCACTTAATTGGCTTTGTAATTCCTTCAGAAAAATCACCTTGGCCAGCGCCATGGCTCACTTGGCTAATCCTCCGACTGCGGCGCTGGCACCCCGGGTTCTAGTCCTGGTTGCTCCTCTTCCAGCCCAGCTCTCTGCTGTGGCCCAGAAGGGCAGTCGAGGATGGCCCAAGTGCTTGGGTCCCTGTACCCACATGGGAGACTGGAGGAAGCACCTGGCTCCTGGCTTTGGATCGGTACAGCGCCGGCCATGGCGACCATTAGGGGAGTGAACCAACGGAAGGAAGACCTTTCTCTCTCTGTCTCTCTCTCACTGTCTATAACTGTCTCTCTCTCTCACTGTCTAACTCTACCTGTCAAAAAAAAAATCACCTTAATTATATTTAGTATGAACTAATTATCAAAAACTTATGGAATTCACAAGCTCAAATTGCAAAAGAAATCTATAAATCTATTAACTAAGAATAACTAACCATGCAGGGGACACAGCCACTGGTGGTGACCATTCTCCAGCTCATAAAACAAATTCATTAGATGAGATAGGTGGAGACTTCCAGATCCAGGACAGGCAGGGCCTGTGCTACACCCCTATTAGCAGGAAGCAGCTATAGAAGATATGACGATTCTACACCCTTCAACATCCCTTAATATTAATGTCTGGGCCGGCGCCGCGGCTCAATAGGCTAATCCTCCGCCTTGCGGCGCCGGCACACCGGGTTCTAGTCCCGGTTGGGGCGCCGGATTCTGTCCCGGTTGCCCCTCTTCCAGGCCAGCTCTCTGCTATGGCCTGGGAGTGCAGTGGAGGATGGCCCACGTACTTGGGCCCTGCACCCCATGGGAGACCAGGAGAAGTACCTGGCTCCTGCCATTGGATCAGTGCGGTGCGCCAGCCGCAGAGCTCCAGCCGTGGCAGCCATTGGAGGGTGAACCAACGGCAAAAAGGAAGACCTTTCTCTCTGTCTCTCTCTCTCACTATCCACTCTGCCTGTCAAAAAATAAAAAATAAAAAGATTAATGTCTGGAGTCTCTGAGGGGAATGAGGCAGGCAGACAGGATAAAATTGATTAGATTTATAACCTGGGGACCACGCCCTTCACCACAACTCCTGTGTGATCTCATGCCCTTACTTGACTCTACCTGTATGCCCACCTGCTAATCAGACTATGTAACCACTCGCACTTTGGGTGTAAATAAAAGGCCTGGAACATAGTGGGTCTCCGTGGCCTTCGGGCCACCCACTCTCTGCTTTCTTGCCTGCAGGCTTGCTCCACATGGCTCCTGGCCTGCTCTCTACCTGGTATGGACTCAACTTACCTTCTGGACTTCTTTCTCCCCTAATTAAAGCCCTCACTTTCCTGCACATTTCTCTCACTAAATAAAAAGCTTTAAAACTTAAAGAAATAAAAAATAATAATAAATAAATGCATTGAATAAGAAAGTCTGCCTAGCCGGCGCCACGGCTCACTAGGCTAATCCTCCGCCTAGCGGCGCCGGCACACCGGGTTCTAGTCCCGGTTGGGGCGCCGGATTCTGTCCCGGCTGCCCCTCTTCCAGGCCAGCTCTCTGCTGTGGCCCGGGAGTGCGGTGGAGGATGGCCCAGGTGCTTGGGCCCTGCACCCCATGGGAGACCAGGAAAAGCACCTGGCTCCTGGCTCCTGCCATCGGATCAGCGCGGTGCGCCGGCCGCAGCGCGCTGGCCACAGCGGCCATTGGAGGGTGAACCAACGGCAAAGGAAGACCTTTCTCTCTGTCTCTCTCTCTCTCACTGTCCACTCTGCCAGTAAAAAAAAAAAAAAAAAAAAAAAAAGAAAGTCTGCCTAACATGAAAAAATCACCACACATCACTGATAATCCCTAAGTGGATAACTACAAGAAAGCAACATTCAGGGCTGCTGCTGTGGCACAGCAGGTTAAAGTCCTGGCCTGAAGCGCCAGCATCCCATATGGGCGCCAGTTCTAGTCCCGGCTGCTCCTCTTCCAATCCTGCTCTCTGCTATGGCCTGGGAAAGTAGAAGATGGCCCAAGACCTTGGGCCCTTGAACCCGCATAGGAGACCTGGAAGAAGCTCCTGGCTCCTGGCTTCAGATGGGCACAGCTCTGGCCATTGCAGCCAGTTGAGGAGAGAACCATTGGATGAAAGACCCCCCTCTCTCTCTCTGTCTCTACCTCTCTCTTTAACTCCATCTTTCAAATAAATAAAATAAATCTTAAAAAAAAAAAAAAACTATCTAGTTCATAGTTAGCACTCAAATATTGTTATATATGTTCCTTCTTTTAAGTATTTAAACATGGACTTTATTTTTTATTTAAAAATTTATTTATTTATTTATTTGAAATTCAGAATTATAAAGAGAGAGGGAGGGAGGGAGGGAGGGGTCTTCCATCCGCTGGTTCACTCCCCAGTTGGCCACAATGGCCAGAGCTGTGCCGATCTGAAGCCAGGAGCCAGGAGCTTCTTCTGGGTCTCCCACATAGGTGCAGGGGCCCAAGGACCTGGGCCATCTTCTACTGCTTTCCCAGACCGTAGTACAGAGCCGAATTAGAAATGGAGCAGCCAGGACTTGAACCGGCGCCCATATGAGATGCTAGCACTGCAGGTGGCAGCTTTACCTGCTATGCCACAGCGCAGGCCCGTAAACATGGGATTTTAAAAAAAAGAACTCATGGGTGCCAACATTGTATTATATCAAGATAAGCTATCGCCTGAACATCAGCACCCCATATGGGAGCTAGCTTGTGTCCTGGTTGCTCCACTTCTGATCCACATCCCAGCTAATAGCCTGGGGAAAGCAGTGGAAGATGGCCCAAGTATTTGGGCCCCTATTACCTACATGGGAGACATGGATGAAACTCCTTGGTTCCTGGCTTCAGCACTGGCCTTTGTGACCATCTGGGGAGTGAATCAGCAGATGGAAGATCTCTGTCTCTCTCTACATATAACCCTTTCAAATAAATAAACAAATCTTAAAAAAAAAAATACGCACAAGTGGTATGTAAGAGACAAACACAGATACCCTGTAAACATATCCTCACCATTTCATACATCTTTATTCAACTTTCTATTTATTGAGCCTACTAGTTAGTAAGTTAAATTATCCTTAATGGGAAAAGAACTTAGTTTTCAAGTTCAAGAAGTTTTGCTGGGGCCGGAGTTGTGGCATAGTGGGTAAAGCTGCCACCTGTGGCTCTGGCATCCCATATGGGTACTGGTTTGAGTCCCTTCTGCTCCATTTCTGACCCAGCTCCCTGCTAATGTGCCTGCGAAAGCAAGGGAGGGTTACCCAAGTGCTTGGGCCCCTGCACCCACATGAGAGACCAGAGTGAAGCTCCTGGCTCCTAGCTTTGTTCTGGCTTAGCCCTGGCCATGGTGGCCATCTAGGGAGTGACCCAACAAATGGAAGATATTTCTCTGTGTGTGTATGTCTTTCCCTTTCTCTCTGTAACTCTGCCTTCCAAATAAATCTTTTTTAAAAAAGTTTTTGCTAAGCTGTCCCCATTATTCTCTTTGATAACATAATTGGAACAAAGTAATTCATGAGGTCATTTATCAGAGCTTAATCCATTCAAATTAGGTAAGTTCTAAATTCTTTCAAAAGTTGGGGGAAAAAAATCACCCATTTTAAGTTTAAACAGAAGTTCTCTCTAAACACTATTACTGCTTCACTGGTCAAAGGCCCTTCCCTGTCAACAGAACTCTCTGCCCATTCTAAGGACACACCCATCAGGAGAATATCATCTCAAGTCCTGCCAGCCAATAGCTGAGCTGCAATTAAAATGTTTGGGCAATGATATGCACAAAGTCCTAGGCACCAATGGAAAAGTCTTGGGAAGACTCTATCTAATGTCTTACTCATTCTGCATCAGAAGAAAAAAAAAACACAGTGAGTCACTTGGATACAAAACCCCTAGTCATTTTTTAGTCAGAGACCTAAAGTCACTACCCACTTTAAATAATCAGAACTGCTCAATGAAATCACTGAAGGCTGCTGCTGCCCATATATAAGGAAAAACAGGGAGAATTCCAAAATCAGCAACAAACCACACATCACCACATCCCAACAAAAATAGGATTTTTCCCTAACCTGCAGAAAATTCTACCACGAAACAACTGAGTTTAAAGGCCACCTCAACTTCCTGCTAGAATACTGAAGCTCAACAAGTTGCCAATAAAATAAAACTGAACATACCCCCCACGAACGGGGGGTGGCGGGGTAGATGCTGTCCCGTACTCCTTCCCCCCAACACAACAAGCAGGCAGGCCCCCGGTTCCTGCGGAGCGACCCCCTGCGGCACTCACCTGCAGCTTGTCCAGTCTTCGCCAGGAGGGACCCCAGCTCCAGGATGCTCTGCTCTTTGACCTGCACTGCCTCCTCATCATTTTCCTGAATGTCACGCTTTACTGGGAGAGGAAAACGAAAACACGCTGAGACTTCCGACTGAAAGGTAACTGGAGGAGATGTCAGCCTCACCAGACCCCTTACCAACTCAAACACATTCGCCAAAAGACAAATTCGAGAACTGAGGGGGGAAAATTCTTTAAACAAAAAGCAAGATGATCACACGTATGTAGGACACGCCCCAGGAAAATCACAAAACATATACTCTGTGAGTGTGGCTTTTCATTCTAGCCAGAACACTTCCCTTACCCACACATGCTGAGACGTCTGCTGTGATCACTTGGTTGAAACAAAATTAAAACAAGTGTTTCATACTTTCGCTAAGCCCCATGTAGTCACTATGTTATGTGAAGACATTAAACATATCTGTCCATTTATCTGCTACAAACTAAAATCAAATGTCCAAGTTACTGATGACTATAAAGACAGGAACCTTTCCGTAACTTCACGTCTGTGGAAAGCTTCAGCTGAGGAGTGAGTAGGGACAAACAATTCTACGAAGCCACTCAGGAAAAACTAGCCCATCAAAAGCACCAGTGTGACCCTGCAGTTACACTTAGGAGAGACTGCTGCCGAATAGTGGACCAGGTCCTGTTAAAATAACTTGGTGCCATCTGTCCCACTTCCAACTGTTAATAATTATCCTAAAACTCAAACAGCCAACAACCTCTTCAAGTTGGTGAGGATAATTTGAGAGATCATCACCAGTCAGTACTTCTCTAGCAAGGCATCATGACTTGACAAAAACCAAGATTTGGATACTCCATGATGGAGTCGGGAAAAAGTAAGGATGTCAGCCACCATGACTCAAGCTCTCTCTAACAGGAAGCTTTCAGGACGCTCCCCTCTAGTGGAGCGGTAAAGCAAGAAACACTCATCATCACGTTTACCACAATTTCTACTTTATCAAAGAAAAAATATTGGGCACTAGGCACAGAAAAAAAACGTAAAATCCATGCTTCCACAGTAGTGTGTACACACTGGATAAAAACACTTATTTAACAGAGACTGCCATGACTGGTTCTGTAGCTGGGACTGACTTAAAAACTTCAAAACCAAACACCCTTCCCCCCAATCATTCAGAGATGCATCTTGATTTCCCACCTTCCCCAGGACACCCCCCACCCCACCCCAGGACAAAGACATCAAGATCTTGCAAGGCTACAGTAACAACACACAGAATAAGTCAAAATAAACGCCAGCATCCTGGAAGTCCCCCACGCACGTGCACTCTTACTACTTGTTGATCCGACCCGCATCTTCTCAAGCCTCATTACTACACGCGCAGTGAAGAGTCAGCCCATGCCCTAACCGAACCCAAAGGCCTTCTGTGTCCTGATGCACCTATTTCGGCAGGACGCAACTGGCCGGCTCTCCTGCTGTGAGCAGGTGCAACAGTCACACTACAGAGTTAAGAAAACGTTCTTTAATTTTCTGGGGCACTGTGCAGCCGGCGGGTTCCGGAGTTCCCTGAACTCCGCGGCGGACAGCGATTTCCCTGAACTTGACTTCTAGCCTCCAAGAGGGAGCCGGGGACTTGCAGTCAGCTCCTCCAGCCGCGCGGTCCTACCCGCACCCCTCGCTCGGACACGCTACACGGGGCAGGGGGACGTCAGGCCAGCCCGAGGCGCGTGTCTCCCACACTCAGGAAGCGGCCCTCTCATAGTGGAGCCTTCTTGCCCGGGCCGGGGAGTAGCAGCAGCTCCCACTCGCAACGTCCCGCGGAAGCAAACTCCGAGAGAGGAGCAGCGAGCGATCGCGCTCCCACCCCCGAGCAGGCTGCGCCGATAACAACGGCGGGAAATGCCTGTCCCGAGCGGGCAGTGCCAAGGCCTCTCAACTCTCAAACCAGTCCCGAACAAGCCCGCCGGCCGGCCCCGCTGCTAGTCCCGGGCCAGCTCGCGCGGGCCGGAGCAAGGACCAGGCTGAGCAGAGATGGGGGCCCCCGGCCCACTCTCCCACCCCATGCCCAGCCCGCGGTGAGTCAGCAGCCGGCGAGTTGACTCCCCACCCCAGTGGCCCCCGGGGGGCTCCGGGGAGCTCCGAGCGGCCTGTGCCCCCGGCCCGGCCCCCTTACACACACAGTGAGTCAGCAGCACCGGAGCCGGCTAGTCCGGCCCCTCTCTGCTGCCGCCGACCCGCACAGGCGGCGCTGGGCCAGCGGGACCCGGGAGGCGGCGCGGCGACCTTTACCGATGGAGTGGAGGATGTCGATGGAGGCCTCCCGGTCGGTGCTGAGTAGAGACTGGGCTCTCTGGAACTCCACCACCGCCGCCGCCGCCATCTTACCGCTCTCACACCGTCCCCGGCCGCGGCCGCTGACGCCGGAAACACACGCCCGGAAGGCCCGCCCTCGCACCACTCCCCCTCGGTGGCCCAGAGTAGCCCGGGAGTTGTAGTCTCTCCGCCGGGCGGCGTGGGGCGAGGGGGAGAGCCGGGGCGCCTCGCGGGTGGGCTGCCAGCTCCTGGCACCGCCTAGCGGCCGGCCCTTGAAGGAAAGAGGGGGTGCCCAAGGCTCGTCCCCACCCGCCCCAAAAGAGGCCTCTAACTGCCCCCTGACTTGGGGAGAGTTTCTGGGCACCTGGTTAAGTGTTCCCGGAAAGCTGTTGGGGTTCTTTGTAGCTTCTACGTTTCGCCATTCATTCCGGGCAAGAACCGATCTTATAAAGTGCTCGTTCTGTGGCCGACGAAGAACAGCATTCAGATGCGTCCAAGCGTCCAGCAAGTGCTGCTGCGACACACACACACACACACACACACACACACCCCTTCCAGGCTCGGCTTCTAGCTCACCGTCTTTCAATCTTGTTATGAAATGACTACCTTTGCTCTGTTCACTTAAGAAATACCTCTTGGGAGTCACGCAGAAGTCTCACCGCTGCTCAAAAAAAAAAAAGAAAGAAAGAAATTATTTATTTTCTTTCCATGATTGCTGGGCAATCCTTCCTTCAACTAAAATCGCAGATACCTGTGAGGATACAAGTGGAAGGAAAAAGGACATTCTGTGAGGGTTTTGTTAAACTCGAAAGAGATGCTGGAACTGTACACAGGCAGCTATAACACAAGAGGACCTTCCGCTGGGTGATGACAATCCAGAAATGGAACGTGGTGGCCCCCAAAAGGACATCTAAAGAGAGCCGACATTGCACCCCCTCTGTGACTGGGCAACAGGAGCCCAACTAGCTGAGCCATCCACTGCTGCCTCCCAAGGTGCCCTCAGCGGGAAGCTGGGATGGGAAGCAGAGCCGGGACTCAGACACAGGGACCCTGATATGGGATGTGAGTGACCCAAATGGCATTTGAACCACCAGGCCAAACACCTGACCATTTATACCTTTTCCTTAGTCTTTTGACTTATATAATCAAGTAGAACACGCAATGAAAGGATAATAACAGGTTCAGAGGTCATACATTTCCTCTCAAATTCCAAGCCAGCTACTGAGTAGCTGGTAACTTTAACATATTTCTTAATTTCTCTGATTTTTTATTTTTTTAATCCATAAAACAGAGCTAATAAAACCTAGCTCAGAGGGGCCAGTGTTGTGGCACAGCAGGTTAAAGCCCCAGCCTGCAGCAGCGGCATCCTATATGGGCATAAGTTCAAGTCTCAGCTGCTCCACTTCCTATCCAGCTCCCTGCTAATGCATCTGGGAAAGCAGCAGAAGATGGCCCAAGTCCTTGGGCCCCTGTACCCTCGTGGGAGACCCAGAAGAAGCTCCTGGCTCCTGGCTGAGGTACCAGCCCAGCTCCTGCCGTTGTGGCCATTTGGGGAGTGAACCATCAGATGGAAGACCTTTCTCTCTGTCTCTGTCTCTACCTCTCTGTAACTCTTTCAAATAAATAAAATAAATCTTAAAAAAAAAAAAAAAAAAAAGCCTAGCTCAGAGGTTGCTGTGAGAGGATAATAGAGGACATGGTAACTAAGTGTAATCTCCTCTCCGGGTAGCATCTGCATTACACGATACTAACAGGTACTGCACAGTAGTCGCCTGTCACTGACTGCACTGAGGGGTAACCAATGTCCCTAAACTTCAGCAGTATCATAAATGGAAACCATTCTCAGGGATGTGACATTCTCAACATCACCAAACCACCCTCTTGCCGTTGTCTTGAGTCTTCCCCCCGTTGAGGTTCTTCATACCTTCCCTTCATTTCTCTAATATTCTGGGCCTAGCACCCTTTGCTCTGGTCCACAAAACGTCCTATCACCTGAGCCCTGCCCACTTCCCCAGTGCCAGCTCCGAACTCCGTCCGCCCCTTACGCCGATCATCTACCTCCATCCCCTGCCCCCCCCTCCTTTTTTCTGTCAACTATGCCAAGCTCTTTCTCACCGCAGGGCTTTTATGATCTTCCCACAGGCTTCAGCTCAAAGCTCATTTCCACCAGGAAGCTTGGGGCGCCATCCCATTATGAGAAGTCTCCTATGCCATCAACCCAGTCAGCCCCAGCGTTTGTTTCTTTCCTCGCGTTGAGCTGTGATTTTATCCTGTCCCTTGTTCACAGAACATCTTCCTCTGAGAGGTGGCAGGGGCCCTGTCAGTCTCTTTTGCAACCCCGGATCCGTCGTGTCTTGCACATGGCACAAGGGCAGTAGCTGCTGGGTGAAGAGAGGAGTGCTGACATCCCCCCATCACAACCTTCTGCCCTACTTATCCAGGGTGTATTCCATGAGGATACTTCCAAGCGGTCATTGAAAATGTGTATTATGAAGGGAATATCATTATGTTCTTAGAATTGCATCTGCAAAGCACATTGAATCTGTTAAAAACTAATTTAAAAAAAAATTTTTATAAATATGTATTAAGGGGGCCAGCACTGCAGCACAATGGGTTAAGCTGCTGCCCATGATCATCCCATACTGGAGTGCCAGTTTCAGTCCCGGCCGGTTCACTTCTGAAACAACTCCCTGCTATGGCCCCTGGAAAACAGCAAAACATGGCCCAGGTACCTGGGCCCCTGCTACCCACATGGGAGTCCTAGATATAGTTCCTGGCTCCTGGCTTTAGCCTGGCCCAGCCCCTGCTGCTGTGGCCTTTTGGGGAGTAAACCAGTGGATGAAGGATCTCTTCCTCTCTGTCTCGCCCTCTTTGTCACCCTGCCTTTCAAATAAATAAAGTAAATTTTGGGGGGAAACAGAAAAAGATGTGTATTATGAAAAGATAACACATGGATTTTAATATTTTTGGACCAAAACAAACATCTTTTATTTCATTTTCCCATGAAATTTAAAAGAGTTTTTAAATTTTTATTTATTTTTGTTTATTTGAAAGGTAGAGAAACAGAGAGAGAAATAGAGAGAGAGAGAGAGAGATCTCGCATCCACTCCCTCACTCCCCAAATGCCCTCAACTGTGGGGGGGCCTGGGCCATGCCAAAACCAGGGGTCCAGATCGCCACCCACACAGGAAGCTGCATGAGCAAGAGAGTGGCTAGAACTAAAGCCAGGCACTCGGGTATGGGCCGCAGGCATCCCAGGGGCACTGCAATGCCCCCCTGCACAAGGCTGCAGAAGTGCCCTCGTCTGTGACTGGTCACCTTCACCATGGCTGACTGGACTGGCACAGGGGTGTGCGTCACAGATTAGCTGGTGACCTACATTTTAAAAAGCTTGGTTTGGAAAAATTAGCTGGGTCAATCCAGTTGGGGAACTGAGAGACTGAGCCAGTTAGCCAATGGAACACACCAGAGCCAAGTTGGAAGAGGAAAAAACTCAGTAGGCAAGTAGGAAGGAGCAGGGATATCATGGAAGAGATCCAAACACCTCCAGACAAGGCCGCTTCCATTCCTAACAACTTCCTACTCTCCAGTTCCACTCCCCTCCGGCCCACCCATACCACAGTCCCCAGTAGAACACTGCGGCAAGTTTGCTCACCAAATATACTCTAACCCTTCCATTATGTCCAGAAGAAAGATTCAATGTCGTATAATTATGTCTTTAAAGGCAATCATATATAGGTGGAGTTTATGCTCATTATACTTATTTTTATGGTTGTATTTACATTATGGATGACCAATAACACTACTGCTAGTTTTCCAGTGAAGTAACATTATAAAATTACATTGAAAAACAAAGCAAGTCTATTGGAATAACCACATGCACAGTTTATGGACATGGCAAAAATCAGAAACAAGTAGGACTGTTTGGTCCAAAAAGCTGAATCCAGGTCTCAGCATCGTTATGTAGCTAGCTGTTTACCTCCCATCACCCCTCTTTTTATTACCAAATGACATCTCTTCTCAGGAGACCAGTGAGTCCTTTAGGTTCCTATCCTAGATTTTTTTTTTTTCTTTTTTTTTTTTTTTTTTTTTTTTTGACAGGCAGGAGTGGACAGTGAGAGAGAGAGACAGAGAGAAAGGTCTTCCTTTGCCGTTGGTTCACTCTCCAATGGCCGCCACAGCCGGCGCGCTGCAACCAGCGCACCGCGCTGATCCGATGGCAGGAGCCAGGTACTTATCCTGGTCTCCCATGGGGTGCAGGGCCCAAGCACTTGGGCCATCCTCCACTGCACTCCCTGGCCACAGCAGAGAGCTGGCCTGGAAGAGAGGCAACCGGGACAGAATCCGGTGCCCCGACCGGGACTAGAACCCGGTGTGCCGGCGCCGCAAGGCGGAGGATTAGCCTAGTGAGCCACGGCGCCGGCCTTATCCTAGATTTATGATTCCTAAAGATGTCTTTCAAGTCACCTCTGCTTAAGGCACTTTGTGCTATAGGAAAAGAGCATGGAATTGGAGGTTGGCAAACATGGAATCTGTTGCCAACTAATAGTCAAAGTATTTAAATGCTCTGAGACTAAGTTTGAACATCAGTAAAACCTCTTTAAAAATCTGTTTCACTGGATGTTTGAACAATAATGTAAATATACTTAATGCCACAGAACTGTAGACTTACAAATGGTTAAAATGTTAAATTATGTATATTCTACCACAATAAAAATACCTACTTCGCAGAATTGCTGGAGCTTAAACTCTTAGACCCTAGAACACTTCAGCAGTGTGACTGACACATATAAGTATTCAATAAGTGGAAGTTATTAAATGTATAATTAAGTTGCTGATTAAAGTAGCTGATTAGCACCCACTCCTTCCTTCAGGGGGCCTGATTGAAGGGCTAAAGAAATCTTTAATTGGTGATTTGATTTTCTTATAATAGAATGGCAATCAACTGTCAGTTCATTTCCTATCTCAGACTTCCTCACTCTCAGCCTTTCCTCCCTGCCCTCCTTGTCATGCTTCTCTGCTCCCACGTCACACCCAAACAGGCCACCCAACCCCAATCTCCACACACTATCCTGTATAACTGTATAGCAAAGCTATGTCTCTCTTCTAAATGAATATTCCTGTTCACGGGGCTTTTTTTTTTTTAGAACAATTTTTTTGAAGATTTATTTATCTATTTGAAAGTCAGAGTTACACAGAGAGAGGAGAGGCAGAGAGAAAGAAAGAAGTCTTCCATCCAATGGTTCACTCCCCAGTTGGCCGCAATGGCAGGAGCTGCACCGATCCGAAGCCAGGAGCCAGGAGCTTCTTCTGGATCTCCCACACGGGCACAGGGGCCCAAAAGCTTAGGCCATCTTCTACTACTTTCCCAGGCCATGGCAGAGAGCTGGATCAGAAGTGAAGCAGCCAGGTTTCAAACCGGCGCCCATATGGGATGGCAGCACTGCAGGCCAGGGCATTAACCCACTGTGCCACAGTGCCAGCCCCTCACTGGGCTTTGTAAATATTTTTGTATCCCAAAGTTGAGCAGTAGGGGAATACCACATACTGTCCTACTAATACACAACTATATACTCTTTCTTGTCTTACCCTGCGATAGGGATCTATGCTTAGCAGGGGTTTTCTCCATAAACCTTTTTTTTTTTTAAGATTTACTTTATTTGATTTGATTTGAAAATCGGAGTTACAGAGAGAGCAGGAGAAACAGGGAGCTGGATTGGAAGAGGAGCATCCAGGACTTGAACCAGCACCCATATGGGAAATGGAGCAGCCAGGACTTGAACCAGCACTCATTTGGGATGCCAGCATTGCAGGTGGAGGCCTTACCTGCTATGCCACAGCACCAGCCCCCAATTAGTGGTTCTAGGGTCAACTCCTCAATGCCACACATTCATTGTCTTCGGAGCTCTAGAAGTAAAAAATACCAAAAAGTAAGGGAAATGTGTCATTATTATCTTTTCACCTCTCAATGGGAGCCCTTCTCTTCCACATCCCTTGACCTCTAGATATCTTATTGACCTTGAGTTGTATTATGCATCTCCTTTAGTGAAAACCTGTTAGTGATAAATTTGTGTTTCACACAAATTGATTTTACTCTCATCCTTTACTGATAGTTCAAGGGGTATAAAATTCCTACATGGACACTTATTTTCAGTCGATATGTTTTTAATATTTATTTATTTTAAAGGGAGAGCTATAGATAGAGGGAGAAACACTGAGAGAGCCTCCATCCACTGGTTCACTCCCCAGATGGCCACAACAGCCAGAACTAGGCCAGGCCAAAACAGGAGCCAGGAGCCTCCCATTTTGGGTGCAGGAGCCATCTTCCACTGCTTTCAGCAGAAGCAGGGAGCTGGATCAGAAGTGAAGCTCCAAGGACTCCAACCAGTGCCCATATGCGACACCAGCATCACAGGCAGCAGCCCGACCTGTTGTGCCACAATGCCAGCCCAAGCAGTTTGTTTTCTAAAGATATCAAAGATGGGGTGTCCTAGCAGTTAGTACACCTGTTAGGATGCCAGGACTCGAACCGGTGCCCATATGGGACGCTGGCACTGCAGGTGGCAGCTTTACCTGCTACGCCACAGTGCCAGCCCCAGAAAGATGGTGATTTCTAATTGTCTTTTCTCCCGAGTTAATTTTTTTTCTTTTTTTTTTTTTTTGGACAGGCAGAGTGGACAGTGAGAGAGAGAGACAGAGAGAAAGGTCTTCCTTTGCCCTTGGTTCACCCTCCAATGGCCGCCGCGGCCGGCGCACCGCGCTGATCCGATGGCAGGAGCCAGGTGCTTCTCCTGGTCTCCCATGGGGTGCAGGGCCCAAGCACTTGGGCCATCCTCCACTGCACTCCCTGGCCACAGCAGAGGGCTGGCCTGGAAGAGGGGCAACCGGGACAGAATCCGGCACCCTGACCAGGACTAGAACCCGGTGTGTCGGCGCCGCAAGGTGGAGGATTACCCTAGTGAGCCGCAGCGCCGGCCCCCGAGTTAATTTTAATATCTTTTCTGGCCTAGACTTTCTCCAGTTTCATTACAAACCACTCACACATTGATTAGGACTCACTGTGCTTCCTGCATCTGAGCATTTGTGCCACATTAAGCATGGAAAATCGTCAGCCATCTCTTCAAGTTTTGCCTCCTCTGATCCCTTTTCTCCTGGAAAGCCTAACAGACATGACAGGTTTGTATGGTCCAGTCCACTGCTGGGCGTTGGAACGTAGCTAGTCCAAACTGGGCAATGTGTTCTCTAAGTGCAAAACACAGCACTTCCAGAACAGCATTAAAGTCAAATATCAGTTGTGATGTGTATATTGATTATATGTCAAAATGATAATCTTTTGGATTCACATCATGTGTGTCTTAATTTTTTTTACTTTAATGCTGCTACTAGGAAATTTTCAGTTACATATGTATCTTTTATTTCTATTGACCAGCACTCTGCAAGGCTGTCTGCTTCTCTTCTCTGTATCTCTTACATCTAGCAGGGAGGGAGAGATCTTGAGTTTGATCTCTACACGTTATTAAATCAGGAGGAAGCCAGCACTGTGGTGTAGCAGGTAAAGCCATAGCTGGCATCCCATATGGGCACCTGTTCATGTCCCTGCAGCTCCATTTCCAATCCAGCTCCCTGTTAATGGCCTGGAGAAAGCAGCTGAAGATGGCCCAAGTGCTTGGGCCTCTGCTACCCACAAGGGAGACCTGGAAGAAGCTCCTGGCTTTTGGCTTCAGCCCGGCCCAGCCCTGGCCCTTGCAGCCATCTGGAGAGTGAACCAGCAGATGGAAGATCTCTCTCTTTCTCTCTTTCTCTCTCTCTCTGTAACTTTGTCTTTCAAACAAATAAATAAATCTTTAGGGACCCATGCTGTGGCACAGCAAGTTAAGCTGCCACATGGTACGCTGGCATCCCATATGGATGCCAGTTCCAGTCACAGCTTCACCACTTTTGATCTAGCTCCCTGCTAATGCGCCTGGAAAAGCAGCAGAATATGGTCCAAGTCCCTGGGCCCTTGCCACCCATGTGGGAGACCCAGAAGCTCCTGGCTCCTGGATTCAGCCTGGCCCTGGCTGTTGCAGTCATTTGGGGAGTGAACCAGTGAATGGAAGCTCTCTCTCTCTCTCTCTCTCTGACTTTCAATTAAACAAATAATAAGGGTTGCTCCTTTTAAAAATAAATAATAGGCCGGCGCCGCGGCTCAATAGGCTAATCCTCCGCCTAGCGGCGCCGGCACACCAGGTTCTAGTCCCGGTCGGGGCGCCGGATTCTGTCCCGGTTGCCCCTCTTCCAGGCCAGCCCTCTGCTGTGGCCAGGGAGTGCAGTGGAGGATGGCCCAGGTGCTTGGGCCCTGCACCCCATGGGAGACCAGGAAAAGCACCTGGCTCCTGCCATCGGATCAGCGCGGTGCGCCGGCCGCAGCGCGCTGGCCGCGGCGGCCATTGGAGGGTGAACCAACGGCAAGGGAAGACCTTTCTCTCTGTCTCTCTCTCTCACTATCCACTCTGCCTGTCAAAAAATAATAAAAAAAAAAATAAATAAATAAAAAAAATAAAAATAAAAATAAATAATAAATTTTTAAGGATAAAAAATAAATATTTTTAAAAAAATCAGAGCAGGAGCATATTTCATTCATCATTACCGTATCAGCTCTTAGGGTAAGGCTTGCTATTTAACAACATCTGTAGGTTGCTGGGGCTGGCATTGTAGCATAGCAGATAAAACTGTTGCAGCAACCCATATGGACACCAGTTCGAGTCCTGGCTGCTCCACTTATGTACCAGCTCTCTGCTAATGGCCTGCGAAAAGCAACAGAAGATGGCTTAAGTGCTTGGGGCCCTGCCACCCATGTGAAAGATAAGGATGAAGCGCCTGGCTCCTGGCTATGGCCTGACCAAGACTGACACTCTGTGGCCATGTAGGGACTGAACCAGCAGCCGGAAGATCTCTCTTTCTCTCCCTCTCTCTCTGTGGAACTCTGACTTTCAAATAAACAAATACATCTTAAAAACAAAGCTACCATGTTGATATAACTGGAATTTCAGCTCATAATGACATTAAAACTTTTAATCTAATTAATATTCAGACAATGCTTACCTAGTCACTATTGGTCCTTCTACCTTCATTTCTCTTCTTTGCAACATCTTCTAGCAAAAAAAGTCCCACTCACAAATGACATCTCCACAGCTGTGTCCTTTGCCTGGATGCCGGTGGCAGCTCTCCCAGGCTGAGATAGGGAACAGCAGAGGTTTCACTTCCAAACAACACTGCACCTGGGCGCCCACTCCCAGATGGTCTAAATAAAGTGTCATCCTTTCAGAGTGAGTCTATGGGTGGCAAATTGTCTTATGTGACTCTAATTATTTATATTTCATCCCCAAATGTGAGAGTTGTGGTTTCACTGGAATAGAATTCCTAGTGGCAACGTTACTTTGTCCTTTCAGCACTTTGAAGATATTGTTTGTGAAACTGGGAGGTATAATTCTGTCTTAAAGAAGAAAATATAAAAAATACATTGTTTGGGGTGAGCATTTGTCACAGTAGTTAAGATGCTGTTGGGATGCCCGCATTCCATATCAGAGTGCCTATGCTGAACTGCCAGCTCCATGTCGATTCCAGTTCCCTGCTACCATGCACCCTTGGAGGCAACAGGTGTTGACCCAAGGACTTGGGTCGCTGCCACCAGCATCAGAAACCCCAGGTTGTGTTACAGGTTCCTGGCTTCAGCCTAGTCCCACCTGGCTGTTGAAAGCCCTTGGGGGAGTGAACCACCGGATGGGATGTGTGTGTGTGCGTGTGTGTGTGTGTGTGTGTGTGTGTGTCTTTCTGCTTGTCAAATAATTTTAATTTGTTAAATCTATTTCTTATGGAAGGAAGCAACATTGTTGACCTAAAAATACTTTGTTTCTTCAAAGGATATAATGCAACTTGCCATTCTCCAGGCTAACAAGAAATGCAAAGATACAAAATATTTCTAACCACTGAACTAAAAAGGCTTGATCAATCAGAGTAAAAAGTTTCAAGTTAAATCTGACACACTTTGTTCTTTATCATGTTACTGTCTTCTCTGTTGTCATTCTTAGCAGAGACAGTATCTAATTGAGATATCAAATTGTACATTGTTTTATGTCAAACCTTTCTCAGCATGTGAAAATAAAATCCCTTCATCCAAATGCTTGGGTTAACTTCATCACTCATAAAACATGATTTAAAGAATTCCACAAAATCAAAAGATATAAATTGTTTAAAATGTTGGTCCATAACACATGCCTGTTGTCCTTCATGAATATTACAAATGGTCCTGAGCAGGAAGCTGGATCAGATGGTATCCCAAATGGTAGCTTAAACTGCTGGGCCACAACACAGGGCCCTCCACTGCATTCTTGTGTCCAGTGTTGTAGACAAAATGTCAAGTTTCTCATTCTGATTTCTTATCTGCTATTGTACTCAGACAAATCAGAGAATATTCTTCTTTTCAATGCTCTGGTTTTCAAACACATCTATGAATACATCAAGCCTTTCTCCTTGCTAGAGATTGGGGAAAAGAAGGGAAATTGCAGGATGTATTCAGTGTACAATATTATTTTTGTTAAAAATCATGTATATTTCAGGGCCCAGTTGCAGTGCTGACATCCTGCAGGGGCACTGGTTCATGTCCTGGTTGCACCTCTTCCAATCCAGCTCCCTGTTAATGTACCTGAGAAAGCAGTAGAAGATGGCCCAAGTGCTTGGGCCCCTGTACCTACATGAGAGACCCAGAGGGAGCTCCTGGCTTCAGATGGGCCTAGCTCCAGGCCATTGCGGCCATTTGGCATGTGAACCAATGAATGGAAGATCTCTCTCTCTCTCTCATGCTCACTCTCTCTCTCTCTCTCTCACTCTCTCTGTAACTCTACCTTTCAAATAAATAAATAAATCTTTTTTAAAAATCATGTATATTTCATTTTGTACATCTTGTTCTATCTGTGCTTCCTTCTATCCATCCATGTGTCCTTCTATCTGAATATATACACACCTAGAGACATCTAGAATGTTCTTTCTAAAAGATTTATTTATTTACTTGAAAGGCGGTGCTTCCCGCTGGTCCGGTGGCCTGGTGGCAGCACGGCAACCCTCGGCACCCTGGCCAACATGGCATGGTGAGTGCCGCAGAGCCCACAGGAGGCAACCTACATACAGCCTGCCGACTGCAGGGCGGGTGCTGTCCAGACGCTGTACACAGGACCTGCTCTGCACTCTGTGTGTGAATTCACAGAGAGACATGAATGGATAACAACAGAAGATGGTATTGGAACAGTGGGAACCAGCAATTTTGCACAGGTAGCTCTGGGAGGTGTTGTTTATAGTAGTCTGCTGAAGCTGGGACAAAATTGAAGAACAAGATGAGTTTGGTGCTTTGGAGAATGTGAAAGCTGCTAGTGAACTCTGTTCTCCCTCCATCAGGAGAAGTAACTGAAATTAATGAAACCCTTGCAGAAAACCCAGGACTCCTGAATGAATCTTGTTCTGAAGTTGGGTGGCTGATCAAGCTGACAGAGTAACCCTTCAGAACTAATGAGTGAAGAAGCCTATGAGAAACACGTAAAATCTATTGAGCAACGAAAGTGGAACCCTTACATGAACTGGCATGGAATAACTTCATCCAGCACAGTTACCTTAAATTAGTGGTGGACAGGACTTAAAATAGCAACTTTTAGCAATACTGATGGGAAGAGATGCTACTTCCAACTCTGCTACTGGAAGAAAATCTCCCCTAACTTTGTAATATTGCAGGTGAACACAATATGCATCTTTTTCACAGTACCTTGTGATTTTTATACTATGCTCTAGGCACTGGTATTCAGAATACATGAAGTTATCTGTGGTAAAAACTAGTTCTACAAATAATGTAATTCAAGGACAATATTGTGATCTTAAGTCTTATACAATCTTGTAACTTGCTTAAACCCACCCCTAGATTAGGGTCAAAATATGCAATGATCTTTCCATTGGAAGTAACTGGGAATGGAGAACAGATTTTGTTAGTTGTACAGTGTCAGAGAACAAACAATACCATCTTCATTTTGTAATATATTGCATTTGCTGGTGCTGTTTTATACACCTAAGAAGCAGCTCTGTAGCAAAATAAGAAACATAATAAAATTTTCAACTTCTTCGTTAATAAAAAAAAAAAAAAAGGTAGTTTAAGGAGGGCCAGCACTGTGGCATGGTGGGTAAAACTGCCACCTGCAGTGCTGACATCCATATGGGCACTGGTTCTAGTCCCGGCAGCTCCACTTCTGATCCAGCTCTCTGCTGTGGCCTGGGAAAACCATGGAAGATGGCCCAAGTGCTTGGGCCCCTGCATCATGTGGGAGACCCAGAAGATGCTCCTGGCTTTGGATGGGCCCCAGCTCTGGCTGTTGTGGCCATTTGAGGAGTGAACCAGAGGATGGAAGACCTTTCTCTGTCTCTCTCTTTTGCTCTCTCTCTCTCTCTTTGCCTCTGCCTCTCTGTAATTCTGCCTTTCCAATAAATTAAGCCAGAAGCCAGGAGCTTCTTCCTGGTCTCTCACATGGGTATATGACCCCAAGCATTTGAGCCATCTTCTACTGCTTTTCCAGGTGCATTAGCAGAGAGCTGGATCAGAAGTGGAACAGCCAAGACTCATACATATGGGATGCCAGTGCTGCAGGCAGTGGCTTAACCTGCTAATCCTCCATGCTAGCCTGAGTGATTTACTTTCTAATTTGTACATTTCTGCATTTCCTGATTTTAAATAAGTATCATTTTAACAAATGAATTTATTCCTAAAGGCATGTTTAATTATTTTTCAGTGTTGAGATTATAAACAATTTTTCAGTTTGTCTATATTTCCCAGTTTCAACAACGTGGTACTATTTTTGTTACAATTTTAGGGCAAGATACAAAGATAATTAATTAGAAACTGGGAGCCACAAGGACCAGGAAATGGTTCCCAATATCTTTGAATATACTAGAAGACTTGAGGAGTATTTCTATTTTCAAATAGGAGTGGTTTGCATCATATTTTGTTTAGGCAATCCTATGGATTAAATCTTGAACAGGACTTTCACAGTTGAGTTCTAAGTGGTCAAGTCATTCTTGTGTAAGTCACTTCTCTAAGAAGACTGAAAGCGAAAGAGTAGATTCCAAAGGAACTGCTCCAAATGACCACGAACTGATGAAAGGATAAATAAAATGTGGCATAAGCATACAATAAAATATTGCTCAGCAACAAAAAAGGAATGAGGTACTGTTGTGTGATACAAAATGGACGAAGTGTGAAAATGTGCTATGAAGACACCCAGTTACAAAAGGCCTCACAGACATGCATATATACACTCCATGTAAGCAATGTCCAGAGTAGGCAAGTCTGTAAAGGCAGAAAGTATGTTAGCTGTTTTCTAGGGCTGGCAGCATGCCGGGAGGGAAATGGGGAAACAGGCAGTGAAAGCCAGTGGGTATCAGCTCTCCTGTGGAATGATGACGATGTTCTAAAGTTGATCAAGGCCATAGGCACACGATTGTACAAGTACACTCAAATCAAGAAAGCACTGATGGGGCTGGCGTTGCGGTTCAGAGGGTTGAGCTGCTGCTTGCAATGCCAGCATCCCTTTTTTTATGGGAGCTGGTTCAAGTCCCAGTTGCTCCACTTCCAATCCAGCTCCTTGCTAATGCATCTGGGAAAGTAAAGGAAGATGGCCCAAGTGGGATATCCGGATGGAGTTCTAGGCTCCTGGCTTCAGCCTGGCCCAGCCCAGGCCATTGTGGCCATTTGGGGAGTGAACCACTGGATGGTAGATTTCTCTCTCTCTCTCTCTCTCTCTCTCTCTCTCTCTCCCCCTTCCCCTGCTCTGTATCTGTAAATCTTTAAAGTAAGCAAATAAATTTTTTTAAAAAAACATTGATGTATATACTTCAAATGGTATGTATGGTGAATGAATATCTCAATAAAGCTGTTAAAAAGAGAAAGAACTGCTTGCTGACACATTTGCCTCTTTGTGACAAGCGCTCAGGCTTTTCCTTGGGCTTCTGAAATTACACCAGAGACCTTACTTGGAAACTCATTCTGTACAAAAACTAGGCCATTATTCGGTTCGCAGCCATTTGTCTAGAGCTTCACAACGTCCATTATTATTTCTCTCTCTCTGCTGGGGAGAATTCAAAATATGAGAAATAAGGATTAGGAGATAATGTTTATTTTTTATAAACACTTGTTTATATTTATTTGAAAGTCAGAGTTACAGAGAGGAGAGGCAGAGAGAGAGAGAGGTCTTCCATCTGATGATTCACTCCCCAACTGGCTGCAATGGCCAGAGCTGCACCGATCCGAAGCCAGGAGCTTCTTCCAGATCTCCCATGCAGATGCAGGGGCCCAAAGACTTGGGCCACTTTCTACTGCTTTCCCAGGCCATAGCAGAGAGCTGAATCGGAAGTGGAGCAGCCGGGTCTTGAACCGGCGCCCATATGGAATGCTGGTGCTTCAGGCCAGGGCATTAACCCACTGCGCCACAGTGCCTGCCCCTAGGAGATAATGTTTAAGCCCATGATTAATAAACCTGCATCCCATGGGTTTGAGTCCCAACCCTGGCTCCAACTCCAGATTTCTGCTAATGCAGACCCTGGGAAGCAACAGATGATGGCTCAAGTAATTGGGCTCCTGCCATCCACACGGGAGACCTGGATTGAGTTTCCAGCTCCTAGTCTTGACCTCCGCCCAGCCTCAGCCATTGTGGACATCTGGGGAGTGAACCAGTGGATGGGCGCCGCCCCCATTATCCACCTCTCAACTAAACAAATACAATTAAAATAAATAAATAACGATTGTAAATAAGTACAAGACAAAGTACTTGTAGCTAGAGGCTGGCAGTGAAGTGAGATTATGAAGTACCTATCAACATCACTCAGCACAGGAGAGCTTACGCAGTAACTGATAGTGAAATTTTCATATATGTTACCTCACTTGTTCCTTAAAACAACTTTTTTTTTTTTTTTTTTTTGACAGGCAGAGTGGACAGTGAGAGAGAGAGAGACAGAGAGAAAGGTCTTCCTTTGCCGTTGGTTCACCCTCCAATGGCCGCCGCGGCCGGCGCGCTGCGGCAGGCGCACCGCGCTGATCCGATGGCAGGAGCCAGGAGCCAGGTGCTTTTCCTGGTCTCCCATGGGGTGCAGGGCCCAAGCACCTGGGCCATCCTCCACTGCACTCCCTGGCCACAGCAGAGAGCTGGCCTGGAAGAGGGGCAACCGGGACAGAATCCGGTGCCCCAACCGGGACTAGAACCCAGTGTGCCGGCGCTGCTAGGCGGAGGATTAGCCTAGTGAGCCGCGGCGCCGGCTTCCTTAAAACAACTTTTTAAAAAAATATTTGTTTAGGGGCCAGCGCTGTGGCTCAGTGGGTTAACACCCTGGCCTGAAGCGCCAGCATCCCATAGGGGCAACAGTTCAAGTCCTGGCTGCTCCACTTCCTATCTATCTCTTTGCTATGGCCTGGGATAGCAGTAAAAGATGGCCCAAGTTCTTGGGCCCCTGCACCCATGTGGGAGACTCAGAAGAAGCTCCTGGCTCCTGGCTTCGGATCGGCGCAGCTCTGGCCATTGCGGCCAATTGGGGAGTGAACCATTGGATGGAAGACCTCTCTCCTCTCTCCTCTCTCCCTCCCTCTCTCTCTCTCTCTCTCTGTCTCTCTGTCTCTCCTTCCCTCTCTCCCTCTCTCTCTGCCTCTCCTCTCTCTGTGTAACTCTGACTTTCAAATAAATAAAAATAAATCTTTTAAAAAAATATTTGCTTAAAAAATGAAAAAAAATCTAAAGGTTTATTTTATTTATTTGAAAGATAGAGTTAAAGAGAGAAGGAAAGAGAAAGAGAGACAGATCTCCAATCTGCTGGTTCACTCCCCTAAGTGGCTACAATACCTGGGACTGGGCCAGGCCAAAGTCAGGATCCTGGAACTCCAACTCGAGACCTGGCTGCCCCATTTTTTATCTAGCTCCTGATAATGCACCTGGGAAGGCAGCAGAAGATGGCCAAGTGCATGGCCAAGTGCACGTGGGAGACCCGGCCAGAGTTCCTGGCTCCTGTTTTGCACCCCACCACACACACACACACACACACACACACACACCAAGATACACAGAGTTGAAAGGCTTCATTGTACAGAACCTCCTTTTTCTTTTTTTTTTTTTTTTAGATTTATTATTTATTTTAAAGGCAGAGTTATATAGAGAGAGGAAGAGACAGAGAGAGAAAGATCCACAGTCACTGGTTCACTCCCCAGATGACTGCAATGTCAGTCAGACTGAGCCAGAAGTCTGGAACTCCATCCACATCTCCCACCTGGGTGGCAGGGACCCAAGCATTTGGGCCATGTTCCACTGTTTTTCCACCAGCATTACCAGGGAGCTGGATTGGAGTGCTCAAACCAGCCTGCATATGAGATGCCTATGTAGCAGGTGGCAGCTTAATCCCCACCGCATTACAATGCTGACCCCATAAATAAATATTTTTTTAAATGCTCTGATAGGGGCTGGTGCTGTGGTGTAGCAGGTAAAGCTGTAGAAAATGGCCCAAGTCCTTGGGCCCCTGAACCCACAAGGGAGACCTGGAAGAAGCTCCTGGCTCCTGGATTCAGGTTGTCCCAGCTCCACAATTGCGGTCATTTGGGGAGTAAACCAGCAGATGGAAGACTTCTCTTGCTCTCTGCCTCTCTGTAACTCTGCCTTTCAAACAAATAAATCCATCTTTAAAGAAAAATGCTCTGATAGGGGCCAGTGTTATAGCAGAGTAGTTTAAGCCTCTGCCTGCAGTGCCGGCATCCTGTATGGGTGCCAGTTCGAATCCCAGACACTCTGCTTCTGATCCCGCTCCCTGCTAATGGCCTGGGAAAACAGTGGAAGATGGCCCAAGTCCTTGGGTCCTTGCACCCACGTGGAAGACCCAGAAGAAGCTCGTAGCTCCTGGCTTCAGATAGGCCCAGCCCTGGGCATTGTGGCCTTTTAGGTAGTGAACCAGGAGATGGAAGACCTCTCTCTCTCTGTCTCTCCTTCCCTCTGTAACTCTACCTCTCAAATACATAATTCTTAAAAAAAAAATTTCTTGGGCCGGCGCCGTGGCTCACTAGGCTAATCCTCCACCTTGCGGCGCCGGCACACCGGGTTCTAGACCCGGTCGGGGCGCCGGATTCTGTCCCGGTTGCCCTCTTCCAGGCCAGCTCTCTGCTATGGCCAGGGAGTGCAGTGGAGGATGGCCCAGGTGCTTGGGCCCTGCACCCCATGGGAGACCAGGAAAAGCACCTGGATCCTGGCTCCTGCCATCGGATCAGCGCGGTGCGCCGGCTGCAGCGGCGGCCATTGGAGGGTGAACCAACGGCAAAGGAAGACCTTTCTCTCTGTCTCTCTCTCTCTCACTGTCCACTCTGCCTGTCAAAAAAAAAAAAAAAAAAAATTTCTTAAAAAAAATTCTGATGACAAAACTCCTGTTCTTTCACTCTCAGCCCCAAAATCCTACATGAAAACAGAGGTCAAATTATGGAACCAGTGTGAGATATTCCAAGATTGCCTAACAATGTTCCCACTTGTGGGGTCCTGGTTAGCCACTGATAAAATCAGCATTGGAACTCCACAGAAGCAACGGGAGATGCTGGGCCATTTCAACACCTGCCTCCTTCCAGGCACTGTAAGGAACAAGTGTGTCACCCAGAGGCCAGACCTGCTGCACAGCACTGACTGGGGCTTGGGGAGGAGACGATGGAGCCTCAGGATGCCCAGGGAGGCTCCCTGTCCCAGAGCAGATGGCAGCACTGCTCAAAACCACCCCGTAACATCCTGGGGAGAGGTCTTCTGATGGAACCAATGATCAGAACGAAGAGACCCCATTCCAAACTAAGCCGATACCTAGCAAAGGTTCCGTTTGTTACTGTGTTCACAGGGTGAAGACCATATGAATGAGCAATCTCACACACCCCACAAAAGACTCTGAGTAAATTTGGATCCTTTCCTTTGGCAGAGAGAATTATATTAGGGTTATTAATAGAAATGAACTACTTGTCATTGATACTTAACTGACAAATAAAAAAATAACATTTTTTTCTGATTTTATGAGCCATATCTTAGAGCAATGGTGTCTCTATCTCTCGAGTTTTTTTTTTTTTTTTTTTTTTTTTTTTTTTTTTTTTTCTGGACAGACAGAGAGAAAGGTCTTCCTTTTCTGTTGGTTCACCCTCCAATGGCCACTGTGGCTGGCGCGCTGCAGCCGACGCACCGTGCTGATCTGAAGCCAGGAGCCAGGTGCTTCTCCTGGTCTCCCATGTAGGTGCAGGGCCCAAGGACTTGGGCCATCCTCCACTTTACTCCCGGTCCACAGCAGAGAGCTGGCCTGGAAGAGGAGCAACCAAGACAGAATCCGGAGCCCCAACTGGGACTGGAACCCCGTGTGCCAGTGCCGCAGGCAGAGGATTAGCCTATTGAGCCAGGGCGCCGGCCTCAAGTTTGTTTTTTTATTTTTTTTTATTTTTTTATTTTTTTTTTTTTTATTTTTTTTTGACAGGCAGAGTGGACAGTGAGAGAGAGAGACAGAGAGAGAAAGGTCTTCCTTTTGCCGTTGGTTCACTCTCCAATGGCCGCCGCTGCAGCCGGCGCACCGCGCTGATCCTGGCAGGAGCCAGGAGCCAGGTGCTTTTTCCTGGTCTCCCATGGGGTGCAGGGCCCAAGCACCTGGGCCATCCTCCACTGCACTCCCTGGCCATAGCAGAGAGCTGGCCTGGAAGAGGGGCAACCGGGACAGAATCCGGCGCCCCAACCGGGACTAGAACCCGGTGTGCCGGCGCCGCAAGGTGGAGGATTAGCCTATTGTGTTTTTTTATTTTTTTAATTTATTTATTTGAAAAGCAGAAGAAAAGAAAGACAGAGAGAGAGATATCAATCTTCCATCCGCTGCTTCACTCCCCATATGGCCTCAATAGCCGGAGCTGAGCCAATCTGAAGCCAGAAGCCAAGAGCTTCTTCCAAGTCTCCCACATGGGTGCAGGGGCCCAAGGACTTGGGCCATCCTCTACTGATTTCCCAGGCCATAGCAGAGAGCTGGATCAGAATTGGAGCAGCTGGGACTTGAACCAGTGCCCATGTGGGATGCCAGCACTGCAGGTGGTGGCTTTTCCTTCTATGCCTCAGCGCCAGCCCCTATTTCTCAAGTTTTAAACCTTCATTCCCAGGGTGGGCACTGTGCCAGACAACATTAAACCACAGCTTGAGATGCCTGCATCCCAAATTGAGCACCCAGTTGAACTTCTGGCTACTCTACTTCCAATCCAGCTTCCTGTTAATGTGCCAGGGAAGCAGCAGAGGATGGCACAAATACTTGCATCCCTGCCACCCACATAGGAGACCTGGATGGTGTTCCTCATTCCTGGCCTCAACCCCACCTATTGCAGGAATCTGAGAAGTGAGCCAGGGCTGGCGCCATGGCTCACTAGGCTAATCCTCCGCCTTGCAGCGCTGGCACACCGGGTTCTAGTCCCGGTCGGGGCGCCGGATTCTGTCCCGGTTGCCCCTCTTCCAGGCCAGCTCTCTGCTGTGGCCAGGGAGTGCAGTGGAGGATGGCCCAAGTGCTTGGGCCCTGCACCCCATGGGAGACCAGGAAAAGTACCTGGCTCCTGCCATCGGATCAGCGTGGTGCACCGGCCGCTGCTGGAGGGTGAACCAATGGCAAAAAGGAAGACTTTTCTCTCTGTCTCTCTCTCTCTCACTGTCCACTCTGCCTGTCAAAAAAAAAAAAAAAAGTGAGCCAGTATATCTCTCTGTCTCTGTGTTACTCTGCCTTTCAAGTAAAAAAAAATTTAAAAATGCATTTTCATTAATTATGTTATTAATACCCTGATTACTTCAACACTCATGTGGAGTTAATAAGTATAATAATCACAGATTTTTTTCGTTCTTCATCTCAAGGGTTTCCAAAGTTGTTGATGTTTGATTTATCTCACTTCAAGCAGTACCTCCTCCCTCTGCACTTGTCATGTTTTATTTCTCTTCTTCTTTTTCAGATCTAAGAACAACAGTAAAATCCTACAAAGCATCAATTATCTAAAATATTTCTAATTAGCAAAATTCCATTTTAAATGCAAATGGATAAATTATGCACATAGATTAATCATTCCCTTCACAAATACAGAATCAACGAGTGTGGCCCTGGCTGAATGTTCTAACATCACCCAGATTTTTCAGAGGAACAAAATTGTAACTGTGGAAAATGTGATGCAATCTTCAAAAGTACACTGGCTATGTAAATTGTGAAACAAAATTCAAATGGTGTAAAACACAACAATTCTTTTTTTAAGAAAAGATCTATTTTATTATTTGAAAGGCAGAGTTAGAGAGAGAAAGAGAGGGAGAGGAAGAGGGAGAGAGAGAGAGATCTTCCATCTGTTGTTCACTCCCCACTTGGCCACAACAGCCAGGGCTGGGCCAGGTCAAGGTAGGAACCTGAATTCCATGTCAGGCTCCCACATGGGAGCCTTGGGCCGCTTTCTGCTGCTTCCCCAGATGCATCAGCAGGGACGCTGGAACGGAAGTAGAGCAGCTGGGACTCGAACCAGCACCCACATAGGATTCTGGCATTGCAGGCAGTGGCTTAACCTGCTGTGCCACAGCACTGGCTTCCTCAATTCTTCCTTAAAGCCAAGGAAGGAACCCTGCCATCACTAGCCTATCATTAAAACACCCCATTCATGTGTGATCCTACTCCAATGTTACCTACGTGACTTGTCTTACCTTTGGTTGTCCAAGAACTACCATAAAACTGGCACAAAACAGAAACCAGCCCCTATCCAGTACCTTGGGTGTAGACACTAGATACTATCAGGCCTTGCCTCCCAAGCCTCCCAGTCTCCCTCTCTCAGCCTCAAGTTTCTTATAAAACTTAACTCACTACATTGAGGATGTCCTTTAGCTCCTCGATAGATACTATCTTGACGTTTGGCTTTGTTGTGAAGGGGTTTCCAGGAACTCAAGATCCTGGGCCAAAACTAAATGGCACCATAGGGCTGGCATTGTGGTGCAGCAGGTTAACCCACGGCTAGTGACTTGAGCATCCCATAACAGAGAGAGAACCAAGGGGGTGAGAACCAGACAACAGCAGCCTAGCTCTTTGCTTTATGCTTTGCAAGAAATGCTTTCAGCAATGTCAGAGATTGGCTTGCATCAGCCGAGCGGGCACAGATTGGGGTGGGGGTGTTGACCACACTGCTTTATAAATGACCACTGAATTAAAATCCTTCCTTCTCCATAAATAGAGTAAGGCATGCAAAAAGAGCTTGGGAACTGTAAAGTTCCATCCAAGAGCTGGTCAACAGCAAAATGCTGCCAGGGAGCAGCACCTCAGTATTGGCTGACCCCTCGGTCACTGGCACACAGGAATCATAGTGTCATTAAGGTCACATGACTACAGCCAGATTTGTCTCTGATAATGCTTACCCTCCACCTGGCTTCAGCCCCCGCCTGTTGAAGGCCTCTGGGGAGGAAAACAACAGATGGGAGCCCTTTCTCTCTGTCTCTCTGCCTCTCAAATAAGTAAATAAGAATAAAAGGATGCCAAGCAAATTCAAACTCCATTCTCAAACTGTACAAGATAAAAGCAAAGTCTCTGTGGACAAATCAATCAAACTAGCCAGCTCTCCATGCTGCTGTTTGTCAGAGCCACCCGCTCTGTCCTTGCAGGTCTGAGTCTCCCTCATCTTCGCATTCAGCCTTAACCCACACCTCATCTTGTCCAAGGTTATCCTGACCTAAGAGAGGGTCAAGGCCGGCGCCGCGGCTCACTAGGCTAATCCTCCGCCTAGCGGCACCGGCACACCGGGTTCTAGTCCCGGTCGGGGCGCCGGATTCTGTCCCGGTTGCCCCTCTTCCAGGCCAGCCCTCTGCTGTGGCCAGGGAGTGCAGTGGAGGATGGCCCAAGTGCTTGGGCCCTGCACCCCATGGGAGACCAGGAAAAGCACCTGGCTCCTGGCTCCTGCCATCGGATCAGCGCGGTGCGCCGGCCGCAGCGCACCGGCCGCGGCGGCCATTGGAGGGTGAACCAACGGCAAAGGAAGACCTTTCTCTCTGTCTCCTCTCTCTCACTGTCCACTCTGTCAAAAAAAAAAAAAAAAAAAAAAAAGAATTTAGGTGCCCGCAGTCTCTGAATAAACTCTTATCCATTGTGTGTTATTTTAGTACATTGCTAAATTGGATTTTTTTCTTAATATTCATGAGCTTGGTTTCTAGCTTCCCTTGTCTATTATTGTTATTTTTTGTTTGAGAGACTGACAGCTCCTGGTCACGAGTTTATCCCCCAAATGACTCTGACAGCCAGAGCTGGGCCGAAGGTAGGGCTCCCACATGCATTGCAGGACTCCAACCCCCAGAATGATCACGGCCACCTCCCAGGGTCTGCGTTAGCCAGGAACCAAACCATGGTGCTCCAAAGCGGTATGTAACCTTGCAACAGGTGTCACGGAGTAGCTGGCTGTCACTGCAAAAAAATGTTTCCCATTAAATGTCTTTGTGTGTAAAGATGCTTTTGTTTTTGCAAGCTGATTTTTCCTCTTCAATCCACTGTACCAATTTCTGAGAAAGGTTCATCAAAATTTTCCACCGAGGAATTTGTCAGTTTCTCCTTGCAATCCTGACAGTGAGTATTTTGGGTAATGCCTATCTTTTTAGTAATTTATTTTTCCCACTGCATCATGTGCCACTTATACCAATTAATAATTTTCTCTTAAACATTATTGTTCCACAATAATATTGCTATACAAGCTTTCTTTTAGTTAATATTTCCCTAAATTTTCTCCTTTATTTTCCACACTTAAAAAAAAAACTAAAATTAATCAAGTTCCTCATTTGAAAGGCAGAGACACACAAAGAGAGACAGAGACAGAGGGACAGACAGAGGTCTCTCATCTGCTGGCTCACTCACCTAATGATTACAGCAGGTGAGACTGGGTTAGGCTGAAGCTAGGAGCCAAAAACTCAAGCCAGGTCTCCATGTGGGTGACAGGCACCCAGCTCCTTGAACCTCCAGGGTGTACATCAGCAAGAAGCTGGGACTGAGAGCTGGGACTCAAACCAGGCACTCTGAAACGGGACACAGATGTCCCAAGTGCCATCCTAACTATCCCAAATGCCTGCCCTTCAAAAAAATTATTTTTAAAGATTTATTTATTTATTTGAAAGGCAGAGTTACAGAGACAGAGAGGGAGAAGGAGAGACAGAGAGATCTTACATCCATTGATTCACTCCCCAAGTAGCTACAAGGCAAGGTTTGGGCCATGTCGAAGCCAGAGCCTAGAATTCCATCTGAGTATCCAACATGGGTGGCAGGGGCCCAAGTGCCCGGGGCCATCCTCTGCTGTCTTCCCAGGAACATTAGCAGGGAGCTGAATTGGAAGCAAGCAGCCAGAACTCAAATCCACACTTTCACAGGATGCCAGCATTGCAGGTGTGGGCTTATCAGGCTGCACCACCCTGCCAACTCCCTCAACATTTTTAAAAATTAGATTTCAACTGTGTCTCTTTCATGCAGCATACAGATGAATTTTTAAAAATCCAGTATGACAAATTAGTCTTTTGTTTTTAAAGATTTGTTCACTTCTTTAGCAGGCAGAGTTAGAGAGAGAGAGAGAGAGAGAGAGAGAGAGAGAGATCCTTCATTCACTGGTTCACTTCCCAAATGGCTGCAACAGCCAGGGATGGACCAGGACAAAGCCAGGATCAAGGAGCTTCTTCCGGATCCCCCATATGGGTGCAGGGCCCAAGGACTTGGGCTATCTCCTGCTGCTTGCCCAGGCCATTAGCAGGGAGCTGGATCAGAAGTGGAGCAGGGGCCCAGCACTTGGCCCCCTGCACCCACGTAGGAGACCTGAAAAAAGCTCCTGGCTCCTGCTTTGGATCGGCACAGCTCTGGCCATCGTGGCCATTTGAGGAGTGAACCAGTGGATGGAAGACCTTTCTCTCTGTTTCTCCCTCTCATTGTCTGTAGCTCTACCTCTCACATAAATAAAATCTTAAAAAAAAAAAAAAAAAAAAAAAGGCCGAGGCTCACTTGGCTAATCCTCCGCCTGCGGTGCCAGCATCCCATATGGGTGCCAGGTTCTAGTCTCGGCTGCTCCTCTTCCAGTCTAGCTCTCTGCTGTGGCCCGGGAAGGCAGTGGAGGATGGCCCAAGTGCTTGGGCGCCTGCACCTGCGTGGGAGACCAGGAGGAAGCACCTGGCTCCTGGTTTCGAATCGGCGCAGCGTGCCAGCTGTAGCAGCCATTTGGGGGGTGAACAAATGGAAGGAAGACCTTTCTCTCTGTCTCTGTCAAATTAAAAAAAAAAAAAAGTGGAGCAGCCGGGACTTAAACTGGTGGCCATATGGGATGCTGATGTGGCAGGTGGCACCTTAATCAGCTATGCCACAATGGTGACCCAAAAAATTATTCTTTTACATCAAACAGTTCACATTTATTGTGACAGATACAGACTTATTTCCCCAGATTATATAACACTTTCAGTGTATCTGTTATTTCTTTTTCTTTGATTTCTTCTCATTTACTTCATTGTATTGAACTAATAGATTTTTTTTTTTAAGATTTAGTTATTTATTTGAAAGTGAGAGTTACACAGAAAGAGAAGGAGAGGCAGAGAGAGAGACGTCTTCCATCCACTGGTTCACTCCCCAATTGGCCACAACGGCTAGAGCTGAGCCAATCCGAAGCCAGGAGCCAGAAGCCTCCTCCAGGTCTCCCACACAGGCACAGAGGCCCAAGGACTTGGGCCATCTTCTACTGCTTTCCCAGGCCATAGCAGAGAGCTGGATTGGAAGCGGAGCAGCCGGGTCTCAAACCAGTGCCCATATGGGATGCCGGCACTGCAGGAGGCGGCTTTACCTGCTACACCACAGTGCTGGCCCTAAACTGACAAATTTTTATATTTCCTTTCAGCACTGCTTATTTGAAAATTCTAGATGTGGGAGAGAGGAAGGGACTATCCTTTTGTTCTCAGGCTTTTACCTACAAATCATATTGAATTTGTTAAAAATTAATTAAAATTAAAGTGGAAAAATCCATAAAAACAAGAAAATTCTAGGCCGGTGCCACGGCTCAATAGGCTAATCCTCCGCCTGCGGCGCTGGCACACGGGTTCTAGTCCCGGTTGGGGCACTAGATTCTGTCCCGGTTGCTCCTCTTCCTGTCCAGCTCTCCGCTATGGCCCAGGAGTGCAGTGGAGGATGGCCCAAGTCCTTGGGCCCTGCACCCGCATGGGAGACCAGGAGAAGCACCTGGCTCCTGGCTTCGGATCAGCATGGTGCGCTGGCTGCAGTGGCCATTGGGGAGTGAACCAATGGAAAAGGAAGACCTTTCTCTCTCTCTCTCTTACTGTCCACTCTACCTGTCAAAGAAAGAAAGAAAGAAAGAAAGAAAGAAAGAAAGAAAGAAAGAAAGAAAGAAAGAAAGAAAATTCTAGATGTAGCAGCTTTTTTGTTTCCATAGGTGACAGTAAAGGGATACACTTGGCTTTGTATTTATTCTAAATATTCTGCAGCTGCTTGTCATCCTCCGGAATGAAGAGGCCCTCTGTCATGTCATCGCCACGAGAGGCCTTCAGAAAGGTCATGGGAAACATGTAAGACGAAAAAAACTACTCATGGACTCCATAAACGTCTTACACTCAAATGAACTTCTTTGAATTCCATTTTTCCACAATCTTTTTCTGAGAGCCCTCCTATTTAGGGCAGTAGTTTTCACAGTGCATTTCCCAAGATCCTCTGAAGAGTCTGAAACTATTTTTATTACCATATGAAGGCTTTTTTCTTTCTTCTTGTCTCAGTAAACATTTGATTGAGGATATAAAGCAATGGCGGGCAAAGCAGCTGGTGCCTCAGCACGAATCGAGACTGTGGTACCAAACTGTCCCAGCGGCCATTGTATCTTCCATGGCCCGGCACCACGGGACAACGGAGAGCCACTGTCAGTTATGGATGCCCTTGCTGAGCATGTGTCCTAGGAGCTAAGATGTTACATGTTATGCTCGCAGCCCACGTCGGAGTGCCTGGGTTCAAACTGTGGTTCCCCGCCCAACTCCTGCTTCCGGCTTATGTGCACCCTGGGAGGCAGCCGGTGATGGTCCAAGGAGCTGGGCCCCTCCACCCATGTGTGAGACCCAAATCAGGTTCCCAGCTGCTGGCCTTGGCCTGGCCCAGGCCCAGCTGTTGTATGCACATGGGGAGTGAGAGCATATGGCAGATCTCTCTCTGTCTCTCTGCTTTACAAATAAATTTTTAAAGTTTCATTCAAAAAAAAAAAATTCACTCAGGGTGCGCGTGGTGGTGCAGCAGGTCAAGCCACCACCTGGGATGCCCACATCCCATATCACGGAGTACCTGGTTCAAGTCCCATCTTCTCTGCACTTCTAGCTTCCTGGTAATGTGCCTGGGGATACAGAATCACCCCCAAAACCTCTGGTTGGAGGTGGTGCTTAGAGCCCCAAAAACTGGGTCCATTCACCTGCTGTGCAGGAAGCCAGTCACCAAGATCAGCACAGTGGAGACAGGAGGTGCTTACTGCAGTGCACAGAGCAAGGAGCGGCAGCTGTGGCTTCGTTCCTGGGCACCCCAGGGCTAGAGAGAGAGGTAAAGGTTCTTAGCACTGAAGATGGGATGAGAGGTGCACGTTCACTTCAGGTGGATTCCTAGGTGGTTGGTGAGTGCATGGCCTTCCTTTGACTGGTCTGCAAGGGGATTCTCAGGACGGCCAAGCCAACTTCAGTCAGTCTCGGGGGTTACATGCAGGTGGGCACTTCCTGCCCCGGACCTCCAGTCTTCAAGAAAAAACAAAAGCCCTCAAGACAGCAGAGAGAGAGAGAGAGAGAGAGAGAGAGAATCTCCCATCTGCTGGGTCACTCCCCTAGATGGCCACAACAGCCAGCGCTGGGCCAGGCTGAAGCCAGGAGCCAGGAACTCCATCCCAGTCTCTCACATCAGTGGTAGGGACCTAGGCATTGAGCCATCTTCTGGTGCTTTCCCAGGCCGTTAGCAGGGAGCTGGATTGGAAGTGGAGCTGCTGGGACATGAACTGGCTTAACCAGCTATGCCACAACTCCAGGGGCTGGGGTGGGGGTCCCCTCTTAAAATGATTCTTAGTGAACTGCTAACCTTAGCTTCCGTGAACATCCATGAATGTCAAAGGACAGGCAGTGGCTGCAGAGACTTGCAAGACAACAGCTGCCATCCCCTCTGCCCAGAGGCCCTTCTTCCAAGGGTTGCCTCCCAGACCTTTTCTCATAACTGTATCAGATGTGACTGGATGTTTCTAAGATTTTATTTATTTATTTGAGAGGTAGAGTTACAGAGTGAGAGTGAGGGAGAGAGAGAGAGGTCTTCCATCTGCTGGTTCACTCCCCATTGGCCGAAAGGACCAGAACTGGGCCAATCTGAAGCCAGGACCTTCCTCTGAGTCTCCCATGCAGGTGCAGGGGCCCAAGCACCTGGGCCGTCTTCCACTGCTTTCCTAGGCCATAAGTAGAGAGCTGGATCAGAGGAGGAGCAGCCCGGACATAAACTGGCGCCCATATGGGATGCTGGCACTGCAGGAGGAGGCTTAGCCTACTATGCCACAACGCCAGCCCCTAAGAACTAATTCTCGATGGAAGACACTGTAGGAACATCTGGAAGCAACTACTGTTATTCCAGAAAAGTCCGATTCCCACCAATTAAGACCACCAGGATGGCTGGTGCCACGGCTCACTAAGCTAATCCTCCGCCTTGTGGCGCTGGCACACCAGGTTCTAGTCCCAGTCGGGGCGCCGGATTCTGTCCTGGTTGCCCCTCTTCCAGTCCAGCTCTCTGCTGTGGCCCGGGAGTGCAGTGGAGGATGGCCCAGGTGCTTGGGCCCTGCACCCCATGGGAGACCAGGAAAAGCACCTGGTTCCTGGCTCCTGTCATCAGATCAGCGCGGTGCGCTGGCCACAGCGCACCGGTCGCGGCGGCCATTGGAGGGTGAACCAACGGCAAAGGAAGACCTTTCTCTCTCTCTCTCTCTCTCTCACTGTCCACTCTGCCTGTCAAAAAAAAAAAAAAAAAAAAAAAGACCACCAGGAGCCGAGGCAGATGCAAGCACAAGAGTTTTATTTCAAACGCGAGTTTGGTCTGACGTCCGCACCAGGCACAGCTGGGCTGGATCGGCAGCCCCTACTGTAAGGTTGTTAGGGTTTTTATACAGTTGAACAAACAAGTTCGGCTATACAGCGTCTGATAGGCTTATATTTTAAATTTATACTTGTCGTTTTATGACTGGCTACGGTTTAGGGTGCGAGCTGCTAGGGTGTACGTGCCTAACTGCAGGGTTTCGGGATGTCACCACCTTAACTGCCTGAAAAGACACCTGGAACTGCGTATTTCCCTGCTGTCTGTTAACTGGCTGTTGCTAGGAGAGTTCATCGCAAGGGGAGTTTTATTTTCTTTTTTAGGAGCTTTTGGCTTAGGGTTCAGGGCCCAGTCAGGCCCGAGTTACAAGATGGAGGCCTGGTCTAAAATAGCTGCGCCTTGATCCAGGCTGGGTCTCTCCCCACAAACCTCCCAGGTCGAGTAGGGTAGCCCTGGTCGTTGCCACCACTTGGGGATTGAAGCAGCAGATGGAAGATCGATCTCTCTTTCTCTCACTCTCAAATATAAATTAATCAATCTTTTTTTAAAAAGATTATTTAATTTATTTGAAATCCAGAGTTACAGAGAGAGGTAGAGACAGAGAGAGAGGTCTTCCACCCGCTGGTTCACTTCCCAGATGGCCGTAACAGCTAGAGCTGTGCTGATCCAAATCCAGGAGCCAGGAGCCTCCCCTAGGTCTCCCACATGGGTGCAGGGGCCTAAGGACTTGGGTCATCTACTGCTTTCCCAGGCCACAGCAGAGAGCCAGATTGGAAGAGGAGCAGCAGGGACTTGAACTGCCGCCCGTATGAGATGCCAGCGCTTCAGGCCAGGGCTTTAACCTGCTGCACCATAGCACCGGCCCCAAATTAATAAATCTTTAAAAAAAAAAAAAAACTATTATAGGGGCCAGCACTGTGGTGTAGTGGGTAAAACCACTTTCTGCAGTGCTGGCATCCCATATGGGCACCGATTCAAGTCCCGGCTGCTCCAATTCCGATCCAGCTCCTTGCTGTGGCTTAGGAAAGCAGTGAAAGATGGCCCAAGTCCTTGGGCCCCTGCACCCATGTGGGAGACCTAGGGGAGGCTCCTGGCTCCTGGATTTGGATCAGCACAGCTCTAGCTGTTACGGCCATCTGGGGAGTGAACCAGCAGATGGGAGACCTCTCTCTCTGCCTCTCTTTAACTCTGCATTTCAAATAAATAAATAAATCTTTAAAAAAAAAAAAAAGTACAGGGGGCCAGCGCCACAACTCACTTGGCTAATCCTCTGTCTGCGGCTCCGGCACCCCAAGTTCTAGTCCCGGTTGGGGCACCGGATTCTGTCCCAGTTGCTCCTCTTCCAGTCCAGCTCTCTGCTGTGGCCAAGGAAGGCAGTGGAGGATGGCCCAAGTGCTTGGGCCCTGCACCCTCATGGGAGACCGGGAGGAAGCACCTGGCTCCTGGCTTTGGATCGGCGCAGCGCCGGCCATAGCAGCCATTTTGGGGGTGAACCAATGGAAGCAAGACCTTTATCTCTGTCTTTCTCTCACTGTCTATAACTCTACCTGTCAAATAAAAAATTAAAAATGAAAAAGTACAAAAGCAATTCAGAAATAAAATAAAATAAAATAAAATGGAAAACTAATGAAATGCACCTACTCCCCAAGAAGAACCAATTTTCAAACAGAAAGATATATGAATATGAATTCGAGGTGTTGGGGTAGGCATTTGACAGTGGTTAAGCCAGCATGTGGGACACCTTCATCACTCATCAGAATGCCTCACTCAAATCCCAGCTTCTCCAGCTTTCTGCTAATGTGCACTCTGGAAGGCAGCAGCCGATGGATCAGGAACCAGGGTCCCTGTCACCCACACGGGATACTCAGATGGAGTTCTGAGCTCCTGGCTTCTGCCTGACCCAGTCCTGGCAGTGTGGGCATTGGGGAGTGAAACAGCAGATAGATCTCCTTCCATCTATCTCTCTGTCTCTTGACCTCTCAGATACAACAAAAACACATAAAAACTTAAATCTGTCCCTAAGGACAAGGTTAATGCACTTTTCCCCTACTTGTAGGTTTCCTTAAGACATGAAAACTTTAAAATAATGTATGCTGTATTCATGGTAGAAATTATTTTTCAAAAAACAGCAAAAATAGTGCAGTTAGCCTAGTGGTTAAATGTCAGTTACCATGCATACACGTCACATCAGGGCACTTAGATTCCACACTCAGCCCCAGCTCCTGACTCCAGCTTCCTGCTACGGGCTTAGGCTCCTTCCACTCTTGTGACAGACCTGGATTGTATGCCCAGCTCCAGCTTGGGTCCCAGCCCAGCCCTGGCCACTGTGTGCATTTGAAGAGCAGATGGGAGCTCGCTCTCTGTCTCTCAGTTTAAAAAACAGCCACAGCTGTTGTGGAGTAAAGCACTGATGGAAGATCTCTGTCTTACAAAAAAAATTAAAAATTTTTTAAAAAGAAAGAAATCTACTTCAGATTCAGATTTCTTGGATAAGATAAAACTAAGAGTTTTGTCACTAGACTACAGACACAAATTCAAGCCTGGCATTGTGGTGCAGTGTGTTACACCCCCAGTTTTGAGCTGGCATCTCATATCACAGTGCTGATTCTGGTCCTCGCTACTCCATGTCTGATCCAGTTCCCTGCTAACGTGCCTGGGAGGCAGCAGATGATGGGTCAAGGACTTGAGATCCTGCCACCCACATGCAGACCAGATGAAGCTCCTGGCTCCTGCCTTCTGCCTGGCCCAGCCCTGGCTGTTGCAACCATTTGGGGAGTGAACCAGCATATGGGAGATATCTGTCTGTCCCTCTCTGTCTATTCTGCTTTTCAAATAAATGATTTTTTTAAAAAAATCATCAATAATCAACTGAACACTGCATGTTTCTTCTCACCAACACGAAAAAAATTTTCACCAGAGTTATGTCTGGATCAGAAATGCCCAACCAGGATCCTAATAACCCCAGTGCTTAAACAATCTGGGTAAGATATTAACTGGTTAGGAGAGCTGCCAGCAGGGTGTTTGAATTCCCTGGAAGGACTCCAGCAATGACATATTAAACATTTACTCAGGGCCCGTTACAAACCAACCACAATTTTAAAGTACTTGGGACAGTACACCTGAAATGCTAATTTTATTGTTCACTAAACATTTATTGAGTCCATATGATGTAGCCAAACACTGTATCAAGCACAAAATCTGGTTCTTCAGGAGTTTGTCATAAATTATTAATAAAAAAAAAACCAGTAGTATAACAAAAATAATTGAAATTACATGCTGTGTACCAGGTACTGTGCTAGATGTTTTATCTTTACTTCCTCATTTAATCCCATTTTAAGAATAAGAAAACTCAGGCTAAGAGGTTGCCAAGTCCACATAGTTGGGATGTGATTAAGACCCCAAACTTGGGGCTGGCGCTGTGGCACAGATTAGTCCTCTACCTGCAGCACCAGCATCCCATATGGGCATTGGTTCAAGTCCCAGCTGCTCCTCTTCCAATCCAGCTCTCTGCCATGGCCTGGGAAAGCAGTAGAAGATGGCCCAGGTGCTTGGGCCCCTGCACCCGTGTGCAAAACCAGAAGAAGCTCCTGGCTCCTGGCTTCAGATCGGCTCAGCTCCAGCCATTGTGGTCATTTGGGGAGTAAACCAGCAGATGGAAGGTTATCTCTCTCCCCTCACCCCCGACCCCGCTTTTCAAATAAATAAATCTTAAAAAAATAAGAAATAAAAAAGACCCCAAACTAGGGGCTGGCATTGTGGCACAACTGGTTAAGCTGCCCCCTGCAACACTGGCATGCCCTATGGACACCAGTTCAAGTGCCAGCTGCTCCACCTCCGACCCAATTCCCTGCTAATGCACCTGGCAAAGTGGCAGAAGATAGTCCAAATCCTTGAGCCCCTGCACTCACATGGGAGACAGGCGGAGCTCCTGGCTTCAGCCTGGCCCAGCCCTGGCCATTTTGGCCATTTAGGGAGTAAACCAGCAGATGGTAGGTCTTTCTCCCCCTTCCCCAACTCTCTCCGTAATTGTGCCTTTCAAATAAATAAAAAATAAATCTTAAAAAAAAAAAGACTCCAGACAGTTTCATGGCAGAAAATTCTAACCACTATGCATACTGCCTCTGTAAAGGACATAAAGTACAATTAAAGTAGGAAGTAAAGGAGGGCACCGTGCCACAGTGGGTGAAGCCTGCATTCCTGGCACATCTGCTTCTGATCTAGCTTTTGCTAATGCACTCTGGGAGGCAGCAAATGATGGCTCAAGTGCTTGGGTCCCTGCCACCCATATGGGAGACCTGGATGGAGCTCTAGACCGCTGGCTTCAACCTGAGCCAGTCTCGGCTGTTGTAGGCATATGCAGAATGAACCCATAGATGGAAGATCTCTCTCTCTCTCTCTCTCTCTCTCTCTCTCTCTCTCTCTCTTGCTTTGTCTTTCAAAAGGATGAAATACCAAAGTATTTTTTCAAGGTGGCAAATTTGAAGGGAAGAGCATTCGGTGCAGTATTCAAGTCACCTTTTGGGACACCTGCAATGCCTATCAGAGAGCCAGTGTCAGGGCTAGTGCCTCCACCTGCAATGCAGCTGCCTGATGGTGCGCACCCTGCGAGGCAGCAGGTGCCGGCTCAAATCCATAGGTCCCTGCCACCCACAGGAGAGACTCACACTGACTTCCAGGCTCCTGGCTTTGGCTGGTCCAGCCCTGGCTGCTGCAAGCATTTAGGGACTGAACTAGCAGATGGAAAAATCTCTCTCTCTCTCTCTCTCTCTCTCTCTCTCTCTCTCTCTCTTTCTGCCTTCCAAATAAAATGAAAACTAAAATTTAAAAAATGTGTAAGATACAATTCTTCGAAGAGGATTTGAAATGCCTTTGTGAAGCAGATGATATTTACACAATTTTCATGGGCTGGCTGGGATCTGGATATTAAAAAGGGAATAAATGACAGGTGTAAGAATATGGGCGGTGGAAGGTAAACCACACTGGCATTGGAAAGTTCAGGTTGAAGCTTTGCTCATCTGCCCCTTAACTGCGCAACAAGAAGCAAGCCTCTCACCTCTCTCAGGCTTTTGTTACCCTCTGCAAAATGTCCAGTTGGTCTTTTTCTTTTAAGATTCATTTTTATTTGTTTGAAAGTCAGAAGGGGGGGGGGGAGTTAAAGAGAAGGAGAGAGAGAGAAATATCTTCCATCGACTGCTTCACTCCCCAGATGGCCCAAATGACTGGGGCCCCTGCACCTGCATGGGAGACCCAAAAGAAAGAAAGAAGCTCCTGGCTCCCACCTTTGGCCTGGCCCAGCTCTGGCCATTGCAGCCGTCTGGGGAGTGAACCAGCGGATGCAAGACCTCTCTCTGTCTCTCCCTCTCTCTAACTCTGCCTTTCAAATAAAAAACAATACACCTTTTAAAAAAAAGCAAAATCTAGCAAACAAATTAAATGACTACTAATCCAGAAATGGGTGATTCACTCAAAGTATTACATTGCCTAATAGTAAGTGTAGAGTTTGTAGCAGCATAGAAAAGGTGAGATTACAAAATGATGTGCACTATTCAAAATATACACACATATGAGCAGATAATAGCTAGTGAATTATGTAAATTTTTTTAAGATTTATTTATTTTACTTGTAAGTCAGAGTTATATATATAAAGAAGGAGAGACTATATTGCACTATGCCTTATCTGAGACAGACATCACTAATCAATCATAGGACTCTTTTCCCACAAGCCTAATTGGCCTCAAAATATTTCTCCTGGCTGGTATTGTGGTGTAGCAAGTAAAGCCGCCACCTGCACCATATGGTCGCCAGTTCAAGTCCCGGCTGCTCCTCTTCCGATCCAGCTCTCTGCTACGGGAAAGCAGCAGAAGATGGCCCAAGTGCTTGGCCCCTGCACCCACGTGGGAGACCCAGAAGAAGATCCTGGCTCCTGGCTTCAGACCAGCGCTTGCGGCTGTTGCGGCTAACTGGAGAGTGAACCAGCAGATGGAAGCCCCCTCACTCTCTCTCTCTCTGCCTCTCCTTTCTCTCTGTGTGTAATTCTGACTTTCAAATAAATAAATCAATCTTTAACAATAAATAAATAAATTTAAAAAAAAAAGTCTCAGCATTGCCCACTGGGGAGCCACTCGACCCTAGAAATTGCAGATTTCCCATCCCCCTACTCTCAAGCCTCAGGATTGGACAGGAACTCATAGCTGTAACTTCCTTCTGTGTGGGTTTGTCTTTGAGAGGCAGAGACACAGAGAGCAAGAAGCAGAGCACTTCTCATTCGCAGCAGCAGCCAGGTTGCTGGAAACACACCCAGGCCTCCCCTGGGGGTAGACAGGGTCCCACATACGCAAATCACCACCTGCTGCTCCCTGGCATCTGCACTGGCAGGGAGCTGGCATTCAAAGACACAGCCAGGACTCGAACTCAGGTACCTGGGTATCCTAACCAATAGTTCAATCACTAGGCGAAACACTCACATTTTTTTTTAAAGATTTATTTATTTGAAAGGCAGAATGACAGAAAGAGAGACAAAGACAGGGCAATTTTCCATATACTGATGTACTTCCCAAATGTTCACAACAGCCGCGGCTGGGCCAGGCCAAAGCCAGGAGCCCAGAACTTCACCCAGTCCTCCCACACTGGTGGCCTAATATACTTGGGCCATCACCTCTGCCTTCCCAGGTGCATTAGTAGGAAGCCGAGGACCTGGGACTTGAACTGGCTCTGACACGTGATACAAGCGTCCCAGCTGGCAGCTCAGCCTGCTGCACTGAAGCCCCTCCCCTCCTACTTTCTTTTTTCACCAGAATTTGTTCCCCAGCTCATAGCCTTCGCACTTGCTGCCACTGGCTCCATCTCATCACACAATGCATTTCCTCAGGAAGACCACCGGGGAGCAGTGCCACCTCCACCTTGTTTTATTGTCTTCTGGGTACTTTATTTGCATTGGAAATGAAAAGTGACCTTGTTAATTTCTTTATTTTTAGTCTCCCACACTAGAATGAAAGCTCTATGGGGAGTCCCAGCTGTTCCACCGTTAATGGCCTGGGAAAAGCATCAGAGGATGGTCCAAGTCCTTGGGCCCCTGCACCCATGTGGGAGACCTGGATGAAGCTCCTGGCTCCCGGCTTCAGCCTAGCCTAGCCCTTCCCTGTAAGGCCATCTAGAGAGTGAACCAGCAGATGGAAGGGTCTCTCTCTCTGACTCTCCCTTTCTCTCTTTGTAACAGCCTTTTAAATAAATGAATATTTTTTTAAGAAAAGAAATAAAAATGAGCAGGAATGTATTAATTTTATAATCATTAATTAAATTAATCAATAATTAATCTGAGAAAAGAAATAAAATCACAAAAACTAAGTTGAAAAAGTAAAAGAAGAGACCATAAGGTGTTATTTTATGGACATTTAATCCACAAAAAATGTAAAAACATGCAATTCTCAATATTGGAGAGGATATGGATTAATGGATCAATTGCTGGTGGCATATCAGTTAATTCAACTACTTTGGAAAACAATTTGACAATCTGTTATAAAGTTTATCATTTGCATACCCTATTACCCAGCAATTCCTAGAGAAATTCTTTCATTTATACACCGGGAGACATATGTTGCAATGTTCACATTGCAAAGGCAAGACCAGAAGCCCAAATGTTCATCAAAGAGACAATGGACAAATTCTGGTGCCTCTGACAATGAAACAGTACAGAATCACATACTACAGCAGTGTGTGTGTGCACCACAGCTATACAAAAACCAGACAGATGAATCTTGGTATGATCCAGCACAATGCTGACTTTATAACACTTAGAAAGGGGACTGGCATTGTGGTACAGCAGGCTAAGCTGCTGCCTGCAACACTAATATTCAATGAGTGCCAGTGCAAGTCCTGGCTGCTGCACTTCTGATCCAGTTCCCTGCCGATACACCTGGAAAGTGGTAGAAGATGGCCCAAGTTCTTGGGCCCTGCACCCACATGGGAGGCCTGAATGGAGTTCCTGGCTCCTGGTTCCCACTGTGGCCATTTGGAGGATGAACCAGTGGGTGGAAGATCTCTCTCTCCTTGTCTCTCCCTCTCTATCTCCGTAACTCTGCCTTTCAAATAAGTAAATAAATCTTAAAAAAAAAAAAAAAAACACAACACTAAAGCACAACTAAACAACACTTGTTAAGACATAAACGAATGTATACAGTAAAACTCCAAAGCTAAACCAAAAGGATGATAAACAGGAGTGGGTGTTGCGGTGCTGGGGGTTAAGCTGCCTCTTGGGAGGCCCACATCCCATATTAGAGTGCCTGCTTCAAGTCCTTGCTACTCCGCGATTCCAATGCAGCTTCTTGCGCCAGGGAGGCAGCAAGTGGTGACTTGAGTACTTGAGTTCCTGCTATACACTCACGAGACCTGAACAGGGTTCCTGGTTCCTGGCTTCAGCCTGGTCCAAAATCAAGTGTTGTGGCTATTTAGGGAGTAAACCAGTAGGTGGGAGATCTCTGCTACTCTACCGTTCAAATAAACACATAAACCAATCTTTCCCCAACATGGGGGTGGTACACACTTATGTGAACAAATCAAGGGTAGGGAGGAAAGCCAGGATTTTGAAGTAGCCTCAGATGTCGTATCCACAAAGATGTATTTGCTGACTTTGAGTGATAGGTTCTCATTTTCCCTATCCTACAGCTGCTTCAAGCGGTTCATCTCTCTGGTTCTGGAAAGATTTATTTATTTATTTCAAAGGCAGAGTTACAGAAAAGAGAGCTCTTCATCCTCTAGTTCACACTTCAAATGGCCACAAGACCAGGGCTGAGCCAGGCCACAGCCAGGAGCCTGGGATTATGCCACAATGCCGGTCCTAGACTAGATCTTTAAGGTATTTCTTAGTACTAATACCTTATGGTTCTACAAAGACAGAAATTTTAATTTTTCAAATTATTAGGGGCTGGCGCTGTAGCTCAGTGGGTTAAAGCCCTGGCCTGAGCCGGCGCCGAGGCTCACTAGGCTAATCCTCCGCCTAGCGGCGCCGGCACACCGGGTTCTAGTCCCGGTCGGGGCGCCGGATTCTGTCCCGGTTGCCCCTCTTCCAGGCCAGCCCTCTGCTGTGGCCAGGGAGTGCAGTGGAGGATGGCCCAGGTGCTTGGGCCCTGCACCCCATGGGAGACCAGGAAAAGCACCTGGCTCCTGGCTCCTGCCATCGGATCAGCGCAGCGCGCCGGCCGCGGCGGCCATTGGAGGGTGAACCAACGGCAAAGGAAGACCTTTCTCTCTGTCTCTCTCTCTCACTGTCCACTCTGCCTGTCAAAAAAAAAAAAAAAAAAAAAAAAAAAAAAAAAAAAAGCCCTGGCCTGAAGCACCGGCATCCCATATGGGTGCCGGTTCAAGACCAAGCTGCTCCACTTTCGATCCATCTCTCTGCTGTGGCCTGGGAAAGCTGCAGAAGATGGCCCAAGTGCTTGGGTCCCTGCACCCATGTGGGAGACCTGGAAGATCCTGGCTCCTGCCTTCATATCTGCTCAGCTCCGGTTGCTGCAGCCAGTTGGGGAGTGAACCATGGGATGAAAGACCTCTCTCTCTCTCTTTCTCTCTCTCTCTCTCTCTCTCTGCCTCTCCTCTCCCTGTGTAACTCTTAACTTTCAAATAAATAAATAAATAAATCTTTAAAAAAAATTATTAGGCCCTGTGTTGTGATGTAGTGGGTAAAGCTGCCGCCTGCAACACTGGCATCCCATTTGGGTGCTGGTTCAAGTTCTCAGCTGCTCCACTTCCCATCCAGCTCTCTGCTAGTGTCCCTAAGAAAGCAGTGGGATATGTTCCAAGTGCTTGGGCTCCTGTCACTCACATGGAGACCTGGATGAAGCTCCTGGCTCAGTCCTGGTCATTGCAGCCATTTGGGGAGTGAACCAGTAGATGGAAGATCTCTCTGTCTCTCCTCTCTCTCTGTAACTCTGCTTTTTAAATAAATAAATCTTTAAAAATAAATAAATTAGAAAAACAGAGACAGACAGAAAGAGAGCTCCTGTACACTGGCTCATCTCCCAAAGCTCCTGAGTGGTCAGGGCTGGGTCGGGCTGGAGCTCGGAGCAGGGAACTCAATCCAGGTCTCCTTTATGGGGCGGCAGGAACAGTGCCTCCCAGGGGCTGCATTAGTAGGAATCTGGAGTCAGGAGTTGGAGCCAGGTATTCAACCCAGTGCTCTGATACACAGGACAGGGGTATCTTCATCGCTAGGCTAGGGGCCAGCGCTGTGGCATAGCGGGTGACGCCGCCACCTAAAGCGCCAGAATCCCATGTGGGTGTCGGTTCTAGTTCCAGCTGCTCCACTTCCGATCCAGCTCTCTGCTATGGCCTGGGAAAGCAGTAGAAGATGGCCCAAGTCCTTGGGCCCCTACACCCATACACGCCCGTGGGAGAGCTGGAAGAAGCTCCTGGCTCCTGGCTTCGGATCAGCCCAGCCTGGGCTGTTGCAACCATTTGGGGAGTGAACCAGCGAGTGGAAGATTCTTTCTCTCTCTCTCTCTCTCTCTCTCTCTGTAACTCTGCTTTTCAAATAAATAAATAAATCTTGTAAAACAAATCACTAGGGTAAATCCCTACTCCAAGACAGCAATCAGGTTAAAAACATTAGGTCTTCAAACCAGATGCAGTAATTCCAATCCTAAATATAAACCTTTCAATCCTGCCAGAGTTAGGCCAGAATACAAGCTACACGTACCTTCTTCTCAGTTGGGCAGAACCAATCCAAGAGTCTTGAGTCTTCAGGGTTAGTCCACCACCAGGAGGGTAAAGGCACAGAAATGTTGCCCACCAGGGCCACACTCAGGAGAGAGCAGCAGGGCTGAGTCAGACCAGCAGGTGAGAGAGGTTGCAAGCCAAGGGGCAGGGAGGGCGGAGCGAAGCAGAGGCAGCTGGGATAAAGAGCCGCCACACTTCCTGAGGAAGTCGGCATTCCGAGGCTCTGGTCTCCTGGTGTTTTATCCCTTCTAACTATCACCTGAATTTCTTCAGGTGAGATGGAAACACTTCAAATTTAGTTGTCAATTGTGTGAGGATCTCATAAATATTTTCAAATGAAAATCTGAATTATAGCTGCATCTTTGAATTCACCTTATTTCTCTTTAGAAACAAAGTTCAGTAATACTGGAGACTTGCAGGCAGGTGGCCACAATACTGGCCTAGAAGTAGTATTTTTTATCTAGAAGCATAATTAGGTTGATGAGATGCATCACCAACTCGATGAGGTACATGACATTCTTCAAGTCCTACATACAACATATATTTCATCTTCAAAGCCACGAAATCTTTCTGGAGATTGGTATTCACATTGAAAATAAACACATTTGGGGCCGGCACTGTGGCGCAGTAGGTTAATCCTCCACCTGAGGCGCCGGCATCCCATAGGGGCGCCGGTTATAGTCCCAGCGGCTCCACTTCCAATCTAGCTCTCTGCTATGGCCTGGGAAAGCAGTGGAAGATGGCCTAAGTCCTTGGGCCCCTGCACCCACGTGGGAGTCCGGAAGGAAGCTCCTGGCTCTTGGCTTCAGATCAGCCCAGCTCCGGCCATTGCAGCCATTTAGGGTGTGAACCAATGGACGGAAGACCTTTCTCTCTGTCTCTCCCTCTCACTGTCTGTAACTCTCCCTCTCAAATAAATAAATAAAATCTTTTTAAAAATAGTATAAACACATTCAAAAAAGTACAAGAGCAGACTATCACTTGCAAAATATCCACCCAATGTATTAAGAAAACAATTTTTTCAGGAATTTCCAACCCCAGAGTAAGCTTTGTTTCATGTTCCTCCATGAGAAAGAACTCTTCTTAACAAAACTTAGACAAAATTTTTCTAAATCTCTGTGTGAAAGCCAGAAGACATGAGAAGAGTGAGGAGACAAATACTAATACTTTTTTTAATCTGTTCACTATATTTATGGGATGAAATCCTCAAGAAAGCCCGTGGAGCCCCGACGGTGGCTGCAGGCTTTTGTACTTCAGGCTTTAAGAAACTGAGGCTGCTTAGGTGAGGTCAAGGAAGCAAGTGTGATTTCGTTTTCAACTCTTCAACCTACACAGTGTGGTAAAAGGCATTATTTGGCTTCAGCTATATCCCAGGGGCTCTCAAGAATGCACAGGCCCAGCCTGATCTTCTGGTGCCCCAGGAGTATATGCACAAAACCAGAAGCGGCACCCGCAAGCCAATCCGACACCCCTAGTTACGTGGATCAGCTACGCTCATCTTAGACAGCGTCTACTCTTACAAGAACACAGTGTGTCCAGCAAGGCCGTATCCTTTACCCAGAGGTTGAATCTCTAAGCACTTGCTACAAAGAGGGCAAGTTGTGCCTCTGGAGGCCCTTTTTCCTCCTCCGAGTTCTCTCCACCCTAGGTGGTGAGCGGGTCACTTCCCGACAGAGAGCTGGGGCCTCCCAGACTCACTTCACTTTGCTTCCTCCATCCAGACACCGGGTTAATGTTTGCTGTGCAGACGTTGGCTTTTACAACTTGCCCTTCTCAGAAATGAACTACCTGTTGTCTCACGCCATCTGTTCATCCTTCTGCAGTTTCCTGCCTCCAATCCAGGCAGAGGAGTGCTCTGTTTCCTCTATTGCACACCACTCTGCTAGCACGGTTAAGATTGCTAAAACTGCTTGGCTGTCGGCTTCTTCCACTGGACCATATACTCCATGAGCATATGTGTCATTTTCCCAGTTATGAAATACCTTTGAAAACATGTAGCATACCAACAAACCCACCATCCAGCTATAGCATTTGTATTTGCTACAGGTCTTTCAGCAAGAAAATGTGACAGATACAACTGAAGCTCCTTGTCCACACGCTTTGTTCCCTCATGAGAGGTGACTTCTACCCTAAATTTATAGTTCCCATTCAAATTGCATATTTTTGTCACATGTATGCATAAATACCATTATGTTGTGTGCCTTCCAATGTTATTTAAATGCTGTAAGATTGCACATACCTGTGTGAAACTTGCTTTGATCGCAAGGGTTTTATAGTACCTGTTATCTTAGAGGAGGTGGGAGCATCCCCTGCAGTTCTGAATATGAGAGATCCTTCACACAGCATCACACAAACTCCTACAACACATCATGGCAATTTTTTTTGGCTCATAATGGCACACAAATGAATCAAAAGGAAAAAGAAGGTTTCCAGAGGTTTTGACATTTTCTTTGAAAAGCTAGGAGAACTAAAAGATGTAATAGAGGTAGACAGAGTGAGAGAAAGACACACAGTGGACCAAGATGGAAACCAGCTGACTCCAGGAAAAACAAAAACTTTTCCTTTGTGGCTTTTCAAGTGTCATCTATAACCATGCCTGAAGAGCCGGCATCCCATGTGGGCACCGGTTCTAGTCCCAGCTGCTCCTCTTCTGATCCAACTCTGCTATGGCCTGGGAAAGCAGTAGAAGATGGCCCAAGTCCTTGGGCCCCTGCATCCATGTGAGAGACCCGGAAGAAGCTCCTGGCTTCTGACCGGCGCAGCTCCAGCCATTGAGGCCAATTGGGGAGTCAATCAGCAGATGGAAGACCTCTCTCTCTTTTCCTCTCTGTAACTCTTTCAAATAAATAAAATAAATCTTAAAAAAAAAAAAAGCGTGTGAAAGGTTAAAAAAAAGCAAACCCTAATATGTGAAGATAACACCTTTATCAAATTGACATACTGTATTAATGGATGGAGTAAGGAATAAAGATATAATCTAGATATAAAAGTAGAAAATTACATAAAGAGGTAAGGCAGAGACAGAATAGTTAAGTCCTCCCCTGAGTGATACAAATCAATAGATGTTTAATATTTGTACGTCAATAGTGGAAGGATGTTATTTAACTACTTGAATACAGAAATGCAGCCAAAGCAGTCAGAAGTCATTCTTCCTGGGTACCGTGACTGGGAACGGAGCAGGGACTCACTTTAGCTTCTTATTTGAGAAACTGGCAGGGACAGAGTTCCCAACTGAGGTTCATTCCCCAAATACTTGCAGAGCCTCTGCGCTGTGCCACGAGAAAGCCAGGAACCAGAAACTCAATGGGTCTCCCCCATGGGTGGCAGGCACCCAACCACTTGAGCCATCACCACCACCTCTCAGGGTGAGCATTAGCAGCAAGCTGGACTCTGGAGCACAGCCAGGCACTTGAACACTGGCACTGGGCTATGACACAGGCACCTCAGGTGGCACCCTAATCGCTAGGTCAAACACCCAATCCCACTTTACGTTCTGAAGTGACATGCAACACTTTAAACATGAACAATTTTTTTTTTTTTTTTGACAGGCAGAGTGGACAGTGAGAGAGACAGAGAGAAAGGTCTTCCTTTGCCGTTGGTTCACCCTCCAATGGCCACTGCAGCCAGCGCATCGCGCTGATCTGAAGTCAGGAGCCAGGTACTTATCCTGGTCTCCCATGGGGTGCAGGGCCCAAGCACTTGGGCCATCCTCCACTGCACTCCCTGGCCACAGCAGAGAGCTGGCCTGGAAGAGAGGCAACCGGGACAGAATCCGGCGCCCCGACCGGGACTAGAACCCGGTGTGCTGGCGCCACAGGCAGAACCACGGTGCCGGCCACAATTCTTTTCATAAAAGGAACAGTGCAAACTTTATATGAGTTTCTAGGAATCCAGATAAAACATTATGTGTTCTTGGTAATTATGAACTAATGAACTAAATATGTTTGCCTTTTTGTCTTACAACAATTTGCTTATTGAGAAAGTGATGATTGACACGCGCTTTGCCAACACCTGACAGTGATCACAGCTTTGATCTGAGAATGACATCAGAGATGAACCTACTCAGTGTAACATACATTTTTTGCTCAGTAGGTGGCAGGCACTCTGAATTAGAAGTCAAATAACCTCTTTCAAACCCAAGGAAATAAACTTACCTATTTTGACTACTTCCAAGATAGGCCCTCCCCATCCTAAAATGTTGTTCTGAAAGTTTACATTTTTTAAAAAAGATGTATTTATTTGAAAGGCAAAATGACAGAGAGAGGAAGAGGGGGTGGAAGGAGGAAAGGGGGGAGGGATCTTCCATTCTCTGGTTCACTTCCCAAAGGCCTCAATGCCAGGACTGAGCCAGGCCAAAGCAAGGCGCTTGGAGCTTCATCTGGGTCTCCCACATGTGTTGCAGTGGCCCAAGTACTTGGGTCATCTTCCAGTGCTTTCCCAGGAGTATTAGCTGGAACCTTGATTGGAAGTGGAGCAGCAGGGACTCGAACCAGCACTCTGATACGGGATGTAGTCATTGCAGACTACAGCTCAATCTGCTGTGCCACAACACCGGCCCCTGAGATTTTACAATTGTGATCTCAGTTCTCTGGTGATATTTCATTACCCTGGAGTTCTTCTAGGAACTGATACCCTGATGCCAAACACAAATTCCTCTGTTGATGCATACCTGCAACCTGCAGCCAACTGGCCAGTGACGGATCCAGCCCACCAGTGTATTCCACTGCTTCTTTCCCAACATCATGGCCCATTGCACTGTCCGATTATCCACATTTTGTCCATTACCACATCTTCTTGAGACTATCTGCTTTCTTATTGTTGATATAAATTCCCACAAACATTGGCTCCAATCCCAAGAAATCTCACTCGGATGATCCACAAGAGGAAACGGCCTTTAGGCATGTGTGATTCACAGTGTTTTGTTTTTAATCAAACTGAAGTAGGCAGACATACAGGCTAAAATTGTTAATTTGTGAACTGGAAAACCACGCCTTTGCCACACTCCTGTGTGGCCTCTTTCCCCTACCTGGCCACACCTGGGTGCCCACCAGCCAATCAGGTTAATTAACCACTCCCTGGCCTGGGCCACTCTTCTTCCCTGGCCTCTTGTCAGGAGGGGGCTTGCTGTAGCCCCGCGCCTCCAGGGCGCATAGCCTTCGGGCCATGTGCTCTAGGCTTCCTAGCCCAGATACAGGTCTAGATGCTCTTCCACGTCGCTGGTTCCTGGTGCTTGGTATGAACCCCTGTTTACCTCTCCCTATTAAATAAAGCTCTCACTCTCCTATGCATCTTTCTCACTGAATAGAAGCCCAAAATGTACCATGCTGCCGCATTTATCTGTGCCGGTATTTAGAATTCTTCTCTAAATATTAGGCAAGAACCCTCTTGGGCTTATTAATATCGGGGATTTAGTACTAAGCCCGTGGTGAAATCCTAAAGCACCCCAAATTCTGTTAGCACATGTGGCACCCCAGATAGCATTTTTAGGGAACTTTAACAGGTCACATTTCAGTGTAAATTTTAGGGGGTCTTTTCTGATTTCAAAACTACCTTTGGTCAAATTTGAAGGATTTCCAGCTTCCCTAGAAACCTACAATCTGGAAACCACAGCCAAGTAATAAACACAGGATGAGGCTCACTCAGAGTCATAAGTTCACCCATCTCCACCTGGCTTCTTTTACTCATTTTTATTATCTGTCTGGTTCTCCTATGCTTTTGTTTGCAATCTCCAGTACAGCCTACTTCTATTACAAGCTAGAATCTTTTTTTTTTTTTTTTGACAGGCAGAGTGGACAGTGAGAGAGAGAGACCGAGAGAAAGGTCTTCCTTTTGCCGTTCGTTCACCCTCCAATGGCCGCCGCGGCCAGTGCACCGCACTGATCCGATGGCAGGAGCCAGGCGCTTCTCCTGGTCTCCCATGGGGTGCAGGGCCCAAACACTTGGGCCATCCTCCACTGCACTCTCTGGCCACAGCAGAGAGCTGGCCTGGAAGAGGGGCAACCGGGACAGAATCTGGCACCCCGACCTGGACTAGAACCCGGTGTGCCAGCGCCGCAAGGCGGAGGATTAGCCTAGTGAGCCGCAGCGCCGGCTCATAGAACTAATCTTTGACCACACAGGCAGGAAACAAGAATTTTTTATTTTCTGACTTTCCATAGAAAGTTGCTGTTCAAAGACTCTAATCTTTATGAAAAAACACAAATCACTCCCCCCCACACACACAACAGCTCTGTCAAGGAGACCTTTGCTATTGGAGTTATTCTTTAGCTAACCACTAAGTATCTAAGCTAAAGATCTTGTTCAAAAGAAATGCATGACTGAGTCAAGATTAAATTGCATAAATGTCCAAATAAAAGGAGATGTCTCTCTGGACCTCTGTCCTTGGATGAAATTGATTAACCCACTACTGGCAATTTAGTGAAAATTCAATTATTAAGCATCTCTCTTTAAGCACCATGATGCATGTTAGATTTTATGAATGAACAAGACACAGTCCTGCCTTCAAGAACCCAGTACAGGCATCATTGGTTGAGCACGAGTGTGAAGAAAGCAACTTTGAAGGTCATCATAGAGGCTCAGGAATTTTTTCTTTACATACTTATTTTAAAAGCAGAATCAGAGAGACAGACCGACCGACCGACCGACCGACCAATCTTCCATCTGTTGATTCACTTCCAAAATCCCCATCCCCAGAGCTGGGTCAGGATGAAGCCAGGCGCTTCTTCCGGGTTTCCCATGTGGGTGCAGGGGCCCAAGCACTTAGACCATCATCTGTTGCTTTTCCCAGGCACATTGGCAGGGAGCTGGATTGGAAGTCGAACAGCCGACACTTGCCCGGGCAGTAATATGGGATGCTGGCACTGCTGGCTGCGACTTACCCTGCTATGCCACAGCATCGGCCCCTAGGCTCAGGGATTTGTAAGAGAAATTATCTCCAAAGTTTGGCAGTTATGGGGAAGTTTACATGCCTTGAAAGTAAGGGGAGGAGTTCGGGCAGTGAGAATCAAGAGCTTCAAGTAAGTACCAGAAGGGGCAAGAAAGTTAAGCATGTCTCAAATTAGGATGGATCTGACAAAACAGGGAAGTCTTGAGAAGACCTGTCAGGCTTGCTTCTGAACCTCTTCCACCACTTCCAGCCACCAAACTTATCCTGAATTAATAGAAATCATCAAAAGAAAGAAACAGGCAAAGCTGAAGAGAACACAGAAGGGATCAAGAGAACTCTATGGCAGCAGGAGTTGAGGGGTTTCCACAGTACAGTCAAAGGGACTGGCCATAAAGAACAAGCACCAAGTTCAAGGTATAAAGGCATGCACAGGTGGATTATTCATAGACATGGTATCTTGATACTTGGACCTTGGCTTCTCCAATCTATATGAAATAGAAAGCAAAGTCACCAGACAACTGTGTGTGTGGTGATAGCAGGTAGTGACAGGTAGACACACCAACTGGCAAGACTGTGAGATTATCTGCAGTAGTACAGCACTATATCCAATCTGCTTCAGAGAAAGTATTAACCATCCACTTTATTTATTTATTTTTTGAAAGGCAGTTAGAGAGAGAAATATCTTCCATCTGCTAGTTCATTAAATGGCTGGGGCTGTGCCAGGCTGAAGCCAGGAGCCCAGAGCTTCATCTTGGACTTCCACATGAGTGCAGGGGCTCAAACTGTTGGGCCATCTTCCTCTGTTTCCCCAGGCACATTAGCAGGGAGCTGGATCAGAAGTGGAGCAGTCAGGTCTGGAACTGGCACCCATATGGGACTCCATGTAGCAAACAGCTGCTTAACCCAATACACCACAACGCTGGCCCCTGCTCAATAAATTTACCAAGCACTTACCATATATGTAATGTACTCCAACTCAGAAGACCAAAGGGGGGAAGGGAGGTGGAAGATACAATGAAGTCAAATGGAGCAGGCTTGTTTATAAATGTTGACTTGGTTTGTTTTACATAATGAGCTAATTCTACTTCTCAAACTCCAAGTACAAGAAACTGGGAAGAGGGAATGGATGTTTAGCCAACTGGCCCCACATCAGACTTCCTGGGCTTGCTGTGCAGCTCCAGTTCCCGACTCCAGCTTCCCACCAAGGCAGACACTGAAGACAGCAGTGACAACTCTAGTAATTGTGTTCCTGTGACATACATGCGAGACCTGGATTGTCTTCCCGGCTCCAGCCCAGTTCAGGTTGTTGCAGGAATTTGGGGATTAAACAGTGAGCTCTCTCTCTCAATATAACTTTTTAAAAATTATTCATTTGAAAGGCAGAGATAGAGAGAGATAGAGAGAGAGAGAGAGAGAGGAGAGTGAGAGACTTCCACCCATTAGTTCACTCCCCAAATGGCCACAAAGCCAGGAATCTGGAGGTTCTTCCAGGTCTCTCATGTGGATGTAGGGACCTAAGGACTTGGGCCATCTTCTACAGCTTTCCCAGGGCATGGTAAAGAGCCGGATTGGAAATGGAGGCGTCCATATGGGATGCCGGCACAGCAGGCAGCGGCTTTACCTGCTACACCACAGTGCCAGCCTCTCTCAATATAACTTTAAAATATATTTTATACATGCTGGCACCGCGGCTCAATAGACTAATCTTCCACCTGCAGCACCGGCACACGGGTTTCTAGTTCCGGTTGCCCCTCTTCCAGGCCAGCTCTCTGCTGTGGCCCAGGAGTGCAGTGGAGGATGGCCCAAGTCCTTGGGCTGTGCACCCGCATGGGAGACCAGGAGAAGCACCTGGCTCCTGGCTTCGGATCAGCGCAGTGTGCTGGCTGCAGCGCGCCAGCTGCAGCGGCCACTGCAGGGTGAACCAACAGTAAAGGAAGACTTTTCTAAACTCTGTCTCTCTCACTGTCCACTCTGTCAAAAAAAAAATAAAATAAAATAAAAAAAAAATATTATACAAACACATACACACATAAGAATAAACAGTACATACACAATAGTGTTAGAACCTGTAACCTTTGTGGACAATCAGGTTTCAGGAAGGTTCCATGAAGAATTCAGATAAAAGGGAGTTCAATTACTATGAAACAGGAATTAAGTGGGCCTAACAATGGTTTTTGAGGAAGGGGGAACAATATCCTGTAATGGGGGCAAAATGGCACAAGAGGGAGGCACTTACAAGTGATCAAGGAAAATAAAGGCCTGAAGTATAGTTTCCAAAATACACACACTAAGCCAGCATTGTCAAAGAAGAGATTTGGTTTCAGCTTCACCATGTCAGGATTGATTAGTTTCTGAGCCCTAATATTCCATGTTACTGGAATAAAGAAAACAGTGATTACCCATGGCGACACTGATTTTGTTACTGCAGAGTCCATAAACCACAGCTCCATTCAAGATTTTTATGCTAAAAGCCAACAACAAAGGCAACAGCAAAGGTGTGGTTGGCACAGCTTGGGACAACCACATCCTGCATTGGAGTGCCTGGATTCAAGACATGACTCAGCTTCTAATTCCAGCTTCCTGCCAAGGTACACCCTGGGAGGCAGTGCAAAGACTCAGATCTGTCATGGTGGCACATGTGGCTAGAATCCTGGGCCCCTGGCAATTGTGGGCATTTGGGAAGCAAACCAGTGGGTGGGAGACCTTTCAGAACAACCAATTGTGCCAGTGTCACTGTGCTGGTGTGTTAGGCTGCACCTATGATGCGTCAGAGCATGAGTTCAAGCCCCAGCTGCCTTTTTTCCCCCCATCTAGTTCCCTGCTAATGTGCATGGAAAAGCAGTGGAAGACAGCCCAAGTGTTGGTTGCCTGCCACCCATGCAGAAGACCAGGATTTAGGTCCTGGCTTCGGCCTGGCCCAGACTTAGCTTCTGTGGCCAGTCACTGGAGCTTGAACCAGTAGGTGGATGACTTGTCTCTCCTCTATCACTCTTTCAAATAAAAAAATGAAAAATTAAAAACTAGGAACTGACAGTGGATAAAGCAGCCACCTGCAATGCTGGCATCCCATGTAGGTGCCAGTTTGTGTCCCAGCTGCTCCACTTCTGATCCAGCTCCCTAATGGCCTGGAAAAACATTAAGTACTTGAATCCCAGTCATACACAAGACATGGATGAAGCTCCTGGATCCAGCCTGGTTCAACCCAGTTAGCCACTTCTGGAGAGAACCAGCAAATGGATGTGTCTTGCCTCCCCAATTTTATTTTTAAAAGATTTTTTATTTGAAAGGTAGAGTTACAGAGACAGGTCTTCCATCTTCTGGTTCATTACCCAATGCCTCCAATGGCAGGGTCTGGCTCAGGCCATAAACCCAGAACCAGTTCCCATATGGGACGCTGGCACTGACAAAAGCTGCTTGACCTGCTATACCACAGCACCAGCCCCTGTAACTGATTTTCAACTAAAAACAAAACAAAACAAAAACAAAACAAAAAAAAACCACCTCCAATTTCTAGAAGAAACGATTCCTAATATGCTCAAGAACCTTTACACTCTAGCCTCCACTGACCTTAACCCATTCTCTACCAACTTTCTTTCACATACTCTTATCACTTCAAAAAGTTCACACAATGGGCCGGTGCCATGGATCACTTGGCTAATCCTCCACCTGTGGAGCCAGCACCCCAGGTTCTAGTCCCAGTTGCTCTTCTTCCAGTCCAGCTCTCCGCTGTGGCCTGGGAAGGCAGTGGAGGATGGCCCAACTGCTTGGGTCCCTGCACCCGCATGGAAGACCAAGAGGAAGCACCTGGCTCCTGGCTAGTGCAAATCATTACACATTCTCATAAAACATTTTTAATGAACTTTCTGAAGACCATTGAAGTTACTCATAATACACATTTTTAGAAAAGATTTGAAAAGCAGTTAGAGACAGAGAATCTTCCATATGCTGGCTCACTCCTCAAATGGCTGCAACGAGGAATCAGCTGGACCAAAGCCAGGAGCCAAGAGCTTCTTCCAGGTCTCCTAGGGACCCAAGGACTTGAGCCATCCTCCACTTTCTGAGGAGCATTATCAAGGAGCTAGATCAGAAGGGGCACAGCCAGGACTAGAACCAGCACTTACATGGGATGCCAGCAACAGATGGCAGCTTAACCTGCTGTGCCATAGTGCCAGCCCTATACCACAATTTTTCCAAAAAAAAAAAAAAAAAAAAGGAAAAACATTTTTGAGAGGTAACTAAGAGAAAGGTCTCCTATCCACTGGTTCACTCCCCAAATGGCCACAAGAGCTACAGCTGGGCCAATCCAAAGCCAGGAGCCTGGAGCTTTCTCCAGGTCTCCCACGAGGGTTCAGGGACCCAAGCACCTTGGGCCATCTTCTACTGATTTCTCAAGTCATAGCAGAGAGCTAGATTAGATCAGCAGCCAGGACAGGAGCCCATATGGGATGCCAGCACTGCAGAGGCTCACCCTATTACACCACAGCGCCGGCCCTAACACTCACTCTTAATGACCTTTCTTAAGACCATTCAAGTTGCTCTTGGGTTTTACCACTTACCCAACAATCTTCCAAATGCCACAGACCCCCTGACACATTGCAAAAGAAATTGCCTCTCCGAACCTGAATTCTTTGGGGGGCACTTTCATCTTATTAGTATTGTGTTCGTCCTACTGAGACTGAGAAAGGACTTTAAATTAATTTTTGCCTTTCAAAGTCTTACTGGACTTTTCTTAAATGAAACCCTTATCAATCATGTATGGTCCTAATCGTGTAAAGGAAAAATAAACTCTCCAGGATTTCATGGATTTAATTTCAACGGCAATGCTATAGAAAAAGGGACTCTTCCATCCACTGGTTCACTTCCCAAATGGCTGCAACTGCCAGGGGCTGGACCAGGCCAAAGCCAAGAGCTTCTTCCGTCATCTCCCATGTGGGAATAGTGGAACCAAGTACACACTTGACCCATCTTCTGAAGTTTTTCCCAGAATATATTATGGCATAATGTAACATCTCCAACAGCCACAGTAACTCATACTGCTTAAATTTCTTAGCCAGATTCTTATTGCATTGATTCCTGTACTGCCCATCCTGTAGAATGAATGTGGAACCATAAAGTGCTATCCACTACTCACCATCTGCCAGCCTTCCAAAGCACCACCTTCTATGTGATTTCCCCAATCCTCAATCATCTCACACAAAGACACACAGGCTCCCCTCAATCCATCACCACTCAGACCTTATTTTTCTCTTTGCTGAACACGCTGTTTTTCAAATCTCACGGTCTCTGCATGTATTATTCCTTCTGCCTGTAATGGCTACTCAGTAAAATTTTGGAAAATTGGCTTTTAAATGTTTAAAACACATTTAGGCCGGCACCGAGGCTCAATAGGTTAAACCTCCCCCTGGGGCACAGGTACACCAGGTTCTAGTCCCGGTTGGGGCGCCGGATTCTGTCCCAGTTGCCCCTCTTCCAGGCCAGCTCTCTGCTGTGGCCCAGGAGTGCAGTGGAGGATGGCCCACGTGCTTGGGCCCTGCACCCACATGGGAGACCAGAAGCACCTGGCTCCTGGCTTCAGATCAGGGCAGTGTGCTGGCCGCAGCGGCCATTGGAGGGTGACCCAACGGCAAAGGAAGACCTCTCTCTCACTCACTGTCCACTCTGTCAAAAAAACAAACAAACAAAACCACACATTTAATCGGAAGGCAGTATTAGAGGACAAAGACATCTTCCATCTGGTTCACTCCTCAAATAGCCCCACTGGCCAGGCTTTAGCCAGGAGCCTGGAACTCCATTTGGATCTCCCATGTGCATAGCAGGGACCCAAACATCAGGGACATCTTCTGCAACTTTCCCAGGCACATTATCAAGGAGCTGGATGTTAAACAGAGCAACCAAGAAGGAACCAGCACCCATGACGTGCCACTGTTGAAGGAAACAGCTGACATCACCTCCATAAAACTAGTTCTTTTTAAAATAAAGATTTACTTATTTGAGTTACAGATACACACATAGAAAACTTCCATGTGCTGGCTCACTCTTCAAATGGTTCCAACAACTTGGGCTGGGCCAGCAAAAATCCAAGAGTTTACTTCAGGTCTCCCACATGGGTGCATGGGTCCATGCACTTCAGCCATCCTCTACTGCTTTCCCATGCGCAACAGCAAGGAGCTAGACTGGTGGTGGAGCAGCCAGATCTCAAACAGGTACTCTGGGATGCTGGTACTTCAGAAAGGAGCTTTACCTGCTAATGCCACACCACCAGCCCCCAAGCTGGCTCTTAAATCAACCCAAAGGTCCTTTCAGATACATTTCCTGACTCCTCTATCTGTACATGTTAATAGTACCTGAGCATACAACAGGCTTTTAAAAAATTTACTAAGTAAAATTTTTAGGACTTCAGTCAACTGCCTAAGATTTCAACATGGTTACCACAACATGTATGAGGGTCCTTCAAAAAAGTAGGAAAGGGGGAAGTGTTTGCCAAATTAAGCTGCAGTTAGGTAGGATGCCCATGTCCCCCTGTCAGAGTGTCTTGAGTTACAGTACCAGCTCCATTCCTGGTTCTAAGACTCCTGCCAATACAGATCTTTGGGGGAATGTGATGGCCTAGTTGGTTGTATCCCTGCCACCCACAAGGGGAGAGCCTACAATAGGTTCCAGGTTTCCAGCTTCAGCATGGCCCAAGCCCAGCAACACTATCTACTAAGGAGTGAACCAAAAAATGGATGCTGTGTCTTACTTTGAAAGGCACAGCTAGACACAGGGAGAGGAAGACAGATACCTTCCATTCACTGGTTCTCTCTCCAAATGGCCACTGGCCAGGTGGAAGCTCGGAGCTAGGATCTTTTCCCAGGTATCCCCCTGGGTGCAAGGGATCAAGCACTTGGGCCATCCTCTGTTGCCTTCCCAGGCACATTAGCAGGGAGCTGGATCAGAAGTGGAGCAGCCAGGACTTGAACCAGAGCCACCAGCCAAGTGGTGGCTTTGCCTGTTATGCCAACACCGTCCCCCTACCCTCTCTCATATTATAATCTAAAAAAGAAACAGATACGCAGATAATTGGGAAGCCTACAGAAAAAAAATGGGATGAAATCTTAAAACAAAATATTTTGAAATTCAGTTTTTACACAACACACATTTTCTATTAAATTTTGAAAAACCTGTACTGTTAACTCTTTCAGGTAAACATACATGATAGCTGACAAGCACTTAAAAAAAAAAAAAACACCAGGCCATACACGAAATTCTAAAGATGGTAACTTGTTTCTTACATAGGCAAGATTTAGCTATCATTTGAGAAGTAACCTGCTCAAGGTCATGCTTGCTCCAAACTGCCAGGATACAGCTTGCTCAGTCTATGTTTCAAGTAACATTACCTAATATGCCCAGACTGTCTAAAATACATTCCCCCTATATAAACACTGTATTGGTCAAAAGTAACTTAGTTCCCAGGGCATCACAAAAACCGCTTAGGACAGGTGATGTCTTAATTAGTTCTCAAACTATTCTCAATACAAATAAAATGGGCCCAGACAAGTATCATAAAGAAAATATTTATTCATCTTTGTAAACAACAGGCATTCAAGATTTGCCAACAAATGAAGGAGCGGCACCCCCACACACACCAGAACTGGCTGAGTTTTAATAATCTTTGAAGAAAAAGTGTTCCATTGTATAACTGAAAACAAAGACACTTCTGATCAGAAAGTATCTCTTCTCAAATCCCAAGAGCAGACGAAAATTAAACATGAAGTATATAAATGCGCTTAACTACTTCATTGTCCTTTGCACAAGCTTCCAGATACTTAACCAAGTAAACCCATCAAAGTGTTGGATGCATTAGTTATCACTCATGTAAGAAAATTTTTATTTTGAAATAAACACTAGGTTTTTTCATTGGTAAACAAAAGCTCGCATTTTATTGCTATTTTTTAGTGAAGTCATTTACTTACAAGAAACATTACTAGACTTTTGCTTAGCATAGTCTGGCCATTTGTGTGCTCTGTTCAGGTCCTTACCATCACATACAATCATATCCCTTGCTTGCTCTTCACTCCTTAACAGCACAAGTGCAACCTGGAAACTGAATTGAAATGCTACAATATGGCAAGAAATAGATCTATTTCTCAGAAATAAATCATCTGTCTTGTTAGAGCAAGGAAAGTTTTCATTTTTTAGCTTTCATTTGTTATTTTCTCATTAATACAACACCCCAGGGAGGGAAGAAACTCCCAAATTTCATCACCTTTTCCTCAATTAATTTAAAAAGGACTGCTTTAATTCAAATCAAGTCTTGGTTTAACACCTTTTTACTGTTTTGCACTGCCTTCTACAATATTCCAGAAATAGCATAAAGATTTTTCCCCCATTTTGATCAGCTGCCTATTGTCAGTTTTAACTGGAGCTGAAAAACAGAAGACTTAAACTGGAAGTTAACACTGGATTTTAAAAGAACATTTAAATAATTTTTGAAGATTTTATCAGCCACTCAATTCTAAGCTTAAAAAAAGCTTGAAATATAAAATTAGTAATTAAAGTTTCAAACAAAATTAAAAATGAGTAAGGTACATTTCCATTTAATCACTGTGTAAATTTGTAAAAATGTTAGACGTATATACATTAAGTTCCAAAGGAGATGTCAAGATTTCTTGCTCACTTTTAAATATTATCTCAAACTATGGAAAGTTGGCTACTTAGTTTCACCACTATTACATGCATTTGAAGTTAAATACTTACCAGTTTTTCATTGTCTGGTTATCCTGCTAGGAAAGGACAGTTTCTTAGAAATTTACTTCATATTAACTGAGGGTCCATAATTTGTTCAACGCTTATCTAGAAGAATACATTACTGTATCACATACTCAAGATTAACTTCATATTTTAGAAACTATTGGTGCTACTACAAGTATCAGAATTGATTGTTCATTACTAGTTCAGGAAATACAATACCTTTAGGGTATGTAAGTATTGACATTATCTAAGAAGTGGCTAGCTAAAAACTACAGAGGGAACAATCCACGTTAAAGTGAAAAGAAGGTAATGAAGTACTAAGAAATACATCAGAGACTAATTCTCACTGGTATACCCAGTTTGAGAAATCAGGTATTTCTAACCCAGCTGTTTGTGGAGGGCTTAATTGATTAAAGAAACAATACACCTGGAACTATGATGTTTCAAAGAGAACCCTGTAGGCACCTGGTTTGCATGATCAGCTTTAGTAAACCCTCTTTCCATCCCAACCCCAGCTTAACAGCTCATGAAACACTGCAACAAAGTCTGTAACAAGAACAGAAAGATGTTCTGATATTTTAATTTCATACCTATGTAATGTGTGAATAAGAAGCATTGAGAAAAAATTTTTTGGCTGTCAACTAAAAAGAAAACCTTAAGCATTTAAAACATTTTCTTAAATGCTAGTTGGAATAAAAAATATTTCCATCTCACCTAAAAGAAACATTTCTTGCCATCAGTTCAGTGAAGGAGAGAAAGTGACCCAGGATTAGCAAGAAAATGTCAGGCAATAAAATCACCATCTTTATTTAATATTCCTGACTCAAGTAATACCCAAGGAGATGCAGAAATTCAGACTGCTCATTTTTTTCATCAACATGTCCTGTTTTAGTTCATTTTAAAATATTGATATAAAAATATAAAACAATACTCACCAGAAGGCAGCTTTTTAAGAGATAGTTTTAAGGAAAACCATTTCCACTGTGTACCTATGTCATTTCTTACACAGAATCAACTGTGAAAGGCAATAAAACTTAAGCCCTTGGGCAATTTTTTAAGAAAACACAAATGGATCTTGTAAAATATTTTATTATCAGTTGATAAATCCAGGTTAAATTTAATGGACACAAAGACTTCATATAAAATAAAGATGAGCTACTCTCACTAGGGCTAACCACCATCCATATTAACAGTGTAAAATGAGCTAGGGTCACAGCTCTATCATGTCAAACTGGACAAGATTACACTTAAGGTGAAGAGGAGGCCACACATACTAGCATTAATGCTACAGAATAGGATAGCTCAGGGTGGTAGATATTAAATTGTATGCTTTACTCCTTGTTCCTCTGTGCTCCGAGTTTATGCCAACATAAAAATTTAAAGGTTAAAGGAAATCTCTCATGGATGTTCAAACAATAATGTTGGGGAAAACAAACAAAAAACAGTAATAAAACGTTAGTATCTTTTCCAACCTGTTACACTGTCACTGTCCCTCAAAAGGATTACATGAAGAATCCAGCTAGATTTCTTGATCGGCAGAGTCGGCTGTCATGAGTACAGTAAAATCTGTTGTTCTTAAAGTAAAATGAACCCACAGTGGTACAACAGGCCATAGTTACAAAACTGAACAAAAAAAAAAAAGGATTTTTTTTACAAATGTTATTAAAAACATGTAAAAACAAAAATGTAGTGTAAACATTTTCTAGCTTATACTATCTATTCGCTATTCAGAGGTGAGGAAATGCTTTTTACACTTTTACGTTGATTCATACTGTGAAAAGCTAAAAGGTGAATTTTAGAACGACCATGAGTGGCTTAAGACCCTGGATCCAAAGGCTTGAATTCCATATTATATACCAATAAGGTAACAGCCAATCAAAACTTTCACTGTCTCTGCCTTTAATGCACAACAAATTTATCTAGATTCAGCCACAACCAGATAATAAAGGAACAGTATTACACCTTTATTACAACTGAGGTTAGCAAACCTAGAGTTACTTTGGCCCAGGTACTGTGTTTCAAACTTTCCAATGAATCTATTATACTCACATTCATGTTAACTGCACAGCTTTCTTCCTTGTGTGGGTTATATGGATATGTTTGAAAAAAATAGGAACATCGGGTACTTACAGATTAAACTAACCTGTACTGGCAGGGCTGTGGGATTTTTCTTCTCTACCAGTAAGTAGCAAATGCTGAAATTCTGCTGCTAGTTAACAAAAACACAAATTGTATTAAACTGAGGAGTTCAATCCATACTTTAAAAATTCAATGTGCATTAAATTTCCTCAGAGTCTGTTATCAATACATTTAAAATCTTTCCCTAAGATCAACAAAAATTATCTTACATTGGCTGTTAAATTTAGAGTGACCTTGTCATAATGAGCTTTAACAATGAATCTCTTGAACACATCTCAGTTGTACTCCCATATGTGAACTGTGATAAAAATTGTAAGTACCCTAAAGAGGTGGACATGTACTTTTAAACATGGTAATTTCTAAAATTATGTAGACCCACCTACAGAAGAAATTCTTAAGTTTTCACAAAACTGGATTTTATTAGATTCTCAATTTTAAACATGAACTGACAAGCAAATTCTATTACTTCTTGAAGCACATTAATACACTAGATACTTTGAACTGTTGTTGATTATCTTTTCTATTGGTCTATCTGGTAGTTAAGCAGCCTAGGGAATGATACTGCAAATCTTATTCATTTTCATCTCTGCTTAGCACACTGCTAAACTGTGGGAGATGGCCAAGTGCTTGGACCCCTGCCACCATGAAGGAAACCAGAATAGAGTTCCCAGTCTCAGCCCAGCACCCAGCACACTGTCATGGCCATTTGGGGAATGAACCAGCAGATGGAAGATATCCATTGCTCCCTAACTCTTTTAAACAGATCTTTAAAAAAAAAAAAAAAAAAAAAAAAAACCTGCTAAACTGTGTATGAATAAAATGTTTAGAATCCTCTACCTTATATGATATAATGAAATATTTACATGCAAACCATGCGTAGGAATGCTATTATTTTTATTACACTTAAAGTTAAGTCAAGTCTAAGCCCATTATTTAGTGGTCTCTTTCCCAAATAATCACTAATGGTGTATGTGTAATGAACTGGGGAAACTTCCTTCATTTTTATCCAAGTTGGGCATAAATTAATTTCAAGGCCAGTCCCTCAAAAGAAACCAAAAGCAAAGACATAGATTCTCTAACCTTGTTAAAAACAAAAGATCTTCAAGTTTTTATAAATATAGCATTATACAAACCCGAAAAAACCCACAGCCCATTACTGAAGCTGTGCTGTATTACCTTTTACACCAGGATAGCATTTAAAATCAATGGGTGGAGTCCATGCAGTGAATCATTAAGACAGTTTGCTAAATCAAACTTAATTCAATCTTAATTCAATCAAACTTAATGCACGTAATCTCATAATGTATGCCTCCCACAGAACCTAGCTATGAATGTTTATCTAATGAAACAATCTTGTTCTATTCTATATTTCAATTTGCTTCAAATAAAAAGTTAAAATTAGGGGCCAGTGCTGTGGTGTAGCTGGTAAAGCCACCCCCTGAAGTGCCAGCATCCCAACTGGGTGCTAGTCCCAGACCTGGCACCTCTATTTCCGACCCAGCTGTTACTGCCGGTGAAAGCAGTGGAAGGTGGTCCAAGTGCCTGGGCCCTTGCACCTGTGTGGGAGACTCAGCAGAAGCTCCAACCTCCGTTACTGGCCCAGCTCCAGCCATTCCGGCCATTTGGGGAGTGAGCCAGTGGATGGAAGACCTCCCTGCCTTTCAAATAAATAAGTATTTAAAAGTTCAAATTAGCTTCTGTGAAGGCCTCTTTTGGGCTGCAAATTTATGCTTTAATATTACTTCTACACACTACTTAGCAAGCTAATTTATCTGAGAACACATGAGATTGAGTGAACAGATTTTAAAGACTTCAAAATTTTCAAAATAGTTTGACACTTTTTCCCCCAAAATCAGTGTTCAAGATCAAAATATTAAACAATGTATAGAGCCCAGAGTAGGAAAAATCAGTGTTTTATTAAAAAAAAATTCTCTCCTGAGCCTTACTGGGAAAAAAAAAAAAGGTTTTTTTCTCAATGCTACTTTAATCTGTTTTCCAACAAAAATGCCAAGAACACTAAAAATGATGGATGTTTTACGGCTTAAAACATTGGAAAACCATCTTATGAATATGTACATTTATCATGTCTAAAAATAGTACCATATTAAAGAAATCAAAATTCAATGAAAAATCCACTTTCCATTTCCTTTGGGTTCATTTGAATTAGATCTGTTAACTGGGATGCCTAAGAACTTAAGTTTGGAGTTTTACATTACAATTGTATCGTAATTTAGCATTAATTACAAAAGTTTCAGGTTCTACTATGTGCATGACCATAAAACACTGTTGAAGTAAGTGCTTATTTTGAGAAGATATCACATAGAAAAGTCAGATGATTTCTTTTGCTATAAAAACAAAAGGTTATCATTTAAATATTTCTGGTAACAGAAAACAAAACACTGAGAAAGAAGGGTTATGAGATAGCTAGCATAAGTGAACTAAGAGGATGTTTGCTTACACTGGACCTCTCCTTTCAAAAGACTTTTCCATTAAAAGCTGCTATCTTTCATTTTGGAAGGATGATCAAAGACTATTCAATATTACACAGGTAAATAATATACCGCCTTTAAAAAATATACCTCATTTATATGAAATTTTAGAGTTCATGTTAAATTTTTATTTACCCTTCAACCAACATTAAGTGTTTTATGTATCTTTCATCAGCTTACCAAACCAAATTTTACCTCAGTAAAGACGTCACTTCATTTTCTTTCACTTATCAAGTCTCACAAGTGGACATTAACATCTATTACAATAATTCTCAAAATTGTATTTGAGCCACAGAACTACAAAAATGCCAAGCTATATCTGAAATAAGGTATCCCTATCAGCCTCTACACAATATGCCACCATGAGTAAATCCCTCCCTCTCCCAGTATTCAAGCAGGTTAAGAGCTTATTTTAATTACATTTTAATTACGACAAGCTTGAAGAGATGTCAATATATTGGAGAACGATGGCTACAACAGCAAACAGATCTCCAATTAAGGAGTCTTTAAAATGTGTAATTATTGAGGTTATAAAATATTCAGTGATGTATTTTATCATAGAAAAGAAATCCCTTTAAAAAATATAAATCATTCTCCATATCTGTTACATTGGAAAGCATAATACAATCTATTAAACAGGTCAAAATTTGGAATATATTTAATGCAAGTTTTTTTAAATGCTTTCAAAAATGAAAATCACATAGAAACAATACTGTATTTGCTAAATGTTGTACTGTATGTTAATTGTTATCGTTCACAGAAAAATGCTACTACATAGGATGGGGCTCAAACACCAAAAGGATCAAATATAATCCAGGTTTATGTTTTGGTATCTCTTTACCCCCTACAAACATACATACCTACAGCCTTTCTCACCAAATCAAAGTAAATTTTAGTTGGAAACAAATGTAGATACCTTTCTCTATCTCACTCACTCACTCACTCACACACGCACGCACACACACACACCCCAAACAATGCTCAGTAAGGCTGAACATGAACCTCAAAATGTTATAAAACCATAGCTTAATATGCTAGTAACTTTATCACATGATCCAATTTTTTGGTCACATGAACATTAGTAATATACCCATGGTGACAGGTCCAAACTCTTTTATTATCCTTTTATTCTATCAAATGTGTTGTCTACCCAGTACATACCACCCAAGTGTGCGCACGTGCGCGCAAACACAACACACACACACACACACACAACCACCTTCCCACTCTTCACAGGGCTCTACATTAACATTTGCTCTAATGTGGTGAGATTTGAAAATATTAAAATCACAAGCATTTCCAGATGACCTCTCAACCTTAATGTTCAATACATAAGCTTGGGATTAAGAATGCAGATTTCAGTATCCAGGGGGCATTTCCAATGATTAAACTTAAAATCCTTGAGGTTAAATTTAATAGTCTGAGGAGAAAATAACCAGTAAGATTTTCCTAAAAATGAAAATGGAAAATTTGAATGAAACATTTCATGCCTCCAAATCAAGAACATCAAATTTTGTCAATTTACTAAAGTTCTTCAATTATAGTAATACAAACTTTACTGAGGCTGTTAATTATCAGGTAACACAAAGTAAATTACATGAGATTATATATCAAACAGCTTCTATTTAGGTTCTTTAACACCACAATCAAACGTGAATATTAATATAGAGCCTTCTCTGCCAAAAGAGTATAAAAATCCTAAGTTTAATTAAACTTAGGGGCCTTCACCAAACTTGCTGCAAGTTTGGGGACATAAATATCCAACAGCTATAAAGCTGTGAAAGCCCCTATAAGGAATAAAATAAATCCCACTTGCCTCAGACTGAACAGGGCAACACTGAGACTCAGCCTCAGCCTGTCCTATGGCAGGGCTATAGGAAGAAGAAAATTTTAATTTTAGAAAAACATTACCCAATTAATTTAAAAGACATGCATTAATTTTTTTAAAAAATCCCAATGATCAAGCAAGCAAAGGAAAAAATTAGCAGCTCTTTAAAAAGAACAAAAAACAAAACTACTGTCCACTGCAATTCCATTCTGAGCCCATACTTAATTCTGTTGGGAATTCCTCCCCCAAATAAATCTGAGTTTGAATTCAACACATAACTTCATCAGAGGAATGAGTCCACTATGAGTACTTCCCCCAGGGCTAATGGCGAATGTGTGAGATTACCACAATACTAAGTATTCAAAACCAAATGGTAATTCCAGCAGCCATTCTAAACACTGGTCTTCATCTGCTGGTCTTATTTCCATCATACAATAGTAAAACTTACACCATAGAAACTAGTGCCAGACAAAATGTTTAGGTTGTTTTTGTTTTTCTAAAGAGTGGTACCAGAACAGCAGACAGAAGAAGGTAAAGCCATAGCTGCCAGCCCTATTAATCTTACAACTTCATTAATTATAGCAACCACAATGTGTGCCTGAATACATCAGGTCCCAAGAGTTGTCTTCAGTGGGGACAGCTTAAGTTCACTTTGACTCAACTTCATCTGTTACTTAAGAAATCGTAAGTCAAAGTAAGAATTAACTGTTCCTATGTAATTTGCTCTACTCGTTATTCAACTACACTATGGACCCCAGAAGCAATTAGGTAAGTTATTTTCTAGAAGCTTAATTATGCTTGAATGCATGCAAAAATCACTTTAAATATACTAAATGGGCACCACTTGTGAGCTATACGGCCACAGAACATAAACTATGTGCTAATTTTTCAAGTGTATTAGCACTTTCAATTAGTGTCATTTAAATTTAAAGCTGCATTCTTCCCTGAAGACCTTAAAGAGCAAAAAACCTTACCAGAAGACACTGTTCCACTCTGATACACCATTTCCTGTTCAACCATTCTAAATTTATCTGTGTCATTTGTACCTTAAGATTTAACACAGGGTAAATTGTCTGGCCTAGCCATTTATATACCTGTTGGGATGCCCATATCCCATATTAGAGTGCCTGGGCTCAATACCTGCCTGTGTTCCTGACTCCAGCTCCCTGCTATTGCAGACTCAGGGAATCAGCAGTGATGGTCCATGTAACTGGATTCCTACTACCCACATGAGTTCCCAGCTCCCAGCTTCAGGGCAGCTGCAGCATTTGGGGGAGTGAACCACAGGATGGGCACATTCTCTCTCTCTCAAGTAAATAACACAATTTAAAAGAAAAAAAAAAAAACACATTTTACACAAGTTTTTCCTGGGAAGTATGAAAAATGTGCTGACAAATCTAAGTGTACATCAGACAAATTTAACTGTATGCTGGAGCAGGTGTTTCGCCTCCCAGCCAAGACACCACCACTGGGGTCAGTGGCATCTCATGTTGCAGTGCCTGGGTTCATGTCCTGTCTGCTCCTGATTCCAGCTTCCTGCTGGTCTGTACCTTGGCAGTGATAGCTCAACTAAGTGGGTCCCTGACATTGCAGAGAACCAGGCTGAGTTCTCAGCTCCTGGCTTTAGCCTAGACCAGTCCTGCTGTCGCAGGTTCATGGGGAGACCACCAGCAGATGGGATTATCTGTTGTCTCTCTGCCTTTTAAACAACTCAACCATTATGTTAATTCCAAAACTCTATAGATGGGCAAGCATTCAGTAAACAAAGGGGTGTGGAACTTGGCTGCAGGCAAAAGGAAGAAATAAATGGTCATGTACAGATGCAAAATTTTGCACCTCACTGGTACCACAGGAGCTATAAAATCAGTACAGCAAAATATCAAATTTAAAAGAACATTCACCTTTTATAATACTTATAATGGTTTCTTTAATATTTCAACTGTACCTGTCATTTAAATACACTTATGTAATGGTTAAAACATTTTTCAATGTAGTTATCTTCCTAAAATTGAAGGTTTTCCTTAAAACTTTAATTTCATATGCTATCTACTTTCACATAAAAGAAATGTTAGCATTTTCTTCTAACTCTTAACTCTGAATTAGGAACTCAACTTCAGCTCATATTAATTATTCATAAATAATCATAAACTATATTGCAAAAGACCAGAAAAACAGTTGTAAAAAAAAAAAAAAAAACAACTCTACAAAAGCTCACAACTCAAAATGCTGAAGAGCAATCATCTCTACAGAAAAGTTCCATATAGGAACACAATTAACATTTAAAATTACCATGGATGAAATGTTTAACTGTAAAGCTATCTCGTCTTAGTAACACAAAGTACCCACCCAATCAAATGAGTAACATAAATCCTTCAGGGACATATAAATTTGTAAACTGCCAATCCATCTTTTAAACATCTTAAAAGAGGCAAGTTTAGATTCCCATTACTACACTAAGGACACATACAAACCCACTATCATCACAAGCAACTATTACTGCATGCACCTAAGCTTCTAGAAGTTTGCACCTAAAAAGCTTCTGAGGTCCATGCAGTACTCAAGGCTCCGAAACAATCAGAAGAAAATGAACAAGTCTGGCACTAGGCTCTAAATATCTCAGCAGGCCAAAGTATTAAGGTTTACATTTTAAATGCCTATGACTTCTGAAATCAACTGACACCATAAAGGGTGGAAAGACGACATAATATAAAGATTTCATACCCATTATATAATGACTCATATGTATCAAAGATTTTCTGTTAACTAAACCATTAACATACATTTCTATATATACTACTCAGTTTAGGACATGCAGCTAAGGAAAAACCTGTAATTCAAAGACAGAATCCAGTGATATAGAAAAACTGCATTGGAAACTATGAATTTTATTATGTGGACATCTACTTTGGCATGCATCTGTACAAACCTTTCAGGCAGTGGTCCACAGCTGGGTTATGAATAAAAAGGCATGAATTTTTCTCTCATTTTATTACAATGAAGTTTAACAGTACAGAAAAGTCACATGACCTCCGTAGGTCAGCTTTCTTAAACCCTGCAACATGAGGAACTCTAAATACATTAAATATTGTTACACATTCAGACTTCCAATGTACAGGTACTTGGAAACAGTTACAGCCCTCACCAAGCTAGGTTGGGGACCTGAAGTCCAACAGCATTAGAAATGCTGTGAAGGCATAACTTTACAAATAGCAATGTAAGCTTACAGAACTTGCCTTTAATAAGGTGGTATGTTCATGTAATTCCAGCGCCTTCACAATTTAACGAACCAAATTTACTATAGTTCACTTCTAAAAACCTAGATGAAACATGAAAAAGAAGCCATACAGTATAAATTGCAACTTCAGGAAAAGTTCCTGCTTTATTATTCCAAATAATTTTTTCCCATGTAAAATAAATGTCCAATAGTTCCTGGTATCTGGGAAGATTATGTTTGTTAAAGTCACAATGAAGCCTTATTGACGGAAGCTTGGCTATATAAACAGCACAAGTTGAGAAAAGGTTTAATCTCCAAACCTATTAGACTGGATGAAGTAAGATCAGTAACGGCCACCTTGCGACATTACAGGAGGTCTCATTCCCATCGGAGGTCGAGGAGGCCCACCTTGGTAAGGGGGTACCATTGGCGGTCCTTGCCCATATGGCGGCATAGCACCAGGAAGGTAACCTGGCATGCCTTGATGATGACCACCATACTGACCTAAAAAACACAGTTAAAACACAAAAAAATTGATTGAGTTGGGTATATACTGTACTTCAAAATACAATGTATTTTGTAGATAAAGTTCATATTTTACGTGTATACTCAAAAGAATTCAGTAAGTAAAATAAAAATAAAAAGAGCAATACCATGAGGTGGCATCGGGGGTCTCATTCCTTGTTGTTGTGGGATGCCTGGCTGTGGCGGCATCATACCTCCAATTGGACCAACTGGTGGATTACCGATGGGAGCCTGCCCTGGTCGAGGAAGATTACGTTGATACTTAGGCAACTGTGCCCTTCTCTCTTCCTGAGAATAAAAATAAGCACAACATTAAGAATCTGAATGCAGAGCTTCATTAAGCATAAAGGCTAGCATCTAAAACTTTTATTTAAATTACTTGACCACACAAACAAGTTCAACTTTCTAAAACCCTGATGCCTTAAAATAAAAAAAAAAAAAACCCTCACCTGTTTATATACTTGAAGCATAACTAACATCTTCATAGAATTATAAATTCTTTTAGCAGTAAACTGTCTACTTAACAAATATTGTTATCAGACTGCTAAACATTCCTTATAGCAAATGAATTCCTTTATATGGGCTTCCAGGGATTTGGAAATTCCACCTTACATGTACCTTTTTCAATTTATATACACAAATTTATTTCTAGCTAAAAATGATGTTTAAAGGAATAAGAACCCTGGGGCCGGCACTGTGGCACAGTAGGTTAATGCCCTGGCCTGAAGCACCGGCATCCCATATGGGCACAGGCTCAATACCCAGCTGCTCCGCTTCCTGTCCAGCTCTCTGCTATGGCCCGGGAAAGCAGCAGCAGATGGCCCAAGTCCTTGGGCCCCTGCACCCACTTGGGAGACCCAGAAGAAGCTCCTGGCTTCTGGCTTCAGATCTGCTCAGCTCTGGCCGTTGCAGCCATCTGGGGAGTGGACCATCGGATGGAAGAACTCATTCTCTCTCTGCCTCTCCTCTCTCTGTGTAACTCTTTCAAATAAATAAATAAATCTTTAAAAAAAAAAAAAGGAGTAAGAACCCAATTCACTGTCTTTATATGGATGGGGGGATAGCATCTAAGACCAGCATCAAAGACCAAAGCATAAATGAGGACAGTAAAAGTCACTAGCAATTATTAAATCAGGTAAGACCACCTGAGTAAAATTAACACTTTTCAAAGGGACAAGATGCTACAACAGTTTTCAACCAGACGCTGCTAGTAAGATTAAAAAAAAAAAAAAAAAAGCTTACCAGTGATATATCCTCATCTGGATGGATCAACTTACTGGTTGCACTGGTTGTTGTAAGCGTAGCTGGCTTACTTGTTATTGAAGCCGCTGGTTTAGCTGCAGTACTATTTGTCGTACTAGTAGTTGAAGCTGTAGACTGTGTGTAAGCAGGGAATGTAGGCTTTGGGGGTTCTGTAGTTGTTGCAGGGGTACTATTTAAGGGCTTGAAATCTGTACCAACAGGTCCTTGGACAGCTGCCTGAGCCTGTAAAATACAATCCTTGATTAACAAAACTTCAAAACCCTAAAACAAATATCTAGAAGCAGATTAAATTACAAGCAAGATACCCACATTAAAGAACAAAACTACATAAAATTAAAACAAAAAGTTATATTAATATATGATAATGTTCCACAAAATTCAAGGTAACCCATTAAGAATATCAAAAGATGCTGAATTAAAGTCTCATCACAGCAGTGGAATCAAGTGACATAGCAAATGTTAAGTTCTCAGATGTCTACCTCATCAATAATTCATAATATTTTGTACTTATTTATTCCAGACTGCTGAAATAAATATCACATACCAGAATAGCATGTGTTGTATTTTTAGTGTTCTAAATCAGTTGCTTATAAAGTAATTAATATAATAAACAGTTCAAAAAATAAAGTTAAAAACTACAGAGTACAAGTTTGAACAAAATCATTACTAAATATAGCATGAATAGTTAGTATCAACAGTGACACACGGGTATGTCCTTTAGAAGTATTCTATACATAGTAACACAATTCCCTCTGGATTAGCAATGGCCAGATGTTTAACAGACAAAAGGGTTAATTTAGAAGGATATTTTAAGTAAAAAATTACCAGTAATGTGTTACTTTTCATAACACCAAACATTAAATATGTAGGCTAGGTCAACTTTAGAACCAAGTGCAGAGCACTAAATTTCCTTATATCGAATTGATGCATTACACAGTATAAATCAAAATAGCTTAATCATGCATCAGGCTAATCATTGGCCACTATAAGGTATTTAATGCTTACATGCTTTTAACCCTTTAGAACCATAAGCGTTTAGGGTACATTCTGTTGTTAGTATGAATTCAAATTTTTAAATACCACTTGAAATTTTCATTAGCATCATTAATTTTACATTTAAAAAACTAAACATTTTTGGGAATGATTTAGTTTTAAAGTAGGGTCCAAAGGGTTAAGTTATAAAGCCATTTTAACAATTTTAAACTGCAACTTCCTGCGTACTTGTGCTGTGCTAGGAAACAGAGCTTTAGAAGATGCAGACAGACTTTCTGAATTGGATGAAGCTGTACTTGAGCTTGTTACAGGTGTCCCCATCTGTAGCATAAAAGAAAGGAAACAATGAAAAGTCTCCAAACAAATGGTTGAAAATAAGCCATGTGGTAGACTTTTTAGTATAGATTGCATCTTTGTAAATGCAAAATTCAATGCAATCAATTGTGACTTAGAGGCTGGCAATTAATGCATTTACAACAAAGTGAAAGCAACAGCCTAAATTTTTTTCTAAATTTCTATACCAATAAATGTAGTTAACCATAATTTCTTAAAAAAAAAAAAAAACTAATGTGTTTTACATTCTGATATTTCAAGAACAGCACCTTAAGCTGACAGTAAGAATGCATTAATACTGACATTTCAATTCAATTCTGTATGATTTTTTGTCAAAAAAATTGAACATCTCAATAAACAGAATTTTCACCCTCCACAAAAGCTTAACTTAATATTAGAAGGTATTTAAATATAATGTTTTTAATTTAGCATGCATAAATAGGAAATAAAAACAACTGAAAAAGGGAAATATCTAAAGGATAATATAAAAGACACATTCTAATCTTAATGCTAAATAAAACATAAAAAAGCAAAGGTTTCAACCATAATGCTCATACTATATAACAAACATCTTTCGCTTTGTTTTGGAGTTTTATATAAGTTTTAAATACAAGACCACTAGGAAATACAAGTGTGACTAGGCCAAAAGTCATTACAAAATGCTCTTCCAGTGAGATTACAATATGGTCTATCACTGTTCTTAACTAGAGGAAGAGCCCAAGAAATGATTTAGAATGTCATCTCTGACTCTGGTCTCATTCCACTAAATTCAGCAGATTAATGTAGGACTCCCAAACATTATCATGTGTTTAAATACCAAGATATTGGGGCCAGGGTTGTGGCAGAGTGGGGTTATGGGTTAAGCCACTGCTTGTGACGATGGCATCCTGTATGGGTGCCAATTCATGTCACAGCTGCTCCACTTCTGGTCCAGCTCCCTAATGCACCTGGGAAAGCATAGGAAAACAGCCTGAGTCCATGAGCACCTGTCACCCACGTGGGAGACCCAAATGGAGTTCTGGGCTCCTAGCTTAGGCCTGGCTTGGCCTAGCCCCAGCCATTGTTGTCATCTGAAGAGTGAACCAGCAGTTGGAACATCTCTCTTTCTCTGACACTCCTTTTCAAATAAATCTTTAATAAATAAGCCCCAAGAAATTAAACTTTAATTTCTAACTAAAGCTAAAAAAGTTCACAGCTATGCAAAAATAATACTCAGCTGCTCCATTCAACCTTTTATGAGTAGAGGAAATCAATGTATCTAAATAATGAAGAGGAAGGATTACTTTTTAGTAAATTGTACTAAAGCTATGTAAACAAAAAATTGACCTACGACAATCTCAAAGAGTTCTATAAACTATTGCACTTTACATTTAAATTTAAATGCAAGTGCACTCCTTTTCAAGAATTTCACCTTACCTGTCCAGCACTGGGGAAAAGAGGCTTTGTAACCGGAGGCTGTGGCGCAGGGACTGTTGCTGTTGGTGCAGGTGGTCTATTAAGAATACCTGGTGCTGAAACAGCCTGTGCTTGTGTCATTGGAGGAATTCCAGGACGTGGAACTGGGGGAGGCATACCTGCAGGAGAAATTAAGTTGTTGAAACATTTAGTTCAGAAAAAAATACTTCTATACTACAAAGTTAATGCACTGAACAAATCCAATAAAGTCCAAAACACTTGGTCATTTTCCCCTTCCAACAATCATGAATCAAACTTTCACTTTTATCACTTCATAGTAAGTGGAAGACATCATTAGAAACTGTGATGCTACTGATTTAGCAAACATTTAAATACAGAATTATTATTTCAATAATCTTTTAGATTAAGTGAGCTGGTAGATGAGTGCACTGTTTATCTGCCTCTCACATAATTTTTAAAGAGCTCTTTTATTTATCTCAAAAGCACAGTTACAGAAAGATCGATCTTGTATGCTGGTTCATTCCCTAAATGGCCACGATGGCTAGGGCTGGGCCAGACGTAAGCTAGGAGCTTCATCTGAGTCTCTCATGTGGGCACAAGGGCCCAAGAACTTGGGACCCTCTTCCACTGCTTTCCCAGGCATATTACCAGGGAGCTAGAACAGAAGTGAAGCAGCTTGGACTAGAACCAGCGACCATATGGGATACCAGCATTGAAGGTGGCGGCTTTACCAGCTAGGCCACGACACGGGCCCCTCAAATAAATTTAGGAATTTTTTTCCAAGTGATTCTTTTAATCATTTTAAATAAATTTTTATAAACGTATTATTCATGCATTCTTCAAATTTCCTTTACACAACTTAAGAACTTGTACTATGAAGCTGGTGCTGTGGCACAGCTGGTAAGGCTTTGGTGCCCAGATGCTCCACTTCCGATCCAGCTGTCTGCTATGGCCTAGGAAAGCAGTAGAAGAGGCCCAAGTCCTCCTGTACCCACATGGAGGACCCAGAAGAAACTCCTGGCTTCAGATTGACACAGCTCAGGCCATTGCGGCCATCTGAGGGCGTGAACCAGCAGATGCAGACCTCTCTGCCTCCTCTATAATTCTGCCTTTCAAATAAATAAATCTTAAAAAAATAAAAATAAAAACCTTCTGCTTCATACTATCAAATGAACATCAAATCATTATAGAATATTTCTTTAAATTTCCAAAACATATCCCAAAGCATAATGCATGTGGAGCTGTTTCTTTCTTTTTCTTTTTTTTTTTTTTGACAGGCAGAGTGGACAGTGAGAGAGAGAGAGACAGAGAGAAAGGTCTTCCTTTGCCGTTGGTTCACCCTCCAGTAGCCGCGGTGGCCGGCGTGCTGCGGCTGGCGCACCGTTCGGATACCAAGCCAGGAGCCAGGTACTTATCCTGGTCTCCCATGGGGTGCAGGACCCAAGCACATGGGCCATCCTCCACTGCCTTCCCGGGCCACAGCAGAGAGCTGGCCTGGAAGAGGGGCAACCGGGACAGAATCCCGTGGGGAGCTGTTTCTTATAAATTAAAGGCTGCACTGGCAATGACTTGACCTTAGCACTGCTTCTGTTTTTCAGCTGTTGTTTGGTCTCAACTTCCTTTGGATACTTCCAAATATGCTATGTAATGTAAACTAAATGTATTAGCATAAAATAGCTGAGTGGCAGGGGGGTGGGCTTTGCCCTAGCGGTTAAGCCAAGGCTGGGGTCCTGACTCCCTGGGCAAGTCCAATTTCCTGCTAATGCACACCATAGGATGTGGCTCTAATTCCTGGATCCCTGTCATGTGGGAAATCCACATGAATCCCTAGCTTTGCCTGGCCTAGTCTCATCTATTGCATTTGGGAATGAACCAGCAGATGGGAGCTCAGTGCCCTTCAAGTAAATATATAAAAATTTACAATTTCAATAAAAAGCAATAGGTAGGTCCCATGTGACACACTTAACTTAGGGAACCAAATCCCTCTCCCCACATTGTGCCTCCTACTTTATAGGTTGTAATGTCAAAATACCTGATTTCTCAGGTTCCCTCACAATTAAGGGTTTCACTACATCTGTTCCTGACCAGTGATATGTTGATTTTCTAGGGAAGTTATTTTGCTTTCAAAGCACATTGCTGTTGACATTCTTTCTTGTCTGAGCCATCCCAGAATCACTGAATGACATCTCTGAGGGAAAAAAGTTAAGGTCAGCGAAGTTTAAAGTTAAAAAAAGAGACACGGGTAATCTTTGGGGCTGGTGTTGGGAGTGAATGGAATAAACTGCTACTTGCACCATAAGTGTATCCCCATACCTAAGTGCCAGTTCAAGTCCCAGCTAATCAGCTTCCGATTCAGCTCTCTGATAATGTGCCTGTGAAGGCAGTGACTGACAACTCAACTGCTTGGGCCCCTGCCACCGATGTAGACCAGTATAGAGCTCCTAGCTCCTGGCTTCAACCTGGCCCAGACCCAGATGTGGCCATTTGGGGAGTGAACCAGCACATGGGAAAATCTCCCCTTCCTCATCACTTTGCCAGCCGCAGCATGCCAGCCGTGGCGGCCATTGGAGGGTGAACTCTGCCTGTCAAAACAACAACAACAACAACAAAAGAAACAGAATAAAGCTTATCATATTAAAAGGAAACTGCCTAGTATGTCTTACCTGGTGGCATACCAGGCATCAGAGGTGGTATTCCTGGTCCAGGTGGCATCATTCCACCCATCGGCATCATTCTATTAGAAAGCAAATATCAAGAGACAACTGAAGTTAATTGCTAATAGAAATCGTTGGAAAATAGTTTGGCTAAAGCCTGAAACAATACTAGATAAAAGACATCAGTTTGACCTCTAATGTTGAAATCAATGGAGCTGAAAGAACAACCACACACTACAGCAATCCTATCAAAATAAATCCTTTGTTGTATGCTTGAGAGGTAAATGCTAATCACCCTGATTTGGTCATTACACACAATTATCAAATGATCACGCTTGTAACCTAATAACTATGTACAATTATGGCAAGAAAAAGTAAATCCTCTACAAACCAGCAAACTCTTAGGTTTACCAGTAAAAAAAAAAATCAGTCTGTTGACAAAAAAAATGTAAAGTCACTGAGAAGTACCGTATTTCCCTTAATGTGTACAGGAGGCCTCATCTAAAACATGTGTAACTGAAAAGCAAAAATCACCTTTGGTTCCACTTGGAAAATATCCACACAGATTATAAAAAAAAGGAAGCAATCTATTTTAGAGGTGACAGACTTTTCAAAAGGAAAATAATAAATAAACGTACACTATTGAGTAAGATGTTTTTGTTCTGGAGCAGGCAAGAACATACTACTATCAAAATTAAGCAGTTAAAATTAAACTGATCATTTTTTCCGAAGAATAGCTACCTAACACTACAGTATGACTTTTAATTCACATTTCTTTCCCTTACATGTGCTCACCTTCAAATATCAGCATCCAATTCACTTAAAAAATTACAAGTTTGTCCATGTTTAATTTTGTGCTTTTTCAGAAAATGAAAGATATCAAATTAAAAAATAAGCATGTCATTTGGCCAAACTAAAAATATTCCCTTAAATACTAACCGGTATTGCCAGGTCCCATTACTTTTAAGACCATTTAGAAATGCTTTTAATGGATGTTACTATTCCCTCACATATGTTCTATTCTTTCCTTTAAGAGACCTGTGTCAATCAGCTTGCAAATTCTACAAATTTTAGGAAGGTTCAGAAAATTTCTGAAGTCAACTGAATAGATATCATTAAACACACACAAAAAATGACATCATGATTATACTTCCTGAATTACATTATGAATGAGATGCTTACATGTTTTCACCGCAAAATGACTGGGTGTATTTTCTCTGATGATGCAATCTGTGAAAATGTATGACAAAATCAAAATCTAACTGTGATTTTCAAAATACAGTGGGAAAGTGTATTGTACACCTCTCAAATCCAACAATATTTAAGCTAAAGTGATGGGCAAGAGCACCTCATATATAAAATGTTTTTGATGCTTCAACAAATAAATCATTACAAGAGTTTGCTTCTTGTCACAACCACAAAGTGTCAGAGTTCTGAAACCTCAAACTCAAACCTACAACCACTTTAATTACTGCCAAAGCAACTGAAGCAGATGGTTGCCTATATACACCCTGAGACCCAAAATCTACTGTCTTCAAAGGCAAATATGTATTCCTTAACTGTGACCCCTTTATTAGACAAGTTTAAAACTTACAGAGCCCATACCTTCTAGAAACAAAAAAACAGAAAGTAGTATTTCATTCACATAACACTCAAGTTGAAAAAGATCATTACTAGGCACAAGTCCGGGAGGCAATTAAGAGTTTTCTTACCCAGGGGGCATGCCTGGCATAACAGGTGGCATTCCTGGCATCAGAGGGGGAACTCCTGGCATTAATGGAGGTATGCCTACAATTAAGAATGTCAACAAAAAAATTACAAATTAGCATTAAGGAGTTTGAGACAGAAAGTATTACTTCTACATCATATCAATAAAGTTCTAAGAATGTTAACTTTTAAGAAACCTTATGTTCTACCTGGAGGCATTCCTGGTGCTCCTGGAACTGGTGGCAATCCAGGCTGTGCCATTGGGGGAATATAACCTTGCTGAGGTTGAACAGGCTGTGGCTGAAACGAAGTTGAAGCTGCAGAGTCGTCATCATCATATTCATCAGAATCATCTTGTTGCTTCTTTTTTTGACTCTCTGCTAAAAAAGTTCTAATTAACTCTTCCCATAGAGCTAAAATCTAATAAAGTTTAGGACAGTCTACATTCAAGTATATTTCAGTGCAATTAGCTCATGAGATTTTTTTTTTTTTTTTTTTTTTTTTGGACAGGCAGAGTGGACAGTGAAGAGAGAGAGACAGAGAGAAAGGTCTTCCTTTGCCGTTGGTTCACCCTCCAATGGCTGCCACAGCTGGCGTGCTGCGGCTGGTGCACCGTTCGGATACCAAGCCAGGAGCCACGTGCCTCTCCAGGTCTCCTATGCCAGTGCAGGGCCCAAGCACTTGGGCCATCCTCCACTGCACTCCCTGGCCACAGCAGAGAGCTGGCCTGGAAGAGGGGCAACCGGGACAGAATCCAGCGCCCTGACTGGGACTAGAACCTGGTGTGCCAGCGCCACTAGGTGGAGGATTAGCCTACTGAGCCACGGCGCCGGCTGAAACTACTCTTCTTAATTGAGGTTAACATCCTTTCCCTACCCTATGGAAGGAAAAATCATTATCCTGTTATTTAAAAGCAGTTTTCTATTCCACCACAATAAGGCTAACAATGAAGGTCTGGCTTCTCTGTAAAATTTTTTGAAACAATTCATGTATGGTTGACAGCTTCCACGGGGTGCATGCAGTGTGCAATGCATTACGTCATCCTATATTGGAGGGCCTGGCTGAGTCCCAGCCACGATCTTTTGATTAAGCTTCCTGATAATAATGTGCCTGGAAAGGCAGCAGAGGATGGCTTAAGTACTTGAGTTCCTGGAACCATGTGGAAACCCCAGGTGGAGCTCCTGAATCCTGGCTTGAGCCTGGTACAGACCAACCCTGTTTGTCCTGGGCATATAGGGGGTGATCCAGGATGGCTCTGTGTCTTTCAAACAAATAAAAAAAATTTTTTAAATAATTTTTTTAAAGTAACTGCTTCTACCAAGCCGGATAGTGCACAGCTTCAAATTCCAAGTTAAACAACAGCAATAACCATAAGATATAAAGAAAAAAAAGAACTCAAAAGTTTAGAATTCTGAATAAATCTATCATCTAATATTACATTTGTACCTGAGAAGTAAAAATGTGCAACAAATAAATCTTAATCTTTACCTTGCGTTTTCTGTTCAAGAAGTCGTCTTCTTTCATCCATGTCTTTTTCTGGAATACCTTCCATGCCATATATTTCCAACTCAATGTCTGTTCTCCCAGGTATTGCATTTGGTACAGCATCTATTGTCTCTTTATGCACCTAACATTAAAAGAAACCCCCCCCCCAAAAAAAAAAAAAAAAAATCTTCCATTAGGTAAATAAGAGTGCCCAAGTTTTAAATTTTTACAAACTTTTACTTACTTGAAAGGCAGAGAGAAAGATAAAGACAGCAAAGAGATCCTTCATCCACTGGTTCACTCCCCAAATGCCTGCAACAGTCAGACTGGACAAAACCAGATGAAAGCATAATCCAGGTCTCCCATACTGGTGGCAATGACCAAAACACTGAACTGCCTCCACAGGTTCATATTAGCAGGATAGAAGCAGAGCCTAAAAAAAGACCTGGCTAACATATACTAAAGACTCAATAATCTTTCAAGTTTATGACTGTCCAAATGATTACAACAGATCACTAGTTGTACCCAAATTCACAGATACTAAAACCATGAAACATCATCTTAATTTACTTAGTAAAGTTAATTCTCCAAGAACAGATCCTGAGGCAAGACTGTAGTTACAAACTGTAAGCTACAATTAGTGTCACCCACAACTAATTAGTTCCTAGCTTAGTCAGTTCCTGGCGGCATTTAACATTTTCATAATAACAATCCTGTTACTTTATAGCTTTGAATTTATTTAGTGAGCCACAAAGAGGCTCTGAAAACATTCACTGATTTAGGACCATTTTTTCACTGTACAGTTTTTGCCTGATCAAACATGTGCAACCCACAAACCTGGACAAATTTTGCCTAGCTAGACTCAAGCTAGAAAAACACTTACTTAATAACTGCTCAACCAGTGTCTTAATTCTTTTGCTTTCCAAATTTTTTAGAATGTTGCCACTCTTGATAACTACAGATGAAACTCTAAATACTCTTTAAAGACATATACTTCATTAATCTTCACATCTGAGAGATAAGGCAACAATAAAGATACCAGGAAGTACAGGAAAATGATTTGCTTAAAATCTTCCCATTATGGTACAGGCAAAACTGTATTTCACAGATCCCTAACGAGAAGTCACATAGTCATCAGTGACTGAAAGAATAGGAGCAGGAACTGCTGAGAATCTGCGGTGAGCTAACTTACTAATGTTCTGTGGAGATAATCATATATAAAACTAGAGTATGTAAGATATAACTGCCATGCTGTTGCTGTGAAAATAAGACTGCATAAATGAAAGCACTTAGTCAATTAAAAATGAAAATAACAGGACGGCGCCGTGGCTCACTAGGCTAATCCTCCACCTTGCGGCGCCGGCACACCGGGTTCTAGTCCCGGTCGGGGCGCCGGATTCTGTCCCGGTTGCCCCTCTTCCAGGCCAGATCTCTGCTGTGGCCAGGGAGTGCAGTGGAGGATGGCCCAGGTGCTTGGGCCCTGCACCCCATGGGAGACCAGGAGAAGCACCTAGCTCCTGGCTCCTGCCATCGGATCAGCGCGGTGCGCCAGAAGCAGCGCGCCGGGCGTGGCGGCCATTGGAGGGTGAACCAACGGCAAAGGAAGACCTTTCTCTCTGTCCCTCTCTCTCTGTCCACTCTGCCTGTCAAAAAAAAAAATAAAAAAAAAAAAATGAAAATAACAGTTTCTCATGTAATGTTCCAGCTTCCAATCCGTTTCTCTGCTCTTCTCTAGAACACAACTCCTTAAAGAGGGCCTCTACTTTCTCTCCTGCTCTTTTCAAAGCACTTTAATGAAATTTCCCTAGTCTTCATTATTCTAGAAATCACTCTTGCCAAAGTGACAAATGACTTCAACTTGATTAAATCCAATCTCAGCCCTCTCACTTGCATTTGACTGTCAAAATAAACCACCAGCACTGAAATCAGTTCAATTATTCACTCCTTGAAATACTTCATGGCTTCCCAGAACACTGCTTTTTTATTTTCTTTGAATTTCCTTGGATGAGCTCTTCTCATCTTCTGGCTCCTAAATGCTGGTAGTGACCCAGGGCAGAGACCTCTTTCCCTTCCCACCATACCGCCTAAAGAACACCTAGTATCAAGGCTTAAACTAGCCATTCTTTCACTGTATCCTCCCAAATTTCTCTTTTCAACTCCAACTTCACTGAACTCCAGACCTGCATAAACAACTGCTTATAATATATTTTATGCTTATAATATACAGCAATCCCTCTTACATAAAGTAGCAGATGCTACCTCTTGTCTTCATTCTAGAATATTCCTGACGTGCAGGCCTTCCATTTGATGCTTCCCAGACAGTCTACCTCATTTCCTTTCAGATATCTGCTCAGATGTCAACTTCTTATTCAGGTCTTTCCTAATTACTTCATGACCCTCCCTATGCTCCCCTACCTGTTTTAGTTTTCTGTATCATGTAATAACATAAAATTAAGTATTTATAAGTTGCTTTCTTCCACAATATCAATCTAAACTTCACAATGGCAAAGACTTTTATTCTCTCTTGTATACCCAGCACCTTAAACTGTACCTAGCACAGTGCTGTCCTGTAAAGAACTTTTTGTGATTAATGAAAATTGCCTTTATGTCTACATTATCCCAATATAACAGTCATCCACTACTCACAGATGACTACCAAGCACTGCAAACAGGGTTGTGATGTGACTGAGGAAATGGAATTTTTTAATCTTTAATTTAAAAATCTAAGTGTCACTGGAGTAAAAGTGATCTATGTAAGTTTTTTTTTTTTTAATTTGACAGGCAGAGAAACGTATCTTGTCTGCCCTTTTTCACTCCCAAATGTCAGCATACACTGGTAGAAAGCAAGAACACAATGCTTAAAAATAAATGTATAGTGGCCAGCATTTTTGTAGTGGTTAATTGAAGCAGATTAAGACACTGCTTTTGGGCCGGTGCCGTGGCTCAGTAGGCTAATCCTCCGCCTTGCAGCGCTGGCACACCAGGTTCTAGTCCCGGTCCGGGCACCGGATTCTGTCCCGGTTGCCCCTCTTCCAGGCCAGCTCTCTGCTGTGGCCAGGGAGTGCAGTGGAGGATGGCCCAAGTGCTTGGGCCCTGCACCCGCGTGGGAGACCAGAAGTACCTGGCTCCTGCCATCGGATGCAGCGCGCCGGCCGCAGCGGCCATTGGAGGGTGAACCAACAGCAAAGGAAGACCTTTCTCTCTGTCTCTCACTATCCACTCAGCCTGTCAAAAAAAAAAAAAAAAAAAAAAAAAGACACTGCTTTTGACAACACCCCTTACAGCAGTGTCAGCTGCTTCACTGGCAATCCGGCTTCCTGCTCCTGTGTCTGGGAAGGCAGCGGATAATGGCGCAAGTGCTTGGGCTCCTGCCACCCAGGTAGGAGACTTGGAAGGAGTTCCTTGCTCTTAGTTTTGGCCTGGCCCACCCCTGGTCATTGAGGCCACATTTGAGGAGTGAACTAACATAGCTCTCTGACTCTCCAACTCTGCCTTCCAAATAAATAAATCTTAAAAAAAAAAAAAAAAAAAAAAAAAGCCAATTTACATTCTTAATTTTAATACTATAAAAACATTTTTAAAGCTAGCTGGTTATCTTTTGTAAGAAATCAAAAACTACAGTTGTGAAGGAAAAATTTAAGATTCTTCTTTCATGTTTTGAAATTACAAGGGAACAAAAATTAAACAGATAAAAATCACTTACCTGCATGCAATGAATAGCTAAGCCAGGTCCTGTATACAATTTCTTATGACATATGTGGCATTTGAAATGCTTTGCTTTTTGGTGCTGTATTAGGATCTTCTCATCATCAAAATCTCTGTTACAATACCTGATCAATATCGTTAAGGTACAAAACTAACTTAACAAGGACTATGACAATGTCCGTAGTGTGTCATGATGGGAACAGAAATAACATGTAGTCAACTAAAACCAAAACAGTATTTTACAAAAATCTGGTTTTGATATTCATTACACAAAGATCACACTTGCCATATAATTTCAGTATCTTAAATTTCCTAGAAGCACCTCTTCATCATCCTAAACACATTTCAGTGATCAGCAATATACTTTTATTAACTTCCTGTGTTAAACAGAGATGTTAGGTTTTTTTGTGTTAAATACTTACAAATGCATTAGGGATAGAAAGTTTCAATGATAAGAAATCCCCAAATTTATGTCACAACAAAACTGATTTCAAGACAGAACTCACTAGATTAAAAAAAAAAAAAACCTACAAAATTTACCAATATTTAGAACTAAAATTAACTTTGCTGTGAACGACACATAATTTCAAATGGACAATCCACAAAGTTGTGTGCAATTTCATTTTAATTTACGCTGCCAAGGAACGTATCTGAACTCACAAATGAGTTCAGTCAAGCTGTTCATTCTTACTTAAATAATCGTTAAAGAACACTACAAAATTCGTGATCGATTTTAAGCTGGTTTTTAACTATTATAAACAGTTCCGTAACAAACCCATTTTTAGGTGTAAGGAAATCTTTACGAAAAGTCCATTAACGCTTCCGGGAAACTCATTGAAAGGATGCCATTTCCTATTAAAACAGCCCCCCCCCCCCAAGTCCTACAAAACTCTGCCAAATAAAACGCTTCCAATAGATTAAGGCACCTTGGGGTGAGGCTGGATAAGATAGCTCTCCGTCAGGCCGGAAAAAAAAAAAAGAAAGAAGGGCGCGGTGATGGTGGCTCAAAACTAGGTCTGATTACCTTGCCTTTCCTAAAGCACCGATTCCGCAAGGGGAAAAGAAAAAAAATTACAAGCGGATAAGTCCGGAAGCCCTTCCCGAATCCTCCACGGACCCAATCACCGCATTACACTCGAGGAAAGTCCCTCGTAGAAATCACCACCAGACTGGGAGCGCGGCCGAACAGTCCTGAGGGGACACTGCCCTTCATGGAGGGGTCCAGGCCGCCTCCCACACCGCCAGCCGCACCAGGCTCGAACCGCCTGAGTCATGGAGCCCCACGACCCACAACCGCCCCAGCCTCTCGCCCACGGCCTTCGTTTCCCGAGACGCCTTCTCCGACCCTACTCCAGTCACCACGCCACCCACCGCGAGGCCTAAACCCCGGACGCTCCCCGCCACAGGCCACATCCAGGCCTCCCGGTCCGCCTCACCCCGCGCCCCGGCCCGGCCTCGATTTCCGAACCACAAAGGATATCAGCACCACGGCTTCAGCTGCTTCTTCTTCTTGCGACCCATGACGGCGCTCTACCGACAAAGCAGAAAGGAAAAAGGAAGAAGCAGGAGAAACGAAGCGAAAAAGAGCGCTCAATTCCGCGACCCAACGGCTCCCACCGCGTCCCACAGGAAACAGACACAAAATGGCCGACACCCTCGTTCGCGGCTCCGCCTCCCGTCGGGCACTGCGGCGGGAGGCGGGGCCAGGCCAGGGAGGGTCGCAGCACGCAGACCGCCTCCTGGAGTGGGTGGGGCCTCGCGTGCGCCATCTTGTCGACTTAGGCGGTCCCGCCCGCCTTGGCGGGCAGTGCCTGCTGGTTCCGGTCCGCCTGCTCCCGGCGGGTTTCTTTTGAAAGCGGATCCGGCGACCTAGGTACAACGAGACGCGTTAGAATTGAAGGAGAAATAGAGAGCGAAAGAGAATTACCAGTGTAATTAAAAGCACGTTGCAAGTAAGGGTCTATTGAAATAGCGCCCAACTTTTTATTAGTTGCCCCGGTGAATCTTTTCTTCAGTAAGTGTTGGTAATGTGCCTACTACGTGCTACCGGAAGAGAGTGACAGTCTGCCTTGTAGCTCAGTGGTGGCAGAGCACAAGGCAGTGTGGCCAGTGAGGTAGGACCTCAGAGCGGCGCAAGCCTGGCACGCCTTGGCAGTCACGGGGTGCGGAGAAAGCTTTTCTGAAGGTCAGTGGAGGAAGCCGCGAGGGGCTGAATGGAGAGCTCACTCAGAGAGCAGAAGGTGCAGGTCCCTGAGCCTGGGCCCCCAGTGGGATTGGCGCTCATACGGAAGCTTGGGGAGGCTGGCAAAGGGGAAGCCCTGCGCATTCCTAGAACATTCTGGCAACTTGAGTTTTGTGCTGAGGTCTCTGCGAAGCCACGGTGGAGTTTTAAGATAGCAAGTGGAGAACAATGCAAATAAGAGGTGGCTAAGAGTCCAGTGCTTGCGTTCTGATTCCAACCAGTGCCCCTGCTGAGCGGCCTGACTTTGGGCAAAGCACTTAAACTTCATCCGGCTGCACTTAATGCGGTTTGGCATATAGCATGAGCTAGTAATGTTATGTGTCGCTGTTAAGGGGCAAAAATTAGAGCAGACATCCTTGGAGCACTTAGTGTTGGCCAGGAGTTGTGGTAGGTTTTCCTCCAGTCTGTGATGTGGCGCCATTATTGTCAGCGTGCTGGTATAGATCAGATCAAACAGGCTGAGAGAGCTAGAATAATTCACCCAAATATCACATAGTTGACAAGGGTGAAAGCTGAATGAGATTTGTATTTTAGAAATACCTCTTTGGCTGCAGTGTGGACTGTACATTGGCAGGGGCTTAGAGAAAGGCAGTTAGTGAGAATGTGACAGTATAACCCTGGTCTCCACAGAAAAAGATATTCTGAAGTAGGGTAGTGGTACAGGAAGTTATAAATTCTTCCAAACATGAACAACTATACAAGGGAATTCTACATAGTACCAAGCATCCTGCCAAAGCCAAAAACCAAAAAAGTGAGCCAGTGGAGAAAAAGATCTTCATTCACTTCTACTCAGTGCTTGTGCTGAAGATTTGTTCAGAACAATGGGGCAAGAAAAAAGAATCCAGATTGAAAAGGAAATAAAGGGGGTCCAGCACTGTAGACAGAGGGTTAAGCCACCACCTGTGAGGCCAGCACCCTGAGTGCTGGCTACCTGCTAATTAGTGTGCCTGGGAAAGAAGCAAAGGATGGCCCAAGTGCCTGGGCTCCTGTAGCTCCGTGGGATACCCAGATGGAATTCTAGGTTCCTGGCTTCAGCCTGGCCTAGACCTGGCTGTTTTGGCCATTTGCGGGATGAACTAGAGCAAATGGAAGATCTCTCTCTCTCTGTCTGTCTATTGAATAAATCATAAAAAAAAAAAAAAGTGAGCTTCTTTGCAGAGAAGTTCTTTTCAGCGATAAACAGCTAAAATGACCATGAGCCCTAACCAAACTGGTGTCCTTATAAAAGAGGGAATTTGTGGGGCCAGCATTGAGATCTCTTTCTCTCTCTGTCTCTAACTCTGCCTTTCAAATAAATAAATGTTTAAAAAAGAGAGAGAGAGAGAGAATTAGTGCATAGAGGCACACAGGAAGACAGCTTTCTGTAAGCCAAGGAGAAAGGCCTGGAACAGATCCTTCCCCCACAACCCTCTGAACCCTCTGGAGGAACCAACCCCACTGACATCAGTTGTACTTCTAGCATCTAGAAGTGAGAGATAATAAATTCCTGTTGCTTAAGCCCCTCAGTCTGATACTTTGTTAGGGCAACTGTAGCAAACACATACTAATATATGAGATATATGAAATGTGCAAAGTACTAAGGGAGCTGTAGTAAAAAAATATTATAGCTAATGGAATTCAACAGGATTCATGATACAAGATAAATATATAGGGCCAGAGTTGTAACACAGTGGGTTAAGCTGCCACCTGCAACCCCGATATCACATATGGGCACCAGTTTGAGTCCCAGCTGCTCTACTTCTGATCCCGGCTGATGCACCTGGGAAACAGCAAACATGGCCCAAGTGCTTGGGCCTTTGCAGTCACGTGGAAGACCCAAAAGGAATTCCTGATTCAGCCTGGCCCAGACCTGTCTACTGTGGTCATTTGCAGAGTGAACAAGTGGATGGAAGACATACCTACTTCTCCTGTTTTCTCTTTCCCTCTCTATAACTCTGACTTTCAAATAAATAAGTAAATCCTTACCAAAGAAACAGTGTTTCGCAGAGTTCTGGTTGGGGAACCCACATTGTGGCATAACAGGTAAAACCACCACCTACGACACCAGGTGCTGGTTCCCATCTCCACTGCCGTGCTTCTGATCCACCTTTCTGCTAATGCACCTGGGAAGGCAGTGGAGGATGGTCCACGTGTTTCCTGCTATCTACATGGGAGACCAGGAAGAAGCGCCTGGATTCTGGCTTCAGCCTAGCCCTGCCCCGGCCATTGCAGCCATCAGGGGAGTGAACCAGTGGATGGAAGATCCCTCTCTCCCATTCTCTCTGTAACTCTGGTATTCAAATAATAAATCTTAAAGAGTTTTGCAGGTTTGTATGTCCAAGTTCAAGGTGCTGGCATTTGGTGTCTAGTGAGGGCCTTCCTCCTGTGTCTTTGTGTGGTAGAAGGTGAAAGCACAGGAGGGCAGTTAGTTCCCTGTTGCCCTTTTATGAAATCACTATTCCCCTTCAGAAGGCCCTGCCCTCATGAATTAATCAGACTGACAGAGAAACAGAGATCTTCCATCCGCTGGTTCACTCCCCATATGGCTGCAACAGCCAGGTCTGACTCCATCCACATCTCCCATGAGGATATAAGGAGCCCATCTGCTGCTGCTTTCCCAGGTGCATCAGCAGGGAGCTGGATCTGAAGCAGAGCAGTCAGGACTCCAACCAGCACTTTGATATGGGAGGCCAATAACACAAGTGGCAGCCTGGGAGCCCCGGCCATTGCAGCCACATAGGGAGTGAATCAGAAGATGGAAAATATCTTTCTCTGTCTCCTTCTCTCAACTCTGACTTTCAAATAAATCTTTTTAAAAAATAGCAGTATAAGCATATTCTGTAGAAATAATGGAGGTAAATGTAGGCATAAACAGACAAAAGAATTAATTGCTTCTGAGAAGCTGTACTCAGAAATGAGGAAGCAAGGAACAGTGTATTACTTGAGTATATACCTTTTAGTACCTTTTTTTTTTTTTACAGTTTTATTGAGGTATAACTGACATACAGTGAGCTGCACATATTCAGAGTACACAATGTGATGTGCTGACATTTGTGTATACTCATGAAACCATGATCACCATCAAGGTAGTGGTTGTACCCATCTGGTGCAATAGTTTCCCAGTACCCCTTCATAACTGCTCCCTCTTGCTCCTCCGTGCTCCTTCCCCCAGCAACCTCTCTTCATTCTGTCACTGTAGATTATGTTTCATTTTCTAGGGTTCCATGTGCCCTATAGATGGAATCACAGTACACACACTCTTTTTTGAACTGACTTATTTTACTCAGCATAATTATTTACAGATTCATTCTTGTTGCATGTTAGTTCTTTTATTGTTATCATTACTGAGTAACATTCTATTGTATGGTTTGAAACAACACAATTGATTGTAAAAGTTAGCTTACTGTTCTGGAGGCCAGAAGTCTAAGATGCTCCTGAAGATTCCAGGGAAGAATCCGTTTATCACCTTCTCTAGCTTCCAAAGACTGCCCGCTTTCCTTGGTTCATGGTCCCACATTACTCCAAACCTCTCATCTCATCTCGGCTTGCTTGCTCCTTTTTTAAGGTTTACTTGTTTATTTGAAAGGCAGACAGGAGAGGCAGAAAGATATCTGCTTGCTGGTTCACTCCCCAAATGGCCGCAGGGGTCAGGCTTCAGCTGGGTCTCTCACATCAGTGCAGGGGCTCAAGCACTTTGGGCCATCTTCTGCTGCTTAGCGGACAGCTGGACTAGAAGTGAAGCAGTCAAGACTCAAACCCAAGACCATATAGGATGCCAGCACTGCCTTAATGCATTTTGCCACAGAGCCAGCTCTGGTCACCTTGGCCTTCATTATGATATCTTCTCCTCTCTGGTCTCCTTCCTCACTCTCACAAGAACCCCTGTGAATGGATACATTGGGTCCACTTGGATAATCCAGGATGGTGTTCCAGACTCACCACTTTTGATGTAACGCACCTGTAAAGTCCCCCATTGCATGCCAAGTAACATATTCTTGGATTTTACAGTTAGGATGTGGATTTTTTGTAAATGCCATGATTTACTTAATAAATCTCTTATTAACCAACATTCAGATTGTATTTAGTCTTGAATTACAAATGATGCTGGGAGGAATATCTTTGGACTCATGTATTTTCAAGTTTATGTGAATGCACCTATCTGATGATGTTCCAGGTGTTCTAACAAAAGTCAAAATGTGTGTTCATTTGAAATACTAATATTCTTGATTTTCTTTCCAAAACGTGTATTAATTTTGTTTCTATCAACCATTTATGAGAGTGCTTGCTTCCCCACATGCCCCAACACAGGGTATTATCAAACTTTTAAGTCTTTGCTTATTTGCCGGGATCAAACTTTTAAGTCTTTGCTTATTTGCCGGGTAAAAGGAAACATTAACAGTGTTTCATCATTTTTAAATTTTTAGTAAGCACTATGTATTCCTCACTTTTCTTTTTCTGTATACTACATTTTTGTTGCTGTTGCTGCCTATTGATGACTGAATGCTCTCCATCTCGAGTATATTTTCTCTGTCATCTGTGTTGTTTAGTTATTTATGGTCATAATTATTTATGTTTAGTTTTTATGTGGTCATAGTTATTAAATGTTTTCTCGTATGGCTCCTTAGTGTTTAGTTTAGAAAGACCTTCCTCAAGAGTTTCTATGGCTCTCCTAGTCTTTCACTTGTTGTTGGTTTAATTCTCAAACCTTTGATCGAACTGTGCGTGTTCGCGCGCGCCCCAGAGCAGACAAGAGAGCCGGCCTCACTCTTTCCCAGGGGCTAGCTCCTTTATCATAAAGGAAGTCTTCCAGAAGTCTCAAACGATAGCCGTTAGAGAAAAATGAGTTAAAAACAAATGGTAAAAGCTTTTCCGTAAGGGCGAACTCAAGAGCGCCCACCGGCCCCTGCAAGGAGAAAAGCTTGCTTTCCGCGCCAGCTTCTTGGCCGAGGACCCCGGAAGGCAGCGGAACGCAGGTGTGCGAGTGCCGGGGGCGGGCCGAGCCCAGCCACCGAGGACTGTACGGCAGCTGGGGAACGGTTTGACGGGGACACAGGGCCGCTCTGAGGCCGGCGAGATGCTCCCTTCGTTGCAGGAATCGCTGGATGGGGACGAAAAGGAGCTGGAGAGCAGCGAGGAGGGCGGCCCTGCAGAGGAGCGGAGACTCGAGCCGCCGCCCAGCAGCCACTACTGTCTCTACAGCTACCGCGGAAGCAGGTGCGGGCGCCCGGCCCGGCCTCCCTGGCCGCCCCTGCGGCCCCGCCCGGGTCCTGCCCCCCAGCCCGGCACCCCACCCCTGGCCCGGCGGCCTGGCAGCGCCCACGCTGCACCTTCTCCTCTCCCAGCCTAGGGCTCTGGCCTGAAGGGCCCCCCGGCCTCAAGCCCTGTGGCCGCTATCTGTCCACGTGTCATCTCAGCCCCTGCCTTTCGCCCCTACTCTTGGTTTAGTGCCCAGCCCTGCACGCTCAGCCTCTGGCCTTCCTGTCATGATCTCCCCACAAGCCCCGTTTCTGCCACACAGCCCCTGTCCTTTCTGTGGCTTTTCCTTCCTCCTGGCTGACTGTTCCTGGGGCTGTTGGCGTTGTGAAGTCTGGTTTTTCTTTTAAGAGGAGTTTTGTCAAAGTGCTGGGTGTTAAACCTTTCTGCATCCCTTAGATGTCCTGAGAGAGGGGCTCTTGACAGCACTGTCAGAGGAGGGCACTGCCACCTTGCAGTATTTTTAGTTGACTCCTCGCCCCCTCCCCCGGATGAGGCCCTCATACGCCCCTTAATTTGGAACCCGAAATTGACAGCATTATTATTGCTTCTGTGGCTTACAGATTGGCACAGCAACGAGGGGACAGTGATGATGGAAGCCCAGGTGGCACAAACGCAGACACTCCCTCTGGTGATGATTTCAGGTAAAAATCGCGTAACCATAACCGGTGCTTGTGCTTTTGCCAGCCGATGTCAGCGGCTATGGTATTTCCACGGTGCTTCACTGAGTCAAACCACCCATTCGTCCTCCCCTGAGGAGCCTCATCCTGACTCATTCATTCCCTGACAGTGCCCCTGGTGATCTGCTAGAGAGAATTAGTCTGAATTTCTTAATTGGAACTCCAGTGAAATATTCAATATCATGTTGCCGCCCTTTGACTATTTAGCGGCTCCTGTACCATACGCTAGAATGTAAACTCCAGCAAGGGTTGGCTCTTTTGTTCCTTGATGTTTCCATGCCTTGTGCTTTGGTGCCTGGCACAGCGTAGACATTGAATCCATACTTATTCAATGGATGCATCAGTGCATCCTGACATTTGATGTAAAACAGGATGTAATACAAAAAATACTGTGTTCACTGAATGGGTAAAGGATGATTTTAGGGAATTTTTCAGGTAGCATAATAGTATTGTGGTTATATATGTGTATATTCCCGTTTTTCTTAGTATTTATTTACTTGAAAGGCAGAGTGATGGAGAGAGAGGGAAAGACACAGAGGAAGAGATTTTTCCATCCACTGGTTCACTCCCCAAATGCCTGCAACAGCCAGGGGCGGGCCAGGAGCAAGGAACTCCATCTGAGTCTCCCGTCTGAGTGGCAGGGATCCAAATGCTTGGGTCATTGCTGCCTTCCCAGGGGCATTAGCAGGAAGCTGGCTCTGATGCGAGGGGTAGCTGGGATGCAAAGTGCCATTCTGACATGGGACGTGGACATCCCATGCAGTGGCTTGACCCACAACACCTGCCCCCGTGTGTATATTTTTAAAGTCCTCATCTTTTAGAGATACATAGTGAGAAATGCAATGATGCCTGAGACTTGGCTTCAAAATAATCTGAGGTGGGTGGGGAACATCATGGGTGCACAGATGAAACAGGATTGGCTGTGAACTGATAACTTGAAACTAGATGGTGGGTACATGTGGGTTCATCACACCATTCTCTCTACTTTTTATGTGTTTGAAATTTTCCATAATATAAAACAAAAGACCTTGAGAAATAATGGGTTCCTATTTTTGTTGTGAAGTTTGGTGATAGAAGACCTTTTTCTTTCTTCATTCTGTTTATAATCTAATCTAAACCTGAAATACTAATCTGGTGTGTTTTTTCATGGGTCGTAGGTAGGCGGAAGTTTGAGGAAAGAGGAGAAAGAGGAGGTGATGTAGGAGTGTAGAAGAGAGAGTGAACCAGGAAATGTAGTGATACTGGGCAGCTGTTAGTGCGCACTTGGGGCTGGTGACCAGTGGCTGGAAATGAGATCAGGTACCGTGTTTGCAGGGTGTAGCCAGCCACACTGGACACAGGTGCAAGCAGGTGGAGCGCAGGACTAACAAGGCTGAAGTTTGCTAAGCAGGTGTAGTGAAATGAAAGCAGCAGAGCAGTTGGAGGAGAATGTGTACGGCACACAATTTTTTTAGTTGGAAATTATACTTCAGGTAACTTGAAAGAAAATGATGTGTGCAGGTGTGCCATTATAATGACTGACCATAGAATTTAAGCTGAGTGAGGAGAAGGGAAGTGAGACGATAAGAAACTTGAGGGGCTGGGGAAAAGGTAGGAGCAGTGGATTGGGGGTTCCGAGGGAATCACTGCTGGAGAGAGTGAGCGAGAAAGATGCGATTCTTTTACATTGCCTGATGAGAGGGATCATACTTGGTGATACACTATCCTAGGAGCCCTCCCAGCAGGGAGGCAGACAGCTTTCCCAAGGTCTTAAAAGAGCCCCTGGCTTTGGTTCGTCCTGTTTCACTCACGGGTGTGAATGCGCCAGTCCGCTGGTAAGGAACGTGTGTCTCTCCTCCGTCCAGCCTCTCCTTGGTGGACACTAATCTGCCATCAGAAGTGGAGCCGGAGCTGCGCAGTTTCATTGCTAAGCGTCTTTCGAAGGGAGCGGTCTTTGAAGGGCTGGGTAATGTTGCATCTGTGGAGCTGAGGTACGTGTGAAAATGTGCTGTGTCCTGAGTGTGTATTTCTGAGTTCAGTGTGAGAAGTGACAAGCAACTCCAGAAGATCGGCTCTTGCTGCACTGGCAGTCTTGCTTCTCTTGCAGCCCAAGCACTGGGCCTCCCACACAAATGGGGAACAGACCCAGTGGAGTGGCAGAGGCTCTGGCACCCAAGTGAACTTTCGTTTTGTACTTGGAAGAGAAGAGTGATTTCACAGAACTCAACCTGGACACTTTAAAGTTTGTGAAGTGTTTTCCCAAACTTCGATGCAATTTTCCCAACCAAGCTGGAGTGCAGCAGACACTCTTACTTCCATGTTCAGATGGGGAAATAAACTCAGCAAGGTTGAGTGGCACCCCGGGTCACAAGGCCAGTTATATCAATGGAGTTCTTCAATTGCTGCATTTTGGTTCAGAGATGAAGTCGGCATACAGATCCCCTCAGGGGTGGGAAGCAGGGCTCAAGAGGAGGTCACAGGATAAACACGGCCCATCTGCCTGAGGCGGCAGTGGTCTGTGAAGGTTTGGGGGAGGGAGGGAGCATGCTTATTTGAATGTAAACATGAGTGTACTATGAACAAGAGTGAGATTTGAAGTTTCACAAAAGACAGGAGAATTTAAAGAAATTTCACGCCTGGTAGGAGGCGCTTCAACCAAAGCCCTTCAGGATATAAATTCATTTTCCAGTGCTGTCCAAGTAAATCATTGAGAATTCTGGGAAGCTCTGAATTAGCAGGCAGTCCAACAGTGTTGCCAGATCAAGACAACCAGGGGTCAGAGCAGTCCTCAAATTTAGAGGCATGAGTTACCAAAATATACATTTTACCTTTTGCTTTCTTTTTCTAGAACCCCAGGGTACCAAGTTGGTTGCTATTATTGCCTTTTCCAACAAGAAAACCTGCTTCCTGAAACAGCAACACTGGACTCTGAACACAGTCCTTCAGAGTATGTGGTCTGCTTTTTAGGAGGGTCTGAAAAAGGACTTGAGCTATATCCTTTCCTTAGGTTTTTTTTTTTTTTTTAAGATTTATTTATTTATTTGCAAGTCATAGTTACATAGAGAGAAAAGAGGCAGGCAGGCAGGGAGGGAGAGAGAGAGAGAGGGAGGGAGAGAGGGAGAGAGAGGTCTTCCATCCGATGGTTCACTCCCCAGTTGGCCACAACGGCCAGAGCTGCGCAGATCCGAAGCCAGGAGCTTCTTCCAGGTCTCCCATGCAGGTGCAAGGGCCCAAGGACTTGGGCCATCTTCCACTGCTTTCCCAGGCCATAGCAGACAGCTGGATTGGAAGTGGAGCAGCCAGGACTCGAAATGGCACCCATATGTGATGCCGGTGCTTCAGGCCAAGGTGTTAACCCACTGCGCCACAGCGCCAGCCCCTCCTTGGTTTTTGAGGATAGAAAAATGTGGGAAGGCAAGTGGAGGGATATTACTTCCAACCTCCACAAAGATTTTCTACCCCTGTATATTTACTTGAATGTCATACCTTAATATGGTTATTTCACTTAGGCTGGGTTTTATTATTATTTTTTAAAATTGTATTTGAGGCCGGCGCCGCGGCTCACTAGGCTAATCCTCCGCCTTGAGGTGCCGGCACAGCGGGTTCTAATCCTGGTCGGGGCGCCAGATTCTGTCCCGGTTGCCCCTCTTCCAGGCCAGCTCTCTGCTGTGGCCAGGGAGTGCAGTGGAGGATGGCCCAAGTGCTTGGGCCCTGCACCCCATGGGAGACCAGGAGAAGCACCTGGCTCCTGCCATCGGATCAGCGTGGTGCGCTGGCCGCAGTGCACCGGCCGCGGCGGCCGTTGGAGGGTGAACCAACGGCAAAAGGAAGACCTTTCTCTCTGTCTCTCTCTCTCTCTCACTGTCCACTCTGCCTGTCAAAAAATTAAAAAAAAAAAAAAATTGTATTTGAGAGAGGAAAAGGAAGGGAAGGAGGGAGGGAGAGAGGTAGAGATGGGGAGAGAGAGAAGGAAAGAAGGAAAGGAAGGAAGGAAGGGAGAGGGAGGGAGGGAGGAAGAGCGAGGAGAGGAGAGAGGGGAGAGGGGAGAAGGGAGAGGAGAGGGGAAGAATATGGCTATGCTCCCATCTGCTAGTTAACTTTCCAAATGCCTACAATAGCCGGGACAGGGCCAAGCCAAAGCTGGGAGCTGGGACCTCAATCCAGGTCTCCCATGTGGGTGGCAGGGACTCAAACACCTGCTGCCTCTCAGGATATGCATAACAGGGAACTGGAATTGGGGGTGCTGGGGCTTGAGGCCAGGCACTGCAGTTTGGGAGGTAGAATTTTTTTTTTTTTTTTTTTTAACTTATTTGACAGGTAGAGTTAGTGAGAGAGACAGAGAGAAAGGTCTTCCTTCCGTTGGTTCACTCCCCAAATGGCTGCTACGGCCAGCGCACTGGGCCGATCTGAAGCCAGGAGCCAGGTGCTTCCTCCTGGTCTCCCATGGGGTGCAGGGCCCAAGGACTTGGGCCATCCTCCACTGCCCTCCCGGGCCACAGCAGAGAGCTGGACTGGAAGAGGAGCAACCGGGATTAGAACCTGGCACCCATATGGGATGCCAGCACCACAGGCAGAGGATTAGCCAAGTGAGCCACAGTGCCGGCCCCATGTGAGGTAGGCATTTTAAGTGGCTTCTTAACCATGAGGCCAAATGCCTACCCCATCCTTGGCTTGTTTTAATGTATAGTTTGCATTATTTCAGAGACTTTACATTTCTGGTAGAGATTAAACATTATCTTGATTATTCATCCTTTATTGCTTCCTTAAGAACATACTTTCAGGCTTGAATTGGACAAGTACATTCAAGGACTTAAAAATGACATGACCTGTGAGGTAAGGTGACTGATTAATAGTTTTTAAAGAAATGATTAACATACTGTGACTGCTCTATCTGGCAAATCACATAGGTAGACACAAAAATACCTAAATTCTGAAAACTTGCCACCTTGTGGGATAGCAGACAGGTGATTTTTAAGGGAAGCAGGGAACATGGTCCTTTAAGTGCCAAAAATTTCCCTGGACTGCTCCTGAGATTTTCTATCTGTAAAAAATTCACTCTGTTTCATGGAATGGCTGGTTAGCAAGAGGATGTGCTTTCTTATTTCTAGGCCTGTAAGATTTACATTCTAGTCCTTTTACAAACAGTCCGTGTGGCCTCTGGCACCCAGAGATATGCTATCCAGTGGGTCTAGCTGTCTTTGGACTCCATGTCAAAGATTTTTAGAAACGTTCCGTTAATCGATTCTTTATGAATTAGATATATCTATGTTGACTACTTTACCCCAACCTTTTAAAAACTATGCGTTCAGCATGCAGCAGTTGTTGAAGTCATAACTCCTAGATTGACTTCCTGTCACACGCAGTGACAGTTCTTTTTACTTGTCATGTACTTACTCGACACCGTAGGAGGCGAGGTTAGTGAAGGAAGGAGCCAGGCGCGTGAGTCTGGGGGAGCTCTTCCTGTGTGACACTAGGCCCCAGAGAGAAGCCAGAGGTGCCGAGGGTAGCATTCTGACACCTGCACTTTGCTATTTGTATCCTTTCCTGTTCATATTTTGAATATGAATGAATGCTCTACTTTAGTCATTCACTGGGCACTTAAGCAGCTCACACTAATGTTTCAGACACAGGTGTTCGGGAAATAAGGATTATTGGAGAGTATCTCCAATGAGTGCACAATGAGTGGGGAAGATAGACGTGTAAATGCCCAACTCTTCCCAAGCAAGAAAGAGCACAGAACTCTATTAGTTCAGTCTTTTTCATTTTATGTAATGAATTCTCTGTGGATTTAAAGAAATTTAGTGCAGGGTTAATCCCTATCCTGCCCAATAAATATAATTCCTTTTTTTTTTTTGAAAAATTTATTTATTCGAAAGTCAGAGTTAGAGACATCTTTCATCTGCTTGCTCACTCCCCAGATGGCCACAATGGCCAGGCCAAAGCCAGGAGCCTCATCTGGCTCTCCCACGTGAGTGGCAGGGCCCCAAACACTTGGGCCATCCTCCACGGATTTTCCCAGGTGCATTAGCAGGGAGCTAGATAGGAAGTGAAGCAGCTAGGACATGAACCGGCACCCATATGGGATGCCGGCGGTGTAGGCAGTGGCTTTACCTGCTACACCATAATGCTAGCCCTCACTGGTAGCGTTAGGTTATAAAAAGGAGATGTTGGGGCCACTGCTGTGGTGTAGAGGGTAAAGCCGGTGCCTGCAGTGCCGGCATCCCATATGGGCACCGGTTCGAGTCCCAGCTGCCCATTTATGACCCAGCTCTCTGCTATGGCCTGGGAAAGCAGCAGAAGATGGCCTAAGTCCTTGGCCCCTGCACCCATGCTGGAGACCCAGAGGAAGCTCCTGGCTCCAGATCAGTGCAGCTCCAGCCGTTGCAGCCAACTGTGGAGTGAATCAGTGGATGGAAGCCCTCTCTCCCTCTCTCTGCCTCTCCTTCTCTGTGCAACTCTGACTTTCAAATCAATAAATCTTTTTAAAAAAATAAAAATAAATAAAAAGGAGATGTCTATCCCAGTTCTTTCACAGCCAATTGTATGGTGAGTAAATTGCTATGTTCACCAGCTTCTATTCAGGCAGATGTCATCTCCTCACCTAGGAAATGGGCCTGGAGAAGAGCATCAAGTCCTATCTGAGCAGCTGGTTTGAGGATGTGGTGTGCCCCATCCAAAGGGTCGTTCTTCTCTTCCAGGAGCAGCTTACCTTTCTGCTGCATGCGGTGAGTGTTGTCCAAACAAGAGCACTTCCTGAAGCCAGAGTTGCTTTGGTAGCGTTTCTATTATTTATTTGGAAAGCGGAGTGACAGAGAGAGAAAGAGGTCTTCCATCTGCTGTTTCACTCCCCAAATGGCCCCAGCAGTGTGGCTGGGCCAGGCAGAAGCCAGGTGCCTAGAACTCCATCCATGTTTCCTACATGGGTGGCAGAGGCCTAGGTATTTGGACCATCTTCTGTTGCCTTCCCAGGCACTTTATTAGGGAGCTGGGAGTCAGCAGAGCGAGATGGATCATCCATCTACTGGTTTACTAAGTGGCCACAACGGCCAGGGCTGAACCAGGCCAAAACCAGGAGCTAGGAACTTCATCCAGGTCTCCCACATGAGTGGCAGGGGCCCAGGCACTTGGACCGTCTTCCACTGATTTTCCCAGGCGATTAGCAGGGAACTGGATCAGAAGTGGAGTAGGCAGGACATGAACCAGTGCCCACACAGGATCATGGTATCTCAGGCAGTGGTTTTACCCGCTACTATACAATGCTGGCCCCAAGTTTGTATTACTTAGAGTTCAGAGGTATATTCATTTTCTCTGAACCTTGCACACCCCTCTTCCCACCCGTGAATATTCATTCTAGCTATGCTATCAAAATAGACTACTTCTGGGGCCAGCATGTGGCTCAGTGGGTTAAAGCCACGACCTGCAGTGCCAGCATCCCATATGTGTACTGGTTCGAGTCCCGGCTGCTCTACTTCCAATCCAGCTCCCTGCTAATGCACCTGGGAAAGCAGTGGAAGACAGCCCAAGTATTTGGGCCACTGCACCCACGTGGGAGACCCAGAAGCAGCCCATGACTCCTTGCTTCAGCCTGGCCCTGTCCTGACCATTTCAGCCATTTGGGGAGTGAACCAGTGGATGGAAGACTTTTCTGTCTCTCATTCTCTTTCTGTAACTCTGCCTTTCAATTAAATAAATAAATCTTTAAAAAAAAATAGATATTTTATTTACTCAGAACCTGAAAGTTATATTACCAAGTGAGACTTGAATTACAAATACTGGCTGAGTCTTCCTAACAGGATTTTTAAAAATTATTTTTTATTATTTGAGAGGCAGGCAGACATATATCTTCCATCTGCTGGTTCAGTTCCCAAATACCCACAGCAGCTAGGGCTGAGCCAGGCTCATGCCAGGAGCCCAGAACTCAATCCAGGACTCCTTCTTGGGTGGCAGAGACCCAACTACTTGAGCTATCACCCTACTGCCTGCCATGTTGCACATTAGCAGGAAGCTGGATTGCAAACAGAGCCAGGACTCAACCTCAGGGAATCCGGTATAGGATGCGGGCATCCCAAGTGGAAACTTAACTGCTATGCCAAATGCCCGCTCCAGCATAACACACTTTTAAATAATTACTTTGTGAAGTGATCTGGAGAGTTGTTATTTCCAAGACATTTTGAAAGAAAAACAATTCCTAAGTAACTTTAATTTAAAAAAAAAAGTTAGTGAGCAGCCTCTGAAGGCAGCTGTGGAGAGCATGAGGCGAGGCCTGTCAATCACTGTGTAGTGTGATAGTAATTTGGGAAGGTAACATTTCGTCAGGAGTGGCTGCTCCATAAGGAAAATGAGAACATGTGTCAGGCAGGCTCTTCTCTCTCTCTCCCAGGCTTTGAGTTACACGCCTGTGGAAGTCAAGGACTCAGATGAGAAAACGAAGAGAGACATTAACAGGTAATGTGTGTGCAGAGGGGAACCTCTGCCATCTCCTACTGAGCTTTCCGGTCGTCAGTTCCTCGTGCAGAGTGCATTTGTGTCTCCTTCCCATCCTGCAGTATTGTGTGTGTGGCAGGTTTCTGAGTGTGGCCAGTCTTCAGGGACTTATTCACGAAGGCACCATGACATCTCTGTGCATGGCCATGACGGAGGAGCAGCACAGGTGTGTGGTCATCGATTGCAGCGGCTCCCAGCCACGATTCCGTAATGCAGGTGAGCCACAGGCTCTGACGCAGCCTCACGAGCCCTCGCGAATCCCAGGACCACCTTTGCACGGAGGACAAACGCTAGAAACATAGCCTTCCTGCCTTGTGCAGTTCTACACGGCCATCCCAAACTTGCTGAAAACAACAGCGAGTCTGCAAACTCAGAACTCTCCTCAGGCCTAGCAGTCCCACTCCAAGGTATATATAGAACCTCTTAAGCATGTGCACAAGGAGACAGACATGAGGATGTTCATGAAGGTATTATTTGAAACAGGAAAGAGCTGAAAACAAATGTTTATCAATAGGAGATTGATAAACTGCCATCTTCAGGTGGTGGGAGTGAACTAAAGCTACATGTATTGTGTTGGCTTTCAGACATACAACTTAGGGAGACAGCCGTTAAAGAAAAGCAAAATAACATATATGGGACTGAGAGATACAATGGGATGTGGCACAAGTTTAAAGAAATATGTGAGAATGGCGCCGGCACACCGGGTTCTAGTCCCGGTCGGGGCGCCGGATTCTGTCCCGGTTGCCCCTCTTCCAGGCCAGCTCTCTGCTATGGCCAGGGAGTGCAGTGGAGGATGGCCCATGTGCTTGGGCCCTGCACCCCATGGGAGACCAGGAAAAGCACCTGGCTCCTGGCTCCTGCCATCGGATCAGCGCGGTGCGCTGGCCGCAGCGCACCGACCGCGGCGGCCATTGGAGGGTGAACCAACGGCAAAGGAAGACCTTTCTCTCTGTCTCTCTCTCTCACTGTCCACTCTGCCTGTCAAAAAAAAAAAAAAAGAAATATGTGAGAATGAAGATTCTTTCTGATAGGAAAGGAGGAACACGTGATGAGGAAGGGGCGCACAGGGGCTTCAGCTACTCTGCTGGGTCTTCGCCATGTGTGAGCACACTACTTTTTAGGCCTTTGCAGAAACCCTAAATAATTCATTGTGAGGGTCTCCATAAAGAAGTACCATCTTGAGCTTTGTAGGATTTCTTGTTTAACTTCTCTAAAATATTTTGTAGGAAGCAATCGGTTTTGTGAAGAGTGGATGCAGGCTTTTTTAAACGGCGCTGAAGGGGGTAATCCTTTTCTCTTCCGACAAGTGCTGGAGAACTTTAAACTAAAGGTAAATGATCGGCTGTGGGCCAAGTGTCCCATGCAGGGTTTGTCTGAATCTTAGTTGGTGCCAGCGGCAGAGAAACAGTCTGCTGACAGCTGTAATGCCTGTTAAATAGGACGTCCTCAGCACTGGGGGCAGCAGCAGGCATTCCCTTTCATATTTCAGTAGCTTCTGCATACGTGCAATTTCATTTCCAATAAATTGGGTTGACTGCCTGCTCATCTTACAACTTATGACTTATCTTAGTGGCAAAGCACAAAAAAAGGGTTCATTGCCTAAGAGTTCAGAATTCTGATAGGGCAGAGGGAGTGTTGTCACTTTGTTTAGGTGATTTTAAAAGTATGTTTACTTTACATAATGGATTGTATTGTACCAAGGACAAAGCATGTTAGCAATAAAAACAATGGGAACATTTTAAATAAAAGCAAACATCTCAGCAGCATATGTTAAGTTCTCAGCTGGATAGGAGGTTTTTCAGGCTTCCTCATTATCTCACTAAACACATATTTAACTGCATAATCTTCTTCTAGGCCATACAAGACACAAACAATTTGAAGAGGTTTATTCGGCAGGCAGAAATGAATCATTATGCTTTGTTTAAATGTTACATGTTCCTAAAGAACTGCGGTAGTGGAGACATCCTTCTGAAGATTGTCAAAGTGGAACATGAAGAAATGCCCGAAGCCAAAAATGTGGTAGCTGTCCTTGAAGAATTCATGAAAGAAGCTCCTGCCCAGAGTTTTTGATCGTGTTTTAGCTGTGTCATGAAGTCGTTCAGTCACGCTCCAGCGTTTGAAATTGCAGTTGTTATCATCGCTCGTAGGATTACTATCGAAGATCATCTGAAACATTCCAGATTCTTTCTCCTTTTGTACTTTGACATTTGAACTTAATAGGAAAATCTGAGGAATGTCTTCACCGAGGCCCTGCTGTGTTCTAGTTGCAGCATTTCAGTGTTTCACCAGCCCCTTGAGCTCTAGACTTTAGGAAAGTGTTGCTTAAAAAACTTCAGAGGTGGTTTTGTGGCTTCTCAGGAGTTTGTTACAGTATCAAGCAACTTCTCTTCCCAGAAAAAATTATATAATTCTTTCAATGGATTGTAGCTTCTTTAAAAAAAAAAAAAAATGGAATACTAGTTTTAGGACAGGCTAGCACCACTACACCATTTTGGAGATGGACTTGTGCATCCTGTGGGTGCTTGATACGTATTTTCATCTGATTGACAATAGATGGATGATGATGCCAGCTTTTATGTCAATATGCAAATAAATCATGAGTGTATGAGAAATTACGTGAGCTTTAAAAATAGATGTACTACCTTCAAGGTACAACGTTGTGTCTGGTGGATTGGCCCCCATCAGCACTTGTCTTTGTTCATAGGTATTTGCCGAGAGCCTGTAGATTGTTTTTCCTTCTAGATGAAAATTCTGGAGTTTTTAAAGAGTGTTAAGAAACAGTATATAAATCTGGGGCCAGTGTTGTGGCGTAGCAAATTAAGCTGCTACCTATGATGCCAGCATCCTATAAGGGCACTGGTTTGAGTCCTGGCTGCTCCACTCTCTATCCAGCTCCCTGCTAATGCACCTGGGAAAGGCAGTGGAAGATGCCCCAAGTGCCTGGGCCCCTGCAGCCATGAGAGCCCCAGATGAAGCTCCTGGTTCCTGGCTTTGGCCTGACTTTTGGCCAGTCCTGGCTGTTGCAGCCACCTGGGAAGTGAACCAGCCGATCACTTCTCATCTCTGTCTTTCCAAATAATCTTGAAAAAAAAAAAAACATATAAATTACAAGCAAACTATAACATGAGCGGTGCAAACAGCAGTTCTTCCTGTCAGTCATTGACTTTGTTTTTCTGTGCATTTGTGACAAACTTCAGATTGTTTTACTGAGTCAAGAGAAAACGCCCTCTGCCGGCCTCTGGGGGTTCCCAAGGAAGCTGACTACAGCCCCACACGCTTGTTCTACCTAGCTGCATAGTGAATTTTTTTGATAATGATTTTTGTTTAGAAGATGAGAAGGCTTGTGTTCTTACTGCCCTCGGGATGCTCAGAGGAACACAAGCCTGTAGAACTGAGGAATCCTCTCTCAGCGGGATCCAAATTCACATGAAGTGCTGAGTTTTTACTTTCAAAGTGACGATGCCCTCTGCCTTCTCTCGTAAATCTAGGGACATGACTCACTGAACCATTTCTTTTCCTTTAACGAGAAGTACAATTCAGGATCTTCGCAAATGCTTTTATGTGGTTTCAAACTTCAATAACTGGGATTATAGGGAGTGTAGAAAAAAATCTAAGTAGCATGTTTTAAATGGCATTAAATTCAGGATGACTGGGAAATCAGCAATGTTGTGACACTATCCTTGAATCTGTCTAATGCACTTGGTTGCCCACTTGAAGATCAGTTTTTAAGTAAGCAACATAAGGACATCAACATTTTGAGTCTGGAAAACATCCTTTTCATTTTCACATTTGTATGTCATTCAAGAGTCCATGTTGTAAATAGCATTTAAAAGTAAATGTAAAAATAAAAATAAATGTATTACCTACTATAAATCATAAGAATGTAACATACTGCATATCACTACTATAAACAAGAAAAAAGTGTCTTGGCATTGAATATCTTGTCATAAGGAACAGAACTTATGATTCCAGCATACTCTATTCTGATTTTAATATCCTAACATATTAACCTTTAAACTTTAAAAAGTTTAAAAATGATGTCTAGATATGGAATAAATTTATGTATTACTTACGTGCTGTATACAGATGTATGTTTGTCATGTATCAAGAATGGTTTGTTTTACCTGTAATTATATTTGTAATAATAAAATTTAACTTCTCATGAAGGCATCATTTTTACTTAATGAGCTCAATTCTCAAGTCTGACATTTTTATTAATCCCTAACAATTTTGTATGGGAAATTATACTCATCATACTAAGAAAATCCAACCCCCTGCTAGGATACACCTTCCAGCATCTTGCAGGAGGCACCAGACAGGGTCTCAGAGCAATTTCCATCACAATGTTTTATTCATTGTCCAGGGAAGTGAAAACCATAGAACTCAATAACCCAAGCCGCTTCCTTTCCCTCATTCATTATTAACAATGACAGAATGGCTGTCCCTCACCGGAGCATCACTTAAACCAGATGCCAGGAGAGCCTGCAGGCTCCGCTGACACAAGCCTCACTTTCCCGGACTGGGGGCTGCTCTGCTGCCAGAGCCCCTGCTGGCTCCCATGAAGCCTCTGCAGCTGGGCCCTGTCACTGCCAACTGTGCCTCGCAGGCCACATCACACACGCAGAAACGCTAGCCTGGAGAGCAGGGCTGGATCCGCAGCCACGGTTTTGTTGTCCACCACTTCTAGGAGGGGCTGGCAAGGTGGAGTTCAAGAGAGTGTGCCATGGTTCACCATGGCAAGGTGGAGCTCCTAAGTGAACTCCAAGAGAGTGTGCCACGGTTCACCACTGTTGCTGCGTGGCCCTGGCCCTGGTGCAATGAGACCAGATCCTGTCTATTTGTTGTTTAGTGTCCCTGAAATCTCAGATGCCCAAGAACCAAGAGCTTGAAGGCAGGAACCAGCAGCCGGGTGTGAATCTAGCTATGTCAGCAAGTGACTCTCTCTAAACCTTGCCTTCGGGTGTTAAGATGAGGATAGTTATACCCACTTCACAGATAGTAGCTGTGAAGGGGCCGGCATTCAATATGGAGCTTAAGATACTGCTTGGGAGACCTGCATCCCATCTGGAGTTCTGGGGTTTGAGTCCGACTCCCCTTGCAATTCCAGCCTTCTGCCAGTGTGTGCAGCAGGTGAAGACTTGAGTACCTGGTCTCTCCCACTTACGTGGGAGACCCTGACTGAGTTCTTGACTCCTGGCTTTGGCCTGGCCCAGCCTTAGCTCTTGTGGGCATTTAGGAAGTGAACCAGCAGATAGAAGATTCTCTCTCTGCCTTTCAAAAGTGATTTTAATAAAAACTCCAAAAATGCCTACCCCAGTGCACAGCAGGTAGTAGGTATGCAGTAGATTGTCTTTTTAATTACATTATTAGTGAACACCTTATTGAGTTACTGGAAGAATAAGTCTTTTTTTTTTTTGGACAGGCAGAGTGGATAGTGAGAGAGAGAGAGAGAGAGAGAGAAAGGTCTTCCTTTGCCGTTGGTTCACCCTCCAATGGCCGCCACAGCTGGTGCGCTGCGGCTGGCGCACCGCACTGATCCAAAGGCAGGAGCCAGGTACTCATCCTGGTCTCCCATGGGGTGCAGGGCCCAAGCACTTAAGCCATCCTCCACTGCCTTCCCGGGCCACAGCAGAGAGCTGGCCTGGAAGAGGGGCAACAGGGAAAGAATCCAGCGCCCCGACTGGGACTAGAACCCGGTGTGCCGGCGCCGCTAGGTGGAGGATTAGCCTATTGAGCCATGGCACCGGCAATAGGAAGGAACTGGAGCAGAAAAAAGGGAAGTGGGAGGCGGTCAAGGCTAACTGAATAGCCTGTGGCTCTCCCAGGGCTGTCTTCAAATGCCTCAGGTTACAGGGGCTTGCAACCCACCCCGCCCACCAGTGCTCCAGGGGCTCTTCCTTTGGGGGGTATTCAGCTCTCCACGCTCTAAATACAAGTGGGTTCTTTGACCTTTTGCCTGCACTGCACTCCGAGTTTGTTCTGGGATGGCTTCTGCAGCACTTAGAACTATTTTTAAATGATATGCAGGAAATTAAAGTGAAAGAACATTCCGGAACCAATGCCCTTGCTGAATTTAACAGGGGAGTTGAATCCTCAAAAGGAAATTTAACAGTTGTGAATGGCAAAACTGAGTCTGCTACTGGGTTAGAAAAACGAGCAGAAACAGTTCACTTTCCCAGGCCGCGTGCACTCGGAGCCAGCTGGAGGGTTTCACTCCCCAAGCACCAGCCATCACTTCTGACCTACTCCACAGTCAGGATGGTGACAGCCCCTAGAAAGACCTATCTTATGTATATGCAAATATTTTGGGGAAGAGAAATCAGTTTCCAACACCACCTCAAGAGTTCGGTGAGGGTCTGGCGTTGCAGCACAGTGGGTTAAGCCTTCACCTGTGATACCAGCAACCCTTAGCAGAGCGCGGGTTCAAGTCCTGGCTGCCCTGCTTCTCATCCAGCTCCCTGCTCACGCACCTGGAAAAGCAGTGGAAGACGGCCCAACTGCCTGGGCCCCTGACACCCATGTGGGCAACCCAGATCGAGTTCCTGGCTCCATCCTTGGCTGTTCTGGCCATTTGGGGAGTGAACCAGCAGAGGCAAGATCTGTCTCTCCCTCTCATTCTTTCAAACAAACAAATCTAAAAATAAATAAATAAAAATTAAAAAAATAGTGATTCCAGAAAGGTTAAGAACCGCTGAGCTGGGAAGACCCACCGTGTGTTCTATCAATCGCGGATCCACCACCATCACCGTCCGCATTTCCCACCCACCCTGACCCAGCCCCAGGTGCATCAGGCTCCTTCAGGTCACTTCTTGATTAACCAGTGGCTTAAAAAAAATCTTTAATGGAATCTGTGCTCAAATAATGTTACAACAAAAATATACAGAATGTACACCATACAAAAATATTTAGAAACCCACATGTTTCGACTCATTTGTTGCCCTTGCACGGGCCCTGGGCAGGAGGTTCTAAGGCAGAGGAGGCGGGGGCTTTGCGGCCAGCTTGGGATGGGGAGAGGCCTCCGCCGCACCCAGGGATCGGGGCAAGAGCCAGGCTGGGTGAGCGCTGACTCCCCCGACCCCTGGTGAGGACGGTTCTTATGGAAACGGCATCCTACTAGCTGGCTAGAGAGCCTGGTGGAGAGCTTTTCCTAAGGACAGGATGGCGTCGCTACGTGTGTGTCTGCAGGCTCCTTTTCCATTCCCCAGTTTCTGCGGTCCCTGGCCTGTGCAACAGGGAGCCAGCCCAGGGCTGCTTTCTGCTTCCGCGAGCCGAGGCTGAGAGGCCCCCACATGCCACCCCACCAGCTTCAAGATTCACACCTGCTGTGCTCGCCAGTGCAGCCAGGGACCAAGGAGGTGAGAGAGGCTAGGGCTGGGGAGGGCCAAGCCCAGGGATCTGCTGAAGACACAGCCTCTGCGGCCAGCCAGGGCAAGGACTCCTGGCTCTGGGTCTTCTGAAGCCAGGCAGCTGTCCCCACTCTGCAGCCCTGCTGGGACGTGCGGGCACGGGGAGCAGCTGGGGCTGGCGGCTGCTGGAGCCCAGGCCCCTCCTGTGTCCCTGGTCTCTAAGCACAGACTTCACAAGGGCGGAAGCTGCCAGGCAGGGTTTCCCAGTACCAGGCATCCTTCAGAAGCCCTGGGGGGGGGGGGCGGGCTGCTCGAACTTCTCCCCAGGCCTCAGACCAAGGGGCAGCCCCACCTCCCAGAGGGCACCTGGTGTCTCCGCCCCTCCAGGAAGGGGCGGTACCTTGGCCGCAGCAGCCCTTGGCTGAGGCAGCAAAGTCGCAGCCCCTCCTCCATCCTTACCCAAGTCTCAGCTCCTAGCTTCAAGGCCTAAGTGTCCTCCTAAGAAGCTGGCTCTCTCGTCTGCCTCTCTCCATCTCCGCCTGCCCCCCCTCCCCCATTCACTATTCAGTCTCTCTCACTAAGGCAGAGAAAGGCAAGCAGAGCACAGACAGCCGCTCTGCCTACCCTGGGCCCCCGTGGTCGCAGGCTGACAGGGAAGGAGCCCCGCGTGGGGATCCGGTCACCTGCTCAGTGCTGGGTAAAGCATGGCCTGCAGTGACACTGCCCGTTCCCGTGGAGTCACAGGGACAGAAGTCCCAGTGTCCCAGGACTCCAAACTCCTGGCCTGGCTGACCGTGGGCCTTGCTGCACGCAGGGATCTAGTGAGCACCAGTCCCTACACTCCAGCCCTTGTTCCTGTAGGAGCCCAGCCTCTGTCTCCCAGGCCAGGAGAAGGAGTGGGGGGTGTGAGGGACAACTCATCACGCCCATCTAGTTACAAGTCTTCAGGGCAGGAAAAAGCGTAAGAGAGATTTTGTCCAGGGTCCTCCTCCTCACACCCTCCGCTCGGTGCCTGCGGCTAGCACCCGCTCGGAGGTCACTCCCTCAGCCTACTTTCCCAACCCGCGCAACAGGGGTGGGTGGACTGATCGTCCCCTCCCATCCCCACACTCCGAGTCTATGGGCTGCTCTCATCTCCAGCTTCCTCCCAAGTCCCTAGAAGCCAGGTTTTCCACCCAGAATGGAATTCCCTTCACCTTCTCCCCCAATGTTAACGGACTCGTGGCCTTGACATCCCCCCAGCCTCTCTTGCACCGCCAAACCGTGTCCTCTAAGGGAGGCAGAATGGAACCCTTCCAGACAGGAGGGCCATCCCAGAGGGAACAGGAGCCGGGGAGCCGGACGTGGCAAGGGTCCCTGGAGGGCACAGTCAGTTTTCCCGCTGCTGTGCACTGCTCAGGGGGATGTCTGGTACAGACATCGCGCTGCTCCTGCCCCCAGGCTGCTCCCCTCCCTCGCAGACTCCCCCAGTGCACTTCCTCTGCAGGCCCTGCCTTCCTCAGGCTGCCCTGTCCAGCACACACACGCACACCCCCAAACTCTGTCTCTACAGCCAAAGTGGGGGCACACAGGTGCATCAGGGCAGAGAAGAAGGAAAAGACCTCAGAACCAAGGCAGGGCACAGAGGCTGGGGTGAGACATCAGTGTTCAGGAAGAAAGGGGGGAGAGCGGAAGTTCTGGAAGGCGGGTCTTCCCTGGGGTGGAACCTGCGATGAGGTTTATTCCCCCTGCTGGGGTGCTGCTGAGTCCCCCAAAGGCATGAGTGGGGCCTACAGCACAGCCCCCGCATGTCGCCCTCCACCCAGCCCAGTCACTGGAGGCCACACCCAGCACCTGCCTCCAGGCCCTCTTCTCAGCGGAGAACACTAGGCTGGGCTGCGCTTCTCTGGGGCAGCCTGCCCGCCCCGTCCCCCTCTGGCCTGCCTTATGCCTCCTAGGGTCTCTGGGGACAACGGGGAGGGGAGAGCTCGAGGAGGGAACCTGCAATGAGCCCTCTGGCCCCACCCTGGCCTGATGTCACCATGTCATCGGAACAGCCTAGAAAAGCGACAGTGGCTCAGCCAGCTTCTCCACCAGTGCCTTTCAGAGTGGGGCCTCGGGTGTCCCAGTCTCAGCGCAGACCTGGCAGCCGCCCAGACTCCCCTCCAGTGTTCTCCCAGCCTCGCTGAGCTGCCGATGCGACGAGGATGCAGGGGCTCCCTCCGGAGGCTGCCTCCCCCTCCCCTCCCCTGCCTGTCCTCCAGCCCCTTAGGGGGGCGGCGGCAGCTTCAGGTCCAGCAGGGTGTAGGCAAAGATGTTCCAGAAGACGGCGAACAGCACGAAGACGGTGTACATGGCCACGAAAATCCACCACAGCGACTGGTCCTGCAGCCTCTGCTCGTAGTTCCTCAGGACCACCACGCCCAGGGTGATGCCCACGGCCACGCCTCCCAGGTGGGCCACGAAGCTCGGGTGAGGGCAAGGCGGATACGCCGACGGGTGGAAGCGGAGCCACACCGCCCGCCCAAACTCCATGCTCACTGCAAGGGAGGAAGTGGAGAGAAGTCACAGAGGGGCCCCTGGCAGGGCAAGGGAGGCCTTGCCCCCCACCTGCTCACACGCTCCCTGGGCTGCGGAAGTCGAGACGACAAGTCTCTGCTCCCCCAGCGCTCCCAAGGGCTGACCCTGAAGCAGCCAACAGCACAGACCGAAGGCAGCTTCACAGACAGCTGCACCCAGCAGGGGCACAGGTGACAGAAAGCAATGCCAGGCACACGGAAGGGGATTCCTTAGTGATCGGAAGACTAAGACCCTGAAGAGTGCCCTAGGCCCGAAGGAGAGCTCGGGCAGAAGCCCATGGAGCCTCTCACTCCGTGCTCACGTGGCGAGTCCTCGGGGCTCAGTTGCCCCAGGCGTGCATCTGTAGCAAGACTCAGCCTCACCACGCTGGGCTGCACCAGGAGAATGCAAACTACCACCTAGTGTGTGCCCAGCACGCTACAGTCTCTGACGCATTCCCAGTGTAATAGCTCACACTCGGAGCCAGGCCCACGTGGGCAGAAAGGAGGGCTGGAGAGAGGGCAAAGACGGGACAGCCCCGGCCCCGCCATGGCCGAGCACGTCCTGACACGTCCTCAGCCCAACCCATCCTCCTTTCATGAGCTTCCTGGCTTGGCCGATCAAAGGGGTCATCTCACGCAAGGACAGGTGCCAGCAAATGGTGTCATCTTGTTACTCACCACTGAGAGAACACAGAGGGTAGGGACTCCTGTACCCATTTTTCAGATGAGGAGACCGAGGCAAATGTGACAGATTGAGAGAAAGGCCTTTGAGTGGACTTTTGTACCAGCTCAGTTACCAACTAACCAACCAGTGGGCCTCTCTTGATTCTGAGCATCCCAGGGATACAGAATCACCACTGCCCTCAAGGATCGTCTGCATCCTGCAACCCCAAGGATGACCGACAGATGGCAGGAAAGGAGCGGCTGGGGACGGACACTTGGCCCACCCCTGCCCCAGCATCCTTCCTGCCTCTGCTTGGCGGGGGCCGGGTTTAATACAGGAAGTCCCAGCTCCAGCCCAGCCTTTTCATTTTTGTGATCTTAGACTCCGACTGCTTCTAAGCAAACAGACACATGCTTCTTTTTCTTTCTTTAAAACCCAACAAACTCTGAGCTGAGCAGACAAGAAAGCCACACTCATCCTTGCCCCAACCCCGTGGAGCCCCGTGTCCTGGTTGAGAACCCACAGGTGTTAAGGTTGGAGGGTCCTCCACCAACTCCAGGACACAGATCCAGAGGTACCCACGGCGAGGGAAGGGCAGGCCTGACTTGCTGAAAGTCACGGGGTAGGAGGCAAGGCGGGCGGAAGTGAATTACAGTGCAGCCCCAAGTCTGTTCCGGCTCTGTCTTTCTGCTACCCACGCAGTGGGCTGCTGACCCAGGCGGGGAAACCAAGGCGGTACTGGCCAGTGCAGCCATAGTGTGGGCATTAGGAATGGCACGGGCTGGCTCTGAGTTCTGGCTTTGTCACCCCTTGGCTGAGCGCCCTCAACCACGGAACTTCACTCTATCTCTAAGTTACCCCTAGGGCTACCCTCTTCCTGAGTGTGTTCCCACGTCTCTCCTCCCACCCTCTGCTTCTGCTCAGAGCCAGCCCCTCCCATCACAAAACAAGCCCGCTGGCCTCTGATCTCACCCCCTGCACACGCACACCCCTAGTGCAGCCTGACAGGTCTCCCACACCTCCGGGCTGTCACAAACTTCCCCCCAGGGAACTCTCCATCCAGGATGAAGTGTGTTGTTTCCCTCTGCATCTACAGCCAGCCTGGATCTGGCTCCTGCGGTCTCCCTGCCTTTTCCTCTCCTCACCGCCAAGCATGGTCCCAAGCCTCACTCATCAGTTTTGCTGATGCCCCTGCACCCATCTATGTCTTTGTTTCGTGCCGCACCTTGCCCTCTTGTACCCTGTCAGCCTGGGGGACACCTGTTGGACACTAACACTGAAATGTCCCCTGGGGAGAACTGACCTCTCCCAAGTAGGCCTTCAACTCACCACAACCTGTCCATGGGGGGCTCAGGGGTTAGTTACAGTTGGAGAAGCTGTTCAAACTGCAGATTTGTGTGTGTGTGTATGTGTGTGCGCACGCACATGCGTGCCTATGATACACAGGCATTTGGTGCAATGGTTCAGATGCCAGTTGGGACACCCGCATCATATGCTGGGTGTCTGGGTGCGAGCCCTGGCTCTGGTCCAAGTTTCTGCTTCCTGCTAATATGCAGCCTGAAAGGAGGTACTTGGGTCCCTACCACTGACCTGGGAGACCTGGCTTTGGCACCAGCTGGGGGACCTCGCAGGCACTAGGGGAACAAGCTGGAGGACTGGTGTACTCTGTTTGTCCCACTCTCAAATAAGTAAAAAGGGAGGGGGAAAAATCTTTTAAACAGGGGATTTCAAAAGGCCAACTCTATGACCCAAAAGGTTAAGAAAGTATTTTTCCTGATCTGGGCGCAGGTCACTGAGTGCTCTTCTGTTTGCAAATCCTGGATCAACAAGTAGTTGACCTACAGCACCCTGCAGACCCTGTTATCTCACCCATCACTGGCAACTCCCCCCAACCCCATTGTATTTTGACCACAAGTCCCTAGCGGGCAGGGTGTGTGGCACCTCTGTATCTCCATCCAGGGCCTGGGGCCAGACTCCCTGCTCTCCAGCCCGCCCCTCGCCCCTCGGTACTTACTACAGATCAAGGCCACAGCCATCCGCAGCAGCTTGAACTGGCACTTCATGCCCGACCAGTTCTAGAAGAGAAGGAGAGAGGTCTGTGAGGGGCCGAGGGCTCCACTCAGCAAGTCCAAACTCTGAAAGACGCCATTTCCCAGGAGTCCTCAGTAAGAGAACACACCCGCGTGGCTTGGCGATTCCGGGCAGCTGAGGCTGTTATTCAAAGCCCTCAGGCTGGGGAGGGAGAGTCGCTGCCTCCTCCCTAGGGACAGGCAGCCCCTGGGCACTGGGTGTGTGAGCTGCTGGGCCCCAGGGTTCTGAAAGGAAGCCCCCAGAGGCGAGACTCAGAGGTCAAGGTCATTGTGGACAAGCAGCCAGTGAGTGAGTCAACACGAGGAAAGGCACATTCATCCGTGTAGACCGCGAGCAGAAGACTCAACGGATGGACTTCAGAGAGGAAGAGAGAGAGGTTTGCTTTAGCTCTGGGTAAGTTTCCATTTCTAACAAGCGGATGTCTGAAGATGGGTCTGTCAGAAGTGTCCCATCACAGAGGGCTCCCTATGGGATCATCACAGCACTGGGCGGGGCTGGAATCAGGAAGGGCGGAACAGGGTGTCTGGGCAGGGTGGATAGCTTTCAAACCAATCCCTCTCTTCCCAAGCAGCTCAGAAACCCAACCTCCACAACACATAAACAGAGTACAAACGCCACCCTTACAAAAGACTTCCCCACGGGCTTCCTTGGAGGGGCACTCTTGCAGGCCGTTCAGAACATGCTCCCAGTGACACAGACACGGAAGCAGCCTGCAATCCTCCGGGAACACGTCGGCCACGCGGACGGAGGCGCCGGGCACAGCCGGCGGCTTCTGTTCCCTCCCGCCTCCCTGTCCGCCTTGCGCCTGGCCTGGGCACAGCTCCAGGACGTGTCTCGCACGCCTTGGAGGCTTCAGAAACAGACGCTGAATGTGCGTACAACAGGCAAAGGCTTCGGCCGAGTGAGCCGGACACAGGGAAGCCACCACACAGGAGAAACCCTCGTGGCACTGGCTTCCTGCCCGCCTCGTCCCTCCTCCCCATCACCCTCTGCTGACCAGCCCCACCAGTCCATCGTGTCCAGGAGAGGGGGTGACAGGCAGCCTCTGTAGGTGGAATGCTTTGCCTTTGCTCTCTGCTGAGGGGCAGATGGCTGGATGCCACCGCCACCTACTGCCACCTGCCCAGAGAGGAGCCTCGCCTGGCGGCGGGGAGAAAACAGGAGTCGGCCCCTGCACTGGACCCAGCAAGCCGGCCCAAGCCCACTCAGTTTGCTGGCAGTGGGCAGTCCTCGGCCTCTGCCCAGACTGAAAGCCTAGGCTACAGGAACCTCGGGAACCACCCGCTGGGCCATCTTCTCCTTGAGGGCGCCAAGGAGCTGGCCCTCCTGCCCCGGCTGTGCAGCTCGCCGGCCGTCTCCCCGGAGGGCTATTAAGGAAGGGTTCTCTCTGAGAACGCTCCTTGGACTGTGCTCCCTCAACGTCTGCCTGTCCATCCTAATTCTCCCTAAGGGACATCCATGCTTGTCATTCCCAAGGGCAACTTGAGCACCCATCAACAGATGGGTGGCTGGATAGACAGATAAAGGAGACACAGTGTAGACACACAATGGAATGGGATTCCTTCCTAGAAAGGAAGGGAGGGGCCAGCGCTGTGGCGCAGCAGGTTAACGCCCTTGCCTAAAGTGCCAGCAACCCATCTGGGCACCAGTTCGAGTCCCAGCTGCTCCACTTCCCATCCAGCTCTCTGCTATGGATCGGCACAGCTTCGGCCGTTGCGGCCAACTGGGGAGTGAACCATCAGATGGAAGATCTCTCTCTGTAACTCTTTCAAATAAATCTTTTTTTTTTTTTTTTTTTTTTTTTTTTGACAGGCAGAGTGGACAGTGAGAGAGAGAGACAGAGAGAAAGGTCTTCCTTTTTGCCGCTGGTTCACCCTCCAATGGCCGCCGCTGCAGCCGGCGCACCGCGCTGATCCTGGCAGGAGCCAGGAGCCAGGTGCTTTTCCTGGTCTCCCATGGGGTGCAGGGCCCAAGCACCTGGGCCATCCTCCACTGCACTCCCTGGCCATAGCAGAGAGCTGGCCTGGAAGAGGGGCAACCGGGACAGAATCCGGCGCCCCAACCGGGACTAGAACCCGGTGTGCCGGCGCCGCATAAATCTTTAAAAAATAATAAAATTTAAAAATTTTAAAAAAAGAAAGGAAGGGAATTCTGACACAGGCCACGCCATGGATGAACCCTGACACCATTCTAAGTAAAATTAGCGAGTCACAAAAGGACAGATACTCTGTGCCCACGTGAGCTATGGAGAGTAGTGGAGCTGAAGCAGGTGGGAAGTAGAACGGTGTTTACGCAGACCAGGAAGGGGGAGGGGTGGAGAGCTAATGCCAAATGGGTGCAGTTTCACTTTTGCACAATGAAGAGTCCTGGGGATGGATGGTGGCAATGGTCGTACAACAATGTGAATGTTAGGGCCAGCAGTGTAGTACAGCAGGGAAAGCTACTACCTGCAGTGTCGGCATCCCATATGGGCGCCGGTTCATGTCCTGGCTGTTCCACTTCTGATCCAACTCTCTGCTAATGGCCTGAGAAAAGCAACAGAAGATGGCCCAAGTGCTCGGGCCCCTGCAACCCACACGGGAGACCCAGATGATGAAGGTCCTGGCTTCAGCCTGGCCCGGCACTGGCCATTGTGGCCATCTGGGGAGGGAACCAGCAAATGGAAGCTCTGCCTCTCCCTCTGTCTCTGTAACTTTTTCAAAATAAATAAATAAATCTTTTTTTTTTTTTGACAGAGTTAGTTAGTGAGAGAGAGAAAGGTCTTCCTTCCGTTGGTTCACCCCCCAAATGGCCGCTACGGCCAGCGCACTGTGCCAATCTGAAGCCAGGAGCCAGGTGCTTCTCCTGGTCTCCCATGGGGTGCAGGGCCCAAGCACTTGGGCCATCCTCCACTGCCCTCCCGGGCCACAGCAGAGAGCTGGACTGGAAGAGGAGCAACCGGGACAGAATCCGGTGCCCCAACTGGGACTAGAACCTGGGGTGCCGGCGCCGCAGGCAGAGGATTAGCCTAGTGAGCCATGGTGCCGGCCTAAGTAAATCTTTTTTAAAAAAATGCAAATATGCTCAAGGCCACTGAACTGCACGCTGAGAATTAATACAGTAAATTTCATGCTATGTGCATTTACTACAATTACTAACAAAAATGATACAGCACAATTCTAATATCCCTTTTCCTTCTAAAAACCTGTGAACATCTTATCTGAAGACGGTGTCTCTCACCGTGCTCTCTGTAATGTTATCAGGCACAGAAAGTTGGACTGTACTGACCGCTGTCTCCTTTAGCTGTTGCCCCATGTCCATGGTCCATGCTCACTCAAGGCTCTATCTAGGATTTTTTTTTTTTTAAGATTTTTTTTACGTATTTGAAATGTGTGTATATGTGGAGGGGAGAGAGAGCTATCTTCCATCTGCTGGTTCACTCCCCAAATAACTGCAACAGCCCAGGCTGGCTCAGACCAAAGCCAGGAACTCTAACTGGGTCTCCACATGGGTGTCAAGGCCCCAGGCACTTGGGCCATCATCCACTGCCTTCCCAGGTGCACTAGCAGAGAGCTGGATGGGAGGCAGAGCAGCCAGGACAGGAACCAGCGCCATATGGGATGCCGGCACTACAGGCGGTGGCTTTACTCGCCATGTCCCAGTGCCGGCCCAGAGTTGTTTGATAAGTTCTGCATCTGAACGACCTTGGACAGAGCCACAGGTTCCGGCTTTTCCACAGCAGCTCGCAGGCCAGCTTCACCAGTACCTGCCCAGCCGTCTGCCCTGCTGTGTAGGGAGGGAGGCACTGAGGAGCCAGGGGGACGAACCCTAGGTGGCAGGCGGAGAGGTTCCCCGTCCAGCGCTGTCCACCACGCTTCAAGACAAGGTCACAGCCCATCCGCCTACGCTGGCTGACCGAGCTGCCCCCAAAGCCGAGCGAGGGTCAGCAAGTGACAGTGTCCCAGCAGCCAAAGGGTTAAACTCGAGTCACCCCTTCCCACCAGCCGCCTGACACATTATTCCTGCCAATGAAACAACAGGAGAGAACAGAACCTCAGCCCGCACTGCTGCTTCTAGAAAGGTGGAAAGGCCTACGGGGAACACAAACCTTTTGCAGCCTCTTTAATTTCATTCTCTCCCAGAATCTCACAGGCTGAGACAGCCAACCACCGGAAACCAGCCCCCTCGGCCTCTTGCTCACCCAACCAGATAAGAGCTGAGAGCCTAGAGCCCGGGCAGGGAGCTTCCATTCCAACACAACTTCAAACATCCCTGGTTGAAAGTGTTTCTCATCTCGAACAATTGCAGGAGAACCCAGCAGAGGAAACGTGGAAGGTGGCTTAGACCTAAGAGGCCACTGTCCTTTCCTGGGCTTGGACAATGTGGTTCCATTGCCAAAATTCAGATCTCAAACATTCTACAGCAGCATCCACCATATGGGGCAAACTGTAAAGTAACATCTTGTGTGTTTCAAAACGGGAACTCTGGCCCCAGCAGAGGGCAGTTACTAAATCATTCAATTATATATGGGTCTTTGTATCTCCAGCATTTAAAAGAGGTCTTGGCTGTAGGTCTTTCTGCATCCCAGATCTTTCATTAGAAGATCTTCTGAATTCAATGCCTTCAAGCTTTTTGGAAACTCCATGCATTTTTGTGAGAGAATAAGATCTATTTTCACTCAAGAAAGAATCTCTCGCTTAAAAGTCTCAAGAACACAAGTGTTGAACACTCGGGTGTATCTGACGCAAAAAGAAGAATCCGTTTTTCTGACTCTGTATCTCTCTGGCAGAATTTACAAACAACTCTACATACAAGCGAAGCGTATGTACAAATGTGTACACACACACGTGGGTGAGCAGGGTGGTGACCTCCCAGTGGAAGGCCCGCTTCTGTGCCTTCCTGACCACGGAGGAGGGAGCTGAGGCCCCCAAGGAGTTAGGGATGACAGAGTCACAGCTACGAAGAGGCGATGGCGACTCCACTCCAGATCTCCTGATTGTCCAGGCTGCTTCTGCCTTCTTCTCTGTGTGTGCCTGCCCCACATCTTCATTCTGGACTTGAATCTCTTTAGGCAGAACCGGACGAAGTCACCTGTGTTTCAGTGGCCCTGGCCTACAGGAATGGCCCCATCCTACAGTTCAAGCCAGCGCATGTCTGAGTGGCTCAGACTGGGCTGCTTTTCATAAAGGTGGCCTCCGCATAAAGAGAAACTGGCCTTTGCAGTGAGAAAATGAGGGTTTCTGTACTTTTTCATAAATACCTTCTCTAACCAGCATGCAGTTCTGGAGGAGGGCAACCCACATGTCCTGCTCTGGGGGCTGCAGGGTCCCCTGCTGGCAGAGGAGCGCTGCTTGCCTCTGGGAAGTCTCTGGCTTTCAGATGGGACCGTTTGTGTGCACACAGGCCAGGGGACTTGAACTCCAAACAACTCTGCTTCCACAGCCACCTGCACCGCGTGCCCTGCACCGAGTCTGCCCTCACCAGGGAGCTCACGGTGCACCAGGGCTGTGTCCCAGGAGGTGGCAACAGGTAGGGACAGAGCACCTGCGTGGACTCCTGTTTGTGCCACCCCTTCACTGTGTAGTTCCTCCCCCTGCCACACACATCTTGGGGGGCCGGGAGGGAAGAGGTTAGCCTCTCCTGCCTGGCTGAAAGGAACTGGGGCAGGAGGAGGGGGAGTGGAGGCAGCAGAATTCGGAGGGAAAGCCGTGTCTGGGGAAAAGAGGTGGCTCTGATAGGAATGACCCATTTACCAGGGCCGGGCGAGGCAGCCCTGCGCTCTTGGGGCTCAGCAGGCTGACTGCGTGTGCATGAACGCAGGCACACACGCTGCCCTCAGACCCGCGCGTTCTCCCGCGCTCTCTACCACCCCGAGCGCTCGCTCATGGGAACTTGTCAAAATTCAGGCCAGCTGTGGGTGTGGGCACTCTGGCACTGCAGCCCCACCCCTCCTCTTCTCCCTGTTCTCTTTGACAATGGTCACAGCACATTGTCGGGAGCTGGGTGGGTAGGACAGGGACCAATGACGTGGAAGGACAGAGAACTCCAAAGCTGGTGCCTGAGCCCCTACTCACCCAGCATCCACCGGGCCAAGGCAGGGATGGCGGAAGACACCTGCGGCCCCCGACAACCTTTCAGAGTCAACCCAACCGCTCGCCCCGAAGCCTTTGTCTGGTCTGAGCCCAGCCTGGCCTCTTCTGTGAGGGGCATGGAGTTAACATGACGTGGTTGTTTTCACACCACGGCACTCACTGCATTTCACCCCATTTCACAGATGAGAAACAGAGGCACACAGCAGTTCCATGCCTTGTCCAAGGTCACGCTTCAGGAAGTGAGGATGGGATCCTGAGGAGGCTCCATGGCTACGCCCTTGACCATCACACTGCACTGCCTTTCAGGAAAAGGTACAGGGAGTGTGAGGAATCAAATGGTGCTGCCCCTGTGACAGGTGCAGGGCTACAACACGTGAATGCCTGTCGAGAGATGTGGGTTCAAGTCCTGATTCTGCCACAAACTTTTGACATTGGACACATCACTTAACCTCTCAGCCCTTCCTCTCCTATTTGAAGAAATGATCTTCAAGGTCTAGTGGTCAAATTTTAAACGTTTTAAAGTCGCTGGATGGGAAAGAAGAGGAAGGAGGACACATTCACAGCCTCATGGCCATGGCCAGGACTGCAGAAAATGAACTGCACATGGAAGGGACCCACCCCAGGAGAAGCGTGCGTGAGCCGTGCCGCCCGCAGGTCAGCCTGCTGCCTGACGGCCCACGAGGGGCCGTGCCAGCAGATGGACACCCAGGCCCAGGGACCGCCGAGGGGCGCGCGAGACAGACGTGCTGGGAACGGGAGGTGCTCACCATGACGATGTTGGCCAGATGGGCAGACACGAGCGCATACACCCCTCCAGAAGAGCCCACGACGGGCGCCGTCATGTCAGCCACAGACACAGCCAGGGACCCTGCGGCAGAAAGACAGGGAGACCTGTAGAGGCTCCAGGACTCAGGTCCTCGGCCCCAGCCCCAGCCCCAGGCTGGGATTCTGCAGGTGCCGTGGGAAAGACTGAAGCGAAAGGCTCCTTCTCTTCCTGCTTTGATTCCCATGGATTTCCTAGAGGATTCATTCATGGCTGAACCATGTGACTCAACCTTATTTCACTGACGGGGAACAGAGGCTAAGGGAAGGAAAGCGAGCAGCCCAAAGGAGAACTCAGACTGCCATCCGGGCCGCCCACCCGCCACTGTGCTGGCCTCAGGTGGGTTCTGCAGTGCTAAGGAGAACAGCAGCGGCCGGTTACTGCAGAGCCAGCTGCCTCTGCCCTCTGCCCTCAGCCCTGAGGCAGCCCTGCAAGGGGTGAGCAGCCTCACCATGGAGACAGGAAACAGCCCAGAGCCCTGGGTCGGAAGAGCTGAGCTCACTGCAAAGGCAGACAGACAGACAGGGAGCGCTCTCTCACCCAATGGGTCACTCCCCAGGTGCCCACAACAGCTAAAGCCAGGAGCCTGTAATTCAATTTGGGTCTCCCACTTGAGTGGCAAGGACCCAAGTACGTGAGCCATCACCTGCTGCCTTCCAGGGTCTGTGTGAGGAGGAAGCCGGAATCAGGAGCGGGGTGGGGACTGGAACCCCAAGCAGGCTCTTCACTGCTCGGCCAGATGCCTGCGCCCACACCATGTCCTTGACAAAGCCCGTACCCTTGGCCTCTCCAGCAGCCTTCCCCAAATGGGCACAGAGGTTAACCCCACTGTCCTCTATGACTGCCTCTGCCACCCCCCGCTTCCTCTGGCCAGCCTAAGTCTCAGGAGGCCGAGAGGCCCTCTCGAGTGGGCGTCAGTGGAGGGAGAACGTCCTTGAAAAGTCTCTGGGAAGAGCGAGCAGTGATGTCATGCCCTCTGGGGGAAAGGACGTGGAGGACTGTTGACGTGGGGATGACAAACTCTTGTCCTGGGAGGGAGGCTGGGCAGAGAAGAGATGGGAAATTTATTGTTCTGGTCTCATTTAAGTGTGATCAATGCTTTGGCTTCCAGGGAAGGACACAGGAGACTAAAAATAACCAGGAGGTAGAGCCCAGGGCTTGGAGGCCGGGAGGCGGCTGGCCCCGACCGCCACGAGAGATGCCCGCAGGCGCACGCTGGCCAATTAGAGAGAGCAGGGACACTAGGAAGCCGACTTGTGCAGCGTCTGTAGGGACGGGGGTGCATGGGGGTGGGGGCTGGCCCAGGAACCAGGCCCCCCTCAAGGACATGGATGTGAGGCCCCCACCCCGTAACAGAGCCAGTCCCCACCTGACTCAAGGTCTCTCTGACCACTGAGATTCTTCAGGGGAGCGAGCCCCACGAGCAATCCTGGTCTCCACAGGGACAGGATCTCGCTGAGAAAAACCCAAACTGTCCCCAACAGGGCTCCAAGTCCTCCTGCCCTGCCAGGGCAACCACAAATCTGTCTTCTCCCTTTCAGGCTTCCCTCTGGCTTTAATTAGGTATTGATCTATTGTCAGATAACTTTCTTTCTTTTTTAATGGCCTGGCCATGGGGTCAGTCATATATAACAGGGGGAAAAAAATTCCAGGGAGGCAAACAAGGGAGAAAAAAATTCCAGGGAGGCAAACAAGTCGGCAGCGGGATCTGCATGACAAAGAGTTCCCACGCTCAGCTCACCGAGGCAGGCTTCAGGCAGCTGCATCGCCCGGGCTCATTCACTGCCTTTGCACAGAGCAAGGCTCCCCCATTCCAGCCCAGCGTGGCCCACAGAAAGGAGGCATCAGGTCAGCCCCCAGGCAGGGAGGGGCCCCGCTAGGGTCAAGCCCATGCAGACACTGACCCTTCGCTCACCCAGCCTCAGTTTGCAGTGTGGACCTGAGGCCCAGGGCTCAGCTTGGGACTGTGGCAGAAATATGGAAAAGGGGCGTGGCTGCCTACTTGTGTGACCTTGGGCGCAACCCCTCCATTCTTCGGGCTTCGCTTTTGACCTCTGTGAAATGAGGAGCTCTAAGGTTCTCCAAGTTTGGAGCAGCAGCAGAACCCTCTCTTCCTTTTTATTTTTTTTAAACGTATTATTTATTTGAAAGGCAGAGAGACAGATAAAACAGAGAGAAATTTCCCACCCACTGGTTCACTGCCCAAATGCCTGCAACAACCGGGGCTGGGTCAGACTACAGCCGGGAGCCAGGACCTCTGTGGGGTCTCTAGGTGGGTTTCCCAGGTAGGTGGCACTCAAGCCATCGCCTGCTGCTTCCTGGGGCCTGTGTCGGCAGGAAGCTGGAACTGAGAGCAGAGCCCAGACTTCACCCCGAAGGCTGATACAGGGCGTGAGCATCCCAAGTGGCTTCTCAACCACTGTGCCAAATGCCCCCTCCAGAACTCTCTTTGCTAAAGAAAGCCTCCGGAGACCCCTGGCACCTGAACAGCTCTGGCTGAAGGAAGGTGCAGCCTGGGGGGCAAAGCTGGCTCCCCACGGAGGGGACCCCCAGCATCCCTTCCAGATCAGGAACGCCATGGTCTGGGTCTTCACAGAAGATCCAGGGCTGGGGCTTGCGTCCTGCACTCACTGGCCCTGCTTTGTGGCATGAAGGCTTCCTCCAATTCCTGCAGAGGAGCCCTGGACAAGAAGGACTCGGGGAGACCACAGACAGACACGTGCATGGGCAGATATAAGTATGGCAAAAAGGCCCTTCCTGGGTGGGCGCCGGGGCAGGCAGGACCCCTTATAGAGGTCCGGGAGACCTGATGGGCAACAGTGCCACAAGGCCAGTGTAACATCCACAGTGGCCGTGGGCGCACAGGACTAGGAGAGAATAGCGAGGTGTGTTGTCGCCCCACACCTCTGCACCGCACAGACCAAGGGCCTGGTCTTACTCAGGGCTGTGACTTTCCCCAAGCAAGCCCTGGGTCCTTGCCAGGCCACGGATAAACTCATGACTGCTGTGAGGCCATGCAGGGTTGTGATAATTTTAGCCCAGTTTTCAACCAGGTGTTCTCTAACACCTCCCTGGGAGGTAAAACAAAACAAAACAAAACAAAACAAAAACCCAAATGAAAATCAACAGAACTCCTACTTTCAAGCCATGTAACTTTACCATGCATCCTTTCATTTGTTCTACAAATACTTATCACCTAGCATGTGCTGGGCCCTGGGGGACACACCCGTGGCCTAAAATCTACATAATCTATAATGAAACTTGGTGATGCATCTAAGACCCTGGATGTTACGGCACTGAGGTGTTAGCTATAGAATCGTTAGCTTACGCCAGTCACACGCTGGCTGCAAGCGTTGGTTCGAATCACACAGTTCCCCCTCAACCCCGTGAATTCTTGGCTGAGCAATTCGGGCAGGCCACTGCACCGCTCTGAGCCGCCCGTGAGGCAGGGTGTTGGTACGCACTGCACAGGACTGCTCTGTTGAACACAGGTGATCACATACGGGAAGCCGTTTAGACCCCAGACCCATCTGCAGTGCTGGCGGGCGGTGTCTTGGCGGGCGAGGCCCTTGGCCTCTAAGCCCTGGGTCCTGCATCTGCACAAGGTGGACAGGCGTCCTGCCTGCCTAGAGGAACGTGATGATGACACTCAGCCTGCACACGGAGGGCACTGGGAACTCCCGGCTGTCGTGCCAGGTTCCGGCCACCTGCAAACAGGCATCCCTCTCTGAGGAGGCAAGCCAGCGGATCAATCACCTCTGTTGGTGATCAATGACGTGATATGCAGTGACCAGAGTGTCCTCTGGTCTGAATCGATGACTCAGAAAGGTACACGCCACTGGCCGTCTGAGACAGCCTCGCCCCCGCTTCTGTGAGCGCACCTCCCCACTCTGCATCAGCACCACGGGCCGTGACGCCTGCACAGTCTCCCCACTGCGTGTCATCTGGCTCCGGTGAGATCTGAGTCATCCCACACCTTGCTCTAGGCTACCGGCACTCCTGGGTGATGGAAGTGTTACGAGTGGCTTCCCTGTTCCTCGCCATTTAACATCTGGGACTCCGGGTATCGAGGTACGGAACACGCAGCCAACAATCCCCAGCCACCAGACGCGGGGAGGGGTGTGGGTGGCTGAGCGAGTCTGGCACACAGGGACACTCAGGAGGCCTTGGCTGCAGGATGTGGAGATGGAGATCCGGGGAGAGGCTGCGGGGTGCTGTCCAAGGTGGCCACAGTTCTGAACGTCGGCACATGGCGGAGGCGAGAGTGCTGGGTGGATCTCCCAGCCCAGGGTTCACGGACCGGCCTGACGTCGGGGCAGAGGGCCCCTTCCCTTCCGATTTCTGAAACCCCTTCAGTCCCTCCCAGGGTCCCTGCCTGACTGTTGTTTACAAGGCCGGCGCTGGCCGGCTCTCACGACGACAACTTTAATGCCACTCAGAAAGGATTAAGATCTTACTTAAACATACACACAAAGCTCCCTTGGGCCCAGCTGTCAAGCTGAAGAGCTGCGGCGGCAAACCTTGTTTTAAAAAAGCCAGCGGTGAAGCTGGGAGCGTCACGAGGCAGCTCCCTCTGCACGGAAGCCCGGCGTGGGGGAGGGGCGGAAGAGGCAGGCGCTGAGCACCTGCCACGGCCCCAGCGTGCCCAGCCAGCCAGAGGCCCTGGACCCAGATGGGGCAGACTCTCCTGTCAGCAGTCAAGGGGATGGTGGCTGGTCCGGGGGGAGGCAGGAGCTCCCCTGGGACACAGGAGCTGCCAGTGCCTGGGAAGCACACCGGGCTGCACGCACACCTCAGGAGCCCCCACGAGGTCTTGCTGGCCCCTGGCACGGTCTGCAGAGTGCTGGAATTACACCCGCCCGTCTTGCTCTGCCTCCTAACAGTTCTGCAGGCAGATCTCAGCAGTCCCCTCTCGGGGGCAAGAAAAGACCCAGGAACTGACCCCAGGCTCAGCCAGTAACAGCGGGGCGGCGGGAGGATGGAGCCTCCATCCCTGCCCGTTCCATCACACCCCTTCCTCTGTGGGCGGCAGCCCCCTTCCAGCCCCTGGGGAGGCGGGGAGGTTTGCCACGGGGCACAACCCCAGTAGGCAGGAGCTCTGGTGATGTCGGGGGTCCTCTGTATGCCCTGGAAGCCTGGGGTCCACCCTGTGGGTCGACCCCACAGATGAGAGCCCACCTGCGTACCTGCCAGCACACCGGCCACGTAGACAAGCCCGATGCGGGCGGCTCCGTGCACCATCTCCAGGGGCACTCCCACCAGCAGCTGTAGCACCACGTTGAGCCCCAGGTGTTCGATCCTGTGACACAGAAACCACACTCATTCATCCCTCCACTGGGAACTCACCCTACCCCAGGACGCCACGGCGAACGGCACCATCTAGGGACGATGCAGGCGGATCACCTGGGAGACGGGGACAGGAACAGCACGCAGGGCCAGGGTGGGCACCGGCAGTGCCTGCCTTTGCCACAGTGAGCAGAACAAACCACAGTCAAGACCCACTGGGTACCTTCTTTCTTTCTTTTTTTTTTTTTAAACACGTGAGAAGCTGAGGCTCAGCGAGGAGCCCTGACTGGTGGCTGAGCTGGGACCACGGCCCCGGTCTCTCATCTGCCTGGCACACCATGTGGTGGCTCTGGCTCTCTGCAGCACATGTGAAAGGAAGAGACTCTTAAGACAAGCACACAGCCGGCGCCGTGGCTCACTAGGCTAACCCTCCACCTTGTGGCGCCGGCACACCGGGTTCTAGTCCCGGTCGGGGCGCCGGATTCTGTCCCGGTTGCCCCTCTTCCAGGCCAGCTCTCTGCTGTGGCCAGGGAGTACAGTGGAGGATGGCCCAAGTGCTTGGGCCCTGCACCCCATGGGAGACCAGGAGAAGCACCTGGCTCCTGCCATCGGATCAGCGTGGTGCGCAGGCCGCGGCAGCCATTGGAGGGTGAACCAACGGCAAAGGAAGACCTTTCTCTCTGTCTCTCTCTGTCCACTCTGCCTGTCAAAAACAAACAAACAAACAAAAAAAGACAAGCACAAGCACTGAAGGGGCCTCCCAGATGTGAGTAATTCAGATCGCCCCAAAAGTCTCCTCCCTCCTGGAGCCACTCGGCTCCCAAACTCCCAGGGTGGGAGACAGGGCTCCAGGCTCTCCCATCCTGTGAGCGTTCTTTTGTTCGCCACTGAGCCCTCTGGCCAGACCTTGCCATAAAAGCGTGCAGTGTCTAGCCAAGTGCGTGTATTACCAGGAAGGACTGGAACAGGGTTATGACTAAATCAATGTGATGCTTTCATGTCTACAGAGCACTTTAACGTCCATTATCTTACTTAAACTGAACCTACGGTGTTGGACAGCTCCCTGGGGACGGTTTAAGTCACAGGGTAACAGCATGGACCAGAGGGACTGGGCCCTGGCTGGGGGGGTGGGAGGAGTGGGGTCATAGCTCTGCTCCTGGCATGCAGGCTCAGGACCTGCCTGGAGGCCACGTGGGCACCTGCAAGGTCACCCTGACGGACTGGGCCGGGTCCTGAATTCAGCTCATGCTGGAATCTTCCGCCTTCCACTAACTGTACTTGCTGAAAGATTCTGTAAGGTATTAGCAGTGTGAGAGGAGAGCATTTGACCTAGTGGCTAAAATGCCACTCAGGTCGCCAGGATCCCGTGTTCAAGTCCCAGCTGCCTGCTAAGGTACACCCTGGAAGGCAGCAGAGACAGCTCAGGGAGTTGGGTTGTTGCCTCCCACGTGGGAGACCTGGACTGAGTTCCTGGCTCCTGGCTTTAGCCTAGACCAGTCTCAGCTGTTGTAGGCATTTGGGGAACAAACCAGATGGGAGCTCACTCTCTCTCTAACTCTCAAATAAATAAGCACACTTTCAAATAGGACTGTCAGAAAAATTCACTGGAAGGTAGCTGGGAGACAGGTGCATTGTCAGAGGGAACTTAGAGGGTTTCTGGCTTTATGCCCTAGTTTTCTGGCCTCAGAGCCTGAGACTAGAAGAGGCCAGGGAGGACCCAGCCTGTGCCCTCCCTTCCCTCGGCCGGTGACTCCAGGTTCCCAAGCCTCTGAGCAGCCAGACACTGTGCTGGGAGCTCCCTGTGAGCTGGCCAGCTGTCTCTCTCTCCTGTCCACTGTGAGCCTGTCTTCATCACACCAGCCACGAGCCCCATGCTCAACAGCCAGACCTAGGAGAACCTTCCTAGAACCCTCCCCAGCAGCCTCCACCCCATCGGAAACTACTGTTGGATAAAGACCCACTGCCAACCTGCGGGCCTCCGTGGCCGGCACGCTGCCTCCAGCTCCAGCAGGCTGCGGCCACCCCCATCCCTCACTGGGAGGGGCCGGGGGGAGGTCAGAGGGCGGTAGTCCCGATTGTAAGGCAGCCCTGGGACTGGGCAGCCTGGCCAGGGATGCTCCCTGCTTCTGTTGCCTTCAGGCCTTGGCTCCTGAGAAGGCCAGAGCAGGCCACAGCCCTCCTTCTCTCCTTAGTCCCATGAGTTCAAAGCCCGGCATGAACTGGCAGGGTCAGCAGCCCCGCCCGAGGGGCCCCTTGCGCCCAGAGCAGACTCATCAGCAACCCGGAGTCGTCTCCTCCCGCTAAAGCGCCCACTCGCCCCAGCCGCTGGCACCTGCTTGTGAGCTCAGGAGGAAGGGAGGCTCACGCGGGTCTTTCTGCTGGGGAACAGGAATGAAGGGGCCATTGTGGCCACAGGGCTCCCATTCCCACTTCCAACCCCAGGGCCAGCAAGGCCCAGGGTCACCTGACCAGCTGGCAGGTTCTCATCCTGAGGCACCAGTGAGAAGGGGCTCTGCTCCAGGGCTCTGTCAGAGTAACGCAGCTACTGCAGAGCACCTCAAGGACACCTTCACCATGCACTGGGGCCCCCAGAGAGGATGGGGTTCCAGTGAGCTCACCTCTTACTTGGTTTGGGGGAGCATCACTCGGACAACAAAGCTGGTGGCTGCATTCCAGGTCCCTCTTTGCTTTGGCTACCAGGAAGCTCTTAACAACTTTTCTACCTACTTCTGTGAAGTACATAGAATCCCATGTTGTGTGTGTATGTGTCCTGACCTTACCACTGGTTTTCTGCATTTTCCTCCCTATATTTCCCCTTTCCCCTACACTCTCAACAACTATTTGTGCATTTTGCTATTAGATGAGTTTCCAACAGCCATCTCCCATCTTGCACCCAGGTAGATGAAAACAGACTAAAAAACCACGTTTCGATCCAGGTCACGCAGAACACTCAGTTTTCCGCAGGGATGCTGGGTGGGGTGAGGAAGCCCGGCACTCACCCGGCATGCATGAAGATGTAGGTCAGGTAGCGCCACGCCTGTGCTCGGAGCTGTGGGTGGTAAACCAGTGAGTTCTTCAGGTAGCGAGGGTGGGTGACCTGCAGCACAAACTGGTCCAGGGACACCCCGTTGTAGAGGAAAAAGGCCACCTGGAGGGGAGCACAGAGCGGGCAAGGCCTGTCACCAGGTGCGGAACTGCCCAGGAGGCACCCTCGTGTGCCAGCCTGGGAATTCCCCCGCAAGTCTTCTCTTCTCAGACAGTGGGGGGAAGCCGGCACCCCACGTGGCCTGCAGGCACCCCTCACCCCACTTCCGCTGCAGTATCTGCGGCAGAAACTCCAGTGGTCATAGGTGGGCACCTGGTCTCTTCAGCCACTCTTCCCCAGCAGGCGGGGCTTAGAGGATTTTCAACTTTTAATTCCATTAACAGCTCACTCACCTGCTTGTGGGATGACATTCTACACAGGTAGTTCTTTTTTTTTTTTTTTTTTTTTTAGATTTTATTTATTTATTTGAGAGATAGAGTTACAGACATGAGAGGTAGAGACAGAGATCTTCCTTCCGTTGGTTCACTCCCCAAATGGCTGCAACGGCTGGAGCTGCGCCAGGAGCCAGGTGCTTCTTCCCAGTCTCCAATATGGGTGCAGGGGCCCAAGGACTTGGGCCATCTTCTACTGCTTTCCCAGGCCACAGCAGAGAGTTGGATTGGAAGAGGTGCAGCCGGGACTAGAACCAGTGCCCATATGGGATGCCAGCGCCCTAGGCAGAGGATTAACCTACTGCACCACGGTGCCCTACACAGGTGGATTCTTAAAAATAACTGGTGAGATGCACACAAACGGGCCAGCTTCACCATCTCCAGTGGACACTCGGTGGCATTCGGTGCATTCACGCTGTTGTGCTGGTGTCACCAAATTCCACCCACTCACCTCCTTTAGTGTCTTTTTTTTTTTTATAAGACATTTATTTATTTGAAGGGCAGAGAGGCAGAGGCACAGACAGAGAGAGAGGTCTTCCATCTGCTGGTTCACTCCCCAAATAGCCACAACAGCTGTAGCTGCGCCGATCCGAAGCCAGGAGTCTCCTCCAGGTCTCCCACTGGGTGCAGGGGCCCAAGGCCTTGGGCCATCTTCTACTGCTTCCCCAGGCCATAGCAGAGAGCGGGACTTGAACGGGCGCCTGGATGGGATGCCGGCACTGCAGGTGGCAGCTTTATCTGCTATGCCACAATGCCAGCCCGACTAAACTGAAGCTCTGCATCCACTGTAGAACCCACAACCCCCTCCCCCCAGCCCATGCCCCTGTTCTGCTTTCTGCCTCTGTGAATCACCTCCCGTCAGGGCCTGATCGCGCGCGTGGGAATCACACAACATGTGTCTGGTCGTGACTGGCCCGTTTTCTCCGTGTACTCTACGCTGCAGCATGAGTCCCACTTTCTTTCCTTTTTAAGGCTGGATAATATTCCTTTGCAAGCACTGACCGTATCTGGCTTCTCCATCCACTTGCTGATGGGCACTTGGGCAGTTTCCACCTTTTGAGAATCGTGAATCAGGCTGCTACGAACGCGGGCACACAAAGATTTCCTGCTTTGAAGTCTTCTGGAGTACACTGGGAAGTGGAGCTGCTGGGTTACATGGTGAATCTGTTTAATTCTGTGAGGGGGGCAGACTGTTTTCCATCGCGGCTGCACTGTTACAGCCCCACCGACAGCGCACAGCCTTCCAATTCCTCACATCCTCAACAACACTCCCCAGGCATGGGTTTTGCAGATGACTCAGGCGTTCATGTTTAAATCCTAAACGGGCATTTATTTTAGCTTAGTTTTTTTTTTTCTGTAAATATTTCTAAAATGTATCACTTGTGTCTGTGTATTCTTTCTTTAAAAAAGTGTTATTTATTTTCAACTACTTGAAAGGTAGGTAGGCGAGGTGTGATGGGGAGAGAGGGTATGGGAAGGGAAGGAGGGAGAGGGAGAGAGGGAGGGACAAAGGGAGGGAGAGAGGAAGAGAGAGAGAGAGAGGAGAGGAAGAGAGAGAGAGAGAAAGAAGAAGGAGGGGGGAGAGATCCAGCTTTCATCTGTTGGTTCACATCCCAAATGCCGGCAACAGCCAGGGCTGGGCCAGGCCGAAGCCAGGAGCCTAGAACTCCATCCGGCTCTTCCACGTGGGTGACAGGGGCCCAAGTACTTGAGCCATCATCTGTTACTGCTCAGGATGGATTAGCAGGAAGTTGGACCAGAAGCAGAGTAGGCGAGATTTGAGAGCAGATGTGGGAGGTGGGTGTGCTAACGGGCAGCTTCCGCTGTCATAAGCCAGAGCGCCTGCCCCTCTCCCTGTGTTCTTAATCAGATCAAGTCAGATGCGTGGTTGCTTAAGGAGGTCTCAGTACGGACCTGGGCTGTACGAGCTAAAAGATGAGGCTTTCATTTCCCTAAATGGCCCGAATCCTGTGTTTCTCCACAACTCAGATCAGCTCTTAGATTTTCTTTGCCACTGCCCTCACTGCCAGATTGCCAGCTGTCGTATCTTGTGAAATCTGAGAATCACGTTACAGAACTGTACATAAAACAAGGCCTTGCTTGGGCTTTAGCGCAGGGTTTTGAGACACTGACTTCCGTTATTGGAGAAGTTTCCAGTTACTTCTAGATTCAAGCTTACACAGCTGAGGCTTCTGGAACTCTGAACGAATCCGGACCCAAAGGCTAGCCTTTCTGGACTGACTTGGACAAGTGATTTGAATTCCTTGGTATTCAGTTTCCTTACGTGGAGCTGGGCACCAGTGCTTAGGCTTCAGCCATGAAGTTTAAAAGCGATGTGGGGGAGGGGTGGGGGGCAGCTCTGTGGCACAGGGGGTTAAACTGCTGCCTGCAATGATGGCAATACCATATGGGCGCCAGTTTGTGTCCCAGTTGCTCCACTTCCAATGCAGCTCCCTGCTAATGTACCTGGAAAAGCAACAGAAGATGGCCCAAGCACTGGGGTCCCTGCCACCCACGTGGAAGAGCCGGATGGAGTTCCAGGCTCCTGGCTTCGGCCTGGCCCAACCGTAGCTGTTGCAGCCATTTCGGGAGTGACTCAGCAGATGGAAGATCCACTGACAGATTGACCAATTTCTCCCCCACCCCCGTTCTAATTCAGCCTTTCAAATAAAGGAATAAATATATATATATATTTTTTTATTTTTTGACAGGCAGAGTGGACAGTGAGAGAGAGAGACAGAGAGAAAGGTCTTCCTTTGCCGTTGGTTCACCCTCCAATGGCTGCCACGGCCAGCACGCTGTGGCCGGCGCACCGTGCTGATCCGAAGGCAGGAGCCAGGTACTTCTCCTGGTCTCCCATGGGGTGCAGGGCCCAAGCACTTGGGCCATCCTCCACTGCACTCCCTGGCCACAGCAGAGAGCTGGCCTGGAAGAGGGGCAACCGGGACAGAATCCGGCGCCCCGACCGGGACTAGAACCCGGTGTGCCAGTGCCGCAAGGCGGAGGATTAGCCTAGTGAGCCGCGGCGCCGGCCTAGGAATAAATCTTAAAAAAAAAAAAAAAAAAAAAAGAGTGATAAAGGGAGGCATCTGGCATAATGGTCACGCTGCTACTTTGGATGCCTGAGTTCAGGTCCTCGCTCTGCTCCAAATCCCAGCTTCCTGCTACTGCACACCCTGGGAGGCGGCAGGGGTGGCTCATGTCCTTGGGAGATCTGGATCCACTTCCTGCTTTCCAGCTTCGGCTGGGCCCAGCACTTGCCACTGTGATCGTTCAGGGGAGGGAACCAGAGGATGGGAGTTCTGTCTGCATGTCTCTCAAATAGATAAATTTAAACATTTTTAAATAATAAAATATTTAAAACTCTTTGTGGCTCAGCAAGTTAAGCTACTCACATCAGAGTACCTGGTTTGAGTCTCGGCCACTCCACTTCCAATCCAGCTTCCAGCTAATGTGCCTGGGAAGGCAGCAGAAGATGGCTCAAGTGCTTGGGTTCCTGCACCCACGTGGGAGGCCCAGATAGAGGTCTGAGCTCCTGGCTTCAGTCTGGCCCAGCACCAGCTGTTGTGGTCATTCGGGGAATGAGCCAGTGGGTGGAAGATCTAACTCCCTCTCTCTGTCACTCTGCCTTTCAAATAAATAAATAAATCTTAAAAAAAAAAAAAAACTAAAGTGATGAGGTACACAAACAGCCAGCCCTATGCCTGGCACGCACTCAGAGAAAGCTATAATTAGTGTCCAGTTAAAGCCTTCTGGGTTAAGCCAGGGCCCGGCTCAGGCCCAGGCAGCTGTACGCTCCTGGGCTCCCGGAGGAGCCATTCTGTCCACCTGACACCGTGCGGTGGCCTGGCAGCAAGTGCAGCCTCCACAGCACCTTGGGATTCTTGGTCCTCAAAGAGCAGCTAATAAATAGACCATCACAGCACGCGTTTGAGGGCGGAGGCCAAGAACATCTCAAACAGCTGCGGCAGTAGGCACTTGGACAAGGCCACGGCCACAGGTGCAGGGGCTCCCACCGCACACTAGCTCTTCAGATTTAGGGACAAAAGGGAGATGGAGAAGAAGGTGTCACAAAGCTCCCCGAGCCTGTTGAGGAGAACACGTGCGGAGGTGGTCACCGGGCTCGTGTCACCAGGAGCTGGAGTTGGGGTAGACAGCACACGTGACCGAGAGCTGCAGCCAATGGCCCCTCTGGGGCCCTCCCGCCAGGGGAAGGGTACAGGAGGCTCCCCACGGGGAGAACGTTCCTGAAAAACATGCCGAGCGCACCTTCACTCGGCCACGAACGCTCCCTCCCAGGTGCACCCGTGTGGCACCTGTGAGCTGCGGAAGCACAAGCAGCCATCCTCACCGAAAACGGAGGCAGCGGGGAGACGGCGGGCTGGCAACTCATGCCCACTTTGCAGGTGGGAGAAGGGGGAACCAGCAGCGCAAGGGACTGGCTTGGCGTTGGTGGCTGTAGGGGACCTCACTGCAGTGAACACTGCTCCAAGCGACAACCCTGGAATTTGCTTGCAGTCCAGGCTTACGACGCTGGGTTCCCTAAGCGGACTGATGGGCACCGCCAGCTGCCCCCCCACCCTCTGCCCCTCCCCCACCCGGCTCTCCCCCCATCACCAACGGCCTCTGAGGGCCTCTCCTTCCATGCCCTCCCCGCCCCCCCACCCGTCCTTGCCTCCAGCAGTGTGACTGTGATCATGAACCAGGGTGGAGGGCAGCAGGTGTAGCTGTCATAGTACCACTTGCGGTCGATCTCGCGGGGCAGGGTCTCGTAGGCCACGTGGCGGATGAGCCGCTGTGAGAGGCTCAGCCCCTTCTCCTCCAGCAGGGCCTTGCTGCTGAGCCTGCGGTTGCCCTGCAGGATGGCCTGGCGGAAGCTGTTGGAACGCTTGTTGCTCATCTGCGAGGGAAACCGGGCGGGGAGAGGTCAGGGCCGGGGCGTAGTTCCTTTCTTCTGCCACAGTGCGTCCCCGTCACCTCTCAGGGGCTCATCTGAGGCTTGCCATGGTCGGCCTGTTACACAAGGACCAGGAGCACCCGCGTTCTATGGGGTGAGGAAACCGAGGCACGGAGAGCTCCCGGAAGCCTAGCACTCCCTTCCGTGTGCTCCTCCACCACCTGTCCATCATGACTTACTGAACAGCCAACAACACGCCAGCCTCCTTACCAGGCCACATGCCAGACAGAGGCGCTTAAGATAGAAAAGCAGGCAGAGGCCGGCGCCATGGCTCACTAGGCTAATCCACCGCCTTGCGGCACCAGCACACCAGGTTCTAGTCCCGGTGGGGGTGCCGGATTCTGTCCCAGTTGCCCCTCTTCCAGGCCAGCTCTCTGCTGTGGCCAGGGAGTGCAGTGGAGGATGGCCCAAGTGCTTGGGCCCTGCACCCCATGGGAGACCAGGAGAAGTGCCTGGCTCCTACCATCAGATCAGCGCGGCAGCCATTGGAGGGTGAACCAATGGCAAAGGAAGGCCTTTCTCTCTGTCTCTCTCTCTCACTGTCCACTCTGTCAAAAAAAAAAAAAAAAAGAAAAAGAAAAAAAAAAAAGAAAAGGAAAGCAGGCAGCAGTCTCAGCTCAGGGCCCTGCCCGACCTGCAGCTGCCTCCCTCGCCAGCCCCTCTTAGCCTGCTCTCCAGGGCAGCGCCTTCCACAGGAACCCTGCTCCGAACGTGAACAGAGCAATCCCGGCAGCAACCAGGCCCTCGGCTGGAGGGGAGATGCCCTGGCCCGTGTGCCTCTCTCTGACCCGAGACTGGGAACGGTGACTTGCTGCAACAGACGGGCTGGCGTGCTGGCTGGGGGCTCGGACTGTGTCACGGAGCTCACCTCCGCTGCCTGTCCCATGGATCCCGACTGTCCCCACCGCCTCTCCTCAGCTCAGCTGTCCCCTGCCCTCCACGAGGTCTGCTCCCTGAGTCCTCCACCCCTACAGGCCTGCTGACCCTACACTCCCTGCGGGCCTGCCGACCCCGGAGCCACGGCCAGCCCTAAGGCCGCTAAGCCAACTCTGCAGCCTCTGCATCCCTGGCACCAGAGAGCTCCTACGGCCTATCGAGAGGTGCAGGTGGTGCCGGCTGCCCCATCACCGGTGCCTTTGAATTCTAGGCGCCTGGGGAACCTCACACAGCTCGTCTCCCTCCCACGCCTTCCTGGGGGACATGAAGGGAAGTGGCGTCTCCACTTCACCAACAGGAAGCCATGAGAAGACTGCGGCCCTGCGCTCACCCTGCTCGTATTCACCAGTGGATGCCCTGTCCATCCCAGAGTGGGTGAAACGCCGCCTGCTTCAGCCCAGTGAACCTCATTCTGACACCCTCCCCAACAGCAGCCCCTGAAACTACACAGCATTAACCCTCAGGGAGGAGAGGTCTCTGTTCCCAGATACCAGACCCCTGGGCGGGACTCAGGGGCCTCCCGTCTGAGCCCGACAGCCAAGGCCGCTGCCGGCAGGCACGCTCCAGCCCCTCTCCCACTCACAATAACCTCACTTTGGTGGGACCCCCATTCCCCGCTGCAGGGACCAGGTACAGATTGGTTTGAGTCAATCAGCACCTCCCACTGACCTAGTAGATCTCTGTGAGCATGGTGTAGGCCAAGGGTGCGAGGGCTGGAACCACTGTTGCCTCTCTGCTGCCACAATGGGAGGGCGCGGAAGGACCAGGGGCTTTGAGGAGGGGCTGACTCGGTGGGTGGCAGGACTGAGAGACAGAGAAAGTGGCCCCTGTGGCACCTCGACACCTGCTGAAGCCCCACCTTTCTCAAAGCTCTGGGCCAGCAGACCTTTCATCACCCATATCCCTTTAACGCATCTAAGCCACAGCCCGGCACAGGCCCCTCCCAGTGGCGAGGGCCCCCCCCCCCCCCCGAGCGCTCACCAGGTTGGCAAAATCCTGGTAGCAGATCTGCCCGTCGGCGTGGCTGTCGGCGAGGGCCAGGAGCACCTCTCTCTTGTGGGGGTCCAGCGTGGAGCTGTGGTTCTCCAGGAGGCTCCGGAACCTGCCAGTGCTGATGAAGCCCGTGTTGCCAGGGTCAAACTGGGGGAGAAGCCGACAGCAGCAGGGTCAGTGGGGCCCGGCCCCCACCCCTCTGCCAACAGAGGCCCAGCGGGGGTCACGGACCCTGCCGAGGCCCCCGGGAAGCCTCACAGGGCACGGGCAGCCATGTACAATCCCAGGGGCCCTGCAGGGAGGCCCAACCCAACCGCCCTGGGGGCAGGGAGAGAGGAAAGCCGTGGCCTCAGCCCCAGCTCCGACTGCAGGGAGGAAAGCAGGAGTGGAAGGTACCACGAGGAGGACTGACCCAGAGGAGCTGCTGGGGCCTGGCCGCAGGACACTGGAGGAGGAAACCTTCCAGGGTGACAGGCAAGGCAGGAGGGAGGGAGGGGTGGACCCTCGGAGGCCCCGCCCCCTACGCAGGAAGCCCAACCTGGCAAGTCCTCTGCACCCGGCCTGCCCCCAGCCAGGCCTGCACTCACACAAGCATCCATGTGCTCAGGCCTGCCAGGGCCTGCTCTGTTGCTCTGGCGCCGTGCATAGGTTCATGCACACGTGTGTGCCCATGAGCATGCGTGTGCAAGTGCGTGTCACCCCTTCTACTCTCTGCAGCTCTGCTCGTGTGGGTGGGGAGACAGCTGCTCACCCTGCCCCACTGCCCAGATGCCCTGCTCAGGAAGGCTCCTCCAGACGTGGCTGGCACTTACGTCACCACACACCTGACAGCTCAGAGGGGAACAGACGTGGACACACCGATGCCACGCATCAACGTGAGGAGCCCCATCGGGTCAGTTAGGGAGGGCAGGGTCTAACTCTCTAACCTCTCTGCCATCTTCCCACAGAGTCCACTCAACGCCCACCCCACCCCTGCCAGGAAACAGCCTGCGTGGCTCACACGGGAGCTCTCAGAGGCAGGCACGGGAAGATACGAGTGTGGGACAGAGAGGCTGGAAAGCCAGGCCACAGTGCCCCTTTGCAGAGGTCAGAGGGGCTGTTTGAGGAAGTGGACTGTACGCGCAGCTTTCTGAGACAAACCAGGGAGACAGATGGACAGAGAGAGATCTTCATCTGCTGGTTCCAAATGGCCACGCAGCCAGGGCTGGGCCAGGCCAAAGCTAGGAGCTTCTTCCGGGTCTCCCAAGTGAGTGCAGGGGCCCAAGCACTTGGGCCATCTTTCACTGCTTTTCCCAGGCGCATTAGCAGGCAGCTGGATCAGAAGTGGGGCAGCCAGGACTTGAACCAGTGCTCACATGGGATTTTGGCACCACAAGCTGCAGCTTAACTCACTAGGCCACAATGTTGGCCCCTGGAAAGATACGTGGGAACAAGCACCCAGGGGTGGGCGTTGTGGCACAGCGGGTTAAGCCGTCGCCTGTGACACATGCCATACTAGTGCCAGCTCAAGTTCCGGCTACTCCACTTCCAATTCAGCTTCCTGCTCATGTGCCAGGGACGGCAGCTCTTAGCACAATGAGGGCTCCTGCCACCCATGTGGGAGACCGGGATGAAGCTCCAGTCTCCTGCCTTCAGCTTGGACCAGACTTAGCTGTTGCAAGCATTTGGGGAATGAACCAGTGATTTGAAGATCTCTCTCTCCCCCTCTCCATCTCTTTCTGTTACTCTGCATTTCAAATAAATAAATAAATAAATAAATCTTCTTTAAAGAAGAATACTAGCACCTAATTTTGCTTAGTGTTCTCATGGGGTCAAACACTGCTTAAGTACTTTCTATACACTGCTGCTTCGAGCCCCACAACAAGAGTCCCTAGCAGACTCTGAGGAAACAGAGGCACGGAGAAGTTGGCACAGAGAGCCGAGGTGACCGGTCTGGCCCGTGGCGGAGCCAGGATTCCACCTGCAGGCAGCTTGGCGCTGCCGTGACATCACCCACCACCGCCTCCTGGACCAGAGGTGAGTGCCGACCAGGAAGCTCGCAGCCCTGCTGCACACAGGCGGCCTGAGGAGGGACGAGCCCCCCGCAGCGACAGCTCTGAGCTGTCAGCGCTCAGACTAGGAAACCCAGCCTGCAGAGGGAAGCAGGCAAAGGCAGCCAGTGAGGGGCCCCTCCTGCCCGCTCCACCCCAGGGACGCACCAGCCTGGCCCTGCCTGGTCCCACATGGCCCTCACATGCGGCCAGCATGTGTGTGTGTGTGTGTCGGGGGGCTCATCCTGGGAAGCCTGTAGGGGACAGGTCTGGTGCCCTGTATGGGGGAGGAAGCCCCATGGCTTTGCCTGCGCTGGGAGCACACACACCAATCCCCTCCCACGGGCCTCCTCGCCTGGCAGGGCGGTGGGGTGGGGGTGGGGGTGGGATCAGCTCCAGACAAAGAGCCACCTGCTCTCCTCCCTGGCCCCGTCCCCATCCAGGATCCCTGCTGTTGTCCTAGTGACAGGGCTGCCCTGTGGCTCCTCCAGCCCCCGCCCCCTCCACAGCCTGCCCACCCAGCCCCAAGCACATTACGGCCTCCAGACTGCGGAGAACAAGCTGGAATCCAGCCGAGTCTCTGTTCTCTGCCAAAGCTCTACCTTTCATGCCAGGGCCAGACAGGCCCAACAATGGGGGGGTCACGGCTACCCTAATGACGAGGCCTCAGGGACTCCCTTGGATGACTGGGGGGAAGGAGAGACTGCCCTGGCTCCATAAATGCACACGGGACCCCACTGTGACCACCACCAGATACCCGGGAAGAAAATGACAATGGGCATGGGGCACCGAAGGTAAGGGGGGAAAACAGAGGGAGACAAAGGGAGAAAGAGACCCCCAGAGAGCCAGAGGCAGACAGGTGCCATTGATCCAGGAACCCCTGAAAGAGACTGTGGGGCACAGGCAGGGGCAGCAAGGAACAGGCAAAACCCCACGCCCCGCCACACACCAGCACTGTGTCACTGTGGCCAGCAGCTCGAGCTGTGACCCTTCCCTGGAACGAAGCAGATACGGGGCAGCTGCTCACTAGGGCACAGGGGCTCGCACGGGCCAGCTCCACTTGCCTCACTCAGATCGGGGGTGAGGGGTGAGGCTCCTGCACAGCCGGGGGCGCCCTCTCGGGGAGTGCACCCTGCTCTCAGACCTCCTTCGCAGCCTGGGCAGGGGGAGGAGTCTGCTGAAACAAGACCTATGCATAGGGTTTCCTCGTGAGCAAAGTGCTGGAGGTCCTCCCCCAACCGCAGGGGTACATGCCCTGGACTTGCCCACTCTGGCCGTGGGGCGCCCTTGGGACAAGGTCTGGGCTGGGCATTCCTGAGGCTGCCTGCCTGGGACTGATCTGAGGGGAGCCAGGGAGCACCCTCTCAGCTGCTTCCTGAATAGGGCCCAGCACTGGGCTGAGGAGGGGGCAGCCAAGTCCACATTCAGCCTGCGCGGAGGACACTGGTGCAGAGGGAGGAGCCAGCCCGTTAATCCCCCACCCTCCCGCTGCCCCAGCCCTGGACCCAGCTCTTTGGCCCCTAATCCTCTGGGTCATTGACCCTGCCCAGCCTGAGGCCTCACAAACACGAACCATCTCCCTTTGCTGGCCCTGGACACTTAGACCACCCAGGCTGGGGAAAGGATCCCCAGGCTTCCCTTTGGGGCCACCCCCAGCTGCTGCCTCAGTTTTCCCATTGATCGGTAGGAGCTGTCCCTGCCTAGGCAGGTGTAAGGGGGTTCTTAGCCCATGCATATCAATAACCATGTGGGAACGGGGGATGGAAAGAGCAACCCACAACCCACCCAGCCCAGGCAGGCAGCTGATCTGTTCCCAATCCTGGCACAGTTAGGATACAGAGAGGAAATCTGGGGTCAGAATGAGGTGGCTCTGCATGGGGGGCAGGGTTGACACTGGGCTGGGACCACTCAGGTCTGTGCTGTCAGGGGGATCTGCTGACACTAGCTGAGATGGGCAGCAGATCAGGGAATCATAAATCACGGTCCAGGAGAGCCGGAAGCCACACTGCAGAGTCCTGGGAGCTGGAGGGGCCGCCAAGGGCCAGAGGCAGTGAGGAGGGGATTTCTGAGCAGCCCCTACCCCTCCGCAGGACAGCAGCTCCACGCTGAGCCTGTTCATATACACTGACCTGCGCTTGCTGTCAGGCTGAACCCCCTCACCAGGAGAGCTGACGTACGTGGAGTGCGTGCTACGCCCTGGAGCCTCAGCTCGTCACCTGCCCGGCTTGGCCTGGGACCATGCCAGCTTAGGCCTCTCGTCCCAGCGTGATTCTTAACAGTGCCTCCCTCTCTCTCTCAAAGTGGCCCAGCTTGGCTGACACAGTATACAGTCCCCTCCCCTCCACGTGAAGCTCACACAACTATTCTTAGCCCAGTTCACAGGGGGAAACTGAGGCACCAAGAGCCAAGCGGCCCAAGTTTGAACAGCCTGTAACCAGTGCAGAGGGTCGGAGGCTCGGGCAGAAGGGCTGGGAGTCTCTGCTGTCTCCCATCCTTAGGTTGTGGTGGCCAAGCAGAGCTTGTCACAGTCCAGCCTTCCCTCTCACCCATTCATCTAACAACAGTCACTGAGGATCAGCTGGGGCACAGGCATCACGCTCATAGTGCGGATGGCGAAACAGGTGGAGAGAACAAAAGAAAGTAGTTCAAGGTCAGAGCGCGAGACAACAGCGCAGACGGAAATAGTTCAGGCTGCCTCCACTGGGTGCGCTGGCCCTAGGCTTGCACCCCCTCTCCACCTCCCCCGGTTTTCCTCTGTGGTGTTCAGTTGTTGTAGGAGCACAGCACTTCCCTGCGTGGGCTCTGTGGAACCCCTGGGTTTGGGAAGCCCCCTCTGCAGGGGCACTATGCACAGAGCCGCAGCCAGGAGACGCCGTCTGGCTTCGCCCAGCCCAGCAGGCTCCCGGCTCGCAGGACGTGTGACCGTGGCACCGTTCCACGGGCAACCTCCACAGAGCGTGCTGTGGGGAAAGCGCCCACGTGCAGGGCAGACTCCTACTGCCCTTTGCTGAAGCGCAGCCTCTCTGTTGGTGGCTTGCGACCGGCCTTTCACCCCCAGGTTGGCAGTGGCACAGGGCCACTTTGCCAGAGTCCAGGCCCAGCCAAAGGGTTGACCGGGGACACCCGGCCCCAGAAGAGGCAGAAGCATCAGCGACCAGCCTAATGGGGCTGCCGAGCTGAGCTCACAGGGAACAAACCCCACGGGACCAGGGATTTGCCTGCTCAGCACCCGGGACAGCAGCTCGGCTTCTCCCCACCAGGCTGCAGGCCAGCCGCAGGGCCAGGGCTCGGGAACTTAGCCGGCAGCAAGGGAGCCTAAGTGGAAGAGGGGGACATGCTTACTTTACATCTATTATGCATGTGTGACCCACACAAGCTGTCGGTCCACGGCAAATGAGTGTCTGGTCCCGGCTGCCCCTCTCCTCCTGCTGGATCTGATGGGTCCATGGGCACTTGCAAGGACCCCAAAAGCAGCACCTGGGACCCACAAACCAGTTACCATCCTGCTAAAAACCCCTCAGGTCTAGAAGGTAGGAGCCGGGATCTAGGAGAGGCTCCCATCCCCGCTGTGTCCTCTGTGCCCTGGGAAACCTCTGGGCGTGCGCACAGCCGCCCCTCCCCACTGCGGGGGGGCTTACCAAGGCTCATCCGCGGGGCTCCCTGCATCATTACCCGGCCTCTGAGCTGCCCAAGGGTTTATGGCTCCGCCTGGCCGCCCCCACCCCTCTAGGCAGAGCCCACCAGGGAACTCTGGCCCATTCACAGTTATTTACAGCCCCATAAATTAGGTGCGGGCGCAGCTGCCAGGGTCAGGCGGCCGGTTATGGGAGCAGCACTCTCTCTTCCAGCTGTCCTTTCCTGCACATGACGCCGCCAACTGTCCCACCGAGGAGACCACCCCATTCTCTCTCTTTACAAGACTGAGCGTCACACGGCCATTGTTGTTATTCTCACATCACCCCTAGGGCGAGTGTGAGCAGTCCCACTTGACGGACATGGAAACTGAGGTGCTCAGAGCTGGGTGACCACCTGAGACACTGAGTGAGGAGAACCAGGCCTGTCTGGCCCGCCCTAAGGTGGGCCTAGGAGTGCACGTTCAAAGATTGCAAGCCTTAGTAGGAAGGGGAGGGGCAGTTCCCCCCCAACGGAGGCTCCAGGGCTCCTGATGCTCCCTGCTGCCCTGGATGTGGCCAGGACGTGTGCTGGCAGCTGGGGGAGCCCTGGGGACCCCAGGACGGGGGCGCACCACTCCTGCAGCTGCGCTCCTGGGCCTCTCTCCTCTCGCCAAGGCAGAGAGCTGAGCCCAGGCTCTGGGGCCAACAGGCTGATTAGGGAGCTAGCGCATTCCTCCCCCAGCAGACAAGCGGGCCTCCTGGCCCGAGCCCAGGCAGAGATGCTGCACAATGGGCATGCTTCCAGAAAACCACCCAGCTCTCCACCCCAGAGAGCAGGGGAAGGAGAGACCCCGGCCTTCCCCAGCATGGAGGAAGCTGCGGTCAGGTGGGCAATGAGGGGTGGGAGACGGCCTCTTCCCACCAGGCCCCGGCCCTCACGCTTCTGAGAGCACACCCCGGCAGGTAGGCCCTGCTTCTCCCCCTCCAGGGCCACCCCAAGACCTGGCAGCACACAGCTGGCTCCCCTTTCCCAGCAGGCAGTGCCCCTGCCTCTGTCACATCGCAGGCGCTGAGGGGGCAGGCGACGGCTGTGACTCAGAGGCAGGACCCTTGGGTATCCAGGAGCACAAAGGCTGGCTGCCCATGCTGACTCATCTGGCCCAGCTGGACAAGGCTGCCCGGGGACTGAGCCGAGTCATGGCCATAAGGCCCAGGAGCCTGGAGGGAGCAGCCAGCCTGTGTGAGCAGGGAGGGGCTCTGACATCTGCCCCATCTCTCCCCAGCAGCCTAAGCCCCTGCCTCCTGCTGCTTCTCCTGGCAGCCACCAAAGAGCCCCTCTGTTCCCCCAGAAAACAGAGCTGAGATGTGTGGGGGAGGGGCACAGGACACAGCCCAGGAACAGACAGGCGGGATGAAGGGGCCCTGCACTTCATCATTTCAGAAGCCACCAGAAGCCTTGGGGACCAATGTACCGGCTGCAGGGGTCCCTCTTTACCCTGTGTCTTTGGGCGGGCCCTCCACTTGGTCTTTAGTCTCCTATCTAAAGTGGGGACAGCACGGGGCCAGTGTTGTAGCACAGCATCCATTTGGGCACTGGTTCGAGTCCCAGCTGCTCCACCAATCCAGCTCCCTGCCAATGCACCTGGGAAGGTGGCAAAAGATGGCCCAAGTCCTTGGACTCCTGCACCCACATGGGAGAGCTGGATGGAGTTCCAAGCCTGGCTTCAGCCTGTCCAGTCTGGGCTGTTGCAGCCATTTAGGGAGTGAACCAGTGGATGAAAGATCCCTCCCTCCCTCTTTCAAATACATAAACAAACCTTTAAAAATAAATAAAGGGGGGACAGCATGAGTCAACTCACAGAGCTGCTGGGAAATCAAAACGAGATGACAGACACAGATGTGCACAGTAAACACTCAGAGTTCACTCCCTCAAATATTTCCCAACTCACAAAGCCAGGGGGCTGGGGCTGGGTGTCGCCCTGGTTGTTCACAGCTCAAGGACCACACCGACTCGTTTCTGCAACACTAGACAGTGTCCTGGCTGCGCTCACGACTGCCCACACTCCAGGTCTGGTGGCCACTGAGACGTATAGCCCCACGCACCTGCTGCCCAGACACCTGGCTCTCACCGTCCACCTGCACAGGCAGGCACACAGGCCAGGTGAGCAGAGGGAGCAACTTGGGCACCGGCACTCCTCAGGCAGCCTTTGTGCAAAAACTAGAACTCCTCTCCTTTCTCTCTGGAAAGTCCCAGCATTCCAGTGTCTGCCCCAGAGAAGGCAGCTTGACGCGGGGAAGGGACTGGCTTGTGAACTGGACGATGATGCGAGACCCAGGTCCGCTGCATGCCGGTGCCTGTCCCGAGAGCGGTGTTTATTTCTGTAAATCCCAGCAACACGCAACCTCACTACTCGCTGCGCCGGGTCCCACCCTTCTAGAGTGGTTTGCAGAGGAGAAAACCGAGGCTTGGAGAGGTGGCCCAGCTGGCCCATCACCCCACAGCTAGCTGGAGCAGGGCGGGCAATCGACACACATGGGACCCTGCTGAAGGACCCCCACCCCCACCCCGCCCTGGTCATCACTCAGAGCAGCACACGAGCGAGTAGGGGTCTGCAGGGGGAACACAGGAGCTCAGGAACGGTTCCCCCAAGGAACCTCAGAAGCTCACTGCCCTGTCCCCTTGCCTGCAAAACGAGCCAGTGGGACAAGATGTGGCTATGGGTCTTCTGAGAACCCACGGTTCTCGAGGTGGCAGCAGCCACTCAGCGGCCAAGAGGTCAACGTGGGTGTGGCAGTCCAGGTCGGGACCTACTGGAGAGGGCGTTCAACTCGGGACACTGCACCCAGGGCTGGAGTTTGACCTGCCACTCACTCTAGTACATGGGTACCTGTGCTGTGTCCCACGGCCAGTCAGCAGGTGCACGCTCTGGGGCCCCCGGCCCTCCTGCCCAAGTGCTATTGGATGCTTTTTGCTCACAGGGTTCACTCCAGCATCACTGGGGCAGGGGCATCTCCAGCCCCCAGGGGGTTGGGGGCACAGAGCCCCAGCGAGGGCTCCGGGTTAGCCCATGGCTTTGTCCCTCGCTGGGAACCTCGCTGTGCCGCTGACTCAATTGTTCTGGGGGCTGCGACCACTGTCTGCGGGGCAGGTGTTTCCTCTGGCCCCTCACTAATCCATGCAGCCGTTCCAGCCGAGGCTTTTGTCAGCTCCCAGCAGCCCCAAGCCAGCCTGCGGGACTACGAATGAGGCAGGCTTCAGGCTCAGGCCCAGGGGAGGCCTCCAGCCTGGAGAAGAGGGGTGGGCAGAGAGGCCACGGGGGGAGGGCAAGCAGGACTTCTCAGGGAGCCACCTTCCCCAGAGGGCCCCTGTGCCACCTGATTCCCAGGTAAGAGACGCTTGTCCAGTGCCGGCTGGGAACGAGGTACAGGGCGAGGTATCCATTTCATTTTCACAGTTACCCTGGAGGTCAGGATTGTCACCCCCATTTCACAGAGGAGGAAACTGAGGCTCAGGAAGCTCATGTCATTGTTCCCATCACAAAGTCACTACGACTTGGAGCCAGGTCTATGACTCCAAGTCCAATGTCCTGCTCCCAGGAGCTCACCTAGGCCGCCCCACGTTCTGTGTAGCACATGTTTGTCAGGTTGGAGGGGCTGTTGACACCTCCCTGCTTTCCTTTCGGGAGATTAGCAAAGCGGGGTGTTCGTTCCCAGCATCTGAGAAACGCTCGCTCTCAGCAGGAAGAGGAGAAGGGAGGCACATGTCACTTTCACTTCTTCCTTTTCCTTCTTGCCCCTCTTTTATAAAGATTTATGTGTTTGTTCATTTATTTGAAAAGGAAAGGGAGAAAGACAGAGAGACCAAGGGAGGGAGAGGGAGACGAGGAGGGAGGGGGAGAAGAAGAGGGTAAGGAGGGAAGGGGGGAGGGGGAGAGGGGAGGGGGAGAGAGAGAGGGAGAGAGACAGACCAAGCTTCCATCTGCTGGTTCACTCCCCAAATGCCTGTTACAGCCAAGAAGCCAGGAGCCAGGAGCTCCAGGAGAGTGTCCCTCGTGCACAGCAGGAACTCAAACGCTCGGGCCATCGCCTGCTGCACCTGCTGCGTTAGCAGGTGTCGGAGCCAGACTCTAACTGGCACTGACACGGCAGCAGATGTCCCAACAGTGGCCTAACCTGCGGCTCTGCAAAGCCTGTCTTCTCCCTCGCTCTTTGAAGCTGGAGAGCACCTATGCTTCATGGACTAACCAGAACTTTGCTCCAAATCCTGCTCAGTAAGCATTTGAAGATGGCTGAGACATTTTTAAGGGTGAGCCTGGAGATGGTTTTTTTAACCCAGGAAGCCCTTTGGGGATTAACTGGACTCCAATCCCGCATCTGCCAGAGCCCCACTATTTGGACTTGGATCAAACCTCCCCGGGATTCAAGAAGCACCTGAGAATGAGACTATCAAAGCTAACTTGAAAAAGAGAAGCTTTTAAGAAATCTATTGAACAAACATCCAGCAACAACTCGAGGGTCCATGACCTGAGCAATATTACAAGTACCAATGGGACAGGTCAGAAATCAGAAACAAGTCCAGTGCCCCGTAAAATTTCACCAAAAAAACATTTGTCAATGGGCAGCAGAAGGGTTCTTAGGATGGGAGGCCAGCATAACTAGACAGGAATAAGATCCAGGTGTAATACAGAGTCTGCAGGGCTAGCACTGTGGCGTAGTGGGTTAAGCCTCTGCCTGTGGTGTCGGCATCCCATATGGGCCCCAGTTCAAGTCCTGGCTGCTCCTCTTCTGATCCAGCTCTCTGCTGTGGCCTGGGAAAGCAGTAGAAGATGGCCCAAGTCCTTGGGCCCCTGCACCCACGTGGGAGACCTAGAAGAAAGTGCTGGCTTCAGATCAGCTCAGCACTGGCCATTGTAGCTATTTGAGGAGTGAACCAGTTGACGGAAGATCTTTCTCTCATCTCTCCCACTCTGTCTGTAACTCTACCTCTCAAATAAATAAAATCTTTTTTTAAAAATTTCAAAAATATATAGTCTGGTTTTTTTTTTTTTGTTTGTTTTTTTTTTTTTACAGGTAGAGTGGACAGTGAGAGACAGAGAGAAAGGTCTTCCTTTTACCGTTGGTTCACCCTCCAATGGCCAGTGCGCTGTGGCCGGCCAGGAGCCAGGTGCTTCTCCTGGTCTCCCATGGGGTGCAGGGCCCAAGGACTTGGGCCATCCTCCACTGCACTCCCGGGCCACAGCAGAGAGTTGGACTGGAAGAGGGGCAACTGGGACAGAATCCGGCGCCCCAACCAGGACTAGAACCCAGTGTGCCGGCGCCGCAGGTGGAGGATTAGCCTATTGAGCCGCGGCACTGGCCTGTCTGTGATGTTTTTAATCACAGTAAAAGTCATAAGAGGTAGAAGGGCACACTTGCGAGAGCTGGAAAAGAGGCTGGGGCCAGCTTTGTGGCACAGTGAGTTGTCACTGCCTGCAATGCCAGCATCCCATGTGAACATCAGTTCAAGTCCCGGCTGCTATGATTCTGACCCAGCTCCCTGCTAATGCACCTGGGAAAGCAGCAGATGATCCAAGTGCTTGGGCCCCTGAACTCACGTGGGAGACCCAGATCAAGTTCCAAGCTCCTGGCTTCAGCCTGGCGCAGCCCTAACTGTGGTAGCCACTTGGGGAGTGAACAGCAGACAGATGTGTGCACATGTGCATGCTCTTTCCCCCTTCCCTTCAAATTAAGGAAAACAAAACAAAACAAAAGCAGGGCTGGCATTGTGGCACAGTAGGCTACGCCTCCGCCTGTGGCACCAGCATCCCATGTGAGCACTGGTTTGTCTCAATTGCTCCACTTCTGATCCAGCTCTCTGCTATGGCCTGGGAAAGCAGTGGAAGATGGCCCAAGTCCTTGGGTCCCTGCACCCACATGGGAGATCTGGAAGACACTCCCAGCTTCGGATCAGCACAGCTCAGGTTGTTGTGGACATCTGGGGAGTGAACCAGTGGATGGAAGACCTTTCTGTCTCTCCTTGGCAAATAAATAAATAAGTAAATAAAAATCTTAAAAAGGAGGAAGAAAACTGTGTCAGGTCTAAAGCAACCAAAAGAACCATACAAGAAAAGCACAACAGATTCAGTAACAGAAAAAGAAGACATGTAAACCACAGCACGAGATTATAACAACATTCGTATTTATGGTAATGTCAACTTTCCAATATTTAGGAAAACCATCAAGATTCTCATGATATGAGGAGATAATTTCCTCTAGGAAAACAGAGGGACCAGGGTTGTGGTACAGTGGGTTAAGTCACTGCCTGAGATACCAGCATCCCCTGTGGGTGCTGGTTCAAGTCCCGGCTGCTCCATTTCTAATTCAGCTCCCTGTTAATACGCCCAGGAAAGCAGCAGCAGATGGCCCAAGTCCTTGGACACCTGCTACCCATGTGGGAGACCTGGATGGACTTCCAAGCTCCTGGCTTCTGCCTGGTCCGGCCTCAGCAGTTGCAATTATCTGGGGAGTGAATCAGCAGATGGAAGATTTCTCTTTCTCTCCCTGTCTCCCTCTCTCTGTAACTCTGCCTTTCAAATAAATAAATCTTAGGGGAAAAAAATCTTAAAAAAAAAAAAAAAAGGGCAACGGACACATGGACCCCATGGTTTCCTGCGATCTGGGAGCAGATGAGGACGGACGGCATGGTGGCCCTGCCATGCCCCTGCCCGAGCTGGCCATGCAGGTGCCAGAATGCCAGGGGCTCAGGGAAAACTTCCACGGGACTGGGCTCACCGCCCTCCGCTCCAGCTGAGACTGGGTGACCACCTATATCCTTCTGACCCAGGAAGGACACGGGCACATCCCTGGCTCATTCCAGCCTCCCGGTCATTGACCTCCAGAAGGTGAACCCCACGTTGCTTGCGGGGACTCTGACATGTGTCGGATCCCTCTCCACAGCGGGGCTCATCTAGGCTGCCTAATTCTGTATCAAACGCAAGGGAAGCTGCCTGGAACCCCAGCCAGGTTTTCCTCCCCAAGTTCGCCCGTTTATCCGTCACCAAATCCAACTGTCAGGTCTAGAGGGAGAGGCAGAAAGGACGAAAGGTTTCAGCCTTCTGAGGTCGGATGTCTGTGAAGCTTCAGACCCACTTTTCCTTTAGGTCTCCTGGGGGAAAATGGGGGGTGGCTTAACCAAGCAGCGGTGATGGACGCAGAAGACCCAGACACCTGTCATGGCGACAGCCCTGCTCAGCAGCGAGCCTCCTTAAACCCAAAGCCTGATGGCAGGAAAGAAAAGAGATAAACACAGCGGCAGGGGGACGGGGGGTGGGGGGTGGGTAGCTATCGGAAAAGCTTAGTACGAGAGAAAACTGTCCAGGGTAAGGCTTGCTAGTTCTTCCTAGAATTAAGTCTGTCTCCCCAGACGCGGGGGCGGGGGTGCTCTTCTGACACCCAGGTCCTCCATCCACTGGGAGAAGTTGGATTTTCTGGTGCCCCAGCTGATATAGGGGCTATGCATTCTCTCTGCTTCCTCCAGCTCCAAACTGTTCCGAGTAGAAGTTCTCCTCTAGTCACTCGGTTTGTTTTAAAATGTAAACACAGATAGGAATTGGCAGGGAAAATCGCCCAAATGAGAAAGACACAGCAAGGAAGGGAACGATACGCTGTGTTCTGGGTCCCGGTGCTAAATGCAGCAGGCGGTGCGCGGGGCTGGCAGCCCGGCGGCAGTGGCACGGCTCCCTCCAGCTCCCGTGTCAGGGCAGCAGCTGCTGCGGGCTTGGGAGCAGGAGGCAGAGTGGGCGGCACTCAGGAGAGGAGGGAAGAGAGGCTGCATCCGATCCCGAGAGGAGCAGTGGGTGCCCCTCCAAAACCACAGCCAGGCCAGGCCCCCAGCATGTGTCTCAGCCCCTCTGAGTGCCTGCATTTCCCGGGTTCCTCAAACTGAAGCCCTCTCCAGCCACAGCTGCCACTGTTGCCAGCCTTCCCTCCCTCCCCTCTCCCTTCAGGACCCAGCCCCAGTGAGCTCTTCTTCGTTCTCGGCTCACTGCACTGCCTCCAGTGCCCGCACTCCACCGCTCCTCCAACCCGGTCTCCCAGAGTGCTTCCAAAGCCCCCCCACCCCCCACCCCCCACCCCGAGCCAAGGCCTGGCTCGAGCCACTTCTTCAGCTCTACTTCCCTCTCCAGCCCGACTCATGCCAGTTCTCTTCCAGCCGCACTAACTTCAGGGCACCATCTACCGCGCCCTGGACCGGGGAGGCGGTGCTTGCCACCCCACACTGGGACCTGGCCCGCCTCCTCTCCTTCCGCGCCAGCGGACAGACAGGAAGAAGAAAATGCCAACGGCGCCCCACAGGAGTGCAGAGCAGAGAAGCATCTGAAGGTCAAATGACCATCTCCAGGCTCAAAAGGCCACACCTGGAACCCCGCCCCCACTCCCCACCCCTCGGGTTCTCAGACACTGCAAATAACCATAAACCATTTCCCACGTGCAACCTCTCAGCACTGCCCTACCCCATGAGAGAATTTTAAAAAATGGAGTCAGCCTTCAAGGGAGCCCATACTGTGAGTCACCCCCAAGGATGGCGGGATTTGACTCCAGCACGGCTAGGGACCCGTGACGGAGGGGGAAAGGAGACGCATGGCGGACCCAAGCCCTGCCCCGCGCCTCTGCAATCGCCTGGCACTCAGCGCGCTTCCCAGGCATTCAACACACACGGTGCCGTTCCTCCCGCTCTGCTGCAGAGAGAAAGACCCTCTAGGGTAGCCAGGCGCCTCCGCCAGACACCTGGAGAGGGGCGTGGCTCCGCCCAAGACGCACTAGGCCACGCCCCCGGCTCGCCACACGGCCCCAGGAGCGCAGAGCTGGGGAAGCCCACGCAGGCAGGCAGGGCCGGAAGGCAGGCGGGGGGGGCGGGGGGATTTAACCGCTCACGTACCTGATCAAACAGGACTTTCCAGTGCTGGTAGAGCGAGCCATGCAGGAGAGGAGGAAGAGGAGAGAAAGAGAGACACAGTGGTCACCAAGGTCTCGGCAGCCCCCTGAGGCTTCTGACCTAGCCCCCCAGCTGTTGCCCCGCAGAGCCCAGGGAGAACCCGGGAAGAGCTGGGCAAATGAGTGCCCGAGGCGAGAGAGGAGGGAACGCACCGCAGGTGCGGGCTGGGGGCGCAGACCGGACCCGCAGGCCGAGGGACGAGCAGACCCGCGGTGAAACCGCCAGTTCCAGGCGCCCACCTCCGGCCAGGTGCCTGGAGTAACTTGTGCTACCGACAGCTGAGGTCCGCCCCAGGTGTGGGCAGCAGAGACCCCTCCTCGGGACGTTCAGCCCGCACGGCTGTTCAGGGCTTGGGGTGGGAGGTGGGGGATGGAGGTTCCCTACTGACACCAGGCAGTTCTCCGAGTCTGAGTCGAGGTGCTGAGAACAGGTGATTCTACCAGGGGCCCAGGGCAGGCAGGCAGGGACAGGTTTACCCGCAGAAAACAGAGAAAATCATAAACCGCCGGCCCCACTGTGTAGCCCTGACTTGGGCTAGGTCGTAGCTTGCGGGATGTGGCCTCGCTTTCGCCCCACGACGCTGGGGGAGAGATGGGCAGGATGGGGGGTCTGCCCGCCTTTCACTGCGGTGTGCATGTAACTCCAGGAGGGAGCAGCTGAGACACCCCAGTGCTCAGGGCCGGCTCCCACGGCGGGCGCGACGGGGACCCAAGCGGCTGATGGCGGGGAAGCCCGCGGGGAAGCCCTCCTGACACCCCCCCCCCGCGCCGGGAACCGTCGCCCACACTGACACGGGCTGGGCCCCTCGCGAGGCGCAAACCCTGCTGCCCGCACTCCTCTCCCTGCTCCGGCTCGGCGACAGAGGCCAGCTTGCATTGCAGCCAACGTCGCGACAAGGCTGGCGCGGGGCGGAGCAGAGGGTCGCCAGTGCAATCTGCGGGGCCGGGTCCCGGGGACTCTGCGGCGCCTGCAGGTCGCGGGGGGAGGGGGGGAGTCACGGCTGTGACGCGGCTGCCTCTGCGGGAAAACGCCGTGTCCCGGGCACTGCACCAGCCACGGGGCGAGGGCTCTCGCGGCCGGCGAGTCCCCGGCGCAGCGGCGCGCCTGTGTCCCGCAGGGAAGCCGTGGGCGCCCGAGCCGGGGTGACGCGTGCGCTCCGGGGACCCGGGGCCCGCAGCCCCTCCCGCCCGTGGGGACCCGTCCAATCCCGGGCGCTTCCGCGTCACCTTGACGCCTCCAAGTTGCCCCGCGGGGGCGGCCCTACCCTCGGCGCCCCCTAGAAAGTTTGCCCGGGCTGGGGAGGGGCACTCACGTCCTCTGGCGCGGCAGGCGGCCGCTCCTCCGGCCCCGGCTCCAGCTCCTCGATGCGCTCCGCTTCGGCGCAGGCGGCCACTGCGGGGCCCGGGCTGGGGTGCTCGCCCATGGCCGAGGAGGGTCCCGGGGCGCCGGGCTAACTTTGCGCCTCGGCGACCGCTCCGCTCGCAGGGCTCGGTGCACGCCGTGCCGCCTCCGCGCCAGCCCGGCCACCGGCGCCTGCCCCCATGGCCCCGGCCCCCGCGCCGCCGCAGCCGCCTGCTTGCAGCCCCGGGACGCCCGGCCTCAGCGCCGCCAAACTTCTCCGCTCTCGCCGGCCTCGGCCTCCGCCTGCCCCCCACCCCAGCCCCCGAGCCCAGCTCCGAGGCGAGAGCGCCCTTGGGCCGGCCCCGGCCCGGCTGGTCCCCGCGTTCCCTTCCCGCTTCCCGCGGCCCCCGCTCTGCGCCGGAGTCTCCTCCTCCCCGCGGACTCCTCGGGGCGGTGCGCGGGCGGGGGCGGGGCTGCTCGCCGGGACCGCACGCCCCCGCCCCCACCGCCACTCCGCACGCCCCCGCCGGGGCCGCAGCGGTCCGAGCCGCGCGGTCCCGGGAGCGGCGGATTCGGGGACTGCGCTGCGTCGCCCACCCCCCACCCAGAACCAGCGGCGTCCACTCCGGGCCTGGGTTTGTCTCCCATCTGCCTGATGAGCACTTGGAAGCGGCAAGTGTGAAAAGGAGGCAGAAGCGAGGTTTTCATCGCGTTGGCAAGGTCGAGGTTAACGGGGGGGGGGGGTGCTGCGGGCCCGGGACCCCTCACCCCCACCCCGAGATCCCCGTGCGCCGCCGTCTCAGGTCCCGGGAGCTTCCCGGAGGCCTAGCTAGGGACGGGAGACGTCAGCTGGGGGATCCCGGGTCCCAAACCCCACGTCTTGTCTTCCCCGCACCCGGAGCCGCAGGACTGCCCAGGCTGCACCTTGCCACGTGGACAGAGGTTAGCCCAGGGAAGAGCCCGCGCTGGGAGAGGCGGTGAAGGCACTAAAGCCCGCAGGAGGGAAGTCAGCGCGCAAGATTAGGGGAGCTGCATTTCCTACAGGCCAGAGCCCCTGGGAGGAGCCGCCTCCGGGGCCAGAGGCTGTCTCCCTGCGGTTCCCAGCCCGCGCCGAGGCAGCGCCCGTAGTCTTCTCACCACACACCCACACGCTCGCCTTTGCCTCTCGAAAACTGAGGCTGTTTTCCCGAGTGAACGTTGCAATTCCTGTTTCCAGAACGAACAGGACCCCAGCGGCGGCATCCGACCTGTGGCCGGCCCACCCAGCAAGAAGAAAGGACGTTCACTCCACTCTCATTAGGGGAGCTCGCTGCAGACACCGATTTTCATCGCGGATTCAGAAAGTGTGATCGGGCTCAACTATTTTTGTTTTCCACCACCCAACCCCCATCCCTACTCTACTAACAAGTCAAGATCCTGCCAAGATCTCCTTGTAAATAAAACTGTCTGCACGGGGTGTGATTCTGAAAACACAAGAGGCGCTGGCTTTGCTGCCGCCTTCTGCCCAGGTCTGCCTGCAGGGGAAGGGCCTCAGCAGGCTCCTGGGATGCGCCAGTGCTGCCACACTGGGAATGCAGAGATGGATAAGACCCAGAGCTTGCCCTCCAGAAACAGCTTAATTGGGGGTGGCAAGATGGCCAGCATAAGGATAAGTGCTGGATTCAAGAGAAGGTCCAGGGGGTGGACGGAGTCCTCGCGGGTCCAGGAAGGCGTCCCAAGGGATATGCCCCAGAAGCAGGCATTGGGGACAGGTACAGGGGAAACGTTCCAAACAGAGAGGACAGTATGGGGTATGGCCAGGGCTGCACATGGGAGGCAAACTGCCAGCAACCTGTCCTGGCTGGAAACCAGAGCAAGGTGCTCAGTGTAGGGAGCCTCGCCTGGAAGGGGCATGGAGAAGAGCTTGGACTTTATCCTAAGGGCATTTGGGAGCCACTGAAGGACTGTGAGCAGAGAGCAGCATTTGAAAAGATCCCTGGGGGGCCAGCGCTGTGGTTTAGTGGGTAAAGACAGCCACCTGCAGTGGACACCGGTTCTAGTCCCGGCCGCTCCACTTCTGATCCAGCTCTCTGCTATGGCCTGGGAAAGCAGTAGAAGATGACCCAAGTCCTTGGGCCCCTGCACCCATGTCAGAGACCCAGAAGAAGCTGCTGTCTCCTGGCTTTGGATCAGCGCAGCTCTGGCCATTGCAGCCAATTGAGGAGTGAACCAGCGGGTGGAAGACCTGTCTCTCTGTCTCTCTCTCTCTCTAACTCTGTCTTTCAAATAAATAAATAAATCTTAAAAAAGAAAAGGTCCCTGTGGCTGTCGTTCAGAGGCTGGACAGGAAGAATCATGGCCTGAGCACAGGGACATGGGAGGTGGGTGCCTTCCAAGGCAAAGGGCAGGACTGCAGCAGCAGTTGGAATGAGGGGAGAGCAGGACCTGAGAAGTGCCCAGGAGGGCGACTCGTTCCTCCTCTGCCCCAGAGCAGTTTGCCCCTCCTCGACAGGCAGCATTCCCAGAATCCCCCTGCAAGAGACTGCTTCCCTCTCCCTGGCCGCTGCTGGGAGGACGGCCATCTGACGTCCTCTGCAGACCAGAGGCCACCCTGTCCACCTGGGGTCCTCAATACTGTCGAGCCTCCCAGCCAGCCCGCCCCATCCCTCAGCCCCAGGGAATCTGCAATTAGGTACACCCCACAGCCAGCAGACAGTGGGACTTGGGGCTGGGAACCAAGCCTGGAGCCTCTGAGGAATGGGGGGGGGGTGCTGGGACAGCTAATGGCTTTTGGTCCTCTCCATCTAAGACAGCCTAGGGACTGGCACCTTCTGTTGCCAGTTGGGGGAAGAGGAGCGAGGGGTGTGGAGTCTGCTCACTGTCCCTGAATGGCTGCTGTGGGCCAGGCAGTCACAGGTGCCTGGGGGTGTGCTGCACATGGGCCCTGCTCCTGCCCTGGGAGAAGCCCTGGGGTCCAGTGTGGGGTGACAGCAAGGCTGAGTGGCATTCCCAGCCTGCCCTTCATTTTGTAAGCCCTCCCCACCTGTGTCATGCTAAGTCACAGCAGAACAGGGTAAGGGCTTGGGGCAGGGCGGTTCAGACTCCAAAGGGCCAAACTGAGTTCTAAGGGGTAGGAGCTCGCTGTGGAGGTGAGCCTTGAAAGGCGGCAGGGGCGGTGGTGGGGTCCAGGACCAGTGCTGTGGTGTAGCCGGTAAAGCTGCTGCCTGCACTGCTGGCATCCCATATGGGTGCCAGTTCCGGCTGCTCTTCTTCTGATCCAGCTCTCTGCTATGGCCTGGGAAAGCAGAAGATGGCCCAAGTCCTTGGGCCCCTGCACCCACGTGGGAGACCTGGAGGAAGCTCTGGCCATTGCAGCCATTTGGGGAGTGAGCCAGCAGATGGAAGATTTCTCTCTCTCTGTCTCTCTGCCTCTGCCTCTCTGTAACTCTACCTTTCAACTAAATAATAAATCTTAAAAAAAAAAAAAAAAACCACAAAGGTGGGGCCCTTTAAGGGGTAGAGGTGGAGATGTGTGGGTGCAGCAAGCGCACAAAGGCAGGCAAGCTGCTGAGGAGCCGATCACAAAGGAAGGATGGCCAAGCAGGTGAGGGGGACCACGTCCTGAGGGCGATCACAAAGGAAGGATGGCCAAGCAGGTGAGGGGGACCACGTCCTGAGGGCGATCACAAAGGAAGGATGGCCAAGCAGGTGAGGGGGACCACGTCCTGAGGGCGATCACAAAGGAAGGATGGCCACGCAGGTGAGGGGGACCACGTCCTGAGGGCCTCGGGGGCCAGCCTGAGGCCTGAGGGTGATGGAGAAGCAGGGATGGCTTCTACCTGGAGCAGTGTTTTGGGAAGATTAAGTTGGCAGCAGCTCAACAGCACCGTTCGTTCGGAGAACAGGGAGTGAGTGCTCGTGATTTGCCAGACCCTGGCCGAGGTGCTGAGAATACAAAGAGGTTAAGACCCAGGTCCTGGCCTCCTGGGAGAAAATCAGGGAGACAGAGCGCGGGGGTGGGGTGGGGGGGAGTCCCTCTAGTGCGCCCTCCAGGGAGGGGCGTGGGTGGGCTGGGGGGTTTAGTAAGGATCGAACTTCTGCCACTGAAGGGCGGGGAGGCGCTGCTGGGGGAGGAAGGGCAGGGGTGAGGGGAGCGAGCTGTTTGTTTGTGGACACCTTGAGCTAATGAGAAGCCGGGGAAGGAACACTAAGAGCTGTAATTATAGCTCAAAGCAAATGGCAGTGCCCAGAGGCGGGGAAAGACGGGTAGCTCTTTCTCCAGCACCTCTTCTGCTTGGTTCTCTTGGGCAGGTTTTCCACTCTGAGGCTTCGCTCCACCAGGCCCTTCCCCGCCAAGGCCCTGGCCCCCTCCCCACCGGGAGCCCCAGTCATCTGAGAAACTGGTGGCAGAAGGGTGCCTAGCGGTGGCTCCTCACCTGCCTGAGATGAGCCCCTGAGTTGTTTGTGCCTGAGATTCGAGCTGCGGCCCTCAATCCTTTTGTCTTCCAGGAATCCCCAAGTCATGTTTGAAGCCTGCAAGTCCAAACAGCGGCTGCGGGATCGGGGAGGAGGCAGCGGCTGGGAAGCCAGCCGCCCGCCATCCCCGGCTCTGGCCTTCACCCGCTGTGGCCCGCTGTCTGCAAGATCAAATGGAACCTGGCTGCCGCCCGCCGAAGCCGTTCCCCTCTCCTTTCGTCTCATCCTTTCACTCCAGGGCTCCTGGGCTTCTGAGTCACTTAAATCATTACGGAAAGCTGTGTAGGTTCACAGACACCAACCCCTTTCAAAGCGTGGCGTGGGCACCCAGACGTTGTGCTCAGAGAAGTGCAGGGGAAACTTTCCTGGTCCCAATGTGGCCAGTCACACATCCCGGGGAAACCTCGGCTGCTCGCCAGGGCCTCCCTCCCCCTGGGTCCTGGCCATCTCCGTGGGCTTGCCTGGTTCTGGGGGTCCCATTTCTGGATCCTCCGTGGGGCCAGGCACTTTGGCGCGACCTCGAGTAGTGCTGCAGGTCTTGGGTGTGTCTCCTTCCTCGCAGCCCCTTTTTCCTCTTGACCTTGTGTATGTTATCTAAGTTTCATTCTCCAGAGAACAGAATGCACATTCCTTGCAGGGGAGGACTGTGGCTCATTCAATTTTGCATCCATCGGAGTACCCGACGCCATGGGCCCTAGGAGCCGTACAAGTGTCTGCGTAATGAAAGCCAGAGAGTGCCTCTCCCGATCTAACATGAAGTCTAATTACACAGCTGTTACTCTCGGCCCCCAACAACAGGCATGCTGCGTGTTACAGAGAAAAGATTCTTCTGCATAATAATAATAAACTTGTATGCCCTCCTGTCTTTACTTCAAGAATACTTCCCCGTTTTGTCATTTCATTATATCCTCGGGAAGCTGGCCTTTTTGAGGTAAGCAGAGCAGATAAAACTGCCTCCATTTTACAAACGGGGCATTAAAGTCTCTGGGTCCAGAGGTTTGTTCTCCATTGTTCTCACCAAGTTCCTATTTTGAGAGTGAAATGCAAAAGCCCTCAGTGGTGGCAAGTGCCCTTGGCCTTGACCTGCACAGACTGTTCTCTCCAAGGCTTCTAGCCCGGGCCAGGTCAGAGCACACACACACACACACACACACACACCCCGCAGAGGCCATCCAGCTGGGGGCTTGCAGGAGTCAGAAGCTTCAGGGGCTGCCCCCGGCTTTGCTGGTCTCTTTCTCTGCTTTGTTTCTCTTAAGGGCTGTGTGCAGTCTGTCCCCTGAGGAAGAGGGTCAGGCTTGCTTTCATTCAGCACTGCAGAGAGCCAGGCACCAGCGTGCCCAGCACACTCTGGAGAGAGAGAGAGACCCAGTGAGAGCCTGGGCAGGCCAAGGGCAGTTGGCTACCAAGTCCACGGGAAAGCTTCACAGTAAGATGTACTGTTGGAACAGGCATTTGGCCTCGAGTTAAGACTGGGGGGACACCTGCGTCCCACATCAGGGTTCCTGGGTTTGGGTCCCAGCTCCGGCTCCTGACTTGAGCGTCCTGCTAGTGCAGACCCTTGGAAGGTGGTGATGATGGCTCACGTGGCTGGGTGGAAGGCCTGGCCTGAATTCCTGAATTCAGCCTGGCTCAGCCCTAGCTGTTGTGAGCATCTGGGGAGTGAACTAGGGGTGGGCGCTCACCCTGTCTGTCTCTCTGCCTCTCAAATGATTAAAATAAATAAGTGTACTGTGCAGTCCACAAGGGAAAGGCCTGGTCTTGTCTGCAGTATCTTTGACTCCCAGGACAGCTCCTGGCCCACGGCAGGCTCACCAGAAGTACGTGCTCAGTGAACTGGCCTGTCCCGTGTGTGTGTGTGTGTGTGTGTGTGTGTGTACACACCTCCAGGCCCGCAACCCCTCGGGAGGTCTGCCCAGGGGTCCTCGGCCTCCTCTGGGGAAGAATGCTGGTTCAGCCCAGCAACTCCTCCACGAGGGGAGACCGTGAACGTGAGGGAGGAAGCCAGGTCCACTGGCGCCAGCCCTCGACAGAAAGGCGGCGGCAGTGAGAGCTGCAGCAGCCGCCGCTGCCTGGGAGTGCCGGGCAGAGGAGTGAGACAGTGGGCACTCGGGTCTGTCTCCTCCATCTCTCAGCCACACAGCCCCAGTGAGGCTGTGGGCACACTTCTCAGTGCACATTGTAAATACCATCTGTCACGCTGCCTGCCCAGACGCGGCCTTCCCCCCCTGGAAGGGATGCGCTCTGTGTTACTCATGCAGAATGCGCCCCACTTAAGTGTACTGCCACCAGGACAGGGAAAGAAAAGCCCAGAAGCATGGAGGGCCCCAGGGATCTGCCCCTCGGGCAGCAGCTGGTTGGAAGCCTTGGCCATCCATCTTTCCCCTCCCCGGGGTGGGGGTTAACGCTCAGCTCTCCCGAGCGTGGCAGTCAGGCAAGAGCAAGGCCCTAGGAACTGGGAAATCCGTAGTCTCAGTTCCGTTACCAGCTGGCCGTATGACCGTGAGCAGCCGCCTCACCTCACTGCACCTCCATTTTCTCCTCTGTAAATGCAGAGCTTGGGCTAGATGATTTCAGCCATCCCTCTGGCTGAAATTCAGTCGGTTCCCTCTAACCCTTCTTCTCCCTGTTCAGTACCCAGTCTTCTGCCCAGACTAGACAGGTGCAGTACAGCTCCGGATGTGATTTCGTGGTACCTGGGAGCAGGGCCGGCGGTCAGCAGACCTGGGGTTGTCCAAGCTCTTCCAGGTTGTAGCCGTGTGACCCTGAGGACAGCACAGTTTCCTGATACCAGTTTTGTCTTTTGTGAGAGAGCTGGGTGGCGAGGCTGAAGCTAAGTTGCAGAAGAGCAAGCGGCTCTCATCCAGGCGAATAAGGCAGGATGGCTCTGTGGGAGAGCTGCGTGTACCAAGGCAGGGAGCTGTGGATCTGCAGGGGAGCTGCCTGCCCATGGTTGTTAAGGTGATGGCGCCTTTCAGGGAGTCTCTGCAGTAACAGCTTCCTCTCCCACCCACATTAGAACAATCCAGGGCTCCCCGGGCTGGGGTCAGGGGGTTGGCGGCTAATGGCCGTTTGGCCTCTCTTGTCCATGAAGCGTATCACCAAGGAGATGAATGACTTGAAGAATAAGTCTCCCCTCCCATCTCCTGGCTTTATCTGTTCTCTGAGTTGGAGTCATGGAAGAAAGCTGGAATTAGGGAGCTGGCTCCAATGGCTCCCAGGTGACCCAGCACTCTCCAGCCTGGCCCACTGGCAGGCCAGGTCGGAGGAAAAACGCACCTCTGTGCGAGGGCCCGGCAGCCGGCGTGGGCAGCCAGAGCTTGCTGGGTAGCCGGAGCACGTGACCCATCCTCCAGCTGTGGTGCCTCTGCAGTGGGATGGCGTTAACCTGCCCCTTGCCCGTGAAGGACGTCCTGCCACGGGAATGCGCCTGTGCCCCGGCTTTTCCATCTACTTGCTGCAGCTCCGGTCTGTAGCTTACACGCTTGGCTCTGCCTGCTCCGAAATACACAGGGATGGCAGAGAGGGGAGACGCATGCATCCGAGACATCGTTAGCTGTGTGCAGCCTCAGAGGCTGCAAGCCATGGGGTGACCCCAGCTCAAGGACAGCTTGTGAAGTGCTGGTAAGCCTTCTGCTGGATTGGTTTGCTGCAACAATTTATATTCAGGGAAACAGGGGCCGAAAGTCAGGGAAATACCAGAAACGCTGAGGGAATGGGCACATTTGCCAGATGGCTCCCGGGGCACAAATGTGTTTGCAGAGGGACCGTCTGGAGGGAGGTCTTTTCATGGGCGAGCAAAGGCGCTGGCTGACGGCTCATTCATTATCCCCGGCTCGTCTGGAGGAGGCTGGTGGCTTGCAGCACACCCACGCCTGTCCTCCCGGAACAGAACCTCGCTGCTGTGATCGCCTGAAGCTGAAGCGGCTTTGGGATTGGGCCTCTCCAAACACTCCCGGCTCCGCTTCTTTAAACACCTGCCACCTGTATCTTCTTTCCCAACGTGACCCAGCCAGTTCACACCCAACTGCCAGCTGTCATCTCTCCCCTCAGTGGAGCCCACCAGCTTCAGTAAAGAGCACAGCTTGGGCTCTGATGCTGTGGGCTCACTGGTGCTGCCGGGGCTGAATCCAGGCAGCAGGGCTGAGGCGGGGGGCAGGTGCACGGGTTTGAGAGTATGAATTTCTGGAAGGGCATCTGGAATCATGTGCTGTACTAGCACAGGATTTTTCAGAACTCAGTGCTTCTGTCCCGGCTGCCTTTGCCTTTCTCCGTGAAACCACACATGTGGGGCAGGAGGAGCCCTCTTGGCCTTGGCTCTGCTGTATGTTTCTGGCGCCTCGGTGGCCATACGTAGCCTGAATCGAGCGATTATCTCCTCCTGCCCCCAAAAAGGCCTTGGTCATGGGGGAGAAGGAGTGAGGCTGAGAGGGCCATCAACACAGGGACGTCAGGACAAGCGGAGCCCCGGGGACGCCCTGTTTCCAGCGGCTGGTGGCACAGCAGCAGGGGACGCCCTGCGTGTACGGCTGTGTGTCAAGAGGGTGTCTGCTCATGTCTGTCTGTTGTGACTGTTGAGCTACATCACGAGCTCCCGGAGGCCAGGATGCCGTGGTCGGCCCGGCACCGAGAAGTGAGTGGAAGTGCACAGATTCACGGCCAGAGCCCTCCACCTGCATCTTCAGCAAGTCAGCTTCCGCGGGCGCGAATGAGGCTGACAGTGCCCATCATGCTAGGAATGGGACAGTGCCTGGTAAGGGAGCTGTCACTCAGGTGCCCACCTTCTCCCTCCTGGATTCTCAACGCACGGTGTAAAATAAATGAATAAATTATTTCAGAGATAAGTACGCTTTGGCATCCTTCTTGGATATATTCACATCCCCCAAAAACCCACATACTGCAGTTTAAAGACCCCAACTGGATAAACGGAGGTGGTCTTCCTGTAGGGGCTAGAATGGTTTTCCAAGAGAGGCAGCCCCTCTTTTTATAAAGGGAAACACAGAGAAACCACCCCAGGAAACAGCGCCAAGAGAACCTTGGCGTTCTCCTTGACACAAGAAACACATGGTGCCCAATAAATGCACACTACAGACTGTCTTCTGAGAGGTGTTAGAGTAGCAAGATTGGCTAAGAGCCACGTGAAGTCCTGGAGCCACAGTGTCCTCTAGTGGGAAAGATCCGCCACTGCACACAGGTGACCCAGACACAGTGCCCATGGCAGGGCTGGTTCCCCAAGGTGACCTGGGTTACCTTTATGGTGCAGCCGGCAGGGCTGACTTCCAGGGCTGTTGCCATGACTGGAGAATTTTAAATAGACAATACTGCACTTTCCAGAAAGTGTTTTTCTGTGAACAACTCAGAGAAAGCCACAGCAGCCACATTTGTCCTTTAAAATTCATTAGGTGGCAGTCAATGAGTACGTGGAGACAGTAGTTCTAGGCTACTCACTACAAGAAACCAGATTCCCCCTGGGTCCAGTGGAAGTGCACAGCACCACCTATGGCGTGTTTTCACTCTAGGATTGAACCTGAACTGATCAAATCTCTGGCTCTAACCACCAATCTGCAGGAACTAACTGGGCAGTGAACTGCACTTACAGAGGAAGCTGAACGACACGGTCAGGAACATCCAGACCGTGGAAACCTCCATCGGGCAAATGACCTGGTTTCTGCAGCATAAATTGCAAAAGAGGAAGGAAAAAGATGAATCTGCCTTTCTCCTCCTGCCACCATTTGGGGGGGGGGGGGGAGGGATGGGGAATCCTGGGATGCTGATTTAAACAAACCGAGTTAAAAAAAAAAAAAAAAAGACCTAAACTTGGGGAGGGCACTGTGGCGTAGTAGGCTAAGCCTTCGCCTGCAGCACCAGCATCCCATATGGACACCAGTTCCTGTCCCAGCTGCCCCTCTTCTGATCCAGCTCCCTGCTATGGCCTGGGAAAGCAGCAGAAGATGGCCCAAGTGCTTGGGCCCCTGTACCCACATGGGAAACCCAGATGAAGCTCCTGGCTCCTGGCTTCAGATCAGCCCAGCTCTGGCCATTGCGGCCATTTGGGCAGTGGATGGAAGACCTCTCTCTCTCTGTCTCTCCCTCTCGCTGTAGCTCTATCTCTACTCAAGTAAATAAATAAAAATCTTAAAAAAAAAAATCTTGAGAGAATTTGAACACTACAATATTTGATCTTAAGAAAGAGTTCACTGAAGTGTGAAGATGGTATTTTGACTGTTTTGTTTTTAAAAGACTCCCTGTACATGAGAGGCACACAGAGAAATATTTCCAGATGGTATAACGTGCTGTGTGTGACTTTACAAAATAATCGTAGGGTGAGTGGCGGGACAGGCGGGACAAGACTGGCCATGCTGTTCGCTCTACTTCTGTTCCTCTTTGAACATTTTCAGAACTCAAGGTAAAAACAAAACAAACTCCCCACGAAGAAACATTCTACCTTGGTTCTCCTTGAGAGAGCCCATGGGTAACTCCTTTAAAAGACTTGCTGGGGGCTGGCGCTGTGGTATAATGGGTAAAGCCACTGCCTGCAGTGCCGCCATCCCATATGGGCACTGATTTGAGTCCCAGCTGCCCAACTTCTGATCCAGCTCCCTGCTATGGCCTGGGAAAGCAATAGAGGATGGCCAAAGTCCTTGGGCCCCTGCACCCATGTGGGAGACCCAGAAGAAGCTCCTGGCTCCAGGCTTCAGATCAGCGCAGCTCCAGCTGTTGCAGCCAATCGGGGAGTGAACCAGCGGATGGAAGACCTCTCTCTCTCTGCCTCTCCTTCTCCCTCTGTGTAACTCTGACTTTCAAGTAAATAAACAAAATAAATTAAAAAAAAAAAAAGCCTTGCTGTGTGACTTCTATGAGAAGAGAGGAGCCCAGTATCTCACAGCCTGTGCAAATGCGGAGTTACACACTGCTTCCACGTGCACGCCTGAGAGGTAGGTCACAAGTAGGAGCGCAGCCACACTTTACAACCGCACCATCTGAAACAGCCCCTGGAAAACGGGGGGGTGGGGAGGGGAGAGGACAGGAACTAGTGCACAGGCCTTCTAAGGGACTGCTTTGATAAAGGATCTGACTCAGGGGAGCCAGCAGCCTTCATGCTCTTTGCAACCTCCAAATATTCTGCATGCACCCCTCTCTTCGGCAAGAACTCCTGATCCAGGACTTCCCACCAGAATGAGCTGGGTGTCAGAGCCCCAGCAGCTGTGGAGGTGGCTCGCTGTCACCCATGCACTGCCCTCTGCCACCAGCTTACATAAACACAGCTGTATCAGCAGCCTGCCAGCTGCCAGCTCACCTAGAAGAGATCCAACACTTTTCCTATCTGGCTAAAAATAAGCCCCAGGTTCTCCTGGGCATCTGCAGGTGGTGTGCTTGCTCTGCCACGCTGGGGTTTTTTAAGGATGCTGTAATTCCGAAAGGTGGATTTGCTTGTAACAAGTCCATGGAGCTGCCCTTTCCCTCGGGAAACAAAGCTGAGAGGAGCCCCTTCGCCAGGTCCCTAAAGGCCTTTGCTATCTGGGCACTAACCTCAAACACAGCATCTGCAGTCGGAGGGCACGGGCTCAAGGCTGAGATGCACTGCTTAGCTGGGTCTGTGACTAGTTCTTCAAATTCCTTTAGCATCAGGGGCCAGCGCTATGGCATAGTGGGTAAAGTGGCTGCCTGTAATGCCGGCATCCCATATGGGCGCAGGTTTGAGTCCCGGCTGCTCCACTTTCCATCCAGCTCTCTGCTGTGGCCTGAGAGAGCAGCCAAACATGGCCCAAGTGCTTGGGTCCCTGCACCCACGTGGGAGACCCGGAAGACACTCCTGGCTCCTGGCTTTGGTTTGGTCAAGCTCTGGCCATTTAGGTCATCTGGACAGTGAACCAGTGGATGGAAGATTTCTCTCTCTCTGCCTCTCTGTAACTCTGCCTTTAAAATAAATAAATAAATCTTTAAAACAAAAACAACTAATTCCTTTAGCCTCAGAACTGCTACACTCATAAAAGGGATGATGGTAGTATCTGTACCTCTTGGTTATGAAGTCCGTGGTATGTGAAAAGGGCTTTGGGAACAGCTCTATTAACTGTGCACCCCCCACCCCCATCCATTCCTCTGTACTAATAGCCTCCCATTTACATATCCACTCAACAAATATGTAATTGTCTGCTATGACCCAGGTACTGTTCCAGCAGCCGGAAGTAAAGCAGTGAACAAAACAGACAAAAATGATGTCCTCCCAGAGCTTACAGTGCCAGGAGGCACACATCTAACAGAACTGAATACACAGAGGGCTGTGGCATGGAAGGCGGTGGTAGGAGCTACAGAGCACAGAGTAAGGATTCAGGATAGGAAGCCCTGTATGTGCAGGGGGAAAGTTTTTTTTTTTTTTTTTTTAAAGATTTATTTGTTTTATTTGAAAAGTAGAGTTACAGAGAGGCAGATAGAGAGGTCTTCCAACTGCTGGTTCACTCCCCAGATGGCCACAATGGCTGGAGCTGCACCTATCTGAAGCCAGGAGCTTCTTCCGGGTCTCCCACATGAGTGCAGGGACACAAGGACTTGGAACATTTTGTACTGCTTTCCCAGGCCATGGCAGAGAGCTGGATGGGAGGTGGAGCAGCCAGGACTTGAACCAGCACCCATATGGGATTCTGGCACTATAGGTGGTGGCTTTACCTGCTACACCACAGCACCGGCCCCCAGGGCCAAAGTTTTAAGCAGGGTGGACAGGAAAGACCTTGGAGAAGTGACATTTGAAGAGGCCCCTGAAGTGAGGGGTGACATGGGATGTGCCACCGTGGCGTGTGGCTCTCTGGGAGACGAGCATTCGGGCATACTCTGAAGGAATGGAGGCACTTCCTGGGCACTCTGCGTGGGAGGACACCTGACTGACTGGAGAGGGCTGAAGGTAAGAGAAGAACTCAGAGTGGTTGGGGCTGGCTGTGTGCCTCAGCGGGTTACGCTGCTGCTAGCAACGTCCACATCCCGTATCAGAGTCCTGAATGCCCCACTTCCAATCCAGCTCCTGCTAATGCACCTGGGAAAGCAGTAGAAGATGGCCCAAGGGCTTGGGCCCCTGCCACCCGACTTCGGAGATCTGAATGGAGTTCTAGTTTCCCGAATTCATACTGGACCAGCCGTTGCAGCCATTTGGGGAGTAAACCAGCGGATAAAAAAGTCTATCTCTTTCTCTTCTCTCTGTCAGTCTGCCTTTCAGATAAATAAATCTTTAGAAAAAAGGGAAAAAGAAATCAGAGTAGTACAGATGATGTCAGCTGAAACCATGTGGCGTCTATCACTCACTGAAGACTGGCTTTGAGAAGCCACTGGGAGGTTCTGAGCCAAACCACAGCATGCTACATCTCAGCAGTCTCTCTGGTTGTTGTGTTGGGAAAAGCCTGAACATAGGCAAAAGCGGAAGTAGAGAGGCTAGGGAGACAAAAAATTACCCAAATCGAATTTCTAGAGATGAAAAATATAATGTCTAGATGAGACATACACAGACAGGATTAAGAGGAAAAGATCAGTGAACTTGAAGACACAGTCATAGGAACTATCTAAAATGAAGTACAAAGAGAAAAAAAGATCTTTAAAATTAATAGAAAAAACCCAAAATATTAATAGAGGGACAACATCATGTGTGTGTGTGTGTGTGTGTGTGTACACGCACGCGTGTGTGTTTGAAATAATGGTCAAAATTTTTTCTATATTTGCTACAAACTGTAAATGCTCGGGTATAAGAAGTTCAATGATGGCTGGCGCTGCAGTTCACTAGGCTAATCCTCTGCCTGCAGCGCTGGCACCCCGGGTTCTAGTCCCGGTTGGGGCGCCGGATTCTGTCCCGGTTGCCCCTCTTCCAGGCCAGCTCTCTGCTGTGGCACGGGAGGGCAGTGGAGGATGGCCCAAGTGCTTGGGCCCTGCACCCCATGGGAGACCAGGAGAAGCACCTGGCTCCTGGCTTGGGGGATGAACCAACGGAAGGAAGACCTTTCTCTCTCTCTCTCACTGTCCACTCTGCCTGTCAAAAAAAAAAAAAAAAAAAAAAAAGTTCAATGAGGGGCTGGTGCTGTGGCATAGTAGATTAAGCTTTCTGCGATGTCAGCTTCTCATATGGGTGCTGGTTCAAGTCCTCACTGCTCTACTTCTGATCCAGCTCCCTGCTGATGTCCTGGGAAAGCGCTAGAAGATGGTCCAAGTCCTTGGACCCCTGCACCTGTGTGGGAGACCTGGAAGAAGCTCCTGGCTCCTGGCTTCAGATCAGCCCAGCTCTGGCAGTTGCAGCCATTTGGGGAGTGAACCAGTGGTTGGAAGACCTCTCTTTCTGTCTCTCTCTTTTTCTCTGTAACTCTGCCTCTCAAGTAAATAAATAAATCCAAAAAAAAAAAAAAAAAAAAAGCTCAATAAATACTAAGCACAATGCATTTCATCTTTTTCTTTTTTTTTGCTCTCTTTGTTATTTATTTATCTATTTTCATAATCTGCACACTCAGAGTGCTAGTTGCTTAACCCAATATCCATCCTCTTTTTTTCTCCAAAGAAATGTTTTATTTAATGATTATAAATTTCATAAGTACAACGTTAAGAATATAGTTATTCTTCCCACCATACCTGCCCTTTCACCCACACTCCTACCCCTCTTCTCTTCCCCCCTCTCCCCTTCCCAGTCCCCTTCTCCATTAAGATTCATTTTCAATTAACTTTGTACACAGAAGACTAACTCTAAGCTAAGTAAAGATTTCAACAATTTGTGCACACACAGGCAACAGCTATTTGCAACCAAGTATCACATTTAACTTTCATAATACAACTCATTAAGTACAGAGGTCCTGCATAGGAAGTTAGGTATTTCATCTTCAAATAGATTAAAACCAGTGAAAAAGAGAAAATCACAAATACAGCCTAAGAGAAGAGACACTGCATCCAGAGAAACAAAGAAGACAGCAGATGTATCCTCATTAACAATGCAAGCCAGAAGACAGTGGAGTGACATGTTTGTTTACATATATCCAGAGATAGATAGATAGATAGGTAAATAGATAGATATCAACACTGAAAGGAACTGTGACTCTCAAATTCCTTATCCAGTGAAAATAACTCTGAGAAATGAGGGTGAAGCTGTGCAGTCGGTGGGTTAAGCACTGGTTGGGTGGCCTGCATATGTGGCCCCTGATTCCACCTTTGCGTTAATGTAAGCCCTGGGCAGAGGTGATGGCTGGAGTACTTGGGTTCCTGACACTCATGTAGGAGATTCAGACTGAGTTTTTGGCTCATGGCTTTGGCCAGCTGCAGCCCTGGCTACTGTGGGCATTTGAGGAGTCAGCCAGCAGATGCCTCTTAAACAAGTAAGTATATATTTTAAAAATAAAAGTGAAGGAAGACTTTTTCATACACATAAAAGCTGAACATATTCATCACCAGCAGAGCTGCACTACAGGAAAAGCAAAAACAAGTCCCTCAGAGGAAAGGCGAGTAACACCGAAGAGACATCAGGTTCCAGAGAAAGGAATAAAGAATATCAGGAATAACAGGTGCGCACTTAGATGTTGGCCACCTTTTCTCTTTATTTGGGTGCCTCTGGAAGACAATTAACTGTTTAAAGGGGGAAATCAGCAGCAGCATGGGGTCTACAACAGATGTAAAAGTAAAATGTATCACTGTAGCCCAAAGGCCAGGAGAGAGGGTGGCACACAGGTAAAAGGGTCATTTACCATAGGTGAAAGGGTATGATAACATTTGAAGGCAGATGATGATAAGCTTAAGATATATACTATAAATACTAGAACAACCACTAGAATAAAGCACAGTTATCATTAGACTGCATGAAAAACCTAAGACCCTGGGTGAGTATATGGTGCAGTGGTTAAGATGCTGCTTGGGGCCGGTGCCGCGGCTCACTTGGCTAATCCTCTGCCTTGCGGTGCCGGCACACCAGGTTCTAGTCCTGGTCGGGGTGCCGGATTCTGTCCTGGTTGCCCCTCTTCCAGGCCAGCTCTCTGCTGTGGCCAGGGAGTGCAGTGGAGGATGGCCCAAGTGCTAGGGTCCTGCACCCCATGGGAGACCAGGATAAGTACCTGGCTCCTGCCTTTGGATCAGCGTGGTGCGCCGGCGGCAGGGTGCCGGCCGTGGCGGCCATTGGAGGGTGAACCAACGGCAAAGGAAGACCTTTCTCTCTGTCTCTCTCTCTCACTGTCCACTCTGCCTGTCAAAAAAAAAAAAAAAAAAATATGCTGCTTGGGATGTCACATGCCCAGGTCTGAGTTCCGGCTCCGCTTCTAATTTCAGCTTCTTGTTAATGCACACCCTAGGAGGCAGCAGGTGAAGCCTCAAGTACTTGGGTCCCTGCCACCCACGTGGGAGATGAAAATGAAGCTCCAGGCTCCTGGCTTTAGCCTGACCCAGCTCCGGCTGTCGTGGGCATTTGAAGAGTGGACAGAAGAGATTCCTCTCTCTACCTCTGTCTCTCTATCTTTCAAATAAATAAAAACATTATGATCAAAAAGCCCAAACCAGGGGTCAGCTTCATGTCACAGAGGGTCGTCGTTGCTTGTGATGATGCCACCATCCATATCAGAGCACTAGCTGGAGTTCCAGCACCTCTGTTTCTGATCCAGCTCCTTGCTAACACACCTGGGAAGTCAGTGGAAGATGGCCCAAGTACTTGGGCCCCTGCCACCCACAAAGAGGACCCAGATGGAGTTTTGGGCTTCAGGCTTGAGCCTGGACCAGCACTGGACATTGCAGCCATTTGGGGAGTGAACCATCAGATGGAAGGGATCTGTCTCTGTGTGTCAGTCTGCCTTTCAAGAACATAAGTAAATTTAAAACAAAAATAAATCCAAAAGCCTACCAATACCCAACTACAAGAAACTTACTTTGAACATAAAGGTGAATTAAAGTAAATGAGGTAGATGTGGTGGGTGCCTGCACCCCTTATCAGAGGACCTGGGTTTGAGTTCCAGCTCTGCTTCCAATCCAGCTCCCTGATCATGTGCACCTACCACCTGCTGCTCAAGGACTTGCGTCCCTGCCACCCACACTGGAGACCTACACGAAGTCTAGGCTCTTGGCTTTAGCCTGGAGCTGGACCAGGAGGTCAACCAGGAGTAGACCCTGGCTGTTGTGAGCATCTGGGGAGTGGATCAGTAGATGGAAGATTTGATTCTCTCTCTCTCTGTTGCTCTGCCTTTCAAGAAAAAAAAAAAACTTAATGGCCTGGGAAAGCAATAGAAGGTGGCTCAAGTGCTTGGGCCCCTGCACCCAGGTGGGAGACCTGTAAGAGGCTCCTGGCTCCTGGCTTTTGATCGGTCCAGCTCCGGCTGTTGCAGCCAATTCGCGAGTGAACCAGTGGATGGAAGATCTCTCTCTCTCTCTCTCTCTACCTCTCTACCTCTCCTGCTCTCTCTGTGCAACTCTTTCAAATAAATAAATAAAACTTAAAAAAAAAAAAAAAAAAGAGGGGCCAGCGCCAGGTTCTAGTCTCAGCTGCTCCTCTTCCAGTCCAGCTCTCTGCTGTGGCCCCGGAAGGCAGTGGAGGATGGCCCAGGTACTTGGGCCCCTGCACCCCCATGGGAGACCAGGAGGAAGCACCTGGCTCCTGGCTTCGGATCGGCATAGCTCTGGCCATAGCAGCCATTTGGGGGGTGAACCAACGGAAGGAAGACCTTTCTCTCTGTCTCTCTCTCTCACTGTCTATGACTCTACCTGTCAAAAAAAAAAAAAAAAAAAAAGAACATGATAGCCTAATATCCTTCATGGATAAAGACTTAAGCATTCAGGGTGGGGCTGTGGCACAGTGGGTTAAAGCCCTGGTCTGAAGCACTGGCATCCCATATGGGTGCTGGTTTGAGTCCCAGTTGTTCCTCTTCCAATCCAGTCTCTGCTGTGGCCTGGGAAGAAAATGGAAGATGGCCCAGGTCCTTGGGCTCCCACACCTACGTGGGAGACTGGAGGAGGCTCCTGGCTCCTGCCTTTGGATCAGCGCAGCTCTGACTGTTGCGGCCATCTGCGGAGTGAGCCGGCTGATGGAAGACCTCTCTCTCTGTCTCCACCTCTCTCTGTAACTCTGTCTTTCAAATAAATAAAATAAATAAATAAAAAAAGACTCAAGCATTCTTAAAATTTTGGCAAATCAACTCCAACACATATGAAAAGGGTAATACATCACAACCAATAGAATTCCAAGAATACGAAGTTGGTTTAACATTTGAAAATCAATGCAATTTACTATATTAACAGACTGAAAAAGGAAACCTATGTGACTGGTTCGATAGATGTGGAGAATCAACTGACAAAAATCAACACCGACTAATGATGGAAACTCTCTCGGGTGGTGACTGCCTTGAGAACATGAAGACGGGCTACAGGGAAGCAGAGATGTGCAGGGGGGCATCCACTACAACCCCAGTCACAGAAAGACCAGTTGTGGTAACCAAACCACGCAGGAAGCGATGAGTGGTTTTTTGTTTGAAGATTTCATTAATTCATTACTTTGAAAAGCAGAGAGAGAGAGAGAGAGAGAGAGACCTTCTATTTACTCACTGGTTCACGCCTCAAATGCCCACAACAGCCAGGGTTGGGCCAGGCCAAAGCCAGGAGCCAGGAATTATATCAGGGCCTCTCACAACGGTGGCAGAAATCCGAGCACTTCATCTGCCATCCACGCCTCTGAGGCGCATTAGCAGGAAGTCAGGTCAGAAGTGTGGAGGAGCAGCTACTTGAACCAGGCACTGAGTGAGACGTGTGTCCCAAACAGCGGCTTCACCCTCCGCAGCACAGTGCCTGCCCCTGCACTGGTTATTCTGAAGGCGGGCCCAACGGAATTTACTAATCAAAGGAACGTGGAGAGCAAGAAGACAGGAGGGAACGAGGATGACTCTGGCGTTTTTGGCCTGAGAAGCTGGAAAGGTAAAGTGATTAACAACAATCGGGAAGACAGGTGGGCGCAGCGGGTTTCGGTGAAACAGATCAAAGTGTGATTTTGGACATGCTAAGTCTGAGACACACAGTCCACATCCACGTGTGAATGTCCAGTAGGCATTTATCCAGAGATGAAGAGAGAGATCACAGTCAGACTTCAAATAGGAGAGACTTCGGCATATAGCTGGTGTTTAAGCTCAGGAGAGCAGTGAAATCTCACAGGTCTGGAAAGAGATAAAAATGGTGTCCCGGGTTCAGCCTCCAGGGCCTCGATCACTACGAGATCCAGTGCAGGAGCAGAAGCCAGCAAAGGAGGCCTGGACAGAGGGGCCAGCAAGGCAGGAACACTGACCCTTCACAAACTCTTTCAAAAAATAGTAGGCGCACTTTCCCATTTATTATATGAGGCCTGTATTACTCTGATGCCATGCACCATATGATGACACCACAACAGAACAACATCCCCTAAGCTGTAGACGTGAACGTTCTCAACCAAGTATTAGCAAACTGAAAGCTGCTTCAACACAGAAAAATCAGCGTAACACACCGGACTAATGGCATGAAGGACGAAACTAAATGGCCATTTCTACAGACACAGACAAAGCTCCTGAGAAACCCCAACATCTTTTCATGACAACAACACTTAATAAGCTAAGAATAGAAAAAAATTTACTTAATCTGACAAGGAATACCAATGGAGAACCCACAGCTAACATCATTCTTGATGCTGAAATGATTGATTGCTTTCCCCTTCAGGGCAGGAATTCAACAAAGATGTCTGTTCCTGTTGCTTACACTCAACGTTGTACAACCGGGGTTCTGGGCAGGGGAATCAAGAAAAACAGACAAAAGGAAATTTAGAACTGAAGAAATACAACTATTCACAGATGACATGATCTTATGTACAGAAAATTATTAGAGCTAATATTTGCAGGCTACATGATTAATATATAAAAAAAATCAATGAGGGCCACCATTATTGCATAGTGGGTAAGGCCACCACCTGCAATGCCAGAATTTCATATAGATGCCAGTTCATGTCCTGGCTGCTCCACTTCCGATCCAGCTCCCTGCTAATGGCCTGAGAAAAGCAGCAGAAGATGGCCCAAGTGCTTGGGCCTCTGCCACCCACATGGGAAACACAGATGAAGCTCCTGGCTTTGGCCTGGCCCAGTGTTGGCCATGGTGGTCATCTGGGGAATAAACCAGCAGATGGAAGATATCTCTCTCTGTGTGTGTTTCTCCTTCTCCCTCCGGTGCTCTTTCAAAATAAATAAATCTTTTAAAAAAATCAATGGCATTTCTATATATAAGCAATTAATATTTTTTAAAGATTTATTTATTTGAAAGACAGAGTTAGAGAGAGAGGTAGAGACAAAGAGAGAGGTTTTCCATTTGCAAAGCCAAGAGCTTCTTCCATGTTTCCCATGTGGGTGCTGGTGCCTAAGGACTTGAGCCATCCTCTCCTGCTTTCCCAGGTGCATTAGCACGGAGTTCGATCAGAAGTGGAGCAGCCAGGACTCAAACTGGCACCCATTTGGGATGCTGGCACTGCAGGCCAGAGCTTTAACCCATTGCATCACAGCACCAGCCCCAAGTAATGAATATTCTGAAAATAAGATTAAAACAATTCCATTTATAATAACATTGAGAGGAATAAAATATTTTGGAATAAAGTTAATTAAGCAGAAAAAAGAGTTATACACTAAATGCTATAAACATCATTCAAATTTTTAAAAAATTTATTTGGAAAGTGGAGAGACAGAAGTTTTCCATCTTGGGGTGGAGCAGCAGGTTAAGCCAAAGCTTGCCATACCAGCATCCCATATTGGAGTGCCAATTCTAGTTCTGGTTGCTCTGCTTCCATTCCAGCTCCCTGCTAATGTGCCTGGGAAAGCAGTGAAATATGGCCCAGGTGCCTGGATCCTTGTCACTCATATGGGAGATCCAGATGGAATTCTGGGCTCCTGGCTTTGGCCTGGATGCTTGTTGCGGACATTTGAGGAGTTAACCGGTGGATCAAAGACATCGCTTTCTGTGTATCTCCCTCCCCATCTGTCACTCTGCCTTTCAAACAAATAAATCTAAAAAAAAAAAAAAAATCACCAAAAACAAACTAACAAAAAACTTCCATCTGCTCGTTCAAAGCCCAGGTGCATCCAAGAGCTAGGACTGGGCCAGGCTAAAATCCGAAGCCAGGGACTCAATCGAGGTCTCCCACATGGGTGGCAAAGGCCCAATGTGAGCCACAGTGCTGCATCCCAGGGTGTGCATTACAGAAACTAGAACTGGAAGTGGAGGCAGTACTCAAATCTAAGCCCTCCAATAAGGGATGCAGGTATCCCATGCAGCTTCTCAACCACTGCCCTGACTGCCCACCCACTACAAACATCATTAAAGAAATAAACGCAATGATATCCTGTTGCGGTTGATTTCTTTCTGAGAGGATTTGTTCTGAGAGGAGGAGCGTGGTGGGGGCAAGAGGCGCAGAGTCACCACACAGACCCCGGGAGTCAGATGAAAGCAGTCCTGAGGCAAGCAGCCAGCAGACTCCTTTATTTCAGTTGCTACAGCTGCTTATATAGTCAAGGCAGCCAATCTGGTCAAGGGGCGTTCTATGCCCTAACCAATCACAGCCTGTTGCCAGGCAGGCTCTGTTGTCATGTGGTTTCTGAAGCCATCCAATCACGGCTTGTTACCAGGCAGTTTCTGTTGTCAGCGGCCATCTTGGCATGACCTTCCCACCTCAGTGGCCATCTTGGCATGACCTTTTCACCTTCTCATTCCACCACAATATCCCAGGTTAATAGGCTGGAAGACATTATTGGTAAGATGGCAGTACTTCCCCAATTGATCTGTAGAAGCAAATCAATCCCTTCAAAAATCAGGTTTGTTTTTTTTTTAAGAAAATGATACGATCCTAAAATTCACACAAAAATGTAAAAAAGTCAGAATAGCTAAAACAATCTTGAAAAGAACGGGAGGCCAGTGTTGTGGAGTAAGCCTCCCAGCTGCTCCTCTTTCCATCCAGCTCTCTGCAATGGCCTGTAAAAGCAGTGGAAGATGGCCTGAGTGCTTCAGCCCCTGCACCGGCATGGGAGACTCAGAGGAACCTCCTGTCTCCTGGCTTCAGATTGACCCAGTTCCAGATGTGGCCATTTGGGAGTGAACCAGCGGGTGGAAGACATTTCTTTCTGTTTCTCCCTCTCTGTCTATAACCCTACCTCTCAAACAAATAAAAAAAGAATGAAGTTAAAGAACCCATACTTCCATATTTCAAACCTTCCTACAAAGTCTTGCTAATAAATATAAGGTCAGACATATGGATCAATAGAATGAAATTGGGAAATAAACCCTTACAACATGGCCAACTAAGTTCTTACAAGTGTGCCAAGAACATTCGATAGGAAAATAATGGTCTTATCAACACATGATGCTGGAACAACTCAACTGGATGTTCACATGCAAAAGAACATATTTGGCTTCCCAGCTCACATAATACAGAACATTAAGTCAAAATGAATCACAGATCTAAACATAAGAGCTAAACCTCCTGGGAGAAAATACAGGTATAAATCTTTGTGACTCTGGATTAGGCAATGCTTTCTTAGCTATGTTACAAAAAAACAAATAAAGCAAAAACAGCCAGAAGAAAAAGGCCCAGATAACATGCACTTTATCAGAATGAGTAATTATATGATCCAAAGGTCACCACCAAGAAAATGAAAAGAAAACTCACAAATGAGAGAGAATATCTACAAAACATGTATCTGCTAAGGGACTCGTATTCAGAATCTATCAAAAACTCTTACAACTCAACAATAAAACAACAATTAAGGAAATGAATTAGCAGACAGAAGATCTCTGTTTCTCTGTTGGTCTCTGACTTTCTGCCTTTCAAATAAAAAATGAGAATAAAATATTTTTTTAAATGGACAAATGGTTTGAATAGATATTTCTCTAAAGAGGACACAAAAATGGCCAAGAAGCACATGAAAACATGCTGAACACCAGTTATTAAACTGCAAATCAAAACCACAGTGGCTTACGATTTCACACCAGCTGGGATGGCTATAATACAAAAAGATGGACAATAACAAGTGTTGACAGTGGGAAAAAATGATGAGAACGTAAAGGTTGCAGTCACTTTGGAAAACAGTTTGACAGTTACTCAAAATGTTCAACATGAGTTACTATGTGACCCAGCAATTCCACTTCTAGTATATACCCAAGGAAACTATAAACATATCTCCACACAAAAACTTAGATGCAATTGTTCACAGCAGGGGCAGGCACCTGTAGCAGTGGTTAAGATGCCATACAGGGGGGCCGGCGCCGCGGCTCACTAGGCTAATCCTCCGCCTAGCGGCGCCGGCACACCGGGTTCTAGTCCCTGTCGGGGCGCCGGATTCTGTCCCGGTTGCCCCTCTTCCAGGCCAGCCCTCTGCTGTGGCCAGGGAGTGCAGTGGAGGATGGCCCAGGTGCTTGGGCCCTGCACCCCATGGGAGACCAGGCAAAGCACCTGGCTCCTGGCTCCTGCCATCGGATCAGCGCGGTGCGCCGGCCGCAGCGCGCCGGCCGCGGCGGCCATTGGAGGGTGAACCAACGGCAAAGGAAGACCTTTCTCTCTGTCTCTCTCTCTCTCACTGTCCACTCTGCCTGTCAAAAAAAAAAATAAAATAAAATAAAAAATAAAAAAAAAAAAAAAGATGCCATACAGGGGCCAGCACTGTGGCGTGGCAGGTAAAGCTGCTGCCTGCAGTGTCGGCATCCCATATGGATACTGGTTTGAGTCCCGGCTGCTCCACTTCCGATCCAGCTCTCTGCTATGGCCTGGAAAAGCAGTACTGGTCCAAGTCCTTGAGCCCCTGTACCCGCATGGGAGACCCAGAAGAACCTCCTGGCTCCTGGCTTCAGATTGGCTGTTGCAGCCAACTGGGGAGTGAATTAGCGGATAGAAGACCTTTTTCTCTCTCTGCTTCTCCTTTTCTCTCTGTGTAACTCTTTCAAATAAATACATAAACCTTAAAAATAAAAAAAAAAGATGCCAACTGGAGCACCCACATGCCACATAGACCGCCTGGGCTTGATTCCTAGCTCTGCTCCTGATTCCAGCTTCTTGCTAACGCACAACCTGAGAGGCAGCAGGTGATGGCTCAAGGACTTGGGTCCCTGTCACCCATGTGGGAGACCCAGATTGAGTTCTGAGCTCCTGACATGATCCAGCCCCAGCTGTTTGCAGGCATTTGGGGAGTGAGGCAACAGATAAGAGGGCCCTCTCTCTGTGTCACTCTGCCTTTCAAATAATTTTTTTTTTTTTTTTTAGGAGCCAGCATTGTGGCATAATAGCTCAGTGGGTTAAGAACAGCCTGCGATGGCATTATCCCAAATCAGAGTCCTCGTTCACATTTTAGCTGCCACACCTCCAATCTAGTTTCCTGTTAATGTGCCTGGGAAGGTAGCACAAGATGGCTCAAGTCCTTGAAGAAGACCTGGATAGAGTTCCTGGCTCCTGGCTTTGGCCCGGCCCAAATCTGGCTGCCATAGCCACTTGGGGGGTGACAGCAGATGAAAGATATGTTTCTCCATCTCTCCCTGTCATTCTGCCTTTCAAATAAATAAATCAATCTGAAAATTGTTCTTCTAATATTCAAAGCAGTATTAATGATAATAACCAAATGCTGGAAACAACTCAAATACACATAAAGTGATGAATGGATAAAAAAAGTGGAATATCTATACAACAGAATATTTATTCAGCTTTATAAAGGAGGGAAGTACTGATCTGTGTGTGCTATAACAAGGATGAACCTTGAAAATCATATGCTGTGTGGAAGAAGCCAGACAGAAAAGACCATGATATTCCATTTGGATGAGACGTCCAGAAGAGGCAGGTGCACAGAGACAGAAAGTAGATTAGCAGTTGTAGGGATTTGGAGTAGGGTGGGAACCAGAAGGGATATGGTCTGAATATCTGTCCCCTAGCTCATGTAGGAATGCAGACCCCAAAGCCTCATGTTCATGGTTCTAAAGGGTGAACTTAATCCAATTTTGATGTTTGGAGAAGTGATTAGATTGAATTAGGTCATTAGGGTGGGGGAGAGTCCATGATTGAACCTTAGTGGCTTTGCAAGGAGAGACGCTGTGCAGACACAGACACAGACACCCATGCTCCTGGTCTCCTGCCATGCAATGACTATGATGCCACCTCAGGACTCTGCCATCATGAACAGATGCTGAACCAACGGGGCCCTCCTGATCTTGGACTGTGAACCTCCTGAACCATGATCCCACACAAACCTCTTTTCTTTATAAAGTTGGCTTGCCTTGGGTTTCTCGCTACAGTAATGAAAATTTAATAAAGAAAGTGACTGTTAATAGGTACAGATTTCTTTTATGAGTGATGAAATGTATTTGGAATTGGTGGTGGTTACACAATTTTGTGAATATACTAAAAACTACTATATCTTAAACCACACTTCAAAAGGACAAATTTTATGCTATGTGAGTTATATCTCAAGTTTTAAAAAGAGAATAGTGGGAGACCTGGAAGAATCTCCTGGCTCCTGGCTTCAGCCTGGCCCAGTCCTGGCCATTGTGGCTATCTAGGAAATGAACCAGCAGAAGGAAGACCTCTCCCTCTCTGTGGCTCTGCTTTTCAAATAAATTACTTAATTAAAAGAGAGAGAGAGAGAAAAAAAAAAAGGAGGAGACACTGAAAAAATTCTTTCAAGCAATGTTGTTGTAAAGGGAACAGAGAAATGAGGACAAGAAGATTTTTTTTCAGTTGGGAGAAATAACAGTGTGTTTGGTTGTTAATACAAACATCCAGGAGGGAGAGGGGAAAAAAAAAATCCGTGCTGCAGGAAAGAGGGAGAATCGCTGGAGCATACAGATCAGAAGGGTGGAATCTAGTGCTTAAGTAAAGAGGTTGCTTAGGGACAGTTTCTCTGCAGGAAAAAGAAAGTACAAGAGATAAGTGCAAATGCAGGTAGGTGGGTGTATATGACATGAGCTTGAGGAAGTTTGCTTCCAACCTCCCTCCTTCAGAGAGCTCAATTTATTTTCCTTGAACATCTTGTTTATAAGCCTCTTGTCTCAACACACGCTTTCAGAGAAAGCAAACCTGCTCCAGAGACAACGAGCAAGCAAGCAAACCAGTCTCCCCACATCATTTACCTCAATAGCTTTTACAAACGGATTCCACCCCAAACTGGTCATTTCAAATTCTTTCATCAACGTGATTTATGTTATTCTTACCTGTCCTTAAAAAGTAGACTTTATAATTAAGGAGCATTTGTACAAATAAATTTTGAAAGCTACAGAAAGCAGATCTCTCTCCTGCCTGCCCTCAGGCCTTCTCCTAAGACCAGCTGACTGTAATACCCTCTGAGAGGTACTCCTACACCATATGCTCATGTGTATAAAGGTGTACTTATCTGTGTATTTATCTTTCTTCCCTTTATAAGCCACTAAAGGTATTCAGACTTACCGACTACTCTGCTTCTTGCTGTTTTCACTGAATATGTATCTTGGTGGCCAAAGTCTTTGACACCCTTGCTTTCAAGGGGTGGAGCTTGGGCAGGCGTTTGGTGCAGTGTAGTTAAGATGCTGCCTAGAATACCCACATCTCATATGGGGCATGTCTGGGTTTGGGGTCCCAGCTCCCTTTCCAATTCCAGCTTCCTGCTAATGAGCAGCCTGAGAAGCAAGAGATGATGGTTCAAGTACTGGGGTCTGTCACCCATGTGGGAGACCTGAACTGAGCTCCAGGTTTCTGGCTTCAGCCTGGCCTAACCTGGTTTTTGTGGGCATTTGGGAAGTGAACCAGAGGATGGAAGCTCTCTCGAGCTCACTGTTGCTATCATCCCCTCCAGGGGTCCTGGGGCCAGCAGTTCCCTTGGTCAGTGTCAGAACCATGCAGCATTAGGTTTCTGAAGCACTGGGTTCTGCTCAGGAGTGCAGCTGGCTAAGAAACAAGGCTGGCTCCCTGAGTCTTTCCTGTCTCTGCCCCTGATCTGGGCAGGGCTCCCTGCAGTGTGGAGAGGATCTGTCAACCTTATTCTGAGGATGAAGGTTTTTTTAAAAAAAGAATCTCATCTTTTCCCTGGAGTGGGAAGGCAGCTAATAACATTCAGATATTTTGAGATGAAACTGTTACCATGGGAATGTTTGCCTCTCTCCCTTAATAATGATGGGTAGAGACAATGAACAGTATAGCTTTCAGAATTCTAGAAATAAAAGAAACAAGGAAGGAAAGTGAAAGCTGGAAGAACAGGCCCCAAAGAAAGGCTTAGCTCAGCTGCATGCTAGAACGGGGGGAGTTTCTAGGTCAGCAGTTTCCCTCCCGGGGCCAGGGCTTCCACATGGCATGGAGATGGACGGGCGGTCTGGAGGGAGGTCCAGGATGATTCTGGCCTTGTACTGCTTGGAAGGGGGCTAAATTGGACTCTCTTCCTGGAACTTGAGGGGAGGTAGGAGGGGGGAGGAAAACTAGAGAACCAACAAATCCAGATGCTTCCAAATACTTTTTCCCAATGTTTCTAAGTAGCACTTTCTTGTCCTGGCAAGGGGTCAAAGTACTTGAGAATCTGTCCATCCCCGGGGCTTCACGCTGCACCCTGAAAGTAGACCATTTTCATTTTGCAACCTTGGAAGTTCCCATGTATGCTGTCCTGCTCTCTGCAAGGGCTCAAGAATAATTTCTTAAGCAAGAAGGCACCTTGCCCTCCACCCATCATTTGGAGCACTGTAGAGGGTCCCCCAGGGCAATGCTAACTGAGTTCCTTTCTCTGGGACTCTGAGAATTCAAAGGACACATGATGAGAGAAAAAAAAAAAAAAAAAAAAAAAAAAAAACAAAACTCCTCTTCTGCAACAGGAGTTTTACCCTTGTCTGCCATAACCCCCATCCCTCTCTCAGAAGGAGCTGTTGCTTTGTTGCTTCTATTTTTTTGAGAGGAGACACCTTAAGAGAGGTATCCTGCTATAAGATGAATGGGACTCCAACCCACAAGCTAAGAATGAGAAGTCATCTCGACGAGGGGGGATTAAGATAGGCAGATTGGCAAGCCCCTTTTTATAAGCACCCCTAATATCACACAAGAAGAAAACAACAGGCTATCCCCCCACCAAGCATTCCTGCACACCGTGAATCGACCTAAGGTGAAAACTGCCTGCTCACCTACATCCTTACCTGTCATTTTCCCACCCCTCCACCTGCCCTAAACCTTTCACGTGGAGTGTCAGGATCCAGGGATTTCTTTTGTGTTCTTTAGATTTTTAGTTAAAATACAGTGTAAGCAGCACACAGACTGTTCCGTGGAGGCAGCGTTGAAAGTTAACCCCTACAACAGGAACACAGTTTAAGAACCAGATGCTGTACTGAGTTGAGTAAGCAACCAGCGGCCTGTCTTCCTTCTCTCAACAAGCACCTAGTGAAGCAACATAGACAAGTCGTCCCTCCAGAACCCCACGTTTCCTGTTCTAAAAGGCACCATCCACAGAGAGGATACACTGAGAAATCTGACGGAGCATAAATACAGCTTGGCAGAGAGAGAGTGCAGCAGGGACTTCTAAAGATAGGTAGCTCCACTGGCCCAGAGAAGCCAGCCAGGAGACACCCACAGCAAGCTCCCTTGGCCCACTTCCCAGGGCCCTAACTGTGGGAGCTCTGTGGTCCTGGCCACACAGGAAGGCTCTCTCGGCAGGTGACAGACATCTCTTGAATTCTTTCTCACTGACTGCTGGACAGTCATTTGGGCTGGGAAGGTCCTTTCTGGCAAAGAGTACCTCTGGCTCCCCACGTGACTCCTAAAATGTGGCAGAATCCTGACTGGGGTACAAGATGCTACATCTGCAGCTGGCTAGCAACACAGTTATAATCTGATGCCTGTTGACATGGAACTGCTCCACGGGGCTTTCATGCTGCTTGAGAAAACACCTATTCTGCTCCAAGCACATCATGACACAGCACAGTCTGCAAATTCAGCTGCTCCTTTGACAAAGTTTAAAGAAGCATGCAGCTCGGCTGATTCACAGCAGGCGGGAGGCAATTCCTTCAGTGAGGTGGCTGCTGATCTCCCACCCCAGAAGCACGAGGCACACGGTCACCTCAACTCTTTCAATGCAAACAAACTTGATACCCTGTTGTCCTGCTCAAGGTGCCAGCTGAACACTTCCTCCTCCAGCAAGCTCTCTAGAAGCTCCCCGGTTGGAGACAAATCTCTTTGCTTGAATTCCCACCACTTTTATTGGTTTTCTTCCCTAGGGTTCTTATCACTTCTCCACATGCGGTTAATATTTATTTACACACTACCTCCTGTCACGGGAAGGTCTCTGAATAAGGCACCTCCACTGTAACTATTTCCTCTTTACTGTTCACAACACGCTACCCAGCACCTTATACGAAGGAGGCTCCAAATATGTATTTCTTGAAGAAATGGAGGACCGAGCAGTATGGAATCCTCCCCTGATAAAAACTAAGTGTAGGAGTAGGAGACTGTAGAGCTCTGGCCAAGGAGTCCGGCAAACCAGGTGGCTAGAAGAAAGGTTCAGATCCTGAGGGCTGTGGCTAGTGGATCGGATTACCCTCCACCAATTTGCTGAGCTCCCCTGCCTTTGCCCCCCACCCAGGTGTTAGACATCTCTGCAGGAAATATTTTGGTTTTCTTTAGTTTGATTTCCTCACTCAACCCAATAAGCTGCACTAACTTCCACAGAGTTTTAAGGCAAATAGCCTGAAGTTCACTTATTTGTCAGTTCATGTATTGATTTTAAAACAAAATTTACTGAGCACCAACTATGTGCCAAGTACCGTTCTAGGATCTGAGCATACAGGGATGTTTAAGATAGAAGAAGCCCCATCCTTCATGTAGGAAGTACACCTAACAAATGGAGAAACAGACATGAAAAAGGAAGGAGGGAGGGGCGGGAAGGAGGCAGGAGAGGTGGACAGGGCAGGCAGGCAGAGATGCTGACAATCCAGCGAGATGGCAGACTGGGTTTCCGCGCAGCTTCCTTAGAAGAGGTGATCTGGAAAGGCTCCGCTCTGGGGAGGTGACATTTAAACTGAGCTGAGTGACATGCATGACACTGCTTTGCAAAAATCAGAGAGACAAGCATTCCAAGTGGAGAACAGCAAAGGATTAAGAGATGGGACGACAGGGTCTCAGACAGAGGGGGCATTTAGCGCAAGAGGGAATGAGCAAGGTGCATTCCCAGAAATGTGGCCAGAGAATGCAGATGTGGCTGAAGAGGTGTGGGGCCAGGCCTACAGAGCTTTGTGAACCACTGTAGGATCTGAATTTTATCCTAAGGGGAAGGGGAAGACATTGAAGGACTTGTTCTATTTTTAAATAAAAATTATACATATGCATAATGTAATGTCTTTTAAAAAAATGAAGCGCTGTACTGCTAGCAAATTTACAACTTAAATGCCCAAACAGAAAGACTATAACCTCTTTGAGGGCAAAACCTGTGGAACAAATCACCCTGACTTCTTCAAGATCTAGTGCAGTGGATCACGGGGTGGCAGGTAGGGCTGAGGCAGGAGGTAGGGTGCGGGTGGTGGGGGTGTCCAACGTAGTCTTTGCTGGATCTCAGCCTCCGAGTTTCTGATTCAGTAGGCCAGGGTGTGTGTGTGTTGGCAGGTGCAGGTGGGGGGTGGTGAGAGTGTTCAGAGTTGTATTTCTCACAAGTTCCCAGGAGCTGTGACCACACTCTGAGAATCTGGGGAGACAGGAAAGGATCTGAGAGGGGGCCAGGGAAGAGCAGTGGATGTGTGAAGACACATTCAGCCACCCCTGCTCCAGACAGAGTAACGATGCAGAGAAGCTCCAGAGGCAGGGTGTAGCAGAAGACAGGCAAAGGCGGTTAAGTTAGTGACAACACTTTTTTCTAGTTCTTCCCTACTGAATATCCTGTTCCAAGGTGCTTTTCCTTTATAAGATGTGAATAAAAAGTAAAACTATGTTTTTTCTCAAAATCAACAATTTAACAATTAAGCAAAAATCATAAAGAACACTTTAAAAAGAGTAATTATCGACCAACTTCCCTCAGTGACCTCTACCTGGAATAAACCAAACCCCCATGCCTGCACTCCACTCCAGACACCAGCAACCACCCAGTGAGGCTACCAGAAACGAAGGCAAAAATCCCATGGGGGGACCACGTGGCTTCCAGAAAATTTGCTTCACTGACTCTAACCCTTTTTAGAAACAAAAATATGATAAGTCTTTTGTGGGACTTTTTTTTCGTCCTCCTGAGACTTGGCTTTTAGAAAGGAATATACTGCAACCCTACCAAATGGCAAAAGTGAAGCCAGTCACAGAAGGCTGGCTCCCCAGTGGCCGGGACCACTGACCTGGGAATCAGGACACCGTGGATCCCAGGCCCAACTCTGCTACTGGCGTGGAGTGTGGTTCCGGAAGTCACTTCCACTTATTGTGCTCAGTGTATGCTTTAACAGCATGGGGTTAGACAGACAGCCTTTTTGGTCCACAAGCTCTCAAATGCTGACTCTGAAATCTAACAAAGTGAGAAGCATTATCATATGGTCACGCACACAAGGAGGTAAATTCCCTTGCTAACCAGAATTCAAAGTAAACATCTCTCTGGCGTTCTTTTGCTTTTCATGTGTTGTAAAGAGAGTCTGGACAAGATGAAAACAAACATGGATAAAGAGGCCGGCACTTGGCCGGCGCCGCGGCTCACTAGGCTAATCCTCCACCTTGCGGCACTGGCACACCAGGTTCTAGTCCCGGTCGGGGTGCCGGATTCTGTCCCGGTTGCCCCTCTTCCAGGCCAGCTCTCTGCTGTGGCCAGAGAGTGCAGTGGAGGATGGCCCAAGTCCTTGGGCCCTGCACCCCATGGGAGACCAGGATAAATACCTGGCTCCTGCCATCAGATCAGTGCGGTGCGCCGGCCGCAACGCGCCAGCTGCGGCGGCCATTGGAGGGTGAACCAACGGCAAAGGAAGACCTTTCTCTCTCACTGTCCACTCTGCCTGTCAAAAAAAAAAAAAAAAAAAAAAAAAAAAAAAAAAAAAAGAGGCCGGCACTGTGGTGTAGCGGGTAAAGCCACAACCTGAAGTACCAGCATCCCATATGGGTGCCGGTTTGAGTCCCGGCTGCTCCGCTTCTGATCCAGCTCTGCTGTGGCCTGGGAAAGTAGTGGAAAGTGGCCCAAGTCCTTGGGCCCCTGCACCTGCATGGGAGACCAGAAGAAGCGTGGCTCCTGGCTTTGGATCGGCACAGCTCTGGCCATTGTGGCCAATTGTGGAGTGAACTAGCAGATGGAAGATTCTCTCTCTCTGCCTCTCCTCTATCTGCGTAACTCTTTCAAGTAAATAAATCTTTAAAAAATAATAAATAACATGGATAAAGCACCCAAAGACAAGCTCCAGGCAGACTCAGAAGTAGAACCAAGGCTCCTTTTATCTTCTGAGCACTAGACTGCCCTCCAGGTTTAGCGCCAGCTTACCAGACCACCGAGCCGCTGTGAACCACTGGGTCAGAAAACATGAAAACCCAAACACCAGCTGCATGGCCAGAATGTTTACATATGCACAAACCATTTCTACGAGATTTTTAAATTCTTCCTGGAACTGTAGCTTTCCAAATGCCAAAATAATCAGGTAACATTTTTAATGACTAGTAAACACTGCTGTGTCAATTTCTGTACAGCCACTGAGCCAAGAAGGACTTCTATATTTTAAATGGGTAAGAAAAACCAAGGGGCCGGCGCTGGGGTGTAGCAGGTAAAGCTGCTACCTGCAGCACCAGCATCCCATATGCGCCCGGGTTTGGGTCCCGGCTGCTCCTCTTCCACTCCAGCTCTCTGCTACGGCCTGGGAAAGCAGTAGAAGATGGTCCAAGTCCTTGGGTCCCTGTACCAACATGAGAGATTGGAAGAAGCTCCTGGCTCCTGGATTTGGATCAGCTCAGCTCCATTGTGGCCACATGGGGAATGAACCAGCAAATGGAAGACCTCTGTCTCACACTCTGCCTTTGCCTCTCTGCCTTTCAAATAAATAAATCAATCTTAAAAAAGAAAAATCAAGGAGCTGGCACTATGGCCTAATGCATTGAGCCACCATCAGTAGGGTTGGCATCCCATTTGGGCACCGGTTCGAGTCCTGGCTGATCCACTTCTGATCCAGCTCTCTGAAAACACACCTGGGAGAGCAGCAGATGGCCCAACTGCTTGGGCCCCTTCACCCACATAAGAGACCCAGGGGAGGCTCCTGGCTCCTGGCTTTGGCCTTGCCCAGCCCTGGTTTTGTGGTCATTTGGGGAGTGAACCAGAGGGTGGAAGATCTCTCTCTCTCTCTGCCTCTCCCTCTCTGTAACTCAAGTAAATAAGCCATAAACAAAATTTAAAAATAAAAATATTTTGTGGTACATAATGATGTGAAATTCAAATTTCAGGGTTCCTAAATAAAGCTTTACTAGAATGTTTTCATATTCTATGTTTACATATCATCTATGGCTGCTTTCATATTATGACAGAGTTGAGTAGTTGTGAAAGTCTCAAATATTCACTATCTTGACCTTTAAAGTTTTCAATCTGTGAGTTCAACCACAGCATATATACCCATATAATTCTGTAATATATATATGTATGTATATTATATGTTGTGGTCATTTAGGGAGTGAACCAGTGGATGGAAGATCTCTCTCCCTTTCTGTACCTCTTTCAATTAAATAAACCTTTAAAAAAAAGGCTGGGGGCTCACGCTGTAGTATAGCAGGTCAAGCCGCTGCCTACAATGCTAACATCCCATATGGGCATTAGTTGGAGTGCTTACTGTTCTACTTCCAGTCCAGCTCCTGCCTAGGAAAGCAACAGAGGATGGCCCAAGTCCTTGGGCCCCTGAACCCATGTGGGAGACCCAAATGAAGCTCCTGGCTTTGGTTTGGCCCAGCCCTGGCCATTGAGGCCATCTGAAGAGTGAACCAACAGATGGAAGATCTCTCTCATTCTCTCTGTAACTCTGTCTTTCAAATAAATAAATCTTAAAAAAAAAAAAATGCTCAAAGACAAAAATGATGTTCTTACATGAAATTTCTTCAACACATGAAGGTCATATTGGCAAAGCCCCCTTTTGTATATGAAGCTGACATTCTGCTTCCAAATCCCTACGCAATGGCAATTTCCCAGTTTCCCTGTAGGACTTCTGCAACTGTCTGTGCTAAAGGCAGAGAAGGAAGGGGAGTTCAGGCTGGTAGTGAAGATGCCCGTGTCCCCGTCAGAGTGTGTGGGTTTGATTTCCCAGCTCCGACTTCTGCCTCCAGCTTCCTACCAATGCAGACCCGGGGAGACAGCAGGGATGGTTCAAGTAACTGGGCTCTTGTCACCCACAGGGGAGACCTAAATGGAGTTTCCAGCTGCCAGTCTGAGTTTCCAGTTTGTCAGTCTGGCCTCAGCCCTGCCTTGGCAGTTATGGAATTTGGGAAGTGAACCAGCAGATAACAGCATGCTCTGTTTGTCTCTCTGCTTCTCAAATAAAAAAAAAATTTTTTTAATGAAACCTACAGAGCAAAATACTGTTACTGGAAAACACAGCTAGGAACCAGAATGGCACTGTGAAGTCAGGAAGTGTTTCCTACTGATGTAAAAAAGCTCTCCCTCTAGTAAGGTGTCCAGACTTTCTGAACCCAAAATAACTAAGACAGACAAGTCTGAGTGTGTCATGGGAGTGAGGAAACAGTTTTTGAAATTGGGACACACTTCAGAAATCTGAGATACCAAACTGTGATACTCACAGGTCAGAGACATCACAGAGCTAAAGGCCAAACAGGAAACAGACATTAACTCTCACTGAGAGTTAGAGAGACAAGAAGTACTTACAACCTTAGGGGTTTAAAAAGTGGGTTACTGGACTGGGAATCTGGGGATCAAGGCATTTGAAAGGTCGGGCTTCCTGTGGGGAACATGATCGTACTGTGAACACTAAATTCAGCGTCTTGAAGTGTGGTGCTTCTCAAAAAGCACTTACTCCCAAATCACCTTCCTGAAAACACAGACTGTTAAAAATACGACGCCAGGGGGCCGGTGCTGTGGCACAGTGGATTAAAGCCCCAGACCGCAGCGCCGGCATCCCACATGGGCACCGGTTCTAGTCCCAGCTGCTCCTTTTCCAATCCAGCTCTCTGCTATGGCCTGGGAAAGTAGTATAAGATGACCCAAGTCCTTGGGCCCCAACACCCACGAGGGAGACCTGAACCGAATTCCCAGCTCTTGGCTTTGGACCAGTCTAGCTTTAGCTGTCGTGGACATCTGGGGAGCGAACTAGCAAATGGGAGTTCTCTCTCTGCATCTCAAATTTTGAAAAAAGGCACCTTTATAATTACTTTTTTTTAAAAAGATTTATTTATTTGAAAGGCAGAGTTACAGAGAGGAGAGAGAGAGAGAGAGAGAGAGAGATAAGCTCTCCCACTCCCTGGTTCACTCCCTAAATGGCCACAATGACCAGGGCTGGGCCAGGCCCAGGCCAGAAGCCAGGAGCTTAATCCAGATCTCCCATGTAGGTGCAGGGTCCCAAGTATTTTGGCCATCTTCCACAGCTTCTCCAGGCACGTTAGCAGGAGCTGGACTGAACTGGAGCAGCAAGGACTGAAGCCAGAGCTCAAATGGGATATTGGTGTTGCAGGCAGTGGCTTAACTCACTGAGCCACGATGCTGACCCCCATACTGACTTTTTACTGCTGAGTTCAGACAAAAGGGCATCAAAGCTAACCTCAGCTGCACTCTGAGGGCCCAGTGAGGGAAGATTTATGCTCTACCAAAGAACCCGAACCATTTCTTGTGTTTTTTCTCTGCTATTTATTATTCACTGCCTTCCCTTCGGAAAGTCTTCATTTCTCTCACAACCGGCTCATCGGTGTATTTCTTCTTTGGTGTCTCTCTCTAACTGGTTGATGTTAGATAGCCTCAGTCCCATTTTTTTTCATAGGCTCGTTCAGAATGGTTGATTACATGCTCCCCAAGTGGAGCAGCCAGGACTTGAACTGGTGCCCAAATGGGATCCCAGCACCACAGGTGGTGGCTTTACCTGCTACCCCTAGCACCAGCCCCCAGCTTCCTATTAATGCAGAATATGAGAGGCAGTGGTGACAGTCCAAGTAACTGGGTCCCTGTCACTGACACAGGAGACCCAGATTGAGCTCCCAACCCCTGCCTTTGGCCTCCAGTTCCAGGCTACGTGGGTATTTGGGAAGTGAGCTAGGGAAGAGAGAGCTATCCTTCTTTGTCTCTCTGCCTTTAAATTAAAAAAAAAATTGATATAAAAAGATAATACAATTGGTATAAAGCGAAGATTTCCTTTTGATTCTCAGGTTCCTATTTTCCTAATTTTTTTCTTAGTATTCTTACAGCTTGCATCTTCCGAGCAAATTGTTAAAGCCAGAACAAGCTTATTACTATATATTCCCAGATTAACTAGTCTCTTAAGTGGATGTGAAATAAACAAAAATATCCACATGAGCTTACATGTTGCGGAGCAGAAAGCAGCAAGCCTGCCTCTGAGCACCTGTCTCCCCGGGACTGATCTTCCAGAGAGGAAGGCAGCTGCCGGGGGACTCCTTGAGAGTAGGTCTAAGACAGCGCAGCCCAGTCTGCCTTCATGTGAATTAAAGACAATTAAATTTCCAATGAAAAGGCCAAGACACACCACTTTCCCCTCACAGCAAACGGCCTTTTACCCTCTGTTTCTCACAAGCACAGCAATTTATGAGGCATATTAGTTAAAGCAGTATTTCAGTCAAAACAAAAGAGAACTTGGACAGACAATCAACTGTTATTCAAAGCCAAGTAACTGATAGAAATTTGTTGAATAAATGGGAAATTCTCAAAAACTAATAAAAATAAGGAGTCACCAGATTTTTGCTTAATTTCCCTCAAATTTAGGGAGAAAATTGGGGGGAGGGGAGGTTGCTGGATGGGAACTGAGAAGTATGTAAATAAATATGGTACTTACTGTTTTACAGGATTTTAGAGTAAGTAAGTCTGTTACTAGTTGCTCAAAAAGTGTGACCTTGGGGAAAAAAATGTCCCTCAAAACCACAAAGGAAAACAACACGTTAAAGGAGAAAAAAAAGCAAATGAACACAGGAGAAACCACACTCCTGAGGTCCGTGTAGGAGTCAACACTTGGCCTTTTCTAAAAATAGATTCCCCTACAGTTTTAAAATAGCTCTTCTTTTATACACTTAAATCACACTGGACTTCTTTCCTAATGAGTATTATTAATATGTTGAAAAAATAATTTTCACAGGACTTGATTCACATCTGCACTGAAATATTTACTTTATAAGACAAAAAACTCAAGATCACAGTACACAGCAGTTATTTATTTAAATACTTGAAAAGGTCAATGATGGAAAAAATAGGTTTATCGTGAGAGTTTATATTCATTAGATTTATCATTTAAAAAAGTGCTGTCTCTTGGTTATCCTAGCCAGATATAGAACACTTGATGACACATGCAGCTACTGTAATATACTATAATAGACACAGCCATCACAGAATGATTTACACTTTGGGAGGAAATTCAACAGTAGTAAGGGCAACTGTTTATTTAAACTAAAAACATTGATAATATACAAATTGTTTTTCTCATTTGATTGAAAGGGCTATAAAATTTCAACGTACTGACAGACAAAGCAACATAATCACATAGTTAACGTCTCTGCTAACTGCTTTTACCTTACTTCTTCCTTAAAGGAGAGCCACGTACTCAGCTATACAATGCTCTAGACTGCGCGATGGCTTCACGGCTGACCCGCCACAAGTGGATGAAGGAAAGCTGTGTTGGTAAGCTGACACTGACTTGCGTGTTTTTAAAAATGGAGAGAAAAATGGCAAATTGTGCCCAATGTACTTATAGAACCAAAGAATCATTCTGACTCTGTGTAAATGTAAAATAAATAAGTGATCCATCAGTAAATCAATCTCTGGGCTGACTTAAACCTAGGAGAGTGAGCCAAGTGGGCACTAGTAATACCTTGGAGAAATGTCTAGAAACATCGTTTCTAGATCTCAGTTTGGGAGACCATATCTTGCCTGAATATGTACATTATTTACAAAATATTCCCTTTTGGCCTCTGAAATACAGCCATTTTAGTCTGACTGCTAAGCTATTTTCTTCCCATATACTAGCTAATACTGCAGTTATAACTATCATTAAAATACTCTTATGCATGAATTACAAATATTAATAAAGTAACTCTGCATGTATAAATATCTCAATATTTCTAGCAGAATTTAAAGCATTCAGAATGTACATAAAAGTATTTGTTTTTGGTAGGGCCAGTAATTTTTTAATCATCGCTGTTTCAATAATGCTTTGTACATAGCAAAGCCCAAAACTGCAAAAACAGTAGCACCAAAACTTGCTCGAAGCCAAAACGTGGAGCTCTTGAGGTCAGCTTGTGTCACGTGCCTGTAGTCAGAAAATATAATTAATATTTAAAACATGATTAGAATGAAAACTTTTCACTAGTCATAACAGTCTACTTTTAGGGAAGTATTAGCACACTTGTCAGGCTAATTGCATACAGTAATGCTTACCAAAAACATTTATCAGTATAGCCATGTGTACATTGCTAAACCATTACCTTAGGAAAATGACATAAAGCAGACATTAATACAGACAAATGTCTTTGCAATTAGCTATTACTTGGGAATAGACATGTAAAATTTTATACATTTTCTTTGTATGGGAAATAAAGAAGACAAATCAACCCATTACTTTTAATACCACTACTGTCCTTCAAAATGAGAATCGGGGCTGAAATCTCACATTTGTGAGGGTCACATCCGTGGAACTTAACATAATGTGCAATCTCCTGTCCCCAGGAACAAGAAGCTATCTTGTAAGCAGTTCAGCGACAAGTGACAATACTTTTCTAAGAGCAATAATTAAAGTCAACTTTGGAAACATTGAACCCCCACAAAATTTACCAAAAAAATCCCAAAGGGGATAGGAAGATTTGTCAGTGTGCATTAATTTGGTTACTGCTAATTAAAGAGAAAAAAACAAACAAACAAAAAAAAAACACCAAAGCCCTTGGTGTTAGTGAGACAGGCAGTGAAAATAGTACCAACCAAAGGACACAATGTAACATGATGGAATGAAAGGTAAAGACATAAAAGAAATCAGAATATGCATGACAAGAACAGGGCCAGCCTGGACCACAGACTGAGTCTGTGAGCATGCTCAGTTAATAACACTGCCAAGCGCCCTTGAGTCTCAAGTATGACAGCTTACCAGGAAGAGGATAAAGCCTTGAAGGAAAGGTTGCAACATTTTATTCAAGTGCCACTGAAGTCTCAGTTAAGTAAACACAACTGACATGATGTAGAAAACTTAACAGAATTAAGAGCTTAGAGAAACTGTCTAGTTTATTAGGTTATTTTACAACTAGGTTAAACAGATTTGAAGAAAAGTCACATGCCATTAAAAGACCAACACATTGGCATATGCAAAAGAATTAAGAGCCAAGAACTCAGATTGTACAAAACTACTTTGCCTCCGGACAAGTTCCAGCAGATCATATATTATCACCAAATGCAACCTGTAAATGTCCAGAATCAAAAGCCAGAACACAAGCCAGAGTGCTCCATGCTTATTACCACGGCAAAGCTACACACAGCACTCAAATCTCTCATCCTCACCAGTTTCTATTTAAAAAAAAAAATCACTCTTCACATAAGTATATTTTACAAACCAAAGTGATAATATCAGTTCTTTCCACCTTGCAAGTTAGTTATTCCAACAGGCAATGTTTTATTTAAACAAACAAACAAAAAGGTTAGGGAAGAAAATGCTTCAGTTTCTCTGGTTGGAAAAATTCCAACAAGGACAACTCATTGGTTGTGGGAAATGTTACCTGGCTTCAAGAAAAAGTGGGCCATGAGATGACTCCATGAAGATGGAATCTTCTACAGAGCTGACGGCGTGCACCTGGTGAGTAATACTGCTTTCGTCGTCTGCTAACAGCATGGCACCCCACTCAGCTACCCGGGCTCTTAACCTTTTATACACATGCACAGTTTGCAGTTCACAGCAGAACTCACAAAATAACATCTATCCATTAAACATCCCACATATAAATTCAGTTGCCACCCTATATGATATATCTCATGCTTTCCATATTTAAAATAAACATATTCTATAGCAAATTGCCAAACTTAAAAAAAAAAAAACTACAGGGCTCTTTTAAAACAGTCACACACTGGACAAGGAGACCTAAAACTATGGCATATGTTCTCTATGAACCCCTTTGAGGCTGGTCGTGGGACATCTTGCACACTCAAAGTCCTGCGAGACAAACACCACAAGCCAGCTCCTAACAACATGTGGTAGCCATACATTTTCATTTGAAATGAGATTAACAACTACTGGTCATGAAATTTCTAGATGCTAATTATTAACTTCAGACTGTCAAAAACTCCACATATACACCTATGGAAAACCAAAACTGCACGGGCCTGTGGTGAGAGTTAACAGTACAACTGCAAGTCAAAGTGAGAGCCTGGGCTGACAGAGCATCAGAGCTTCTGCCTCAGCTCTAGTCTCCCTGTGAGTTTCACGCAGCTTGATGAAGGGTTCAGTTTTGTTTTGTAAATTTTACATTTGTTCTTTAACTTACGGGGAGAAAGGAATTAGGATTAAGGCTAGCCATGATCACGTGAAAATCACTCAAAACAATTTCTCATAAGTATTCTTTAACTATGGAAGTTCCACATAGCTCACTCCGTTGTATTGTAAGAATTACTGTTCATGAAATAATATATTCTGACTTTATTGCTTAGTTTTCTTTGGCATTTCAAGGCAGTAATTATTATTTTCCCCAAGCAATAGCATAGCTTCAACAGATAAAATACAACTACCTATTAACATAAAAGAAACAATAAAAATACATACATGCTCAACATTTTGCTAGTTTAAAACTCAAGGCAACTACTAACTCATAAAATATCTTTGAATGGCTATATCAATGTTACAGTAGTTATTTAAGACACTTTCAGACATGAAAAGCTACTTAGAAAATTATTTTATGTCTTTACCATGTGCATTTAAAAACTGCACGACCAGGCTCTATTATAAGACAGGAAAGTATTTATAATGGATGGCACCCTTGCCATTGCTTAGCTCACTGACACCACCTGAACAGAGAACAGTGTGATCTGATTTGTGTTCTCTAAGTACCAAAAACTGATTCATGTTTGTCATTTCAGGCCTCAGAGGCGGAGTAATAGACCCATAAAGCTGCTTCCTAGCTTATTTCTAAACTCAAGCAGAAATAATTCCTCCACAATTCAAAAGCATAAATCTTTCTAAATGACTCATATGAAATATCATCTTAGAATAAATTATAATAGCTCACAGCATAGTTTCTATTTATTTTAAAAGTTTTCCTTTTGCCTATAAAAAAGGAACTACTCAGGGCAGGTACTAAGCTTAGTGCTCAAGCTATCAGCATCTCACATCTGAATGCCTGGGTGTGATTCCCAGCTCTGGCTCCTGACTCCAACTTCTTAGTAACACAGGCCCTGGGAGGCAGCAGTCCCGATTGAAATAAAAGGGTTCCTGCCATCACTGTGCACTTGCTCCCCATGTAGGACCTCTGTCCTTAATGTGTTGTACTGTGAGAATTAACGGTAAAACTAGTCTTCAAACAGTATTTTATACTTTGTGTGTCTGTGTGGGTGCAAACTGTTGAAATCTTTACTCAGTATAGAGTTGGTCTTCCATATATAAAGATAATTAAAAATGAATCTTGATGAAGAATGGGATGGCAGATGGAGTAGGAGTGGGAGGGCGGGTATGGGGGGAAGAACCACTATATTCCTAAAACTGTACCTATGAAATTTATATTTATTAAATAAAATCTTTCTTTAAAAAAAAAAAAAAAGAGTTCCTGCCAACTACAACTACATGGCAGACCTGGACTGAGTTGCCTGTTCCTGGCTTTGACCCAGCCCAGTACCAGGCATCTGGAAAACAGCTCAGTGGTTGGGAGCATTCTCTGTGTATATATCTGTGTCCTACAGAAGGAAGGAAGGGTGGAAGAGTGGGAGGGAGGAAGGGAAGGAGGGAGGAAAAAAGAAAAGGAAAAGAGGAAGCAATAGGCGTATATGTTCATTAGAAAATACACGGGTGCCACTTCCTATCTCAGCTGCTTTACTTCTGATCCAGCTCCTTCCTAATTAGCCTTGGAAAGCAGCAAAGAACGGCCAAAGTGTTTGGGTCCCTGCAGATAGGGAAGAACTGGATGAAGCTCCTGGTTCCTGACTTTGGCTTGGTCTGGCCCAGCCCTGACCTTTGCAGCCATCTGGGGAGTGAGCCAGTAGATTGAAGATCTCTCTGTCTCTCCTCCCTGACTCTGCCTCGGCTCTGTCACTCTGCTTTTCAAATTACAAAAACAAGTATTTAAAAAAATAAAATATATAGAAAATTGGGGTTGGCATCGTGGTACATATTAAGCTGCTCCCTCCAACACTGGCATTTCAAATGAACATTCATTCAAGTCCCAGTTGCTCCACTTCTAATCTAGTTTCCTACTAATGTGCCTGGGAAAGCAGTAAAGAATGGCTCATGTGTTTGGGGCCTTGCCACACACATTGGAGGTTCCAGACTCCTGGTTTCTACCTGGTTCAGCACCAGCCATTGCAACCCCCTGAGGATTCAACCAGCAGGTGGAAGATCAATCAATCTCTCTCCCCACCCCCCCATCTCTTCCTCCCTCTCTCTGTAACTCTGCTTTTCAAATAAATAAATCTTTTTTAAAGAGAAAATATATAGAAAATAAAGCAAAGCAGGAAGAAAAATTCACTGAATCCTGTCTTCGAAGGTAATGAATTGAAATTCAGGTATTTCCTTTTAGACTTCCTCTATGTCCCTTCCCCCACCTCCCCCACTTTTTTTTCAAAGGCAGAATGACAGAAAAGGGGAGAAAGGGAAAGAGAGCAAGGGAACTATTCCATCTGCTAGTTCACTCCCCAAATGCTTTTTTTTTTTTTTTTTTGACAGGCAAAGTTAGACAGTGAGAGAGAGAGAGAAAGGTCTTCCTTCCATTGGTTCACCCCCCAAATGGCTGCTATGGCCGTGCACTGTGCTGATCCGAAGCCAGGAGCCAGGTGCCTCCTCCTGGTCTCCCATGCGGGTGCAAGAGGAGCAACCAGGACAGAATCCGGTGCCCCGACCAGGACTAGAACCCGGGGTGCCAGCGCTGCAGGCGGAGGATTAGCCTAGTGAGCCACGGCACTGGCCCCCCAAATGCTTTCAACAGTAGGTAAAGCTGGGCCAGCTCAATGTCAGAAATCAAGAACTGCATTCAGGTCTCCCACATGGTCAGGATCACATGCTGCCTCCCAAGCACATTAGCAGGAAGCTAGATTGAAAGTAGTTGTGGGACTTCATCCCAGGATCTCTGATATGGGATGTAGGATCTTAAGAGGCAGCTTAGGGGCTAGCGCCTTGGCCTATCGGGTAAAGCCGATGCCTGCAGTGCTGGCATCCCATACGGGCACCAGTTCAAGTTGAGGATGCTCCACTTCCAATCTAGCTCTCTGCTATGGCCTGGGAAACCAGCAGAAGATGGCCCAAGCCCTTGGGCCCCTGCACCCACGTGGGAGATCTGGAAGAAGCTCCTGGCTTCAAATCGGTTCAGCTGCCGCTATTGGGGAGTGAACCAGCAGTCCTCTCTCTTTGTTTCTGCATAATACTGCCTTTCAAATAAAAAAATAGATTTTTCTCTACATGTAGTATATATTCCTTACGGTAGGCTTCCTGGAAATGAATATTACAGGGTTAATTTTTTTTTTTTTACAAATACATCAGAATCACCAAATTTTCCTATTCTGTGTGAAATATCATTTTGTTTAGCAGTGTCTTTTTTTAGAACATAAGAAATAATGACTAAGTGTTGGAAGATAACCCTAATTAATCCTTTGCAGCTTGTCAGAGCTTTCCAGTTCTTGTGTGAAAACTCCTGAGTCTGGGTTACTGGCTTTCTGGCTTAGAAGTACCGAAGGCACTTATGGATATCTGCTGTCAAGCGCTCTCTGACACATGTGTGGGGCCACCCAATGTATCTGCACTTGGGTATTATGAGGGTACTCAAAAGATGGAATTAAAAGATAGGCTTGTTTTGGTTCAAAACAAAACATTTTTGAAATCCATGCACAGTTTATTCATAACATGCATTTTCCATCAACTTTTTGAAGACTCCCTCATGTTAAACAGCTACTTAATGCAGGGAGAAGAAAATGTCAAAATTCACGCAATAAAGAGTGAAATGAAGAACTGTTTGTGTGAACAATCACACAGCATATAAAGGTGACCAAGATTCCCATATATCCTTGCACTGAATACCTTAAAGAAGGCAAAAAACAAAAACAAAAACAAAAAACAAAAAAACAAAAACCTGCTCTTGATTCATTCTGCAATTTATGGTGAATATAAAAACATGAATTATCAGCTCAATGTTTTTAATCAATAGTAAATTAAGGGAATGCTATCAATCATAATATTTAGAAACATAAAATATCAAATTCTAAAGGGCCAAAGGGAATTAAATCCATTCTAGCTATTTCAGAATAGGGTATTTTTAACACTCTGGTTGAAATTATTTTTTATAATCTGTGACAAGACTTCATGTCCTGAGTATTAGAACTACACTGCAGGGAAGGAGCTTGGTCTAACAGTGAAGATGCTGGTCGAGATGTCTGCATTCTGCATCAGAGGGCCTGGGTTTGAAGTTCCAGCTCAGGCTCCTGACTCCAGCTTTCAACTAACCAGACACTTGGAGGCAGCATTGATAGCTCTAGTTGTTGGGTTCCTGCCCTAGATTAAGGTCTTGGCTTCCAGCTTTGTACTGGCCCAGTTCTGGCTGTTGTAGCCCTTTGGGGAATGATTAAGTGGATAGCACCTCTGTCTGTCTGTCCTTCTTAGTCTCCCAAATAAATAAAATGTCAGATGTATTTTTAAAACTATATTATAGAGACCTACATCTACAAAAATCAGAATTTGAGGAAGAGGATGAATTCAGCTAGATAATCCATTAGCCTTCTCTTAAACTGCAGGGTATTATGCAGAGGAAAGGTTAAGTTCAACAGAACATATTGAAAAGCAACAAAGCTAAGAGACTTCACTCAGAGCAGCTCCACCCAGAGAGCTAATTTAATCAAATTACCTACATAGCATCTCAGAAACCACTTAGACTTTTCTATTTTTCATTCTTCTTATCTAGTCCTTTTTGTCCTTTCCCCACATAAATCAGAGGTATACAAATGTACTAATATGAACGGTCTTCTATTTTTATGACTCTATCCAAATGTACATCTCAGGTATGAATTTTTAAGGTCATACTTTAAAACAGCCAACCAACTGTAATACATGTTCACCTAAAGTTACTAGGGTAGAGTTATCATACACAACTTCTTAAAATTTGCAATTACATATCTCTAGTTGAAAACTGTACTGAGGTCACTATAGTCAAGTTTTCTGTTTTTAAATATTATACTTTTTTTTTTTTTTTAAGTCTTCTGGATCTCTCTGCTTTTACTCCTCAATGTTTCTATCTGGTAAAGTATTTTCTATATTTACTTCCAATAATAGTGCCACTGTAGTTAGTAATATTTTTGCCAGGAGACTGGAGCTTTTCTCAGGTCTCCCACGCAGGTGCAGGGGCCCATGGACTTGGGCCATCTTCTACTGTTTCCTAGGCCATAGCAGAGAGCTGGATCGGATGTGCAGCAGCCAGGACTGGAACTGGTGCCCATATGGGATGCCGGTACTGCAGGCGGTAGCTTTACCTGCTATGCCACAACGCTGGCCCCATTAGTAATATTTTAATAATGACAATTCTTCTGACTGAACTAGTAGGCATGAAATATTTTAACAAGATGTTTCTCAAAATAGGTTAAAAAACCCATACATGTGTAGCAAAGATGAATTTGAATGAAAATCATAAGCAAGCTGTTAACTGAGCATGCCTAAAGAGTAGTATACTTTGGAGAGGACATGAGTGTGCAGCAATGTCAAGAAATGCTTTGTTGGGGCCGCCGCCTGCAGTACCGGCATCCCATACGGGTGCCAGCTCAAGTCCCGGCTGCTCCACTTCTAATCCAGTTCTCTGCTATGGCCTGGGAAAGCAGTGGAAGATGGCCCAGCTCCTTGGGCCCCTGCACTAACATGTTGAGATCTGGAAGAAGCTCCTGGCTCCTGGCTTTGGATTGGTGCAGCTCTGGCCGTGTGACCAACTGGGGAGTGAACCAGCGAACGGAAGACCTCTCCTTCTCTGCCTCTCCTCTCTCTGTGTAACTCTGACTTTCAAATAAATAAATAAATCTTAAAAAAAGAAAAGCTCCGCCAAGCATTAAAGAATCTGGATTTACAGATAATCAGAAACACACAGGAAACACTGCAATACCTCTATATTAATTAGTGACACTTGAAGATCAGATGGGAGAAACTCCACCTTGTCACGTCCTTTAAAACAGTAAACAGCAAAATGTTTTAAATCATGAGCATCAGCAGTAGCTTTTTTTACTGAGAATTTATAACATATACTCTTGTACAATTTTAAATTTATGGGGCCAGCATTGTGGCATGGTAGGTAAAGCCACCGCCAGGAATGCCGGCATCTCATACAGGAGCTGGTTTGTGTCTCAGCTGCTGTTTCCGACCCAGCTCCCTGCTAATGGCCTGGGAAAAGTAGTGGAAAATGGTCCAAGTGTTTGCGCCCCTATCACTGACATGGGAGACCTGCATTAAGCTCCTGGCTCCTGGTTTTGGCCTGGCCCAACCCTGGCCATTGTGGCCATCTAGGGAGTGAACCAGTGGATGGAAGACTTCTCTCTCTCTGTAACTCTTCTAAATAAATCAATTTTTAAAAATAAATAAATAAACATACGACAGCATATACATATTCAAACAACAACCTTGAAAGGACCTTTGTACAAGGAAATATAAACCTTTCATAAGAAACTAAAATACTGGACTTACTTGGAGACAATTATTTTACTATAACATAATTTCCTAGGAACTCTTAGATTTTCAACACCAAACAACCTTAAGCTTTCTGGGAACTTATCCTCTTCATAAAGCAATCATCCTATAAAAAGTAGTGCATTTAGATCTGATGATAGTAAAATCCTTTCTTTATCAAAGGGCTCCTATGTTACATAAGTTTAAACTACATAAAGGAGGAACGTGGGTAATTATTAAAGCAATATGGGTAAATGAAGTGAGTCATTAATGAGTGGTTTAAAATAAATGTCACATATATTCCATTAAAATGCACTAAACAATAGGGTGAAAACACAGTGGTCTCTCATTCCTTTGGGTCTCTATAAATACTCAGTGTGAATTATATAATCTGTTGTCACACTAAAATGCTGCTACTGAACTTAAGAAGTGACATGAACAAATAACTGATTTGGCCAACACAAATAATAAAATGGAATGAAAGAAATCCTAAAACTAAAAGATGCCATCAAAGTAAATGATACCCAAATAATAAAGTGCAACATAAACAATTTTGGTTAAATTATAGGTTAGGAAAGTGTAAGGACTACACATAGAAACCTAACTGGGAAAGAGATCAAGAGGATTAAGAAATGACGAAGCAGCAGACAGATGGAAATGAACACCTAAAGGAAATGAGAAAATTAAAGTTCGCAGCACAACACAACACAGTAATGTCCTCATGAAAAGTTGGAGAGTTCTTAAGTCAGGATAATAAATATTTCCTAAATAAAAATCCTGGGTAGTTCAAACCAACAATCAAGCTCATTCCTACATAATCATTTTATCACTTTCAGATTCAGAAGATATTTAAACATTAAGATGTATTCTAAGGGTGTTTTGCCCCAATTACATTTACAACATTGGAAATGGAAACATTTCCAAGGATTAAAATCATCTGACCATATGTTACTCATCCTCCAAGTGTACTTAAACTCAAATAATTCCAGTTATTCATAAATTATTCCAAAGAAAAACTAAACCTATCCAAAGAGATATAACTACGAAAGAACAAAGTTATATATGAGTTAAATGTATGTGTAATTTAACCCTATTCTCACAAGTTGAATTCAATACATATTCAACTAAATTTGAAATAAAAATTTTTTATCAGCACTTTGTTAAAATATGTAGTATTAGTAAATAAGCTCAATAAAAAAGACTTAATTTTCCTGGTGACAGGAAAAAGAAAAAGTGAGCTTCAGAAATTAACCTATTGAAAATACCTAAACTCACAATCAATTTATAGCACTTTCTTTTTCTAGCACAAAGGACTATGGTCACTGGAAGTATACCAAAGTTTTAAAAAACCTTTTTTTTTTTTTTTAAATAAAATGCATAATATTTAGAAAGGTAGTTAACAGGCAGGTATAATGTTTTATTCATATTGATATTCTGCCCCATGTCATAGGAGTCTCTACCCAATGCAGGTACTTAAATTCAGAACTTTGAATGAATAACTCAAAGTGGGAAGAGGGTGGTGGCAGAGCCAGAAAAAGGCACCTCAAACATGTTATCATGTCTGGTAATAACTTCTATTTCAATGACTGAAATTTCTACAGCCACAATAACATAACATGCTAATTTGAGACTAGCATGTATATATCAATATTTGCCCAATTTAATTCTTTGCAAGCACATAACAGAACTTTTTGCTTAAATAAAAAGAGCAAACCATTTAGAGCAACTGTTCTACAGTCCTGAATGAAACACTAAGCATGGCAGTTCTAATTGCTAAAAACAAAACTCAAGTGGGAGAGCTCCCTACTGAATGAAGCACAGTGAAAAACTTTACTCAACCATTTCTCTGCTTATATAATATTAAGATACGTCTTACACAGCAAACCAACAGGGACCAACCCCCAAGGGCTGCTGAGAGGGCACAGGAAAGGGTGGTCCCACCCTTACCCCACTGGCAGTAACTTTTCCAAACTTCTCATGAGGAAGGTAAAATGTTGGGAGTGGGGCTGGAATGGAGGCATTATCATTCCTTAAATGTCCTCTTTATTTTGTGGCCTCCATTTTCACAACTTTCGGCCATATCCTAAGACTGAGGCTGCAAACTGGGGGCATGTCAATGTCTAATGTTTGCAGATACACTGAGTAGTACTTCTAGATTTTTAAAATTGCTATTCTTTAAATATCAGAAAATTTCACATAAATATCTTAATTTCCAGTCTATTATAGAATCAGAAAACCTGGCAACACCAGGCATGCACAGCAACAAATGGGCAGAGCTAAGGGGTGGCTGCCTCTATTAGACAGGGCCTGCCACAGTCCCTACTTCCCCCGTGTTTCTTATTCTTAGCCACCGTCATTCATTTACATTATCTATCTAGACCCTAGACACCGAGCTTTCGGTCCTCATGCTCCTACCTTGCTTACCTATAAATTTTTGGTAAAGAAACTTCAATATAGAGTCCCTGAAATTCTGCTTCTATCAAATGAATGAGATATTAGCAAGGGTATAGGAGTTCTTTGAGGTACACTGGTTTCCCTATTCATCTTTTTCATTCTCCCCCCTCTTGGTTACCAGATGTCAGCGATGCATGTTGATGCTGACATTATTACCAAATTACTTCCAGTTAATAAGCAGATATGACAAAAATATACTGATTTTTGAGGATGGCTGTAGAGAATAATTTACTATGAGCTAGTACAACCATTTAATGCATATCCAACTTATTTTATTTGGAAGCTGATTTAACCAACCTAGGAATAAAATTATTGAACCTATTATCAGAGAAATAGTCCTTTAGTGGGGTGATATGGGACTTTATCACTTTAGCTCTCTCTCCAATCTCTGGCTTTATGAGTAGTTTGAAAGATAAGACATATTTACAAAATTGCAAATAACACAATGTTGAGAGAGATATATAATGGAACAAGTGACAAAAATAATGTTTGAAATGACTGAGCTAGAACAAATGAATCAAAAAGAAGAATGTGACATTTAATAGAGATATACATCTGCATTTAGATTCAAAGAATCAACTAAAAATGTCAAACACAATTAGGGAGGAGAGGACATCCACCTTCATAGCACTTCATATAAGAAAAGTGGTTTTAATTAACCCAAGAGTGGATGCCAACAGTGGGACAGGGCTGCTAAGAGTTAACTCATGCACTGGACAGGTGCTGTCCTAACTGTGGAACATGACTGCCACTGTCCTGGACTAGCTAGGCCACATTTAGGGCACTACCACCACTAAGAGGTCCTCCGAAAACCAAAAGGGCTTTCAGATGAGGCTAATTGGGAACGATGGGTCATCAGACCGACTAATTTAAGAAAAGCTGAAAGAAATGGGGATGTTCTACCTGGAGAAGAGAAAATTAGGGAAGACATGATGGCCATCTTCAAATGTCTGAAGAATTGCTATGTTGAAGAGGGAGTAGAATAGTCGTGTGTTGATCTAAAGGGCAGAACTAAAACTAAAGGAGAAAAAGTTATAGTGAAACATTTTAGTTTAAAGAAAAAAAAAAGTAAAAACCCTCTCTTTGATGAAGGAAGCCAGCAGCTGGTAAACAGCACTCTCTAAGGCAGGCTTGCAGGAAGGCACTCTAACAGGAGGTCAGGCCAGATGAATTCTACGATTCCCATAATGGAGCTCCTGGACATTGTTTGGTTTGAACTAGCCTTTTGTTTTCTCAGTCAGTCATCATGAGACAATCTGTCTGGGTTCCTACTTTACAAGATGCCACTCAACTTTATCTAAGGAGTGTGCTGATTCTTCCAAAGCGGTCAACTGAGATGGCTACATTCTTATCCCAGAGCTGCTAGTGCTCAAAGGATCAGTGAAACGAAACACTCTTAGAATGCCTTCAAAATCAGTTCTGACTCAGGTAAGAAACCATCTAATGACACAACCACCATGTTGCTGATGGACACAAACTATCATCAATTTAATATAACTGGAGTCTAGCCCTCAGCCAGTGTTCAGTAGTGAACCAAATACCTGACCTGTTTCTAACCAAAAGCTATCATGAAGCTTGATCACCAGTCTTAATCAAGCCCAGCTCCCAAAGACATCTAGAGGATTTCAAAAACCTAATTCATCCTTAGACAAATACAAACTTGTGAACAGATACAAATTAATATTACATAGGTTCTTAAATGCTCAAAAAATATAAAATGAATTTGAACAAAAGGTAGCATGATCAGAATAAGAATGAAACTTTCGAAGTTTACTGGGTTGAGGGAATGTATAGATCTTTTTTCCCTTTCTTTTTAAAAAGCATATTCCTTCAAAAGAATACTTCATGTTTTGGTTCAACTATGAATATTACAGATATTTTTTCCCATACTCCACTGAATCCTTAAAGTTGACTATGATCCTCATTTCCAGAAACCCTGTTCTTTCAAATAAACATTCAAGGCACTTAAAAAAGTAAGACTGTCATTATAAATGGTTTCAAGAATAGAGAATTTTTTCAAACCTAAAATCTGCTCACATTATTATGGTTTTAATAAGATATGTCATTTGAATGAAAGCTGAATACAGTATAATGTATTTTTTATTTGGGCTCATGGTATCTTTTCCTTACTACAAAAGTCCTAATCTATTTCTATAACTCACAGCCAAAATTTCTGATCTCTCTATACATATTCTCTTCTAATATGAAAGCTACTCTAACTTCCTTTATGAAAATAACAATCCAAAATCTTATTTTACAGGTCTCTACATATACCTATTAATTTAAAAACATTAAGGAAGCTTCCAAAACTAAACATTTGTCACCACAGTGAGAATTTTAGTGGAAGTTAGTTGGGCATCAGTTGGCTTGTTGTCTTTGTAGTGATTATCTGTGTAATAAGTAGTTATCCATTTTTTCTTTTGTATTTTAACAGAATGCCTGGTACCCAGTAAATAAAGTTGAGAACCTGTTAAGAACTGCAGTGAAGATTTTGTTCTTTACAGATTGCAGCAAGTCTGAGTTGAGGAAGTTCTGACAGATGCAAAATGTACACCTGTTGCAGGTGCACATACAGCGTAACCGGGCATGGCTGCGAAAACACACAGAAGGACAGGAGTTGAGTTCTTACTTACAAATATGGCACAAGTCAGGATGTGCCAACTTCAAAAAAAAAATTTAGGCATAAGCAACACTCGCTGTAGAAAGGAAAAGGACAGTGTGGGGCATGCTAAAGTTGTGCAGAATTCCACATTTACCAAAAGCACAATAAACAGTAATAGTTTCTTCCTCCCTCCCTCCCTATAGAAAATCTGGGGAAAATTAACTAACACTTTTGCTCTTTTTGGAGGGGGGCAATGGAATTATTATTCCATACATTTTAGTGGAATAAATATGCACAGCAATAGATGACACCCTCGTCTAAATTAATAAAATGAAAAACTGAGTAAGCCATAGCACCCACCAAAAGGACAAGGTTTGCTAGCATTTAAATATCCAAACCCTCCTCCTCCTCCTCGCTCAGCATACATACATGCCTGAAAAACCAGGAAGGAGAAGAGTGACAAATACACAAGACTCAAAAGACGAGTATATTCAACCCTGAGAAGATATGAACAACATCGTCTTTAATTCATCAAGCACCCTGACTCCCAAGGGAAATCAAAGTGCTTCATAAATTTCCACTCAAACAAGATATGGGGTTAATTTCATCTGCTACCCAAACACAGCAGCTAAATGACAGTATGAAACTCTTGGTAAGGATGAAAAATCAACAATGGATCCAATTGAAATTAGATAGGAAATTTAGGGAGGCTTTCTGACTCCTTTCTGGTTGAGTGGAGTTGCACTAGTTGGTGCAGGCCATGGCGCAACCCATTTCACCTCAGCCCTAACTACCAAGGTAGAGAGTTTCCAATGACTGTTCGGTGGTCAGAGCCACTCAGACATACAAAGCCATCACACAGCCCATGAAGAGGTACTGGCACAGAACCCACTCAGAAGAGCGCCATATGATGAATCAATGCCATCACTTCCTGTAACACCTGAACATTTTTAGAGGCTTCTCAGTCAAAGGACTGGCCCAATCTGACTTGGCTTAGCTTGTGAGAGCTGATGAGACCACAGCACACGGTGGCATGGTTGTGGAGATTAGCAGCATCCCAATAATGCCTAATTCCCAACATGGAGAAAAACAAGAATTAATTTTGAGAATTAATGCTCAAGACATTCCTTTTTAAAATTTCACTCGTGATAATGAACATATCACTGCTACTAAGTCACTGCCAGCTGTCATACTGGAATCCATCTGTTATTTTATAAATTCAGTCTGACTCTTAATATACACAAGGCTCCACCCACCAAAAAGGAGAAATGCAAAGTATGCTTAGCAACAGGGAGATGTTTCATGAGAAGTAGTTTGGGATTTACCATATAAACAAGTGTCTATGTATGTACATTTATCATATACACACACACACACACACACACACAGGAAGCACAGTTAAGTGTTTTAAAGAGGCAGGTCTAAAATCACAGTTGCAATTATTTACAAGACTAAAAAGATACATTCACATAGAAAAGAAGACACCATGATATGCAGTTACGCAGTAAGCTTGACCAAGCAGTGCGTTTCTATATAATTACTAAATGCTAATTATGGCAAGAAAGGAGATTTCGTCAGCCTATAAGAAAAAGTCAACAAAATCCCACAGAAGTCATAAAGAAAAAGTAACTTACAAAGCAGTTTTTAGAAAGACCCAGATTTTTCTCAAATTCTCTATTCTATCAGTGTTGCCCATGTCTCGGGAGATTCTGTCTCTGTAATGATCCTCTCTGTAGATAACATACATGAGAGTTTTAAAGCAAAGGTAACACATAAGTAAGATTTTGCTTATCTTATAGCTATAGGAATGATTTGTCTTTCAATACAAATAGAAACTCAAGGGTTTGCTCCATTTTTAAAAAAGTATTACTTAACAAATAGCAGTAAAGTTAACTGATTTTAAAAATCTATACAAATTAACACCTTTCTAAAAAACCTCAATCTTGGTTTATAGCAATGTTTATTACTCCACAAGTATTTTATACTGTAGTTTTCATAAGGAAAAGTAATTTAGAGACTAACATAATAATAAATAAGCTATGAAATCCAAAGAAACGCACTGCCTGAAAAACTATTTTGTTACAAAACAGAATTTATACAAACACACTACTTGAAAAGAATGCCATTAAGAATCATGCAATTGTAAGGCAGTTAGTAAACTTCGCAGATGACCACAGTTACGTGCTTGTGCATATGCATGTATACATATATAATAAATGTACATGAAATTTGTGGCTCATACCATTTAATGAAAAATATTTATACAGTGGCAATTCCAATTACAACTATTTTTACAGCATTTAAAAAGATTTTATATCCTGAACTCAAGCATACCAATAACTTCAATGTAAGTTCATAAGAGATTTTAGACTTTCATATTCCCCAAGATCAATCAACAGAAAAATATGAAAAGGAACTTTTCTTTCATACAGAAATAGCTCATTAGCATAAATCAACATGATGCCAACTCTATATTTTACTGCAGCATGATGCAGCCCTATTCTTTATGTTGGATGGGGCTGTGCTTTTGCATTATCCTATTAAGATAGTTACAGCCACATCAAAAAATATACAAATATTGTCAGAAGTGCTGTTCACATCATTTTATTAGGACATCCAAACCACACTTGCATTTACTCTAATTTATATCTTCTCATTACAAAATCTCTTTCTGTTGCTGAACAACTTCTATGTGACAAAGAGCCCACCCCACCATGGCTAATAATGGCATGCAATGTTATGAACCATGCAACATGAAAATGAAGACAGAGTAAGTACTTACGGGTACATGGCCATTGTTGTCAATTTAACAAAGATATCCTTACTGGGTGCATCAGCAGTATTGCAAGTGAAGGCTTGTGGTGGAGGCATTTTGTGTTTCCTGCAGAAATCAGTAGGTGAAATACTATATTCTTGTTTAACTTCATGCAGGTCTGACTTTGCAGCTACAATTAAGCAAGGTATTCTGCTGTCCATAAAGTGTTGCTATGGAATAAAAAAAGAAATAAAAATCTGATGAGCAGTTACAAAATGTGAAATGTGAGCTAAAAATTTTTCTGAATAGGTAAAGCAATAATAAATTCTTTTTTTTTCAATTTTCAAATATTTTTTATTTATCATATTTTTGTGGAAACATGAAAACTTTGCATTAACAATAACTGTACACATTTTCATGGGGCAGTATGATACTTCAATGCGTGTATGAAATGTGTACCAATCAAATAAGGGTAATTAACGTTTCCCTCTCTGTCATTACTTTACAAATGGAGCTTTGGAGTGCTTCTTCTCTATTTGCTTATGCAACTACAATTCCAAAGACAGAAAAGAAACCAAGAGACAAAGACTGACAGCGGTCTAGGTGAGTCTCATATAATAAGTCAGACCAGGACCACTTTTTTCATGCAGGTGAAAACAAACCTACATTGATTCTTTAGATTCACTACAGTTCTTTAAAAATATCTTTAAATCAAAAAGACAAAATAAACACTTCAAAATAAAGAGATCTACCGTAATTATTTTGTCCTACAGAAGACTATCTTTATTTGCATATTATCTGTGTCCTGCAGCACATGTATTTACATATGTTTTTATATAGTTGCAGTCATGGTCAACACAACCATTTTAAAATAGTGAGGCTGGTGTTGTGGCACAGGGGGTTAGGCGGCCACTTGTGATGCTGGCATCCCATATCAGGTTCAAGTTTGGATTGCTCTGCTTCTAATTCAGCTCCCTACTAATGCACCGGGAAAGCAGTGGAAGATGGCCCAAGGACTTGGATCCGTGCCACCACTGTGGGAGATGTGGATGGAATTCCTGACTCCTGGTTTTGGCTGACCCAAACCTGGTTACTGCAGCTATCTGGGGAGTGAAACATTGGATGGAAGATTTCCCTTCCTCTCCCCCCAACCCCCGCCGCTGTCGCTCTTTCAAATACATAAGTAAATATTAAAAAAATAATACTTTATCTTCCCAGTTCTTCAGAATTCACCTTTATTTTTAATGGTTGCTTCATATTCCACTAGATTTTATCTTAATTTGGTATCCTACTGCTAGACATCTGGATTACTTTCATTTTTTTCATGCTAAAAACAATGCTGGAATAAATCTTTGTACATACAGCTTTTTACTTCTATTCAATCCTGCTGCTAACCTCCAAGTGACTGATAAACTTCCTAATCCTCTGATCTACCCCTTTGCCCAAACTATTATTCTTGGTGTAACTGGTAATATATAATCCATATACATTTCTAACTGCCAGAAAGATCTTTTATTAATGCAAAGGTTCTTAACCAGGAATGTACATCAGAATCATGTATGGGAAATTAATACGTATAAGTATATTCCATCACTTCAGAACAACAACAACAAAAAAACATTTAGAGACAGGGTAAAGAAGTATTTTTTAAAAGCTCCGAGAGTTATTTTGCCACAGATTTCTGGTTATGAAACACACCTTGAAATTCCATCAAAACTCCATATAAAATTACATTTAGTTATAGTCAGTAAGAACAACAAACCTTAAAAATCCTGGCACAGTATTCAAAGGATTTGGGATTACTGACATCATATACCAGGCACACAACATCACAAATTATCTCAGCCTCAGTTAGAAATTCTGATTCTGAGATATCATGCAACTGTAAAAAGACAAAGAAAATGAGAAACATAAGTGCTGTAATAATGATGTATAGTTAAAGTTCAAACTTCTGGGCTCCCGGCTATGGCCTGGCCCAGCCCAGCTGTTGCACGCATTTGGGAAGTAAATCAGCAGATGGAAGTCTCTCTCCTCTCCCCCTCTCTCTCCTTTCCTAACACCTCTCCATTTTATCATTCAAACAAATAAATAAATCTTAAAAGATTCTACAGATTGCGACACTGAGTAAATAACACGTGTTGGGAATATCCTCTGCACATACTGTCTACATTCTAAAGATGAAACAGGCTAGAAAGACTAAGTGTAGACAACACTTAGTGACTCAAAAGTCGTCAACCCAAATTTTAACCCAAATGATTGACAAGTCTATTTTCTTCCTACTACACCATCTTTTCTCCCCACTAATCAAAAGCACAAAGTGGGGCAGGCATTGGTCTCAGTGGTTAAGCTGCTGCTTGGGATACCACTTTGTAATATCAGAGTCTGGTTCAAATCCCGGCTTCTCCACTTCTGATCCAGCTTCTTCCTAATGCACACCCTGGGAGGTAACAAACCATGGCTCCAGTACCTGGGCTCCTGCCATTCAAGTGGGAAATACAGACTGAATTTGCCATGGCCTGGCCCTGGTTCTTGTGGGCATTTTGAGAGTGAACCAGCACACGGAAGATCTCTGTCTCTACCATTCTAATAAAAAATTTTTAAAGCAAAAGGCAAATGACACTAAGGTCATTTTGTTCTGCTTCACTGTCTACTCTGTTCAATGTTTATTACAAAATTTTTCATCTCGCTTCTTTTTATGCAATAAACATAGTAGCAGAGTTCCATGAAGAGAGTATACCTGACAGACCAGGTAGATATATCAGGAAAGAACTGAGAGCCTATAAAAAAAAAATTTTTTTTGTTTGTTAAGATTTATTTATTTAGGCCGGCGCCGCGGCTCACTAGGCTAATCCTCCGCCTTGCGGCGCTGGCACACCGGGTTCTAGTCCCGGTCGGGGCACCGAATTCTGTCCCGGTTGCCCCTCTTCCAGGCCAGCTCTCTGCTGTGGCCAGGCAGTGCAGGGGAGGATGGTCCAAGTGCTTGGGCCCTGCACCCCATGGGAGACCAGGATAAGTACCTGGCTCCTGCCTTTGGATCAGCGCAGTGTGCCGGCCGCAGCGCGCCAGCCGCGGCGGCCATTGGAGGGTGAACCAACGGCAAAGACCTTTCTCTCTGTCTCTCTCTCTCACTGTCCACTCTGCCTGTCAAAAAAAAAAAAAAAAAAAGATTTATTTATTTATTGGAGAGGCAGAATTACAGACAGAGTGAAAGAGAAAAGAACTCTTCCACCCACTGGCCTACTCCCTAAATGGCCACAATGGCTGGAGCTAGGCCTATCCAAAGCCAGGAGCCAGGAGCTTCTTCTGGGACTCCCCTGTGGATGCAGGAGCTCAAGCACTTGGGCCATCTTCTACTGCTTTCCCAGTGAAGTTGCCAGGACTTGAACTGGCACCCAAATGAGATGCCGGCACTGCAGGCAAAGGCTTGACTACTACACCACAGTGCCAGTCCCAATATAAAATTTCTTAAATAGGCCGGCGCCACGGCTCACTTGGCTAATCCTCCGCCTGCGGCGCCAGCACCCTGGGTTCTAGCCCAGGTGGGGGCGCCGGATTCTGTCCCGGTTGCTCCTCTTCCAGTCCAGCTCTCCACTGTGGCCCGGGAAGGCAGTGGAGGATGGCCCAACTACTTGGGCCCTGCACCCGCATGGGAGACCAGGAGAAGCACCTGGGTCCTGGCTTCAGATCGGCAAAGTGCGCCAGCCGCAGCACACCAGCTGTAGCGGCCATTTAGGGGGTGAACCAACGGAAAAGGAAGACCTTCTCTCTCTCTCTCTCTCTCTCTCTCTCTCTCTCTCTCTCACTGTCTAACTCTGCCTGTCAAAAAATAAATAAATAAAATAAAATTTAAAAAAATCCCTGGGGCCAGTGTTGTAGCGCAGTGGATTAAGCTGCCACCTATGACACTGGCATTCCATGAGTCCAGTTTGAGTCCCAGCTGCTCCACTTCCAATTCCACTCTCTGCTTATACACTTGAGAAGCAGTAGAAGATGGATCAAGTATTTGAGATCCTGTCACCCATGTGGAAGACTTGGAAGGAGTTCCAGGCTCCTGGCTTTAACCTGGCCTAGCCCTAGCCTTTGCAGACATTCGGGGATTGAACCAGTGGGTGGAAAATCTCTCTCTCTCTCTCTCTCTGTCTCTTCCTCTGTCTAAAAATCTACCTTTCAAATAAATGAAATCTTTTTAATAAAAGAATCCTTTTTGTGACACATCAATAATCTAACAAGTCAAATTTAGTACTGTGTTGCATAAGATAGTCTTTGCTGAGAAGATGAAAGGAGAAGTAGAGAGGCAGAAGGAATCCACTCTATTCCTAATGAAACACTTATGATAGCATACATAGTCAGAGACTTCAAATGAAAGATGAATTTGGGGCCGGTGCTGTGGCACAGCAGGTTAAAACCCTGGCCTGAAGCACCAGCATCCGATATGGGTGCTGGTTCTAGTCCCAGCTGCTCCTCTTCTGATCAAGCTCCTTCTATGGCCTGGGAAAGCAGCAGAAGATCCCAAGTCCTAGGGCCCCCGTACCCATGTGGGAAACCCAGAAGTTTCTGGTTCCTGGCTTCAGATTGACGTAGCTTCGGCTGTTGTGGCCACCTGGGGAGTGAACCAGCAGATGGAAGACCTCTCTTTCTCTGTCTCTACCTCTCTCTGTATCTCTCAAATAAAATAAATCTTTAAAAAAAGAGAAAGATAGGAATTTACAAAGAATGAAGAGTAAGAACACAGGTACAGGTGTTTGGTGTAGCTGTTAGGACTGCCTGAGAGGGGCAGCATTGTGGCACAGCAGGTAAAGCCACTGCCTACAATGCTGGCATTCCATTTGGGTGCCAGTTTGAGTCCTGGCTACTTCACCTCTGATCCACCTCCCTGCTCATGGCCTGGGAAAGGTGGTAGAGGATGGCCCAAATACTTGGGCCCCTGCCATTCACATGGGATACCTGGATGAAGCCCCTGCCTCCTGACTTCAGTCTGCCTCAGCCCTGGCCGTTGCGGCCACCTGGGGAGTGAACCAATGTATGCAAAATCTCTCCCTCCCTCTATTTGTCTCTCCTTCTCTCTCTGTAACTATTTCAGACTGCCTGGGACATGTGTATCCCATATCAGAGGGCCTGGGTTTGAGTCCTGGCTCACTCTCAATTCCTGATTCCTGCTAATGTGCACCCTAGAAGACAGCAGGTGATGGCTCAAGAACTTGAGTATCCACCACTCCTAAAGGAGACCTGGGTGGAGTTTCAAATTCCTGGATTCAGCCTGCCCTAGCCCTGGCTGTTGTGGGCCTTTGAGAATGAACCAATAGATAGAAAAGCTCCCCATGTCTGGCTCTTTGCCACTCTTTGTCCTTTTTTTTTTTTTTTTTTTTTTTTTTTTGGACAGGCAGAGAGTGGACAGTGAGAGAGAGACAGAGAGAAAGGTCTTCCTTTTCCATTGGTTCACCCCCCAATGGCTGCTACGGCCAGTGCGCTGTGGCTGGCGCACTGCGCCGATCTGAAGCCAGGAGCCAGGCGCTTCTAAATTTACTATCAATCCAATCAGCAGAACTATTTTTAAAATTGATTTGATTAGGCCGGTGCTGCAGTTCACTAGGCTAATCCTCCAACAAGCGGCACCGGTACACCGGGTTCTAGTCCCGGTCGGGGCGCCGGATTCTGTCCCGGTTGCCCCTCTTCCAGGCCAGCTCTCTGCTGTGGCCAGGGAGTGCAGGGGAGGATGGCCCAAGTGCTTGGGCCCTGCACCCCATGGGAGACCAGGAGAAGCACCTGGCTCCTGCCTTTGGATCAGCGCGGTGCGCTGGCCGCAGCGCGCCGGCCGTTGTGGCCATTGGAGGGTGAACCAACGGCAAAAGGAAGACCTTTCTCTCTGTCTCTCTCTCTCACTGTCCACTCTGCCTGTCAAAAAAAAAAAAAAAATTGATTTGTTTATTTATTTGAAAGGCAGAAATACAGAGAGAGGAGAGGGAGAAGTAGAGGGAGAGGGAATCAGAGAGGAAGATGGAGAGGAGGGAGAGAGAGACAGGCAGAGAGAGAGAGAGAGATCGCTTCTCGGCCTTTTGGCTAAGATCAAGTGTAGTATCTGTTCTTATCAGTTTAATATTTGATACATCTTCTATCCGAGGACAATATATTAAATAGATTTTTGGAGCCGGGAGTTGGAATAGGAGCTTGCTCTGTCTACTCTGCGCATTGACCTGGTATTGCAGTACTTCCGGGCATGTTGCAGAAAAAAAATAAAATAAAATAACTAAAAAAAAAAAAAAAAAGAAAGAAAAGAAAGAGAGAGAGAGAGAGAAAGGTTAAGTCCCAGCTGCTTCACTTTGAACCCAGCTCTCTGTTCATGTGCCTGGGAAAGCAGTAGAAGATGGTTCAAGTACTTGGGCCCCTGCACCCGTGTGGGAGACCCAGAAGAAGCTCCTGGCTTCGGATTGGCCCAGTTCTGTGGGCCATTTGGGAAGTGAGCCAGTGGAAGATCTCTGTCTCTCTGCAATTCTGCTTCTAAATAAATAAATCTTTTTTTTTTTTTTTTTTTTTTTTTTTTTTTTTTTGACAGGCAGAGTGGACAGTGAGAGAGAGAGAGAGAGCCAGAGAGAAAGGTCTTCCTTTGCCGTTGGTTCACCCTCCAGTGGCCGCTGCGGCCGGCGCACCGCGCTGATCCGAAGGCAGGAGCCAGGTGCTTATCCTGGTCTCCCATGGGGTGCAGGACCCTAGCACTTGAGCCATCCTCCACTGCACTCCTGGGCCACAGCAGAGAGCTGGTCTGGAAGAGGGGCAACTGGGACAGAATCCGACACCCGGACTGGGACTAGAACCCGGTGTGCCGGCGCCGCTAGGTGGAGGATTAGCCTATTGAGCCGCGGCGCTGGCCAAGAAAAAAAAAAAAAAAAAGACCCACACTGGGGCTGGCGCTGTGACATAGTAGGATGAGCCTCCACCTGAGGTACCAGCATACCATATGGGCACCTGTTCGTGTCCCAGCTGCTCCTCTTCCCTGATCCAGCCCTCTGCTTATGGCCTGGGAACACAGTATAAGATGGCCAAGTAATTGGGCCCCTGCAATCTGCAAGGGAAACCCAGAAGAAACTCTTGGCTTCTGGCTTCAGATCAGTTCCAGGGAATGAACCAGAGGATGAAAGACCTTTCTGTCTCTTGCTCTCTCTGTCTGAACTCTACATCTCAAATAAACAAATAAAATCTTTTTTTAAAAAAAAGAAAATGGCCGGCGCCGTGGCTCAATAGGCTAATCCTCCACCTTGTGGCGCCGGCACACCGGGTTCTAGTCCTGGTCGGGGCTCCGGATTCTGTCCCAGTTGCCCCTCTTCCAGGCCAGCTCTCTGCTGTGGCCAGGGAGTGCAGTGGAGGATGGTCCAAGTGCTTGGGCCCTGCACCCCATGGGAGACCAGGAGAAGCACCTTGCTCCTGCCTTTGGATCAGCGCGGTGCGCCAGCCGCAGCGACCATTGAAGGGTGAACCAACGGCAAAGGAAGACCTTTCTCTCTGTCTCTCTCTCTCACTGTCCACTCTGTCAAAAAAAAAAAAAAAAAAAAAGAAAAAAAAAAAAGAAAAAAGAAAAGAAAATAATTCTCCCTGCTAAACAGATAAACCAGCAAACATAAGCATTGTTTTCATATTAATTCCCAGTCTACAGAGAGGAATAAATTTTTTTAAACAGAAGTGGAAGAAAGTTATTAAGAAGGGAGGCATTTTTAAACTATCTTATTGTGCTACAGCAAACATACAATTAAGTGTACACACAGATGAACTTTTTATTTATATCTATACCCTGTAGTCACCACACAAAGAAATTAAATTCCATTATTAAACCATATTGAAAAAAACCCACAAATTCTACATATAGCCATTAAATTAAAACCAATGTGTTCTCAAAGTGTCTATTAAAAATGTATCTAATAGGGGCCAGAGCTATGGCGTAGCAGGCTAAGCCTCTGCTTGTGGTGCTGGCATCCCATATGGGTGCCAGTTTGAGTCCCAGCTGCTCCACTTCCGACCCAGCTCTCTGCTGATGGCCTGGGAAAGCAGCAAAAGGTGGTCCAAGTACTTGAGCCCCTGTGCCCGTGTGGGAGACCTGGAAGAAGCTCTTTGCTCCTGGCTTCAGATCCCCTCAGCTCTGGCCGTTGCAGCCATTTGGGGAGTGAACCAGCAGATGGATGACCTCTCTCTCTCTGCCTCTGCCTCTCTGTAGCTGTGCCTCTCAAATAAACAAACAAATCTTTAAAAATATATATCTAATAATTAAAATATTTTATCACATAATTTCTTACCAACAAATACTTTTCTTGTCCATATACATAAACAGTGTTAATCGCATAGTAGGATTTATGATCATCACGGATTTTCTTCTGCTTCTGAAAACAGAACAGCAAACTTCAATATTCACGGTAAGAAATTACAGTAACTGATTTCATCAACACATTCAACACACATTTCTGTGTGTATGTGTGGGCATATTATAAGGAAAGGACATTCTTCTTTACACTATGTGCTATTTAGCAATACAAATGGATATTGACTTTATAATTCGTACTTCTTAGGGTCTAAGACAAAAGATGCATGCATTCTAGAAAGGGAAAGTAGCAGCTGATGGGGAAGTAAACTTAAAGTATATTCTAGGGCCATCTGCTGGCACTTTTCATAATATAATTTCATCTGAATGAGACTCATCTATCTGAGAACATATCATTCTTCTTAATCAAGAGAGTAATCAGAATTATCTATTGGTATATAGGAAGAAATATTCAATATGGCAGGGCAGCACTGTGGCATAGAAGGCTAAACCTCCGCCTGCTACACCGGCATCCCATATGGGTACCTGTTCAAGTCCCAGCTGCTCCACTTCCAATCCAACTCTCTGCTATGGCCTGCGAAACCAGTAGAAGATGGCCCAAGTGCTTGGGCCCCTGCACCTGTGTGGGAGACCTGGAAGAAAGTCCTGGCTCCTGGCTTCAGACTGGCGCAGCTTTGGCTATTGTGGCCACTTGGGGAGTGAGCCAGTGGATGCAAGACCTTTCTTTCTGTCTCTCCCTCTCTGTCAGTAACTCAACCTCTCAAATATATACATAAAATCTTAAAAAAAAAAAAAAAAAAGAAATACTCAATATGTATTTACGTCATGCCAATGACTGTGTTAGGTGTTACCATGTATAGTTATTTAATCCCTAGCTCACACTGGTTAGAAAAAAAGGCAAATGAGCCAACACCAACAAAACAAAGATAAAGATGGCTCACCAGGAGTCTTGCTACACTTTAGATTATACTTCAGTGTATGCAGGCTACTGAACTCGAGTGAAAAGGGTAATGACTATGAGAAAATCACGTAAACGCAGGACTGTAAAATGTACTGGATGAAGGAGGGCACTGTGGTACAGTCTAAAGTCAAGCTGCCGCTTGGGAAGCTTGCATCCAATATTGGAGTGCCTGGTTCCAGTTCTGGCTACCTCATTTCCGATCCAGCTTTCTGGATGCACCTGGGAAAGCAGCAAATGATGGCTTATTTACTTGTGTCCCTGTCACTCATGTGGAAGATCCAGATTAGAGTTCAGAGCTTCCTGCTTCAGCCCTACCCAGCACAGCTGTTGTGGGCATCTGGGGAATGAACAGACAGACAGAAGATCCCTCTGCCTCTCCTTCTCAGTCACTCTGACTAATAAATAAATAAATCTTTAAAAACACATATATTGGATGAAGTTCTACTTTTCTGAGAATTCTTACCATCAAGTTTCTTCCAAGAAGAGCCTGAAGAACTCCACTTTTCCCACAGTTTTTCATACCAATTACATTACATCTGAACACATTTCTTTGAGTCTGTTTCTTCTGCAGGTCGATCTTTTTATCTCTTGTTACTAAAAAGAAAGAAAAAACATTATGTACCACTTACACTCAATGAGCTTCCACTCTACCTTCTGTAAAGAGCATATTGCCATGTATCACATTTATCAAATATCTAATCTAGAACATACTGTAAAATATCAAATTGTTTGTGAAATACAGTGCTCAAGACAATGTAGAAGGCATCACTTGGTGGGAAAGATGTATTTCTGAAATCTGATGGTCAAAGGGATTTCCCTAACCTAATGATGCTTAATTTGTCTTAGAAGTAATATATCTGCATCAGGAAAATATAAAAAAATGAAAATTACAATGACTACAGCCAACATTGTAGCTAATATTTTCTGTAAAAAATTATTTTCATACTCGATTATAAACTAAAAGATGTCTTCTCAAATCTGTACTTCCCTGAAGTTGGGTCTATATGGGAAAAGAACATGTACTCTGGGGTCAACTGGCCTTTCAAAAGTAAATCTGGGGGTCGGCACTGTGGTGCAGTGGGTTAAGCTGCCACCTGTAGTGCAAGCATCTAACATGGGCACCGGTTTGAGTTCCACTTCTGATCTCCACTTCTGATCCAGCAAACTGCAAATGTGCCTGGGAAAGCAGTGGAAGATGGCCCAAGTGCTTGGGCCCCTGCACCCACATGGGGGATCCAGAAGAAGCTCCTGGCTCCTCACCAGATTGGCCCAGCTCTGTATACAGTGCCCATTTGGGGAGTGAATCAAAAAATAGCTCTCTCTCTGGCTGGTGCCATGGCTCACTAGGCTAATCCTCTGCCTGCGGAGCCGGGCAGGTTCCAGGTTCTAGTCCCAGTTGGAGCGCCGGATTCTGTACCGGTTGCTCCTCTTCCAGTCCAGCTCCTGCTATGGCCCGGGAGTACAGTGGAGGATGGCCCAAGTGCTTGGGCCCCTGCACCCGCATGGGAGACCAGGGGAAGCACCTGGCTCCTGGCTTCGGATCAGCACGGTGCGCCAGCCACAGCAGCCATTGGGGGGTGAACCAACGGAAAAAGGAAGACCTTTCTGTCTCTCTCTTTCACTGTCCAGTCTGCCTGTCCAAAAAAAAAAAAAAAAAATAGCTCTCTCTCTCTGCCTCTAGAGGCCTCTCCCTCATAACGCTGCCTTTCAAGTACATCTGTAAATGAAGCAGGCCAGGAAACAATGGTGCATCATTAGGACAACAGGGCATCTCTATGGTAAAGAAAGCTGAAGTTGTACTCAAAAATTCACTGTAATAGAGCTCATCAGAGGTACTACTGATAATAGTAGACAAAAAATACATAAAAATTATGATAGTTAATTTGTAGAACATCTATATAAAGGCATATTACTTAACATTAAGGTATATAAAAGTATTCCTATGGATATAAAAATATTTATAATATACTGTTGAATGAAAGAAACTCACAACTGGCTAGTAATTAATTTCTTACTCTCTGGTGGTCAATTAAATGCTAATGGGCTAAATACTTTAAAGCATACTTGCTCTGTAAATTTAAGAACAGCTGTCTTTTTGTGCTATGGGTTTTTTATGATATGGCAGATTTTCCAACAAATAAGACAAAAAACTGAAATGATCAGTTCCTTAATTTGTTATTTCCATATCTATGTGTTTTAATTGGGGTACACTGCTTGGCAAGAATGTCTGGTTTATACTACAAGATTTGTACAATATTTATTAATATGGGATAAGGTCACAAAGTTGACAGATGTATAATTAGTTTTCAGGACCAAGATCATGTGTTAATAGGCATTGTTTTTGATGTTTAAAAAAATTACAATGCAAGACAGATTGGTAAATCTTCTAATGCCCATAGCTCTCTCTCATTTTCATCAGTGCAACACCTCCACGGAGTAAACCAATATCAAAATCTTGATTCTTTTTGATTAACAATAGAATCAAGACTCTAAACCCAAATTAATAAATCACAAGAAAAAATAGTAATAGTATAGACATGAAAGATGACTGAAAATGAGTTTATTTTTATGCTTTGTTATATTTGAAACTGGAGCCTTAAAAAATGTTGCTAGGGACCGGTGTTGTGGAATAGTGGATTAAGCTACCACCTATGGCACTGGCATCCCTTATGGGTGCTGACTTGAGTTCTAGCTGCTCCACTTCCAATCCAGCTCCCTGCTAAAGCACCTGAGAAAGCATCAGAAGATGGTCCAGGTGCTTGGGCCCCTACACCCACATGAAAGACTGGAAGAGGCTCCTGGCTCAGGGCCGGTGCAGTGGCATAGTGGGTTGGGACACCACCAGCAGTGCCAGCATCCCATATGGGCGTTGGTTAAAGACCCAGCTGCTCCACTTCCCATCCAGCTCTCTGTTGTGGCCTAGAAAAGCAGTAGAAAATGGCCCAACTCCTTGGGTCCCTGCACCCACGTGGGAGACCTGGAAGAAGCTCCTGGCTCCTGGTTTCAGATATGCGCAGCTCCTGATACTGCGGCCAACTGGGGAGTTAAACAGTGAATGGAAGACCTCTCTCTCTGACTCTCCTTCTCCTTCTGTGTAAGTCTGACTTTCAAATAAATAAATAAATCTTTAAAAGAAAGTTAAAAAATTAAAAAAAAAAAAAAAGGCTCCTGGCTTCGACCAGCCCAGCCCCACCCAGCCACTGCATCCATTTAGGAGTGAACCAGCAGATGGAGGACTTCTGTCTCCCCTCTCTCTGTAACTTTGCCTTTCAAATAAAATAAACATATTTTTAAAAATGTTTCTACTTATGAATGGAATAGTGTCCAGATACTAACCTGTAATGGCTGAAGCTTGAGACTCTTGTTCAGTCAATATTGAATAGCCCAAATAGCCCAAATACTCAAGGCACCGCTGTACATCTAAATAGGTTGTGAGCCTAGGAAATAGAGTTTAAATTAGAAAAACTTCCCAAATGAACACTAATAGAAAATAAAAATTCCAACAGCTCAGAAAGTTTTATTCACCCAACTCATATATTTTTGTCAGGTTGCTTTAATTTTCTATGTGCCAACCATGGCTTTTTGTAAAATGCATTCTTCAGGCAGAGAAGATGGGGAGGGGGATGTAAGATGGTGGGGGTTGGGTGAGGTGGGGGGAGTTCCTCTATCTACTCCAACTGCCAGAGAGAACAAGGACATACTGATGAGCAGTGGGTAGCTAGTGAAATCTAGAGAATGGGATATTTTATATTACCTGTTTCCCAAGTTAATGTACAGTGTCCTGCAAATATTGGTTAGTTGAGGGCATAATGATAAATAAATAAATTTGGAAAGATTTAACAAAGCACAAAAACAACTGAAAGACACCTGAAATTAGTTACATGCTTGAAAAAAAGAAAAGTCCCTAATGCTAAAGAAGTTAGTCTCACCACAGCTAAAGCAATTATGTCATCATACAGGACCACATGATTCCCTTAACACACTCATTACAAAGTTAACCACGCTATAACTAGGTTGTAGACAAATTCGTGCTAAATCTTACTAAAGGTTCTTTAAAAACAAGTAACAATGAAAAAATGCAAAGTAAGTCTCCAGTGTCATAAAATACAATATTGTGGAAGAAGAGTAACAACTATGCAACAAGCACGAAAGATCCAATTGCATTTATCAATCAAACACATGTACAGCTTATTACTGTTTTCCTGTATATCATGCAAAAGAAAATTATCTGTTCCTGATAACCTCAACAGTTCATCTTAGAGATATGAGCAGCTCCATAAACCCTGCTGAGAGGCAGCTATGACTGAAGCATTTCTTAAGATCAGTAAGGCTTACAATGTATCTATTGTAATACATCATGATTTTAAACTAATTGTAACTCTAGAAGAAAGAGGTGAGCTGCATACTCACGTCCATTGTGAAAGGAATCCCTGGTAGGTTATCCAGCCTCTTTCATTCGTACAAACTGTGTTATTCACGTCTGGCCCCCACGGTATGTAAGGGAAAACTTTAAATAAATCTTTAAGCTCATCGGGTGACAAAGCACAGTCCCTATCCTGAAGACACACAAGGAAGAACATATAATACTTACATACAAGGAAGAACAAAATGCAACACAATATTTACATCTAAGAGAATAACTCCCAAATACAAAAGCCCCAAACCCATGCTTCTAAAACCTAATTACAAATGACAAATTATAAAAGTTTGCATTTTAGCAAGAAAATTCCTCACACATTTGTAGGAAAAACTAAAAAAGAAATCTATCAGAAACTAGACTATTTTCATCTTGAAAAAAATAATAAAAGTAAAAAAATATTTTTGCTAACTTAAGTTACAGAACTTTGGCAGTTTTAGGCTATATGAAATAAACACTCTATTGCTAAGAAGATTAAGTCACTCATAGAAAAATATTCTATCACATATCAGGCAAAACTGCAGTTAAAAGCTTACCAAATCATGCTTGTCGAAGGTGCTTTGGAGAAACAAATATGCATGATGATTTAATTCAGTAGTGCAATCAGGAGGTATTTTTAGCCTATTTATGAAAAAGTTTAAGAAAAAAATAAATGATTAGTCAAATATAAAAATCTAAGAAGTGAATATAAAACTGCCGCAAGCCTCTTTGTGGGATGACATCATTTACAAAAATGACTTCACTGGGGCCACTGAGACTCCCAGGCAAGCCTTTGGAGTGGTTATGGCACTGCTCAGAAGATCGTAACAACACTCATTCCAAAGTGACACATAAAGTTTTCTTAAATCAGAAAGACAGGTTGAAATAAAAATTGTATAAATAATACTTATTAAACTGTATGAGTCTGTTTTTCCTATAAACACATTGTAAGTCGCAATTACGGCCTTTATCTAATGGCAATATTATAGTGAGTTGAAAGCAATGTGAAGAGATACTGTTTCTGCCTAATTTGATCTTTTTATCCACCCTAAATTCAGTTCAGTAATTATTAATCAAGTATATTGAGCTAGGTGCTGTGGGAACAAAAACAAGACATGTTTCAGCCTTTGTAAGGAGCCACATTCAAGCTAGTGGTGGGCCTCGAACTGATCTGAACAGAAGAAGGCAAGTGCCAAGACCCTAGAGGAGCCCGCAGGGAAGAGGACGCCTCTGGCCTGAGGGGGACGTGAAGGACAAGCGGCATTAATAAGCCAGGGGCAACAATGAGAACAGCATGGGGGAAAGCCTGAAGAAAGAAAAACGCATGTTTGCTGGGCTATAAATAGTTTGGTATTTACTTCTAAAATGAGGGGGGGAGGGCAACAGCTGCATGAGTGACCACATATACCGTGCTAAGAAGCCTGGGCTTTATCCTCTGTCTTGAAGACAAGTGACATGGCCAAATTTGTATTTCATACCTACTAATCGAGCAGCAGTGGAGCTGAGAGGTTAGTAAGAAAGCCAGAGAGATGCAAGAAGTGGCTCTAGGGAGCTATTTTTCAGAAAATTAAAGGTAGAGAGCACAAAGAAACTCAAAGAGATGTTAGCCACAAAGCCGTAACTGACAGAGTTTCTAACTCTCACACTTAAGAAACCAATAAACAACCTCCTAGGGAATTTAACTGCCCATGTAAATGGCACAGAACACTCAATGAAAGGGTCTCAGGCCAAATTCATTAATTCACTATATATTTATGGAAAATTCTGGGAAATTCACTTGAAGTAATTAGATAAGGCAAGTTTGAAGTCAGAACTGATGAATGGACCAGGAATCCAGTCAGAAAGAGTTCGCTTCCTAGGGCCAGCGCTGTGGTGCAGCGGATTAAAGCCCCAGCCTGCAGCACCGGCATCCCATATGGGCGCCAGTTTGAGTCCCGGCTGTTCCTCTTCCGATCCAGCTCTCTGCTATGGCCTGGGAAAGCAGTAGAAGATGGCCCAAGTGCTTGGGCCCCTGCACCCATGTGGGAGACCCGGAAGAAGCTCCTGGCTCCTGGCTTTGGATCAACTCAGCTCTGGCTGTTGCAGTCATTTGGGGAATGAACCAGTGAATGGAAGATCTCTCTCTTTCTATCTCTACCTCTCTCTATAACTCTGTCTTTCAAATAAATAAAATAAATCTTTAAACAAAATAAATAAATAAATTAAAGTGCAATCAGGGCTGGTGTCATGGTGCAGCAGCTTAAGCTGCCATCTTCAATGCCAACATCCCATATGAGCACCAGTTTGAGTCTTGGCTGCTCCACTTCCAATCCAACTCCCTGCTTATGTGCCTGGGAAAGCAGCAGAGGATGGCTCAAGGGCTTGGGCTGCTGCTCTCATGTGGGAGACATGGATAAAGCCCCTAGCTTTTGGCTTCAGCCTGGCCATTGCAGCCATCTGGAGAGTGAACCAGTGGATGGAAGACTGATCTCTCTCTCCCTTTCTTCCTCTCTCTTTGTAACTCTGCTTTTCAAATAAATAAAATAAATATTTTTAAAAAATATACAAGCATTGGGCTGGCACCACGGCTCAATAGGCTAATCCTCCGCCTGCGGCACCGGCACACCGGGTTTTAGTCCCAGCCGGGGTGCCGGATTCTGTTCCTGTTGCCCCTCTTCCAGGCCAGCTCTCTGCTGTGTCCCGGGAGGGCAGTGGAGAATGGCCCAAGTCCTTGGGCCCTGCACCCACATGGGAGACCAGGAGAGGCACCTGGTTCCTGGCTTCAGATCAGCGCAATGCCCTGGCTGCAGTGCGCCGGCCGCGGTGGCCATTGGAGGGTGAACCAACAGCAAAAGGAAGACCTTTCTCTCTGTCTTCCTCTCTCTCACTGTCTACTCTGCCTGTCAAAAAAAAATATATATATACAAGCATTATATGTTAATAAAAAGTATGTGTGTGTGTGTGTGTTTCTTGTTATCTCTGAAAAGCCAACTTTCTTCGACCACAGAAGAAAAAACCTGAGACAAAGCAGTCTCCTATTTAGGGGTGGCACTGGGTTCATTTTTATACAAACAGAACCTAAACATAAATATTATCAAAGGAAAATAACCAAAAAGAGACCAGTTGTTTAGGAAAAACAATTTATCCTGAGCTAATAAGAGGCTTTGTAGAGAAGACCTGATAAGAGTAAAGAAAAATGCCTACCAACATATCTCTGATCTCCTAACCACAAAACCAAGATCGTCTAGCATGTTTTTCCCTCCTCCCTCGAATAAGAAAGTATATTCCTGCGTAATCTCAATGAGAAGAGGGAAAGTTTGAGCCATGCTATAAATCACTGGCTGTCAACTGGTGACAATTTTGCTCCTGAGGGGATATGAGGCAACTTCCGGAGACATTTTTGGTTGTCAAAACTGGGGGAGGAAGTGTCACTGGCATCGAAGGATGGTCTAAATACCCTATAATGCACAGGACAGGTGCTACAACACAGAATTATCTGATCTAAAATTTCCATAGTACCAAGGTTGAGAAATCTTGCTACAAACCCGTTTTAATTCTAAATTATTCCTGAGTAGCTTGAGGCCTACCTATTTATGAGCTAAATCATACTTAAAAAGAATTGCCAAGGAAATCAATTAGAAAACCAAAGGTACATACAGGGGGAATAAATACTCAGGTGTCAAATCCAGATCATCGTCATAACCAAATCGTCGAAGCACAGTCCAAGTAGTTTCATGTCTCCCTCTCTGGATAAAAAGTGTGTGTAAAAAGAGAAAACCTGAAATAAAGTCAGTTGGTAAATACAACTGATAGGAAGAAGGGTACCGAATCACATGGGGGAAAAGCATACAACACACAATGGCAGGAGCCAAATTTGTGAACATACATATACTATTTTTGCATAGCTAAGGTCAAAATAAAATTCTCAAGTGTCTCAATGAAACACAGCTCATTTTAGAGCAGTTTCACATACACACCATGTTCCACAAGGGAAAGCAGTGGATGAGGCCAAAATTACATCTCAAGGAATACAATCACCTTCACAAAGTTGCCTGAGATAAGCACAGAAAAATGTTTTACAGAGGCCAGCACTGTGGTGTACCAGGTACACCATAGGGTACATCCCATATGGCTGCCGGTTCGAGTTCTGGCCACTCTACTTCCAGTCCAGCTCCCTGTTAATGGTCTGAGAAAGCAGTAAAGGATGGTCCTAGTGCTTGGGCCCCTGTACCCATGTGGGAGACCTGGAGGAGGCTCCTGGTTCCTGGTGCTGGCTTGAGATCAGTCCAGCTGTTGTGGCCATTTGGGAAGTGAGCCAGCAGCTAGAAGATCTTGTGTTTGCTCTCTGCCTCTCTCCTTCTCTCTCTCTCTCTGTAACTCTACCTTTCAAATAAATAAATAAATCTTAAAAAAAAGTTTCACAGATCTTTTATTTCTATAATGGAAAAATTCTGCTTTTCAATTTCACTTTTTATTTTACTATGGCTCTACATAAGGGTATTTCGAAAAGGTCATGATAAAATATGCAAACACTACACGTGGATCGTAAAAAAAAATGTTTTCTAACTTTTAAATATAAATTTCCAAAGTACAGTTTATGGATTACAATGGCTTTTCCTCCCCATAACTCCCCTCCCACCTGCAACCCTCCCATCTCCCGCTCCCTCTCCCATTCCATTTGCATCAATATTCATTTTCAATTCTCTTTATATATAAAAGATCAATTTAGTATATATTAAGTAAAGATTTCAACAGTTTGCACCCACACAGAAACACAAAGTGTAAAATACTGTTTGAGTACTAGTTATAGCATTAATTCACATTGTACAACACATTAAGGACAGAGATTCTACATGAGGAGTAAGTGCACAGTCACTCCTGTTGTTGACTTAACAATTGACACTCTTGTTTATGGTGTCAGTAATCACCTTATGGTCTTGTCATGAGTTGCCAAGGCTATGGAAGCCTTTTGAGTTCGCCAACTCTGATCTTATTTAGACAAGGTCGTAGTCAGAGTGGAAGTTCTCTCCTCCCTTCAGAGAAAGGTACCTCCTTCTTTGATGGCCCATTCTTTCCGGTGGGATCTCACTCACAGAGATCTTTCATTTAGGTTTTGTTTGTTTGTTTGTTTGTTTTTGCCAGAGTATCTTGGCTTTTCATGCCTAAAATACTCTCATGGGCTCTTCAGCCAGATCCAAATGCCTTCAGGGCTAATTCTGAGGCCAGAATTTTGCACCAAAATTATCTTTTTAATGCTATTGCCAGAAATTTTTTGAAGTATCCTTATATATTCAATGAGAACATTCTATATTTGGTAAATTTAACTTGTAGACAAAATTCCCTAGACATAATTTTTATTTAAAGGCTGCTTACGGGCAGGAAGAATTTTAATATAAATTTGTTCCACATATCTCTTTCCCTCAGGTGGATCTACATCTCTGAGATCCAACCAATTTCCTTACCTCAAATTAATTCTGACAGTAATAGGATAATCCCCACCAATGGCTTATTTCCTACAACTGTTAAAGATCCAAGTCAAATTTTAGGTGTAATAGTAAATACTAGGATTTCCTGAAGTATGAATAATTCTATAAAGACTTTCAGCTGCTGCCAAATTTTGAAAATGCTAAGTTCAAAAATGGGGGAAAACACCATTCTCTCACCTTTGAGGGTCAATCCACTGTCAGCCACACCATCACTTATATGTTTTCTGACTACATTCTTGACATCTTCCAGTGCTTGAGGAGCTAATGGAGTGTTGAAACAAATTCTCTAACAAAAAAAAAAAAAAAAAAAAAAAAGTTTAAAAACACACTAGCATCAAAACCCCAGATAATATAAAACAGTGTACAAAGCAACATAAAAAGGAAAGGTTGCAATAAAAAGATAAAATCTAAATTAGGATAGTCTGCACTTTGTATTAATTCAGCCTTCAAGTCATCCTTAATATACTCATTGTATATCATGAAATGAAGCTATCAGAGTTCCCTCAATTCTTAGACTTACATCACTTGATGTGAAAGACAGTGTTTATATGAAGAGATAAGAGATACACGTTTCTCAAAGTGCTGCTTAAGCTAGTACACTTTCCATAGTTTTTATCAACAAAGGAAGACAAAGATCTGCCATCACCTGAAACAAAATACAGCTACCTGAAAGAAGTTGAGTTCAGCATCATTCAGAGTGCCGTCGTTATCCTGATCAGATATTTTAAATATACGAGTAAGGGCTTTTATGCAGGCTGGTTTCATCTGTAAATCATTTAAAAAAAAACACACAAATAACTGGCTGAATTAAAATACGATTTTAAAACACGATTTTCATAAGTAATGCTGGGAATAATTCTGATTGTTTTCACATAACATCAAATACAACCAACAAGAAAAATGATCTAAAGTAAAGCCATTTGCTTTTATACTAAAGCCTTTTTAAGTAAATGAGGCAATATTTATTTGGACTGATACCCGAAAATGATCAAACCCTCTTCTCATGACTCTTAGGATAAAAAGGAACTTCATCTCGAGGAGAGATTCATGCTTTCAGTTACACAAAAAAATAACTATTTGTTTATTTATATCCTCCTCCTCATTCCATAAAGAATTTGAGCTGACTTACTTAAAGCACTAAGAGCTTTCCTCCCCAGCTTCTGAATATGGCCAAAGACTTTCTGGTAACAGTTTTTATCTGTGCTAATTCACAAACAGATGGTAAAATATCACTGGTTATTAGATGTAAAGGACATTTACTAACTTCTTATTTTAAGCATTATTTACAATAAACAAAAAGACCCTGACTTTTGTGACTGTAAAACTTTTGGAAGTAATACTGCTGGAAATATATTTTGACAGTTCCCTTAATTTTTGTCCTAGAATTTAGATTGGGTAGAATAATTGTTTGACTGTTTAAAAATAAGGCCCACATGCTTCTAGTCTGTATAATTAGTATACATACAGTAAATACTGTCAATAACTCTGAGAAGAAAATGAAACTTTCAGGAAGACCTTTGAACTTTGTTTAAACTCAGAAACGTATTTCTTGTAAAGCCATCAGAATCAGAGAGATGAGATGGCAAGGTGAAGAAATGTACACTTGTTACCTTATGACCTGAGTCATATAGCTACCCCAAGCAAAATGGTAAGGATGACAGCATTGATCATGCTATCAAGTTCAAACACAGAAAATAAATTACTTAAAAAGGAGGAAAGTAGGGGTGGACCCTGTAGTGCAGCAAGTTAAGCTACCATTTTTGACACCCCTGTCCCTTGTCAGGGTGCCTGCTTCAAGTCCTGGCTACTCTGTTTCCAATCCAACTGCATGGCAGGCAGCAGATGATGGCCCATGTGTTTGAGTTCCTACCACCCACGTGGGAGACCAGGATGGGAGTTCTTGGCTCCTGGATACAGCCTGGAACAGCCTTTGCTGTCATGGACGTTTGGAAAGTAAGCCAGTGGATAGGAGAATGCTATCTCTATACCTCTCCTCTCTGTCATTCTGCCTTTCAAATAAATAAATCTTTTTAAAATTATGAAAGCATTATCATCTAAATATATATAGATAACTATCTTTTTTGTTATTTTAAACAGGGTCTCTCCAAGAGCAATTTGATGTAGTGAGAAAAAGACAACACCTAAAATATAAAGATATTAGAGAGAAATGAGAAAGTAAGCCAAGCACTGGGTTGGGCTTCCTTTGTAAGAGTACTAATCAACTCTATATAATCTATAACAGTTACTATCATGAGTGACTTAGTTTTTATTTTACTTTATTTTTAAATGTTTGCTGTTTTTCATCTACTTGAAAGGCAGAGTAAGAGCAAGAGAGCAAAAGAGTGAGCAAGAGAGAGAGATCTTTCATGCTGGTTCACTCCCCAAATGCATGCAACACTAGAGCTAGATAGGGCTAAAACCAGGAGCCAGGAACTCCGTTCATGTCTCCCACATGGTAAAAAAGAGTCCAACCACTTGAGCCATCATCTACCCTCTCCCAGGGTGTACATTAGCAGGAAGCTGGACTGGAAGCAGAGTAGCCAGGTCTTAGACTGGTACCCAATATGGGATGTGAGTGTCACAAGTGGTAGCTTAACCTGTTGCCCACAACACCTGCCCCTGAGGACTTATTTTTTTAATAATCTATGGTAAGATACTGCCTCTAGAAATGTGATCCTTCTATTATAGATTCAAGATTAATAAGGATTAAATTGTTTTAAAAAATGCTATAGAACATCTAAATATTTCCAAAAGTAACAGCAGTTAGAATGATACACTAGGGGCTGGTGCTGTAGTGCAGTGGGCTAACGCCCTGGCCTGAAATGCCAGAATCCCATATGGGCGCCAGTTCACATCCCGGCTGCTCCACTTCCTATCCAGCTCTCTGATGTGGCCTGGTAAAGCAGTGGAGGATGAGCCAAATCCTTGGGCCCTTGCACCCACGTGGGAGACCCAGAAGAAACTCCTGGCTCCTGGCTTCGGTTCGGTGCAGCTCCAGCCATTGCAGCCAATTGGGGAGTGAACCAGTGGATGGAAGACCTCTCTCTCTCCTCTCTGCCTCTCCTTCTCTCCCTGTGTAACTTTTTCAAGTAAATAAATAAACCTTTAAAAAAATGATATCCTAAACAGAACCCAAAAATAAAATTTTTGGGGGGTAAGTGATTTTCGTTACATGAAAAAATAGTACTTTGTAGGGGTATTAGGCACAAAGTCTAATATGTTGCCTGGGATGCCTGCATCTCCTATCAGTGCTGACGATCCAGCCCTGGCCCTGTACCTGATTCAACTTCCTGCTAATGTGCACCCTGGGAGGCAGCAAAGCTGGCTCAAGGGGCTGAGTCCCTGCCACCCATGTGGAAGACCCAAACTGAGTTCCTGGCTTCTGGCTTCAGCCTGGCCCAGATACAAAAGTTGTAGGCATACAAGGAATAAACCGGGAGATGGGAGATTTTTTTCTCTCTCTCTTTTGGTCTCTAAAATAAGTAAATAATTTTAAAGTAATCATATAAAGATAAATGGTGATGGAGCCAGTGCTGTGGTGCAGCGGGTTAAAACCCTGGCCTGCAGCACCAGCATCCGATATGGATGCCGGTTCTAGTCCCAGCTGCTCCTCTTCTGATCCAGCTCTCTGCTACAGCCTGGGAAAGCAGTGGAAGATGGCTCAAGTCCTTGGGCCCCTGCACACATGTGGGAGACCCAGAAGAAGCTCCTGGCTCCTGGCTTCAGATCAGCCCAGCTCCGGTTGTTGCAGCCATCTAGGGAGTGAACCAGCAGATAGAAGACCCCTCTCTCTCTCTCTCTCTACCTCTGTAACTCTTTCAAATAAAATAAATCTTTAAAAAAAATAAAGATAAATGGTGACATATTATTCATTAAATTTGAAAATGCATCAGAAGCTAAATTGCTCTAAGGTATTTGGTTAAATACCGAATATTTAAATACTTATCACCTTAACATACAACACCAAAAAATGACTACTTTCTTTTTTTTTTATAGAGAGAGAGACAGAGAGAAAAGTCTTCTTCCATTGGTTCACCCCTCAAATGGGCGCCACAGCCGACGTGTTGCACCAATCCGAAGCGAGGAGCCAGGTGCTTCCTCCTGGTCTCCCACGCGGGTGCAGGGAAAGTAGTCATTTTATGCCGGTGCCACGGCTCACTTGGCTAATCTTCCACCTGCGGCGCCAGCACCCCAAGTTCTAGTCCCAGTTAGGGCACCAGATTCTGTACCGGTTGCTCCTCTTCCAGTCCAGCTCTCTGCTGTGGCCCTGGAAGGCAGTGGACGATGGCCCAAGTGCTTGGGCCCTGCACCTGCATGGGAGACCAGGAGGAAGCACCTGGCTCCTGGCTTTGGATCAGCGCAGTGCACCAGCCATGGCGCCCATCTGGAGGGTGAATCAACGAAAGGAAGACCTTTCTCTCTGTCGCTCTCTCACTGTCTAACTCTGCCTGTCAAAAAAAATTATATCTCAACAAAGTAGGAAATTTTAATACTACTAAATTAAAATATTTTGTATTTGAGTCATTTAAACCCTCCCATAAACATTCTGAGAATTTTCTTTGTTTGGCAAACTGAGAATAATGTGGGTCACACAGAATGACTCATCACTGGAAACACATTTACAGCTCAGGTTCTACTGCTGTAGAAATCAACTACTCTGGTATAAGCTTAGACTCCAAGCTTGTACATGTCTAAAACAAAATACAGTCTGAAAGTCGAAAACATCACAATCAGGCAGGACCACTCAAGAAATGAACAACAGATGGTAGAAGGTGTCTTACTCTTGTGGGACTGGGGGAGGGGCCGGGGGATTAGCAGATTAGCAGAACTAATAATAGGTCTGAGAACAAAACAGCAATTAAAGAATTGAGAGCAAACTAATAGAGGGATTTAGTGCGCCACTAATTATGCCTCAGAGGTAACCTCTGTAACATGAGATTATAATCCAAATTTCATAAAATCTATCGACAGAATCAGAATAGAATTTTTTTTTTTTGTTAACAAATACACTAGGGGCAGGCACTGTGGCACAGTGGGTTAACGCCCTGGCCTGAATCGCTGGCATCCCATATGGGCACTGGTTCAAGAACCAGCTGCTCCACTTCCCATCCAGCTCTCTGCTATGGCCTGAGAAAGCAGTGGAAGATGGCCCAAGTCCTTGGGTCCCTACACCTCTGTGGGAGACCCCGAAGAAACTCCTGGCTCCTGGCACAGTTCCAGCTGTTTCGGCCAATTCGGGAGTGAACCATCAGATGGAAGATCTCGTGCTCTCTCTCTCTCTCTGCCTCAGTTCTCTCTGTGTAATTCTGACTTTCAAATAAATAAATAAATATTTTAAAAATACTAAGTGGCTGTTATTATTAGACAAGTCTGGGAAATACTAAAAGTTAGAAACAAGGACGCAATTAAGGAATAGTAAATCAGGAATAAGGAAGAGCAAACCAGAGTCAGAATTAGGAATTACTCAGATAATTTACTTATGCCAAGGGTTGGCACTATTTTTTGAAAAGATCCACATAGTAAATATATTAGGCTTTGGGACTAGCAGGCAAAATTCAGGATATCATGTAGGTATTAAATAGCAAGGTGAAATCAAATTTCCACAAAATTCTATTAATGAAATTCAAAATATAACAATAAATCAGGATAATTTTGCTATACAGAGATATAAAAGGGAAGAATGAAATTCTTTTTGGAGTGATATTTTGCTTAACTGGAATTCAACATTAGTGCTCACTAACAATGGTCACATATTTGCAATGGTCATTGCAAATGATCACATATTAATGCTCATCTGTAATGAAGTTTTACATGTTTTGAAAATGTCTTTTTTGCACAAATACATGTGTATACGTTCAATTCTGATACACATCCACAAATGTGATTTCAGCTGAGCAAGTTCATAACCTGGAAGGCATTTATAGAAGTACATTAGATTCTTTGTTAGCATGTCACTACAGTGCAGATTAATCAGGTTTTTTTGTTTGTTTGTTTTTTGGACAGGCAGAGTTAGAGAGAGAGAGAGAGAAAGGTCTTCCTTCCGTTGGTTCACCCCCCCAAATGGCCGCTGCAGCCGGCGCGCTGTGCCGATCCGAAGCCAGGAGCCAGGTGCTTCCTCCTGGTCTCCCACGTGGGTGCAAGCGCCCAGGCACTTGGGCCATCCTCCACTGCCCTCCCGGGCCACAGCAGAGAGCTGGACTAGAAGAGGAGCAACCGGGACTAGAATCCGGCGACCATATGGGATGCCGGTGCTGCAGGGGGAAGATTAACCAAGTGAGCCACAGCACCTGCCCTCTTTTCTTATTTTGGCATGAAGGTGCGTGCTGATAACAAATCATCAATGGCACAGGGATACCCGTGGTACCTGGAATGCTATCAAGTCCTAGCTGTCAGTGTAACCAGAAAGTACACTGAGCAGAAATGAGAAGTGATGAGAATACAACACAGGAGCTCTGCTGAAGTTACTCAAGTCTGCCTTTGCAGCAGAAAGCAGCCATAGACAAAACATAAACAAATGAGCATATCTATGTAATCATAAAATTCTATTTATGGCATGATGATGTTTATAAAATTTAAATGCAATTTTCACACATCACAAAATAGTATTCACTTTTTACCAATCATTCAGAAAATATAAAATGTAATTTAGGTATTCATAGGCTGTACCAAAACAGGCCAAATTCAATTCATAGGTCACCATTTTCCAACCACTGTCCAATAACCATAATTTTTTCCTGAAATTAATGTGCAACTTATTTCTTAAAAACAACGCCTCAGGGCAGGCACTGTGGTGTAGTGGGTTAAGCACCCACCTGCAACACCATTGTCCCATGTGGGCACTGCTTTGAGACCCAGCTGTTCTACTTCTAATCTAGCTCTCTCCTGATGGTCTGGGAAAGCAGAAATGGCCCCAGTGCTTGGGCCACTGCACCCATGTGGGAGACTCAGAGAAGTTCTTGGCTCCTGGCTTCAGATCGTCTTAGTTCCAGCTGTTGCAGCCATCTGGGGAGTGAACCAGTGGTTGGAAGACCTCTCTCTCTGTCTCTCCCTTTCTCTCTAACACCGCCTCTCAAGTAAATAAATAAATCTTTTTAAAAAAAAATACTACCTCAATCATAAAAAGATAAACAACCGAAGTGAAACATGGGCAAATGATTTTGAATAAACATTCCTCCAAAGAAGATAAACAAGGGGGCCGGTGCTGTGGCTCACCGGCTAATGCTCCGCCTGTGGCGCCAGCATCCCATATGGGCGCCAGGTTCTAGTCCCGGTTGCTCCTCTTCCAGTCCAGCTCTCTGCTGTGGCCCAGGAAGGCAGTGGAGGATGGCCCAAGTGTTTGGACTCCTGCACCCACATGGGAGACCAGGAGGAAGCACCTGGCTCCTGGCTTCGGACTGGCGCAGTGCCAGCCGTAGCAGCCATTTGGGGAGTGAACCAACGGAAGGAAGACCTTTATCTCTGTCTCTCTCTCACACTGTCTATAACTCTACCTGTCAAATTATAAAAAAAGAAGATAAACAAATGGCCAAAAAAAAAAGATGAAAAAAAGTAACATCAATAGCCATAAGGGAAATGCAAATCAAAACCACAATGAGATAGCAACAACAAACAAATAAAAACTAAGTAAAACAGGGTTGGGTATTGTTGAGCAGTGGGTTAAACTGCCACTCGAGACACCCAAGTGCCTGGGGTGTAGCAAACCATGGGTACTTGGGTTCCTGGCACCCTTGTGTGAGACCTTGATGGTGCTCCTTACTCCTGGCCTAACCCCAGCTACTAAAGCATTAAAGAGATGAACAAGCAGATGGAGGATCTCTCTCTCTCCCTCTCCCTTTTCTCTGTCACTCTGCCTTTTAAATAAATAAACCTTTTTTTTTAAAAAAAGTTAATAAAGATTAGTGAAGATATGGAGAAATTGAAACCCTCATACATTGCTGGTGGAAACATAAAGCGGTCCAGTAACTGAGGAAAATAGCTTACTGGTTCCTCAATAAGTTAAAGATAGAATTATCAGGTGACTCAGCAGTTCTCCAAAATATACAGTGAAAAGAACTGAAAGCCAGCATTCCAACAAAAAATCTGCAAGTGAACAAAGTAGACTATTCCTAATAGTCAAAGAATGGAAACAATCCAAATGTACATTAGCTGATGGGGAGATAAAAAAAAAAAAGTGTGGCACATCCAGGGTGGGGCATTATTCAGAAATAAAATACTGACACATTCTATAACATGGATGTATCTTGAAAAGATTATGTCACGTGAAAAAGACCAGAAACAAAATGCCAAATGACTCTACTCTTGTGAAATGTCCAGAAGAGGCAAAGCCATAGAGAAAGAAAGTAGATTTGTGATTGCCACAAGAGAAAGTGCACAGGGAGTGACAGCAAATAGGTGTTGGGTTCCTTTTTGGACAATGAAATGTTCTACAATTACATAGTGATTTTGCATAACCTAGTGAATATACTAAAAAAATTGATGGGTGAGTTATATGGTAAGTGAGGCATTTCTTAAAAAATTTCATTAGTTTTTTCAAAGTTTATGGCAAAATACTGTTAATTTTTTATATTTCAGTGAGTATTCAAATTGTTACATGTTGCATACATGTTAAAAAATTACTTAATTTTTGTTCAAATGTGTTTTTTAAAAACAACTTTTATTTTTTACTTATTTTATCTAGTCTTAAGGGGGAGAGAAAAGGAGAGATCTTCCACCCTACCTAAGTTTTTAAGGTCACAGATTTTACAACAGCACCATAAGCAGACATTTATCCAAGTGTTTGGACCTTTTTAGTTTGTTATTGCCAATTACTCTATTTGTTTAAAGGTACTTCTTGAAATAGTATTTGATCTGGAAAATATTCTGAATATTTAATCTAAATATTACTGAAGAAAAATACCTAGATAAGGTACAATAAGCAACAAATCTACATGTTGGCTATTTCATCTTTATAAAAATACTTTAGATGGGGCTGACACAGTGGCATAGTGGGTAAAGCCACCTGCGGTGCCAGCATCCCTTGGGCACCGGTTCAAGTCCCAGCTGCTCCATTTCTGACCTGGCTCTCTACTGTGGCCTGGAAAAGCAGTGGAAGATGGCCCAAGTTCTTGGGCCCCTGCACCCATAGGGAGACCTGAAGAAGCTCCTGGCTCCTGGCTTTGGATCAGCAAAGCTCTGGCCATTGCAGCCTACTGGGGAGTGAACCAGTGGATGGAAGATCTCTCTCTCTCTCTCTCTGCCTCTCCTTCTCTCTCTGTGTAACTCTGACTTTTAAGTAAATAAATAAATCTAAAAAAAAAACAAACTGAAGAGACACTAAAACTCACTACTAAACAAGAGTTGCTTCTTATACATTCATATAAACACAGCGCGGGGGGTTACCTCTTTCTCCTCTGGACAGTACAAGGGCCCTGTTGGATGAAGAACAGCTTTCTGTGCATAATAAAAGAGCTCGGATATGTTCTTCAGGTTTTTTGCTGAACACTGAAAAAAAAATTTTCATCTATTTAAACTCTTGAGATTAATTTTGAGAGCTAAAAGGAATTTTTCAAATGAAAACATATGGTAACAATATAATTCCCTGAAAAAAATGAAAACATGGGGGAGGTGCTGTGGCAGAGCGGGTAAAGCCACCATCTGCTGTGCCAGCATCCCCATATGGGCACCTGTTCAAGTCCTGGCTGCTCCACTTCCCATCCAGCTCTCTGCTATAGCCTGGGAAAGCAGTGGAAGATGGCCCAAATCATTGGGCCCATGCACATGGATGGGAGACTCAGAAGAAGCTTCTGGCTCCTGGCTTCAGATCAGCCCAGCTCTGGCACTGCAGCCATTTGGAGAGTGAATCTGCAGATAGAAGACCTCTCTCTGCCTCTGCCCCTCTGTAACCCTGCCTTTCAAATAAATAAATAAATCTGTAAAAAAAATGAAAATGTATTTTTCTTTGTGGACATCATAATATAAATGTCCATAAACAGCTCAGAGACCAACTCCAAATTCTCTATTTGGTGTACATGATATTATTTCACAACAAACAGGAAAATTATTCCATCCCACATAATCCCCGACCGGCTCTGAACTTCAACTGAGTGAGAATTTACCAACAATAAATTTCCAAATCAAATAATGAGGCCTACCTCCACACAGGTTTCTATTTCTGTGTACTGATTCATAATAGGAAGGATGGTCTCCATACTACTATATTCCACCAGATCAGATTTGTTCCCAACCAAGATCAAAGGCAGCCTGTAATATATATGGCACATTGTAATAAGGAAGACAAAAGACATTAGGTTTGCATTTTAATATACATTATACCCATCTTAACTAAAAAGATTTTATTTAATCTTCCCAACATAAACCTCCTACTACAGCCAGGCCAACCCCCCTAGATAGGAGGTTCCTTCATTCATTCAAACTACTAACTGAGCAACTATTATCAGCCACATAGTCTTCCAAGCATAAAAGACACAGAACAAAGATAGTTCCTCCCCATTCTATAGTGAAAAATGGAAAATGAATAATAAGCAAGTAAATAATTTCTAATTTGATAAGTGGTGTGAAGCAAATAGGAGGGCATGAGATAGAGTAATAGGTGGGAGCTGATTACATACAGTCACCAGTGGGAAATCTCTCTGAGTGTGACATCTGAGCCAAGGAGAGAAGTATAGGATGGAATCTGCCATGGGAACAGCTAGGGAAAGCTGGCCAGGAAGAAGGGACAGAGGTCTCTAACTGAAGAAAAATCCTGGTGTGGTCAAAGAACAGGAAACACCAGAATGGCTGGAGAGTGTAGAGCACAGGGAAAGAGTATGAAACAGGATTGGAGCGATGATCAAAGGCCAGACACGCAAGGTCATATAAGTTGTAGTAAAGAGCGTGAATTCTGTTGTTAGTGTAAAACGTGAAGTCAATGGGGCTGGCCCTGTGGCGCAGTGGGTAAAAGCCCTGGCCTGAAGCTCCAGAATCCCATATGGGTGCCGGTTCTGGTCTCAGCTACTCCTCTTCCAATCCAGCTCTCTGCTGTGGCCTGGGATAGCAGTGGAAGATGGCCCAAGTCCTTGGGCCCCTGCACCCACGTGGGAGACCCAGAGGAGGCTCCTGGCTCCTGGCTTCGGATCGGCGCAGCTTTGGCCATTGTGGCCACTTGGGGAGTGAACCAGTGGATGGAAGACCTCTCTCTCTGTCTCTACCTCTCTCTGTAACTCTGTCATTCAAATAAATAAAATAAATCTTTAAAAAAAAATTTAGTCACTGAAGGGTTAGAAGCAAGAAAATGACATGATCTTATTAACCTTTTAAAAGGTAGTGATTTGTTACCTTTGAGAGACACATGATGAAATATTATACCATACTATGTTTGTTTGCCTCAAAATGATCCCGTTGGGAGGGGCAAGAGATGAAAACAGAATGGCCGACAGTTGATAATTGTTGAAGCTGGTTGACAAATACACGAGGTTCTTTACCCTATTCTCTGTATATGTTTAATTTTTTTTATTGTCCTTTTTTTAATTTGGTGACATGGTTTATAGTAATGACAGTGAAGACTGTGGGGAGCAACCCGGACTGGACTGAGTTACTGGAATTAAGACTTATTCTATGCATCTGCTCTCCCACAATATGGCGCTGGGAGAGGAGAAAACAGCTTCTATGCAGCTGCCTCTTGCCAACTTGAGTGATGACCTCCAGGAGCTGATCCTGCTCCTGATTGGAGGAGAGCAGCGTACTCGGCGTGTGGGCAGCCGAGTTGGGATTGGCGGAGGAGGACTATAAAGGAGGAGAGAGACAACATGCACCAGGAACATCTAAGGGGAACACCTGTGCAGCCCCCGAGAGAGCCGGCCGGCGGTGTGCCGCTCCCCCGCGGAAGTGGGGAATGTGGCAGGGGGAACCGCCCTTCCATGGAGGTGGAAGGGACGGCAGCCAACCCGGGAAGAACCAGCAGCAAACCCGGGGAGGGCCGAGCAGACGAAAGAACAGCGCAGGGTCCTGTGTCGTTCCTCCACGAAGACGGGGAGCGACAAAGATGAAGAAGAAATCCTCAGATTTAAGACATATTTTAGAAGTACAACTTGGGGCTGGAGCTGTGGTGTAGCAGGTAAAGCCACTGCCTGCAGTGCTGGCATCCCATATGGGTGCCAGTTTGAATCCCAGCTGCTCCACCTCCAATCCAGCTCTCTGCTATGGCCTGGCAAAGCAGTGGAGGAAGGCTCAAGTCCTTGGGCCCCTGTACCCGCGTGGGAGACTCAGGAAGCTCCTGGCTCTTGGCTTCGGATCGGTGCCAAGTTACAGAGAGAAAAAGAGACACAGAGAAAGAGACAGATCTTCCATACTCTGATTCACTCCCTAAATGGCCCCAACGGACAGGGCTGGGCCAGGCTGAAGCCAGGAGCCAGGAGCTTCATCTGGGTCTCCTGTGTGGGTGAAGGGTCCCAAGGACTTGGGTCATCCTCGTTGCCTTCCTAGGCCCATCAGCAGGTAGCTGGATTGAAAGTGGAGCAGCTGGGATGCTAACTGGAACCCATATGGGATGCAGGCATCACAGATGGTGGCTTTCACTCGCTATGCCACAATGCCAGCCCTAATCATGAACTTTTTTTTTATTAAAGATTTATTTACTTATTTGAAGGTCAGAATTAGAAACAATATCTTCCATTCACTGGTTCATTCTCCAAATAGCTGCAATGGCCAGGGCTGGGCCTGGAGCCTTGAGCCTCATCCGGGTCTCCCACATAGGTGCAGGGGACCAAACACTTGGGCCATCCTCTGCTGCCTTCCCAGTGCATTAGCAGAGAGCTAGATCAGAAGTAGAGCAGCCGGGACTCAAACCGGCACCCATAAGGATCCTGGCATTGTGGACTATGTATTTACCTGCTATACCACAGCAATGACCTCATGAACTTTTTTAAAATTTGATTTATTTATTTGAAAGGCAGATGGGGGTTGATGCTGTGGCACAGTGGGTTAAGCCACTGCCTGCAACATTGGCATCCCACCTGAGTACTGGTTTGAGTCCCAGCTGATCTACTTCTTTTTCATTTTTTTTATTTTTTTGAAGATTTTATTTATTTATTTGAGAGGTAGAGTTATAGATAATGAGAGAGAGAGAGAGAGAGAGAAAGGAAAAGGTCTTCCTTTTGTTTGTTCACTCCCCAAATGGCTGCAACGGACGGAGCTATGCTGATCTGAAGCTAGGAGCCAGGTGCTTCTTCCCACTCTCCCACATGGGTGCAGGGGCCCAAGGACTTGGGTCCATCTTCTACTGCTTTCCCAGGCCATTGTAGAAAGCTGAATTGGAAGAAGAGCAGCCGGGACTAGAACCAGCGCCCATATGGGATGCCGGAGCCACAGGCAGAGGATTAACTTACCGTGCCACGGCTCCGGCCCCAGCTCTACTTCTGATCCAGCTCCCTACTGATGCACCTGGGAAGACAGTGGAGGATGTTTCAAATGCTTGGGCTCCTGCACCTATATGGGAGACCCAGATGAGGCTCCCGGCTCTTGACTTTGGCCTGGTCCATCCCTGGTCATTGCAGGGCATTTGGGGAATGAACCAGTGGATGAAAGATCTCTCTCTCTCTCTCTGTCCCTCCCTCTCTTCCTGTAACTCTGCTTTTCAAATAAAATAAATAAATCTTGGGGGAAAAAATGTCAGATTGACACAGAAGGACAGACAAGGATAGAAAGAGATCACTCCCCAAATGACAGCCAACAGTTGGGGCTGGGCCAGGCCAAAGCCAGGAGTCTGGAACTCCATCCAGGTCCCCTACTTGGATAGTAAGTGTTCAAGTGCTTGGGCCACCTTTCACTGCCTTTCCAGGCTTAGCAGGGAGCTGGATAGGAAGCTATGCTGAGACTTGAACCAGTGATCCAATATGGGATGCTGATGTCACAGGTGTACATCACGGGTGCCATTTCACCACAACGCCAGCCCCCACCATGAACTTTTTAAAGGTCTCACATATACACGGATTGCAAAATTTTTTTGCACCAAAATAATCCTATTTTTGAAATTCATTTCCCATATTTAGTAAATAGGTTTTTGGCTAGACAAAATGAACGGATCTCCCAAGGCAGAGACAATTGAGAGGTTTTTGGTTTTGTTTTTGTTTTTTTCTTGGCAGGGAGCAGGTAGGGAATAAAGGATTTTGTTTTAGACAAATTAAATCTGACAGGCCCATGGGGATATCTAAGTAGGGATATCAAAGAGGATCAGCCTAGGTGAGAACTGGTGTTTATGAATTCTGCAAGAAAGCTTAGAGGGAAAGCAAATTATCTTGCTGGGACTCCAGAATGCAGGGAAATACTTCCAAGCATTTAGTTTATTCCCTTTGTGGGACCGTTAATATTAAAAGGACTGACCTACTAAATAACCCACAAATGGATTTCTAACAGAGCCAGGAGGATTTCCAAAAATATAGTGGTTTAGAAACAAAGGTGTGCATCAGGAACCTACTGATTATAAAATCACAGGTTGAGATGAAGAAATGCATGGTTTTGTTTTTGTTTTGTTTCTTTCTTTGTTTTTGACAGGCAGAGTTAGACAGTGAGAGAGAGAGACAGAGAAAAAGGTCTTCCCTTTCCATTGATTCACCCACAATGGCTGCTGCGGCCAGCGCACGGCGCTGATGTGAAGCCAGAGCAAGGTGTCTCCTCCTGGTCTCCCATGCAGGCATAGGACCCAAGCACTTGGGCCATCCTCCACTGCACTCCCAGGCCACAGCAGAGAGCTGGACTGGAAGAGGAGCAACCGGGACTAGAACCCAGCGCCCCAACTGGGACTAGAACCCGGGGTGCCAGCGCCACAGGCGGAGGATTAGCCTATTGAGCCACAGCGCCTGCCGAAATGCATTTTTTTAAATTATTTTACTTATTTATTTGAAAGGTAGTGTGACAGAGAGGGAGAGACAGAGATACTCCATCCATTGGTTTACTCCCCCAATGCCTACCACAGTCAGGGCTGCCCCAGGCCAAAGTCAGGAGCTCAAAACTCCATTCTGGTGTCCCATGTGGGTGGCAGAAACCCAAATACTTGGGCCATCATCTGCTGCCTCCCAGGCACAATGAGCAGGAAGCTGGATAGAAAGCTGAGGAGGAGGAGCCAGAACTTGAACTGGCACTTAACTTGCTGTATCACAGTGCCTGCCCCCTTAGCCATATAGTTTTGTTAAGTGCCTCAGGCGACAGTCATGAGCTTCTCTGATTAAGCACCACTGTGGCAATGGTCCAAGAAAGTCCTAACAAAAATGTGTAACAAATATAAACTGAAGGCATGAGGGGAAAAGGAAACTGCAAAGTCCATATAATTAAAAAAAAAAAAATCACCTCAGAACAGTCAATAACATGAAAAATAAGTATACTCGTCTGAAGCAGGCAATTGGCCTAGTGGTTAAAATACCAGTTAAGGCCGGCGCCACGGCTCACTAGGCTAATCCTCCGCCTTGCGGCGCCGGCACACCGGGTTCTAGTCCCGGTCGGGGCGCCAGATTCTGTCCCAGTTGCCCCTCTTCCAGGCCAGCCCTCTGCTGTGGCCAGGGAGTGCAGTGGAGGATGGTCCAGGTGCTTGGGCCCTGCACCCCATGGGAGACCAGGATAAGTACCTGGCTCCTGCCTTTGGATCAGCGCGGTGTGCTGACCGCAGCGCGCCAGCCGCGGCGGCCATTGGAGGGTGAACCAACGGCAAAGGAAGACCTTTCTCTCTGTCTCTCTCTCTCTGTCCACTCTGCCTGTCAAAAAAAAGATGCCAAGATCCGAGTGCCTGGGTTTGATTCCCAGTGGGGGCTCCTGACTACAGCTCCCTGCTAATGCAGACCCTGGGAGGCAGAGATCAGGGGTCAAGTTCCTGCCACCCACGTGGGAGATCAGCATTGAGTTCTTAGGCCACAGCAGTGGCAAGTATTTGGGGAGTAAAACAGCAGATGAGAACTTTCTGTGTGTGTCTCTCTGCCTCTCAAATAAACAAACAGAAAAATAAGTATTTTCATGAGTTTCAAGGAATGAAAAAAAAGGGGCCAGTGGTTGGCATCCCATATCAGAGTGCCCATTTGAGTCTCAGCTGCTCTGTTTCTGATCCAGCTCCCTGCTAATGTGTCGGGAAGGCAGAAGGCAGCCCATGTACTTGGGCCTCTGCCATCCATGTGGGACACTAGGATGGAATTCCTGGCTTCAGTCCAGCTCAGATCTGGCCATTGCAGCCATTTGAGAAGTGAATCGGGAGGTAGAAGATCAATCAATCAATCAATCAATCTCTCTCTCTCCCCTTCTCTCTCTCTCTGTGTGTGTCTATCTGTGCTGTGTCTTTCTCTCTCTGTCACTCTGACTTCAAATAAATAAATCTTTTTATTAAAAAAAAAAAAAGGAAAAAACAAAAGTCCAGGGATAGGCTTATACATAATCATGAACCAAAGTCACACCTGAATGCTAAATTAGAACTTCAAGTAACAAAGACACTTCCAAATGGTACTAAAAGTGCCACCAAAATAGACACAGCACTTCAGGAAGCTATGATAGTAAGCCAAAATTGTTTAATTCAATGGCCCAAGGTGATGCTTGATGGATGGGATGCTGGCAAAAGTGCCTTCTCTGAAGAATCCCTCCTGGTAATGGCTCAGACTAGAGCAGGTGTCAGCAACAAATGGGCATTGGAGCTTGTAAGTCAGCTCTGTCCAACACAACATACTATGATGATTGAAATGCTCTTTCTACTGTTACTGTTAACCAATAACACATGGATGATTGAGCCCTTGAAAGCTGACTGTCAGAGGGACTGAAATTTCAGTTGTTTGCAATTAAAGTTAAATTTCCACAACTGACTAGAAGTTGCTACACTGGACAACATGGCCCTAGAGGGTCATTCTTTTCTTTCTACTTTGTCACTAAGTCACCACAAAGTTTAAAACCATGATAAAGAGGGGCCAGCGCTGAGGGATCCTGGTTTGAGTCCCAGCTGCTCCACTTCCAATCCAGCTCTTTGCTGATGGCCTGGGAAAGCAGTATAAGATGGCCCAAGTGGGGCCAGTGCTGTGATGTAGCAGGTAAAGCCGCTGCCTGCAGTGCCAGCATCCCTTATGGGCACTGTTTTGAGTCTCAGCTGCTCCACTTTCAATCCAGCTCTCTGTTATGGCCTGAAAAGAGGTGAAAGATGGCCCAAGTCTTTGAGCTCCGGCACCCACGTGGAGACCTGGAAGAAGCTCCTGGCTCCTAGCTTCAGATCAGCACAGCTATGGCCATTGTGGCCATCTGGGCAGTGAACCAGTGAGAAGACTTCTCTCTCTCTCTGCCTCTGCCTCTCTGTAACTCTGCCTTCAAATAAATCTTTTAAAAAAGAAAAATCTAAAAACCTGGTAAAAGAACTAGATGTATATAGATGTATATAACACATATTAGTCTGATTTTCTTAACATTTAAGAAGTCTCAAATGCTATATAAAAAACTATGTTCGATTAAATGATATTTCTAGAAAAAATTGTTTCCATTTGTAATCTATGGAATGCATATTCTCTTGTATTTTCCCTATCTCATCTTTATCTTATCAAGAACTGCAAAGAGATCTCCATACATTCATTGCTAAGATTTCTTTTTTTTTATTTTTTTTATTTTTTTTATTTTTTTTTTTTTTGACAGGCAGAGTGGACAGTGAGAGAGAGAGACAGAGAGAGAAAGGTCTTCCTTTGCCGTTGGTTCACCCTCCAATGGCTGCTGTGGCCAGCGCGCTGCAGCCGGCGCACCGTGCTGATCCGATGGCAGGAGCCAGGATCCAGGTGCTTTTCCTGGTCTCCCATGGGGTGCAGGGCCCAAGCACCTGGGCCATCCTCCACTGCACTCCCTGGCCATAGCAGAGAGCTGGCCTGGAAGAGGGGCAACCGGGACAGAATCCGGCGCCCCGACCGGGACTAGAACCCGGTGTGCCGGCGCCGCAAGGTGGAGGATTAGCCTATTGAGCCACGGCGCCGGCCCATTGCTAAGATTTCTAAAGACTTCTAGAAAACTCATAAAGGCCGGCACCGCGGCTCAATAGGCTAATCCTCCACCTAGTGGCACGGGCACACTGGGTTCTAGTCCCGGTCGGGGCGCCGGATTCTGTCCCGGTTGCCCCTCTTCCAGGCCAGCTCTCTGCTGTGGCCAGGGAGTGCAGTGGAGGATGGCCCAAGTACTTGGGCCCTGCACCCCATGGGAGACCAGGATAAGCACCTGGCTCCTGCCATCGGATCAGCGCGGTGCGCCGGCTGCAGCGCGCTGGCCACAGCAGCCATTGGAGGGTGAACCAACGGCAAAGGAAGACCTTTCTCTCTTTCTCTCTCTCTCACTGTCCACTCTGCCTGTAAAAAAAAAAAAAAAAAAAAAAAGCTTACATATACATGATTTCATGATTTCATTGATTCTCAACATAAGCACAAGTAGATAAGACAGGTTTCAGCCTTATCTCCACTTACAGATGAGGAATCTAGGAAGTCAAAGGCTTTAGAACTCAAAGATCTCAAAGGCTGTTCATCTTCCCCCGGGGCCTGTGTTCTTCTATATATCACACTGTGAGAAATCAATGACAATGCAGAACACCACACTTCCCCAAGGGGTATCTTGAGAGAGAGGGCATGGGGCCAGCATTGTGGCGTTGTTATGGGCTGGGTATTGGGCACTAAATTAATTTTTCAGGTTTTTGTCTTTTACTTAGAGAAAAAGTCTAAATACAGGCCCAACCACGGCATACAGTGTGATAAACTTTATCTAAAAGTGAGAAAAACACACAGGCCCATTAGGGCTTTATTAAGGGAAAACGGGGTCAAAGAAAGGAAATTATCATATCCTGCTCCGCTCGCCCTAAGTCCACATGGAGGAGAGAGCAAGCTTCCCTTCTTCCTAGCTTTTTATGCACTTGGAAAAACAGAAGTGTTTCCGTGATACCACCCCCATGACCCAGGTAAGAGGAAGTACTTCTGGGGAGGGGTCCCTTGATTGAAAGGTAGATGATGGGCCAGCGCTGTGGTGTAGCGGGTTTAGCCTGCATTGTCAGCATCCCATATGGGTGCCAGTTCGAGACCCAGCTGCTCCACTTCCAATCCACCTCCCTGCTATGGCCTGGGAAAGCAGTGGAAGATGGCTCAAGGACTTGGGCCCCTGCATCTGTGTGGGAGACCTGGAGGAAGCTCCTGGCTCCTGGCTTCGGATCAGCACAGCTCCAGCTGTTGCGGCCATCTGGGAAACGAACCAGCAGATGGACAACCTCTCTCTCTTTCTCTCTGCCTCTTCTTCTATCTCTGTGTTATTCTTTCAAATAAATAAATAAAGTTTAAAAAAAAGAAAGAGAGATGAACATGACAACACAAAATGAAGGAGATGCAGCTTTCAGCTCATGACCTTGAAATTATCTAAGCTTTCCCACATCAGTGTAGTCAGTTAAACTGCCACCTGAGAAGCTGGCAGCCCATATGAGCGCTGGTTTGTGTTGTGGCTGTTCCACTTCAGATCCAGCTCCCTGCTAACGTGCCTAGGAAAGCAGCTGATGATGACCTAAATGCTTGGGTCCCGCACCCACGTGGAGACCTGGAAGAAGCTCCTAGCTCCTGGCATAGGCCTAACCCAGCCCTAGCCTTTGCAGCCACTTGGGGAATGAATCAGCAGATGGAAGATCTCTATTTCTGTCTCTTCTCTCTCTGTAACTGCCTTTCAAATAAATAAAAATAAATTTTAAAAAAAGAGAGACAGGATACATACAGTTCAGGCAGAAGATATATTCTAAAGATAATTTTTCAAGTAGCAGCTTGAAAAAGAGAAATGTAAGATTTATTATCAAAATATTTCATCTGTCTGAAATAATGAATCATATTATCAGAGCTCTGTTTCTTATTTTGCTCTCAAATATATTTTCGGCCTTAAATGATTCCCCTCAAAAAAGGTCTGTGGGGGTTTGTGGAGGTGGATGAACAGAAAGAGAAACCCATACATATAGCAAATGTAGCAAAATATGTTACCAACTGATGGATCTAAGTGAAGGTTTACAGACTGTCACTGTACTATTTCATGTATCTTTCCTGCACATTTGAATTTTCTAATACAAAGGTTGAGAAGAATAAAAAAAAAATACCTGCTGTCTTTGTCTGTTCTTTCATTTATGAGAGGAATCCATCGACTTGTTACCTAAAATGAAAATTAAGAGGAGTTAAGATATGACACAAATCGTCTTTGAAAAACTTTCCTTAGACCCACAAAATTCTAAATTGAGGATCAACTTTGAAAGTGCCACACTGCAAGTTAACTAAATGGGGGGTGGGGGGGGAGTCACACAGTCATACCTTATCAATAGAATGTTTGTTGTTAACAGCATAAACTATGCAGATGACATTAGCCTAGAAGAAAAAATAACAAATTAATGGCATTTAAAAAATCATTTGAGAGGCAGAAAGACAGGGGAGAGGGGGGTAAAGAAAGAGAAAGAGAGAGAGAGAGAGCACACTCCTGTATGTCTGCAATGGATAGGGTTGAGTCAAGCCAAAGACCGGGAACTCAATCCAGGTCTCCCACATGAGTGGCAAGAACCCAATTATTTGAGCTGTAACTGCTGCCTCCCAAAGTCTGTACTGGCAGGAAGCTGGAATCAGCAGCCAGGTTTTGAATCCAGGTACTCCAATATGAGATGCAGGCATCTTAACTGCTAGGCTAACTGCTGCCCAATCCAATGTATTTTTTAAATGTACTTATTTTTCTGAAAGGTAAAGAGATAGAGAGAGAAAGACAGAGAAAGAGAGAAACAGAGAGACAAAGATCTGCCATATTTTTTCCTCCCCAAAGGTCTATAATAGCTAGGCCAGCCAAAGCCAATCTGGGTCTTCCATGTGGGTGGCAAGGACCCAACTACTTGAGCCATCATCTGCTGCCTCCCAAGTGTATATCAGCAGGAAGCGCAGATCAAAATGGAGCTTGGACTCAAACGCGGGCACTCTAATATGGGTTGCAGGCATCCCAGGGGGTGTCTTACTACTTTATTTGAAATACAGAGCTCCCATCCACTGGCCAAACACCAAACACCCCAGCATTTTTAAATAAAAATACAAACAGTTCTAGCTGGTTAACATATTAAATAAATTTTTAAAAATTAGCTTGCCTCTAAGAAGAAAAAATTCCTGACTTACAGGAAAAATACTCAAACTCTACTCAAAGTCAGCAATAACAAGAAAGATTGAAAACGTCCTCCTGAGTGAATGAAAAAGGTTTGCTCAACATGATCTTTACTGTTTTCCCATAAATAAACTCACCTGTGATATCTCCTGATGAAGTTGTTCGTCACTTTGTTCTGCTTCTACAAATGATAAAAAGCCAATGTTTCCTATTTTAAACACTTCCACAAAAATGAACAGTCAAGCTAAAATCCATGCGACACTCACCTAATATTCCTCAAAATGACATGGTTTCACACTTGACAAGGTGGCAAAGACAAGGGCAAGCTAGGGGAGGGGAAAGGTTGAACTGTGCTAAGGAAGTTGGCTAGCACTGAAGGCCAAGTCTACAGGAGGACGACTCGGGCACAGGCGAGCAGAGGCGTTGTGTGATAAGTTGATGCCAGCAACTGATCCAGAGTTGAAAAGGGTTAGGCAAAGGGGATCCGAAACCCAAGCTACGAGACTGAGTGCTGATATGTCAGAAGCTCAGAGTCTATACAGAAAGGGTTACAAAGGCTGGGTAGGAATCTGGATGATACAAGCTTAAGATCTCGACAGCACGTGATAGTAATAGTAAGCACCGTCCAGAAGGAAAACCAGAGCACAATAACGAAGAATCAAGAATTCCCTCTCTAGTACACACAAGGCTCTCCGGCTAGAACTGCTCTCCATGGGTGAATATGCCCGCAATTCCACAGAGGCAGGGGATATGCATGATATTGTAGCATTAGGAAGCAAAGTAATGAGCAAAACAATTATTGACATAGTAATTTAGATCACCTTGGTTACATGCCTTCCCCTAAAAAGGTCTGTTGTTTCTGACATCAAACTCATATATGAGTATTTTATTCGGTGCTAAATAATGGATCATATGTTTAATATCTTTTCACATGTTGAATAATCAATGGTGAAGACTTCAATTCTAATACTGAAAGGAATCTATTATATAATTCCACATACCGAGAAAGAATATTTCTCTAAATAAAGCTAGTTACAATTCTGATGGCAAAAGAAGGCATTCATCTCCCTACAGCTTTTCATACATTGCTGTCCAACAGACAAACATATATAATTTATATTTTCTGGTAGTTATCTCAAAAGAAGGAAAAAATAAAAATTTAAGATTAATATTTAACTCAATATAAAAATATAAAATTTCAACATGCACTCAATAGAAAATTAATGAGATTTTTTACATACTAAGTCTTCCAAATCCAGTTTTATTTCATATTTACAGCACATTTCAGTTTAGAATAGTCACATTTCAAGTGTTCAATGACCTAAATCAGGGGTGGGGAACCTTTTTTCTGACAAGGGCCACTTAGATAATTATAACATCATTTGGGGCCATACAAAATTATCAACTTAAAAATTAGCCTGCTACAGATTAATTAAATTTTGAGTCCTCCTGCAGTTGCCTAAGCAGGGCCAGACCAAATGATTTCCAGGGCCTTATACAGCCCATGGGTCAGATGTTCCCCGCCTTTGGTTTAAACAGCACAATTCTGATGCCCATTATTTTAGAATATGGAACAACAGCTTAGCCAAAGCATTATCAGAGTACTCATACTCCCTTTTTTCCCCTTAAGTTCAGGAATAAAACATTATAATTTACTGATTAAAAAGTAAACAGTTGTGTGTAGAAAATTTTTAAGTTATTAAAATCAGTAATGATGTTTTTCTAATAGAATTTAAGCAAGCTCACAACCGTTGTAATTATTATTTTGTTTGGGATCAAGGTTGACAGGTTAAAGAACAAATTCAGAACTCAATAAATGTTCAGATTAAGAACATTCTCTAAATCATAAGAACATATCTAAATGCCTGATAACAAAGCTGACCCAGAACTTCTCTCTGCGAAGTTCTGATTCAAGGGCAGTCATGGCTTACCGACTCATACTACCTTCCTCTATGGACCCGAACTTGGAATATAAGGGATAGGGTAGTCGTCAAATGGGTGCTCTGAGTAGGGTGTGGAGCAGGAGGTAAAAGTGAGGCAAGAACAGAAAGGATCATGTACTTCCACAGAGAAAGAATTACCACTCTTAGCATATTTTTAAAAGCTCAATAAGGACCTTTTTTGAGAACTACTTAACTAACCCTACAGCTTCACCTACAAGAGGACATTGATTACCTGAGTAATCTACAATGTGTGTTGGAACTCTCTCAGGGGTGACATCAGCTGGAATGGTGATTTCTTCTGCCCGAGGAGGAACCTTTATTTGCAAACAAATATAAAAAAAGGAAAAACCTTTGGATATTATCAACCAAACTTGTTAATACATTATGTAAATTTATCTATATTAGCCCCTTTCACTCCTAGCTATCCTTATAGGTATCTGTTTTACTTCTAAATGCTTGGTGTTATATTTTACCAAGGATGCAAATGTATATTAAAACAATACTACAAGGCACACAGCTGCCGCTGGCAACATGGGCATCTCATCTCAGAGTGCCTGTTCAAGTCCTGCCTTCTCTGCTTCTGCTCCAGCTTCCTGCTATGGGGTATGGGAAGGCAGTGGAAGATAGCCCAAGTATTTGAGCCCTGGTCATCTGTGTGGGAGACAAGGATGAGAGCTCCTGGCTCCTGGCTTCTGCCAGGCCCAGATCTGGCTACTGTGGCCATTTGGGTAAAGAGTAAACTAATGGGTAAAAGATCTCTCTGTGGCTTTCCGCGCTACCCGGCCAGGGGTCCATACGGCGTTGTTTTTGATTCCCGGCGTAACTTAAGGGGAAGCTGTCACAATGTCCGGAGCCCTTGATGTCCTGCAAATGAAGGAGGAGGACGTCCTCAAGTTCCTTGCAGCAGGAACCCACCTAGGTGGCACCAACCTTCACTTCCAGATGGAACAGTACATCTACAAAAGGAAGAGTGATGGCATCTACATCATCAATCTGAAGAGGACCTGGGAGAAGCTGCTGTTGGCGGCTCGTGCTATTGTGGCCATTGAAAACCCTGCTGATGTCAGTGTGATATCCTCCAGGAACACTGGCCAGGGAGCTGTGCTGAAGTTTGCTGCTGCCACTGGAGCTACTCCCATTGCTGGCCGCTTCACACCTGGAACCTTCACTAACCAGATCCAGGCAGCCTTCCGGGAACCACGGCTTCTGGTGGTTACTGATCCTCGGGCTGACCACCAGCCTCTCACGGAGGCATCTTACGTGAACCTGCCTACCATTGCTCTGTGCAACACAGACTCGCCTCTGCGCTACGTGGACATTGCCATCCCGTGCAACAACAAGGGAGCCCATTCAGTGGGTCTGATGTGGTGGATGCTGGCCCGGGAGGTTCTGCGCATGCGTGGAACCATCTCCCGTGAACACCCCTGGGAGGTCATGCCTGATCTCTACTTCTACAGAGATCCTGAAGAGATTGAAAAAGAAGAGCAGGCCGCCGCTGAAAAAGCTGTGACCAAGGAGGAGTTTCAGGGTGAATGGACGGCCCCAGAGCCCGAGTTCACTGCTACTCAGCCGGAGGTTGCTGACTGGTCCGAAGGCGTGCAGGTGCCCTCTGTGCCTATTCAGCAGTTTCCCACTGAGGACTGGAGTGCTCAGCCCGCCACTGAAGACTGGTCTGCAGCGCCCACTGCTCAGGCCACCGAGTGGGTGGAACAACCACTGAGTGGTCTTAGGCTGCTTGTCACGGGCTCTCACGCAAACATGGAAATGAGGTTGATGGAAAATAAACATCAGTTTCTACAGAAAAAAAAAAAAAAAGATCTCTCTGTCCCTTTCTGTCACTCTGCCTTTGAAATAAATAAACATTTAAAAAAAAAAAAAAAAACCTGTACAACCAAAACTTTTTCCAAAAAACACACATTTCCAGCTGTGTAGGCTCAAGACATAGCAAGGACACCTCAGATCTGATGAAGACTAAAACAATTCTTAAATTAATTTGGCATTTCAAATGCTAAGTTTTTTTTAAGATTTTATTTATTTATTTGAGAGGTAGAGTTATAAGAGAGGGAGAGACAGAGAGACAGAGAGAAAGGTCTTCCATCCTCTAGTTCACTCCCCAAATGGCCACTGTGGCCAGAGCTGAGCCAATCCAGAGCCAAGAGCCAGGAGCTTTTTCCAGTTCTTCTACATGGGTACAGGGTCCCAAGCACTTGGGCCATCTTCTACTGTTTTTCCAGGCTGCAGCAGAGAATTGGATCAGAAGAAGTGCAGCAGGGACTTGAACGGGTGTCCACATGGGAATGGGATGCTGGCACCACAGGTGGAGGCTTAGCCTACTATGCTATAGTGTTGGCCCCTCAAATGTTAGATTTTTAAAATATGATGTTTCTATTCCACTTTGTAGAAGGTTTAAACCAAATGACGAACTATGCTAATCCAAATCAACCTTCAAATTATCAAAATGCATTTCTTCTAGAATATAACTGATTGACTACATAAGCCTTATGTTTAATGATTATATTTTTCAGAAAGATCATATGATTTTTTCTAGTTTTTTATTTACTTATTTATTTAATTTGAAAGGCAGAGAGAAAGATATTTCCCAACCTCTGGTTCACTCCCCAAATGCCCCCAAGAGCCAGGGTACAGACGTGCCAAAGCCAGGAGCCAAGAATTTAATCTGAATGTCCCACATTAGTGGCAGAGATCCAAATACTTGAGCCATCACCTTCCTGCCTCCCCTTGCTGCCTCCTAGGTACACATCACCAGGAAGCCAGAATCAGCAGCAAGGCCAGGACTTAAACCCAAGCACTCTGATATGGAATGCAGGCAGGCCAAGCAGTATCTTGAATTCTAGGCCACTGTATGATTTTTTAATTAATCAAGAACACTTAACCACATTCAGGAGAGTTATGCTAAAATAATTCTAAACTAAGTTAAATTATCACAGAAAACTTGTAGGTATTACACTCTGAGTGATTATACATTATGTTACTGATTCCCTGGAAACAACACGTGAAAATATACTTTAGCTCTCAAATTAAGTAATTACTTAACTATCCTAATTAATTAAGAGGGAAAAAACAGCAAAAGAAACAATGAATGGCCACATGACAGTTGTAAATGCTGAATACACATGATACATCAAATTCCTGTTGGGGTAATGAAATTATGAAGATATTCCTATCTAAAAGCCAACAGAAGCAAAAGTACAAGTTATAACACTAATACTTACTATGTGAAAGAGAATAATGAGAAATCTTTTTCAGCTCATTGCACTGAACCCATTCCCCATAGCAATATCCTAATGTTACATAAGGACTTGGCCAGTAGCTCCTCACACTGGAACTTCAAAAATATAAATAAATAAATTGTCGGTCATAATAAAGCCACTTTATTTTTTTGGTGGTACTTCAATGTTACTAAGCTTATCTCACTTGAGATCCACGACAAGCTTTTGAGGTGGGAAAAAGTGGAATGAATTAGTTTCTTCATTTGTACAATGAGTCAAGTAGATAAAGGTTTTCAAATATGTATGTCAGAATTCTAGTGGCTGACAAAAATATCTCACAGACCAGGGAGTGTCAGGTGGAAGGCAAGTAGGGATCCAGAACCTTCATCTTAACTTGAACTCATAGAACATTCATCATGTTATATTTTGAGCTTATGGATAATTTTACTTTTGAAAAAGGGTTACAGCTTAGATGATATCTATATTTCTTTCAGTTCCCATTTAACAGGTGAGACAACTAAGATGACAAATATCCCAGTCAAGGTCTGACGTGGACAACACAAGGGACTTCGGGAACTTAGGTCTTGTTAGGTTCTTCCTCAGAGAGGCCCACCATCAACTAAAATGCATAGAAGTCTACAAAATGCATACAAGCATAGAAAAGTCACAGCTGTAAGAAAGAAATCACATGGCAAAAAAGGCATAGCTTATCTCATTTTAACTTAATTTCAATCAATTAAAATTTTTTGAATATGGAAAGGAAATCAAAGTATTTACCTCTTCTGGAAATTCTTCACTGACCAGAGACATAATCAGTGATGTCTTCCCAACTCTAGCTGTGAAAACAGAAATTGTTACTTTAATAAAGTGTTTAGTTCTATATAAGCTCAAATTTAACAACCACAAGGGGAAGTCTTTTATTTTTAGTTAAAATCAAAATTTAGTACAATACTTAAAAGTAGGGGCTGGAGGCCAGCGCTGCTGCTCAATAGGCTAATCCTCCGCCTGCGGCGCTGGCACACCAGGTTCTAGTCCCGGTCGGGGCACCGGATTCTGTCCCAGTTGCTCCTCTTCCATTCCAGCTCTCTGCTGTGGCCCGGGAGTGCAGTGGAGGATTGCCCAAGTCCTTGGGCCCTGCACCCCCATGGGAGACCAGGAGAAGCACCTGGCTTCTGGCTTTGGATCAGCGCAGTGCGCCGGCCTCAGCAGCCATTGCGGGGTGAACCAACGGAAAAAAGGAAGACTTTTCTTTCTCTCTCACTGTCCACTCTGCCTGTCAAAAAAAAAAAAAAAAAAAAAAGTAGGGGCTGACACTCTGGAATAGCAGGTTAAAGCCCTGGCCTGCATTGCCAGCATCCCACATGGGTGCTGGTTCGAGTCCCACTGCTCCACTTCCAATCCAGGTCTCTGCCATGGCCTGGGAAAGCAGTGGAGGATGGCCAAGTGCTTGAGTCCCTGCACCCACGTGGGAGACCCAGAAGAAGCTCCTGGCTCATTGCTTCAGATCATCTCAGCTCTGACCACTGCGGCCATTTGGGGAGTGAACCAGTGGATGGAAGACCTCTCCCTGTAACTCTTTCAAATAAATAAAATAAATCTTTAAAAAAAATACATAGAAGGTTATCTTTTTTTCTGCTTAAAAATATATATTTATTGCTTTTAAAAATTACAAAAATACATATTTTAAAAATAAAAATGTTCTGGCTGGCGCCACAGCTCACGTGGATAGTCCTCTGCCTGTGGCACCGGCACCCCGGGTTCTAGTCCCTGTTGGGACACCAGATTCTGTCCTGGTTGTTCCTCTTCCAGTCCAGCTCTCTGCTGTGGCCTGGGAGTACAGTGGAGGATGGCCCAAGTGCTTGGGCCCTGCACCCACATGGGAGACCAGGAGAAGCACCTGGCTCCTGGCTTCGGATCAGCGCGGTGCGCCAGCCACAGCAGCCATTGGGGGGTGAGCCAACAGAAAAGGAAGACCTTTCTCTCTGTCTCTCTCTCTCTCTCACTGTCCACTCTGCCTGTCCAAAAAAAAAAAAAAAAAAAAAAAAAATTACTTCTTTGAGAGGCAGAGAGACAAGAGTGACAGCTCCCATTTGCTGGTTCAATCCCCACACACTTGCAATTGCTGGGGCTGGGCCAGGCCAAAGACAGGACTTGGGAACTCAATCCAAGTCTTCCACTTGAGTGGCAAAGGATGCATCTGCTTTGAGCCATCACCTGCTGCCTCCCAGGATCTATGTGAAGGAAGCTGGAATCAGGAACAGAGATGGGTAATACATGTGGGCACTCCAAGATGGGATGCAGGCATCTCAACCGCTGGGTCAAACATCTTCCCTGTACTATCACTTATTAATTAATCTCCTAAGAATGAACATTTGGATTGTTTCCAAGTTCTCACTTTTAGAAACAATGCTGCACTTAGTATTTTTACAGGATAAATTCCTTAAAACAGAACTCAAGGTACCATGCATGATCTTTCTTCAATTGATATTGTCAAGTATTTCCAATACAGAATAAACAAATTTACATCCTCAGTAACAGAAATCAGAGTACCTATTTCTCTAAATACTTAAATTATTTTTTTTTTAGAGTATTGTATTTAAACGGTTTAAAGGAAATTTTTCTATTGTATTTTTTTTTAGTAATTTTTTTTTAAGATTTGTTTGGGCACTGACATTGTGGCATAATGGGTAAAGTTGCCACCTGTGATGCTGGCATCCCATATGGGCACTGGTTAAAGTCCTGGCTACTCCACTTCCCATCCAGCTCTCTGGTAATGGCCTGGGAAAGCAGCAGAAGATGGCCCAAGTACTTGGCTCCCTGCACCCACATGGGAGACCTGGAAGAAGCTCCTGGCTCTTGCTTCGGACTGGCCCAGCTCAGGCTGTTGCAGCCATTTGGAGTGTTGCCAGAGGATGGAAGATCTCCCTTTCTCTCTCTCTGCAACTCTCCCTTTCAAATAAATATATAAACCTTTAATAATAAAAAAAATTTGTTTGAAAAGTGAAAAAACAAAGAGATAGGGAGAAACAGATCTTTATCTAGCTACTAGTCCATTCCCCAAAAGGCAGCAACATCCAAGTCTGGGCCAGCCTGAAGCCAGTAGCCAAGAACCTTACTCTGGTCTCCCACAGGGATGGCAGGACCCCAAGCACTTCGGCCATCATCTACTGACCTCCTAAGATGACCAGATTGGAAGCAGAGTAGCCAGGACTTGAACTAGCACTCTGATATGGGATGCTGATGTTGCAAGCTGCAGCCCAACCCACTGTACCACAACACTGGTTCCTTAGTAATTTTTTTTAACATACTAACTTTAAAAATCATAATCTTCACTCTGAAATTTTACTTCTGTTCCCATCATTTTTCTGATCTTCATCATTAGTATTATGGGATCAGTGTTGTGGGTGCAACAGGTCAAGCCACCATCTGCAACGCAGTCATTCTACATGAGTGCTGGTCTGAGCCCCAGCTTCTACTTTTGATCCAGCTCCTGGCTAACATGCCTGGGAAAAACAATAGAAAATGGCCAGAGTGCCTGGGCCTCTGCCACCCACATGGGAGACCTGGATGGAGTTCTAGGCTCCTGGCTACGGTGTGGCCTGGCCTGGCCGAGACTGGGCCATTTGGGAAGTAATCAGTGGATGGAAGATCTCTCTCTCTCTCTCTCTCTCTCTCTCTCTCTCTGTCTTCCTGTCTCTCTGTTAACTCTGCCTTTCAAATAAACTAAATCTTAAAAAAAAAAAAAAAAAATGGGGGGACCAGCATTGTGGCGTAGCAGGTTAAGATGCTGCCTACAGTGCCAGCTTCCCATATGGGTGCCGGCTTGAGTCCCAGCTGCTCCACTTCCAATCAGCTCCCTTCCAATGCATCTGGGGACAGCCCAGTTGCTTGGGCCCCTGCACCTATGGTGGAGACCAGAAGAAGCTCCTGGCTCCTGGTTTCAGCCAGCCCTGTCATTGAGGCCATTTGGGGAGAGAACCAGCGGACTGAAAATTCTCTGTAACTCTACCTTTCAAAGAAGTAAAGTAAAACTTAAAAAAAAAAAAAAATCAGGATTGTTAGATAATGAACTGCTTATCAATTAAATTTTTTTGTGATTCTAAAGGAAAACATAGCAGCATATTATAGTTTCTAGAAGTAAAGTCTAAATAGAAAGAACTGGGAAATGTAAAGGGAAGAAAAGTCACAGTCCTTTGTTAAATTACTGAAAAAGCGAACTTAAATGTCAAGATTCTGGAGAGGCCGGCGCCACAGCTCACTAGGCTAATCCGGGTTCTAATCCCGGTTGGGGTGCTGGATTCTGTCCCGGTTGCCCCTCTTCCAGTCCAGCTCTCTGCTGTAGCCCGGGAAGGCAGTGAAGGATGGCCCAGGTCCTTAGGCCCTGCACCTGCATGGGAGACCAGGGGAAGAACCTGGCCCCTGGCTTTGGATCGGCGCAGCACGCCAGCCATAGCCACCATTTTGGGGGTGAACCAACAGAAAAGGAAGACCTTTCTCTCTGTCTCTAACTCTGCCTGTCCAAAAAAAAAAAAAAAAAGACTCTGGAGAAATAATGAATGGCTAGGACACAGGAAGCAGAGTGCAGAAGAAACATCTTGAAGTGCATGCTATGAACAACTGAGTACTACTGCTGCAGGGACAGACTAGATGGTTTAACAGGTGTCTCTCAGCTCTGATTTCTACAGACCTCTTAACTGATTTATGTGAGAAGTGTTGGGCCTTTATCAAGAGGTTGACAATAAGGTGACATTCACAGCATTCCAACCCCATCAGTGAAGCCAGAGTCCATTATCACAGAACTGCCAGATCCTAATCAACAATATCAGCTTATTCAGCTCGCTGCAAACTTTCAGATGAGGAGCCTGGGACCCAGAAACAATGATTTTCTCAAGCCCTCACTACAAGAGGCAGGACACCACTTGGGACACACACATCCCACACAGGAATGTGCAATTTCAGTCCTGGCTACTCCACTTCTAGTCTAGTTTCTTGCTAATGCACATTCAGGGAGAGAGCAAATGATGGCTCAAGTATTCTGAGTCCCTGTCACCCATGTGGAACACCCGGACACAGTTCCTGGCTCAGCCTGCTATTTATTGCAGGCATTGGGAAAAGAACAAACAGATGGAAGATACATCTCTCTCTTCCCTCCTCCCCCTGCCTTGTAAGTAAACCTTAAAACACACACACACACGTGCATACATACATACACATGCAGAGGCCAGCATGGTGGCAGAGTGGGTTAAGCTGCCCACTGCTTACAATAGAAACAGCTTATATCAATGTGCACCTGTGAGTCCCAGCTGCTTCACTTCTTTTTATTTCCCTGCTTCGCTTCTGATCCAGCTCCCTGTTAAGGTGCCTGGGAAGGCAACAGATGATGGCCCAAGTGCTTGGCCCCTGCAACCCATGTGGGAGACCTGATGGAGTTCTTGGCTCCTGGCTTCAGCATGGCCCAGACCTGCCTGTTGCAGTCATTGGGGAGTGAACAAGCAGCTGGAAGATTGATCGCTCTCTCTCTCTCTCTATCTCTTCCTGTTGCCCTGCTTTCCAAATAAATAAATAAATCTTAACAAACCAAACATAAGGGGTCGGCATTGTGGCATAGAGGGGTAAGCCACTGTCTATGATGCTGGCATCCCATATGGGCGCCGTTCAGTGTCCTGGCTGCTCCACTTCCAATCCAGCTCCCTGCTAATGCACCTGGGAAAGGAGTGGAAGACGGCCTAAGAGTCTGGGCCCCTGCATCCGGAGACCCAGACAGAAGCTGTGTGGGAGCAAACTGTTGAAATCTTTACTTAATGTATGCTAAACTGATCTTCTGTATATAAAGAGAATCGAAAATGAATCTTGATATGAATGGAAGGGGAGAGGGAGTGGATAAGGGGAGGGTTGCGGGTTGGAGGGACGTTATGGGGGGGAAGCCATTGTAATCAATATTCTGTACTTTGGAAATTTATATTCATTAAATAAAAGTTAAAAAAAAATAAATAAGTAAATAAGCGAAAAAATTCACTAAAAGATTAGTTGCAGACCCAAGAACATAAACCATCTCCTGATGGTCAAGCTAGTGTTCTTTCTCATGCCATATTTTAAAAATACTGCTAACACAAGCTAATGATATAGAAAGGAAATGGTGACTCCCACAGTTAGCGTGCATCACATACACAAACACTGTGTAGGTTAACTAAAATATTCACTGACTCATTGGTGACTGATTCAGCAGCTCTGGCTAACTTTTACTGTTTTTAACTTATTTTTAAAAAAATTTTCAGACAGAGGAATTGCAAAAATAGTACAAAGAATTCATATCTATCCTTTACCTAGATTTCCTCTATATTAACATTTTACTATATTTGCATTATTCTCTTTCTCTGCCTTTACATACAAATATAAAAACATTTGATTGTAATGTGTCTTAGTGTATATATTCTAAATGCAAGATGATTCTCTTCCATGACCAAAGAGTAGGAAATTCACACCACTACACTACAATCATCCAATCTGTGGAACTCATCAACTTATCATGTGTCCCACTACTATCTTTTAGAGGAAAAAAATGTTCTTTCTAACTCAGAATAAAATGCTACATTTGGCTGTTATGTCTCTTCACCCTCCTGTAATCTGTAAGTTTCTAAATCTTTGTCTTTTATGGTCTTGAAATTTTTAAATGTCCTTGTATTTCTGGCAGGAATACCCCCAAAACATTATTATGTCCTTCTTAGTATACCATGGCAGACAGCAGCTGACTGGTACCTTGTTAGCATGATCATGTGGGTAAGATGGTGTCTGCCAGGTTTCTCCACTGTAAATTTTTATTTTCCCAGTTATAATTCATAACTATCTTATGCAGCAATAATTTGAGAAAATGTAAACCCTCTGTTTCTCATTAAATTAAAAAAAAAAAAAGGATTTATTTATTTACTTGAGAGGCAGAGAGAGAAAATCTTCATCCACTGGTTCACTCCCCAAATGGCCACAATGGCCGGAGCTGTGCTGAGCCAAACCCAGGAGCCAGGAGCTTCCTGGGTCTCCCACGCAGATACAGGAGCCCAAGGACTTTGGCCATCTTCTACTGCTTTCCCAGGCCATAGCAGAGAGCTGGATTAGAAGAGGTGCAGCTAGGACTTGAACTAACACCCGTATGGGATGCTGGTGCTGCAGGCAGATGCTTAACCTACTATGCCACAGTAGCCTCTCGAGAAATTTAGCTTACCAGCTTTAACACCCATTGGTGATCCTTGCCCGAAACAAACACTGCAGTACCAGTTGCTGAATAGTGACTTATTCTTGGTTAAACATTTTATTTATTTATTTGAGAGGTAGTTACAGAGAAACGGAGAGAGCGCGAGCGAGCGAGAGTGAAAGAGCTAGCTTCCACTCCCTGGTTTCTCCCAAACTGGTCACATGGCTGGAGCTGGGCCAATCCGAGCCAGGAGCCAGGAGCTTCTTCTGGGTCTCCCACATGGGTACAGGGGCCCAAACACTTGGACCATCTTCTACTACCTTCCCAGGACATAGCAGAGAGCTGGATGGGAAGAGGAGCAACTGGGACAAAAATTGGTACCCATATGGATGCGAGCACCGCAGGCAGAGGCTTAGCCTACTATGCCCCAGTGCTGGCAACTGAATAGTGGCTTTCTATCAGTACTTTTTTATACTACTTTGCAGGCTCTTTTTTTTTTTTTTTTTTTTTTAAGATTTATTTATTTATTTGAAAGTCAGAGTTACACAGAGAGAGAAGGAGAGGCAGAGAGCTACTGGTTCACTCCCCAGTTGGCTGCAATGTCCTGAGCTGGGCCGGTCTGAAGCCAGGAGCCAGGAGCTTCCTCCGGGTCTCCCACACGGGTGCAGAGGTCCAAGGACTTGAGCCACCTTCCACGGTTTTCCCAGGGCATAGCAGGGAGCTGGAATAGCTGGGTCTTGAATTGGTGCCCTTATGGGATGCTGGCACTGCAGGCTGCGGCTCAACCCACTATGCCACAGCACCAACCCCCTCTGTAGGCTCTTATAAGGAAAAGTTTTCCCTTCTGATTTATGTACGTGCATAACATTAATAGCTGAATATAGACTCATGGATTGCTATATTATTCTACTATTTTATGAATTATAACCTCTAACCATCATAATATGGAAGCTCAAATTGTTCTACTCTACTTTTAAAAATGCATTTATGCAGGTATAAATAAATATGTACTGTATGAGCCTACCTGATAAATAAATATCTATGTGAATATTTTTAAGACCCTGGAAGAATATATACACCAGTAGCGGTTATTTCTGAAGTAAAAGCAATTGCAGGGGTGAGTGTTCAGCACAGTGGTTAGGATTCCACTTGGAATGCCTGCATCCCCTACTGGAGTACCAAAGTCTGTGCTAATGCACATCCTGGAAGGCCACAGTTAATAGCTCAAGAATGTGGGTCCCTGCCTACCATGTGGGAGTTCTGAGAGTTCCAGGCTCCTGGCTTCAGCCTGGTCTAACCCTGGCTATTGTGGACACTTGGGGAGTGAACCAGCAAATGAAGATCTCAGTCTATCTCTCTTTTAAATAAAATGAAAGTAAATTTAAAATTTGTTTAAATAATTGTAATTTTAGTGGTTTTTGCATTTCTTCTAAGTTTTCTTTAAAGATTTATTTATTTATTTGAAAGTCAAAGTTACACAGAGAAAGGAGAGGCCGAGAGAGAGAGGGGTCTTCCATCCGTTGGTTCACTCCCCAATTGGCCACAACGGCTGGAGCTGCGCCAATCCAAAGCCAGGAGCCAGGAGCTTCTTCTGAGTCTTCCCATGTGGGTGCAGGGGCCCAGGAGTTGGGCCATCTTCTACTGCTTTCCCAGGCCATAGCAGAGAGCTGGATCAGAAGTGGGGCAACTGGGTCTCAAACCGGCACCCATCGCCCTTATGGGATGCCCGCACTGCAGGTGGTGGCTTTACCTGCTACGCACAGCATTGCCCTCCCCCCCAAGTTTTCAAAAACAAACATAATTTTTGCTACTAGAGAAGGTACTGTTTTTTTTTTAAGGCGAGTGCTTTTATTTTTAAATTTTTTAAAGGTTTACTTATTTATTATTTGAAAGGCAGTGTTACAGAGAAGCAGAGAGAAAGGTCTTACATCCACTGGTTCACTCCCCAAATGGCTGCAATGGCTGGAGCTGAACTGATCCAAAGCCAGGAGCCAGGAAGGAGCTTCTTCCAGGTCTCCCATGCAGGTGCAGGGGCCCAAGGACTTTAGCCATCTTCGACTGCTTTCCTAGGCCACAGCAGAGAGCTGGATGGGAAGTGGAACAGCCAGTCTCGAACCAGTGCCCATATGGGATAACAGCACTGCAGTTGAAGGCTTTACCCACTATGCTACAGCACTGGCCCCTATTTGGTTTTAACATTATTTTTGTTTTATTTGAGAGACAGAGATGGAGAGAGAGAGGCCTCCCATCTGCTGGTTCCTTCCCCAAATGACTGCAGTTGCAGGGGCTGGGCTACAGCAAACCTGGGGGCCAGGAATTCAATCCAGGTCTCCCAGGTGAGTGGCAGGAACCCAATTACTTTAGCCATTATTGCAGCCTCCCAGGGTACACACTAGCAAGAAGCTGGAATCAGGAGTCAGAGCTTGGTGTTGAATCCAGGTACTAAGATATGCGGACATAGGTATTTTAATCAGACCCTTAGGATCCAGCAATGTGAAGCAGTGGGTTAAGCTGCCCCTGCAATGCCAGCATCCCATATGGATGCAGGTTCAAGTACCAGATGCTCCACTTCTGACCCAGTTCCCTGTTAAAGACCTGGGAGGGCAGCAGAGGATGGCCCAAGTGCTTGTGCCCCTGCCACCAGTGTGGAGATTAGGATGGAGTTCGGCCTCCTGGCTTCAGCCTAGTCCAGCTCTGGCCAGTGTGCCACTTGGAGACTAAATCAGTGAATGGAAGATCTCTCTCTCTCTCTGTGCCTTTTATATCAATTTTTTTTTTTAAATCACCACCTTTATGGCTACCTAAAGCCTGCTCTGAAAAGTACTACTTCGAAGGTAATTTTGGTAATAAATATTGGCACGTTCTAAATTTACAGGTGGCAACTGAAACTTAGCTAGACATTCTTTCATGCCTTGGAAAAATATTTCTTGAGCACTTCTATATGGCAAGCACTATTCCATGTCCTGGGGATATCATTTACCAAGGCCACTAGGTCTTCCCTACTTTTACAGAGAAGCTATTCTAATGGATTTAGGCACTTATCACCAATAATATTAGCACTTTTTCTATGTACCAAGTTAAAAAAGAAAAGTTTAGGGGTGAACATTTGGCATAGCAGTTAAGTTACCACTTGAGATGCCTACATCCCAAACTTGAGGGCCTGGTTTGAAAAAGAACTTCTAAGATCAATCCCATTCATAATAGCTACAAAATATTTAAATACCTTGGAATAAATTTAACCAAGGACATTAAAGATCTCTATGATGAAAATTACAAAACATTAAAGTAAGTAATAGAAGACAAAAAAGTGGAAAAATCTTCCATGCTTATGGATTGGAAGAATAACATCTTCAAAACGTCCACACTACTGAAATCAATTTATAGATTCAATGCGATACCAATCAAAATACCAACAACATTCTTCTCAGATCTAGAGATAATGATGCTAAAATTCATATGAAAACACAAGAGACTACGAATAGCAAAAGCAATTTTAAACAGCAAAAACAAAGCTGGAAACATCATACTACCAGACCTCAAGACATATTACAGGGCAGTTATAATCAAAACAGCCTGGTACTGGCACAAAAACAGATGTTTAGACTCAAGGAGCAGAACAGAAACCCCAGAAATAAATCCACCCATCTACAACCAACTTATCCTTGACAAAGAAACAAAAACCAACTCCTGGAGCCAAGACAGTCTCTTCAACAAATATTGCTGGGGAAACTGAATTTCCACATGCACAAGTATAAAACAAGACCCTACCTCACACCTTACACAAAAACCCACTCAAAATGGATCAGAGACCTAAATCTATGACAGGATACCATCAAATTACTAGAGAACATTGGGGAAACCCTAAAAGACACTGGCATAGGGAAAGACTTCTTGGAAAAGACCCCAGAAGCACAGGCAATCAAAGCCAAAATTAACAAATGGGATTACAACAAACTGAGAAGCTTCTGCACTGCAAAAGAAACATTCATCAAAGTGAAGAGGCAACCAACAGAATGGGAGAAAATATTTAAACAATGCTCAACTGACAAAGGACTAAATTCCAAAATCTATGAAGAACTCGAGAAACTCAACACCAACAAAACAAACAAGCCAATTAAGAAATGAGCAAAGGGGCCAGCGCCGTGGCTCAGTAGGCTAATGCTCCGCCTTGCGGCGCCGGTACACCGGGTTCTAGTCCCAGTTGGGGCACCGGATGCTGTCCCAGTTGCCCCTCTTCCAGGCCAGCTCTCTGCTGTGGCCAGGGAGTGCAGTGGAGGATGGCCCAGGTGCTTGGGCCCTGCACACCATGGGAGACCAGGAGAAGCACCTGGCTCCTGCCTTCGGATAGGTGCGGTGCACTGGCCGCAGCACACCAGCCACGGCGGCCATTGGAGGGTGAACCAATGGCAAAGGAAGACCTTTCTCTGTCTCTCTCTCTCACTGTCCACTCTGCATGTCAAAAAAAAAAAAAAAAAAAAAAATGAGCAAAGAAACTGAACAGACATTTCTCAAGAGAAGAAATTCAAATGGCTAACAGACACATGAAAAAATGCTCAGGATCACTAGCCATCAGGGAAACACAAATCAAAACCACAATGAGGGGGGCTGGTGCTGTGGTGCAGTGGATTAACGCCAGGGCCAGAAGTGTTGGCATCCCATATGGATGCCTGTTCGAGACCCAGCTGTTTCACTTCTGATCCACCTCTCTGCTATGGCCTGGGAAAGCAGTAGAAGATGGACCAAGTCCTTGGCCCCCAGCACCCACATGGGAGACCTGGAAGAAGCTCCTGGCTCCTGGCTTCAGATCGGCACAGTTCCGGCCATTGCGGCCAATTGGGGAGTGAACCAACGGATGCAAGACCTCTCTCACTCTCTCTCTCTCTCTCTCTCTCTCTCTCTCTCTCCCCGGGTGTGTGTGTGTGTGTGTGTAACTCTTTCAAATAAATAAATAAATCCTTAAAAAAAAAAAAAAATAAACACAATGAGGTTTCAACTCACCCCCATTATAGTGGCTTTCATACAGAAATCAACAAAGAACAAATGTTGGGGAGAATGTAGAAAGAAGGGTTACTTAATCCACTGTTGGTGGGAATGTAAACTGGTACAGCCACCGTGAAAGATAGTATAGTACAGTATAGAGATATCTCAGAAAGCTGAATATAGACCTACCATATGATCCAACCATCCCACTCCTGGGATTTTATCCAAAGGAAATGTAATCAGCATATAAAAGAGTAATCTGTACCTGCATGTTCATTTCAGCTCAATTTACAATGGCTTGGATGTGGAATCAACCTAGATGTCCATCAACTGAAGAGGCTAAAGAAATTATGGTATATATACTCTATGGAATACTACACAGTGGTTATATATATATATATATATACACACACAAATATGAAATACTGTCATTTGCAACAAAATGGATGCAACAGGAGACCATTATACTTAGTGAAATAAGCTACTCACAAAAGGACAAATATCATATGTTCTCTCTGATCTGTGGTAACAGAGTATTTAAAATGTAATCTGTCAGAGGCTGGCACTGCAGCTCAAATCCTCCGCCTGTGGCACCAGCACCCCGGGTTCTAGTCCCAGTTGGGGCGCTGGTTCTGTCCCAGTTGCTCCTCTTCCAATCTAGCTCTCTGCTGTGGCCCGGGAGTGCAGTGGAGCATGGCCCAAGTCCTTGGGCCCTGCACCCGCATGGGAGACCAGGAGAAGTACCTGGCTCCTGGCTTCGGATCAACGCGGTGTGTCGGCCACAGCGGCCATTGGAGGGTGAACCAACAGAAAAGGAAGACCTTTCTCTCTGTCTGTCTACTCTGCCTGTCAAAAAAAAAAAAAAAAAAAAAAAAAAAAAAAAACCATGAGACAAACAAAACTGCCATGAACAAGACATGGATCAAGCACTATGTTTAGTTACCCTATTAAAAATTATGTTAGAAGCTACAGAGGAGGTGGGGAAAAGAGGGTGGACAGGGAAGATACCTACTTCTCCCAGAAGTCTAAACATAGCGGGAAATCAAAAGGCTCATTTAAATAAACACAACCTATAATTTGGTCTCCAGGAAGGAAAAAATAATAATCTGTGATCCAATTAAAACATGTGCATTCTTCAGCAGTGTTTGCCTGAGTAATACCCAGGCAACCTTCCAACGTATCACCAGTAGTCCCCTGAAGAACTTCCTAGACCTCCTTGATGAAAATGTGACTGCCTCCCACCAGCTCCTAAGCATCTCCAGAGAGATTAAGGAACAAGTGCTTCACTATCATCCACAGAGAATGTGTTAAGGGCAGAAAATGCATTTTTGTTCAGTGTGGAATTCCTAGCTCCAAGCAAGTCACACAGCACTCAGTAAACACAGCTGTAGAGCTTACTGGGTAAGAGCACAGATGTGAAATTCAGGAAACTGGCTGGTTATTTCTGAGGGAAGAAAAGGCAGCAAAATAAGAAGGGAGCCTCACCTGATCAGCTATACATCTTAATTTGGGTAATGGGAGTTTGTTATATTATCCTGTTCCTTTTACATAAATATTTCGCTAACAGAAGACAAACACTAGCTTTGGAACCAGGTAAAACTGGACTAAAATCTTAGTTCCAGCACTTACCAGCCATGTTTCCTCGGGCAAATTACTAAGCCTCAGTTTGTTCATCTACAAAATTCAGTACTGATTAGTCTCAAAGAATTAAGAGGATTAAGATGGCAGCTGTACAATGCTTGGCATAACACTAACACACATTCAGTAGACAAATGGCGGCTGTGATGATGACTTCAAGTCTGAATTAAGGGGGTGAAGTCAGCACTGGCCTGGGCCAGATAATCTGGTTCAGCAACCAGCTTTAGCCATTAACAGTATGACCTTGAGTCGTCTCTTTTTCTAGGCCTCAATTTTCTCAACCGTTAAATCAGTTTTTAAAAAGAAAAAGAGGCCTCGATACTCTGTAAATGCTCATCTTGTATGATGAAACTACCAGATGGCACACAGATCTGGTGGCTGGCATTTAGCACCACAGTAAAGACACCACTTGAGATGCCCACACCCATATCAGAGTGCCTGGGTTCACAACCCAGCTCCACTTCCAATCCCAGCTTCCTGATGATATGCACTTTGGGACGTAGGTGATGGCGCAAGTGGTTGGGCCCCTGCCACCCATGTGGGAGACCTGGATTGAGTTCCAGGCTCCTCGCTTCAGTTTGCCCCACTGTTGCAGGCACCTCGTAAGTGAATCAGCAGGCAGGAGATCCTTCTCTCTCTTTCTGCCCTTCAAATGGAAATATACTTCTTAAAACTTAAAAAAAAAAAAGACTTGCAACCCAAGAAAAAGTGCACATCACATTAGGTAAAACAGTATGCTAAAAATGACAGACAGATCCACAAACTGTATGTTCCAACTGGATATGGGAAAGGGATTTGGCAGAACATTTGTCCATCTACATTTGTCCATCTACAAGAACAAAGTATGCACCAAGCCAATGTGGGGTTTGAGGAATTTCCAGAACTTGTCAACTTATATGTATCATTATCTAAGCTTTTTTCCTTAAATCCTCCATCATGGCCTTTCTTAAAGTCCCAGCAATCCCAACCTTTCAGCTAACTCAGATAATATTCTTTTAACATTCATAATAGCCCATTCTAACTCCACTGACTATGCATAACGGAAGCAAAACAATCTTTTTTTTAAATTTTACTTATTTTTTGACAGGCAGAGTTAGACAGTGAGAGAGAGAGAGCGACAGAGAGAAAGGTCTTCCTTTTCCGTTGGTTCACCCCCAAATGGCCATTATGGCTGGCGCGCTACACCGATCCGAAGCCAGGAGCCAGGTGCTTGCTTCTTCCTGGTCTCCCATGTGGGTGCAGGACACAAGGACCTGGGTCATCCTCCACTGCACTCCCGGGCCACAGCAGAGAGCTGGACTGGAAGAGGAACAACCGGGACAAGAACCTGGGGTGCTGGCGCCACAGGCAGAGGATTAGCCAAGTGAGCCACGGCACCAGCTGCAAAACCATCATAAATGAGCCACACCACCGTAGTACCAAGAAACTTAGAACTCGGTGCCAGTGCTATGGCGTAGTGGATAAAGTGGGTAAACCTGTGATGCTGGCACTCCATGTGAGCACCGGTTTGAATCCTGGCTGCTCCACTTCTGATTCAGCTCCCTGCGAAAGTACCTGGGAAAGCAGCAGAGGATGGCCCAAGTGCTTGGGTCCCTGAACCCATGTGGGAAACCTGGAAGAAGCTCCTGGCTTTGGCCTGCCCTAGCCCTGACTATTGTGGCCATCTGGGAAGTGAACCAGCAGAGCGAAGATCTGTCTCTCCCACTCTCTCTATAATTCTAACTTACAAATAAATTTTGTTTTAAATAAAACACATTCTTTTTTTAAAAAAAGATTTACTTATTTATTTGAAAGGCAGAGTTAGAGAGGCAGAGGCAGAGAGAGATGGTTGCCAATCCAAAGCCAGGAGCCAGGAGCTTCTTCCAGGTCTCCCACATGAATGTAGGGGCCCAAGGACTTAGGCCATCCTGCACTGCTTTCCCAGGCTATAGCAGAGAGCTGGATTGGAAGTGGAGAAGCTGGGGCTCAAATCAATGCCCATATGGGATGTCAACACCACAAGCGGTGGCTTTACCCACTACGCCACAGTGCCAGCTCCAAGTAAATAAATGTTTAAAAAAAAAATACTCCACCATTCTTCCTCATTGCTCATTGTTAAGACTCACTAGAAGCCAGCGCCGCGGCTCAATAGGCTAATCCTCCGCCTAGCGGCACTGGTACACCGGGTTCTAGTCCCGGTCGGGGCGCCAGATTCTGTCCCAGTTGCCCCTCTTCCAGGCCAGCTCTCTGCTGTGGCCAGGGAGTGCAGTGGAGGATGGCCCAAGTGCTTGGGCCCTGCACCCCATGGGAGACCAGGAGAAGCACCTGGCTCCTGCCTTCGGATAGGCGCGGTGCGCCGGCCGCAGCGTGCCAGCCGCGGTGGCCATTGGAGGGTGAACCAACGGCAAAGGAAGACCTTTCTCTCTCACTGTCCACTCTGCCTGTCAAAAAAAAAAAAAAAGACTCACTAGAGAGACCAGCACTGTGGTGTAGCGGGTAAAGCCTCGCCTGCAATGCTGGCATCCGATATGGGTGCTGGTTCGAGTCCCGGCTGCTCCACTTCCCATCCAGCTCTCTGCTATGGCCTGGAAAAGCAGCAGAAGATGGCCCAGGTTCTTGGGACCTTCACCCACATGGGAGACCTGAAGGAAGCTCCTGGCTCCTGGCTTCAGATTGGCCCAGCTCCAACCATTGCAGCCATTTGGGAAGTGAACCAGCGGATGAAAGACCTACCTCTCCCTCTCCCTCTGCCTCCCTCCCTCTCCCTCTGCCTCCCTCTCTCTTTCTCTCCCTCCCTCCCTCTCCGCCTCTCTGTAACTCTGCTTTTCAAATAAATAAATAAATCTTTGAAAAAAGGAGACTCATTAGAACAACTTTGCCTGGTCATAGTCTCCTCCACTTTTCCTACAGAACTCCTATGTCTCCAGTGATATGTTCAAAGTAAAAAGACCAATTATATGAGGAAATTCAGATTTCTTCAGAGCTCAGCTCATTAGTCTGAAGGGCAGTTTTGGCTGCCCATGCAGCAGCAGGCTTCTGCCAGAGTACAAATCTGCCACCAGGTCAATTCTAACAGGGCTAGCCACAGACAGAAAAAGCAAATAGAGAGAGGAGGTACCGTAAAGACTGCAATAAAAGAGCCTTCCTTAGGGACCAGCATTGTGGTGTAGTGGGTAATACTGCTGCCTGCAATACCAGCAACCCATATGAGCACCAGTTTGAATCTCAGCTGTTCCACTTCCAATCCAGCTCCCTGCTAATGTGTCTAGGAAAGTAGAAGATGGCCCAAGTTCCTAGGCCCCTGCACCCATGTGAGAGATCTGATGCAGTGCCTGGCTTTGACCTGGCCCAGCACTGGCTCTTGAGGCCATTTATGGAGTGAATCAGCGGATGGAAGATCCCTTTCTCTTATTCTGCCTTTCAAATAAATAAATATTTTAAGAGCTTTCCTTATGTTTGAACATACAAACATACAAGACAGTGTACCAAAGATAAGTCACTTCATTATTTACATCTATTACTACCTTGTGAAGTGTGATATTTTTATTTATTCATATCCTGACTCATCTGGAAAAGAATCTGAGGCAATTTAGCACTCATTACAGTACAAAAATTCCATCTAGCCTATGAATTCTATAATGAAAGAGCTTTTAAAAATCCAAGAATCTCTTTGATCTCTTCCACATAAAAATACAATGAATCTGAACCACATGAAAATCCAGCAATGGCATCATGAGCGTTGTGGTGCTGTGGGCTAAGCTGCTGCTTGGGAACCCTGCATCCCAAATAAGAGCGCCAGTTCGAGTCCTAGCTTCTCCATTTCTGATCTAGCTTCCTGCTAATGCACACCTCGAAGGCAGCTCAGTACTTGGGCCCCTACAACCCACGTAGGAGACACAGGTAGAATTCTGAACATTAGCAGGAGGCTGGAGTCAGAAGCCAAACTAGGTGCCCTAATGTAGTGGGACATGGGCTTCTTAACCAGTGTCTTAATTACTTGGCTAAATGCCCACCCCAAAAATTATTTCCACTAGGAAAAAAATTATTATACTAATTATATTTCAAATTATAAAGATTATAGTACATAATTTTAAAGTTATGACAAAATTATAAGTTTATATAATATGTAAATGTTTGCTATATATACAATCTATTTGATATAAATAGGATAAATAACTATCCTGCTAGTCAGCCATCTCATGTTTTCTATTTCTTCTATTTTTCATGAGAAATATGAAAGCAAATTTTAAAAACAAAAAGCAAGGCCATGATTATCCCCAAGGACAGAAGGTCTCTGATCCAGTTCAACACAACATGCTACAGCTCTGTCTACAACTCCATGCTTCTAAGTAGGTCATGCATGGAAAACATCATTCATCACTACAGAACAAATTATCTAGATTTACTCAGGCTACAGATTTCTTTGTCTTTTCATCACATCTTTTGAACATCTAGTCCCAAATGACAGCAAATTCTTAATATGCATGAGGCAGAAATAACATTCTCTGGTTTCAATTACCACCCCACCAGCCATATTGGCTGTTTTTCTTGATAACAAACACGCCTTGTTTCAAGTGGCAAAAGAAACTATTCTTCATTCCTGACTGCTTTATTAAGAAGCCTTGTTGGCTCTTCCTAAGTCACTGTAATTAGAATACACTGGGGGGGAAAGGATGATTATGGAGTTCTATTTTTAACTAGTAAACTTTAGGATTTGGAGAAATAACTAAACATTGTAACAAAGAATTCATTGATCACATGCAGATGTTGTGGCCTGCAGGGTAAACGCTGTCAGTTATAAACTATCCATCTTCTTCAAACCAGATCAACTTGGAGACTAGATTTCAGTTCATATCTGAGCATGATGTAGAATAGACTGTGCACATCTTTGACCATAGAGTATCACCTGGGTCGTAAATACAGTATAATGAACTGGCATAATTTAAATACTATCCCATGGGGCTGGCACTCTGGTATAGCAGGTAAAGCCACTGCCTGTGGCACTGGCATGCCATATGGGTGTCGCTTCAAGTCCCAGCTGCTCCTCTTCGGATCCAGCTCTCTGCTTTGGCCTGGGAAAGCAGCAGAAGATGGCCCAAGTGGTTTGGCCCTGTATATGTGTGGGAGACCCAGAAGAAGCTCCTGGCTCCTGGCTTCAGATTGGCACAGCTCCAGCCGTTGTGGCCATTTGGGGAGTGACCCAGTGGATGGAAGACCTCTCTCTCTCTGTGTCCCTCTGTCTGTAACTCTACCTCTCAAATAAATAAATATTTTTTAAAATAAAAAAATACCACCCCAACAAAGACCAGGATAGAAAGTAATATAGCTTTAAAATGAGCTTAGAAAGTTGCTTTGTAAAATAAATGTCAGATATACCTGAAGAGCCTTTCTCCAGTCCTTTCAATCTTCTATACAGCCTCTGGTGCTGCAAGAAGCTGATCTCTTTTCTATTTTTTTAAGATTTTTATTTATTTATTTATTTTTAATTTTTATTTATTTGACAGGTAGAATTATACACAGTGAAAGACAGCTACAGAGAGAAAGGTCTTCCTTCCGTTGGTTCACCCCCCAAATGGCTGCTACAGCAGGCGCGCTGCGCCAATCCGAAGCCAGGAGCCAGGTGCTTCTTCCTGGTCTCCCATGCGGGTGCAGGGCCCAAGCACTTGGACCATCCTCCACTGCCTTCCCAGGCCACAGCAGAGAGCTGGACTGGAAGAGGAGCAACCAGGACTAGAACCGGCACCCATATGGGATGCCGGTGCCACAGGCAGAGGATTAACCAAGTGAGCCAAGGCACCAGCCCCTAAGATTTTTATTTATTTGAAAGGCATAGGCAGAGAGAGAGAAGTCTTCTATCAAGCTGTTTCACTCCCCAGATGGCCATAATGGCCAGAGCTGGGCCAATCAGAAGCTAGAAGCCAGGAGTTTCTTCCAGGACTCCCACAAGGGTGCAGGGGCCCAAGGACCTGGGCCATTTCTACTGCTTTCCCAGGTCATCAGCAGGGAGTTGGACTGGAAGTGGAGCAGCCAGTACTTGAACCAGCACCCATACGGAATGCTGGCACTGCAGGCAGCAGCTTTACCTGCTAAGCCACAGAACCGGCGCCAAGAACTGATCTCTAGGCAAGGGAAATAATATACAGCAGCCAAGAAATGAAACATACCTGGCCTTGCCACTATAAGTCATTGGTCTCTTTTACTGCCAGAACACAGGACTCTCCCAGACAAAGCTAAGGAAACTGAACTAGAGAATGGATGAATGCTGACTCTTCAAAACCTGACAATAACCGCATCAGACTGGACTTAAGAAAGGAAAATAAGCACATTTTTGTGATTGAGAGGAGTGGTTTAGAAAACAAAGAAAGTCTAAATAAACTCAACCAGCTTGAATTCATTCATTCTTTCAACAACTACTTCCCTGCCTACTTTTATGCTAGGCCTGTATGAGCTGCTAGAGATTTAGCAATAAACAGGACAAATCGCTGGCCTGCTTCCTTTCTAGCCCAAAAGATAGAAAAACAAATGGACAATCATGCACAGTAATGGGGAAAATGTCTAGGTCAGGGCCTACTTGTAGGGAAACTGCAATGAAGGAGGGAGTGGTATGAAAGCAAAACAGGCCCAGACTGTGGATAGCCTTCTCAGGCCAGCATTAAAAATTCTGGACTTGGGGCCAGTTTATGGGTGGGTGGGTAAAGCCACCACATGCAATGCCAGCGCCCCACATGGGCGCTGGTTCCTGTTCCAGCTATTCCACTTCCGATCCAGCTCCCTGTGTTTGGGCCCCTGCACCCATGTGGGAGACCTGGAAAAAACTCCTGGCTTCAGCCTTGCCCAGCACAGGCCATGGTGGCCATCTGGGGAGTGTACCAGAAGATGGAGGATCTCTGTCGCTCTGTTTCTCCCTCTCTCTGTAACTCTTTCAAATAAATCAATCAATCTTCAAAAAAAAAATTGGACTTCATTTCAAGTAAAATCAAAAATCACTGAAGAATTTTTGAAGTTGGTAACAGATTTTTTTTTTTTAAAGATTTATTTTAGAGACCGGCACTGTGGCGTAGTGGGTAAACCCTCTGCCTGAGATGCCTGCATTTCATATGGGCACTGGTTCAAGTCCTGGCTGCTCCACTTTGGATCCAGCTCCCTGCTAACAGCCTGGAAAAGCAGCAGAGGATGGCCCAAGTCCTTGGTCCCCTGCACCCACATGGAAGACCTGGAAGAAGCTCCAGGCTCCTGGCTTCAGATCAGCCCAGCTATGGCCATTGTGGCCATTTGGGGAATGAATGAGCAGATGGAAGACCTCTCTCCCTCTCTGTAACTCTGCCTTTCAAATAAACAAACAAGGCCAGAGCCGCGGCTCACTAGGCTAATCCTCCGAGTAGGCTAAGCCTCCGCCTGTGGTGCCAGCATCCCACATGGGTGCTGGTTCATGTCCTGGCTGCTCCACTTCTGATCTAGCTCTCTGCTTATGGCCTGGGAAAGCAGTGTAAGATGGCCCAAGGGCTTGGTCCCATGTACCCATGTGGGAGATCCAGAAGCTCTTGGCTCCTGGCTTCAAATCGGCCCAGCTCTGGCGGTTGCAGCCATTTGGGGAGTGAACCAGCAGATGGAAGACCTCTCTCTCTCCCTCTCTCTGTAATTCTTTCTCTCAAACAAATCAAATCTTTTAAAAAGAGAGAGAGAGGAAAAGATAGAGATCCTCCATCCACTGGCTCACTCCACAAATGGGTGCAACAGCCAGGGGTAGGCCAAATCAAAGCCAGGAACAAGGAGCTTCTACCGGGTCTCCCATGTGGGTGCACAGACCCACGGACTTCAGTCCTCCTCCCCTGCTTTCCTAGGTGCACCTGCAGGGAGGTGGATCAGAAGTGGAGCAGAAGGGACTTAACTGGCAGGTTGCAGGCGGCTGTTTAACCCTGCTCTGAGATTTTTTTTTTTTTTTGGACAGGCAGAGTGGACAGTAAGAGAGAGAGACAGAGAGAAAGGTCTTCCTTTTTCATTGGTTCACCCCCTAAAGGCCGCTGCAGCCAGCGCGCTGTGGCCGGCACAACACACTGATCCGAAGCCAGGAGCCAGGTGCCTCTCCCAGTCTCCCATGCGGGTGCAGGGCCCAAGCACTTGGGCCATTCTCCACTGCACTCCCGGGCCACAGCAGAGAGCTGGACAGGAAGAGGGACAACCGGGACAGAATCCGGCACCCGGACCAGGACTAGAACCCGGTGTGCCAGCGCCACAGGCGGAGGATTAGCCTAGTGAGCCGTGGTGCCAGCCTGAGATATTTCTTAAAGATGACTCTGCCCAGGCCAGCGCCGCGGCTCACTAGGCTAATCCTCCGCCTAGCGGCGCCGGCACACCGGGTTCTAGTCCCGGTCGGGGCGCCGGATTCTGTCCCGGTTGCCCCTCTTCCAGGCCAGCTCTCTGCTGTGGCCAGGGAGTGCAGTGGAGGATGGCCCAAGTGCTTGGGCCCTGCACCCCATGGGAGACCAGGAAAAGCACCTGGCTCCTGGCTCCTGCCATCGGATCGGCGCGGTGCGCCGACCGCAGCGCACCGGCCGCGGCGGCCATTGGAGGGTGAACCAACGGCAAAGGAAGACCTTTCTCTCTGTCCTCTGTCTCTCTCTCTCACTGTCCACTCTGCCTGTCAAAAAAAAAAAAAAAAAAAAAAAAAAAAAAAAAAAAAAAGATGACTCTGCCTGGGGCAGGTTTCTGGAATAATTAATCCACTGCTTGGGACCATATCCCATGTTGTGGTGCCTTGTTCAAGTGCTGGCTACTCCATACTTCCTATTCAGATTGCTGCTAATGTGCAACCTGAGAGATAATGGACCATGGCCCAAGTACTTGAGTTCCTATCATCCACAAGAGAGACCTGGTTTCAGCCTGGCCTGGTTTCAGCCAAGAACCCCATCCAGGTCTCCCACGTGGGCAGCAGGGGCCCAAGCACTGGAGCCATCCACTGCTGCTTTCCCAGGAACATTAGTAGGTACTAGACTGGAAGCATAGAAGCTGGGACTCAAACCAGTGCCACACCAGCCCCGCAATTCATTTTAAAACCATGACTTCATTAAACTAAAACTACCTTGCATACTTTTAATATAGCTATATGATTTAGACAAAAAAGTAATAAGATTCTTGTTACTTTATTGTAACAATGATATATGTAAAGCATTTGTACAGCAAATCTAGTTAAATATAAATTCTGGACAACAAATTTAATGAGAACTGATGACTTAAAGAACTAAGCTTTATGTCACTGCATTGTTAAAGATTTTTTAAAATTTTGTTTCACTTAAAGAACAGTTATTGACTTTTGATTGGCCTGAATGGTATTTGCTGTATTCAACAATTAAGATACATTCACTAGCCAGCACTATGGCACAGCGGGTTAACACCCTGGCCTGAAGCACCGGCACCCCATATAGGCACCGGTTCGAGACCCGGCTGCTCCACTTCCCATCCAGCTCTCTGCTGTGTCCTTGGAAAGCAGTAGAAGATGGCCCAACTCCTTGAGCCCTTGCACCCATGTGGGAGACCCAGAAGACGCTCCTGGCTCCTGGCTCCTGGCTTCGGACTGGCACAGCTCCGGCCGTTGTGGCCGATTGTGGAGTGAACCAGCGGATGGAAGACCTATCTCTGCCTCTCCTCTCTCTGTGCAACTCTGACTTTCAAATAAATAATCTTTTTTAAAAATGGATACATTTATTTAAAACACTTTGGCTTTCTCTACAAATATACCTCAAAATTTATACACAGCCTAACTTCTCTGATTTAAGCTCTAAATACACATCAAGCAATCAGTTAGCAATAAAACCTGGGTGGACCAGAAGTGAGCCAAGAAAAGATCCCTTTTACCTTAACAGTGCAGTGTAACACTGTAGCCACCAGAATGTTGAAACCATTCTCAACTAGTTCAGCCCTTCAGAGAATGAAGCTGCTACTGCATGGTTCAGGCACCAGGACAGCAATAAGACAGATTCTACAACAATACCAGAGATGATGCTCTTTTTTCTTTGTTTCTCCACTTCTCCTTAGTTAACCATCTTACAACAACTGAAAACTAGACTTGCTTAAATGAGAATTAACTCAAATCATCACCACTGTTTTCTAGTATCTGTGGTGTAGATAAACCCATGTATCAGACTAGCATTAAAATAGTATCAGCCGGCGCCGCGGCTCACTAGGCTAATCCTCCACCTAGTGGCACCGGCACACCGGGTTCTAGTCCCGGTCGGGGCGCCAGATTCTGTCCCGGTTGCCCCTCTTCCAGGCCAGTTCTCTGCTGTGGCCAGGGAGTGCAGTGGAGGATGGCCCAAATCCTTGGGCCCTGCACCCCATGGGAGACCAGGGTAAGTACCTGGCTCCTGCCATCAGATCAGCGTGGTGTGCCGGCCGCAGCGCGCCGGCCATTGGAGGGTGAACCAACGGCAAAGGAAGACCTTTCTCTCTGTCTCTCTCTCTCACTGTCCACTCTGCCTGTCAAAAAAAAAAAAAAAAAAATAGTATCTAGTCTGACGCCAATGTTGCAGCCAACCAGGTTAACCTGGGAAGCTGGCATCCCTTATGCGTAATGGTTCAAGTCAGGCTGCTCCATTTCCCATCCAGCTCTGCTAATGCACCTGGGAAAGCAGCAGAAGATGGCCTAAGCCCTTGGGCCCCTGCTCTCATGTGGGAGACCTAGATGGAGTTTCAGGCTCCTGGCTTCAGTTTGGCCCAATCCTGGCCATTGTGACCATTTAAGAAATGAACCACTGGATGGAAGATTCTCTCTCTCTCTCTCTCCCTTTCTCTGTTAACTCTGCTTTCAAGTAAATAAATAAACTTTTAAATGAAAAAAAAAAATAGTATCTAGCCACACTTACATTTACCTAGCATTTAAAGTGCTCCAGCTATGCTACCAGCTATCAAATATTTACATTAAATCCCAGAAAGTAAAGTCTAAAGCATTTCCCCTAAAATACCAGCCTTTAATATAATGAAAATTATATTTCAACTATAATTCAATATATGGTATTATAATTCAATATATGGTATATGGCCTAAATGCTCTTTTTAAAAGACTTATTTGTTTATTTGAAAGGCAAGTTACAGAGAAACAGAGGGAGGGAGGGAGGGAGGGAGGGAGAGGGAGAGAGAGGAGAGGAGAGAGAGGAGAGAGAGAAGAAATCTTCCACCCATTGGTTCACTCCCCAAATGGCCAAAACAGATGGGGCTGGGTCACACCAAAGCCAGGAGCCAGGATTTTCATCCAGGTCTCCCACATGGGTGCAGGGGACCAAGAACTTGGGCCATCTTCTGCTGCCTTCCCAGTCACATTAGCAAGGAGCTGGATAGGAAGTCGAGTAGCCAGGACTCAAACTGGCGCCCACGCAGGATGACAGCCGGCAGTGCAGGTGGAGATTTAACCTATGCCACATCACGGGTCCAGCCTGAAAGCTTTTATTTATTTATTTGAAATTCAGAGTTACAGAGAGAAGGAGAGGCAGAGAGAGAGATGGAGGTCTTCCATCCACTGGTTCCACTCCCCAATTGGCTGCAACAGCCGGGGCTGCGCCGATCCAAAGCCAGGAGCCAGGAGCTTCTTCTGGGTCTCCCATGTGGATACAGAGGCCCAAGGACTTGGACCATCTTCATCTGCTTTCCCAGGCCATAGCAGAGAGCTGGATTAGAAGAGGAGCAGCCGGGACTCAAATGGGCGCCCCTATGGGATGCCAGCACTGCAGGTGGCAGCTTTACTGGCTATGAAACAGCGCTGGCCCCTGAAAGCGTTTAACAAAAGTATATTCCGGGGGCCAGCTCCGTGGTACAGTAGGTTAATCCTCCACCTGCAGTGCCGGCATCCCATATGGGCACCGGGTTCTAGTCCCAGCTGTTCCTCTTCCAATCCAGCTCTCTGCTGTGGCCTGGGAAAGCAGTAGATGGCCCAAGTCCTTGGGCCCCTGCACCCGCGTGGGAGACCGGGAAGAAGCACCTGGCTCCTGGCCTCGGATCGGCGCAGTTCCGGCCGTTGCAGCCATTCAGAGAGTGAACCAACGGAAGGAAACCTCTCTCTCTGTCTCTACCTCTCAAATAAATAAATAAAAATCTTTAAAAAAAAAAGTATATTCCTCAAAAACTACGGCTTTCTGTCAAGTATCCTTGATCTGAAAACTTGTATAGACAATATTATCAACTCTCTTATTCTCTTTTATTTCCAAAAAACATGACTTGTAATTTTTTAACAAATTTTGAATTTTTTAAATGTATGCCTAAATAATAGTGTTAACAATTGAACTTAAATTTTATTTAAATATTTCACACACTAATTATGTGAACTTACTAAGAGTAAAGCTAAATCCCAAACATAGGACCTTTCTCTTTTTAAAATTTGTATGAAAATTATTATACTATAAAACTATCTTATGACCAGTTACAGAACGCATTTTTTAATAAAATAAATTAATGAATATTTATTTATTTGAAAGGCAGAGTTAGAAAGAAAAGGAGAGATCATCCATCTGTTGGTTTTTCCCCAAATGGTCACAAACCAGGAGCTCCATCAGTCTTCCACGTGGTGGACAGTGCCCAAGCACTTGGGCCATCTTCCCCTGCTTTCCCAGGCAGATTAGAAGGGAGCTGGATAGAAGTGGAGCAGCCAGGACTGAACCATTGCCCATATGAGATGCCAGTTTCGCAGGTGGTGGCTTAACCTGCTCCACCACACACAGGCCCCTACAGGTGAGTTTTTAAAATAGGTCATCTAGTCACTTTCCCTACCTTGCTCCAACCCATCAGCATGAATCACATTTCAAACACCACCTCCCAAACTTTGTTAAGTAAATACATGCAAAATACAGATTTGTTAAGTAAATACATGCAAAATACAGATTAAAATATAGTTAAAGGGGCCTGCGTTGTGGCACAGCTGGTTAAGATGCAGCCTGCAACACCAGCATCCCATATAGGTTCTCCACTTCCAATCCAACTCCCTGCTAATGCACTGTAAGACGGCTCAAGTGCTTGGGCCCCTGTCACTCCCATGGAGACCCACATGGAGTTCCAAGCTCCTGGCTTTGGCTTGGCCCATCCCTGGCGATTGTGGTCATTTGGGGAGTAAACCAAAAGAAAGAAGACCTGTCTCCCCATCTCAAATAAATAAATAAATCTTTAAAAAAAAAAAAAGGGTATAGTCAAAAATAAAGTAAAATTAACGGCAGACAATAAAACTATGTCTGGCTCCACTTACTGCAAAACTCTGATTCTGATGGAAGATTTCTCCAAACTGCAAGTGCACAGACCCCAATGGCCATCAAAGGACACTACAGAAGAGGGTAACAAGGTGCTAACTTGCTTCGCTGGGAGCATCAGGCTGACCTGGAGAGGCTACTTCAGGATGGGATGTGGTTTAGGATGGAATGCTTCCAACGGCAACAGCAGAGACAGCAGCGCTAACATGCTTTCAAGCAACCCAGGGCTTGCCTAGCCCACTTTCTTATTTTAGTCCCAGCGACTGAGTCATGGCACTTGCACAGCGCTATCACGAAGTCCCGGCTGCTGTCCTCCCGGGCAGTGAACACGAGCATGACCCCTTGATTCTCCTGCTCTCTGCGAGGGCGTGCATGTGTGACTGCTGGGGTCCCAGCGCCTGTTGGTGTCTGTAAGTTCACTGCCAAGTAGCTAAGGAATAAACACCGCTTAAAGGGATAACCGCTTCGGCTAAAGGACCCTTGTTCACCGAGCCCCTGTGCGTGTTAACTCCGAAGTTGCGAGTAGATTTTTGAGAAAATCTCGGAAAATACTGCCAAGTCCAAGCGTAGCTCAACACGAAAACAAGCCTTCCTACCTCCGCGTCAACGCAGGCTGGCGGCAAACCCAGGAGCCTGACCTTGCCCACCGGCGGGGCCGCCCCGCACCGCTGCCCTTCGCCTCCCCGCGAGCCGGGCCGCGCAGTCCCCATGGCCGGTGGTCACCGGGCGTCCCCGCGGGTCAGAAAGGGGCGGCCTGGCGGCCAGCGCGGCCCGAGGGCAGAGGCTGCGAAGACCAAGGGGAGGAAGGGGCCTGCAGGAAGACGCTGGCGCGAGGCGAGGGGCTGAGGGGGACCGGGCCCGGGAAGGCTTGGTGGACACCTCAGCGAAGGCGCTGCGCGGCCTGGGGGCAACAGAGAGCGCGCAGCAGGGCTGCGCGGGGCCGCGGCCCGCCCGGGGCGCGCACTCACGTTCTCCCACCAGCAGGATCCGCACGTCTTTCTTCATGTCGGCGGCTCGCAGGGGCCGAGCTCGGCCCGCACGCATGGAGTGGACTCCTCTCGCCCAGAGCGCCCACCCCGCGGCGCCGCTCTCCCCGCGCTGCCGGCGCCACCTGCCAGCCTCCCAGGTCGCTCTGCCCGAGCCTCGGCTGCCCGGGCCCGCCGCGCCGCCTCCTCAACCGATTCCCCGCTCCGGAGCCGGGACGGCAGCAGCTCCGCCTCCTCCGACTCCGCGGGCGGCGGCGGGGAGGACGGCGCGCGGCGAGGGACAAACATCTTCGGAACGCGAATGCTCTGCGGCTCGGAACAGCGCCCTCGCGGGCAGGCCCGCCGGGGCGCAGGGAGCGGGAGCCTCGCCCACCCTCGCCAGGGCGCGGCGGCCGGGGCTCCGCTGTGGGCCGGGAGTCGGAGCGGCAGATTCCCTTCGTGGAACCCGCTTCTTTTACAGAGCGGGGACCTTGTCCAAGGTCACACACCCAGAGGTTGGCCGCGGCTCGTCGCAGGACCTGCCTCCTGGCTTGCCGCCGTATTCCCGCCTGATCAGACAGAAACGGCTTGGTCGAGTAGGAGGTGTCAGGCCCAACGTTCGTTCTTCTGCAGTGCGCATAGACCCATTTCTTGGTGACCAAGCTGACTTTGTAAATGGTTTATTTTTGTGGCACGATCGTCTCAGGCTTTCCCTGTGTCGCGCTAGACAATGGTTGCACTGGATAAGGAACTCTGACTTTTCTGACATGGCCTTAACCTTGTCCTGCCCGGCTCCCTCTGAAAAAAAAAAAAAGTGTTGTTGCACCTTGTGATTTGGCACATTCCCAGTGGGAGATGCACAAGTACACTCCGTGTGAGCGTTCAGTGTGCACGTACAGAAACAGTGACGAAACAACTGTGGACAGTGTACCTTTTTCTCTCTTAAATACTACATCAAAATTTTTGATATTTTAAAATGGAAATATGCATAATATCAACTCTTTCCGCTCAGAGACACCACGTGATTTCCTGGGGCGGTTAGGAGCTGCCACAAATTTCCTAGGTTTGAATTCACCAAAGCTAAGTACCTAAGTACATTCTTTGACCTCTCTGAGCCTGTTCCCTCTTCTGCAGCAAGCCAATGATAAGAATACCCACCTGTTCCCAGGTTGTGAGGAATGAATAAGGTATGGGACGTTTCAAGCACAGGAGGCCGTGCCGGACTCACAGCGCATGCTCTGACCGGTGTCAGCCTTCGTCATCGTCACAGGTTGAAATCCACAGGTTTTGGGGCAAATGCATTGTTATTTGTATCATATCCCCAAGGAACATAGGGGAGGAAGCCCTTTCAAAAACTGCTCTGTCCATGATGTCAAAAGGAGGGAGATGGAGAAGACACACTCCACGTTCACTGGGAGATAATGAAGTCCCACGCCAGGGTGGTTTCAGTCTCCCTCCTCCCACCCAACCTCCCTGAGTGGAAATGTGACATTCAGGAAGCTACCTGATCTCTTAGCTCATGGTTTTAGTGTCACAAAATGTTTGAGTTGCAGCAGGCATTTGGTGCAAGGGGTAAGGTGCTACTTGGGACAAACACATCCCATATGGCAGTACCTAGGTTCAAGTACCGGCTCTGCTTCTGGTGCCAGCTTCCTGCTAATGCGACTCTAGGAGGTAGCGGGTGATGGCTCAAGTAGGTGGGTCCCTGCCAGCCATATGGGTGACCTGAATTAAGCTACAGGCTCCTGGCTTCAGCATTGTGGGCAGCTGGGGAATGAACTAGTAGGTAGGTCTTTCTCTCTGTGTCTGTCTCTATCTCTTCCTGTCTCTCTGCCTGTCAAATAAAATGAAAATAAATACAATATTTCTTTTTAGATCCAGACTCAAGGAAGGCGGGATGGAGGCAACCTGGAGCACTTTGAGCAGTCAGTGGTCATGGTTTGACACAAATCAAGGCCAGAACTCACGCAGGTGAAGGAGATGGAGCTCCACACCACAGTTTTCTCCTCCTCAATGTAAATTTCCTTCTGCAGTCTCTGTCTCCTGATGCGCTGTACTCCTGCCATCTGACCCCCTGGTCCACCTTGAGACCCTTCTTATCATGGTAACAGTCGTCCACCAGGGGACGTCTCTGACCTCCTCCTGGAGTCCGCCTGAACATCAGCTACGCCATCACTAGCTGTGCATCCTTAAATTACTCTTAAACCTCTCTGTGCCTAGTCTGCCAGATGGAAAGAGCAGTAGGACATGGCTGACAGACTGCCAGGAAAAGCAAATGCGTTGCTCTAACAGGAAGACACTTAGAATGGCACCTGCTAGGAGGTCAGTGACAGACAAATGTTAGATAAGCAAATTTAAAGTACGAAGGAAGTGGCTCCCGGACACCCCGCGGAACCTGAGGCAGCCTCAGGAGACAGACACACACCTCAGCAAAACAAACCAGAGAAGGAGGCCGTTGGTGGCGGCACTTCCTGTTGGAGTGTTAACAGACTTATTAAAGTATAGTAAACAGATTGGACAAGGCCAGGAGGCCAGATGGCTATCTCGAGGGCTCTGATGGAAATTTCCTCTCGAGTGCTATGAAGGGGCTCTCCCCTCACAAGACAGGGTTCATGCTTCAGCTGTGCACAGGGCAATGGGAGGTCAGAGCGGCGTGCTCTGGCCAGCGGGTAAGCTATTCCATCTTTTGTGCCTATCAAAGGCAGGACTTGCAACACGGCCTCTGGGTCTCAGAGCAGTGGGGCCAGCAGGTGGGCCCGCTGGGTGGAAGAGATAGCATGTGTCAGACAAGTGACAGTGGGTGGAACGAGGCCCCGTCTCTGATTGGTGAGGTAGACACAGTCCTGGGCAGGAGGCCAAGACAGACTCGGGTTGGCATCTGTCCCACCCTTTAGACCCATCTATCTTTGGCCTCTCCAGTTAAACCCGAAGCAGCACCCATCATCTGCTTTTTCGTCACATTCAGCTCTCATTCCTGCCAGGAAGGCTCCCTTCCCTTTCCCTGCCAAGCCTGCTCTGGCGGAATGGAAAAGCCCAATGCCTTGGCGCCAGGTAAATATTTTATCTTGCCTTCTAATGCACTCGGCTTGCTGGTCAAACATCCAAGTCCTCTGCGCCGTCCCCAGGGTCGGGCGCTAGAGGACATGGATTCTGTTTGCTTGGTTTGACTTGAAGATACATGGCTCAGCAGAATTACTTATTAAAAGGCATTTGACTATAATTCACTGTGTTGAAAGAAAATTGTCAGACAAAAGCCTCATCTGTTGATGAGAGTAAGTGCAGGTTTCTTCTTCATTTTCTCAAACTCTCAATTAAGAGATAATTAATGTTGCAAAGGCTTCCTGACTGTCTTCCACCAAAATGGCCTGAGTAGTTAAGAGCAGGGACTCTGGAGTCGGTGCTGTGGTACAGTGGGTTAATCCTCTGCCTGCTGTGCCGCCATCCCATATGAGTGCCAGTTCTAATCCCGGCTGCTCCTTTTTTTTTTTTTTTTTTTTTTTTTTTTTGACAGGCAGAGTGGACAGTGAGAGAGAGAGACAGAAAGAAAGGTCTTCCTTTGCCGTTGGTTCACCCTCCAATGGCCGCCGCGGCCAGCGCGCTACAGCCAGCACATCGCGCTGATCCGAAGCCAGGAGCCAGGTGCTTCTCCCAGTCCCCCATGCGGATGCAGGACCCAAGGGATTGGGCTATTCTCCACTGCACTCCCGGGCCAGAGCAGAGAGCTGGCCTGGAAGAGGGGCAACCAGGACAGAATCCGGCGCCCCGACCGGGACTAGAATCCGGTGTGTCGGTACCGAAGGCGGAGGATTAGCCTATTGAGCCACAGCACCAGCCTCATATACAATGTTCTAAAAATATTTTTGATCCATGGTTGGTGGACTATAGGGATTCAGGGCCAAATGTGTATTATATGTAGGCATAGATGGAGATATTATGAAATACGTATCTGGTCTTAGTCCATCTCCTGGCCATCTTGAGCAAAAACAGTGTCTTTTGTATGCTCATGAGATAACTAGTGGCTTCAGGATGGGGACTGACCACTAGAAAAACCGAGCCACCACTGGAGGGTAGGGCCTTGCAGGTCCATGGCCTAGCCTCCGGGAGAGGGAGAGGGGCTGAAGGTTGAAGTGGTCAGCATCGGGCAGTGGTCTAATCAGAGGTTTTTATGCAGCGGGACCCCCCACAACCCCCAAATGTCCTCAGAGCATCTGGAAGGCTGAACATGTGGGGTTCCTGGAGGATGTTGTGCCCGGAGAAGGCACAGATGATCCACACCTCTTCCCACCTTCCTTGACACATACATCTCTTCACCCATCTCCTCTGTAAGAACCTCAGTTTCCCCGAGTTCTGGGAGCTGTTCAAGCAAAAGCATTGAGCCCACCGAGGGGCTTTCAGCTGACTGGTCAGCACAGGGATAACAACCTGGGGCTGGGGGTCAGGCCATCAAAGTGCGGGCAGTCTTGAGGGACTGTGCCCCCCACCTGTGCAATCTGACACTACCTCCAAATAGTTCATGGCAAATGCACACTTTGAAGAAAATGATGCTTGCATTTCAAAATGTCTTGCCCCTAAATCAACTTATCCTTGAATTCCATTTTTTCTGCAAATTTTCTGAAGTACCCTTGTAAAGGTGAGACAATTTCATGAGCCAGGAAAGAAGACACAGTCCTTCTGTGAGTTCACACTGCTGTAAAACAATCCAGACCCCGGTAAAGTCAAGCACCTGGGGAGAGGAGGGGCCATCTCTGAGCATCGTGTTTGCAGGTGGTAGAACAAGAGATCATCGTGGACAGGGCACGTTGAGGAACAGGGACTGCTGTATCTGGAAAGTTCCCTCTTCGTGCTATTGCTTGCTGCTGATTAAGTCAAGGTGAAAGCCTCAGTAAATCTTTGACATCTGATCATCTTTTAAATAAGACACAGCACCCCTGCCTTGTGCAGAGGACTACACTAAGCTAGTTACATTGTTTTCTTCCCCTTGAAACATATGTTTAGGCCACTCTTCTATCTAAAACAGGTGACTCCAGCCTGCGCCCACCATGAAAGTTACAAAGTTTCCTTTAGAAATAAGTGTATTTCTTTTTTTAAATATTTATTTTATGTATTTGAAAGAGTTACAGAGAGAGGTAGAGACAGAGAGAGAGGTCTTCCATCCGCTGGTTCAGTCCCCAGATGGCTGCAATGGCCAGAGCTGCGCTGATCTGAAGCCAGGAGCCAGGAGCTTCCTCCAGGTCTTCCACACAGATGCAGGGGCCCAAGGACTTGGGCCGTCTTCTACGGCTTTCCCAGGCCATAGCAGAGAGCTAGATCGGAAGAGGAGCAGCCGGGACTAGAACCGGCACCCATATGGGATGCCAGAGCTTCAGGCCGGGCCTTAACCTGCTGCACCACAATGCCAGCACCCTAGAAATAAGTGTATTTCACCAGGTGATGGGTTGAGTAGTTTTAGGGGAAAAATAGTAAGTAAAATATGGAACAGGAGGAGTTGACATTGTGGCACAGCAAGTCAGGTTGCCACCTGCAATGCCAGCCTCCCATATGGGTGCCAGTTTGAGTCCTGGCTGCTCTGCTTAGATCCAGCTCCCTGCTAATGCACCTGGGAAAGCAGCAGAAGATGGCCCAAGTGCTTGGACCTCTGCCACCTACGTGGAAGATGTGGATGGAGGCCCTGGCCCCTGGCTTCAGCCTGGCCCAGCCCTGACTGTTGTGGCCGTTTGGGGAGTGAACCAGCGGATGGAAGCTCGCTCTCTCCTCTCCTCTCCTCTCCTCTCCTCTCCTCCCCTCCCCTCCCCTCCCCTCCCCTCCCTCCCCTCCTTCTCTGCTACTCTGCCTTTCAAATACATAAGTAAGTCTTGTTTAAAAAGTGCAACAGGAGATGTACGGATGTGAGAATCGTGCGGGTGGCACATGGAGGGCTAGAGCCTGGGAAGTGTAGTAGTACTAAAAACAAGCACACATGGCTGGTTAGGAAGGTGAATCCAGAAAGCACATCTTCAGCTTGACGTCAATACAGTTGTAGAGGAGCTCTGCAGCCTGTGCTAGGATCACACACTGAAGTGGGTCTGGGAGATCGTGAATGAGGATGAATGTGGGGCTTGGAGCTGAGGGCTCAGCGGGAATGAGGAAGGAGGGAGCTGGGCTTATGTCAAGGAAGATTCCCCCTTTCCTGTGCAAAGCCCTAGAGCTCCTGGGAAAGGGACTTCTCCCTTGACAAGGACAAAAGGACCTGAGAGGTCTCCCAAGAGAGTAGCCCTGTTTGATTTTGTAGTTTGTTTCTGCAATCAGCTAGGAAACGAAGTCTTCAAATTAAACCTGGTTTCCAAGGAGACACAAGGGCAGGTGGACAGAACTGCACTGGTGGTTGCCTGGATCCCAACAAGGTAGTGGCTTCCCGCCGAGCAGGTGGTTCTTCCAGGAGCCCTGAGCCCTGGACCCCAGTGATGGGCACAACAGTGCCTTCCAGTAGCTGCCTCACCAGGGGTGAGTGTGTGAGGCAGAGGGGAAGAGAGGGGGAGACAAACAGAGGCAGGCCACATCACTGACCCGGCTACTCCAATTTTCCCCAACCCTTAAGAAAGCAAACAAACGTTTTGACAGAAATATCCCCAGATGGGGTGAGAAGCTGCCCCAGGAATCTCTGGCAGTCCCCCCAGGAGCCCTTGTGTCCCTGCGGTAGCGTGCCCCTCCCCAGAGCCATATCCTGAAAGCCTAACCCTGGCCATGAAGGAGGGGCTGGGGCCTCTGGGAGGTGCTTAGATCTTGAGGGTGCGCTGTTGCAGTGGTATTGGTGCCTCCCTCCCTACACATCAAATCTGTCTTGCCTTGATCTGGGAAGGGCGGGAACTAAATTCCTGGTGTTTAGAAGCCACCCCATCTGCGGTGTTCTGTGGAGCCTGGATAGACAGGGCGGTTCCCAGGGAAAGTCTTTCCGGCTCGGTCTGTGGGTATATGATTTCCCCACGCAGGTGTTGCAGAGCCAGGTGCATCCTCCGGCTGCCTCCTGTTGTGTTTGGTCTGAGGAATGGACGCTGTTCTTGACAGACAATGAACTGCAAAGGCTGTGCCAACAGGAACCGTGAGCCAGGGGCCAGGGAACCAAGGTGATCCTGGTTCTGCTTTGGCTCCAGGGCAGGGGAGATCACATGGCCTGCAGATAAACCCCACCCTCACAGAGGCCCCATTATCCCACCTGCCCCAGGGGACGGTCTTTATCCACCAAGAGGCTAAGACCTTAGCCTCTGCTTTCTGAATCTTGGCACGAAAAGCAAACATCAAGATGACCCAGATGATTCTGGGTGAGAAGACGATACAGGCTCCACACCGCTCTAAGTGAGGGCAGAAAGCCTTTTCATGGTCATCTGGCACCTGTGCAGGCTTCCACACTCCAAGGCCACTTACACTAACCTCAGACAACTGCCGCCAATCAGAAAGAAAGAGTGCCTCCTGGCCTCACGCTTAGCTGCGTCCCATCAGAGGGGAAGGTCAAGTTCTGGTCTCTGCATGGGACCTTATCAGAGGACAATGTTAGCAACTAAAGAGCAGGAACTCTGGGCCCGTCCCAGCTCTGCCATCACCAGCTGACTCTATCTGGGTTTCTACTTCTGTATGTCAGCAGGAAGATAGTAAGGCCCACAGAGCCAGGTGCAGGGCGGCGTGAGGGTCAAAGCCAGCAGACCACGTGGAAGGAAGCTGCTGACTCCGCTTTCAAGGATAAGCATAGAAATGAGGTGTGAGTCTAGATGTCAGAGGCCAGGGTGCGTGGTGGCTCACTATTGCTGTGGCTACCATCACCCTTGTCCACACCTGGTTATTTAATGCTTTCAGTTGCCCTGTGAGGAGGGAGTGGAAGGGCAAATAATGCATACTGACCTCCATTTCATGGGGGAAAGATGCAGAGAGAGATGAAACATACTGTCCATGATGCCTGGCTGGCTTGTGGGATAAGGCTTTCTGGTCAATCCAGTCCAAGAGAGCTGAGCTGCCACATCTTCAACACAGGAAGGTGCTACTCCAGTCTGGGGCTTTCTATGGATAAATTATCAGGAAAAGGGGCTGACGCTGTGGTGTGGTGTGTACAGCTGCTGCCTGCAGTGCCGACATCCCATACAGACACCAGTTCAAGTCCTGGCTGCTCCACTTCTGATCCAGCTCCCTGTAATGGCCTGGGAAAGCAGTGGAAGATGACCCAAGTGCATGGGCCCCTGCACCCATATGAGAGACCTGGAAGAAGCTCCTGGCTTCTAGGTCCTGGCTTCCACCTGGCCCATCCCTGGCTGTTGCGGCCATTTGGGGAATGAACCAGCAGATGGAAGATATCTCTTTCCCACTGTCTCTGTTATTGACTTTCAAATAAATAAATAAATCTTTTTTAAAAATTATAAAGAAAAGCGAGGGAGAGGTAGACATATAGATCAGGAGCCCAAAAAGTTATATCAGCTAAGAATGGGTATGAGGGTTTCTGCCATGATGAAAATGTTCTAAAACTAGATTACAGCGATGGTTCCACTGAACAGATACTAAAAAATGTACTTTTTAAGTTTTCATTTATTTATCATTTATTTGAAAGGCAAAGAGCTAGAGACAGAGAGAGAGAGTCCACAATGGCTGAGGCTGGACCAGGCCAATGCCAGGAACCAGTAACTCCATCAAGGATTCCCTTGTGGGTGGCAGGGACCCAAGTAACTGGCCATCAACTGCTGCTTCCCAGGGCACACATCAGCAGGAAGCCGGAACCCCAGGCAGAGCTAAGACTCCAACTCAGGCACTTCAGTGTGGGCTATAAGCAAGTAAAGTGGCGTATTAAACACTGTGCCCTATGCCAGTCCCGATTTGTGTACTTTGAACTGCTGGATTTTATAGTATGTAAATTATATCTCAACAAAGATGCTTTAAAAATAGCAAATCAATTTTTTAAAAAACAATAACGACTAAATAAACCACTGTAGTCCTGGATTCATATATGGGTGTTAAAACTTTAAAGGGGGCCCAGTGCTGTGGCACAGCGGGTTAACTCCCTGGCCTTAAGCGCCAGCATCCCATATGGGCGTTGGGTTCTAGTCCTGGCTGCTCCACTTCCAATCCAGCTCTCTGCTATGGCCTGTGAAAGCAGTGGAAGATGGCCCAAGTCCTTGGGCCCCTGCACCCATGTGGGAGACCCAGGAGCTCCTGGCTCCTGGCTTTGGATCGGCGCAGCTCCAGCCATTACAACCATCTGGGGAGTGAACCATCGGATGGAGACCTCTCTCTCTGTCTCTACCTCTCTCTGTAACTCCGTCTTTCAAATAAATAAAATAAATCTTAAAAAAAAAAAAAACTCTAAAGGAAAGTATGAAACTCAGAATTCCTTTAGGGGGAAGAATGGGTTTGTCATTGGAATGGGGCACCTGAAGGAGCTCAGGGGGTGGAGAGCAGATTTTATCAACTAGAATGGTAGTCACTTATTATAACCCTTACAAGGTGTTGATCTTGCAATAACTCATTAAGCTGCACATGGGTGTGGTTAGTGCGGCCTTATGTACTTGTTTTATTAAAATACAATTTTTATTTATTTTTTATTTTTATTTTTTGACAGGCAGAGTGGACAGTGAGAGAGAGAGACAGAGAGAAAGGTCTTCCTTTTGCCGTTGGTTCACCCTCCTGCAGCTGGTGCATCACGCTGATCAGAAGCCAGGAGCCAGATGTTTCTCCTGGTCTCCCATGCAGGTGCAGGGCCCAAGGATTTGGGCCATCCTTCACTGCACTCCCGGGCCACAGCAGAGAGCTGGCCTGGAAGAGGGGCAACTGGAATAGAATCCGGCGCCCCGAGCGGAACTAGAACCCGGTGTGCCGGCGCCACAGGTGGAGGATTAGCCTATTGAGCCACGGCACCGGCCACAATTTTTATTTATAAAAGGGGATATTGAGTATGAAATGATACCCTTAGCCAGATAGCCCATGAGGTGGCCAGTGTGAACCTGGCCTCCTGTTATTCAGGATTCGAATCCTGTGTAATCCCCTCCCCTTGAATGTGGGTGGGACCTCGGACTTGGTTTTAACCAACACGATAAAGCCAGAGCAATGCAATGTATGTGATTATGTGTGCATTTGATTATGTTGTGTAAGATTTTGTGTCATCCTGCTAGAACACTCTCTCGTTGGCTTGAGGAAGCAAGCAGACGTGTTGCAAAGGCCCAAGGGGCAAGGAGCCGAGAGTGGCCTGCAGCCAAGAGCCAGGAAGAAACGGAGGCCCCCTGTGCAACAACCCACAGGAACTGAAGGCTGCACCGACCATGGCAGTGGGGAAGCAGACCCTTCCCAGGCTAGCCTTGATGCCACCGCGGTCTCAGCCGATGCGCTCCCTGCAATTTCTGAGACTCTGATGCAGAAGCCTCTGCTCGGCTCTGCCCTGGTCCTGGGGTCACCTAACTGAACTATCAGTTAGTTCAGTTAGATCAGAACTATCTGATAGGTTCACAGTTCTGAACCGATCAGAACTGTGAGGTGATCAATGTGCATGGTTTCACATCACTAAATTTCAGGTACCATCACTGCCCAACAACTGGTAAGTAGCACATCCCCCTTATGTCTGGGGTGTCCCTAAGACCACCCTCACGTTCCACAGTTGACTAGAAGGAGGCACAGACCCCAGCCGAGCTGTTAAACTCATGCTTAGTTTATTATAGTGAACAGCCACAGAATAAAATCAGCAATGGAAGAAGGTGCTGAGAGTAGGCTTTAGAAGAACTAGCAACTGTCCTGTCCAAGTGGCATCACAGGACAGCGCTTACTTCTCCAGGGATGCGTGGTGACATGCACGGAGCACTGTCAGCCAGAGAGGCAAGGCCATGCCTGGTGTCCAGGGCTTCAAGCGGGGTCCACCACGTAGGCGTGTCGTACCACCCACTCGGCTGACTGAGGTCAGGCTGATACAGCACGGCCCAGGGCCCTCAGGTGAACAGACTCTTTCAGGCAGGACACTCCCAGGCCTGCAGGTTGTCCCCCAGGAGTCAGCGGGGACAAATCTCTCACTGGAACACCAGGGTTCAAGCACCCCCAACCCTGCTCATTTAATCTTGTACCACACAAAAAGATTAAGTTCAAAAGTGGGAAATTTTTTCCATTTTATTTGAAAGAGAGATTTTCTATCCACGGTTCACTACCCAGATTCCTGCAACAGCCAGGGCTGGGCCACACAGAAGCCAGTGGCAGGGATTCAACCACTTAACCATCACCTGCTGCCTCCCAGGGTGTGCATTAGCAGGAAGTTGTATCTGAGGTGGAGCCGGGACTTGAGCCAGGCACTTCGGTAAGGGATGCAAGTATCCCAAGCCCCATCTTAACAACTGTGCCAAATGCCTGCCCCCCCCCAATACGATTCTTTCTTAAAGCTGATTTATTTATTTATTTTCATTTATTTTATGACAAAGGGGCAGAGGGGAGAGAGAAAGGAGAGATTTTCTATTGGCTGGCTTACTACCCAAATGCCCATAGCATCCAGGGCTAGGCTAGATGGAATCCAGGAGCCAGAAACTCCATCCAGGTCTCCCACATGGGTGGCGGGGATCCAAGTACTTGAGCCATCATTTGCTGTTTCCAGGGTTTGCATCAGCAGGGAGCTGGATTGGATACATGTGGGCATTCCAAGTGGCAGCCTAACCCACTGCACCACAACGACCACCCTGAACGTGGGATTCTTAAGCCAAGTTTCCACCCTGCTTGAAGGCAAGAAGACCAGAAAACCACCAAGGGACGTTTAGAACTTCCCCTGCTCGATGGTTAGGGAATTCCCAGGACATAAGCCATACAGCCAGAAGGCAGGGTGCAGGGGAGAAGACGCGGAGACCTCACACTCATACAGAAGCGTCTCCTCACTGGCCACTGAATAGAAGGCGAGCTTCCCCTCCTCGAGGTCTAACCAGACGCCCACCACCCCAGGTCTGTCCGAGTCCAGAAGAGTTTGCTTGCCCAAGCTCCACGCAGCCAGCGGGCCGGTCCCCTTCCACTCTACACACCATGAGTCCGTGGTCCTTCCCAGGATCTGGTCACGGCTCATCCCCCAGGAAGCCACTCCAACTGCCCAGTGGCTGCAAGACTTAGTGTCCACCTCCCAGTACTGCCGCCCGGAAGAGAGGGCCTGGGAGCAAAAGACCTGGCTGATGGAAAACCTCTCGCGACTCCAGGGGTAGGACTGTGGGTGGTGAGACACTGTCACCGTCCGCTGGTCCTCAGACACCCACAGGCTGTGGGAGATGCTCCTCAGGTCAAAGGTCGGGCTGATGGCCCCTGGAAGGAAGAAAACAAGAGCACGGCCATCACCTTTTGATCATCCATGTGAACGGATCCTCAAGTAGCAAAAGGCAGCATCAGATCATTTGATGGGATTGTGTTTTAATCAAAATTTAATAAAAAATGGTATAGCAACTTGCAGTTTTGTATGCAAACCCTTGCTGTTGTTTTATCAACAATATCCCTTCCCCATTTTTATTTCTTCCTGCTCATTAGCCATGTTCCAGGAAGCACTTGCTGAATCCCACCAAGCGAAATGCCACCTCTTGCTTTTCTTAACACACCCTGTGTTCTTCGTGTTCTCCCTTGCTACCATCCTCTACCTGTGTGATACAGTGACGCATGACTATGGCTATTTCCATCTTGCCAGTTAAGCCTGAGCTTCCTGATGAAGGCCCTGCTCTTACTCATTCTGTATATTTCATGCTGCTTCCTGTGGAATGCGTAAATCATTGCTAACACTTAGCCCTTCTGTGGCATCATACCCCAGCTGCTGTACCACTTGCACTCATTTCACCTTGTGGCAATCCCACAAGAGCAGTACTATCAGTATGTCCATTTTATAGATGAAGGAATTTGAGCTTTAAGAGGTTAACCAACTTGTCCAAGATCATGGCTGCTGGGACTCAAACCCAAGCAGTCCGCTCTGGCTCCAGGATCCACGCTTTTAAGGTCTTTCCCAGACCATGTCAGCAGAGTACCTAAGAGCTGGGGGAACAGGCTGGTGAGTATAATAAGTGACCCTAGAATACATGCCCAAAGGTTGCCTGGCCTGTGAGTGCTCCTGGGCCTGGGTGAGTCTGGAATTTGGGCATCTCAACCCACCTGGCTATCGTTGGCAGCTTCCCACATGGGGTTCAGGAAGCCAAGGAGCGTCCAGCAGCAGAGAGATGGACACAGCTGGCCAACCCCCTTGCTTTGCGTAGTCCACATACTCACATTGAGCAAACCGAGAGGCCCTCTTGGGTGCGGGGCAGTTCTGGTTAGGCAGGGGGCACGCAGAGGTAGACGGAGCTTCTGGGACTTCCACTAAGGAACCAAGACAATTGAGAAGGGAAGTTGCAACAAGAAGAGTCAAGAAAACTGAGGTGCACAAATATGGTGACGCGGGCGCAGGCCTGTCCCCCTCATCGCCAGCACGTTTCTGGGTGTGAGGGCGTGGTCAGGCAGAACATCCAGCCCCCTGTTCTCACTGTGGACGTTTCTACTGTCCACTTCCCCATCTAAGCCCTCAGCTCCCTTCTTGCAGGAATCATGTTTATGTCCATATTTTAACCATTCAAGCCTCATGCTAGCCTTACGTAGAAAGGGTTTGATGCATCTTTGTCAAAGGAATTGACTGATAACAGTCCCAGGGGATCATGGCACCCCAACACCTAGAATATCCAAAATCCCTATGCCAATGCTTTACACTCATTATACATGCCAGGTAACATGGGTTGCTGTGAGCGTCGTCTCAACAGCTGCCACCTCTAATTCCCTCTTGATGCACTAAAGTTTAATGACTATTTTTTTCTATATATTTGAGAAGCAGAGACAGAGAGGTCCCATCTGCTGATTCACTACCCAAATGTCCACAACAGCTGAGGCTGGGCCAGGGCAGGAGCCAGGAGTGGGGAATTCAATCCAGGTCTCCCATATGGGTGGCAGGGACCCAAGACCTTGAGCCATCACCCCTGCCTCATAGAGTCTACATCAGCAGGAAGCTGGAGTCAGGAGCGGGAGCTGGGACTGAAACCCAGACACCTTGATGTGGGACACGGGTGTCCTAACCACTAGGTTAGCCTGCCACTGAAGTTAACTATCAACCTGAAGCACCACATGGGTAATTACCACTCCAGCTGGGAGCAGAGAAAGTGAGGGAAGCCCTAGAGTGTAGACACTGAGGGTAAAGTCTTCCCCTTTTGTAGCTTGAAGTGGCAGTGGCATAAAGTAAATCCAACATTCATATTGAAGAGATGAAAAACCCTGTCCAAGTGTGCACTGTGGCAGCCTGGGCATGACAGCAAGAGAGCAGTGCTTCTTCCTTCCTTCCTTTCTTTAAGACCTACTTATTTGAAAGGCAGAGTTACAGAGAGAGAGAGAGAGAGAATCTTCCATCCGCTGGTTAACTCCCCAAAGGGACGCAGTGGACAGAGCTGGGCTGATCTGAAGCCAGGATCCAGGAGCTTCATCCCATGTGGCTGCAGGGACCCAAGCACTTGGGTCATCTTTCGCTGCTTTCCCAGGCACATTGGCAGGAAGCTGGATCGGAAGTGGAGCAGCCAGGACTGAAACTGGAGCCCATATGGGATGCTGGCGCCGCAGGTGGCTGCTTAACCTGCTACACCATAACACCGGCCCCAAGAGAGCTGTTCAAGAGGCCACTCTCAAGATTCAGGAGGGTACTACAGCAACCTAAGTGTACAACACCAGATAGAAGGATAAACTGAATGTGGTGGCATATATAATGGAGTATCACTCAGCCTTAAAGAGGAAACATTCTGGGGTGGGTATTTGGCCTACTAGTTAAGGTGCTGGTTGGTTCTCCTTCATCCCCCATTGGAATACCTGAGGTTAAGCCCTGGCTGTGCTCCTGATTCCAGCTTCCTGCTAATATCAACCCTGACAGGCAGCAGTGAAGGCTCCCTGCCACCCATGTGGCAGGATTGAGTGCCTGGCTCCTGACTTTGACTTGTCTCAGCTATAACGACTGTGGGCATTTGGGGAGTGACCGGACAATAGGAACTCTTTGAGTTTGTCTGCTTCTCCCTCTCTGTTTCGCAGATAAAAAATGCTCCTATATTTAAAAAAAAAAAAAGGAATTCAGATAAATGAATACGTTTTTAAAAAAGGAATTCTGCCACATGGTGCCACATGGATGGATCTAAACGATATTACACCAATCACAAAGAGACAATTATTGTAGGAGTCCACTCATGCCAGGAGTGATCAAATTCACAGAGAATCCAAGAGGAAGAGTGGTTGCCAAGTGCTGGGAGGGGAAGGGCCAATTAAGTCATTTAGTGGGTACAGAGCTACAGTTTTGCAAGACGAAGAAACTCTGGGGATTAGCTGTACAACCATGGAGACATACTTAATACTGCTTTTGGGGGCAGGTATTTGGCACAGTGATTAAGTTTCTGTCACTTCGCTTTTTTTTTAGATTTCTTTTTATGTATTTGAAAGGCAATTAGGCCGGCGCCGCGGCTCACCAGGCTAATCCTCCGCCTTGCGGCGCCGGCACACCGGGTTCTAGTCCCGGTCGGGGCGCCGGATTCTGTCCCGGTTGCCCCTCTTCCAGGCCAGCTCTCTGCTGTGGCCAGGGAGTGCAGTGGAGGATGGCCCAAGTCCTTGGACCCTGCACCCCATGGGAGACCAGGATAAGTACCTGGCTCCTGCCATCGGATCAGCGCGGTGCGCCAGCCAGCCGCAGCGCGCCAACCGTGGCGGCCATTGGAGGGTAAACCAACGGCAAAAGGAAGACCTTTCTCTCTGTCTCTCTCTCTCACTGTCCACTCTGCCTGTCAAAAAAAAAAAAAAAAAAAAAAAGAAAAGAAAAAAAAGAAAGGCAATTAAACACACACACACACACACACACACACAGAAAGAGACAGGTCTTCCATCCACTGGTTCACTCCCCAAATGACTGCAACAGTCAGAGCTGGGCTGATCCAAAGCCAGGAACCAAGAGCACATGTGTGCAAAGGCCCAAGTGCTTGGGCCATGTTTCACTGTTTTCCCAGACTATTAGCAGGGAATTGGATCAGAAGTGGAGCAGGGGCTGGCACTGCGGCATAGCAGATAGAGCCATTTCCTGTAGTGCCAGCATCCATATGGGCGCTGGTTCAAGTCCCAGCTGCTCCACTTCCAATCCAGCTCTCTGCTATGGCCTGGGAAAGCAGTATTTAGGGCCTGTGATACATCACACTCCCAATATATGCAAAAACACATCCAGAGGCCGGTGTTGTGGCACTGTGGGTTAAGCTGCTGCTTGCAACACAGGCATCCCATATTGGAGTGCCACCTACATTCTTAGCTGCTCTACTTCTGATTCAGCTTCCTCATAAAGCACCTATGTGGGAGACCCAGACAGAGCTCCTCTCACTGGCCTGGCCCAGCCCCATCTGTGTGGCCAGTTGAGGAGCGAACCAGCAGATGTAAAATATCTTCCTCACTCTATCACTCTGCCTTTAAAATAAATAAAAATAACTGGTTCTAGTCTTAGTTGCTTCTTTTCTGACCCAGCTCTCTGCTATGGCCTGGGAAAGGAATAGAAGATAGTCCAAGTCCTTGGGCCCCTGCACCCATGTGGGAGACCCGGAAGAAGCTCCTGGCTCCTGGCTTCAGATAGGCTCAGCTCCGGGAGAGGTGGCTATTTGGGGAGTGAACCAGCAGATAGATGGAAGACCTCTCTCTCTGTCTCTCCTTCTCACTATCTGTAACTCTACTTCTCAAATAAATAAATCTTTTTTTTTTTTTTTTGACAGGCAGAGTGGACAGTGAGAGAGAGAGAGACAGAGAGAAAGGTCTTCCTTTTGCCGTTGGTTCACCCTCCAATGGCCGCCGTGGCCAGCGCTGCAGCCGGTGCACCGCGCTGATCCGAAGGCAGGAGCCAGGTACTTATCCTGGTCTCCCATGGGGTGCAGGGCCCAAGTACTTGGGCCATCCTCCACTGCACTCCCTGGCCACAGCAGAGAGCTAGCCTGGAAGAGGGGCAACCGGGACAGAATCCGGCGCCCCAACTGGGACTAGAACCCGGTGTGCCGGCGCTGCAAGGCGGAGGATTAGCCTAGTGAGCCGTGGCGCCGGCTTCAAATAAATAAATCTTTAAAATAAAAATAAATCTTAAAAAGAAATAAAAGACAGACATATCCAGCCACAAAGCATCCCAGCCGACTCCTCCCAGATTTACAATGCCACGATGGTGACACAGTGGCCTCTGGGTTCTCGGGCTTAAAGCAAAAACCCTGGCTGGCGCCGCGGCTCAAGAGGCTAATCCTCCACCTAGTGGCGCTGGCACACGGGTTCTAGTCCCGGTCGGGCGCCGGATTCTTTCCCAGTTGCCCCTCTTCCAGGCCAGCTCTCTGCTGGGGCCCGGGAGTGCAGTGGAGGATGGCCCAGGTGCTTGGGCCCTGCACCCCATGGGAGACCAGAAGAAGCACCTGGCTCCTGCCTTCGGATCAGCGCGCCGGCCGCGGCGGCCATTGGAGGGTGAACCAACGGCAAAGGAAGACCTTTCTCTCTGTCTCTCTCTCTCACTGTCCACTCTGCCTGTCAAAAAACAAACAAACAAACAAACAAAAACAAAAAACCCTTATGCACTTTGGCACTTTCCCCACCTTGCACCTGTAACCCTCCCCCACTGAGTAAAACCCACTCACCTCGTGTCTGCTCTTCAGGAGCCTCTTTCCACTTGAAGCTTTCTCGTAATTTCTCCTGAATTTCTCCCAGGCTGCAAAGAATGTCTCCCATTTTCCCTTCAGATGCACTGGAAGTCACGTGGGTTGGAGCAGCCAAGGAAAGGTCTACCCCAGAAGAAAAAGCCTATTGATGAATCATTTAAAAAGGAACACATGAAAGCCCGCTACGGAACCCATCAAATGTTCTATTCACATTCTGCTGTTGTCTGCAATTTTCCATCAAACTCCTGGCAAGCCTTTAAAAGCAAAACAAGGCCCTCAACAGGCATGCCCCGAAACAACCTGGGAGCTGTCACACCAAGTCCAGCAAAAACACTGCTGGGGGTGAGGCGACTGAAGGATTTCTTTTTTTTTTTTCTTTTTCTTTTTTTTTTTTTTCTTTTTGACAGGCAGAGTGGACAGTGAGAGAGAGAGACAGAAAGGTCTTCCTTTGCCGTTGGTTCACCCTCCAATGGCCGCCGCGGCCGGCACGCTGCGGCCAGTGCATCGCGCTGATCAGAAGCCAGGAGCCAGGTGCTTCTCCTGGTCTCCCATGGGGTGCAGGGCCCAAGGACTTGGGCCATCCTCCACTGCACTCCCTGGCCAAAGCAGAGAGCTGGCCTGGAAGAGGGGCAACCGGGACAGAATCCGGCGCCCCGACCGGGCCTAGAACCCGGTGTGCCGGCGCTGCAAGGCGGAGGATTAGCCTAGTGAGCAGCGGCGCCGGCCCACCCCCTGAGTTTTTCTAACCTCGGTCCTGTTATCCTCCATCTGCTCCCCAGCTTCAGCGCCTGACTTTCCCTCCCAACTTCGCATGGCCCGCTCTCTGTTGTCTTCACTGAACAGAACAGTAGTCAGCAGGGAGCCGACTGAGTCCTCTCCACGAGCCAGGTACTGACTGAGTACTCCTTGTCCAAAATGCCTGGGACCCGAAGTGCTTCCAGTTCTGCTTATGGTTGTTGCTTTGTTTGGATTTGACTTGGAATATCTGTTTCACACCCACCTTGTGCATATAGCCTGAAGATACCTTTACACAGTCTTCAGCATGTGCGCATTTAGACTTCCACCGAAGGAGCTTAGGGTGGAATTTTCCACTTGTGGCAGTGGTCATGCTGGTGCTCAACAAGGTTTGGGTTTTGGATTTCGGGCTTTCAGATTAGAGATGCTCAACCTGTACTGCTCCCCTCTGAGCTGCATAACAGCCTCACAACGTTGGTTCATTATCCCCATCTTCCAAAGCACTTGGAGTTCATGGAGATCAGCGACACGGTCATGGTGAATCACATCAGCCTTCATTTCCACAATGCTCAAGTGCTTTTTAATACAAGATCTCTGTTTTTATATTTCATTTTTTAAAAAGATTTATTTCTTTATTTGAAAGGCAGAGTTACAGAGAGAGAGGCCTTCCATTTGCTAGTTCACTCCTCAAAGGGCTGCAAAGGCCAGGTCTGGGCCAGGCTGAAGCCAGAAGCCAGGAGCTCCTTACAGGCCTCCCGCACGGGTGGCAGGGAAGGGACCCAAGCACTTGAACCATCTTCCTCCGCCCTCCCATCCATGTCAGCAGAAGGCTGGATTGGAAGCAGGGTATCCAGGGCCTGGAACTGGCACTTAGATATTGGGATGCCAGTATCACGAGCGGAGGCTTAAACCACTGCACCACAACAGGGGCTCCAAAACAAGTTCTTTTTTAACCCTCATGATACAACACTGAGGCAGTCGGCCATGAATTTTCATTCCTATATTTCAGATAGGAACCAGAGACTCAGAAAAATGAGAAAACTTACTCCAGATCGCAACACTAGTGGGTGGCAGTGTCAGGTCTGAAAATCTGATCTTCACGCTTTGGATCCCAACACATCGCAATCCTGAAGACCCACTGAGTGGATATTTACTAAGCACCTAATGTGTGCCAATTGCTAGGGCCTGGAGATCCAGCAGAAAACAAAAGAACAAGAGCTTCAAAGTCTCTGGCATTAGAAGCCTGGAGTTCAGCACAAGAGAAGGGGGCAGATGTTAATAAGGTAATAAGATCATTACAAAATTGCAACCAGTAACTGCTGCAAATGAAAGGTACCTGGATCCTAGGAGTCTCTGAAAGGAGATTTAAGGAGCTAGGGCTGTGTAGCAGGTAAAACTGCCAAGTGTGGCACTGGCATTCCATATGGGCACCAGTTCATAGCCCCGGCTGCTCCACTTCTGATCCAGCTCCCTGCTATTCTGCCTGGGAAAGCAATGAATCATGGGCCAAGTGCTTGGACCCCTGCACCCATGTGGGAGATCCAGAAGAAGCTCCTGGCTCCTGGCTTCAGATTGGCCCATCTCTGGCCATTGAGACCATTTGGGGAATGAACCAGTGGATGGAAGATCTCTTTCAAATAAATAAATAATCTTTTTTAAATGGAGGGAGGGGCTTGAATTGCTCAAGGAAATCAGTGAAGACTTGTCTCTGAGGAAGTAATGCTCTAACTAGAAGCTGAAGGAGAAGCAGGCACAGCCTAGGTGAAGGGGTGAAGGAGGAGTGCTCCCTGAAGGGGGCCCCACAGTGGGAGGAAGCAACACCCACTAGAGAGACTGATGCAGCCAGTGTGGCTGGAGCGCAGAGCCAGGAGGTGGGGTGACCACAGGAGAGAGGCAGCAGGGATGGGAGCCTACGGACCCTTGTTAGTCCTGGGAGGGTCAGGCACCACGGGAGTATTCTAAACAGATGAGTTACACAATCAAGTTTGTTTTAGGGAAAGTCAGTCTGAGGACAGCCAAGAGAACAGGATAGAGGGGGCAGGGTGAGACAGCAATCAGGCAAGAAATTAGCATAGGCTTAGAGTAGAGAAGTCTCCAAGGAGCTAGAGAGGAGTAAAAGGATTTGAGAGATATTTAGGCAGGCCTTGGAGTTGGGACACACTGCCTATGGGGGTGATGGAGGAGACCACTCGACTCCCTTGGAAGGACAATAGGGCCAGAGCTGAGATGGGAAATCCCAGAGGGGGAACGGTTTGGGTTTGGGATTCATTTAAGGGCAATGTGCCTCGGAGATATCCAAGCGGAAAAGATAAGGATCCAAGCGGAAGAGATAAGGAAAAACCAGCCTAGGGCTCAAAGCAGGTTCTAGGCAAGCTCTGGGCACAGGGAGGTGATAATTAAAGCCAGGGGAGTCAGGAAGAGCACTTGGAGGAAACGGGGAATAGAAAGGGACCAGTAACTCTGCCTTGAGGAATTCTAGCATTCACTTGCAGCGCAGAGGGGAGAGAGGCTGTAAAACAGACTGAGAACCAATGGCTGGGGGGGGGAGGGGTGCGGGGAGAGGGGTGGGAGCAGAGGTCAGGAGTTCCAGAAACCCAGAGACGGAAGGAGCAGCCAGCTGCATCACAGCTGCATGCAGATAAGGACGAGAAAGTCTGCAGGTTTACGCAGAGGTCACAGTGATCTCAGGGAGGGCGGTGACAGGGTGGGACCACCTTCCCAACCCTACCTCTAGAATTCCAACTCTCCAATCACACAGGAGTGGCAGTCAGGGGAGGGTGAGGGAGGGGACTCCAGGTGGGAGTTGGCCGTAGCCCCGCCCACCCTCCTCCAGTCCTCTCCCAGCGGAGCCTACCGCGCCCTCCGCACTTAGTCCCCCGTCCGGTCCAGGTTCCAGGGGACGTCTCTGACTCTGGAGGCTCCTGACGATGTCCACCAGCTGCTGCACCAGTCCCGTCAGCTCCTCACCCACTTCCGTAAGGCTCTTTGGTATCACCACCTGTAAAAGAGCAAAAGCAAGGTCCCGGATGGAGCCATAACCATCTGGTACAGCCGTAAACACACATGTGGGTCAGTGGTGCACAGTGGAGACCCCACATAACAGCCCTCACACACAAGGAGTCTTCAACAAGTTCACAGAAAATGCACATTATTTTAAAATTAGGCATACATTTCTATTCTTTTTGTCCCCTAAAAAACTTCCCGTGAATTAAAAAAAATTTTTTTGATTTATTGTATTTAGTTAAGAAGAGAGCGAGAGGGGCCAGTGCTGTGGCATAGTAGGCTATGCTGCTGCTCTGCCTGCAGCAACAGTTCGAGTCCCAGCTGCTCCTCCTCCAATCCAGTTCTGTGTTGTGGCCTGGGAAAGCAGTAGAAGATGGCTCAAGTGCTTGGGCCCCTGCACCCATGTGGGAGACCAGAAGCTCCTGGCTCCTGGTTTCAATTCGGCCCAGCTCTGGCTGTTGTGGCCATTTGGGGAGTGAACCAGCAGATGGGAGACCTCTCTCTCTCTCTGCCTCTGACTCTTAAATAAATCTTAGAGAGAAAAAACACTCTCATCTACCACATCACTCTTTAAGTGCCCCACACCAGACCAAAACAGAGCAGAGTGAAGCCAGGATTGAAGCCCAGGCTTGATTTGAATGGCAAGTGGATGTCCCAAGTAGGGTCTTGGCTGCTAGGCCAAACACCAGCCCCTCCCCAAACTATCTAAAGTACACTCCTATATGTACAAATGACTTTTTACAATGGTGCCAAGACCATTGATGAAAAAAACACGGTTTTTTCAACAAATAGTACTGGGAAAACTGGATATCATTACATAAGAGAATGAACTTGGTCCCTTCAGTGACAGCATGAACAAAAATTAAATAAAAAAGGAGCAAAGACCTAACTGTAAGAAATAAGATACAACAACACTTAGAATTAAAGAAGAACAAGAAATAAAACATACCCAAATTAGAAAGGAAGAATTAAAACCATCCCTGTTTGCATGACCTAATTCCATAAATAGAATATCCTAAAGCCACAAAAAATGATGGCTTAGCAAAGTTGCAGGGTACAAGATCAACACACAAAAGCAGTTGTGTTTTATACACCTGTAATGAACAATGCAAAAAGGAAACAAAGAAAGCAGTCCCATTTACACAGCATCTAAAAAATGAAATACCACAGGGCCAGCCATGGGGGCTGCAGGTTAAAGCAGCTTCCTGCAACACGGGCATTCCACATAAGCACTAGCTCCAGTCCCAGCGCTCCATTTTTTTTTTTTTTAAAGATTTATTTTAGGGCCAGCGCCGCGGCTCAATAGGCTAATCCTCCGCCTTGCAGCGCCAGCACACCGGGTTCTAGTCCTGGTCGGGGCGCCGGATTCTGTCCCGGTTGCCCCTCTTCCAGGCTAGCTCTCTGCTGTGGCCCGGGAGTGCAGTGGAGGATGGCCCAAGTCCTTGGGCCCTTCACCCGCATGGGAGACTAGGAAAAGCACCTGGCTCCTGGCTTCTGATCAGCGCGATGTGCCAGCCGCAATGCGCCGGCCATTGGAGGGTAAACCAACGGCAAAGGAAGACCTTTCTCTCTGTCTCTCTCTCTCACTGTCCACTCTGTCAAAAATTTAAAAACAAAACAAAAAAAAGATTTATTTTAGGGGGCCAGCACCATGGCTCACTTGGTTAATCCTCCGCCTGCGGGCTGGTATCCCATATGTGCACTGGGTTCTAGTCCCGATTGCTCCTCTTCCAGATTAGCTCTCTGCTATGGCCCAGGAAGGCAGTGGAGGATGGCCCAAGTGCTTGGGCCCCTGCACCCACATGGGAGACCAGGAGGGGGCACCTTGCTCCTGGCTTTGGATCGGCACAGCGCCGGCCATAACAGTCATTTTGGAGGTGAACCAATGGAAGGAAGACCTTTCTCTCTCTCTCTCTCTCTCTCTCTCTCTCTCTCTCTCTCACTGTCTACAACACTACCTGTCAAATAAAAAAAAAAGATTTATTTCATTTATTTAAAGGACAGAGTTACAGCGAAAGGTAGAGACATAGAGAGAGAGAGTCCAATTTCCATCTGCTGTTTCACTCCCCCAATTTGCAGCAACAGCCAGAGCTGAGCTGATCCAAAGCCAGGAGCTTCTTCCGGGTCTCCCACATGGATGCAGGGGCCCAAGGACTTGGGCTGTCTTCTACTGCTTTCCCAGGTCACAGCAGAGAGCTGGATCTGAAGTGAAGCAGCCACGATTCAAACTGCCACCCCTACGGAATGCTGGCACAGCAAGGCAGGGGTTTAACCCACTGCGCCACAGTGCTGGCCCCTGCTCCATTTCTGATCCAGCTCCCAGTTAATGCGCCTGAGAATGCAGCAGAAGATGGTTCAAGTGCTTGGGCCCCTGCCACCCATGTGGGAGATGCAGATAGAATTCCAGGATCCTGGCTTCCACCTTCCCCAGCCTTAGCTGTTGTGGCCTCTTGGCATGGGGAGGAGTGAGGGAACTCAGGGTGGAAGATCTCTCTTTCTCTAACTCTGCCTTTCAAATAAGTAAATAAATCTTTAAAAAAGAATGAAACATCTGGGGCCAGCGCCGTGACTCACTTGGTTAATCCTCCGCCTGCGGCGCTGGCATCCCATATGGGTGCCGGGTTCTAGTCCTGGTTGCTCCTCTTCCAGTCCAGCTCTCTGCTGTGGCCTGGGAGGGCAGTGGAGGATGGCCCAAGTGCTTGGGCCCCTGCACCCACATGGGAGACCAGGAGGAAGCACCTGGCTCCTGGCTTTGGATTGGCATAGCTCCAGCCGTAGTGGCCATTTTGGGGGTGAGCCAACGGAAGGAAGACCTTTCTTTCTGTCTCTCTCTCACTGTCTAATTCTATCTGTCAAAAAAAAAAAAAAAAGAATAAAACATCTAAGAAAATTTAAACAAAGAGGTGAAAGGCTTATACAGTGAAAACTATATCAATAGGCTAATCCTCCACCTTGCGGCGCCGGCACACCGGGTTCTAGTCCCAGTTGGGGCACCGGATTCTGTCCCGGTTGCCCCTCTTCCAGGCCAGCTCTCTGCTATGGCCAGGGAGTGCAGTGGAGGATGGCCCAGGTGCTTGGGCCCTGCACCCCATGGGAGACCAGGAAAAGCACCTGGCTCCTGGCTCCTGCCAGGATCAGCGCGGTGCGCCGGCTGCAGCGGCGGCCATTGGAGGGTGAACCAGCGGCAAAGGAAGACCTTTCTCTCTCTGTCTCTCTCTCTCACTGTCCACTCTGCCTGTCAAAAAAAAAAAAAAAAAAAAAAAAAAAAAAAAAAAAAAGAAAACTATAAAACATCACTGAAGTAGAGAGTATTTTGGAAAGACATGCTATATTTTGGGGAAAGAAGACTTAACATTGTTAAATGTCAATGCTACCCCTAAGCAATCTACAGATTCAGCACAATTGCTATAAACAGTACAACACCCTTTTTTTGTGCAAGTGGAAACCTAATTCAAATGGAATTGCAAGGGGCCTTGAACAGCCAAAACAATCTTGAAACAGAACAATGTCAAACTTGCAATTTCCAATTCAAAATTTACTACAAAGCTATGGGAATCAAAACAATGGGGCACTGGCATAAGGACAGACACATAGGCAAATGGAGTACAACTGAGACCAGAAATAAACCAAAACATCTATTATCAATAGATTCTTACAGAGATGACAACTCCACTCACTGGAGAACAGTCTCTTCAGTAAATGGGGCCAGGACAACTAGACATCACATTTATTTAATTGATGCGACAGAGAGGAAGGAAGGATGAGATGGGGAGAGAGAGAGATATCTTCTATCTGCTGGTTTATTCCCCAAATGTCCCCCAAGAACCAGGCTGGGCCAGGCTGAAGCCAAGAGCCAGGAGCTTCTTCTGGTTCTCCCATGTGGGTACAGGGGCCCAAGCACCTGGGCCATCCTCCGCTGCTTCCCCTGGCCATCAGCAGGGAGCTGGATTGGAAGTAGAGCAGCGGGGACTCAACAGTGATGCCAGCACTGCAGGCAATGGTAACTTGCTATGTCACAGGTATTAATCACAAAAACTGATGGACGGAATTTTAAAAATGTGATCTTATATGTGTTACAACATGAGTGCCCCTAGAAAACATTTTGATGAGAGAAGCCAGCCATCAAGGGACAGAGAATGCATTCTAGTTGCATGAAGCATCTAGAATAGGCAACTCACATAGAAAGCAGGTTAGACGCCAGGGGCTGTTAAGTGGGCATAGTGTTGGGGATTGTACTGTGGCATGGTGGGTAAGGATGCTACCTGTGACACTCGCATCCCATATAGGCGCTAGTTTAAGTCCCGGCTGCTCCACATCCAGTCCAGCTCCCTGCTAATGACCTGGGAAAAGCAGCAGAAGATGGCCCAAGTGCCTGGGCCCCCACCACCTATGTGGGAGACCCAAATGAAGCTCCTGGCTCTTGGTTTTAGCCTGGCCTAGACCCAGCCATTGCAGCCACCTGGGGAGTGAACCAATGCATAGAAGGTCTCTCTCTCTCTCTAACATGGACTTTCAAAATAAACCTTTAAAAAAAAGGGGGGGTATAGCGGGGCTAGTGCTGTGGGGCAGCAGGTAAAGCTGCTGCCTGCAGTGCCAGCATCCCATGTGGGTGCCAGTTTGAGTCCTGGCTGCTCCACTTCCGATCCAGCTCTCTGCTATGGTCTGGGAAAGCAGTAGAAGATGGCGCAAGTCCTTGGGCTCTTGCACCTGTGTGGGAGACCCAGAGGACATTCCTGGCTCCATTGCACAGCTCTGGCCCTTGTGGGCATCTGGGGAGTGACCCAGCGGATGGAAGATCTCTCTCTCTCTCTCTCTCTGCCTCTGCCTCTCTGTAACTCTGCCTTTCAAATCAATCTTAAAAAAAAATAAAGATAAGCATTTCTGTTTATGTTGATGAAAACTGGGGAAAAGAGAGGTATAACCACAGAAGCAATTAATGCTGAATTGTACACTTACAAGATCGTTAAAATAACAAATGCTACATATATAAACACAGTAAATTTTATGACATATATAACCACAATACATTATGATATATAAAACCACAATAAATTTTATGATATATACATACAAACAATAAAAAGTGTTTCAGAGAGAAACCGCAGAAAGACTGGGAAGAAGCAGAAATAAGCTAAGATGCAGAGCAGCTCGGTTGCAGAGATTTAAGGAAATTTGATTTTTTTTTTTTTTTTTTTTTTTTGCTTCTTCATACTTCTCCGGACTTTCTCATAGATTCTCCCCAGAGCAGGGGAGAGACTCTGGGAGGGAAGAAACTAAGGTAAAACAGGACCGATGAGGCAGCTGGGAAGGAGCCCGGGGGCGGGCGCCGGAGCTGCGGGAGGGGCGGCCTACCCGCGGCGGGGCCGCGCGGGCGGCGGGTGCGGGGTCCGCGTCCAGCTCCCGCGCCGCGCGGCTGTACTTGTCGGCCAGGTCTTGCAGCAGCGTGTTCTTCCGCAGCCGCGGCGGCTGCGCCGCGCCCTCGCGGCAGGTGGGGCAGGCCCAGCGGCGCCGCGCGTCGCGCGAGTCCCACAGGTGAGTGAGGCAGTGACGGCAAAAGCTGTGGCCGCAGGGCAGCGTCACGGGCCAGGACAGCAGCCCGTGACAGATGATGCAGCCCAGGTCGTCCTCGGTCAGCCACACGGGCACGGCCGGACTGCAGCCCGGGCCCGCCATGGCGGCGCGGAAGTAGCGGTGCCGTGCGGCGGGCGCGTGTCTCCGCGGGCTCCTCCCTCGCTCTTCCTCTTCCCCTGCTGGCCCCGTCGCTTGCGGCCACCGCTCCCCGGAGCTGCCTTCTGCTCTGGGCACAGCCGCCTGCTGGTGCGGCCTCCCGAAGCGTGTGCGAGCCCGCAGATGTCCCCCTGTTACGCGGCAGCCCCGGCGCCCGGGACCCGCACAGGGGTGCATGGGGCCAGCCTCCTGCTGTTGCACACGCTGCGGGGCAGCAGAAGATGGCTGGAGGACCCCGGTCCCTGCACCCTCCTGGGAGACCCGAATTGAGCTCCTTGGCTCCTGGCTTCAGCGTGGCCCCAGCCCTGGCTGTCGTGGGCATTTGGGGAGTGAACCGGAAGATGGAAGATCTCTCTTAGTCTCTCAAATAAAATGAAAATGAGTGTATTTTTAAAATTAATGCATCTTGGGCAACTCTTGGGAGGAAGAAGGATCCGATTTAGGAACTGAGCAAATGCGCCCACGAGGTGTCACCGCCGGCGTGCGTTCGCAGGATGAACTGCCGGCACGGACCCCTCCCAGGGCTGCAGCCTACGCAGGGGTTTTGTTAAGGCCAACCCCTGTCATGGTAACATGCTAGAGCGCCTCTGAAATCGTTTTCATAACCCGCAACTGTGCTGCTGTGTCCTTACTGCGCTCTGCGGGTCAGAAGTGCCATAACCAACCGGACAAAAAACAGGGGCAGCGACCCTGGCCCGGCTCCCGTTCTGCTCGCCCGCCTCCTACTCCAGTCCTGAGCACTAGGCAACCAGAATTGTTAGCGCTGCACCAGGTCCTTCCCTACGAAGACCCAAAGCAGTGAAGGAACTTCCAGGCCGGCCTCGCCCTGCGGGAGTGGCACAGAGCAGAACCTGTAGCTGGTCAGTGGAAATGAAAGCGCCACGGCTTGTGCTGCTTCACCACATCTGGCCTGAACTCCACGCAGGACCCAGGTGTGACTAATATCCCAGCACTGTGAGTGACGTGTTTCACTTCGTCTGTGCAATATTTCCAACATTTTCCGGTGCTAGAGAAATAGTTTAATTGGAACTTCTCTGACCCATTTGAAACACAGAGAAGTAATACATGCAGCTTCCCAGCAGCTTTTTAAATTTGTGTATTTGAAAGGCAGAGTGACAGAGAGAGAGAGGGAGAGACAGAAAAATATCTTCCATCTGCTGGTTCACTCCCCAAATGGCCACAACATCCAGGGCTGCGCCAGGCTGAAGCCAGGAGCCAGGAACTCCTTCTGGATCTCCCATGGGGGCAGCAGGAGCCCAAGCATCTTAGACCATCTTCTGCTGCCTTCGCAAGAGCACCCACAGGAAGCTGGATCAGAAGTGGAGCAGCTGGGACTTGAACCTGCACTGGCATATGGAATGCCATTGACAAAGCAGCAGCTCAACCAGCTGCACCACAACACAGGCCCCTGGTTTGTCTTTTGTTGAACTGCAACTCTCAGTTGCAACTCTCATCACCCTGTATGTCTGGTAATACTGCTTGTCTTGAGAAATGCATAATCTGGGGTCAGCGATGTTGCCTAGCAGGTTAAGCCACCACCTGTGAGGCCTGTATCCTATTTCATCCGGGTTCCAATTCTGGCTGCTTCCTGTCCAACTCCCTGCTGATGCACCTGGGAAAGCAGTGGAATATGGCTCAAGTACTTGGGCCCCTGCACCCATGTGGGAGACTTAGATGAGCCTTCTTTCTCCTGGCTTAGGCCTGGCCCAGCCACGACCGTTGTGGCCATTTGGAAAGTGAACCAGGGCATAAAAGGCCCCTCTCTCTGCTTTCAAATAAATAAATCCTTAAAAAAAGAAAAATACATGAACTGATCTCAGTATAGCCTCGCCAGTCTTTTTAGAATTGCTGTACTCATGTACTAACTGCATGAATTTTCTGTCCTTTTACCTTCGACTTACTGATTGCACTAGATTTGTCTTGGAGACAATGTGTAATTGGGTCTCGCTTTCTTATCCACTCTGCCAATAGTGCACTTTGAGTATTTAATCCACCAACATTTTTTTTTTTTTTTTTTGACAGGCAGAGTGGACAGTGAGAGAGAGAGACAGAGAGAGAAAGGTCTTCCTTTGCCGTTGGTTCACCCTCCAATGGCCGCCGCGGCCGGCGCACCGCGCTGATCCGATGGCAGGAGCCAGGAGCCAGGTGCTTTTCCTGGTCTCCCATGGGGTGCAGGGCCCAAGCACCTGGGCCATCCTCCACTGCACTCCCTGGCCACAGCAGAGGGCTGGCCTGGAAGAGGGGCAACCGGGACAGAATCCGGCGCCCCAACCGGGACTAGAACCCGGTGTGCCGGCGCCGCTAGGCGGAGGATTAGCCTAGTGAGCCGCGGCGCCGGCCTCCACCAACATTTAATGTAATTACTTACCGATGTGATTGGGTCTGGATTTTGCTCTTTGTTTTCTACTTCTCCCATTTATTCCTTATGCCTTCAACCTGCCTTTCCTAGGTTAATTTAATGATTTTTATAATTCTACTTCAGTTTCTTTGTTGGCTTTAAAATTTTATTTATTTTCATTTTATTTGAAAAGAAGAGAGACAGAAATCTTCCATCTGCTGGTTCACTTCTCAGATGCCTACAACAGCCAGGACTGGGTCAGGTTAAAGTCAGGAGCCCACGGGCCAGCGTCGTGGCTCACTTGGCTAATCCTCTGCCTGCGGCACCAGCATCCCAAATGGGTGCCAGGTTCTAGTCCTGGTTGCTCCTCTTCCAGTCCAGCTCTCTGCTGTGGCCCGGGAGGGCAGTGGAGGATGGCCCAAGTGCTTGGGCCCCTGCACCTGCATGGGAGACCAGGAGGAAGCACCTGGCTCCTGGCTTCGGATCAACACAGCGCCGGCCATAGCAGCCATTTGGGGGGTGAATCAATGGAAGGAAGACCTTTCTCTCTGTCTCTCTCTCTGTAACTCTGCCAAATAATAATAAAAAAAAAAAAGTCAGGAGCCTACTCCCACATGGGGTCTCCCACATGGGTAGCAAGGACCCAACAGCTTCAGCCATCACCCACTGCTTCCTGGGAGGCACTAGCAGGAAGCTGGATCTGAAGTGGAGAAACCAGGTCTCACCCCAGGTGCTGTGGTGGAAAATACTATGTCTCAGGCAGTGACTTCACTGCTACGCCAGATGCCTGCCCGTCTGTTGGCTTCTTAGCTACACCTCTTTGCATTCTGTGTTCCGTGGTTGCTTTAAGGATCATAATACATATCCTTGACTTTCTGGGAAGAAAGGAGAGCCTCCCCGTCTCCCTCGGTGCAGGTGAGCTCTGTTAGCACACAGGCAACACTCACCCCACTGCACAGCCCTGTGGAAGGCCTGCCTCCCCCAGCAGGGACAAGTGACCTTTAAAAAAGAACTATGGAGTTTAAGATGCTTATTTATCTATTTGAGAAACAGAGAGAGAGCAAGCAAGCACTCCAATCTGCTAGCTCACTCCTTAATGCCTGCAGCAGCCAGGATGGGGCCATTGCTGAAGCTGGGAGCAAGGAATTCCATCCAGATCTCTCACATGAGTGGCAGGGACCCAGTCCTGGGCCCTCAGTGCTGCCTCCCGGGGTCTGCATGAGCAGGAAGCTGGAGTCGGGCATCCAGCACTTGAACATGGAATGCAGGCGTCTTAACCACCGGGCCCAATGCCCATCCCAGCACCCATCATCTTGTACTTCCTGCTTGGCTCCGAGCCTGGCACCTGGAACATGGTCAGAAACACTTGTTACTTACACTGAATTTCACGACTGAGTGCAGTGTCCTCGTTTTAAAGAGACGTAGAGTAAATTTTTCTAATGGTGTCAAGTTAGTGGCAGGGCCAGACCCCGGCTGGCTGTCTCCACCGTGGAGAGCAGGTGCCCTCAGCATGTTCCTTTCCTTCCAGGGCACTGGGGCTGATCGATGCAGCTGTTGCTTTTTATATTATCCAGGCTTTTATTCCTTCTAACATTGCACAAAGATGGAATTCTCAAGGCAAAGCTTTGACTCGTACAGAAAACTCACTACTTTTGAAGAGTGAAAAGTGGATGTTTTAAAATTTTCCCCCAACTTTTTAGTTTGAAAATCTTGAAATCAACATAAAATTTACATGAATAGGACACTAAATACCCATCTGTACTCTATCTGGATTCATCAGTTGCAAACATTTTGCACAAGGGCACTCCCCACACTTTTTTTTTTTTTAATATTTATTTATTTGATGGCCAGTGCCGCAGCTCACTAGGCTACTCTTCCACTTGCAGCACTCCGGGTTCTGGTCCCGGTTAGGGCGCCAGTTCTGTCCTGGTTGTTCCTCTTCTAGTCCAGCTCTCTGCTGTGGCCCAGGAGTGCAGTGGAGGATGGCCCAAGTGCTTGGGTCCTGCACCCGCCTGGGAGACCAGGAGGGAGCACCTGGCTCCTGGCTTCGAATCGGTGCAGTGTGCCAGCCGTGGCGGCCATTTGGAGGGTGAACCAACGGAAGGAAGACCTTTCTTTTTGTCCTCTCTCTCACTGTCTAACTCTGCCTGTCCAAAAAAAAAAAAAAAAAAAGTATTTATTTGAAAGGCAGAGTTAGAGAGATATTCCTGCCACTGGTTCACTCATAATATGGCTACAATGGCAGAAGCTGGGCAAGGCTGAAGCCAGGAGCCAGGAGCTTCGTGCAGGTCTCCCTCATGGGTGCAGGGGCCCAAGCACTTGCTTCATCCTCTGCTGCTTTCCCAGACGCATTAGCAGGGAGCTGGCTCAGAAGTGGAGCAGCCAGGACTGGATCCAGCTCTCCTATGTGGCCTAACCCTGCCCCCAGCACTGGCCCCTCCCCCACATATTTACATACTCTGTACAAGTATGTGTACACATACACTGATTTTCTTGCTGAGCCATTTAAGAAATCAGTTGTAGACATGACATTTGATCCTTAAATACTTCAGCATGTGTCTCCTAAGAACAAGAGCATTCTACAAAAACAGGGCATAGTTATCAGTCTTACAGCACTATTAGCCAATATACATTCATATTTCCAGACTCCGATTTCTCCAGTTCTGCCCTTGCCAGATCCAGGGTCCAATCAAGAGTCGACTTGGTTGCCGAGTCTTCGTCTCCTTGAACCTCGGGCAGTTCCCAGATTACTTCCCCTTTCGCGGCACTGACGGTTTGGCGAGTCCAGGCCAGTTGTTCAGCACAAGGTCTCCAAGGTGCATTTGCCTGGTGAGGTCCTCACGTTTAGATCCAGACTAAACTTTCTGGGTGTGGGCCAGATGCCACCTGCATGAGGCATCACGTGGTGTGAGGAAGTCCTGGCCCGCGTGGCCATTTCAAGCCTGGGTGTACGCAGGACGCGGGAGGCACACGTGTTCATCTGTGTGCCAGAGCCCCAGGTCCCCGAGGCTGGCCAGCGGCGGAGGCTGCTGACTGTGAGGCACTTCCTCTGGGCGGCCAGGCCCAAGGTGCACACTTCTTCCCATCAGGAGCTCCAGGTGTTCAGTGGGCAGCCAGCTCCTGGGGGACCAGTCACCTGCTGCTCTGGCCACTCCCTGTTGATGCAGCTACAAGCGAAGAGAAGGGGGGCTGAGGGAGGTGGCGGTGCTGGTGCAGGCCTGCTGGAGGGAAGAGACAGCAAGGAGACAGGCTGACAGTGACAGAGGGCGCCAGAGTGAAAAACAGACCAAAAACGTAAGGACAGACAGCAGAGGACAGACAGCAGAGGAGGAGAGAAAAACAGACACAGACAGAAACTCAGACACATAAGCCCACAGAGGAAGAAAAAGCACCAGGGGCCGGGGTTGTGGTGCAGGGGTTAAGATGCCAGCATCCCATATTGAAATGCTGGCTGAAGTCCTGGCTGCTCCATTTCTGATCCAGCTCCCTGCTAATGTGCCTGGGAAAACAGCAGAAGCTGGCCCAAGTGCTTGGACCCCTACTACCCACATGGGAGACCCAGATGGAGTTCCTGAATCCTGGCATCCACCTGGCCCAGCTCCAGCCATTTGGGAAGTGAACCAGCAGATGGAAGATCTCCCTCTCTCTCTCTCTGCCTTTCAAATAAAATAAATAGTTTTAAAAAATTAAAATGTTAAAAGAAAGGTGACATGCTTTGCTAGCAGTTTCTAAAACTTTTTGAGGCACTGTGGCTTTGGCTCTGGGACAGTGGGTGGACTCCAGCCCCCAGGGGACCACGCGGTGTCACCTGCTCAGTCTGTACTTTTCCAAACACAAAACATCTCCGTGGTGCCCCTGAAGTCAGGCCCTGGGTGGGAAGTTTCCTGCTGCAGTTCGTCACTCTCCTCTCTTTCCACAGGGCTGGGGGCACACAGGGAAGCCCCCTGGTGACCTGTGGTGAGGAGGAGCAGAAGAGAGGACAGGGCTAAGACACCAGAAATAGCCTGCCCTGGGCAGTGGGGAAGAATTCAGACCCCCAGGAGCTGCCCAGCAGGGGTGGCCGTGCCAGGGGGTGGGAGCAGGACACTGCTCAGCCCCAGGAGATGCCAGCCCCCCCTGCTAGAAGCTTACTGAGAAGGGCTCCACTGGAGGATCTTACTGCACACCGGGACTCCCAGGAACGCCCACGCTCTGTGCTCTTTGGCAGGAAGAGGTGACAGCGCATGGTCCGGGCTCTCCTGTGGCACTGCTGTGAGGCAGCCCCTCAGCCCTCAGCCAAAAAAACTCCAGCCCCCGATTCTTTTTTTTTTTTCCTTTTTCTTTCTTTTTCTTTTTTTTTTTTTTTTTTGATAGACAGAGTGGACAGAGAGAGAGAGACAGAGAGAAAGGTCTTCCTTTTGCCGTTGGTTCACCTTCCAATGGCCACTGAGGCCAGCATGCTGTGGCCAGCGTACCGCGCTGATCCAAAGCCAGGAGCCAGGTGCTTCTTCTGGTCTCCCATGGGGTGCAGGACCCAAGCACTTGGGCCATCCTCCACTGCACTCCCTGGCCACAGCAGAGAGCTGGCCTGGAAGAGGGGCAACTGGGAAAGAATCTGGCGTCCCGACTGGGACTAGAACTGGTATGCCGGCGCCGCTAGGCGGAGGATTAGTCTGGTGAGCCGCGGCGCTGGCCCTGATCCTTTTTTTAAATAAAATTCTTAAAGACTTATTTATTTGAAAGGCAGAGTTATAGAGACACAGAGGGAGAGAGGAAAAAAGATGGAGAGAAGAAGAGGAGAAGGACAGAGAGAGGTCTTCCATCCGCTGGTTCACTCCTCAAATGGCCACAACAGCCAGTGTTGGGCCAGGCTGAAGCCAGGAGCCAGGAGTTTCATCCTGGTCTCCCAAGTGGGTGGCAGGGGCCCAAGCATTTGGACCATCTTCCACTGCGTTTCCAGGTGCATCAGCAGGGAGCTGGATAGGAAGTGGAACAGGAGGGACTCAAACTGGTGCCTGTGTGGGATACTGGCATTACAGGCCATGGCTTAACCTGCTGTGCCACAATACAGGCCTCCGGGATTGTTTTTAAAGGCAGGATGAAAGAGAGAGAGAGAGAGAGAGAGAGAGACTGGGATTCCTTTTGCTGAATGCCCTCAAGGCAAGAGGAGAGAGGGGAACCCGTGCAGGTCTCCCATGAGGGTGGCAGAGACTCAACTATCTGAGGCATCAGCTGCTGCCCCAGGCCTGCGCTGGTGGGAAGCTGGGATCAGGAGCCAGCAATGGAACTCAGGATGAATGTGTGATGGGGGCAGGTACCCAAACTGCTGGGCCAAACCCCGCTAACCCCCAGGCCCCGAGGCTCACCGAGGAGGAGGGGTGTCAGGGGCCGGGCCAGGACCTCCCGCAGACTCTCCAGCCACTCGCGCTGCTCCTTCTCCGTGGGGCAGGTGAGGACGAATCTCCGCTCTGGGGTGACCACGGTGAGGCCAGCCTTCCAGCGGCTCCCCCGGACGCCCTTGGGCAGGTCTTCACAGACTTCGTACCCGTGCTCCTTGCTCCCGAGGAAGACCTGGCCCTGCTCAAAGGCGTCCTACAATCCGGGCCCGGCGTCCTCAGAGGCTGTCCCTGGGGCAGCGGGGACCCACCCCCCCCAGCCCTCACGGCCCCGCAGGCTCTATCTGGGGAAAGGGCGTGGGTGTCCGCACCGAGATCTCTGCTAGGTGGGAGTTTGAAAGGTGAAATCCCCGACCTACATCACTCAGCGTGCGTTCTGTTCCCTCGTGGAGAAGCCACCAGGCTAGGTACTTCAGTGCACACTGTCGTGGGACCGCCTCCAAGGAGAGCGTTCTTACTTAGCCCATTTTTCAGAGCAGACTAAGGCACACAGAGCCCAGTGCTCTGCCCAGGGTGCAGCCCTGCCAGGGGCGTGGCGGTGCCAGGAGCCCACGCTCCCCCCACTCCCAGCCACTCCATGCCGTGGGCCCCTGGAGACTGGAGGAGGCAGGCACCAGATGTGACCTCAGTGGGCGGCACTGGGCACTCTTGTGAAGCACTTCCTGAAGGTGAGGGCAGGGGAGGCCTCAGGCCCAGGAGATGCCGCCCCACCCCCACCCCCCAGCCCTGGGTGGGGGTCTCCTGGGGAGGGACCACAGCAGCGCTTACCAGTGGGTTCTTGTAATAGAGCAGCCTCCGCTCCTGGGGATCCAGGGCGAACCACCTTTTCTTGAAAGGTTCTCTGTGCTGCAAAAGAGGAAGTCCCTTACCAGGGATGGTGGGCCCCAAGCACTTCCTGAGGTCAGAGGTCAGAGGCCAGCCCAGAGACAGCCATGCAGCCCGGCCTCAGGCCTCCACTCCACGGGCAAGCACCCTGGAAGTCAGATACCCTAACGCTTCCTCCTGGGGTCCCTCAGACCCCCTCCCCAAACCTCCCACCTTCCAGCCCAGCCCCCCCCCGCCGCCAGCTTCTCCCTGCTGCCCGTAGGTGCTGCTTGGGTTAACCCAGGCGCTTCCCTCTTTCTCAGGCTGTGGACAAGGGAGCCTCAAGAAGAGGAAGCTGGGAAATCAGAAGTGGCAGCTGCTCAGGGAGGCTGAGAGTGCTGGCCTGGGCCAGATCCTACCGGAGGTCAGCGGAGCCCTGGGGCGAGGAACACAGGAGGGCTGGGCCCCGGGACTGCTCGCTCTGCCTGCCCTGCCCCCTGGCATGCAGACCCCCCACCCCCACCTGCACCGCTCACTGTCCTCTTAACAAGCATCCTGCAACCAGGCTAAATCTTTCCGAAAGCAAGCCCCAGAATGCTGCCGTGTGGGGCTCAGTTTTTAGGGAGCTCCTTCCACTCCTCCCCTTCTCTTCCTCCTGCTCCCCTCCCCTCCCTCACAGCCACTTGCTGGCCCTGGCCTCCACCTTCACTCAGGCGCCACCTCTCTGGATGTTCCTCCCCAAAGCAGCCAGGCCTCGCCATCCTCCAGGGATAAGAGGGGGTGAGCAGCCACTGGGGTGCACGCTGGGGGAGGGGCATGCCTATGGGGTCCCACTGGTGCATGAGCCTTGGTGCACAAGTGTGTCTGTTAAGCCCTGGGAAGCCCCTGCCCTGCTTTCACAGGCATGGGGCACTTGAGGGGAGTTGAGAGAAGCCGAAGGTGATGAGGCTAAGAGGGGGCTGCCATGAGAGGGAGAGGCCACACCATGCCCACGCCCACGCTGGGCCACAGACCAGCTGACATCTCCTTTGCCACTTGGGCCTTCAGCCCAGGGACGCACGGGTCTCACTTTACTTCCCTTCCCCTCATTCACCCATTCCCTCGCCCTCCCACCCTCCACCCCAAGTTCGGCACCTGCTGCCTCCCTGGACAGGGCCCGGTGAGTCCCCACAGGGACCTACCTTTGGACCCGTCTTCTCCATGAAGCCTTGTTTGAGGTAATTCCTCGTGAGGAGGGGCAGGAGCTGAGGGGAGAGAGACAGAAGCTGGCCCCCTACATATCACCCGAGGGATGGGGTGGGGGGCTGGAGGTTCCCCACTGAGCTTGGCTCCCCATCAAAGGGGAAGTCGGGAATGGGGAAGGATGTGCGGTGGCGGGGGCCATGGGGTTATATTTAGAATGTGCCCTGGATGTAATCTTCATATTTCAATAAAGCCAGTCCACAGCACCCGCGCCGTGCTCAGAGCGTGCAGGACATGGCTGAGCCACCGCTCTTGGAGTCAGGGAGCTTATCTGGAGGGCCCGGTGAGACACAGTTCTCAGCCTCCAAGGAGGGTGGGTCTCACCAGCCTCGCTGCACCCCTGATGAATCCAGGGCGCAGACATGTGCTCAGGAATTCTCTCCAAGTCCTAGAGCTGGAGGCCTGGGGAGCTGGGATTCACAGCCGGGGCTGACGGACACTGAGCCGTGGCCCCAGCACTGCTGCACTGTGACGCTAACATGTGAGCAGGCCAGAGCCTCCTGGCCCTGAGCAGGTCATTGCTGGGGATCCTGGCCCAGGGCCTCCAGGAGGTGGTGGCAGGTTGGGCAGAGCAAGCCCTGGACTAGGCGTCTGGAGGCCTCTGCCAGCTGTGCCACCCTGGTGAGTCCTCTGTCTCTCAGGGCCTGGTTCCCCGGTGTGGAGGAGACTGGATCGTGGGCTCTGGCGGATCCACCTCCAGCCGGCGTCCTGTGCACACAGAGGCGTGCAGGGATACTGGTCTCCTGTGCTCCAGGGGCCAACCTGACAAGTCCAGAACTTCAGACAACAAGGCAGGCTTCCAGGAAGGGGGACGCTGCCCCAGAGCTCAGGGGCCCAGGGCAGGGGCTGGGGAACCACAGTGGAGAGTGAAAGGGGGAACCATAGGAGCTAAACATGAAAACCCCAAGGTGAACATTGGGCCGAGGAGTAAAGGCATCAGTTGGGACACTCGCATCCCTTGTGGGAGTGCTGGGGTTCACGTCTTGGCCTTGCTCTCTATTCCAGAGCTTCTTGTCAATGCACACCCTGGGAGGCGGCAAGTGATGGTTCAAGTACTTGGGTCCCTGCCACCCATGTAGAAGACCTGGACTGTGCTCCTGACTCCTGACTCCAGCCTGGCCCAGCCCTGGCCATTGTTTGCATTCTGAGGGTGAACCAGAGGAGGATGGGAGCTCTCCCTCTCTTGCTCTCTCTCACTCTGCCCCCCCTCAATAAGCAAATTTAAAATTAAGTGATTGATTTTAATTTCATTAAAAAACTTAAAATGTAAACTATGCCACTGCCCTCTCTCATCTGCAGTAGGCTTTAATTCCTGCACTGGGAGAAAGCCAAGTCCCTAACTGCTCAGGATTCTGAACAACAGCCAGCACTGCCAGTGTGGAAACCCCGGGCAGCAGGAGGGAAGTGCTTGGGTCCCGGCTTCCTCCCCTCTCACAATAGCCGTGCTGTGGGTGTCCTCCACCTAGAGACAGGCAGGTGCCCTGAGGTGACACGCATTTCTGATCACAGGGCCACCGCCCCACTGGACTTCGAGGTTTGGGGTGTCTGGATCCTTAAGCTTGCACCAGCCTGGATCACTGCCCCAAACCTCCCGCCGTGCACAGGTGCAGGCTGGGAGGAGGCTGGGGATGGGCAAGGGGGAGTGACAATGGCTCAGGAGTCACGGGAACTCTGGGTCACTGCTGGCCACACCGGCCAGCCAAGATGGGAAGCTTGAGCAGATGAAGTAAGGCTGAGCCTCTGTCCTTTGCCCTTCCTCTCTGGTCAGCAGTCAGCAGTCAGCAGTCCTAATGCCCTGGCCTTGACCAGTTCTGGCCGCTGACTCAGCACACCCACAACCAGGCCATGCTGGGACTGTACCCAGGGAGGTGCTGTCTCAGCGCTGTATCCCAGACACTCAGCTCCCTGCAGACCCTGGAATTAAGGAGCATTTAGGCTTTCAAGGAGGGTCAAAGGATTGGAAACAAGAAAATCCCAGGTGGGGCCGGTGCCATGGCGCAGTAGGTTGATCTTCCACCTGCAGTGCCGACATCCCATTTGGACATTGGTTCTAGTCCCAGCTGCTCCACTTCTGATCCAGCTCTCTGCTACAGCCTGGGAAAGCAGTAGAAGATGGTCCAAGTCCTTGGACCCCTGCACTGGCATGGGAGACTGAGAAGAAGCTCCTGGCTCCCGGTGCAGCTCTGGCTATTGCGGCCATCTGGGGGCATGAACCAACGGAAGGAAAACTTTTCTCTCTGTCTCTCCCTCTCACTGTCTGTAACTCTACCTCTCAAATAAATAAAAAAAATCTAAAAAAAAAAAAAAAAAGAACGAAAGAAAAGAAAATCCCAGGATGAGTATGGTCTTTCCATGCCTATCACTTACAAAATCTTCTTAGAGAGGAACTGAAAAACAGAGAACAGACCACAGTCTCTCAGCTGGAAGGAACTGTGAAGATGTCTGGCCAGCTGCCATCTGACCAACACAGAAACTGCACTTCTCAGAGAGGTTCCACGACCTGGAGGGTCACACAGCAAGTTAGCGACAGAGCTTCCACGAGGACCCAGGTCTCCTGGCTCAAGGCAGCACCTTCTGCCCCACACCTTGTGGGCATGCTCCCCCTCCATGCCTGGGGGAGGCAGATGGGAGTTCTCAGGCCCACCATGACCTTGGCCACGGAAGGCTGAGCTGCTCCTGTGACAATGACAGTGGGGAAGATCTCAGGCCCTTCCTGAGAGCAGAACTCCGCAAGGGGAGGGGAGAAGCTAGGCAGGGACGAGCCCCTGGGTGATTCACTTCTTGCGGGACTTTTCAGTAGGAGTGACTGCCTCTGCTACTGTAATGGGGTGACCAGGCCACAAGCGGCTGTTAGGGATCGTTTGCACTTTTCAGCGGCAGAAGGGGTCAGAAAGAGATGCCGCCACCCTGAGTTCTTTCGTCGCTATGGAGTGGCCTTGCGTCCTGAAGGGGAGAAACAGGCCTGCTTTTTGGAGACCACCTTGCCAGGTGGGGCCGTGAGCCCCCTGCCTCCCTCTGAGGTGCCCAGCCCTCAGGTCTCGGGGCCCTGCCTGCACACAGCCCTGGCCTGACCTCTGAGTGTCTGCGGGTTCAGCAGACAGGTGAGGAGGAGGTGGCGGAGGGGACGCTCAGAAGCTGGGGCCGTGTCCCGCTTACCTCCGACTCCGGGAGCTCAGGGAAGGCCGTTTGCAGGTACTGCAGCCGGGCTGCACGGAGGGCGTTGAACCAGTCCACTATCTCCTGCCGAGAGAAACGCAGAGACCGTGTGGGCAGCCGGGGGCGTGGTGGCAGCAGCTGGCAGCCTCAGGGTTGGGGCATGTGCACACATGTCTACTCAGGGGCACCTGGGGAGGATGCCATCAGAGCTGTATCGTCCAAACTGAGCAGGTAGGCAGCCAGGTCCAGGGCGCACCCCCAGGCTGGGGGAAGGGCGCTGCAGGGAGCTATACAATGGCCTGGGACAGTATTTTTCACGTTGTTGGCTTGTTTATTTGAAAGGCAGAGAGAGAGAGCTCTCATCTGCTGAGCTAGGCCAAAGCCTCGAACTAGAACTCAGTCCAGGTCTCCCATGTGGGTGACAGGGACCCAACAGCCTGGACCGTCACTGCTGCTTCCCAAGGTGTGCATCAGAAGGAAGTTGGAATCGGAAGTGGAGCTGGACTTGAACTCAGGCACACCAGTGTGGGATGTTGCCAGCCCAACTGGTGTCTTAACTGCTAGACCAAATGCCCGTCCTTTCACTTTCCAATGTGTGTAAGACTCACTTGGATGCAGGGACAAGCGTTTGGTGCAGTGGGTAAGACGCTGCTTGGGATACTCACATTTCCTATCAGAGTGCCTAGGTTCGAGTCCCGGCTCTGCTTCCGATGGCAGCTTCCTGCCAGTGTGCACTCCGGGATCAAATGCTGGAGTCCTTGCCACCCGCATTCTAGACTTCTAGCTTGGCCTGACCCAGTCCTGGCTGTTGTGGGCATTTGGGGAATGAATCGGCAGAAGGGAGCTCTCTGTTTCTCTTTCTGCCCTTCAGATAAATCAATTTAAAATCCAGCAGGGAGCTGGATTAGAAATGGAACAGCCAGAGCCCATAGGGGATGCTGGCATTGCAGGCAGTGCTTAACCTGTTAAGCCACTAAAAAAATTTTTTTAATGTAGATTCAGATCAAATAGGCCTGGGACAGGGGACAGGGCTCACGAGAGTCATTCCCTAACACACTCCCAGGTGCCAGGACACTGCTGCTCAGTTGATACAGTGAGAAGGAAGGAGCTAGGAAAGACGTCCTCAGCTGTCCAAGCCTGGCCTCTCCGGGGCGAGGGCGCGGACTGGGGCCACAGCTGGCTTGGCACATTCTGCTGTCGCTCTGGGAGGACACATGCCATGGGGAACCACTGCCTTGCTGATGTGGGATGCAGGTGTGTGTCCTGAGCGGCGGCCTGACCCGCTGTGCCACGATGCCCCTTAGACTCCTCTGAGCCCGCCAAGCCAGAGTTGGGATTGGAAAGTCACTCTGTCTGCCCAAGAGATCTCTCTTTCTCTGTTGCTCCCTCTCTTTGTAACTCTGCCTTTCAAATAAATAAATACATCTTTTAAAAAAAGAAGCAGAGGGGCCGGCATTGTGGCATGCCATAGTGGGTTAAGCTGCCTCCTGCAATGCCAGCATCCCATATGGGCGCTGGTTCGAGTCCCAGCTGCTCCACTTCAGATCCAGCTCCCTGCTGATGTGCCTGGGAAGCAGTGGAAGATGGCCCAAGTGCTTGCATCCCTGCACCCATGTGGGAGACCCAGAAGAAGCTGGCTTCAATGTGGCCCAGCCCGGGCCATTGTGGCCATCTGGGGAGTGAACTGGCAGATAGAAGATTCTCTCTCTCTCTCTCTCTCTTTCCCTCTCTCCCTCTCTCTCCTTCCTGCTCTCTCTGTAACTGTGTCTTTCAAATAAATAGTAAAAAGAAATCTTAAAAAAAAAAAAAAAAAAAAAAGCAGAGCAGCTAGGACGTGAAAGTGCCAGCATTACAAACAGCAGCTTAATGGCTGTGCCACAGCACCGGCACCTGTCCGCTTCACCTTTTTTTTTTTTTTTTTTTTTTTTTTGACAGAGTGGACAGTGAGAGAGAGAGACAGAGAGAGAAATGTCTTCCTTTGCCATTGGTTCACCCTTCAATGGCCGCTGCGGCTGGCGCGCTGCAGCTGGCGCGCTGCGGCCAGCGCACCGCGCTAATCCGATGGCAGGAACCAGGTACTTATCCTGGTCTCCCATGGGGTGCAGGGCCCAAGCACCTGGGCCATCCTCCACTGTACTCCCTGGTCACAGCAGAGAGCTGGCCTGGAAGAGGGGCAACCCGGACAGAATCCGGTGCCCCGACCAGGACTAGAACCCGGTGTGCCGGCGCCGCAGGCGGAGGATTAGCCTAGTGAGCTGCGGTGCCGGCCTCCGCTTCACTTTTAAATCACCATCTGGCTCCTGCAGGCAAGGATTATAATCCCCATTTATGCCCTCCTGACAGAGAGACTGGGCACAAAGTGAAATAGAATGAGCAGCCCCACGTTGTCAGATGCACCACAGCTGGGAGAAAGGGAGGGAGCCAGGTGGCCTGAGGGCAGAGTCCTCGTGGCTGTGAGTGGTATGGAAGAGTAGCCGCCGATGTCCTGCTGGTTTGGCCACCAGGGACCACTTCCATGTCTCCCAGACCGCACAAGTCCTAAGATTCTGGTGAAATGATGAGAGGGAGTGGAGAAGCTCACTCACGCTGGATTCCCTGCCAATCATGGTCAGAGTCCTTTAGTTTACAGAAACAAAGACCCCTGGAGGTACAGAAACCGTGGACCTGCTGTAGAGAAAGCGTGCACTTGCTCATTCCCTACTTATCCTCCTCTCTCTGAGTTCCTGATTCTAACCTCGCAGGAGCCCAGCCACGCCTCTTTTCAGCGCATTCTCAAGCAGAAACCCCCTCCTCCAGAGAGGCTTTGTGAGCCCGCCCCTCCTCCATCAGGATGCACATCATCTGTGCATCCCCAGCCTGACCCCACCCCATCACACAGCCTGTGAGTACCTGGCTCCCTCTCTCCTCCCTGGACTGTGGGTCCCTTGAGGCCCACGGCTCCACCCTACTCACTCCCCGGCACCCTAGCCCCTGGCCCAGTGCTTTGTATCCTGCGGGGCTCAGCAAGGGCTTGTGGGAAGAGAGGATGAGGTGTGAAGGTGGCTACAAGGCTTTGCCCTTTCCACCTGCTACAGTCAGCAGCTCATAACACCTACAGCAACTGAAGTTTGTGGTTCACGGCCACTCCAACCCCTTCTGAGAGGTGGGTGTTGGAATCCACAGACACATGCAGGAGGGAAGGGACTTGCTGAGAGCACCAGAGCCAGGGCTCCCATCTCTGACTCCAAAGCCTGGCTCTCCAGACCAGACCATGGAGAAAGCATGAAGCCTGCTGGGAGGGCGACACGTGGTCGCTGCTCCAGCATGGGGTTCCTGGCTCCTGCTGCCAGGGGTTGTCCCACACGCAGGGCTCAGTGTCCACGTCTCAGGAACAGAGTTCATGGACGCTCATGGAATATGGACGCTCATGGAATGTCAGCCCCCACGCCACCCCACTTAGCATCTCTGTACCCCCTCCCCCCCACCAGGTACCTGAGCCTGTGTGGGCTCTGGCTTGCCTGGCTTCCCGGGCCATTAACGCTTCTCAAACTTTGCACGCATCTGCATCACTCGCCCTGCTGCTCACATGCAGCTTCTACCCAGTAGGTCTGGGGTGGGCCAGAGCCGCTGCTGCTAACAAGCTCCCAGGGATGCCAGCATGGTGGGTCCAGGATGGCAGGCCGAGAAGCGAGGCCCTAGCCTGACTCTTTCTCCCACAGTCAGAATCTGTGGCCCCACCTGGCTTTATTGTCCCTGGGCATCGTCCCTTCTGCAAAGCGACTCCCATGGGGGCTGTGCACTGCCCAGGCGTGTCCATGGCACCCCAGACTCCTCTCCTCTTCTCACTCTGCTTTCCTCACTCCTGCCTCAGGCTGGGAGGTGACAACAGGTGAGGGCAGACAGCCGCAGGCAGTCCCCAGGAGGTGCTGAGCCCATCACCCGGTGAGCAAGGGCGGCGTGAGCTGGGCTGGCAGGGCCCTGGGATGCTGCGCTGCAGGTGGCGGCAGCTCCCGTCACCTCACCTTCCCACTCTCGTGATACACAAACAGGCTCCTGGTGTGGCCCTCTTTCCTGTAGGTGATCTGCAGTCCGTGAGGATGCCCTATCTTCTCTGTCTGGAAGGTGGCATTCAAGTCCTTGATGCTGATGACAGCCTTGGGGCTTTTACCCTGAAACAGAGAGAGAGGACACTCTGTGCAGTCAGCGGCTTCCTGGCACCCTCACCACGGCCTTGACCCAAACAACCTCATTCTAACTTTGCTATTTTTATTTTTTAAAAAGATTTATTGGGGGCCGGCGCACTAGGTTAATCCTCCCGTCTGCGGCACCGGCATCCCATATGGGTGCCGGTTCTAGGGGATGCCGGGTTCTAATCCCGGTTGCTCCTCTTCCAGTCCAGCTCTCTGCTATGGCCTGGGAAGGCAGTGGAGGATGGTCCGGGTGCTTGGGTCCCTGCACCCGCATGGGAGACCAGGAGCAGGCACCTGGCTCCTGGCTTCAGATCGGCATAGCTCCAGCCGTTGCGGCCATTTGGGGTGTGAACCAATGGAGGGAGGACCTTTCTCTGTGTCTCTCTCTAACTGTTTATAATTCTACCTGTCTAATAAATAAATAAAAATCTTGGCCGGTGCTGCCACTCAATAGGCTAATCCTCTGCCTGAGGCGCCGGCACACCGGGTTCTAGTCCCAGTTGGGGCGCCGGATTCTGTCCGGGTTGCTCCTCTTCCAGTCCAGCTCTCTGCTGTGGCCCAGGAAGGCAGTGGAGGATGGCCCAAGTGCTTGGGCCCTGCACCCGCATGGGAAACCAGGAGGAAGCACCTGGCTCCTGGCTTCGGATCAGCGTGGTGCGCTGGCCGCAGCGGCCATTGTGGGGTGAACCAACAGCAAAAGAAAAACCTTTCTCTCTGTCTCATTGTCCACTCTGCCTGTGAAATAAATAAATAAATATCTTAAAAAATATTTATTTAAGGTTAGTACTGTGGTTTGACAGGTAAAACTGCTGTCTGCAGTGCCAGCATCCCATATGGGTGCCAGTTCGAGTCCCAGCTGCTCCACTTCCAATCCAACTCCCTGCTAATGCACCTGGGAAAGCAGCAGAGGACAGCCCAAGTGCTTGGGCCCTTGCACCCATGAAGGAGACCCGGAAGAAGCTCCTGGCTCCTGGCTTCAGCCTGGCCCAGCCCTGGTCATTGCAGCCATTTGGGGAGTGAACCAGCAGGTGGAAGACAGCTCTCTCTGTCTCTCCCTCTCTATATATAATTCTGACTTTCAAATAAATAAATATTTTTTAAATAAATAAGTAAATAAATATATGTCAATTTATTTATTTGAAAGAGTTACACACAGAGAGGGAGAGACAGAGAGAGAGAGAGAGAGAGAGAGAGAGAGAGAGATCTTCCATCTACTGGTTCACTCCCCAGATGGCCGTAATGCCAGGAGCCAGGAGATTCTTCCAGATCTCCCACTGGGTGGCAGGGGCCCAAGCACTTGGGACATCTCCTACTGCTTTTCCCAGGAACCTGGATCAGAAGTGGAACAATCAGGACTGGAACCAGCACTCATATGGGATGCCAGTGTTGCAGGCAGCAGCTTTACTCACAATGCCACAATGCTGGCCCCAAGGGCCTTATTTTTTTTAGTATTTTTTTTATTTGAAAAGCAGGAAGACACAGAGATAGAGACAGAGACAGAGAAATAGAGATCTCCCATTCAATGGTTCCCTCCCCAGATGCCCACTGGGAGCTGGGCTAGGCTGAAGCCAGGAGCCTGGAACTCCATCCAGGTCTCCCATATGGGTGGCAGGGATCCAAGTATTTGGCCCATCACCTGCTGCCTCCCAAGGTGCACATTAGCAGGAAGCTGGAATCAAGAGCAGAGCTGGTACTATAGCATTTAAAAAACAATAATTTAAGAAACTCTCCTAATTTGTTGGTTTTGCTGCAGGAACTGTTTTATTGTATAAATTATTGTATTTTAGTCCCTTAAAAATTATTGTATTTCAGATAAAAATGTGGATTTGAGAAATAAAGTAGAGGATATTGCTTTAAAAAAAAAAAAAAAAAGAAAAGAAAAGAAAGAAAGCAAGCAAGCAAGCAGAGCTGGGACTTGAACCCAAGCATCCCAGTATGGGATGTGGGCACCCATGCAGCATTTTAACTGCTATAGCAAACATCTGCCCCCAACTGTGTAGGTTGTCTAAATGTTCCTGCTGTAGCATTACAATGCACAGATGTTCTATCTGACTTCCTGGCCTCCATCATCCCCTGAGCCCTGCCCAGGCCGCTGGGCTGTCAGAGCTGGAAGGGGTTTGGAAAGGCCTTGACTTAGGCTGGGACTTCTCTGATGGTTCAGCCACACAACGTTTCCTGGAGCAAATCCTCTGTGGAAGCCAAACAAAACAAACAACCAACCATAAACAGGTAGGGGCCTCAGGGAACTCCCTCCAGTGCTCCTGCTGTCTTTGGGGTGCTGAAGAAGGGGTAGGCAGACATGAGAAGACACCAACGCTCCAGACCTGGGGTGGCCATGAACAACATGAGGCTACTCAGGTGACAATGAAATAAAATTAAAAAATTCTGCTCCAGGGAGGGCATTTGGCACAGTGGCTTAAGTCCCGTATCTGAGTGCCTGGTGTGAGTACTGGTTACTCTGCTTCTGTCCCAGCTTCCTGCCAGTGCACCTGGGAGGTAACAGATGATGGCTAAAGTATCTGAGTCCTTGTCACCCACGTGGGAGACTGTGTTTCCCACTGGATTGGACTGATTGTATGAACAAGGAGAAGTAACAGCGTGTGCTCACTTCTCAGTGGCTGCGATTAGCCTCAGGACAAGGTATCCGGGATTACAGCATTGACCTTGGTGGGGTGCGCCCCCTGCCCCATGGTGGGGCGCTCGGCTCTCGCCTCTCACCTCCTCCTTAGTGTAGTACTTCAGAACGCCTTCTCTCGCCAGAAGGACAAACCTCCTTCTCAGGAACTGTGCGTTGTCCCGCCCTCGCTTCCACAGGATGCCTTCGCGGTTGCCTTAACACCAAGAAGGAGAAAGGTGAACATGCAATACCTGAACACACACAGGCAGCTCACAGGTGTGGCTGGCCTTCCGCCAGCTGCAGGACCCGGGGGTCCCCCGGGGCCAGTTCTGCAGCATCTGATCATTTCTGTCGGACTTCCCCCTGTGCAAATCCTTTCTTCCTTGGCTCTCCGTAGGATCAGGCTGTCTGCCAGGAAGAGCTCTGTGGGCATCAGTGGGTCAGTGCTAGGATTCGTGTCTGTCATCAGAAGACGTGGCCAGGAGCAGGCGTTCGGTGCAGCAGTTAAGATGCTGCTCTCGGGACACCCACATCCCAGAGAGGAGTGCCTGCTTGGGGTCCCAGCTCCTCTGCTTCCACCTCAGCTTCCTGCCCTGTGCAGCAGGGAGACAGCAGATGATGCCTTAAGTACCTGGGTCTCTGCCACCCAGGCGGGAGACCTGGATTAAGTCCTGGGCTCTTGGGTTTGGCCTGGTCCGGCCCCAGCTGTTGCAGACATCTGGGGAGTGAACTAGAGGACAGATGATCCTCTCTCTCTCTTCCTCCCTCTCTCTCTCTCATCCCTCTGCCGTTCAAACAAAATGAAAATAGATAGATCAAAAATATTTCAAAAGAAACCATAACTAACCCAAAGAGGGCTAAGGTGGGTTAAAGCCCTGGCCTGAAGCGCCGGCATCCCATAAGGGCGCCGGTTTGAGACCCAGCTGCTCCACTTCCTGTCCAGCTCTCTGCTATGGCCTGGGAAAGCAGTAGAAGATGGCCCAACTCCTTGGGCCTCTGCACCCATGTGGGAGATCAGGAAGAGGCTCCTGGCTCCTGGCTTTGGATCGGTGCAGCTCTAACCGTTGCGGCCATCTGGGGAGTGAACCATCGGATGGAAGACCTCTCTCTCTGCCTCTCCTCTCTCGGTGTAACTCTGACCTTCAAATAAATAAATAAATCTTTAAAAAAACAAACAAAACAAAACAAAATAAACTCACTGAGTCTATACTTAAAAAAAAAAAAAAAGAGGGCTAAGGTTTGAGAAAGTGGATCAGTCCCTCAGGAGGCCTGGATTTACATGGTCCTGCACAGCTTCCCTCTGACAACAGGCTAATGAAACCTAGGCACAAACGTGTGATCTCCAGGCACTTGCTGACTGCGGGAGGACTTGGCACCCCTGGGATCCAGGAGAATGAGCACTGACTGCCTCCCGGGATCTCAGTGAGCTTCCGCACACTTTGCCCTGTGGGTCAGTGTCAGCTTCGATTCAGGGCAGCAGGGTGAAAACCACCCCAAATCCAGCACCACGGACACCACTGCCCCCTGCACGATGGCGGAAAGGGAGGCTGAGATCCAGTCCACGGTCCTCACCATGCCTCACGCTGCCCCAGGAGCTGCCGGAGCCAGGAGAGGGGGTGCCTGCCTCCAGCTGGTCTGCCTGGCGGAGGTGTCTTCCTGCAATTCCTACTAGGACTCTGCACACTACTGCGTCTCGGCCAGGACTGAGCCCCGCCCTGCCCCTCACGTGTTGCTGTTTTAGAGGCAAAGGATCCCACAGTCGGTCTCGGCGGCCAGCGCGAGGGCAGCAGGCAGCTGTCGGGTGGACGCTGCTCCCAGCCCCCAGCCACTGTGTTTCTAGAGCTTGTTAGAACACAGAGCTCAGAGGGTGATGAGAATAACTTTACCTGGTGGGGAGACGATTTTCCCATCGGCCATAAATTCCTGTCTCTCATATTTTGCTCGAATCCATTGCTCCTTCAAGACCCTAAAAGGAGAGAACGCTCGGTCAGGCGTGTCTGACGCGGTCACTTCCTGCAGGAACTTGCCAAGACCTGCAGCTGAGGGTGGGGGCACCGCTGCCTGCGCAGGCTGCCCCCGTGCTCTGACCATTGGACGCCGGGAGATTCTTTGTGGGGACTGTCCAGCGCTTCGTGGAGTGTCCAGCAGCGTCCCTGACCTCTACCCTCCAGATAGCCAGCGACCCTGACCTCTGCACACCCCTCCTGGGCTGTGACTCCCAAAGATGTCCTCAGACACTGCCAGACATCTTGGGTATGCAGGCGACTATTTCTCTCACAGGGCTATGGGAGAATCACCTGCCTCAACTCTCCCCGGGTCAATGAACGCTGGCTCCCCTGCATCTCCACACTGCCCCTCCCACTGTAGGGCCATGAGCGGAAGTCAGGTGGCCTGCCCGTGGTCTCTCGGCACACTGGCCTGGGCGGGGCTGTGGTCTCGGGGACCTGTTCCCACTCTATCAATTATCCACTGTGTGACAAAGACCACGGTACTTAACCCCTCTGAGCTTGGGGGATACACCAATATTATTATACCCACCTGCCCTACAGGGTGGCCGAGAGGTTTCCCAGAACAGAAGGGGAAGGGTTTAATGCCTTCCCAGGCAGACACTGCCAGCCCTGACTACCACACAGAACCAAGCCACCAGCAGTGGCCTGACTGCAACTGCCTGCTCCCTCTCACCTTTCCCAGGAAGTGTTCCAAGGCACACAGGACCTCACCCCCCGGCCGCAGAAAGGACCTAGAGCTGAGGATCGTTCAGAGCTCGGAGCACCCTGGGCCATGCGCACTAAAAGCACCCAAGCCGAAGGAGAGTGGCTGGACGCCTCTTGCTGGGAGGGGAGGCTGGCTCCTGGGGTGACCTTGCTGACACCCGGCTGAGAGGAAGATGCAGGGTCACAGCCAGAGAGAATGTGACAGACTTGGCCATGTCTGCGCCCCTAGCTCAGTGCTGCCCCACCTGTGGTGACCCTCCTGTGATCTGACCCCTGAGCCCCTATTCCATCGGGTTTGTGTCCCTTGCAATGGAGAGTCCTTCCTATGAACAGCCCTCACCCCCAGACAGTGAGGAGAGTCCCCGGCTGACCGCAGGGCCACAGGGTCAGAGCGGGGGGGAAGGAGTGGGGACCAAGGCCCAGCAGCACTGAGCTCAGAGGGTTAAAGTGCAGGGTTGCTGCTGGAGTTGTGCCCAGTACTATGTGTGCAGAGCGGGCAGAAGGCCTCACAGACAGTGGGCACTCAGCAAGCACCTGGGGCAAAGGGCCAAGTGGCAGCAGGAAGGCGAGACGGAGGGCCCCGTCCAGGTGAGCCCAGCGCATCCCTGGGCTGGGCTGAGAATCAGGCCACATTCTGAAATGGATGCTGAGAAATGGGTTGGGTGGCATAGCGGAGGTTTTCCATAAATTATCTCTTTTTATCTCTACCCCCACACTACAACTCAGGCATCAGTGCCCGCCTGAGACCAGGATGTGGAGAACCAGAGAGGTCCGCCCTCTCACAGCCAGGCAGTGGTGAGGGCTTCCCTGCCCATCCACACTGGTTGGCTAAGTGCTGAGGGATCGCAGGACAAGTACAGTTGCGCAGTCCATACACTGCCCAAAAGCACCCTGCCGGGGCTAGGCAGCTGCAATGCACCTTGCAGTTTGCTCCTGGCCACGCCCCCAGGTGACCACAGGGGCCCAGCAGGGATGGGGAATGTGCCGCTGGTGAGCTGTCCAAGGCTTGCGGAATCATTCAGTTTGGCTCTACCAAAGCAACCACAGGCAGGACTCAAAATTCAATAAATCCACACCAGGCTAACTTTTTTTTTTTTTTTTTTTTGACAGGCAGAGTGGACAGTGAGAGAGAGAGAGAAAGGTCTTCCTTTGCCGTTGGTTCACCCTTCAATGGCTGCCACGGCCAGCGTGCTGCGGCAGGCGCACCGCGCTGATCCGAAGGCAGGACCCAGGTACTTCTCCTGGTCTCCCATGGGGTGCAGGGCCCAAGCACTTGGGCCATCCTCCACTGCACTCCCTGGCCATAGCAGAGAGCTGGCCTGGAAGAGGGGCAACCGGGACAGAATCGGGCACCCCGACCGGGACTAGAACCTGGTGTGCCGGCGCCGAAAGGCAGAGGATTAGCCTAGTGAGCCGCGGCGCCGGCCCAGGCTAACTTTTAAGTTGATAATTCTGTATGGCCCAGAAATGATGTTATAAATATCCACGGGGCCCTTGGCAGAACAAAGGGTCCCCCCCCCCAGAAGAGGCACCTTCTCCCTGGTGACACAGGCTTCTCTCTAGCAGCCCTGGTGGTGAGGCTGAGTCCCTGGAAGAAGGGTCAGGACTAGGCGCTCAGTCCCACAGAGATTCGGGATCCAAAAACGCCTGTGTCACAGTGACCCCTTAACTCTTCTGTGGCGTCACAGCCCCCCATGCTGGGAGACCCCCCCATTGTCGAGAGACCATCACTCATGCCCTGGAGTTGGAAGAACTAGACCCAGTTCTGCTCCTGTAAGCTCGGGTCTTTCGTGGATTTCATGAGGACAAGAGCAGTGCTTACGGCTCATGAGAGGATGAAACACACAAATGCATGCCACACTCAGCACAGAGCCTGGGGCACGGGTAAAGCTCTAGAGGTATTCGCAGCCACTGTTGCTGTCATGGTTACTATTTAGGGACCTGCAGCCCCGGCACAGCATTGGGAGGCTTGAGGGACCTCTTTAGACGGGACAGACCTAGACTTAACATGCAACAGGAAGCACCTGAAACACACTTGCACTACTAAAACACCAGCATCCCCCCGCCCCCCACCCCGTCAAGTAAGCCACCATCTGTAAGCTGTAAGGATGTTGGAGGCCAAGGGATGGATCACAGAGAAAACCCCCGTTTCACAGTTGTAGAAACCGAGGCCCAGAGAAGGGAAGAGACACAAGCAAAAGCAGCAGAGAGAGGCTTAAGCCAGATCTCCTGCGTGTGCTCCTTAACAGGGCCACACGCTCTCCTGGGTGTACCTGCCGGCCAGGCCTGCAGAAGAGACCAGTGAAGAAAGAGGGGCTTGGTGGAAGGGACTTGAGACCAGAAGCCCCCTCCCCCCGGTGCCTCAGGAGTCACCCACTCACAGGCAGTCGTTGGCCTGGGGGACGTAGTAGAAAGCTGGGACTCTGGCTTCGAACTTGGCCTTCACACGGAGGTTTCCGTTGTGGGTCATAAACTGCAAGACAGCAGCAACTCGGGGGTAATATTAGAACTTGAAAAAACATGAAATGAAACCACGGCCTCCCAGAAGGTCACTGGTCTGCCTCCCAGGCTGGGTCAGAGGAAGCCACCTCCAGGAAAGACACATCCCACCAGGCTTTGGTCACTGACCACACCAGCGAGTCCAGCCTGGAACAGTGAAGCGCCAGAAGAGTTGTCCTTCTACAGGCACGGCCCTTCACGGCTCTCAGAGACGCACCCAGTTCTCGCCTCCCACACATCTCCAGAGTACCATCTTCAGTTCAGAGGAGGAATCAGAGAGGACAGGTGTCTCCCAAGGCAACACAGCTCGTCAGTGGAAAGCTGGGATTCGAACCCAGACCGAGCTGGCTTCAAAGCTCATAGTCTTTTTCCACTCCCTGCACATGTGGCCAGGACCCCTAGCCACCCTGAAAGTCGGCAGGACACCGATGTAGCCAGAGGACACAAGATGTGGGTGCAGCATGATCGGTGAGACCCTCTGGCACCTCAGAGATGCAGTGGCTGATGTGCCTAGAGTAGCCCAGGCGGCAGTGGGACAGCAGAGTGGGAAGAAAGGCCAGGTTTGGCTCCACATCCCTGGACCAAGGAACTCTGCTCTCCTCCTCACCCCTACCCCGATGCTACAGGGCTCTGTCATGTACTTGCTGAGTGAGCCCTGGGATCGCACCTGTAAAAGGGAGGAGACTATGACAGGGGCGTGGCAAGGCAGGAGCAGAAGCCCTCCAGCTCTGTGCCACTGTGCTGCTTTCCTGGCTCCTGCACTGCAGTGTGGTGTGGGCTCGGGAGAGGCAGGGACCTTGTCATGCCCACTGTGCTCTCCCAGTTCCCAGCACAGGGTAGGCTGGCAGGAGCTGCGTGCTGAGCAAGCCAGGCAGTGCTCCAGCCCCCTGGTGTCTAGCATGGAACCTGACAACTGTCAGCCTGCTTCTCACAAAGTCCTTGAAACCCCCCAGCCAACCAGCAGCTCAGGGCTGCCTGCTCCTGGAAAGGTTTCTGCCTGAGACAGGACCACCAGCCAGGCTGGGGTGGTGTGGGGGTGGCGAGTCTTCCCTCCCCAGGGCTCAGGAGATACCAGGGATCCTCTTCTTGGCTGGAGACCACCAACCAGGAGGCTTCCTTTGGCCAAGTCCAGGACTTCCACTAATGATAACAGCAACTACTAACAACTTACTTTGAGTCTACACTTAATCTTAGAACAGCCCTGCAAAAGAGTGGTGGTGATCCCATAATACAGATGTGGGAATAGAGTCTACCACCAGGATGAAGTAGCCAGCCCTGGGCCTCCCAGCTTGTAAGTAAGCGATCCCTGGAGTTAGGATTTAACTCAGAGCCTCTGGCTAAGCTGGCCACCTAACAGGCTACTTCTTCCTCTGGCCATTGCCCTCGTCCCGTGCTCAGCTCCCCCCCCACACACCGCCCCACCCCCCACCCCCGCCGTGTAGAGCCCTGCCGCCCACGGCCTCTCCCCCAGCTCCAGGGCTCAGGGCGCTCCACGTGCGCCTTTCTACCTCCACGATGCTGTCGTCCCAGAAGTCAAGTCTCACGGATTTAACTCTGCTGATGTCCGGGAAGTTGCGGTGGACGCCGGAGCAGTAGAGACAGATGAAGATCCCCAGGTTGTAAGAGGCCCAGTCGGGATCTACAGGGCAAGAGGGCAGCTGAGCGTGCGCAGGGCTGGGGAGCGGGGGCTGGGCCAGGGGACAGTTAGGACTCCGGGGGCGGGGCCAACTAGGAACCCCTTCTCTCTTCATCGCTCCGCCTAGGGTCGATTCGGTTACCAGCGGGGAACCTCGAGGCAGCCTAGGCCTGTGGGGGAAGACCCTGGAAGGGGTGCAGGGTTTGAGGGTTAGAGGCTGAGGGGAGTGCTAAGTGACAGTCGGAGAACCGCGCGCCGCTGGGGACTGAGGGCGGGCAGGTCTGGGTCGGGGTGCCGGGGTCGGGCGCGTGAATTGGGGAGCTGGGGGTGTCCGGGCCGGGGCAGGGGGCACAGGACGGCCTGGGGTCCCGCGGCGTGTGGGACGTCTGCGCCCGAGGGCGCGGGAAGTCGCTGGTGCCGGGTGCCGGTCCCGGGCGGGCTGGAGGGGGTCGGCGGTACCAGGCCGGGGACAGATCCGAGGCCGGCCGGGAGTGGGGCGTCAGGGGCCCGAGTCCGGCTGGGCAGCGTGTCGGACGCCGGGAGGACCGTCGGGGCCCGGGGATGTTCACCGCCGGTCAGTCTGAAGGGCGGCGTGAGGGTCGCGACCCTGTCCAGCCGGCGCGGGTGCGCGAGCTGGCTGGGCCGGGGCGGAGGGGTGCTTACCTGCCGCCCCGCAGTCCGCACAGTGCGCGTTGCCGGTGCCGGCCGCCCGCAGCAGCTCCAGCAGCCGCTTCTTGTTGCGCTCGCGGTCGCCCATGACCCGCCCGGCGGTCAGCGGGGCGCAGCCCGGCCGTCCCCCGGCCCGCGCGCTCCGTACGGCAGGTGGAGACGCACCCAACTCGCGGCGCCGCTCCCACCGCCGCCGCCCCGCCCCCGCTCCGCCCCCGGCCGCCCGGCTCCCCACGGCGTCGGCCCCGCCCCCTGGCTCGGCGGACCCGCTGGGAGGGACCCGCACGCGGGACCTGGCTGGGGTCCGTTCCTCCGGTCCAGTCCTGGTGGGCCACTTGCTGGATGCGAGACTGAGGACAACCAACCTACCCAACCCCTCCGGGCCTCAGTTTTCCCCACTCTGTAAAAGGAATGGGGAGGGGGCGGCGCTGTGGCGTAGTGGGTAAAGCCGCAGACTGCAGTGCCGCCTCCTAAAGCACCAGCTTCCCACGTGGCCCCCAGTTCGCGTCCAGGCTGCTCCACTTCCTTTCCCGCTCCCTGCTAATGTGCCTGGGAAGGCAGTAGAAGATGGCCCTTGCACCCGCGTGGGAGACCCAGAAAAAGCTCCTGGATCTGAATAGGATCAGCTCCGGCCATTGAGGCCATCTGGGGAGTGAACCAGCGATGGAAGATTCTCATTCTCTCTCTCTCTCTCTCTCTCTCTCTCTCTCTCTCTCTCTCTCATTTCTGTAACTCTGCCTTTCAAATAAGTAAATAAATCTTAAAGAAAAAAGAAAAGAGGAACATGGGGATGTGTCTTGCCTCTCGAGCTGCTTGGAGAAGTGGACAGAATCTCACTTCCAGTATAGCATTCTGCTTAGAGGCAAAGCTGTGCGTGTACAACGCCGCCTCCCCAGGAGACCTCCCTGCTGCCCCTCGGTCCTCCAGCCTCTCAGTCCGTCCCTTTTGGCTGAGAACTTTCTCTGCGCCGTGCATCACAGTTCTGGGGAAGCTAATGTTAATTCCTCTCCCTGTCCCCAAGCGCACACATGTTCACCCCAACGTCTGGTGTCAGCAGTTGGGGCTCCTAGGGACGGACCGTGCGTAGTCACTAGGTTGGTGAACAGCTGCCTGGCTGTGTCCCCGGGAAGCATGGCTGTGCTCCTGGGCCTCTGACAGGTGTGTCACCAGGAGGTGTGCACAGGGCCTGCGCAGTTCTGAAGTCAGGCACTTTGGGGTTCCCTTTTCCTCTGCCCTCAACTCTGGGGTGCCACCTCTGACTGCAGCGCTGATGGCTGCCTCTGCAGTCTCTCATATGCATAGGAATGGAAAGCACAGACCTCAGGTTTCTTTAAAATATATATATATACATATATATATTTTTTCTTTCTTTGAAAGGCTGAGTTAGGGAGAGACAGAGATCTTCCATCTGCTGGTTCACTCCTGGAATGGTTGGGATGGTCTGGGCTGGGCCAGGGCAGAGTCAGGATCTGGAACTCCATCTGGGTCTCCCACATGGGGTGCCTGGGCCCACGTCCCTGGGCCAGCCTCCACTGCTTTCCAGGCGCATTAGCAGGGAGCTGGACTGGAAGTGAAGCAGGCGGGACTGGAACTGGTGCTCTGAGGAGGGAAGCAAGCATCCCAGGCAGCGCCTTAACCCTCTGTGCCACAACACTGGCCCCCATATGTTCAGTTTCCATTTTTTTTTTTTAACTTTTACAAATGCGTGGAGCCAGCACTGTGGCACTGCGGGTTAATGCCCTGGACTGAGTGCCGGCATCCTATATTGGTGCCGGTTCGAGTCCTGGCTGCTCCTCTTCCAATCCAGCTCTCTGCTATGGCCTGGGAAAGCAGTGGAAGATGGCCCGAGTCCTTGGGTCCCTGCACCCACATGGGAGACCCAGAAGAAGCTCCTGGCTCCTGGCTTTGGATCAGCGCAGCTCTGGCCATTGTGGCCATCTAGGGAGTGAACCAGTGCATGGGAGACCTCTCTTTGTCTCTACCTCTCTCTGTAACTCTGTCTTTCAAATAAATAAAATAAATCTTTAAAAAATGCATATTAAAGGAACAAATTTCATGCATTTCACAGAGGTTTTCATCTTGAGGGACTGCAGCTGATACTGTCGCTGACCCATCCATACCCCATTTACACACATACACATGTACACATTTACACACATACACATGTACACATTTACACACACATTTACACACATACAGCATGGTAGCGTGGGGTGAAGTCAGGCTTGGCTCTGTCACTTCCTGGCTGTTTTTCCTTGGCCAAGTTCCTTCACTTCTCTGGAGCTCGATTCCCCATCTGTAAAATGAGGGTCACTGAGATGGCACATGAAGCCCTCAGAATGCTGGGTCCCTCTGTTCAGCTTGGAAGGCTGTGTCTCACTTTCCATCTCCACGGTGCAGGAGGCGGAGCCACCAGGCCCAGAGGAGCAGGGAGGGACTTTCCCAAGAATAACCAGGCCTGGGGGTCTTGACTGTGGTGGTGTTGGTGGTGGGTGGAGGGGGCGGGCTGCAGAGGAACCAGGGAGGGAGCCTGCGGGGGTCAGGGGGCTTGGGGCTGTTTACAGCAGGCTGAAAGATGATTCATTTCCGCTGCTTTGGATGAAAAAGGGGACAGAAATAAATCTCCCAGGAGAAACGTGGGAAAGGCAACCTAAGGTATGAAGCAGAGGCAGGGGGCAGACAGGGACAAGGACACAGCTCCTGCACCCCAGGGAAGCTGTGCCGCTGGGCTCCGTGGGCGCCCCGCCTTCCCCAGTCCCTGTGCCTGGGCTCCTCCTCCGAGCCGGAGCCGCTCTCTGGCAGCCAAGGCCCCACACACAGCATCTCACTCACGGTGGGGAGCCTGAGACTCAGCGGTTCCTGGTTTGCCCTCTGCTCTTCCTCATTTCTGGAGCTTTCCACTGAACAGGAACCCAAGCCTTAAAGTGGAATTTTAAGCATCCTCTGGGAAAAAACAAAAACAAATGGGTAGTCTGGTATTTTGTTATGAGTTGTTTTCTTCTTTCTTGTTAGGGAGGGAAACAGGGGAAGAAAGGAATGGAATAATATAAATTAATTATTCAGTTTTTTTTTTTTTTTTTTTTTGACAGGCAGAGTGGACAGTGAGAGAGAGACAGAGAGAAGGGTTTTCCTTTTCCGTTGGTTCATCCTCCAATGGCTGCCGTGGCCAGTGCACCTCGCTGATCCGAAGTCAGGAGCCAGGTGCCTCTCCTGGTCTCCCATGGGGTGCAGGGCCCAAGCACCTGGGCCATCCTCCACTGCACTCCCGGGCCACAGCAGAGAGCTGGCCTGGAAGAGGAGCAACCGGGACAGAATCTGGCGCCCCGACCGGGACTAGAACCCGTGTGCCAGCGCCGCAGGCGGAGGATTAGCCTAGTGAGCCACGGCGCCGGCCGAATTATTCAGTGTTTTATGAGAGTTTCACACATTTGATGGTATTTGACCTCCATGACTGCCTTCTTCTTCTTCTTCTTCTTCTTCTTCTTCTTCTTCTTCTTTTTTTTTTTTGTAAGATTTATTTATTTTATTCAAAAGGTGGAGTTACAGAGAGGGAGAGGCAGAGGCAGAGAGAGAGAGATCTCCCATCTTCTGGTTCACTCCTGAAATGGCCACAATGTCCAGAGCTGGGCCAATCGGAAGCCAGGAGCTTCTCCCACACAGATGCATGGGAGACTTGAATTGCCACCCGTATGGGATGCAGGCACGGCAGGCATCATCTTCTGTTTCTTTTTTTAAAAAGATTTATCTGGGGGCCGGTGCTGTGGCGTAGCAGATTAAGTAGATGCCTGCAGTGTCTGTATCCCATATGGGCACCAGTTCAACTCCCAGCTGCTCCACTTCTGATCCAGCTCTCTGCTAATGTGCCTGGGAAAACAGCAGAAGATGGCCAAGTTCTTGGGAGACTGGGAAGAAGCTCTTGGATCCTGGCCTCAGACTGGCCCAGCTATGGCTAGTGAGGCCATATGGGGAGTGAACCAGTGGATGGAAGACCTCTCTGTCTCTCTCTCTCTCTGCAACTCTGCCTTTCAAATGGGTAATTAAATCTATTTTTTTTTAAAAAAAGGAAAATGCATCAGAGTGTACACTTAACATTTGTAAAAAAAAATTATTTTATTTATTTGAAAGGCAGAGTTACAGAGAGAGAGAGGTCTTACATCCACTGGTTCACTCCCCAAATGGCTGCAATGGCTAAGGCTGGGCCAAGCCAAACAAGGAACCAGGAGCTTCATCCAGGTCTCCCATGTGGGCATGGGATCCAAGCACTTGGTTCATCTTCTGCTGTGTTCCCAGGCATGTTAGCCAGGAGCTGGATAGGAAGTGGAGCAGCGGGGCTTGAACCGGTGCCCATATGGGATGCTGGTGTCCCAGGAGGCAGTTTAACCCTCAGAGCCACACAGCCAGTGCCTCCATCATTATTTATTTCAAAACTGTTTTCATATCCCCAGAGACACTCGGCCACCTACTCCTAGGTGTTAGACGTGCTCCAAGTCAAGTGCAGCTTCTGTATTTAGGAGCAGAGCCTGCCCCTGAGGAAAGAGGACTGTGCCAAAAGCGGTCGTGGGACTGAGATGGACCCGGGGTTAGGGGAGGGGGACAGCGTGGGTAGAGGCAGCCTCTCTTGGGGGGCTCAGTCCAGACAGCAGCTTCTGGGGTGAGGAGTGTCCGGCCCTGGGACAGTGTCCTCTGTAAACAAAGCTCCCAGGTCCCCCAGGGCACCAGCACCCAGTCCTGCTCTCTGTCCCCTGGGCAGAGCCGAGCCTGGCTGGAGAAAGCCTTCAGCCACGTTCCCAGGAATAGGCTCGAGATCCCCAGGGAACAGAGCATGACCCTTGGAAAGTTTAAATGCTGATGCTTATTAGTTTTAGTGTTGAAAAAATTGTAATTGTAGGACACTTGGGAAATACAGCAGAGAAGAAAGGAACGCCCTCCACAACCGCGGGTACACTGTTTATTCAGGAATTGTGGTGCGCCAGCACCTCACATGCACGATTCCATTCCATCTGCACCACTATCCTGAGGTATAGACCGTTTTTATGTCCATTTTGCAGACCGGAGACCTGAGGCCCAGCTCCAGGTTGAAGAAATTTGTCCAAGATCCCACAACTGAGAGGATGTGCACTGGATGGTGCAGAGTGTTGACGCTGAGTTTTGAAGCCAAGTTTGCCTCGGGCCCTTTTCAGCAATATATTAGGAAGAACCACATGAAACTGAGTTAAAAATGGCAATGTCCGGGTCAGCGCTGTGGCGCAATGGTTTAAGCCACTGCCTGCAATGCTGGTGTCCCATGTGGGTGCTGGGTCAAGTGCCAGCTGCTCCATTTCTGATCGAGCTCCCTGCTAATGCACCTGGGAAAGTAGTGGAAGATGGCCCAAGTACTTGGGCCCTTGCACCCACGTGGGACACCTGGATAGAATTATAGGTGCCTGGCTTTGGCCTGTATCAGCCCTGGCTCTTGCAGCCATTTGGGGAATGAACTAGCGGATCTTTTCCTTTGTTTTTCCCTCTCTCTCTGTAACTCTGTTCTTTTCAAATAAATAAAAAAAATTTTTTAAAGAAATGGCAATGTCATGCACTTCTACTTAATAGTATGTTTTGTTCTACATTTGTGCTTATTTAAGACATAAAGGGAAAAAAATAAACAGACAGGGAGCTCGCATTGACTGGTTTGCTCTCCAAATGCCCATGGCAAGTCAAGAGCCAAGAACTCAGTGTAGGTCTCTCGCAAGTGGGGAGTCTTAATTGTTAAGCCAAATGCCTACCCTGAATTCTGCACTTTTAATAGTCCTGCTACCAACTATTTTAATATTTTTTTTATTTTTCTCTGGTCTTTCAGACCTATTTAAATATAACTGGAATCATGTTTTTCATTCAACTTATGTCCCTTTTTTACTTCCTTTACATAATGTCTGGCATCATATTAGAGATGCATCATGACATCACTCCTCCAAACTCTTTAAAATCTATTTATTTAAGAGGCAGAGAGATGCATGCGCACACACTCACATACACACACACAGCAACAGAGAGAGAAAAAGAGAAAGCAGTCCTAATTGCCAGTTCACACAGCAGATGCCTGCCGCCGGCCCCAGCAGGGGCTGAAGCCTGGAGTCTGATGCTCAGCCAAGGTCTCTCACGTGAGTGACAGAAACTCAATTACTTGAGCCATCACCACTGCGTCCCAGCGTCTGCATTAGCAATGAGTCAGGAGCCAGAGGCAAGCATTGAACCCAGGCACTCCAGTACGAGACGCTGGGCATTTAACCTCTATGCCAAACACCTGCTTCTGCGAGGCCATTTCCTAGCAGTGCAATAGTTCATGGGATATAAATATCTCCTCATTATTGGACATAAAATGGTGATCAATTTTTTTGCTGTGATTTATAATGTTGTAATAAGTATAGCTGTACCCAAAGCTTTTTTCTTTTTAAAAACTTACTGAACTGGGGCTGGTGCTGTGGCATAATGGCTTAAGCCTCCACCTGCGGTGCTGGTATACCACATGGGCATGGGTTGGAGTCCCGGCTGCTCCACTTCTGTTCCAGCTCCCTGCAAATGCGCCTGGGAAACCCATCTTTCAGTTGGGTTGCCTGTCTTTTTCTCATTGATTTGTAGGAAAATATATATACACATACACAGACAAATACATATTCTGGATACAAATTATTTTTCAGTTATAGTATTACAAATGTCTTCCTTCACTTTGTAGCCTTTTTACTCTCAATGGTGTTTTTAATTAACACAATTCTTAACGTTAATGAAATACAATTTATCTATTTTTCTTCAGTGCTTTTTAGGTATTGCATGTGTTTGCTTACCTTGAGGTCAGGAAGTAACAGAGGGTTAATTTAAAAAATATATATTTATTTATTCATTTATCTGAAAGGCAGAGAGAGAGAGAGAGCGCAACAGAGAGAAGGAGAGAGACATCTCCCACCTGCTGGTTCACTCCCCAAATGGCCACAACAGCCAGGGCTCGGCCAGGCTGAAGCCAGGAGCCAGGAGTTCCATCTGGGTTTCCTACGTGGGTGGTAGGGGCCCAAGTAGTGGAGCCATCACCTGCTGCTTCCCAGTGTGCACATTAGCAGGGAACTGAATGGGAAGTGGCTTGGGGTATGGGTGTCCCAAGCAGGGGCTTAAGCCGCTATGCCACAACACTGGCCCCCAGAGCACTGATTTTTATTGTTTTCTCCATCCCAAAATTAACCCGAGTTAATTAATCTGAGCCAGAGACCTCTGCATCTGGGTAAGAACAGGGAAGTGAGCAGCAGCTGGAGTCTGGGGGAAGACGACGACTTTCATTTTGAATGCACGGAGCCTGGCTTACGGTGAATCACGCACAGCGATGACCTCTTTCCTCACCAAAAACAATTCTGAATGAATTTTCTGAAGAATGAGGACGTTTCTCCTAAGCATCACTAATATTTAGTTCTCAGGAAGAGAGAGCACTTTGATGGGGAAAGTAATATTTATACTCGATCTTAGCCAAAGGCCGAGAAGCAATAGGGAAAGAAATCTTTATTGAAGTCTTCTTGTGAGCTGCCTCTCTGCATCCAGTTTCCCTTGAATCCTCCAAGCAGCACTGCGGGGTGCCGACCGGACTCTCCATCTTGCTAATGAGGAAGCGGAGGTTTAGAGGGGATGAGGAACTGCGGGAAGGGATGCAGTTAGCAAACCCTGCCGTCTCCGTCTCTCCGAAAGCACAAGCACTGGTTGCCTAGGGCTACTGTGGCAAATGATCGCGAGTGACTGCCTAACGTAACAGCAAGTTATTCTCCCGAAGCCAGGAGCCCAGATGTCTGCAGCCAAGGTGGCAGGCATCAGGGCCCTGGGGGAGTCTGTCCATGTAGCTCTCCTGGCTTCGGTGACCACGGCCTATCCCTGCTTCCCTTGAAGATTCATCACTCCAATTCCTGCCTGCTGCTCCGCATGGTATTTACATGCCCGTTGCCCTAGAAGGACAACATTCAACAAAGAGTTAGCGAGCACTCCGATCCAGTGTGCCTCTATTTTAAGTAATTATATCTAGGGGTGGATGTCGGCATAGTGGTTAAGATACTGCTAGGTGTACCCACATCCTACATCCGAGTGCCTGGGTTCAAGTCCTGGCTGGCCCCTGATGTTAGCTTCCCCCTAAGGCACACCCAGGAAGGCAGTGGGTGATGGCTCAAGTCATGGGCTGTGTTCCCAACTCTCAGCTTCAGCCTGGCCCAGTCCTGGTTCCTGTGGACATTTGGGGAGTGACTCAGTAGATGGGAGACTGATCTTTCACTCTCTTATACACACACACTGAAGTGAATAAGAAAATTCTAAAAATTAAAGAAATTACATCTACCATTACCTTAATTCCAAATAAGGTCACCTTTTGAGGCACTGGGGTCAGGATTTTAACATATCTTTTTTGAGGCATGTAATTCAATAATAACACCTCATTAGGTTGAAGAAGCCCTGGAGTTAAAGGAAATTATTTCTTACTGATTTGGAGGACTTTGTATAAAAGTTGACTGTATCTCTTACTAGATTCCCAAGTGCCCCTGAAGCTGCTAACATTCCCAGAATTCCAATGAGTCATTCTTATTAAGGCTTGTGATTCCCTATATCCCCACTGCCTTCTAGACAATGTCAACACAAACAATTCACTGCCTCCTCATAAAAACACAAACCCATCAAATTGCCCTCCTGCCTGGTTTCCCTGTTTTTCACAAAACCAGCCAAAGTCTCTCCATCTCACAGAAATAATTCTTTTCTTTCCACTCTCCTTACAATTTCTGATTCCTGCATCTCTCTCAGGAAGACACGTGAGTTTCCCATGCTCCTTACCTCCAATCTAGCCTCACATGGGCTATATTTGGACAATTTTCTAGAAACAAATCTCCAGTCTGACTACACAACCTCAAAACCTTGGTGGTTTCAGCTACTGAGCCATCAATGGTTCTATTCTGCATTCAAGGACCTAGCAGGGACACAGTGGGTTAAGCTGCTGCTTCAGACACTTGAATCCCACTTTGTAGTGCTGGGTTGAGTTCTGGCTACTCCAGCTCCCTGCTAACATGGTTGGGAAGCAGCAATGATGGCTTAAGTATTTGAGTTCCTGCCACCCATGTCAGGAACCTTTATGGAGTTCCCGGTATCTAGCTTTAGCCTGGGCTGGCCCTGGAATGAACCAGTGGATGGGAGATCTCTCTATCCCTCTGTCTCACTCTACCTTTCAAATAAATAAATTTTTCAAAAAGAAGGGCCCACCAAATCTGGCACCAGACCCATCTGTTCTCCATCCATTCCAAATGGAACACTGCTCCCAGTGCAAAGCCACCTCCTCCTTCCGAAGTCCCCTGTTGCCCTGCTTCCCTGCCGAGCCTCTGAAATGCTCTCCATCACTCCCAGGTATTCCATTCCACCCACAGAGAAGAGAATTTGCGTCCCTGTCTAGGCAACCCCACCAGACTCCACTCCTTACACCCAGGCTGGATCACAACAGTGAAACCAAGCCCCATCCCTAACACCTTTGGTGTAGACTTCATCAGGCCCCAGTCTCTCCTTTAGCTTGCAGGTCCTCTGTCTTCAATGTGGCCATCACACATCAACTCCATACTATAGATTAACTCAATAAATTAAGAGAGTGGCAGAGGGTCAGGTTGGCCCTGCAGGATTCCTGAAGGCAAGACTCAGAATTCAATTCCACCTCCAAGGCTAACATCCTACCGCTATGTTTTGAGATGTTCTACTCGCAGCCTACTTCGCAGTCACAGCATCTTCAGAAAACGTCTGGGGGCCGGCGCTGTGGTGTAGCGGGTTAAGATGCTGCCTGCAGTGCCAGCATCCCATATGCACGCCGGTTCAAGTCCTGGCTGCTCCACTTCCCACCAAGCTCTCTGCTATGGCCTGGGAAAGCAGTAGAAGATGGCCCAAGTCCTTGGGCCCCTGCACCCGCGTGGGAGGAACCAGCGGATGGAAGACATCTCTCTCTCTCTCTCTCTCTCCTTCTCTCTCTCTGTGTAACTCTTTCAAATAAATAAATAAATCTTTAAAACACACACACACACACGTCTGCCTCCTGTTGCTGACCAATGCAAGGGAGTCCGCTGCGCAGTGGACCAACCAGAGACCCGCGCACGAGCAGATCACGCACTGCTCATCCCCCACGTTAATCTGGCGGTTCACCGCCCTTCCTTCTCAGGCAGTCTGGGAATTCAGAGACAGCTGCCGACTCCTTACTCCGCGCAGCGCAAATAAACGCCTACTTTCTTCCACCGTCTTCCCGCGCGCGGGGAGTAGCGCGGATTAGGGGAGTTCTGTGACAGCAGGTGCTAGTCCACCTATGCGGCTGGAATAATCTCAGGGAGACTCCTCCGCGTTAGCACCTTGCGACCCTGACTGGCCCAGGCGCTTCCTAGCCCGGAGACTATCAGGAACCAGACTTGGCGAGAACGCATCTCCAAAGCAGTGAAGCGTCTGCGGGGCCCCCGAGGGCTTGGGATCCCGGCAGTGCCCATGTCCAGCCTCCGCCTGCGAAGCCCTCAGCTCGGCCACCGCTAACCTGCTGCTCAGAGGGCGGCATCTCTGGCCAGACCCCGGAGCGCCCGTTGGTCCGGAATCTTTTTGCTGAGCTCACCGTGCTTCCGCCAGGAGGCCGGGCTCTTTTGGGTGAAGCACGCATGAACCGGAAGCCAGTGGAGGAAGACTGGACCGTGGGAACCGACTGGTTTCACTAGGAGGATGAACGTCCCTCGGGTCCTCGTGGCGGGAGGTAGGGCGTCTGGAATGCAGGGTTAATTTCCCGTCTGCCATAAGCCCCTGACCTTGGAGAGTTTCTTTCGTCAGATCTCATGGCCCGGTTGCCCGCTTGGAGCCCCCGCCGAGCTGACCCCCAGGCTTCCGAGTTTGTGCCTCCTCGCCCTGGGAGTTGCGGACGGAGGATTCAGACTCTGAGCCGCTTGCGTGACTGTTCCCGGGCTGCTGTGTTTCCCTGTGCTTGCGGTGTCAGAGTGACTTTCCCCTGGCCTTAGGAAGTATCGGCCCTACAGTGTTTCTTCTGCTTGCAAGAACAGCCGTAGTAGAAATCTTAAAAAGTGGCACAGAGGGAAGTCAAACGGCCCTTAAATCTGCCACTTAGCTAAAACATTGCTTATAAATTTAGAAAAGTTAATTTTAGGGCTCGGCACTGTGACGAAGCGGGTAAAGCCGCCGCTTGGAGTGCCGGCATCCCACATGGACGCTGGTTCGAGTCCCGGCTGCTCCACTTCCGATCCAGCTCTCTGCTGTGGCCTGGGAAAGCAGTAGAAGATGGCTCAAGTCCTTGGACCCCTGCACCCGCGTGGGAGACCTGGAGGAAGCTCCTGGCCCCTGGATTCAGATCGGCGTAGGTCCGGCATTTGCGGCAATTTGGGGAGTGAACCAGCAGATGGAAGATTCTCTCTCTCTCTCTCTCTCTCTCTCTCTCTCTCTCTGCCTCTCTTTCTCTGTGTGTAACTTTGACTTTCAAATAAATAAATAAGCCTCTAAAAAAAAAAAAAAAAATAGGGGCCGGCGCCATGGCTCACTTGGCTAATCCTCTGCCCGCGGCGTTGGCATCCCATTTGGGCGCCGGATTCTGTCCCGGTTGCCCCTCTTCCAGTCCAGCTCTCTGCTGTGGCCCAGGAGTGCAGTGGAGGATGGCCCAAGTGCTTGGGCCCTGCACCCCATGGGAGACCAGGATAAGCACCTGGCTCCTGCCTTTGGATCGGCGCAGCGCTGGCCGTGGCAGCCATTTGGGGAGTGAACCAATGGAAGGAAGACCTTTCTCTCTGTCTCTCTCACTGTCTGTAATTCTACCTGTTGAATAAATAAATAAAAATCTTTTAAAAAAGTTAATTTTATTTAGTTCCACGTGATAAAAGACTAGTGAAAATGGAAGAGATGGCCGGCGCCGTGGCTCACTGGGCTAATCCTCCGCCTGCAGCGCTGGCACACCGGGTTCTAGTCCCTGTTGGGGGCGCCAGATTCTGTCCCGGTTGCCCCTCTTCCAGGCCAGCTCTCTGCTGTGGCCCGGGAATGCAGTGAAGGATGGCCCAAGTGCTTGGGTCCTGCACCCGCATGGGAGACCAGGAGAAGCACCTGGCTCCTGGCTTTGGATCAGTGTGGTGCACTGGCGGCCATTGGGGGGTGAACCAACAGAAAAGGAAGACCTTTCTCTCTGTCTCTCTCTCACTGTCCACTCTGCCTCTCCCAAAAAAAAAAAAAAAAAAAAAAAACATTAAAAAGAAAAGAAAATGGAAGATACATTTAAATATGTATTTAAAATATAATATATATGCATTTAAATATATATTCATTTATTTTGAAAGAGTTACACAGAGTGGGGAGAGAGAGAGAGGGAGATCTTCCATCTGCTGGTTCACTCCCCAAGTGACCTCAGTGGTCTGGCCTGGCCCAAGCCAGGAGCCAGGAGCTCATTCAGGGCTTTCACATAGGTGCAGGGCCCAAGCACTTGGGCCATCTTCTGCTGCTTTCCCAGGTACATTAGCAGGGAGCTGGATTAGAAGCAGAGTAGCTGAGACTCCAGCTGGTGCTCATATGGGATGCCAACACCACAGATGACGGCTTAACTCTCTGTGCCATGGCACCTGTCAGAGAAGATACATTTTAAAAAAATAATTTATTTGAAAATCAGAGTTTCAGAGAGGGAGGGAGAGACAGAGAGGTTTTCCATCTACTGGTTCACAACCCAGATGGCTGCAGTGGCCAGTGAGCCAGGAGCCAGGAGCTTCTAGGTCTCCCATTTGAGTGGCAGGGGCCACTACACCCGCTGCTTTGCCCAGGCCATTGGCAGGGAGCTGGATTGGAAGTGGTAGCCCAAGAAGGTACATCATAAGAGATATTAGTTAAGAAAAGATTCTAAAGATAAAAATATCAACAACAAGGAGGCCTGCAAAGCTGGCATCCCCTCTCCACTTCCAGTCCATCTCCCCGCTGTGCGCCCGGGAAAGCTGTGGAGCCAGATGAAGCTCCCGACTTCTGCCTTTGGGACAGCCCAGCTCCGGCTGTTTGGCCGTTTGGGGAGTGAACCAGTGGATGAAAGACTCCTCTCTCTCTGTCTCTCTCTTTTTCTCTCTGTAACTACCTTTCAAATAAATAACATAAATTTAAAAAAATCAACAACGTTAAGCAGTTTAAATAATTTCAACCAAGTCTTTCTTGATGGGTATGAAGCACAGTTTAAAGGTAGTAAAATTTAGGATTAATCCCTCAAAATCAGAAGATGGCTCCCATGACTTAAAAATAACAAGAAACCAAGAAGACTGGAAGGGAGGGAGGGAACGGGAGGGAAGAGAATATGATTTTGTTCTTAGAATTGTATCTCCAGATCACACTGAATCTGTTAAAGACTAATGAAAAATTAAAATTAAGAAATTGAAAACAACAAAAAGCCTATTTTAAAAAAATTTCACATGTGCCTTTTAAAGATAATTTACAGATGATTCTCCAGGAGATTTTAATAGGGTTCCACTCAGTGTGGAACAGTCAGTATAACTTTGCGAAGAATCTGTTTACACTTGCCACTCACGCTAAAAAGAAATAGAGACCAACTTATGCTTTGCTGATTTTCCTTTCAGGAAGATGGAGACTCTTCCCAGTCCCACTGCGGTCACCCTTGCTCCAGGCCGTACATAACTCCTGCTGTCGGAACAAATCCACCACACCTCAGGAAGTTACTCCCAACGTCGATTTTTGCAACGAAAATGCACAGGAGTCAGAAAAGGCACTTGACAAGCTCTTCTCTGCGGAGCAGCAGGCTTCCATCTTGCACGTGTTGAACACAGCATCTAACAAAGAACTCGAAGCTTTCAAGTTACTCCGGGGGAGAAAGTCCGTCAATATTGTAGAGCACCGAGAAAAGTTTGGGCCATTTCAGAATTTGGAGAGTTTAATGGCTGTGCCTTTGTTCCAGTATAAAACTGCAGTTCGAGTGTGTAACTCCATTCTTTGTCCAGACACTGGAAGGAAAAAACGGAAGTTACAGGAAAACCAGCGCTTGGGAAAGCTCATCAAGCCAGACGTAGAGCTAGAGAGACTGAAGGTAGAACCTTTTTGACACTGCCCGGTATTTGGGAACCAAGTCTGTAAAGCTCTGTCCCATGCATTGGGTTGGAGAGTTACTAAGACAGAGTTCTGCAGGTTTAGTTGGGTCTGGACATACACATTTAAGATTGATTTATTTATTTGAAAGGCAGAGTTACAGAGGAGAGAGAGAGAGAGCTCTTCCATCTGCTGGTTTATTCCTAAGTGGCTGCAAAGGCTAGGGCTGGGCCAGACCGAAGGCAGGAGCCAGGAGCATCTTCTGGGTCTCCCACATGGGTGCAGGGCCCGTGTATTTGGGCCATCTTTTGCTGCTTTCCCAGGCACATAAGCAGAGAGTTAGATTGGAGGTGGAGCAGCTGGGACTTGAATCAGCACCAATATGGGATTGCTGGCATTTCAGGTGGCAGCTTAACCTGCTGCCCTACAGCAATGGCCCCTGTACATATACATATAAACACATAACCTATTACTCAAAGTAGAACATAATTTCCACCAAATAATGAGATGTTCTGAGAGCAAATTGGCATTCGAAAGGGAGTTGTGGGGGCTGGCCCTGTGGTGTAGTGGGCTAAGCCTCCACCTGCAGCACCAGAATCCCATCTCATGGCTTCAGATCCACTCAACTCCAGCTGTTGGGGCCATCTGGGGAGTGAACCAGCAGATGGAAGACCTTTCTCTCTGTCTCTCCCTCTCTTTGTCTATAACTATACCTCTCAAATAAATAAAACAAGATTTTTTTTAAAAGGTAGTTGTGAACTGTGGCTAGTGGGGGAATTTGCTGGAAGTCAGTTTGGATCTTGGAGAGAGAGAATTCGTCTGGCTAAAGAGGAGGGCATTCTAGGTAGGACTGCCGATGTTGAGAAGTAGTTTATGTAAGCAAGGTTTACTTGAGGAGAACGTCGCAGAGATAGCCTTCTGTGTCTGAGGGTCATGCTGAGCAAAATGAGAAATGAGATGAAGAGATAGAGGGCGGGCATTTGGCCTGGCGGTCAGGATGCCAGTCAGGACACCACCTCCCGTATTGGAGTGCCTGGTCTGATGCTCAGCTCTGTTCCTGATTCCAGCTTCCTGCTGATGCGCACCCTGGGAAGTGGTTTACCATGGTGGTTGGGTACTTGCCACTCGTGTGGGAGATCTTTTTATTTTTTATTTTTTTTATTTTTTTATTTATTTTTTGACAGGCAGAGTGGACAGTGAGAGAGAGAGAGACAGAGAGAAAGGTCTTCCTTTGCCGTTGGTTCACCCTCCAATGGCCGCCGCGGCCAGCGCGATGTGGCCGGCGCACCGCGCTGATCCGATGGCAGGAGCCAGGAGCCAGGTGCTTTTCCTGGTCTCCCATGGGGTGCAGGGCCCAAGCACCTGGGCCATCCTCCACTGCACTCCCGGGCCACAGCAGAGGGCTGGCCTGGAAGAGGGGCAACCGGGACAGAATCCGGAGCCCCGACCGGGACTAGAACCCGGTGTGCCGGTGCCGCTAGGCGGAGGATTAGCCTAGTGAGCCGCGGCGCCGGCTAACTCGTGTGGGAGATCTGAATTGGCTTCCAGCTCCTGGCCTCAGGCAAGCCCAACTTCAGCCATCATGAGCATTTGGGGGGTAAACCCATGCCTGGGCATCCCATCTGTCTCTGTATCGAATCAATAAAAATTCAAAAATGCAAAGGTGGTTGTGGCCAAGTACTGACTTGGAACATTACACTAGTCTTTCCTGCAGGATTTAAAATAGTTTTGTTTCTCCCAACCCTCCTTACGCATTCTAAAAGCAAATCATTTTCAGTGTTATCTTAAAATACGTTAGAATTGCATGTCATATCACATTAAACTTTGGAGGTACCTATGTCCTGGGTAACATTGCTTGATAAAATGCTCTCTTATCTGGGTTGGACCTTTGGCCTTGTTGTTAAGCTATAGGTGGGAAGTCCATGTCCCCTTGCAGCCCTGCAGGCCTGGCTCTGCCTGGTTCCAGCTTTGTGTTAATGCAGACCCAGAGAGGCGGCAGGCCATCGTGGGCATCTGAAGAGAAAACCAGCAGATAGCTTTTGTCTTGTCTATTTGCCTCTCAAAAGGCAAATAAAAATAACAAGCACAGTTTTTTCTGGGCCAGAGGTTTTCAGTTTTTTTGGGGGGAGGGGGGTATGGATACTTTTGAAAACCACATGAAAATCATCCCCCCCCCCCCCCTTTAAAGATTTTATCTATTTATTTGAGAGGCAGAGTTACAGAGAAGGAGAGACAGAGGGAAAGGTCTTCCATCTGCTGGTTTACTCCCCAAATGGCCACAGTGGCTGGAGCTGGGCCGATCTGAAGCTTCTTCTGGGTCTCCCATGTGGGTGCAGGGACCCAAGCACTTGGACCATCTTCTATTCCTTTCCCAGGCCACAGCAGAGAGCTGGATCAGAAGACAAGCAGCCGAGACTAGAACCAGGATGCTGGGATGCTGGCACTGCGGGCAGAGGCCTAGCCCACTATGCACAGCACCAGCCCCCCCTGGTCCCTCTTCCCAGGAACAAGGTCCTGCACATGTCGTGCTTATACTCTCAGAGAAGGGACTGCAGGTTCTGTCAGGTCTTTCACGGACTCCAGGGAGCACCACCTGCGGGTGATCTGGAGCATCTTTCAAACCAGCTGCAGGGAGGCCTTTCACTGTGACTCATGACTGCAGCTGTTGTTTCTGCCCAGGCGTGGATTTGCATCTTGTTGAGGCAGGAAGGTTCCAACGTCAGTCTGTATGGAGGAGATCCTGCAGGACGGTGCTGTGTCCAGCACGGCGGGGGTCAGGTTAACCCGAAAGGGACAGCGCTGCAGAGTAAGGAAGCGGACTGAGAAGATTAGAGATTTTAATGTGGGGAAACGAGGGGACGCTGTGTGCTGTCAAAGGTGGAGGCAGAAGCAGAGGCCCAGATGTCTGGTTACTCCAGGTATTGTCAACGGTGATGTGGCTGATGAATCAAAAAAATGTGCAGTTCTGTGAAAACAGGATTGTATGTTGAGGGAGTTTATTCAGTGAGACGGGCCAACAGAGAGTTTCGGTGTGTAGGAGAAAGATGTGTTTGCTGGGAAGCTGGGATTAGGAGGACAATCACAGTGTGGAGGACCCTGGAGGGGGACTCGTTATTCACTGGGGTGGACGTCCCACTTAGTGTCTACTGCAGCGGCTTCTGCCTGCATGTCAAACGACCTTTGCCATTGTTAACATAACCTGACCAGTCACCTCTGCAGTCCTGCTGAGTGTGCCTGCAGCAGAGACCAGGCCATGTGGTGGTCTCCCAAATCTAGGCCTGTGTAGTGGTCCCCGACAGTATGGTGCTTCAAAGTCTCCTGCCCCGTCAGTACTGTGTGGCTGCTTAGCAACGTGCATGCACGCCAATGCTTAGAGACCACTGAACTGAACAACCAAAACGAGGTCTATATTCTCTAGACTTCTGGGCTTCCAAACAGTTTTGATTTTAAGATATTTAGCCAGCCGTTAGTACTGAAAGGTTGTGGGTATAGAATCAGGTGTTGTTCCAGCTCATCTCATCCGCCTGTGTAGCTATAGAACATGTTTGTACTGTATTTGTTGTTATAACTCAGCTGTGTGGCGTGAGCAGATACCACTGTACTGTGTCTCCCCAGCCCAGACTGGGAATGAACTTCCATCCACGTATCAAGTCTTCTCTTAGAAGCCCTATGGGCAACCCAAACTCAGCACACAGCAAAGCAGCTCAGCGCCCCCAGCGCCCCCAGCCAGTCTGCCTCCTCTTCATCTTGGTCAGTGATGCCATCCTGTCACCAGAGTGAAACTGGAGTCATTTATCCTTGTCCCCTCCTTCAACTTGTGTCAGTTCTGCTCCCACTGTTGCTAACCTGCTTCTTTTCCTTTCCATTGTCATCCTTTTCCATTCTTAACACTTGTTACGTTAACAAAGTGTCTAACAAAAAACCTTCCTTGAGTCTGGTTTCCTCCAGTTCACTGCCACACAGTGTCAGTGGCTGTTCTGAAATGCAGACCTAGGATAATCGTTGAGATGTTTGCTGGTCCGTAGCTCCTAGGATAAAGCACGCTGCTTACCTTTACCTTCAAAGAAATATGTCTGCCCCTCTGCCCTTCCCACGCCGTCTTTTTTCTTTCTTTCTTTCTTTCTTTTTTAAAGTAAAGCAGCTTTATTAGGAAGACTAAAATGATTGTCTAAGGATTCGAAAATTTCATCTCTGACATCCTCCAATAACCATGTGCAGGGGCCCAAGGGCTTGGGCCATCTTCTACTGCTTTCCCAGGCCACAGCAGAGAGCTGGATGGGAAGTGGAGCAGCCAGGACTAGAATCGGCGCCCATATGGGATTCCGTTGCTGCAGTCTTTATTCCACTGCCTGAGGGGTCAAACAGACGATCTGTAGACAGCTGGGGAATAACTTCCTGCTTACCATTTTACTCATTTTCCTCGTTCCCCAGTAAACTTTGGCTGAGTGCGTTTGTCTCCAGTAGCCCTTGTATGGCAGCACTTCTTATGTTCCTAGGACTTAGCACAAGCCCTGGCAACACTGGGATCTACATTGGGCTAGGTGCTGAGAGTGAGCAAGGGTCATAGGCTATAAATTGATTAGTGCTGGTTACCTTTTAATCATTACTCCTATTTTTTTTTTTTTTTTTTAACAATTCTCAGTTCAGGCCGGCGCTGTGGCTCACTTGGTTAATCCTCCGTCTGCGGTGCCGGCATCCCATATGGGCGTCGGGTTCTAGTCCCAGTTGCTCCTCTTCCAGTCCAGCTCTCTGCTGTGGCCCAGGAGGGCAGTGGAGGATGGCCAAAGTGCTTGGGCCCCTGCACCCGCATGGAGGAAGCACTTGGCTTCTGGCTTCGGACTGGCATAGCTCCGGCTGTAGCAGCTATTTGGGGGGTGAACCAACGGAAGGAAGACCTTTCTGTCTCCCTCATTCTCACTAACTGTCAAATTAAAAAAAAAAAACAAAACTCTCAGCTCATAAACTGTAAATAAGTGCATATTACATAAACTAGGTAGGCATCTTGAGTTTGTGGGTTAGGTTTTGTGTCTGCTAAAATGTTCACAGATAATTAAACCTTTTTCTTTTAGGCAGTTAGCAGTATTGTATCTATTGTTTTTGGTACTCGAAGAATTGCCTGGGCTCATGTTGATCGCAAGTTGACGGTGTTGGACTGGCAGCAAAGTGACTATTGGAGATTAATGAGCAGAACGTACCCCTCCTCAGCCTACTTAGAAGAGGTAAGGCGGTTGTACATCCAGTTCCTGCTACTTGGGCAGCTCCAGTTGTATTCTTACGTGGCTCCTTATATATAGTTTTACCTTTGAGTCCCAAGAGGAATGTAATGCAAAAGGATAGCTTTTCTTTTGGAACTATTACTCATATAACTGTTACGTTTTGTCACCTCTGATTTTTAAAAAATGAATCTTTTCTTCAGTTAGCTCAAGAAATGCCTTTTGCTGCAACAGGTGTTCATGCAGTGGTAACAGCGCCGTGTATATTCAATATTCAGATCTTCAGACATTAAGCTCTGGCAGATACACGACTTGCTTTTATTTTCAAAACCTTGTGAAATGGGCAGGAGTTACTGCCTTGACTACACACAGGAAAACCAGTTCAGGCAAGTGCATGGTGTGATTAGTCAGTTGCAGAGGCGCTTGATTCTTGGCTGGTTATTCTGACTCTGTGCTTTGCCCTGATGAAACTGTCATTTAAAGTCAGCATAGATTTTAGAAGTCATGAAGCCCATCTTATAGATAAGAAACTGGTACTTAGGACAACTAAACAACTCGTCTCAGTTCAGCTTGTTCCTCATGGAACCATGACCAGAACCTGACTGCCTACAAAATACCTTTTATTTCAAAATGAATGCAAACAGAAGTGGGAGAGAAGGGGACCCAAATGTAAAACTTAATGAATTATTTCTGACCACTCATTTTGTTTTTTCTTTTAAAGATTTCTTCAGTCATTTCAAAGATGCCTAAAGCAGATTTCTATGTTCTGGAAAAAACAGGACTTTCCCTTCAGAACGCCTCCCTGTTCCCCGTCCTGTTGCACTTTCACATCACGGAGGCCATGCTGTACGCCTTGCTGAACAGGACGTTCGCGCAGGACGGCCTGCACCAGGTGCTGAGCATGCATCGCAGCGCCGTGGGGAAGCACTTTGAGCTGATGATTGGCGACACGAGGACGAGTGGGAAGGACCTGGTGAAGCAGCTCCTCTCGGAGTCTGTCCTGAAGGCGCAGCCTCGGGTGTGCTTCCCGGCAGATAAAGTAGTGCGCTACAGACAGCTGTTCTCAGCGACCGACCCTCACAGGATCGAAGAGTTGTACGATTCGTTACTGCAGGCTGTTGCCTTCTACGAATTAGTAGTTTTTGACAATGAGCCTTAGAGTTCTGAGATTAATACACCTGCTCTACTGGTATATTTACAGTTTATTAGCCCTAACGTTGTAAAACCAGAGATTCTGAACATCCATATAAATGAAGAAGAAAATACATTGTACCTGTATTACAGATGTTCAGACTTCCAGCTGTTGAGTGGTTTACACAAGGCTAAACCAAGTTCAAATCAATAAATATTTTATGAATCAGTCTTTGCCATTTGGGATAAGTGGTAAATAACATGCCCTGCAGGGGCCGGCGCTGTGACGGAGTGGGTAAAAGCTGACACCTGCAGTGCAGGCATCCCATATGGGTGCTGGTTCGAGTCCCGGCTGCTCCATTTCTGATCCAGCTCTCTGGTGTGGCCTGGAAAAGCAGTAAAAGATGGCCCAAGTCCTTGGATCCCTGTACCTGCCTGGGAGACCCAGAAGTGGATCCTGGCTCCTGGCTTCCTATCTGCGCAGCTCCAGCCATTGTGGCCAATTGGGGAGTGAGCCAGCAGATGGAAGACCTCTCTCTCTCTCTGCCTCTCCTTCTTTCTCTGTGTTAACTCTGACTTTCAAATAAATAAATAAATAAATCTTAAAAAGGATAAAAACTTTTCCCAACTGTACTAAACCTAAGAAAAATGAGTCCCTGTTGGGAAAATACCCTCATTATTTATTTCTTGAATTTTAATGATTTGAATACAAATCTGTGGAGTTACATTGATTCACCAGTTGGTGAGAATTACAAGAATTTCCTAATGAAGCACAGGTAAGTGGTCTACAGGAGAAACTCTAGAAAAAGTAGACAACAGTGCTTCTGAAGATTCTTGCCACAGGGATGAAATCTAAGACATGACCTCTGAACCTACACAATATAAAACCTGTGGCTCCAGCTGTAACCTTATATCCATCATCCTTGAACTAGCTCCACCGAACACCTTGGAAGATGATCAGTGGGTCAAGCTGCCGCCTGTAATGTTGCTTCTGACCCAACCCCTGATAATGATGCTTATGAAACAGCGGGAGATGGCCCAAGCCCTCAGAGACCAGGGTTGAGTTCTAGGATCCTGACTTTGGCCTGTCCCTTGGGCCTTACAAATAAATCTTAAAAAAATAACTGACCAATGTTATAAATAATTAAGGAATTAGCATTAGCCTCTTAAGTTATAGAATGAGAGTAATCGTCTTCCCATAATGAAATACCAAATTAGAACATTTACCAGGATGATTACATTTTGAACTGCTGTTCAAATACTACGTCTTTGGTTTAACCTTCAATTAGGTCAATATACTAACCAGTCTAAGAAAAGCTACACTGAATAAATAAGGGGTACAAACGTCATCATACGTATCTGTGACCGAGTGTGCCTCTGTATTTTTCAAAATACAAAACAGATCCTAACTTGAGTTTATATAACTCATCAGATAATTTTCCTGAACATTAAGCTAACATAAACATCTGAAATGGGGAGCAGTTTTTTTTTTTTAAAGATTTTGTTTATTTAAAGGCAGAATTACAGATAGTGACAGGGAGACAGAGAGGTCCTCCATCCGCTGGTTCACTCCTCAAATGGCCACAGTGGCCGGAGCGGGGCTGATCCAAATCCAGGAGCCAGGAGCTTCCTCCGGATCTCCCATGTGGGTGCAGGGGCCCAAGGACTTGGGCCATCTTCCACTGCTTTCCCAGGCCATAGCAGAGAGCTGGATCGGAAGAGGAACAGCCAGGAAACTGGCACCCATATAGGATGCTGGCACCACAGGTGAAGGATTAACCTACTTCGGCATAGCACGAGACCCAAGGGAGCTGTTTGATTTTAAAACATGTTTGTTTTTATTTATTTGAAGGGCAAAGAGACAGATGCACAGAAAGCTCCCATCTATCAATTTACTCCCAAATGTCTACAACAGTCAGGGCCAGCCAGGCCAGGAGCCAAGAACTCAGTCTGGGTCTCATGTGGGCAACAGGGACTTAACTACTTGAGCCATCATTTGTTGCCTCCTAGGATCTGAAACAGCAGGAAGCTGGAATTGGAAGCAGAGCTGATCTTGAACATGGATCTTCCAAGTGGAGTCATACATGCTGCAACATATGCCCACCCCAGGGAGCTACTTTAAAGTACAACTGACTGGGACCAGCACCGTGGTATAGTGGCACAGCCTTTGCGTGCAGTGCTGGCATCTCATCTCTGCTGGTTCGTGTCCTGGCTGCTTCTCTTCCAATCCAGCTCTCTGCTTATGGCCTGGGAAAGCAGTGGAGGAGGGCCCCAGCGCTTGGATCCCTGCACCCAAGTGGGAGACCCAGAGGAAGCTCTGCTGTTAAAGTTATTTGGGGACTGAACCCAAGGATGGAAGACCTCTCTCTGTCTCTCCTTCTGTCTGTAACTAACTTTCAAATAAATAAATAAATATTTAAAATGGAAAATCCAAAAAGAACTGGCTACTATAGCTGCCAGGAAGTTAAAAAGAAAAAAAACCTGCTGCCTGCAATGTCGGCACATGAAGCTGGTTCATGTCCCACCTGTTCCACTTCTGATCCAGCTCCCTGCTAAGGCTTTTCCCTAGGAAAAGCAGCAGAGTATGGCCCTAGTACTTGGGCCTCTGCCACCCACATGGGAGACCAGGATGAAGCTCCTGGCTCCTGGCTTAAGCCTGCTACAGCTCCCGTTGTTTCAGCCATCTTGGGAGTGAACCAGCAGATGAAAGCTTGCTCTGTCTCTTCCTCTCTAACTCTGCCTTTCAACTACATAAATAAATCTTAAAAAAAAAATCATTTTATTTTTTGAGAGGCAGAAAGACAGCTCCTACCTGCTGGATCACTCCCCAAATACTCTCAATGGCTGGGCCTGGTTAGGCTGAAGCCAGGAGTCTGGAACTCAACGCAGGTTTCCCACATGGGTGGCAGGAACTCAGCCATCACTGCTGCCTCCCAGGGTCTGCATTAGCAAGAACACAGCATCAGGAGTCATAGCTGAGCACTGAACTCAAATGCTTTGATATGGGACACAGGCATCCCAACCACCATGCTAAACACACACCTGCTACAGTTTTAATTCAATCAACAGCATCTCATACAGAACTGATATATTAATGTCATTAATATCTTTATGAAATAAAACATCAAGAAATAAAAATACAAGCAAAATGTACAAGACAAATGATTCAAGCTGGCAAATATACATGATACCACAGGGCCGCTAAAAAAGATTTATGAAAAACTAATTTATAATCTTGATCTTATGTTGTCAGCATTCACTGATTCAATGGTAAAACACGCTGGGGGACAGTACTACAAATCAGTTCATCAGATCCTTTTGAGACTTGAAGCGTATTTTCTTCGTAGGAAGTTTCCTTATGTATTACATATGTAATCTTATGTTTGTATTGTGTAAACAATTTAAAAAGACCATCTAGGTGGTTCATATTTACAACTTGACAGAGCACCATATCTGGTAGGAGAGGGGTGGATTGAGGGTACAGGAAACGGGAAAATTATAGAAATATCAGGACAACTCCCCCTTCCAGAAACAGTTCATTCACACCCACAAAAAATACTCCAACAAAGCAAAATCAGATAATACAAAAACTCCAGGAAAAAAAACTACCACAATCATATATACAACTTGTAACTCAAATTTTTTCATTTTAAATATATGCACAAAATAAAAAATATACAAATAGTCTGTTTTGAATGTACATCAAGAAAAATTCTTCTATGAAAATCAACATAATACAAAAATATCTTAAGGACCACATAATTTGTACAAAGTTAATGTAGAAGATTAAGGAAAATCAGCTGCCAAGTTATTCACAGTCTCTTTTGGAATATCAAGATGAATTCCTTCAAAATAGTGCAGGAACCTGTCAAAATAACATGGAAAAATATATTATTAGTATTTTCATCTGATGAAAGCATTTATTCATCTTGAAATAGCTATTTTTAAATGTTATTTTTTAAAGATTCATTTATTTATTTGAAAGCAGAGTTAGAGATGAAAGAGAAAAAAGAGAGATCGATCCTCTACCCATTGGTTAACTCCCCAAATGGCCACAATGCCCAAGGCTGGGCCAGGCTGAAGCCAGGAGCCAGGAGCTTCCTCCAGGTCTCCCACATAGGAGCAGGGGCCCAAGCACCTGGGCCATCTTCTACTGCCCTTCCAGGCACATCAGCAGGGAGCTGGATTGGAAATGGAACAGCCAAGATGAACTGGCACCCATGTAGGATGCTGGCACTGCAGGCAGAGATTTAACCCCTACAATGTTACTTTTTTTTTTTTTTTTTTTTTTTGACAGGCAGAGTGGACAGTGAGAGAGAGAGACAGAGAGAAAGGTCTTCCTTTGCCGTTGGTTCACCCACCAATGGCCGCTGCTGCCAGCGCGCTGCGGCCGGCGCACTGCACTGATCCAATGGCAAGAGCCAGGTACTCATCCTGGTCCCCCTTGGGGTGCAGGGCCAAAGGACTTGGGCTATCCTCCACTGCACTCCTGGGCCACAGCAGAGAGCTGGCCTGGAAGAGGGGCAACCGGGACAGAATCCGGCACCCCGACCGGGACTAGAACCTGGTGTGCCGGCGCCGCAAGGCGGAGGATTAGCCTAGTGAGCCGCAGCGCCGGCCTCTTTTAAAAAAGATTTATTGGGGGCAGGCGCTGTGGCATAGCAGGTAAAGCCGCCACTTGCAGTGCCAGCATCCCATATGGGCACCATTTCGAGTCCCGGCTGCTCCACTTCCGATCCAGCTCTCTATTATGGCCTGGGAGAGCAGCAGAAGATGGTCGAACTCCTTGGACCCCTGCACCCTTGTGGAGACCCAGAAGAGGATCCTGGCTCCTGGCTTTGGATTGGCACAGCTCCGGCCACTGTGGTCAACTGGGAAGTGTAACAGTGGATGGAAGACGCCTCTCTCTTTCTCTCTCTGCCTCTCCTCCTCTCTCTGTGTAACCCTGACTTGCAACTAAATAAATAAATCTTTAAAAAAATAAAATAAAAAAATATTTACTTATTTGACAGACATAGTGGCAGAGAGAGACACAAACACACAGACACACAAACACACACATCTTCTACCTATAGGTTCATTCCCCAAATGCCCACAACAGCCAGGAGTAGGCCAGGCTGAAAGTAGTCACGAGCTAGGAGACTCCATCCGGGTCTCCCACGTATGTGGCAAGAACCCAAGCACTTGAGCATCCCAGTGCATTGGCAGGGATCATCTCCTGCATCCCAGCGCATTAGCAGGAAGCTGGATAGAAGCATGGAATACTGGGACTCAAAGTGGAATTCCAATACAGAATGTGGATGTCCCACATGGCAGCTTAACCCACTGCACCACAATACCCACCCCAAACATGTTATTTTAGTTACCTCCTTTTGCTTTTTCCTTGTTCCTTTAACTTCTCTGTTCTACAAATGTTTCGAAGAGTTGGCAGGTATTCAATTATACTAGCTTGTCTGTTACCTAGGTTCACAAGAGATCGGCTAGAAAATACACTTTTAATGACTGCTATCCTCTTCCTTGCATTGCTGTGAATTTAAAATAATGAGTTATTTATAATGTTCAGTAAAAATGTAACACTCCCAAACAAAACCGGCTGGGCTCCTGCTCCAGTGCCAAGGCCCTTTCCAGATGAATTTCCCATCTGACAAATCTTCATGGCTACCTGCTGTCAGGACAAGCTCACACCCCCTTCCCTGTCACTTCAGTCTCCCGAATGTAGCCACCTGATCTCTCACTATGCCTCTCTCCAGCAATGCGGAGGAACTCCCCCACCCTCTTAGCGCCACATTATTAATGTCAAGGGCCTACCAGGAGCAATAGGCCAGCATTTGAAAACAGTAAGAAAGCAACTAATGATTCCCCCTTTACCGTTTATCACTGAAGAGTACAAGTAAAAGGTCAGACTTACTCTAAATTAGCTGCCGACCGGCGGAAGTACATATTATTGCGCTTTTGTGAAACCTGGATAGTCAGATCGCTGGTTGGATCTCTTCCCAATTTCTTGCAAGAATTCAAGGTTTCCAATGCTTTTGAAATAGTAGAGGAACACTTGGTGAAGCTGAGAGCTTCTGCAGCTGCCTTCAGTTCTGCAGAGCTCTGAGTGGTCCACCCACCACCATCGCCACTCTCCAGGCTAAACTCATCACAAAGTCCACTTTTAACCTTTCCACTGGGCCAACTAAAGTCATCTTTATCAAATTCCTTTTGTTCTCGTGCACCAGTTAAAAGGGGGTCGAGGAAGGACATGTTATCCAGGAACTCGGCGAGAGAGTTTAAACACTGAGAGACGAGGGCAGAGCACTGTTTTTCTGCTGGCGTTTTTGGAGGTCCAGGAGTCGACGCAATGCTGGACGCTAAACATTTGCTTACTTTCTTTGTATCCGGATTGCTTTCTTTGTCTCTGCTTTTGCTTTCTTCTGAATTTGAGGAAAGGGCCGCAGGGGACAGGCTAAGAACTTCATCAGGAAAGTTCAAGTCAGTGTCAAATAAATCACTATCATCCAGTACTACCATCTTTTTCTTATGTTTCTTCTTGTGGGCCTTCTTCACCGGCTGCTCTCCTTCAGAAGGTTTCCTAGCAAGACACAGTGCACTTTGTGTTGTGGTGCTGGCATCCAGAGTTACTGACGAGCCACAGAGAGTGGGTGGCTCTGGGACAATATCAACAGGTAATGGCAGAATGAACTCAAGATTACTATATAAAAAATCTACACTCTGCATTTGGAATTCTGTAAGGAGTTGGATGAGTTTATGCCATTCTTCTTTTGTTGAGATTTTGTGCTGAAAAACAATGGGGAATAAAGAAATAATAGAAATTAGTCTAACATTTTTCTTTTCATGTGAACATAGTATTATCCATATTCTATCTTCAAAATACTGCCACTGCCCCTCAAAATTTTATTAATCTACACTTATATCAAAATAGTACTGGACCTAAACATTGACTATAGGAGCTGGGCCTGTAGCCACCATCTACTGTGCCAGTATCCTATATGGGTGCCAGTTCGAGTCCTGGCTGCTCCACTTCTGATCCAGCTCCCTTGGGAAAGCAGTAGAGGATGGCCCAAGTGGTTGGCCCCTGTATACCTATGCAGGAAACCCAGATGCTCCTGGCCCCTTGTGGCCTGGCTCAGCCTTGGCTATTGAGGCCATCTGGGGATGAACCAGCAGGTCAAATAGCTCTCTCTCTGCCTCTCCCTTTCTCTGTCACTCTTTCAAATAAATTTTTAAAAATAAATCTTAAGGCCAGCACCGCAGCTCACTTGGCTAATCCTCCACCAGCAGCGCCGGCACGCCGGGTTCTAGTCCCGGTTGGGGCACCGGATTCTATCCCGGTTGCTCCTCTTCCAGTCTAGCTCTCTGCTGTGGCCCAGGAGGGCAGTGGAGGATGGCCTAGGTCCTTGGGCCCTGCACCCGCATGGGAGACCAAGAAGAAGCACCTGGCTCCTGGCTTCAGAACAGCACATGCGCCGGCTGTAGCGGCCATTTGGGGGGTGAGCCAACGGAAGGAAGACCTTTTTTCTTTGTCTCTCTCTCTCTCACTGTCTAACTCTGCCTGTCAAAAAATAATAAATGAATAAATAAATCTTATAAAAATATAGATTCTTAACTCCAATAATTAGAAGCTCATTTATTTAAAAAACTACTCTGAAATTGTCTTTTTTTCTGAAAAGTTTCTAAACCCTACAATATGCATTTGGAAGAATGTGCATGCAATGTTTGTCAAAGTAGTAAGATGTATTACAACTGGAAACCTAAAACCTATAAAAATTACAGGAAAATTTAAGTTAAAGTTAAGATTCAAAAGGCAGAAGTAAGTGTTGGGAAAAATCAAAAGGAACATAAATTCAGCATTCCAAACAGAAATTAAAAATACCTTCAAAAATGAGAATAAGTCTTCAGATGGGGAAAAAATATTCTTAATACCAAACAAGGTCTCAACACAACCGGTGTCACACTTAGGAAGGATTATACGATTCTTTTTAGTATTTTTGACATTATTTTTCACACCAGGACCATCTTCAGAGCAAACTATATGTACATTCCTGCTATTCCCTCCTATAAAATCAATAAGAGAAAAATTTAGCTGTGTGTATTTTAACCAAAACGTATCAAACAATTGTTTAACATTTGTGATCCTTTGGTATCTCTTGGACATATGCCACTACTGTTTCTCCCTCACCCCCCAATATGTTTTTAATTCATTAAGAGTACAGGGGCCTGTGCTGTGGTGCAGGTCAAGGCGACATATGTGATGCCAGCATCCCCTATGAGTGTTGGTTCTAGTCCCAGTTGTTCCACTTCTGACCCAGCTCCCTACTAACATGCCTAGGAAAGCAGTGGAAGATGGCCCAACTCTCTGGACCCCTGCACCCACGTGAGAGACCTGGATGGAGTTTAGGGCTTCTGGCCTTTGATGAGTAAACCCATGAATGGAAGCGTTCTGTCACTATGCCTTTCGAATAAATAATTTTTTTTTTTTTTTTTTTTTTTTGGACAGGCAGAGTGGACAGTGAGAGAGAGAGAGACAGAGAGAAAGGTCTTTCTTTTGCCGTTGGTTCACCCTCCAATGGCCGCCGCGGCCGGTGCACCGCGCTGATCCGATGGCAGGAGCCAGGAGCCAGGTGCTTTTCCTGGTCTCCCATGGGGTGCAGGGCCCAAGCACCTGGGCCATCCTCCACTGTACTCCCTGGCTACAGCAGAGAGCTGGCCTGGAAGAGGGGCAACCGGGACAGAATCCGGTGCCCCAACTGGGACTAGAACCCGGTGTGCCGGCGCCGCTAGGCGGAGGATTAGCCTAGTGAGCCACGGCACCGGCCATAAATAATTTTTAAAAAGAGTACAATATAAGCATTACCTCTAACAATACTAAAGTTAAGTGAAGTGATAGTGGGGGACTTTAAAATAATCCAATAATCTGCACGGGAGACTTGGGAGAAGATCCTGCCTTCGGATGGCCCCAACCATGGCTGGTGTGGCAATTTGGGGAGTGAACCAGTGGATGGAAGACTTATCTCTCTCTCTCTCTCTCTCTCTCTCTCTCTCTACCTCTGCTTTTCTGTAACTCTGCCTTTCAAATAAATAAATAAATCTTGAAAAGAAAAAAAAAAAAAAAGAGCACCACTGTGTTCTTTAAAAAAAATTTAGGGGCCAGCGCTGTGGTATAGCAGGTAAAGCTGCCACCTATGGTGCCAACATCCCATATGGATGCCAGTTCAAGACCCAGCTGCTTCACTTCCAATCCCTCTCTCTGCTCTGGCCTGGGAAAGCAGAAGAGAGGCTAAGGCCTTGGGCCCCTGCTCTAGCATGGGAGACCCAGAAGAAGCTCCTGGCTCCTGGCTTTGGATTGGCGCAGATCTGGCCATTGTGGCCAATTAGGGAGTGAACCTCTCTCTGCCTCTCCCTCTCTCTGTGTAACTCTTTCAAATAAATAAATAAATTAAAAAGAAGAAGAAGAAAAAAACTGCAAGGATTCTAAAAAGAATTTTGCATCCAAATAAGCTTATCTTTTAATTTCATTTTTTCACAAGCTTTTTGAAGTACGCTTATACGGTATTTTTGGATTTTTGGTTTATAAATATGTTGCAAAATTTTCTATGTACAGATAAAAGTCTAACAGTGGCTATATTTATAAAGTGGGGGAATTTGGGGTAGGTGTTGTGGGGCAGTGGGTTAAGCTGTCACTCAGGCTACCTATATTCCATATTGCAGTGCCTGAGATTAAGTGCTGCCCCCACTTCTGATCTCTCTTCTTGCTAATGTGCACCTGAGGTGGCAGCTAATCACGGGTAAAGTAATCAGTTACCTGCCACCGTGTGGGAGACCCTGATGAAGCTCCTGGTTCCTAGCTTGCTGTTGTGGGCATCTGAAGAATGGACCAGAGGATGGAATATTCTGTCACTCTGACTTCAAATACATAAACAAACCTCAAGAAAAGTGGGGAAATTTATTTATTTCTATATTGTTTGAATTCCCAAAGAATTACAGAGTTACAGAGAGAGGTAGAGACAGAGACAGAGAAAAGGTCTTCTATTTACTGGTTCACTCCCCATACGGCTAGCAACGACCAGGGCTGGACCAGGCAAAAGCAAGGAGCCATGAGCTTCTTCATGGTCTTCCACGTGAGTGCAGGGGCCCAAGCACTTGGGCCATCCTCTGATGCTTTCCTAGGTTCATTAGCAGGGAGCTGGATTGGAAGTGGAGCAGTTAGGCATTGAACTGGTGCCAATATGGTATGCTGGGGCCGCAGGCCGGGGCTTTAACCTGCTGAGCCATAGCACCTGCCCTTGTGTTTTAAAAAGGAATAAAATATGGGGGCCTGCACTGTCGCACAGCAGGTAAAGCCATTGCCTGCAACTCCAGTTCCTTGCTAATGGTCTGGGAAAGCAGCGGAAGATGGCCCCCAAGTGTCTGTGCCCCTGTCACACATGTGGGAGACCCTGATGAAGCTCCTGAATCCTGGCTTTGGCCTGGTCCAGCCCTGGTCATAGTGGCCATTTGGGGAGTGAACCAGTAGATGGAAGATCTCTTTCTCTAACCCTTCCTTTCAAATAAATAAATAGATCCTTAAAAAAAAAAGAGAGAATGAAATGCACATAAAATAACATCTTCAAGAAGAGAAACTATGCTATAGTTATTCTTTTTCAAAGTACTTGGTAGGGCCGGCGCTGTGGTGCAGTGGATTAAAGCCCTGGCCTGAAGTGCAGCCAACATCCCACATGGGCGCCAGTTCTAGTCCCGGCTGCTCCTCTTCCAATCCAGCTCTCTGCTATGGCTCGGGAAAGCAGCAGAAGATGGCCCAAGTCCTTGGGCCCCTGCACCCATGTGGGAGACCCGGAAGAAGCTCCTGGCTCCTAGCTCCTGGCTCCTGGCTTTGTATCAGCTCAGCTTCAGCCATTGCGGCCATCTGGAGAGTGAACCAGCGGATGGAAGACCTCTCTCTCTGTCTCTACCTCTCTCTGTAACTCTGTCTTTCAAATAAATAAAATAAATCTTAAAAAAAAAAAAATAAAGTACTTGGTATAGCCATTTACGTGCAGTGGTATGGCAAAAGCTATTGACAAATTTGTTATAAACACCAAGATTACTTTCTCATGTCTTATTTATCACATCTACTTTTGAGAAACAGTTGAAGCTACTGGTTTCTATTACATTCCATGTAAAAGTGAAGGAGAGACCTGTTAGAGTAATAATAAACCAGAACTTCTGCTTGGTTTTATCTAAATATGTGAGTATTTTGCAGAATAGGATCCTCAACTAAGAACTGGGCCTGTGGAGCACGGGAAGCACTAACAGGAGCATCTCAAGGAAGGAAGCCCGTGTTACCGAGGCCAACGCGGGGTCTGGCATGGGCAAAGCGCTCCACAAACGGCTGTGCCTTGAGTTAGGTGGCGATGGTGACATAACAGCAGTAAGGAATAAAAGTATTTCTGAAACAAAGTCCTTAGGAAAATAGAATTGTAAACTATTAAATAAGCTCTTAGGAAACTTATTTACAGAGGTCACAGCAAAAACAATGAGAGAACCAGAGACACTGAGGAAGAAAAACCACCATGTGTTTTCAGTAACTGAAAAAGGGAAGTTGCCACATCATTATTATAGTTCTACCATTTGCTTTATAAGAAACTGTGAATGTAGAAACTTATTTAAGTAAGAGTTTGGAAAACTGAACAACCAAACTTTTGGAGAGAGGAATGGAGAGAGGGTTTATATTTTTTAAATGATATTATACAATTTTTTAAATCATTTTAAAAGAACTATAAAATTGGAAGTAATTTATAGATTATCTAGTCAAATCTCTCATTTCTGAGGTAAAGAAACAGGCTTATAGAGATAAAGGGAATTTTGGAGCATAGAGAGTAGCACAGACTCTTATTTATTTATATTTAATATTCACAAAACTTCAGGAAGGAAGCAGGTATATACCTGTCAAAGATTACTGTGATGACTGGATGCTCAAAAAATATGTTTTAAAGACTTGTTTAAAAATGATTTATTTAAAATTTTTTTTCTTAAGATTTTTATTTATTTGAAAGGCAGAGTTCCAGAGAGGAATAGGCAGAGGCAGAGGCAGAGAGAGAGAAATCTTCTATCCACTAGTTCCCTCCCCAAATGGTTGCTAAGACCCAGGCTGGGCTGGACAACATCAGGAGCCAGGAGCTTCTTCCAGATCTCTTATGTGGATGCAGGGACCCAAGCACTTGGGTCAGCCTCTGCTGCTTTCCCAGGCACATTAACAGGGAGGTGGATTGGAAGTGGAGCAACAGGGCCTGCACCGTGGCTCAGGAGCTGATCCGAAGCACCTGGCTCCTGGCTTCGGATCAGCATAGCTCCGGCTGTAGCGGCCATTTCGGGGAGTGAACCAAGGGAACGAAGATCTTTCTCTCTGTCTCTCTCTCTCACTGTCTAACTCTACCTGTTAAAAAAAAAAAAAAGGAAGTGGAGCAACCGGGATTTGAAATTTGAACTGGAACCCATATGGGATGGTGGCAGCTTTACCACAGGTGGTGGCATTACCTGCTACGCCACAACACCGGCCCCTCAAAATTTTTATAGTCTTTCAAATATCTTGGTGTAGCATAATTTACTTAAAATATTTATTTGTTTATGTATGTATGTATGTATTTATTTATTTATTTATTTCCAAGAGAGAGATTTCCCATCTGCTAGCTCATTGCCCAAGTACCTGTAACGCCCAGGGCTGGGCCAGATTGAAGCCATGAGCCCAGAACTCAATCCAGGTGTTCCACGTACCCATCACCTGTTCCTTCCTAGTGTATACATTAGCAGGAAGCTGGAATCAGGAGAGGAGTAAGGACTTGAACCTAGCCACTCTGATATTTGGCTAGGGGCACTCCAGAGTGTCTTAATTGCTACACCAAATGCCAGGCACAGCACATATTTTAAAACATGGTCCCTTAGTAGAAATTTATGTCATAAAAGATCAACTCACGACAATGGGACAAAGGCCTTTCTTCTAAAAATCCACCTCCACTTCTAATCCAAAACTGCAAGTAAAGGATACTTCTTCTGATATCACAAGTATTTGTAGTTAACAAAGTTACAAAGTCTTTTACATCAGTTCTAAAATTCTCAGTTAAGCAGATCATTTGTAGGTAGCTGGCAACATTTAGCTTAAAAAACAGAGAATAGTGTTAGTTAAAGAGTTAACAAAAATACAATAATACATATGAACAACACTGAGGAGCGAGACAAATTCTGCTGAAATCTGCTATATAGCAAAGCTCTTCTTGAGGAGCTCAAAACTATAAAGGCATATACTACCAAATTAAAAGTACATATATATTATTTGCAAATAGTCCAAGATCACCACGAAACTTATAAGCAATTCTCCAACCTAAACACTGTAAGCGGTTTAATAAACCTTGAAAAAACATTTGGATTAAATAATGGTATAGCGTGAGAGGACATTTCATAATAGTCTTCCAAATCTGGTGTTTATCCTAGTTTGTAAGTTTCAATTCTAGCTAGCTACATTAAAAAATACACGACATGCATTGAGATATAATTCACATACTGTACAATTCAATGGTTTTAGTGGATTTATAGTTGTGCAACTATTGTCACTAATTATAGAACATTTTCAACATCTCCAACAGAAGCCCCCATATTCACTGGCTGTCTCCGCATTTCTAGCTCGTACTCCCAGTTCCAGGCACTACCACTGTACTTCTTGTGTCTACAGAAGTACCGACTCCGGACACTTCATGCAAATGCTATCATACAGTAGGACAAGTATGGTATCTGCAGACTATGCACATTGTAAAAGCACAGCTCTGGAGTAACCACACAAAAAAAGTACAAAGAGATATAAATTAAAGCCAACAGGGAAGATCAAATGAAATAACACACTGGATCAACCCAAGAGAATGCAGAAAAGGAGGAATTAAGAACTATTTAGACAGGCCGGCTCCGCGGCTCACTAGGCTAATCCTCCGCCTTGCGGCGCCGGCACACCGGGTTCTAGTCCCGGTCGGGGCACTGGATTCTGTCCCGGTTGCCCCTCTTCCAGGCCAGCTCTCTGCTGTGGTCAGGGAGTGCAGTGGAGGATGGCCCAAGTGCTTGGGCCCTGCACCCATGGGAGACCAGGATAAGTACCTGGCTCCTGCCATCGGATCAGCGCGGTGCCGTGGCGGCCATTGGAGGGTGAACCAAAGGCAAAGGAAGACCTTTCTCTCTGTCTCTCTCTCTCACTGTCCACTCTGCCTGTCAAAAAAAAAAAAAAAAAAAAAAAAAAAAACAAACAAACTAGACAAACAAAAAAAAGATTAAACTGTGTTATTTAAAAGAAACACACTATAAAATTAAGAGCAGATATATAAAAAATAAAAGGAGAGAAAGAGACACACCATACAGGCACTAGTGTGAGAAGGCTGGTATGGTTCTGTTAATCACAAGACAAAGTAGCTCTGACAACAAGGTGTCACCAGAGATTCAAAAATAAGGTTTTACAAGGATAACAGGGTTCATTTTTTAAGAACACAAAACAATCTTAAGAATGCCGGAAGCAGGAGTCCGGCGTTGTGGCACAGTGGGTTAAGCCACCACCTGCAACCACGCAATTCCATGTAAGTGCCGCTTTGAGTCCTGGCTGCTCCATTTCTGATTCTGCTCCCTGCTAATATGAATGCAAAGCATTCAGATTCTTGGCCCCTGCATCCACGTGGGAGATCTGGATGGAGTCCCAGGATCCTGGCCCAGTCCCAGCTGTTGCAGCCTTTTGGGGAGTAACCCAGCAGCTAGAAGATTGCCTCTCTGACTTTCCCTTTCTCTTCATACATCTGCCTATCAAATAAATAAATAAATCTTTTTTTTCTTTTTATTTTCTTTTATTTATTTTTTTGACAGGCAGAGTGGACAGTGAGAGAGACAGAGAGAAAGGTCTTCCTTTGCCGTTGGTTCACCCTCCAATGGCCGCCGAGGCCGGCACGCTGCGGCCGGCACACCGCGCTGATCCGATGGCAGGAGCCAGGTACTTCTCCTGGTCTCCCATGGGGTGCAGGGCCCAAGCACTTGGGCCATCCTCCACTGCACTCCCTGGCCACAGCAGAGAGCTGGCCTGGAAGAGGGGCAACCGGGACAGAATCCGGTGCCCCGACCGGGACTAGAACCCGGTGTGCCGGCACTGCAAGGCGGAGGATTAGCCTAGTGAGGGTCAGTGCCAGCCATAAATCAATCTTTTAAAACAAAAAAGTTGGAAACAAGATAAGGATGACTCTTCTCAAAATGGTACCAGAGTCCTATTCTGTAAAATAAGACCAGAAAGACAAATTAAAAAAAAAAAAAAAAGAAAGAAAGAAAGAAAAATTACAAACTACTAGAACTAATTAATGAAGTTCACAGGACACAAACAACAACTATCTAAAAATCAAAGGTATTTCTAAATAAGAGCCAACAACCATGGAAAATAAATATTAAGAAATAAAACTGGCGGGCGCCACAGCTCACTAGGCTAATCCTCCACTTTGCGGCACCGGCACACCAGGTTCTAGTCCCGGTCGCCCCTCTTCCAGGCCAGCCCTCTGCTATGGCCCGGGAGTGCAGTGGAGGATGGCCCAAGTACTTGGGCCCTGCACCCTATGGGAGACCAGGATAAGCACCTGGCTCCTGCCATCGGATCAGCGCGGTGTGCTGGCCACGGTGGCCACTGGAGGGTGAACCAAAGGCAAAGGAAGGGCCGGCGCCGTGGCTCAATAGGCTAATCCTCCACCTTGCGGCGCCGGCACACCGGGTTCTAGTCCCGGTCGGGGCGCCGGATTCTGTCCCGGTTGCCCCTCTTCCAGGCCAGCTCTCTGCTATGGCTAGGGAGTGCAGTGGAGGATGGCCCAGGTGCTTGGGCCCTGCACCCCATGGGAGACCAGGAAAAGCACCTGGATCCTGGCTCCTGCCAACGGATCAGCGCGGTGCGCCGGCTGCAGCGGCGGCCATTGGAGGGTGAACCAACGGCAAAGGAAGACCTTTCTCTCTCTGTCTCTCTCTCACTGTCCACTCTGCCTGTCAAAAAAAAAAAAAAAAAAAAAAAAAAAGGCAAAGGAAGACCTTTCTCTCTGTCTCTCTCACTGTCCACTCTGCCTGTCAAAAAAAAAAAAAAAAAAACTAATAGAACTGAAAACATCAAATACTTAAGAATAAGTTTGAGGGGCTGGGGTAATAGGTTAAGCCTCTGCCTGCAGTGCTGGCATCCCATATGGGAACCGGTTCAAATCTCAGCTGCCTCAGTTATGATCCAGCTCCCTGCTGATGGCCTTGGAAAGCAGTAGAAGATGGCCCAATTGCTTGGGCCCCTGCACCCACGTGGGAGACCTGGAGGAAGCTCCTGGCTTTACATAGCCCAGCTATGGCTGCCATGGCTATTTGGGGCGTGGATCAGTGGATGGAAAACTTCTCTGCCTCTTGCTCTGTCTGTAAATTTACCTCTCAAATAAAGGATATGCTATACTTCTACAGTGAAAACAATATATTGCTAAAAAAATTTAAAGAAAAATAAATGGAGAAATACATTATCATTAATTGGAAAAGTTAATATTGTTAAAATGCCAGTTTTACGGCTGGCACCAAGGCGCAGTAGGTTAATCCTCTGCCTGCAGCGCCAGCATCCCATATGAGCACCAGTTCTAGCCCCAGCTGCTCCTCTACCAGTGCAGCTCTCTGCTATGGCCTGGAAAAGCAGTAGAAGACGGCCCAAGTACTTGCACCCCTGCATCTGCCTGGGAGACCAGGAAGAAGCTCCTGGCTCCTGGCTCCTGGCTCTGGATCAACACAGCACCAGTTGTTGTGGCCATTTGGGGTGTGAACCAACGGAAGAAGACCTTTCTCTCTGTCTCTTCCTCTTACTGTCTGTAACTCTACCTCTAAATAAAATAAAATAAAATAAAATGCCAGTTTTAATACACATTAACTTATGGATTCAGCACAATTCCCATCAAAATCCTAGAAGGCTTTTTAAAAGTAAAAGCTGGCCAGTGCCGTGGCTCACTAGGCTAATCCTCCGCCTGCGGCGCCAGCACTCCGGGTTCTTGTCCCAGTTGGGGCACCGGTTCTTTCCCAGTTGCTCCTCTTCCAGTCCAGCTCACTGCTGTGGCCCGGGAGTGCAGTGGAGGATGGCCTAAGTCCTTGGGCCCTGCACCTGCATGGGAGACCAAGAGGAAGCACCTGGCTCTTGGCTTCAGATTGGCATAGCACACCGGTTGGAGTGGCCATTTGGGGGCTGAACCAACGGAAGGAAGACCTTTCTCTCTGCCTCCCTCTCTCATGTCTAACTCTGCCTATCAAAAATAAATAAATGCCGGTGCCCGGCTCACTAGGCTAATCCTCCGCCTTGTGTTGCCGGCACACCGGGTTCTAGTCCTGGTCGGGGCACCGGATTCTGTCCCGGTTGCCCCTCTTCCAGGCCAGCTCTCTGCTGTGGTCAGGGAGTGCAGTAGAGGGTGGCCCAAGTGCTTGGGCCCTGCACCCCATGGGAGACCAGGATAAGTACCTGGCTCCTGCCATTGGATCAGCGCGGTGCTCCAGCCGCCGCCCACGGTGGCCATTGGAGGGTGAACCAATGGCAAAAGGAAGATCTTTCTCTCTCTCTCTCACTGTCCATTCTGCCTGTCAAAAAATAAATAAATAAATAATTAAAAATAAAAATAAAAAAAGTAAAAGCTGACATACAGAATTTGAAATTTACATAGAAAATGCTTGGGACTTAGAATGACTAAAATACCTGGGATAGCAGTGGAAGATGGCCCAGGTCCTTGGGCTCCGGTACCAGCATGGGATAACTGGAAGAAGCTCCTGGCTCCTGGCTTCAGATTGGCACAGCTCTGGCCATTGTGGCCAATTGGGGAGTGAACCAGCAGATGGAAGACCTCTCTCTCTCTCTCTCTCTCTACCTCTACCTCTACCTCTCCTTCTCTCTCTGTGCAACTCTGACTTTCAAATAAATAAATAAATCTTAAAAAAAAAAAAAAAAAAAAAGAATGACTAAAATAACTTGAAGAATAGCCAAGTTTGGAGACAAACTATCAGATCTCAAAATCTACCACAAAGTCATACTAAGAAGTATGGGGCTGCCAATGATAGATCAATAGAACCAAGTAAATGTTCCAGAAAGAGCATAACATATGTATGTATAGCAAAATATATGTATCTTTAATGTACCAAAGTGATTCAATGGGGAAAGAAAACTGTATTCAATAAACTGACCTGGGAAAGTAGGGATGTTGATCATTAACTTATACCAGTCATAGAAATTAATTTGATTCTGGAAAGGAAAGTTCTATTAAAATTGTTTTCGTTTGAATGTAGAATAGTTTTTTTTTTTTAATTAGGGCTTATTTTGAAAACTTTTTTAGTCTAATTCAAATGTATGCCAGTACCTTCTGAAGTAAGGTCAAATTCAGAGACAGTTATTCTGAACAGATGGCTTAGAGAAATTTCTGGAATATTCACTTCAAATATTCTTTATTAATGAATGTCTTTGACTTAAATCTAACCAAAAACTGCAATCTTATTCTTTGTACATTTTCATCATATAGTGTTAACAAGCATAATTGCAAACAAATAAAATACTTAAGCTAGAAAAATATTAAAAAAAAAAAAGAAATTAATTTGAGATGGATGACAGACCTAAATGAGAAAGTTATAAATGCCTGCCACAGACAGAGTGGGCCAAGCCAAAGCCAGAAGCTGGGGACTCAACCCAGGTGTCTCAGAAGTGTGACAGGAACCCAACTTCTCGAGCCATCACCTGCTGCCTCCCAGGATGCACATTAGCAGGAAGTTGGAATTGGGAGTAGAGCCAGGACTTGAACCCAGGTGCTCCACTATGAGATGGAGTCTCAAATGGCATCTTAACTGTTATATCAAATGCCTGCTCCCACAGACATTATTAAAACTGGAAAAACTAGGAGTATTAGGTGATAAAATGGTACTTTTTAAATAAAATTTACTCATGGGGGCCAGTGTTGTGGCATAGCAGGTTGAGTGGACTCTGCCTGCAAAGGTGGTATCCTATATGGGCACCCGTTCAACACCTGGCTGCTCTACTTCTGGTCCAGCATCCTGCTGGTGCACCTGGGAGGGCAGTGGAGGATGGCCCAAGTGTTTGGGCCCCTGCACTTATGTGAGAGACCCAGAAAAAGTTCTGGGCTCCTTGCTTCATCCTGGCCCAGCCCTGGCTGTTGCAGCCTTTTGGGGACTGAAATGGCCAATGGAAGAATGGAAGATCTGTGTGTGTGTCTCCCTGTCTCTCTGCAAATCTCCATTTCAAATTAAAAAAATAAAAAAGATTTATGTATTTCATTTGAAAGTCAGATTTACATAGAGTTTACATAGAGGGAGGGAGAGGGAAAGGCAGAGAGAGAGAGAGAGACCTTCCATTCTTCCCTTCCTGTCTCTCTATCTCTCACTGTAACTCTTTCAAATAACATTTTAAAGATTTATTTTATTTATTTGAAAGGCAGAGTTACAGAAAAGGGTGGGGGGAGACAGAAAGAGAGGTTTTTCATCTATTGGTTCACTCCACAAAAGGCTGCAATGACCAGTGCTGGGCCAGGCAGAAGGAGGAGCCCAGAGCTTCCTCTGGGTCTCCCATGCGGGTGCAGGAGACCAGGGAGTTGAGCCATCTTCCACTGCTTTCACAGGCACACTAGCAGAGAGCTAGATCAGAAGTGGAGCAGCAGGACTCACCACCCATATGGATGCTGGCACCACAAGTGGTGGCTTCACCCGTTATGCTACAATGCCAGCCCCATAAATAAGTGTTCAACAACAGCGGCAACAATAACAATGATTGGGGCCTGTGCTGTGGTATAGCAGTAAAGCCATCGCCCGCAGTGCTGGCATGTCATATGGGCTCCAGTTTGAGTCCTAGCTGCCATACTTCTAATCCCTGGGAGACCTGGAGGAAGCTCCTGGCCTCAGATCGGTGCAGCTCCAGCCATTGTGGCCAGTTGTGGAGTGAACCAGCGGATGGAAGACCTCTGTCTCTCTGCATCTCCTTCTCTCTCTTTGTAACTCTTTCAAATAAATGAATAAATAAATCTTTAAAAAAAATACAAAGTACACATTGAACATTTAGCAAGACAGACTATATTCTGGGCCATCAAATTACTCTTGATAAATTTAAGAGGAATTAAAACATACAGTTTACTATGAGTAATCAAAAGAAAAATTATAAATATCTTGAGCTATGTGAAAGTGAAAACACTACGTATCAAAACTTGTATGGGCCGGCGCCGCGGCTCACTAGGCTAATCCTCCACCTTGCGGCGCCGGCACACTGGGTTCTAGTCCCAGTTGGGGCACCGGATTCTGTCCCAGTTGCCCCTCTTCCAGGCCAGCTCTCTGCTGTGGCCAGGGAGTGCAGTAGAGGATGGCCCAAGTGCTTGGGCCCTGCACCCCATGGGAGACCAGGAGAAGCACCTGGCTCCTGCCATTGGATCAGCGCGGTGCGCCGGCCGTGGCGGCCATTGGAGGGTGAACCAACGGCAAAGGAAGACCTTTTTCTCTGTCTCTCTCTCTCACTGTCCACTCTGCCTGTCAAAAAAAAAAAAAAAAAAAAAAAAAAAAAAAAAACAAACAAACAAACAAAAAACACTTGTATGAAGCACCTAAAGCACTGCACACGATGGTATTTGTATCACTGAAAGTTTAAAATACAAAAGATTTGAAAACCAATTATCTAAGCTTCTTCATGAAAATAGTACAGACGGGTAAATTCAACCAAATGAAAAGACTATGATAGGAGCAGAAATAAATAAAATTAACAAATGGACAAAATTATAGAAACCCAAAGTTAGTTCTAAGAAAATAGATAAATCACGAGTCAAATGATGAGGGAAACAAAAGAGGGAGTGTGGGCATCGGGCCCAGCAACTGAGCTGCTGCCTGGAACTCCGGAACCACACAGGAGTGCTGGGGTCATGACCTGGCTCCACCACAGCCAAGCCAGCTTCCTGCTAATGCACTGCCTGGGAGGCAGAGGACGGCTCCAATACTTGGTCCCTAGTATACCCACATGAGATCCAGACTGGTTTCCAGCTCCTGGAAACCAGGCCTGGCCCAGTACTGGTTATGCATGCAGGTGGGGAGTAAACCAGTGAATGGAAGATCTCTGTCTCTCTCCTCAAATGGAGAAGAAATAACTTTTTTTTTTTTTTTTTTCCCTAAGAGAAGACACATTATGTCTGTAAATCTACATGGATGTAATGGCAAATTGTACTAAATTTTTAGGGAAAATATAAAACCAATCCTATGTAGACTCTCCCTGAATAAAGAACAGGGAATACATCCAAATCCATTTCACATGGCCTGGAAACAATGTATCAACATCCGTTAAGACTATAGGCACAGGGGCCACTGTTGTGTCACAAGGTGTTAAGCTGCTACTGCAACACAGGCATCCCATATGGGTGCTGGTTCAAGTCCTGGCTGCTCCACTTCCAGTCCAGCTCCCTGCTAATGTGCATGGTAAAGCAGCAGAAGATGGCCCAAGTCCTTTATTTATAACAGCTTCATTAGAAATGATCCAGATGGCTATTCACAGGTGAATGAATAAACACAACATGGTGGAGCCACACAGTGAATGCTGCTCATTAAAAAAAGGGAGGACGGGGGGCCAGCGCTCTGGCGCAGTGGGTTAACACCCTGGCCTGAAGCGCCGGCATCCCATATGGGCGGCAGTTCGAGACTCAGCTGCTCCACTTTCCATCTAGCTCTCTGCTATGGCCTGCAAAAGCAGTAGAAGATGGCTCAAGTGCTTGGGCCCCTGTACTCGTGTGGGAGACCCGGAAGAAGCTCCTGACTCCTGGCTTCAGTGCAGCTCCGGCTGTTGCAGCCAACTGGGGAGTGAACCATCGGATGGAAGACCTCTCTCTCTGCCTCTCCTCTCTCTGTGTAACTCTTTCAAATAAATAAATCTTTAAAAAAAAAAAAAAAAAAGAAAGAAAGAAAAAGGGAAGACAGACATGTGTTACACAAATGAATCTGATGAGTAAAGACAAAACACTACATAAGATTCCATTTACATGAAATTCTGCAACAAGTAAAACCACAGGGAAATCCCATTTTCCTATTATTTGAAATTGCAAAACTGATTTAAGTTCATAGATATGAGTGTGAAGTTTTATGGGGTAATAGATAATAGAATTGTCTATATCTTAATTATAGTGATGGCTGCATAAATTTACACATGCTTTAAATTTCACAGAATTACACACACACACAAAGTTAATTTCACTGCAACATTCATAATTATTAAAAAGGAAAAAAAGAAGGTAGTGTTACTTCTGATGGGGAGGGTTATGTTAACTATAAAGGACCCACAGGAGCTTCTGGAGATGAAGGAAATGCTCTATAATATTGATCTGGGAGAGGACTACATTTGGCTTTTGTGTATATCATTCACTGAGTTGTGTGTAAGATGTGTGCTTTATTTAAATTTTACTTCGGTAAGTGCTGTTATTCTGGAAATAAACCTAATGAACAGTCTAGTAAAAATAATATATTTGGCAAACATCTTTTTAAAGCAAAAAAAGAAATAATCCAATGTTTCCTAAAACTGAAAAGTTTTGATTCTTTAGCACACATATTTTAAAATAATTTTAAAATAATAAATCACCATTTTCATAATTAGAAAAATTAAAAACTTACCAGGGAAGGAGTATTAAAATTGATTTCTTCAAAGCAGCCATCAAACATTAAACTAAATGTTGGATCTATAGGGAAAAAATATATTCTGCTAAGCATTAAGATCATTAAACAAGTTTTTTTGGAATCCTGAATAATTCATAGGCTAAAAACTATCAAGCCGCTTCTCCATTTTAGAAAAAAAGAAATGGGGGGGTGGGGGCGCAGTGTTGTGGTATAGTAGGTTAAGCATGCACCTCTGGTGCCAGCATCCCATATGGGCACTGGTCCGAGTCCCAGCAGCTCTACTTCCAATCCAGCTCTCTGCTATGGCCTGGGAAAGTAGCCCCTGAACTGGTGTGGGAGACCTGGAAGAAGGTCCTAGCTCCTGGCTTCAGATCTGCCCAGTTCCAGCCATTGAGGCCATCTGAGGAGTGAACCAGCAGATGGAAGACCTCTCTCTCTGTCTCTTCCTCTCCCTGTCTATAACTCTACCTCTCAAGTAAATAAGTAAAGCTTTAAAGAAAAGAAAAAGACTTGGGGCAAGAGTTGAGTGCAATGGTTAAGTCATTGTGTAGGATGCCCACGTCCCAAGGAATGCCTGGGTTCAAAATGGCTCCATCTCTGATTGCATATTGTTGCTAATGCAGACCTATGAGGTAGCAGGTAATAACTCAAACTACCACCCATGTAAGGGACCCAGATTAAGTTCTAGGCTTCTGGCTTTGGACTGACCCAATCTGGCTATTATACATATTTAGGTAGTTAACCAGTGGATCTGTCCTCTGTCCTCTGCCTTTCAAATAAGAAACTAAAATCATGGCACAGTAGGTTAATCCTCTGCCTGTGGTGCCGGCGCCCCACATGGGTGCCGGTTCTAGTCCCGGCTGCTCCTCTTCCAATCCAGCTCTCTGCTATGGCCTGGGAAAGCAGTAGAAGATGGCCCAAGTCCTTGGGCACCTGCACCCGTGTGGGAGACCAGAAGAGGCTCCTGGCTTCGGATCGGTGCAGCTCCAGCCATTGCAGCCAACTGGGGAGTGAACCAGCTGACGGAAGAACTTTCTCTCTGTCTATCCCTCTGTCTATAACTCTACCCCTCAAATAAATAAAAAATCTGAAAAAGAAAACTAAAAATCAAAAACTTCATTCTTCATCTGTTAACTGATTTTAAAGGAACATTTCTAGCTAATAAGCACATTCTCAAAGTACTTTAACTGAAAGAAATTAATTGTACTAAAATTTTTGTTACCTACCACTTGTTGTCAGGATTACAGGTCGCTTAGTTGTTGCCATGAATGTCTTGATTGCATTTAAAAACCCAGCATCTTCATCAAAAATGACATCAACCTATATAGCATTTAGAATATTCATGTGATGAGTAACAATACACTTACTGGATAACATTCATATATATGTATATACATATATAAAAGAAACTGTGTCTGTTAGAGACAAGATTTATGAATTTCTGAACAGTATGAATTGAACTTACAATGAAAGTTTACAAACACCTTACATTATAAACAAATTTTAAAAATGACCAAATACAAACATTAAAATCAAAGAAATGTAGTCAACTATAACTGGCTTGGAATTAATCACAATAATTTCAATAATCACTTAATAAATTAGTGGCGGCCGGCGCCGTGGCTCACTAGGCTAATCCTCCGCCTAGCGGCGCCGGCACACCGGGTTCTAGTCCCGGTCGGGGCGCCGGATTCTGTCCCGGTTGCCCCTCTTCCAGGCCAGCTCTCTGCTGTGGCCAGGGAGTGCAGTGGAGGATGGCCCAGGTGCTTGGGCCCTGCACCCCATGGGAGACCAGGAAAAGCACCTGGCTCCTGGCTCCTGCCATCGGATCAGCGCGGTGCGCCGGCCGCAGCGCGCCGGCCGCGGCGGCCATTGGAGGGTGAACCAACGGCAAAGGAAGACCTTTCTCTCTGTCTCTCTCTCTCACTGTCCACTCTGCCTGTCAAAAAAAAAAAATAAAAATAAAAAAAAAATAAATTAGTGGCCATGAAGTACAGTAATTATCTTCCTGAAAAGTTCTTCCAGAGTTGATGTCATTTGTTTTAATTTCAAATAGATGCAAGTATTTCTGACTCTTTTTTTTTCTATTTTATAACCCTATAAGAAAACATACATCAATCTTTTTTTTTTTAAATATGGAATGCTTCATGAATTTGCGTCTCATCCATATGCGTCTCATCCATGCGCAGGGGCCATGCTAATCTTCTCTGTATTGTTCCAATTTTAGTGGATGTGCTGCCAAAGCGAGCACAACATACACTAATCTTTAAAATCAGTCTTTATCATGAGGTATCATGAATGTGTACCTTTGTAAGCCTACCTCCTCAAAAAGAATGAGAGATGTGGCATTTTTCCTGCTGGATTCCTCAGCTCCAAATTCTTTGACATTTGAAGTAGTTACATTTGCAGATTTCATCTGAATAATTTGTTTCTGCTCAAAAGTATTTTTAATTCCTGTATAAATAAATTATTAATATCTTAGGTAAAATCAACTTTTAATAGACCACTGGATATTTCTACAGAATAAGCTCAACTGAAATCCTTGATTAAAACTGAAACAGGGTTGTGGGCATTTGGCTTAGCAGGTAAGGTACTGGTTAGCATGCTCAAGAACCATACTGGAGTGCCTGGCTTCATCACCCATCTCCGGCTCATGACTCTGGCTTCCTGCTGAGGCAGATCTTGGGAGCCTCATGTAATTGGGTTCCTGTCATCCACATGGGGGTCTAGACTGAGCTCCCAGCTTCTAGCACACTCAGCCTGGCCACAAGGCACTGTGCACATTTGGGGGATGAATCAGCAGATTGGGGTGTTCTTTCTCAAATAAATGATTATTTTTCAAAAGCCCAAAACCAAAAATAATGGAAACAACAGTGAAGATGCTGGAGTACTGGGCTCAACTCCTGGCTCTGGTTCCAGACTACAAGCTTCCTGCTAACCCAGAGCCTGCTGGGAGCAATGGTGACGCAGTGATTGGGTCCCTGTCACCCACGTAGGAGACTCGGGTTGAGTTTCCAGCTCCCAGCTTCAGTTCCCCAGCTACTGCAGGCATCTGGGTGAGTGAACCAGCAGACAGGACACACTCTCAATCTCTCAGTCTTTCTCTCCCTCCAAAACAACAATAACAACAACAACAAAACCTGCCTGAAACAAAATATCGAAACTCCCCTTCTTCAGGATGTTCAGCAAAGGTGAGGCGGCAGCAGGAGTCCCTGAACGATGTTCTTACTTGTATGTAACAGCACAGTTAATATTAAAGAGGATTTGTCCATTCAACTTCTTACCTTTATTGTTTTCCAAAAGCGCTCCTATTTCTTCATTACTTTTTGGTTTAGAAGATACTTTAAAGTAATTTGCCAAAGTTTTCGGGGGCAGTGCTCGCTTTGGTCCAATACTTTTCGGCGATGATGGGGGAAGTTTTCTTGGTGATGTAATAACTTTCTTAGGGGAGTTTACTTTTTCTGTCAAAAGTAAATTCCATTTAGAGATAAATCCTAGAAAGTATACAGAGGGCAAAATAGATATCTATATTCTGTATTTCTTTTTTTTGGGGGGGGGGGGCCTCGATCAGAAGGACTTGGGCCACATATTCTATATTTCTACTATTACCGGTTAGAGATTAAAGACACAGAAATTCTTTTATTCTTACATTCAAATACTCTGCAATCCAAATACTGTTTTGTTTTTTTTTTCTAACAGTATAAAGAAGATAACCCCATCATTTGGAAAAGACATGCTTTCCAAGGCACTCAGCAGGGAGCTGGATTGGAAGTAGAGCAGCTGGGATTCAACCCAGCACCCACATGGAATGCTGGCAGTGTAAGCAGAGGATTAACCCACTATGCCACAGCATTGGACCCAAAAGTTTGGTTTTCAAAAATACATGTCAATTTTTATTTTTAAATGCCTAGCTAAATTTTACCAATATTACAATTCTGAAAAGCTTTGTACCAAAAGAACTATCTCCTTGGAGAAATAGCTAACCTTAGGTCTGGAACATGTTGACATGACAGAAAGCACAGAAAACATCAAAGAATACCAGGACAATCTCGAAAGGATACAGATTAAAACAACTAACTTCCTGCTAGCCAAAGACGGGAAATATGAGCAATAAACAAGGAAAACAATGGGACAGGCATTGTGGTTATATGCGTTAAGCCACTGGTTGAGATGCCCACATCACAAATCAAAGTGCCAGTTCAAGTTCTGACTACTCTGCTTTCCATCCAGCTCCCTGCTAAGGCACCAGGGAAGCAGTGGGTAACACCTCAAGTACATGAGTTACAGCCACCTATGTGGGAGACCAGATGGAGTTCCTGGCTCCTGGCTTCAGCCTGGCTAGTCCTGGCTGTTATAGCCATTTGGGCAGTGAACCAGTGAACGGAAGATTCTCTCTCTCTCTCTGCTACTATATCTTTCAAATAAATAAGTAAATAAATCTTTTTAAAAAAAGTATAAAGAATCCTTCTTCCTCCTGATGGCCACAGAAAACCTCAAGGGCTTTTACACCATTCAGACCAAGAAACCTCTGGGCGTACAGCTTCCCCAAGTGAACACCGTTCCTGCACACAGACTAGAGTGGGACAGAACTGCCATGGGAATGTTATCTTTTTCAGGCCTCTCCTTTTAAACAAGTCCTTGGTGTTTCTTTTTTCCACCCTATCTGGACACATGTTTAAAAAAGCAAACAAAAGAGCCGGCGATGCGGCTCACTAGGCTGATCCTCCGACTTGCGGCGCTGGCACACCGGGTTCTAGTCCCGGTCAGGGCGCCGGATTCTGTCCCGGTTGCCCCTCTTCCAGGCCAGCCCTCTGCTGTGGCCAGGGAGTGCAGTGGAGGATGGCCCAAGTGCTTGGGCCCTGCACCCCATGGGAGACCAGGAGAAGCACCTGGCTCCTGCCATTGGATCAGCGCGGTGCGCCGGCCACAGCATGCCGGCCGTGGCGGCCATTGGAGGGTGAACCAACAGCAAAGGAAGACCTTTCTCTTTGTCTCTCTCTCTCTCTCACTGTCCACTCTGCCTGTCAAAAAATTAAAAAAAAAAAAAAAAAAAAAGGCAAACAAAAGGCATGTTTGGATAAATAGCTAAATGGCAACAAACAATAGTATGAATACTAGATTGCTGAATTAAGGGCCATAGTCAAACATCCTGCATATTTAACAACTCAGTGAACTACAACCATAACCTATATATCTTTAAGTAAATGTGAGAACAAAAAAATAATAAAGAAAACAAGATGTGATTATGTTTCAGGCCATGACATGGTAATTGGGACTGAATTTAACCTCCCAATTGAATATAAGAAAAAAAGTGGACATAATACACAAAAAAATACTCTTCAAGAATTTGGCCATCATGAAACCAAAGGCAGTGATCCCTGAGAGACAAGAAACAAGGTACATGCTAGGATAGCACAGCTTATTGCCCTGAGAGAATTTCCAGCCACGGTGGGGAGGGTCAACGCAGCCCCAGTTCTCCTGAGTTGAGAGGACAAACAGGAGTCTGGCGGGCCAAGGCATGCAGTGATAATAGGGCACAATACAAAAAAGGAGACGGCTGTACAAAGAGAGCTCTGGAACTCTACAGAGTCCCCCTGGGGTCTAACTGAGTACTCATCAGTGAAAGGTCAAAGGAAAGAATCTCTGAGGCACACAGAGACCGGGAAATAGCTCCTACTCCAGCTAGACAGAATAGCAAACTTCAAAATTCATGGAGTAGTGGACACAGTACTCAGAAAGGTAAAATTAGGCCTGGAGTAAAGGCTGCTACTGACTTGCCTAATAGATCTTAAAAGACAAACTGTCTCCAAGAAACTTAACTGTGTCCCAGACCAAAGTTCAAGAATAATTACAGGAATACAGAAATACCCAGCGATCCAAGTGCCCACCACACTGAGTCCACAAAGTCATCAGGTATCCAAAGAAGGAAAATACAATCCATTATGAAGGAAAAAAAATCTAGTCCCTGGAAAAACCAACTCAGAAATTATAAAGATGGTAGAACTAATTCTACCATGAAAACAGTTATTACAACAACTAGATTCCATAGGTTCAAAAACCTAGAGAGAAAAAAGGGGCACCTGGTAAGTAGAAATAAAGAAGATAAAAAAGGACCCAAATTAAACTCCTATTGTAAGTGAAAACTTAACTAGATCGGACTGACAGCATACCAGATATGCAGATCTATGCACTTGTACAACAGCAATGAAAATTATCCAGATGGAAAGCACAGAAAGGGAAAAGACCGAAAAACTGAACAAGCATCAGTGAGCTATGACACAAGTGCTCTAAAGGACCATAACCCGAGTTGCCAGAGAAGGTGGGGAGGAGAGAAAAGCATTTCAAGAAATAATGCTTGGAGGGGCTGGTGCTGTAGCAGAGCGAGCTGACACCCTGGCCTGCAGGGCCTGCGTCCCATATGGGCTCCAGTTCAATTCCCAGCTGCTCCTCTTCCGATCCAGCTCTCTGCTATGGCCTGGGAAAGCAGTGGAAGATGGCCCAAGTCCATGGGCCCCTGTACCCGCGTGGGAGACCCGGAAGAAGCTCCTGGCTCCTGGCTTTGAATCGGTGCAGCTCAGCCTGTTGTGGCCAATGCGGGAGTGAACCAGCGGATGGAAGACCTCTCTTTCTCTGTGCAACTCAGACTTTCAAATACATAAATAAATCTTTTAAAAATAAAAAAGAGGCCGGTGCCGCAGCTCAATAGGCTAATCTTCTGCCTGTGGTGCTGGCACACCGGGTTCTAGTCCTGGTCAAGGTGCCAGATTCTGTCCCGGTTGCCCCTCTTCCAGGCCAGTTCTCTGCTGTGGCCCGGGAGTGCAGTGGAGGATGGCCCAAGTGCTTGGGCCCTGCACCCCATGGGAGACCACGATAAGCATCTGGCTCCTGCTATCGGATCAGCGCAGTGCGCCGGCCGCAGCGGCCACTGGGGAGTGAACCAACAGAAAAAGGAAGACCTTTCTGTCTCTCACTGTCCACTCTGCCTGTCAAAAAAATAAATAAATATATATATATATAATGGTTGCACTTTCTCCAAATTTAGTAAGAATTATAAACTCATATATTCAAGAAGCTCAATCAGCTCTAAGCATAAGCAATATGAAACCTACAACAAGGCACATCATAATCAAATTGCTTAAAATCAGTGATAAAGACAGGGCCAGAGTAATGATGTAGCACGTAACGTACGGCCCCCACCTAAGACACCAGCATTCCATATGGGCGATGGTTCAAGTCCCATCTGCTCCACTTCCAACCCAGCTCCCTGCTAATGCACCTGGGAAAGCAGTAAAGTTGGCTCAAGTGCCTGGGCCCCTGCCACCCACATGGGTGACACAGAAGCTCCTGACTTCTGGCTTTGGCCTGGCCTAGTGTGTGGGCTGCTGTGGCCATTTGGGGAGTGAACAGTGGATAGAAGTTCTCTCTCTGTAACTATGCCTTTCAAATAAGTAAAATGAATCTTAAAAGGCAGGGGGTGGGGTGGGGGGCGCAGAGTCATGGCACAGTGGGTTAATCCTCCACCTGCGGCACCAGCATCCCATATGGGCACCGGGTCTAGTCCCGGATACTCCTCTTCCAATCAAGCTCTCTGCTGTGGCCTGGGAGTAGAAGATGGCCCAAGTCCTTGGGCCCCTGACACACGTGAGAGACGGGGGAGAAGCTCCTGGCTCCTGGCTTTGGATCGGGTCAGCTCTGGCCGTTGTGGCCATTTGGGGAGTGAACCAATAGAAGGAAGACTTTTCTCTCTGTCTTTCCCTCTCACTGTAACTCTACCTCTCAAATAAATAAATAAAATTAAAAAAAAGAAAAGAAAAGAAAAGAAAAAAAAAAAAAAAGGAACTTAAGAGGAGTGGAGATCTAGCCTAGCAATTAAGCTATCTGCATCTCACACTGGAGTGGCTGGGTTTGATTCAGAGTTCCTGACTCCAGCTTCCTGACAATGTAGACCCAAGCAGTCAGCAGTGATAGCCCAAGTAACTGAGTCCTGCAACATAAGAAGGAAAACAGGACTGTGTCCTGTATGTCTAGCTCCAGCCCCAGCCCAGCCCAGCTATTCTGAGCATCTAGGGAGTAAAGTAGGAGACAGGTCTCTCAAAAACATGGAAATAATATTAAAAATAATTTAAAGAAGCTTAAGGAGGGCCGGCGCCGTGGCTCAACAGGCTAATCCTCCGCCTAGCGGTGCCGGCACACCGGGTTCTAGTCCCGGTCGGGGCGACAGATTCTGTCCTGGTTGCCCCTCTTCCAGGCCAGCTCCCTGTGGCCAGGGAGTGCAGTGGAGGATGGCCCAAGTACTTGGGCCCTGCACCCCATGGGAGACCAGGAGAAACACCTGGCTCCTGCCTTCGGATCAGCACGGTGCGCCAGCGCAGCGCGCCGGCTGCGGCGGCCATTGGAAGGTGAACCAACGGCAAAGGAAGACCTTTCTCTCTGTCTCTCACTATCCACTCTGCCTGTCAAAAAAAAAAAAAAAAAAAGAAGCTTAAGGAACATTAATCAAATGTAAAAATCTAACTTCCGGTGCCGCGGCTCACTAGGCTAATCCTCCGCCTAGCGGCGCCGGCACACCGGGTTCTAGTCCCGGTCGGGGCACCGGATTCTGTCCCGGTTGCCCCTCTTCCAGGCCAGCCCTCTGCTGTGGCCAGGGAGTGCAGAGGAGGATGGCCCAGGTGCTTGGGCCCTGCACCCCATGGGAGACCAGGAAAAGCACCTGGCTCCTGGCTCCTGCCATCGGATCAGCGCGGTGCGCCGGCTGCAGCGCGCCGGCCGCGGCGGCCATTGGAGGGTGAACCAACGGCAAAGGAAGACCTTTCTCTCTGTCTCTCTCTCTCACTGTCCACTCTGCCTGTCAAAAAAAAAAAAAAAAAAAAAAAAAAAAATCTAACTTGAACAAACTGAAACAATAGAAGACTGACATCGGACCCTGTTAGATGGTATTAAGGAATATGTTAATATTGTTAGATCTGATTAAGACACTGTCACATTCATGCTTTTAAAAAACCCTTATCAGGGGCCAGCACTGTGGTATAGCAGGTAAAAGCTGTCGCCTGCAGTGCCAGCATCCCATATGAACACCAGTTAGAGTCCCAGCTGTTCTTCTACCGATCCAGCTCTCTGCTACAGCCAGGGAAGGTGGTAGAAGATAGCCCAAGTCCTTGGGACCCTGCACCTGTGTGGGAGACCTGGCGGAGGCCCCTGGCTCTGGATCAGCTCAGCTCCAGCCACTGTGGCCATTTGGGGAGTAAACCACCAGATGGAAGACCTCTTTCTTTCTGCCTTTCAAATAAATAAATAAGTGAAACTTAGGGGGAAAAAAAAAACCCTCTCACAGTTTTATTTACATATATGGGTATAATGATATGATAGCCTTCAAACTTGTTTTAATACAGTCGGGGGAGGGGGGACAAGCATGTGTATGTCTACGTAGAAAGATTTTTAAAAATAGCGAAATGCTGAAAATTAAAATTACTTTCTTAGGTTTTGTTTTTTGTCAAAAGGTATGTCTTAAGAAAAATAATTTACTTACTCGGAGATTTGCCCATGTTGTAGCTATTGAAAAAGCAGGGCTTTTGTGAGTTTACCCCTTGCTTGTCTACTTGATGGGACTGAGTAGCTTCCTTCAGTTGAGACAGAATTTGTCTACCACTGCGCTGGGAAGAAGCGTTCACCTCAAAGATCTAGAATATACAAAAAAAGGCAGAATGGTTTCTGTCATCTTTTATTTCAAGGGTAACTGTTACGTGAACATTCTTCCATCGTGACTCTTACTAACCTTGAACCCGAGCTCCTGAGCACAAGCGTACACTGCAGCAGTTTTTCCCACACCTGTCGGCCCTGTTATGAGAACAGTATTGCAGAGACGACTTTCTTCATCCTCTGAACTGCCCTGGAAGTCCAAGCTATCCGAAACGTCTGAAAAATTATTCAAGTGCAGGTAAGATAAGTGCTTAGGCATCACTTGGACCTCATGAAACCCACTGATCAACTCCAGAAACTTCTTGCTAATAAATGTTGGATAATGGGACTACAAAAAGTAGAAAACCAAATAAAAATATAAATTAAGAATTTTTTAAAAAAGATTTATCTACTGGAGAGGCAGAGTTACAGAAAGAGAGAGGTGTTCTATTCACTGGTTTACTCCCCAGATGGCCACAAGGGCTGGAGCTGCGCTGTTCCAAAGCCAGGAGCTTCTTCCGGGTCTCCCATGCAGGTGGCAGGGCCAAGCACTTGGGTCATCTCCCATTGCTTTCCCAGGCCATCAGTAGGGAGCTGGATGGGAAGTAGAGTAGCCAGGACTTAAAGTAGCACCGATATGGGAAGTCAGTGCAGCAGGTGGAGGCTTAACCTAACTATGGCACAGAACCGCTCCCCTATCCCCTCAACCCTCCCAACCCCATTAAGAAATTTTACAGAGAGGCCAAGGCTGTGGTGCAACAAGTTAAGCCACTGTTTGCAGCATGACCATTCCATATGGGCACTGCTTCAAGTCCTAGCTGCTCCACTTCCCACCCATCTTCCTTCTGATGGCATGGGATAGCAGCAGAGGATGGCCCAAATGCTTCGGCCCCTGCACCCAAGAGGGAGACCTGGATGAAGCTCCTGGCTCCTGGCTTAGGCTTGGCCCAGCCCCAACTGTTGTGGCCATTTGGGGAATGAACCAATAAATGGAAGATTTTCTCTCTTTCAAATAAACATATTTGTTAAAAAATGAAAAAGAAATTTTATAGAAATAGTCACCAAATCTTAACTCTAAAAATGCTCAGTGAAATGGGAAAAAAAAATGAATAAAAATACCTTCCTGTTTCCCCTCTCTTTTTCCCTTCAAATTTTGTTTTTCTTCCAATTCAGCTCTTCTTTTCCAGTCTTTTAACCAACTGCCAAAGAAAATGTATGTTAATAAAAATAATTTGGAAAATATGGATATGTCTTAGACCTTACGTTAAAATGATTGTTGGGGAAAGTTATGAGATACTGTTAGTTTTTATAAACTCTATAGGACTTCCCACTGAAATCAACTTAAATAGGAAAATATTTTTACATGGGCACACATATTTTAAAATGAAGTAATTTTTGCCTAAATATCCAAGACTATATGTGTAAGAATGTTTGTTGCGACATGGTTTATATTACCTCTAAAAGGAAAATACAAAAAGTACACCAGTAGGGGAAAAGAGACATTATGGGATATGTACTCACAGAAGAAACCAGTATATAGCAATCAAAAAGAACTGAGGCAGATAATGTGATGAAATGAAAGATGTCTAACATATAACTGTAAGTAAAAGCAAAAAGATGAAGCTCCAGTCTAGAACAGAGAGCCTGAGTTTAAATGCCAGCTCTACCTTTTTCTAACTGTGATCCTGGACTAACAACTCAACCTTTCTTGACTTGCTCTTCATCAATGGGATGGAGAACAGTATTTACCATCAGAGTTATTACTCTAAGGATTAAAGGAACTAAGAACAGTATAGTACTTAGGATAGTACCAAGTTCATCACATGAACTATTATTGTAGGTCCACAGTTCAAAAATACAAATGCTTTTGGGCCAGTTTTAGAATTCAGAATTCTTCAGATATTAGAAAGGTGATTTGGTGTATCTATCACATATTATACAATACTCCTAATGGGGCCTTAGACAATACATCCATAATCACTTAATATTTCTATTAAGGGCTGGCATTTTGGCACCATAGGGTAAGCTGCTGTTTGCAATGTCAGCATCCTATATGAGTGCCAATTTGAGTCCCAGATTCTCCACTTTTTCTAAGATTTTTATTTATTTGATTTGAAAGGCAGAATTACAGAGGGGCAGAGACAAAGCGGGGGGGGGGGGGGAGGGGTGTCTTACATCCACTGGTCTACTCCTCAAATGGTTACAACAGCCAGAGCTGGGCTGATCTGAAGCCAGGACCCTGGTGTCCAAGGACTTGGGCCATCCTCCCTGGCCTCTCAGGCCATAGCAGAGAACTGGATTAGAAGTAGAACAGCCAGGACATGAACTGCCACCCATATGGGATATTACTACAGGCACTGGCTTCACCAACTACGCCACAGCGCAGGCCCCACATCTCCACTTCTGATCCAGGTTCCTGCTAATGTGCCTGGGAAAGCAGTGGAAGATGGTCCATGTACTTGGGCCCCTGCTACCCATGTGGATAAGAGTTCTTGGCTACTGGTTTTGGCCTAGCCCAGCCCTGGCTGTTGTGGCAATTTGGGCAGTGAACTAGCATATGGAAGATCTCTTTGTCTCCCTCTCCCCACCTAATAACTCTGCCTTTCAAACAAATGCATACATCTTTTTTTTTTTTAAAGATTTTTATTTTTACTTTTTTAACTTATTTGAAATGTAGAGTTATAGAGAGAGAGAGAAAAAGAGAGAGGGAGAAACAGAGATCCTCCATCAGCTGGTTCTCTCCCCAAATGGCCACAGTGGCGGGGACTGGGTCAGGCCAAAGTCAGGAGCCAAGAGCTTCCTACAGGTTTCCCACATGGGTGGTAGAGGCCCAAGACCTTAGGCCATTCTCTGCTGCTTTCCAAGGCACACCAGCAGGGAGTCTGATCAGAAGTAGAGCATCTGGGACTAGAACCAGAGCCTGCATGAGATTCTGGCGCTAGAGGCAGTGGCTTAACTTGCCATACTAACACACTGGCCCCTCAAATAAATTCATAAATCTTCAAAAAAATTCTCTATTGAAAAAAGAATGAATTCGTAAGTGGATCAAAAAAGACCTTAATAAAGATTATATATGGCCGGCGCCGCGGCTCACTAGGCTAATCCTCCGCCTAGCGGCGCTGGCACACCGGGTTCTAGTCCCGGTCGGGGCGCCGGATTCTGTCCCGGTTGCCCCTCTTCCAGGCCAGCTCTCTGCTGTGGCCAGGGAGTGCAGTGGAGGATGGCCCAGGTGCTTGGGCCCTGCACCCCATGGGAGACCAGGAAAAGCACCTGGCTCCTGCCATCGGATCAGCGCGGTGCGCCGGCCGCAGCGCGCCGGCCGCGGCGGCCATTGGAGGGTGAACCAACGGCAAAGGAAGACCTTTCTGTCTGTCTCTTTCTCTCACTGTCCACTCTGCCTGTAAAAAAAAAAAAAGGTTATATATAAAGTCAATAAACTTATAGTTTATTGGATGTAGGAATTGTAGACAGATTGTGGACCTGGTAATAGTAATATGACTGTTAGAAATAGGGGGACAGGGGCCGGCGCTGCAACATAGTGGGTAAAGCTGCCGCCTGTGCTATCATATGGGCACCAGTTTGAGACCTGGCTGCTCCACTTCCGATCCAGCTCTCTGCTATGGCCTGGGAAAGCGGTGGAGGATGGCCCAAGTCCTTGGGCCCCTGAACCCGTGTGGGAGACTTGGAAGAAGCTCCCGGCTCCTGGTTTTGGACTTTTGGACTGGCACAGCTCCGGCCCTTGCAGCCAACTGGGGAGTGAACCAGCGGATGGAGGACCTTTCTCTGCCTCTCCTTCTCTCTCTATGTAACTCTAACTTTCAAATAAGTAAATAAATCTTTAAAAAAATATAGGAACTAATATATGCATATTATTTTTTGTATAAGATCTGACAGTGAAATTTCAATAGTGATTACCTCTGGGGAGTAGAAATGTGAGAAAAGGGAGATACTTTTCATTGAAAATTTTTTCTAAAAAGATTTTATTATGTAATATGTTACTTTACAATTATAAAAGTTTAACATAAATAAACTAAATTCCTAAAGTACTTCTCAAAATTTTACCAACCTATGTAACTTTTTTATGGCTAATTCATTGCCCACAAGTTCACTGGAGTTTTGAGGCTGGTACTTTTCTGTCCAAAGCATGTCTTCAATTCCAGAATCTAAGGCAAAAAATACGTTATTCTTCCCTTGACATAAATATATATTCTTAGACATTTAACATTATTATTACAATGTAACATATTTGTATTTGTATGAACATTTATATGCATAAATTCCAAAAAGGTCATTTTAAAACTTAAGATTATATTTAAAATTCTTCACACCAAGGCTGTCCCACTTACAAAACTAACCACTATGATAGCTAATGAAAGCAAAGTATAGAAGTACACATTAAATTTTTAAGAACCATTTAAGGAAAATGAATCAGGAAGGATGACTAGCATAAAAACCAAACGTCTAAAGAACAAAGACTGCATGTCCTCAGTGCAGCCTCTTTTCATCACTGAAAATAAACATGAGGGGCAAGTGGTCTGGCACAACTGCACACTGATTAATAAGACACTGCTTGGGATGCCCAATTCCCACATCACAGCACCTGGTTCAAAGTGTTGGCCCCTCCACTTCTGATCCAGCTTTCTACTAATGAACACCCTGGGAGGCATCAGGTGATGGCTCAAGTACATGGGTTCCTTCTACCCCAATGGGAGACCCAGATTAAGTTCTGGGCTGCTGGGTTTGGCCTTATCAAATTGTCCTGTGGGCAATTGATGAGTGACACAGCAGATGGAAGGCCTCTCACTATCTCTCTGTATTTCTTTCTGTATCTGAACTAAGTAAAAATAACTTTTTGGTGGCCGGCGCTGTGGCACAGTGGGTTAAAGTCCCAGCCTGCAGTGCCGGCATCCCATATGGGCGCCGGTTCTAGTCCCGGCTGCTCCTCTTCCAATCCAGCTTTGCTGTGGCGGGGAAAGCAGTGGAAGATGGCCCAAGTCCTTGGGCCCCTGTGCTCGCATGGGAGACCTGGAAGAGGTCCGGCTGTTGCAGCCAGTTGGGGAGTGAACCAGGGGATGAAAGACCTCTCTCTCTCTCTTTCTCTCTTTCTGTGTAACTCTAAATTTCAAATAAATAAATAAATAAAATGATAATAAAAAACACTAAAACATTCTACGAGTCAATCTGGGTAAACAAAGAAATGTTATACTTCTAATTGAGAAGACAATATTGTAAAGGCAACAGTTCTCACCAAATTAATCTATAATCTTGTGTGAGACCCACAAGAAGCTCTTGGTTCCTGGCTTTAGCCTGGCCCAGCCCTGGTCACTGTGGGCATTTGGGGAATACACCAGCAGATGGAAGATCTCTCTCTTTCTGCCTCTCCATAACTCTGCCTTTCAAATAAACAAATAAATCTTTAAAACAAACAAAAAAAAAACCACTTGCATCCTATGTGGAGTATTTGGGCTTGCTTCCCGGCTCCAGTTCCTAATTCCAGCTTCTTGCCAGTGCAGACCCTAGGAGGTAGCAAGAGACAGCCCAAATAGCTGGGTCTCTGTATCTACATGGGAGACCTGGATTGAGATCCCAGCTCCTGTTGTCAACCTGGCCCAGTCCTGGCGATTGCAAGCATTTGAGGATTGACCAATGCATTGGAGTTTTTTCTGTGTGTCTCTACCTCTCAAATAAAAATGTTTATAAATTACTAAGATATTTGACATGTCAAATATAAAAACATAAATTTATATATAAATAGATAACTAAATTCAATAGAATACTTTGGAAAAGCTGTATAAACTGAATAGGAACATGTCAGAGATATTTGAAATACACTTTAAAATAATATTTTCATATATAATATGATCCCAGGTTTGAAAAAAAGCATATATATAAACAGAAGCATAGAACAATCAAAGACCATACCAATCTGTTAATTTGGTTATCTATAAGCCTCTAATCAGTGGGCAGAGGGTAAGATGGAGGAGCAGAATGAGAGGTTTAAAAAATAAAGAGCTCTAGTACCAGGGAGAAAATCTAACTTACCAGGAGTGGAAGATTCTTCAGATCCAGACTCTTTGTCATCATCTATGATCACAACATCAACATCTTCTGCTTTTGGTTCCACTTTACACGTTGTACTCACAGCAGTCTGTTTCTTCCAGGATGCCTTAGAATATAAACCTTTGGAAGAACCTGGCTTTACCCCAGAAAAAGTGTTTCTTTTGTCAAGCTCTTCTGGCTTCCCACTTGCCTTTTCTGGACTTTCTGAACATTCACGTAATTTCTTTCTTTTTGACTTATAATTTTGTGTTTCTACTCGTTTCCTTTTGGTTTCTTTTTGAATGACATCAGGTTGTAGTTGTAGACTTTCTATTTTGGGAATTACAGAAATGCATGTGTCAACAAAAACTATTTTTAAATCCCATAATCTGAAAATCACTTCCAAATATGCTACAGTCTTATGACTTATGGAAAGGCAGGGGCAGATGCTTGACTTAGTGATTAAGACAGAGGTTAAGGCCTCCCATCCTATATGAAGTGCCTGGTTTAATACTTGCCTGCAGCTCTTGACTCCAGCCTCCTGCTACTGCACACCCTGGGAGGAAGCATTGATGGCTCAAATGCTTGGGTCCCTGCTACCCACATAAGAGACTTAGATTGAGTTCCCACCTCCTGGTTTTGGCCTTGGCCTATCCCTGGCCATTGTAGGCATCTGAGGAATGAACCAGCAGAAGGGAGTGCTTTCTCTTCCCCCCGACTCCCCTCTTTACTTCTCAAATAAATGAGAAAACAAACAAACAAAAACCCTTTTTTTAAAAAAAAAAGCAAAAAAGGCAAGAATCAAACGTTACATATTAAAAACAAGCTGGGGCCCAGTGTTGCGGCATAGCGGGTAAAGCCGCTGCCTGCAGTGCTCCCATATGGGTGCCAGTTCGAGACCCGGTTTTTCCACTTCCAATCCAGCTCTCTGCTGTGGCCTGAGAAAGCAGTAGAAGATGGCCCAAGTCCTTGGGCCCCAACACCCGTGTGGGAAACCCAGAAGAAGCTCCTGGCACCTGGCTTCGGACAGGCACAGCTCCAGTCATTGCAGCCATCTGGAGAGTGAGCCAGCGGGTGGAAGACCTCTCTCTTTCTCTCTCCCTCTCTGCCTATCATTCTCTCTCTCTGTGTAACTCTTTCAAATAAATAAATAAATCTTAAAAAAAAAAAAAAAAACAAAAAAACAAGCTGAAGACCTTAATATTTAGACTGCATTTTGTACAAGCTATGTAAGTTAAAATCATCTCCTCTAGGGCTTTCTTTAAATGCATGATTAGGGCCCGGCACTGTGGCACAGCAGGTTAACACCCTGGCCTGAAGAGCCGGCATGGAGACCTGGCTGCTCCACTTCCGATCCAGCTCTCTGCTATGGCCTGGGAAAGCAGTAGAAGATGGCCCAAGTCCTTGGGCCCCTGCACCTGCGTGGGAGATCCAGAAGAAGCTCCTGGCTCCTGACTTCTGCTTGGCACAGCTCCAGCCATTGCTGCATGCTTAGTATTTTAACAAAATTAAAGCTGTCTTTGGGTTGGCATCCCTGGAACTGGCAGGGCGAGTGTAACATTGCACAGGGGCTTTTCCTTGGCTGAGCAACGCTTCTTGCCAACTGCAGGCAACATCCTGTCTGTTAGAGGGATACCTTCTAAGGTATCTTCAGGAGCCAAGTCTAGGTGTTTTCAAAACTAAAATGTTAACTTAAACGATAATTATTACTAACCTTGTTTACCATGATACTCAGAAAGTACCTGGTGCTCAATTCGTTTATTCAGAAGCAAAGGAAAATATTTTCTCAAAGAAAATTCAGGATTGGACCACCTAATTTCCTCCAGCAAAAGATTTCTTACTTCCTCAGTAAAATCTTTCCTTGTCCTCACGAACTGTAATAAAAAATAAAATGTACAATAGAACCATATCATTTACTCAAGATAAAGCACAACCAACCACCTTCTATCCACAGTAAGTGACTAATAAAGGATTAGTTTTGATCACCAAACAAAAAGCTGCATTTACACAGCTTTGGAAGGACTTAGTTCACATTTTTTATTTTTCTCCCTATCAACAAATTACACATTTATTAGACTATCATACTAACTTAAAGTATCTACAATTTAATATTCTTTCAAAACAGGCTATCATTAATTTTTTTAAAAAAGATTTATTTATTTATATGAAAATCAGAGTTATACAGAGAGAGGAGAGGCAGAGAGAGAGAGAAGTCTTCCTTTCACTGCTTCACTCCCCAGTTGGCCCCAATGGCCAGAGTTGCGCCTATCCGAAGGCAGGAGCCAGGAGCTTCCTCCAGGTCTCCCACATGAGTGCAGGAGCCCAAGGACTTGGGCCATCTTCTACTGCTATCCCAGGCCATAGCAGAGAGCTGGATCAGAAGAGGAGCAGCTGGGACCTGAACCAGCGCCCACATGTGGTGCTGGTGCTTCAGGCCAGGGCATTAACCTGCTGTACCACAGTGCCAGCCCATATCATTAATACTTAAGATATTTTTAAAGTTGAGTATTTAAGGCCGGTGCTACGGCTCACTAGGCTAATCCTCTGCCTGCGGTGCTGGCACACCGGGTTCTAGTCCTGGTTGGCGCGCTGGTTCCGTCCCACTTGCTCCTCTTCCAGTCCAGCTCTCTGCTGTGGCCCGGGAGTGCAGTGGAGGATGGCCCAAGTGCTTGGGCCCTGCACCCTCATAGGAGACCAGTGGAAGCACCTGGCTCCTGCCTTTGAATCAGCGTGGTGCACGGGCCGCAGCGCCCACTGGGGGGGTGAACCAACAGAAAAGGAAGAACTTTCTCTCTGTCTCTCTCTCTCACTGTCCACTATGCCTGTCAAAAAAAAAAAAAAAATTTTTTTTTTGAGAACTTTAATTGGGGTTCCTTTTGAAAATTAGACTCTATGCCAGTTTGTGTACCAGCTGTTCCACTTTCAATCCAGCTCTCTGCTATGGCCTGGGAAAGCAGTGGAAGTTGGCCTAAGTCCTTGGGCCCCTGCACCCGCATGGGAGACCAAGAGGAATCTCCTGGCTCCTGGCTTTGTATTGGCCCAGCTGCAGCCGTTGAGGGCAACTGGGGAGTGAACCATCAGATGGAACATCTCTCTCTCTCTCTGCTTCTCGTTTTCTCTCTGTGTAACTCTGACTTTCAAATAAATAAATAAATCTTTAAAAAAAAAAAAAAGAAAGAAAGAAAAAAACAATTAGACCCCAGGCAAAAGGAATTCTAGGCTATAGCAGTAGATATTAAAAAATGTCTTCTTGGGGATGGTGCTGTGGCACAGCAAAGTAAAGCCACCACCTGCAGTGCAGACATCCCATACAGGCACAGGTTCGAGTCCCAGCTGCTCCACTTCTGATGCAGCTCTCTGCTATGACCTGGGAAGGCAGTAGAAGATGGCCCAAGTCCTTGGGCCCCAGCATCCACTTGGGAGAGTCCAAAGAAGTTCCTGGCTCCTGGCTTCAGATCGGCCCAGATCCGGCCGTTGTGGCCATCTGGGGAGTGAACCAGAGGATGGAAGACTTTTCTTTCTCTCTCTCTGCCCCTCTAACTCTGCCTTTGAAATAAATAAATAAATAAATCTTTAAAAAAAAAATAAAGTCTTCTTCTGAGACAGGAAAGAACCTGCAAAAGAGGTTTTTTCTAGAACTTACCAAAACGGAATTATTACTTTTCACTTTTGAATTCAGTGTTGAAAATTCACCGAGGGCAATAACACATTTAGAGAAATCTCTTACTTTAGTGTTCAATTCCTTAAATTTAGTTAAGAGAGGACAAGAGGGTGGTGTCAGATGCCACAACCAGCACCCTAACGAAAAACAGAAAGATTATCTTAATTAACTTTAGTTATATACTATCCATTTACTGAATGTCAGTTGTATAAACACAAAAAGATATGATGTCTTCATAGTTAATCCAAAACTACTAAAACCATAAATGAGTACTTAGAACAAAATCCTTACCTCCAGCACACACAATTAATAAAATTTACTCAGTCTTCCCTCTCACTTGTTAAGAAAGGAAATATTACCAAAGTTCCATTTCCTTTCAAACTAGCCATGGTAATTAGGGTGAAAATTTTAGGGCTGGTTAGCGTTCTGGTTTAAACTTTAAAAAAAAAAAAAAAAAAAGATTTATTTATTTGAAAGGCAGAGACAGAGATCTTTTTTTAAAAATGTTTTGTCCTACAAGTTTCATGTATTTCATATATACAATTTTTAGAACATAGTGATACTTCCTTCCCTGTCGCCCACACGCCAACCCTTCTTCCTCTCTCTCCCATTCCCACTCTTAATTTTTACAAAGATCTTTCAGTTTACTTAATGATTATAAGGTTAACCCTATACTAAGTAAAAGAGTTAAAAAAAAGTTGTTCTCTCGTCACTAGAGATCGTCCATCTGCTGGTTCACTCCCCAAATGGTCACAATGGCCGGAGCTCGGCCAGGCTGAAGCCAGGAGCTGCTTCTGCGAATGGACCTTGAGAGCTTCTTGGAGGTTCTAGCAGGGGAGCTCAGCTACTTGTATGCCCTTGACCGAAGACCAGTCCTCCTCCAGTGGGGAAGGTCGTCCTCTTCAATCAAGCGCGCAGCTTCAGGAGGGACGCACATGGAGCAGTGAGGGAGGAAGGGGACACCCGCCTAGCCAGCCAGATCAGCCGATCAACCCTAGCGATCAATGGGGTGACAGATGCCGCAGCCAGATCGCTCTCACATCCAAGAAGCTTCTGGATCTCCCAAGTGAGTGCAGGGGCCCAAGTACTTGGGCCATTCTCTACTACATTCCCAGGCACATTAGCAGGGAGCTGGATGGGAAGTGGAGCAGCCAAGACTCGAACTGGCAACAATATGGGATGCTGGCATCATAGGCAACAGCATTACCCGCTATGTCACAATGCCGATCCCAAGATTAAACTTCTAAGTCAAATCTGGGGTCAAATCCAGACTCTGCCACTTACTAATCTCGTCAGCGAGAGCAAGATCCTAAATCCTAGTTTCTTCATTTGTAAAGTGGCCAGAATACTCAACCTTCTGGAGTTACAGGGATTAAACTAGATATATGCATAAAGTGGTCAGTAGAATTTCAGACAATACTAACTATATTTAAATTTTTATTAAAATCACCTTAAGAATGACACATGGGGCCAATATTGTGGTAGAGGGGCTTAAACCACTGCCTGTGATGTTGGCATCCCATACAAGAACTGGTTTGAATCCTGGCTACTCTACTTCTGATCCAGTTCTCTGTTAATACGTCTGGGAAAGCAGAGCAAGATGGCTAAGCACTTGGGCCCCTGACAGCCTTGTGGGAGATCTGTATGGAGATCCAATATCCTCTGTGCTTCGGCCTGGCCCAGGCCCCAGCTGTTCCAGCCATTGGGGAGTAAAATAGCAGATGGAAGATCTCTTTCTCTGTTGCTCCCCCTCTGTAATTCTGCCTTTCAAATAAATAAATAAATATTTTTAAAAATAAAGAAAAGGGCCGGCGCCGTGGCTCACTAGGCTAATCCTCCGCCTGTGGCACAAGCACCCCGGGTTCTAGTCCCGGTCGGGGCGCCGGATTCTGTCCCGGTTGCCCCTCTTCCAGGCCAGCTCTCTGCTATGGCCAGGGAGTGCAGTGGAGGATGGCCCAGGTGCTTGGGCCCTGCACCCCATGGGAGACCAGGAAAAGCACCTGGATCCTGGTTCCTGCCATCGGATCAGCGCGGTGCGCCGGCTGCAGCGGCGGCCATTGGAGGATGAACCAACGGCAAAGGAAGACCTTTCTCTCTCTGTCTCTCTCTCTCACTGTCCACTCTGCCTGTCAAAAAAAAAAAAAAAAAAAAAAGATTCCCATTTAAAAAAAAAAATAAAATAAAGAAAAAATGATACTTAAATGTTGGTCTCATCTTTAACCAACTTAAATAGTTCTGATTACTTCACACGGTTGAAGAGTAAATATTCAACACCAACAACCTTACCGTCATCCTTTTGTTGCACATGAACAACTCTCTGGAAGCTGGTGCTCACTGCATTGTACACATCCAGAGCGGCAGCTTTCCTTGCAATCTGTCGTTTCAGCAAATCTGGCAAACCACTCATCAGGAAGTCGCGCTTCGCTTTCGACTGTTCATCACAAGCCTCAGATTTTTCAGATGTATTTTGACTTTTAAGAGATTTAAAAACAAAAGCTAAATCACTTAAAAAGAATCAACTATCTAGAAAATACACTTGGATTTAATTTTTAAAATTAATCAGTCACTTAAGATATTAGCCGGTCTAATTCATTTTTGCTTCTCCCAATAATGAAAGTTAACCCATGTTAAAAAATTAAATAAGTACGTATAGAAAACAGTGACTTGAAGGCCATCCATCAAAATGTTAACTGCGGCCACCTCTTGGTGGCAGGTGAGTTTCCCCCATCTTGTCTTTTTTGTTTTCTTTAGCAGGAAAAGTAAGCCACCCACCTACTTTTTTAGTCAATGTCTTATCTTCAAATTGGGAATAAAAGGACTAATGAGTACAGCTGAGAGAGATGGAAGGGATGCAGGAGGGAGGGGGAGACCAGGAGCTGGAGTGGTGTAAGAGAAGAGTGTAGTGGTATGTAGTAGCTCACATGCACTTCCTAATTTGTCATACATAGAGTAAGAACTGCAATATTGAGGTCAGCAGCGTGGCATAGTGGGGAAAGCTGCTGTCCATATGGGTGCTGCTCTTCCAATCCAGCTCTCTGCTATAGCCTGGGAAAGTAGTGGAAGATGGCCCAAGTGCTTGGGCCCCTGCACACATGTGGGAGACCAGGAAGCTCCAGGATCCCAGGTTTGGAAGGCCCAGCTCCGGCCATTGTGGCCATCATACATTGATTCAGCACACAGATTAAATTTTCTAAATTTTAATTTGTTTACAGCCACATTCGTGTTTAAAACCCCTTGGCTGGAGCCTGCATTGTGGCATAACAGGTTAGGCCACTGCCTGTGATGCTAGCATCCCATGTGGGCGCCAGTTCAAGTCCTGGCTGCTCCATCTCTGATCCAGCTCCCTGCTAATGTGCCTGGAAAGCAGCACAAGTCAGCATAAGTGCTTGAGCCCCTGGACCCTAGTGGGAGACTCAGATGAAATTCCTGGCTCTGGGCTTGGTCCTGGCCCAGTCCTAGCCATCATGGGCATTTGGGGAGTGAATCCACAGATGGAAGATCTCTGCATTTTTCCCTCTTTCCCTCTGTAACCCTGCCTTCCAAATAAATACAATAAATCTTAAAAAAAAATAAAAACCAAAAAACAAAACTCCTTGGCTGCTGCTTATTGTTTTTAGCACAATCACATAATTCAACATGGCCTCTTGGGTCCTGCTTTGACTGGCACCCACTTCTCCAGCTTGATCCCATGTGCTTACCCTTGCTCTCTGTGTTCAAGTCAGCGGACATGCTTTCAATCTCTGATTTTTAACATGCTTACAACTTCATGGACAACTACGTCTTCTCTGACTGGGACATCGTCCCTTCTCTTTCTGAGCTCCCACTCTTCCTCCAGATTTCACCTCATCGAAGCCCTCCTTGACCACACCAACCCTCTTCCATACAAACCCTAATAGAAATTTGCCCCCCTCCAATTTCCCATTTGTTGGCCCAATTACTGTTTAATCATATTATCTTCCCTCTACAGTATAGCCTTATGAGAATAGGGAATGTGTTTTGTTTTGTTCCTCGTAATACCCTTAGTCTAAAAACAATGCCTGGTACATAGAAGGCATTTAAATATTTATTGAATTAAATGAATAATCAGCCTTTTTGTATTTTTGATGTGCTTACTATTCTGTTTTCTCTACAGATGGAAATAAAGCATGTGCAGAGAAGCCAGATCTCCCAACAGCAATGGTACAGTATTGTCAATTCTGTCAACTTGTAAATGAACTTACTGAAGCTTCAAATGATAACATGCTTTCTCATGAAAGTAAGCAAATAAATACACAATGTATTCCATAAAATACTTTGGCATTTAAAATTTATATTAAACTAACCTGCTTTCATCAAAACCAAGGACAGGATCAGCTGTTTTTTTAGGCTTTCTGGCAAGAAATAAAGGAGCAACTTTCATTTTTCCTAAGAAAAATAAATACTTAGGTTAGTATCAGTGTATACCATCTCTAATTACCTTCAGCTACTTTCTAAACTGTGTCTCTCTGCCTCTCAAATAAATTAAAAAATATAGCAATTTGTCTAGGAAATAAGATTTAGAAAAATTAAAAATTTTTCATTTTAATTTACCCAGTTGATTTTGATATTAGGTTTAAGAACCATTAACTTACTATAATGCTAAACAGATACACAGAAATACAGTAACATTAAATATGATAAACTTTAAAAATTCCTCATAATATGATGACTTTATCTATTAAAGTATAAATGTCAGGGGCCAGTGTTATGGTACAGTGGGGTAAGCCACTACCTACAATGCTGGCATCCCATATGAGTGATGGTTTGATTCCTACCTGCTCTACTTTCACTACAGCTTTATGCTAACACACTTGGGAAAGCAGCAGCAGATGGCCCAAGGGCTTAAAACCCTGCCACCCACATTGGAGATAAGGATGGCTTTCCAAGCTCCCAGCTTCAGCCTGGCCCAGCCTAGTCATTGAAGTCATTTGAGGAGTGAACCAGTGGATGGAAGATCTCTGTTTCTCCCCCTCTCTCTGTAACTCTGCCTTTCAAATACATAAATAAATCTTTAAAAAATAAATACAACAAAATTTTATATTGTGTGACAGATTAAATTTTATCATGAACACTTTCAGAATAATCCCCACAAACAGCCTAATATTCATCATAAATGTTATGAAGTATGATTACCAGGTACATTCTTAGGAGACTTGTTAAGTTTTTTTCCTAGTACATCGTTCAAACACTGAAGTTTCTTCTGATTTTTCTCGGGATGCTTTATAGAAGTTAGACTTGAATCGATTATTATGACAGAGTCCTGAGACAAAATAAGAGAGATGTTTCTTAGTTACGTGAGTCCTCTTCACCCATGAGGAAGAGAAACAATCCCATATTGACCAACAGTAGATGCCTGAAACCTTAGATAGTATTTAACCCAAATATACTATGCTTTTCCTATACACACTTGTACATACCTTATCATACACTGTGGCCATAAGTTTTGCAGGTTAAGGTGGGACAGTAAATGAACATAAGTTTCCTTTTCCTTCAGCACAATATCAGATAGAAGATTCATTTTGTAGATCTTAGCAATTTCAGCATTTCTTGACATACCTAAACTGTCAGCATCACTATTATTCAACTTGAGCCCATTAGTAAGTGAAATAGTTTCCTGAACACAGCACCCTGTAGATCTGATAACCTGAACAGCTAACAAGTGACTAATGGGCAGGTGGTATTTACAACATGGATACAATGGGAAGAAATCATTCCCTTCCTGGGGTGGGACCAGAGAGAGACAGCATAAGACTTCATGCAATTTAAAACTTAAGAATTGGTTTTTGTGGAATTTTCCAATTAATATTTTTGGACCATGGTTGATTACTGATAATAAATCTGCAGGCAACAGAAATCACAGAAAGGGAAATTCATAAGAGGAACTACTATATATCATACAATTAATTTCATTACTATTTAAAAAAATTTAGTAACAAATCACAGACAAGAAATTAAATTAGGGGCTAACACTATGGTGCAGTGGGTTGATGCCCTGGCCTAAAGCACCAGCATCCCATATGGGTGCTGGTTTGAGACCTGGCTGCTCCACTTCCCATCCAGCTCTCTGCTGTGGCCTGGGAAAGCAGTATAAGATGGCCCAACTCCTTGGGCCCCTGCTCCCACGTGGGAGACTTGGAAGAAGCTCCTGGCTTTGGGCTATCGTTGCAGCCAACTGGGAAGTGAACCGTTGGATGGGAGACCTCACTCTCTCTCTCTCTGCCTCTCTTCTCTATATGTAACTCTGACTTTCAAATAAAAATAAATAAATCTTAAAAAAAAAAAAAAAGAAATTAAATTAGAGCTCCATATATCTCCCCCATCAGATACCTTCTGACTGAATCAGAAAATACATGATAGAATGGTAGCAGCCTATGCTTAAAATCATATAATTTCTTTGAGAGGCAGAGTTACACACAGAGAGAGACCCAGAGAGAAAGCTCTTCCATTCAAGGGTTCAATTCTCAAATGGCTGCAACAGCCAGAGCTGAGCCAATCTGAAGTCAGGAGCCACTTGGGGCATCCTGATGACCACTTGGGCCATCTTCCACTGTTTTCCCATGCCATTAGCAGAGAGCTGGATAGGAAGTGGACTCGAAACAGCACCCATATGGGATGCTGGAGCCATAAACAGAGACTTAACCTACTACGTCTCAGAGCTGGCTCCCATATAATCTCATATAATATCAAAGAGTAGGCTTATTATGACCATGGGTTTTCTTTTTTAAAGAAGCAACAAACAGATCATATTCTAAATAAAAGAATCAACATGTCTAAGCTATCAAAATTCTGGCTATCCCTTTTTTAGAATTACACATTCTAGGGGCTGGGGTTGTGGTACAGTGGGTTAAGCCTCCACCTGCAACACCAGCATTCATATGGGCATCAGTGTGAGTACCGGTTGCTTCACTCTGGATCCAACTTCCTGCTCATGTGCCTGGAAAAGTAGTGGAAGATGGCCCCAGTAGGAGACCTGGATGAAGCTGACTTGGGGAAAGCTCCTTCCTAGCTTTGAACTGGTCTGGCTCTGGCTGGTGTGGCAACTTCAGGAGTTAACCAGCAGATGAAAGATTTCTCTCTCATTTTTTAAAAAATTACACATCCTAGAAATTTATTAGAAAAAAGTCTGTAATCTTCCCATAGTCAGCATACATTTACTGAGCATCTATCGCGTATGAGGCAATACAGAATGCACTGGAAACACACAAGTAAGACTCATGAATTCATCTCAAACATAACCTCAGGGTTTAGGAGACAGAGGGAGAGCTAGTACATGAATTGACAGTTTAACCAGTTATGATACCATGTAGTAAGAGCATCAGCAACTTAAGTATAAAAAAAATCACAGTGAAGTATAAACAGGGAAGGAAACTGTTTGAGGGTTTTCAATAGGAACTAGTGAAAGTTTATGGAATTATTTATAATAGGCAGAAAGTAAAAGCCCAAATGTCCATCAACTAATGAGTGGGTAAATAAAATGTGGTACAAATATTATATACACAATGGGATTTTATTGGGCAATAAAAAGAAATAAAATTTTAAGGCTACAAAATGAATTGTTAAAACAATGCTAAATAAAAAAAGACACAAAGGATGACATGTCACCTAATATCATTTATATGAAATGTCCAGAATAGGCAGATCTAGAGAGACAGAAACCAGATTAATAGCTAGGGCTAGGGGCATAAGGATTTTGGGAGGTGACAGCTAATGGGAAGAGGTCTCTTTAGGGAAATAAAAATACTCTAAAATTGATTATGATGATGGATGCACAACCCTGAATATATTAAAATCCACTGAATTAAACACTTTAAATAGTGAACTGTATGGTAGACAAACTGTATGTCAATTATACTACACATATTTTTGTAAAGAATTTCTTTATTTCAGAGGTAGAGTTACAGAGAGAAGGAGAGACAAAGTTCTTCCACCCATTGGTATGCCCGAAACCGCCACAATGGCTGAAGCTGAGCCTCTCTGAAGCCAGGAGCCAGGAGCTTCTTACAGGTCTCACACGTGGGTGCCATCTTGTACTGCTTTCCCAGGCCATAAGGAGACAGCTAGATTGGAAGAGGAGCTGCAGGGACATGAACCAGTGCCCATACAGGATTCTGGTGCCACAGGCAGAGGCCTGGTCTACTATGCCACAGCACCAGCCCCCAATACTGCTATATTGTAAAAAAGAGGATGCTGGGGCTGAGGTTAAGGTGCCACTTGCAATGCCGGCATCCCAGAGAGGCTCCAATTTAGTCCTGGCTGCTCCACTTCCAATCCAGCTGCCTGCTGATGGCCTGACAAAAGTGGTGGAAGATGGCCCAAGTGTTTAGGTCCCTGCCACCTAGTGGGAGACTTAGAGGAAGCTTCTGGCTTCTGGCTATAGCCTGGCCCTACCCTGGCCTTTGTGGTCACCTGGGGAGTGAACCAGTGGATGGAAGATTGATTCTCTCTCTCTCCCCCTCTTACTCTGTAACTCTTTTAAATGAGTGAATACTTCTTCTTCTTTTTTTTTTTTTTTTTTTTTTTTGACAGGCAGAGTGGACAGTGAGAGAGAGAGACAGAGAGAAAGGTCTTCCTTTGCCGTTGGTTCACCCTCCAATGGCCGCCGCGGCCGCCGCACCACGCTAATGCGATGGCAGGAGCCAGGTACTTTTCCTGGTCTCCCGTGGGGTGCAGGGCCCAAGCACTTGGGCCATCCTCCACTGCACTCCCTGGCCACAGCAGAGAGCTGGCCTGGAAGAGGGGCAACCGGGACAGAATCCGGTGCCCCGACTGGGACTAGAACCCAGTGTGCCAGCACCACAAGGCGGAGGATTAGCTTAGTGAGCCGCGGCGCCGGCTGTGAATACTTCTTAAAAAAAAAAAAATACTGTCAATGAAAAAGCATGTGGAATGAAGTTATATAAGAGTTAGTTTGAGTAAGAATTCCTCAGGTAGAACAGAGTACCCGGAATATGCATTTCAGGCTGAAACAATAATGTGAAAACTGCACACATGGAGAGAAACGAATAGCTTAGTGTGACTAGAAAGAAGAGTTGGGCTGAGGAAAGGGAAGAGCCAGCTCAGTCTGTGAAGGATCTGGAGTGACTACATGAACCAGACTATATTGTGAAAGCAGCAGGGAGCCAAGGGCTGTTAAAGCAGAGCTAAAAAAAGGTATTTTCGAGCCGGCGCCGTGGCTCAATAGGCTAATCCTCCACCTTGCGGCGCCGGCACACCGGGTTCTAGTCCCGGTTGGGGCGCCGGATTCTGTCCCGGTTGCCCCTCTTCCAGGCCAGCTCTCTGCTATGGCCAGGGAGTGCAGTGGAGGATGGCCCAGGTGCTTGGGCCCTGCACCCCATGGGAGACCAGGAAAAGCACCTGGATCCTGGCTCCTGCCATCGGATCAGCGCGGTGCGCCGGCTGCAGCGGCGGCCATTGGAGGGTGATCCAACGGCAAAGGAAGACCTTTCTCTCTCTGTCTCTCTCTCTCACTGTCCACTCTGCCTGTCAAAAAAAAAAAAAAAAAAAAAAAAAAAGGTATTTTCCTTATCACATCAAGGCTCTCACACAATGCTACCTTCTGTCTTTATAATGATTTCTTTCCGCAACTCTAAACAGTGACACAGGACGGAATTTATACCAACAGATGCTTGTAATACTCACGTCTGTCTCTGACAATGCTTTCCTATCAGGAACTGGCTGATGTCTAGAGGAACGCCTTAATGGTGTCACACTTTCTTCGGCTGCCTTTGTCCGATTGATGTGTAAAGCTTTTGCTTTTTCAACCAATTGTTTGGCTTTGGATATATTTTTTGAAGCACTGCTTGCCTAGGTAAAAATTTGACGTATAATTTAGAACACAGGCAAAATTTTATATTTAATAACAGAAAAAAAGAAATACATAATAGAAAAGGTATATAGCTACAAATCACATCAATCAACAAAGAAATGGTTATTTGAATCTTACCATAGACCTTAAGTTAAAATGTGTTTAGATGCCTTATTTTTTCTTAAGGGTTTTAGGGTTTGGGGGTAAGATTTATTTATTTGAAAGGTAGAATGACAGAGAGGGAGAGACACATTTTCCGTCTTCTTGTTCATTCCCTAGTTGGCCACAATGCCCAGGGCCAGGCTAAGTCAAAGCCAGGAATCTGGAACTCCATGTGGGTACCCCCATGGGTGCCAGGGGCCTAATTACTTGGGCCATCCTTCATTGCTTTTCCAGACCCATTATCAGGAAGCTGGATGGCAGCAGAAAGTCAGGTCTTGAGCCTGCACTTTGATACGGGGTGTTGTCTTCATAAGCAGTAGTTTAATCTGCAACACCAGCCCCTACCTTTCTTACTTGAAATTGCCTAGATAAATACATTTACATGTATCACCCAAAAGGATGTCTACAATGTAGATTAGAATTTGTTTTCCCAGCCATCTTCATGGATGTCTATTTCTTTATTTCAGTCACAAAATACAAAGTTCCCCAGACTTTTGTATGCAGGTTGAGGTAGGATACTGTAAAGGACAAAATATGACACATGGGGGCTGGCACTGTGGCACGGCAGGTTAAACCTCCGCCTGGGACACTCACACCCCATATGTGCACTGGTTCAAATCCCGGCTGCTCCGCTTCCCATCCAGCTCTCTGCTATGGCCTGGGAAATCAGTAGAAGATGGCCCAAGTCCTTGGGCCCCTGCACCTACACAGGAAGATCTGGAGGGGACAGGCGCTGGGGAGCACCAGGTTAACACCCTGGTCTAAAGTGCCAGCATCCCATATGGGCTCTGGTTCGAGTCCCAGCTGATCCACTTCCAATCCAGATTTCTGCTATGGCCTGGGAAAACAGTAGAAGATGGCCCAATTCCTTGGGCCCCTGCACCCTTGTGGGAGAACCGGAAGAAGTTCCTGGCTCCTGGCTTTGGATCAGCACAGTTCCAACTGTTGCAGCCAATTGGGGAGTGAACCATCAGATGGAAGACCTCTCTCTGTCTGCCACTCCTCTCTCTGTGTAATGCTTTCAAATAAATAAATAAATATTTAAATAAATAAATAAATATATATATAAAAACACATGGGGCGCCATGGCTCACTTGGCTAATCCTCCATCTGCAGCGCCGGCACCCTGGGTTCTAGTCCCGGTTGGGGCGCCGGGTACTAGTCCCAGTGCTCTTCTTCCAGTCCAGCTCTCTGCTGTAGCCCGGGAAGGCAGTGGAGGATGGCCCAGGTCCTTGGGCCCTGCACCAGCATGGGAGACCAAGAGGAAGCACTGGGCTCCTGGCTTCGGATCGGCGCAACGCCAGCCATAGCTGGCCATAGCGGCCATGAGGGGAGTGAACCAACGGAAGGAAGACCTTTCTCTCTGTCTCTCTCTCTCACTGTCTATAACTCTCTCTGTCTCTTTCTCTCACTGTCTAACTCTGCCTGTCAAAAACAAACAAACAAACAAACAAACATGGATATTGGCATCAAGAAACTTATGTTTGACAGGAAAGTCTGAGGAGATACATATATTATAATAATAAAATACACATTATACTGTGTGTACTACTGTCTGCATATATACATCATACATACATATAGGGACTGCCAGTCCTTTGTATCTGTGGACTCTACCTCATGGATTTAACCAACTATGAATTGAAAATATTCAGGAAAAAAATGTATACTGAATATGTAGACTTCCTTTTAAAATCAATATTCTCTAAACAATAAATTCTCAAACTACTTACATTGTATTAGGTGTTAGAAGTAGTCTAGAGATGACTATAAGTATAGGGTAAGATTGCATAGGCTATATGCAAATATATAGTAAGGGATTTTCGCTATCAGCTGGGGATCCTAGAATCAACCCCTCCCATCCCCACAGATACTGAGGGAGGACTTGGTGTTGGTGTGTGTGTTAAGAGAGAGAAACATACAGAAAAGGATACATAAAAGATACATTAACAATACAGTATAGGAGTTTAAGAGTATAAAGAAGACTACTTGTACTTGAGGGGGAAGCCTTTGACATGGTTGAGTGTGTTAATGGTATCAAAAAACAAACAAAAAAAACAAGAATAAAGTCTGGTTTTCAGGTCTGGCTCTGCCACTGATGACAATGTAACTTTGTGCGTTTAAATATTATCTTCTAGAGAATGTGCTTCCTATATTCTGAATTCCACAGGTTTTTACGTTGGGATTAAACACACATATACAGTAAGATGCACAACAGTTTATATTAGATGATCCCTTTTAAAAAGGATAATGGGGTGGTCATTGTGTCACAATAGGTTAAGCTGCAGCTTCAGACACCAGTAACCCACTAGAGTGCCAATTTGAGTCCTAGCTTCTCGGCTTCCCAGTCAGCTCCCTGTTAACATGCCTGGGAAGCAGCAGATGATGACTCAAGTACTCGCGTCCCTTCTAGCCTTGTGGGAGACCAGAATGGAGTTCCCGACTCCACGCTTCTTCAGCCTGGAACAGCCACAGAATGAACCAGCAGATGGAAGATATTTGTGTCTGTCACAACTGGGCCAAGCCGGGCTGGCGCCGTGGCTCACTAGGCTAATCCTCTGCCTTGCGGCGCCAGCACACCGGGTTCTAGTCCCGGTCGGGGCGCCGGATTCTGTCCCGGTTGCCCCTCTTCCAGGCCAGCCCTCTGCTGTGGCCAGGGAGTGCAGTGGAGGATGGCCCAAGTGCTTGGGCCCTGCACCCCATGGGAGACCAGGAAAAGCACCTGGCTCCTGCATTCGGATCAGCGCGGTGTGCCGGCCACAGCGCGCCAGCCGCGGCGGCCATTGGAGGGTGAACCAACGACAAAGGAAGACCTTTCTCTCTGTCTCTCTCACTGTCCACTCTGCCTGTCAAAAAAGAAAAAATAAATAAATAAAAAAAAAAACAACTGGGCCAAGGCAAAGCCACGAGGCAAGAACTTGATCTGGGTCTCCCACTTGGGTGCAGGGGCCCAAGCACTTGAGCCATCTTTGGCTGCATTCCCTGGCACTAGGGAACTGGATGGGAAGTTTAATAGCCAAGACTTCAACTGGTGCCTGTATGGGAGACTGGCATTGCAGGTTGCTGCTTAACCCATCATGCCACAATGCCAGTCCCTAGAATACTTTTTTTTCCTAAAGACTTATTTATTTCAGCTGAAATGCAGAGCTGCTGAGTTATGAAGAGAGGGAGAGACAGACATAGAGAAAGAGATATTCCACCTGTTGGTTCAGTCCCCAAATGGCTACAACGGCTGGGGTGATGCCAGCCCAAAGCCAGGAATCAGAAGCTTCTCCCATGTGGGTGGCAGGGGGAGCTGGACTGGAAGTAGAGTAGCTGGGACTCAAACAGGCACCCATATGGAATGCTAGTGCTGCAGGCTGTGGCTTAACTTGCTATGCCACAATGCCAGACCCTAGAATACTTTCCAATAGGCTAAGAACCATCTTTCCAACAACTTATAGTTCTGTGACTCTGGAAAACCACAGGTTTTCTCAACACATGAATGAACTACAGGTTTATCCATCTCTAAAACAGGGTTAAAGAACACTTACTTCAAAAGAGTACTAAGTGAGTACTCAGTGAAGTGCCTAGAATGTGCTTAGTCAAAAAAAAAAAAAAGCAGTTTTCACCCAAGATCTCAATTACTTCAGCAGTCATTATGGCAGTTCAAGCTAAACACACATACCTACTCACCCTGGAGAGAATCTAGTCCTCCCATGGTGGACACAATCAGCTTAATTTATAGAAAAGAAACTAAACTATTCTCATGTATCATAATCTCTCCCTTTAGAGCAACAATATTTCAAGTAAGTGGTGATTGTTTTTTCCCTCCAGGGGATATTTAGTGATTTCTGGACACATTTTTGGTTGTCACAGCTAGAGGAACTGGGGAGCTGCTAGCATGTTATGGATAGAGGCCAGAATTGCTGTTAAACATTCTACATAAAACACAGGACAGCCTCCTACAACAAAGAATTACCCAGCCCAAAATAAGACCACCAAGGCTGAGGAACTCAGGTTCTAAGCACCTAACCTATACACAAAAAAATTCAATCATGACCTATAGGCATGACTTAATGCGGCCCCTAAAATTCACAGGTTGAAACCCTAGAGGTGGGTGGTGAGGTGCAGCAGCAGGCAGGGCAACTGCTTGGGGGGCCAGCATCCAGTATCGGAATGGTGGTTCTAGTCCTGGCTATTCCACTTCTGTTCCAGCTTCCTGCTAGTGCATCCTGGGAGGTAGTGGATGGTGGGTCAAGTGCTTGGGACCTTGCCACCCTTGTGGGAGAGGTGGTTGGGGTTCTGGGCTCCTGGTTTCCACATGGCCCACTTAGTTATTCCAGACATCTGGGGGGTGAACCAGCAAATAAGAGATCTCCCAATCTCTCCCTTTCTTTCTTTTGCTCTGCCTTTCAAGTTCATGAAAATAAAAAATAAACATTACAAAAACAAAAGAAATCCTAACCGCCACCTTCACGGTATGTGGAAGTGGGGTCTCTGGGGAGCAGTTGGGTCAGGAGGGTAGAGCCCTCTCTGTATTTGCTCCTCACCGTGTGACAGTGCAAACAGCCATCTAACGCCAGGAAAGGTGCCCTCACTAGACCTCAGATCTGCAAGCGCCTGGATCTTGGACTCCCCGGTCTCCACAACAATGAGAAAAACCTTTCTGTTATTTAAGCCACCCAGTCTACGGTAATTCATTAGAGAAACTCAAATTGAGAAAGGCAACCTCAGGAAAAAATCTTGGAACATAACATTCATTTACAAAGCTTTTTATAAGTAAACTATATTCTTTTCAACTGCTCTCATGTCACAATAAGATATCCTGATAATACACTAACAAGAAGAATGTGATAACAGTGAAAATAACAATAGATGGTTGTAGGCAGTTAACTAATATATGGAATCTGTCAGTCTTTTGGCTTATTACTTCCAATAGAAGTGTGGGTTGTTTTTAATTAACTATTTAACTATTTTAATTAACTGACTCCACCTCTCTGTAACTCTGCCTTTCAAATAAATACATCTTCAAAAAAAAGAAAGAAACTATGACTAGAGTACACTTACAGGACTAATGTTTTAATTACCTTTCTAGCCTGAGAAGTAAAATCTCCATCAGTTGCTTCAGATTTCTTAGATTTTTTCTTAGATTTTTTCTTAGACTTTTTGGGAGTACTAATTCTGGTGAACTTCATCCTGAAAAAGAGATAAGGTAGTCAGAAACATTAATTATAATGTATACAGATTCCAGTTAAATATAGAAAAGAACCAAGCAGGATTTCAATCTCTAGACTGCTCCAAAAAAGCACTAATAAAATAACTCCTATCAGTTTCAAAAATAAGACAAACTTTATTATTATTTCCTTTGGAAATAATACTCTTTCTGGCCGGTGCCGCGGCTCACTAGGCTAATCCTCCTCCACCTGTGCCAGCACCCCGGGTTCTAGTCCTGGTTGGGATGCCAGTTCTGTCCTGGTAGCTCTTCTTCCAGTCCAGCTCTCTGCTGTGGCCCGGGAGTGCAGTGGAGGATGGGCCAAGTGCTTGGGCCCTGCACCCACATGGGAGACCAGGAGAAGCACCTGGCTCCTGGCTTCAGTTTGGCACAGCATGCTGGCTGTAGCAGCCATTTAGGGGGTGAACCAAAGGAAGAAAGATCTTTCACTCTGTCTCTCGCAGCAGTTTAGCTGCCATCTGCAGTGTCGGCACCCAATATGGGTGCTGGTTTGGGTCCTGGCTGCTCTACTTCTAGTCCGTCTGTCTGCTAACATGCCTGGGAAAGTAGTGTTGGACGGCCCAAGATCTTGGGCCCCTGCTCCCACGTGGGAGACCTGTAAGAAGTTCCTGGCCCCTGACTTTGGATCAGCTCAGCTCCGGCCATTGTGACCATTTAGGGAGTGAACCAACAGATGAAGGATCTCTCTGTTTCTCCTCTCTTCTTCAAAAAAATAAATAAATCTTAGGGGCCAGCACAATGGCGTAGTGGGTAAAGCCCATCCATATGGGCACCAGTTTGACTCCCAGCTGCTCCACTTCCAATCCAGCTTGCTTGTATTGTCTGAGAAAACAGTAGGGGATGGTGTGAGTCCCTGTCTTTGCACCTGCACAGTGGACCTGAAGGAAGCTCCAGGCTCCTGGCTTCAGAATGAACCAGCTCCAGCCGTTGTAGCCATTTGGTAGCGAACCAGTAGGTGGAAGACCTCTCTCTCTCTCTCTCTCTAACTCTGCCTTTCATATAAATAAGTAAATCTTAAAAAAAAAAAAAAAAAAAAAAAAAACACACACCAGAATGCAAGTATGTTCTTCATAGCAAGTGGATCTGTTTACCCAAGAAATAACATTCTATGGGGGCCAGCACTGTGGCATAGTGGGTAAAGCTGCTGCCTGCTGTGCTGGCATCCCATATGGGTACTGGTTCGAGTCCTGGTTGCTCCACTTCCAATACAGCTCTCTGCTATGGCCTGGGAAAGCAGCGGAAGATGGCCAAAGTCCTTGGACCCTGCACCTGCATGGGAAACTGGGAAGAAACTCCTGGCTCCTGACTGGATCGGTGCAGTGGCTGTTGCAGCCATCTGGGGAGTGAACCAGCGGGTGTAAGACTTCTCTCTTTCTGCCCCTCTGTAACTCTGCCTCTCGAATAAATGTTTAAAAAAAAAACTCTTTAACAAAATGAAATAACATTCTGTGATCTTTTTAATTTTTGCCAGGCAGAGTTAGACGGTGAGAGAGAGAGAGAGAGTTATAGACAGTGAGAGAGAGACAGAGAGAAAGGTCTTTCTTCTGTTGGTTTACTCCCTCAATGGCCGCTTCGGACGGCGCTATGCCGACACGAAGCCAGGAGCCAGGTACTTCCTCCCGGTCTCCCATGCAGGTGCAGGGACCCAAGCAATTGGGCTATCCTGCTTTGCCCTCCCGGGCCACAGCAGAGAACTGAACTGGAAGAGGAGCAACAGGGACTAGAACTCAAGGAGCTGGCGCCGCAGGCATAGGATTAGCCAAGTGAGCCACGGTGCCAGCCTGTGATTTATTTTTAATCTGTCAAAGGCACATAATTCATATCTCAAGGATACTTCTCCATGGTTAGCAACTGTGAAGAAGAGTTTAGAACTCACCTAGAATATATCGAGAACTCCTCTGAAATTGTGCCTGACTTTCAAATAAATGTGAAGGCGCTGGCATTGTGGCAAAGTAGGTTAAGCCACAGTCTGCAATGCTGGCATGCCACATGGGCATGGATTCAAGGCCCAGTTGATGTACCTGGTAAAAGTAGGGGAAGGCCGGCGCCGCGGCTCACTAGGCTAATCCTCCGCCTTGCGGCGCCGGCACACCGGGTTCTAGTCCCGGTTGGGGCGCCGGATTCTGTCCCGGTTGCCCCTCTTCCAGGCCAGCTCTCTGCTGTGGCCAGGGAGTGCAGTGGAGGATGGTCCAGGTGCTTGGGCCCTGGAAAAGCACCTGGGTCCTGGCTCCTGCCATCGGATCAGCGCGGTGCGCCGGCCGCAGCGCGCCGGCCGCGGCGGCCATTGGAGGGTGAACCAACGGCAAAGGAAGACCTTTCTCTCTGTCTCTCTCTCTCACTGTCCACTCTGCTTGTCAAAAAAAAAAAAAAAAAAAAAAAGTGGGGGAAGATGGCCCAAGTACTTGGGCCTCTACCATCCATGTGGGAGACCTGAATAGAGTTCTGTGCTCTGGTTTCCATGTGGGAGACCTGAAAGGAGTTCTCTGCTCCAGTTTTGCCTGGCCCAGCCCTGGCCATTGCAGCCTTTCGGGTTTGAACCAGCAGAAGGAAGAAATCTCTCAAATGTTCATTTCAAATACACAAATCCTTAAAAATTAATTAAGTGTGGAAAATAATAAATATTTTGAAAGCCTTTCTCCTTATAAACTAGTTGTTTACTAATAAGAATATCCTCCAATATTTGAAGTAGTTTCCTTCTAGCTAATACTACACACAGAATACTAGAATTTTAGAAGTAAAACCACAAAACTTTACCTGATAGGGCTCTCTGAATCAGAGGGTATTGTTATTAATTCCGCTGTATAGATGCTGTGCTTCTCCATCAAGCTGGCTGCTTTGGGCGTAGAAGCCTTTAGCGGACTGTCACCTTGTACACCTTCAGAGTCAGCTCCTCCAACAGTCACGGCAGTAGGAGTGCTATTTCTCAAAGATCTTCTGGTTGATTTGGGTGTGGAAACATTTACCAGGCTGTCTTCAGGTTCAGCTTTAGAAGGTGTAACCTTATCTTTAACTGGTGTGCTGGTTCTCCTTGATTTGCTATTCTTACACAGAGGGTCATCACTTGCTGGACTTTCACAACCAAGACTTTCACTGTTAATCGACGTGCTACTTTTGAAGACCTCCGTTTTCTTTTGTCTTAAGCTCATTCTAAGCCTATTTTGATTTTGTATGTTTTTAAAGGAAAAGACTGTTTCTTGCTGTTGAGCATTTATCTCCTTGTTTTCACCTGGAGGAGCCCCAGTATCTAATGTTTTCTTACCCTTTTGCTTTAGCTTTTTACTGTTCTCCTTAGGAAAACTTCCTTTACTAGTATGTGATTGTGAACTGCCATTATTTGAAATCATTTGACTATCAGGATTTTCCATTTTTTTAGAATTATTATCTCTTCCTTCCTCACTTAAAGATTTTTCATTGAGGTCCTTCTGCTTATCAGAAGATTTTTTGACTCCATTTTTAAGTGCATCTGATGTTGGCTGCCTAAACGCTTTCATAAACTGCTGTCTTTCTTCCGGAGTGCATTTCGGTTTCACAGCTTCAGAACTTCCAGCTTCCAGCACTGCCAATTCTAATTCTTCCTCCTGTATAACAACATTAGATTTTCTTTTTTGAATTGTCTGTTCATTCTCAGGATCAGAAAGACTATTTTCTACTTCAAATTGCTTTTGTTTCAAAAAAATTAGGGGTATTTTCCCTGTCTTTTTGGGGGGAGCAGGGTGAACTTGTGCAAGAACAGTAACTGTCTTAAAGCGTACCTGTGGGGAACTGTCACAGCCTTCCGATTCTCTTACATCACTGCTTTTGACTATTTCTTCATCAGTTTCAGAAGGGACACAAATTGGCATTGTAGAATCCGGTATCTGTTCCACTGTATTCTCCTTGTGACTTTTTAAAAACTCTTCATATGAGACAGTTATTGTGTTATCATTTAACTGGTCTGGTTCATTTACATTCTCTCTCAAGTGTGCTTCATCTGTAGTACTCCTGAGTTCATCAGCAAGGGAAGGCATTACCTGTTTGCTATCTTCACCATCCTTTTTAAGCAGATTTTGTTCCTCTGCCAAGGGCAAACTTTCTGACAGATCTATTATATCTCTGTGCTTCCTTTTTCTCAACCTCTTGAAATCATTTTTTGTGGTTCCTTGTTTAGGATTTACTTTCTTAGAATTTTTTTTGGAAGTCATGATACTTGACTGGTTTTTGCTATCTTGAATGCTTTCTGCAAGTACCTCGACGTGTTTCTTCTGAAGTAAGACAGAAGTGTTACATTCCTCAAACTCATTTAAACTAGAGTCTTCCTTGCTGTCATCACTATTAATTTCAATTGGAGATTCATTTTCAATTTTAATATTATTTAGCTGATGAGACAGATTAACCCTCTTTCCTTTCTTCTTAAATTCTATATGTGAGAACACTTCCAAAGGTGTCCTACAGTCTTTGCTACTATCGACAGGCAATGGTGCAGATGACTTTATCTTGCACTCTTTCGCTGACTGTGTTTTCTCATTTGTGGGTGAAGTCCTTCTAAAATAGTTCATAATATTACTAGACTTTGGTGGCGAGAAAACTCTGTCTCCAGTCTTCCCTATTGGTGATAAATATTTTGTAATTGTTTTGCAGGA